>NW_024546167.1:2500000-3750000 GCF_018152505.1 Drosophila elegans
CGTGGTAACAACTGCACTGAGATTCTTGTCTGGCACACACAAACAAAGTCAAAGAAGATTGGCATGGTCCGATTAGAAAGTAAATATTTGGACGACCGCTCCAACCTGGGCGCCCTGCTCCTCAATCTAAAACTAATGGGCGTGGCAGGTACAACGGAAAATGAAGGTGCGATATGAAAACTATAATTATTCACATATTGTTAATAACAATTTTGAACTTTTAGGACGCAATGCACTGATCAGCAAGAATGGAAGGGAGAAGTCGCACTCTGCCATCCTGAGCTGAGTCCCAGGATCCAACATCCGGAGAAGAGCCCGAATAATACTCATAGATTTATAAAGCTAAATGTATTATATTTCTATAACAAACCCGTTCTCGAATCTTTTGTAGTGTATCCCATTTAATTTTCGTGCTTTAGTTATCAGTCGTTTTTGTACTGCACATAATATTGATATTTATTTTTACGATTTGCGGGGTTCTGCCTCTCTGTTCTAGGTTCTCATTATATGTAGTGTTAATAAAAATGATAAATGTATTGTTAATTAGTTGTAGATAAGTTCGTTCGTGATAGCAGGATAGATAAAAACAGGGATGGCCACAAATATAGCTTCAGGACTCATTTTAATATATCGTCATCGCTACCAGTAGGTTGTAAAGGCAGCGTTAAAAGTCGGTGAATACTTACATATTATACGTTCTAATTTGCTAAGCAAAAAAAGGCTATTCTTTTTAAGCCATTGGGCTTGTTTTAGTTGTTGATCACACCTCATCGACTTGCAACACATATCATAAAGCTTGAATTGACTTACTTAGGTTTTAAAAAACCCTATAAAGCTAGCGGTTTAGTAATGGGCAATAAGAATGAAAGACCTATTTAACTTTTAGTAGAAAGCTAATTTGTACGTATAAATGTAGCCTGTAAACCAGTCAATAAGATTCTGAGCCATAATAAGAAAGAAATAAATGCTAGTTTTATAAATCTATCTCCAAAATAAAAATTACGATTGTTACTCACTCATTGGGCGATACATTATCAACTCAAGTTCCCTGGACAAGGATTCTGTTAAGAGTGTGAGGTAAGTGTTTTAAAAATGAATTTATAATGAAGTAGCTGCAACATCCTGCTCTACTTTGTACGAGAAGTGTCAACAGAATGGCAGGACACAATATAGCAAACAATACTTTTCAATTAACTTTGCGTTCCTTAGTCATCCGCGTCCGCATCCTTATCCTTCCACATCCAGCTCAATCTTCCACCATGCACTAGTTTTCTTTGAATGCTCGACAGCATTTCGTGCTGGCTGCAAAAGTCGAACGCTAAGAAAAAGTAAATCACCGGGAACCGAGAAAGAAAGAAAAGGTTAAGTGTCTTCAATACCCTACAATTTTATCAATGACAGCAAAAAACATATTAAAATAAAAATATTTGGTGGGATTAATACTTTGTTTAGTATAGATTTAAATATACCTTAATATGGTAAAAGGAAATTTAAACATTTTTATGATTAAAAAAATAAAAATATTTAGTGTGATAATACTTTGTTTAATTTAAATTTAAGTATACCTGAATATGATAAAAAGAAATTTAAAGATTTTAATATTAAATTTAGTTTATCAATTAATAAGATTTTTAATAATAATAATAACAGCAGATAATAAACGGCATATAGATATTGTTTTAAAACAAATTTTAAATAACGGAAGAGTCTGGAAAACTCCTTTTAATTCTTTTAAGGAACCTGCTAGTGGCACTCTCCCAACTCGTGTCTAGCTTTATTCCTACCATTTGACTATCAGCGGAGCAGGTGAAACTGAAAACTGGGTCTCGAAACGGTGTGCCTGAGTCATTGCTGCTGGGAATGGCACGAACGTGTTGCATATGCATCTTCTTCAGGGCGAAGTTATGAGCCAAAGTTTCTTTCCAGGACGAGAAAAAGGAGTTGTGTGCTACGTGTGAATGGGTCTCCTTGCAATTGGGGGCAAATAAATAGTGGAGCCAGGGAACTTTTGTGCGCTTCACCGGAAATTTGTTTGGCAGGAAAATTGCTTTAAAGTGTCACGAGGCGGGTGGCATCCATTAATACTCGAGTGGCACTCCCTGGGTGGCTCTTTACTGAGAGTCCCGTAGAAGGTGGCAAATCGGAAACAGCTTAGCAACGGGATGGCCTGTGACCTGTGGCTTGTGGCTTGTGTCACCTCCTGTCCGTTATGACCAGGACCTCGCCCTGGTCCTGGCCCAAACGGCGATGGCCCGCATTAAACCATTAAAGCTAATTAAACCCAGTGGCCCTGGAGCCCAGACTAACGCCATCCATCCACTCCCTTCATCGCCGAAAACCCTTTCCCATCCCAAGTCGGCTGACGAACGCTTTATTAAACGCAGTCGCTTCTGCTGCCATCGCCGTAATGAGTGCGGCTGCCAGCAGACAACTTGATGAGGTTGCGATTGATGTTGCAAATGAAGCTGCTGCCAGCCATGAGCAGCCAAGGGAGCAGGATGTCGTGGCTTGTTACACTTTGTGCACCACTATTTTTTACACTCCCGAAAAAAGGGAACGCCAAAATTTGTGCAGTAGTATTTGCCCAAATACTACAAGTTTTCGTTTCATTTTCGAAATCAGCTTAAAGCTGTTGAAGTATATTGGTTCAAAACTTACGGTTAACTTTACAAATTAATTGTTTTTGTCTAAAAATTAAAATTTTTATTTAATTTTAGCTAAATTTAGCCACAGATTAATGAACTAAATTTATAAACAGTTTCCTATCATAAATTATGAACCTAAGAAATCTTCTCCTGTTTCCACAAATTGCACATTTTGCAAAATAAAATCAGATTAAAATAGTTCATGTAATTACATAATATGGATTCTTATTTTCTAAGGTTAGATTTTAAATAAATTATCAGTTTTCTCACTGCATGAGCACTGATTATGTGCCACTTAAGCTTCAAACGCAAGCGGACACCAGAAAGGCGGAGGATTGGTTTCCTGTGTTTTTGCTACAGATTGGATGCCACTTAGTGTCGCTACAGTAAGAGCTGCAAAAGGGTAAAGAATCGGGCCGGAAATAGGAATCTGAAAGTGTTTCCGCCGCAGATCCGATCCAGGCCGTATCAACCCACGCAAACCTTGACTTTAACTGGCACAATTTTATTCACTCTAATCAAAAACTATCGTGGAATTCGGTAACGATAACCGATGAAGGCTGCCGTACTGATCTGCCAAGGAGGGATCGCCTTAGATTGCATCTTCGGACGGAACGACTTGCTCAATTCATGGGGATTCATCCACCGATGGCGACTTGTCCTCAGACAAGCAGGAGCTGTTGATTGATTGGGCTGAATCCTGAGCCAACTTGGGATTTGGGTAGCCGAACGACAATGGCTTTCTGAACTGGACGTCAGGGATACACCGGGTTTCTCAATGTTCACTGGACTTTTGAGCGAAGGAAGTGTTCTACTACCTAGTGTCTCATCAGCCGAATCTCCGTTCATAAGAAGTTTGTCTTCATAGCCATATTGATCATACATTTTTTATGGAATCGTGATAACCACCGAACTACTAACCGGTAAAACTTTAAATTTCTTCACTTAACAATTTATAAACACAGAGCAATTTTAAAAGTTTGTAATGTAGTCGACTAAAAGAAATTAAATGAGTTACTTTTCAAAGGATAGTCTTTTTTTTACAGAAAGTACAAATTTGAAACTTTTGTTTATTTTTGCCTTGCTAATGTGTAATGTAATATATATATATATATTATATATAATATATATATATTATATTATTATTATAATTATATTATATATATATATATTAATATATATATATATATTTTTTGGCAGAGCGTATACACAATTTCATAATTAAACTATAACTTCGTGAAAATTAAACTCGCAAACCATTAAAAAAATAGTTTTTTTTAACCTTTGTTGTATAATTATATTACCTTAATACTACTCAAATTGTGTACCTTTTACCTTTTTTGTACCAAAAAACCTAGATCCAAAAAAACTAGTACATTTCCCAACACTTCAAACAAATGACAATATGATAAAACATAAATAAGAGTTCCTAATCAATTTAGAGCAATACATTGATATCGATTAACCGCAATACAATAATCGACATTTGATTTACACTTGTTGTTGGCTTTTCTCGACTGATGATTTAGGAGAATGCAAACCAATTACTGTTATTTTCAGACCGCCCATTACCAATCGAATGTCAATTACCAGGGCAACCACGCCCGCTGCTCGACCTCGTCCCCTTCCCTTTCCCTTTCCCTTTCCTTTTCCGGTTTCGCCCACCCTGGTGCATGGCTAACAAGTTAATTTCACAATGTTTGCGGCTTGAGTGCGAACAAACAAATTGCGTGGCATTTCCGCCTCCCAGGGGGCTTTGAGTGGCGACAGCAAAGAGACCAACAAATCAATTTTCCATTCGGGGGTGGTAGTGGTAAGCAGGGCCCTAAACAACCGCCAATCAAAACACACAGACATACACGCAGCACTCGCATCCAAAATTGACTATTGATTGTGTGTAAATTATTATTACTAATACGACATGTGGTCAGCGGTCATAGCAGTTAATGAAGAGCGTACGAGCGAGGGAAGTTTTCATCGCAAGAGAATTAAGATAGGAGTCAAGTTTAAAAGGTAGTTAACAGTAGGGCTCTAAACCAATGCGCAGTTGAATTACTCCGAACCTGAGTGGTTAAAATTTTTTTTACCTTTTACCTCGTTAGGAGGTTTTTTTGTTTGGTTATAATATAGTGTTCTTCTACAAAAAGAATTCAATATACTGTACAATGTACAAAACACAGTGCAATATACTAAACGATAAAAACTTGGCCAATTTTATTTCAATAATTTGATCATTTTGTTTCCAGCTGTCTACCTATACAGTGGTATTTCCAGTAATGCTATAGACGACTCTGCATTCGGAATGCTTAAGAAATCCTATCTTTTTACATATTTATCCTTATCACTGTATACGACCGTTCACGTAGTGACAATAAGCACAAGTATGCACAAGAAGACAACTATATATAAGTCGCAATATTAAAAATCACCACAGAAAAGTCCGACGATTTTAAAAGTTTGTGCATACTAAAACTTTTAGAAAGCCAATTAATTCAAGAGAATGCCGGGGTAAAAGTGAAAACTATTCCGACCGACTTAATCTAATTTTTTGATTATAGTACTACGTATGTTAATTTCGATGTACTTAGACCGGCTTACCAAAGCATTTAAATTAGTCTCTTCGATACATAGGAGAGTTTACAAATTAATGTAAGCTCTGGTTTTAGAATTTAAGAGGGGGAATATAAAGGAGTAGGAACTATTTTGATAACTCAAAAGACTCTTAATATATTTAAACACAATACTAAGAAAGTGTAGAAAAAGGAAACTAAACAGTTAAAACAGATAAGCTAAACAGTTACTTCCGATGACTAAATTATTCATTGGTTTTCGAGAAAATATTCAATGCCATAGATCTGGGTGCCTGTGCGCATATTGCGCGTTATGAAATAGTCCTCGATGTTCATTTCGAAGGCATCTTTGCGCAGTGTAAAAAATATTTCCGAGAATGTGGTGGTGCCCAACGGCATGTGGAACACCATTGAGTCCTCCCTTTCGGCACTGAAAAATAAAACATTATCATGAATATTCACACCATCTGATGATAAACTCACTAGAGCGTGGCCTCGCGGAACTTGATCCCCATAAAGGCGCTGAACTTTTTGTTCGGCGACATGGGGAAGTGATTGATGAGGTTCCAGGTGGTCCGAGACATGCTGACATTGGGATTGACCTTGCGCTTGAATCGCACCTCCACTTGGTAGCCATCCTTGTAGCTCGCGTTTTCGCCATCTGCATCACCGAGCATCCAAAGCTGGCCGTCCTTGAGCTTCGGTGTCCGCGTGCACATTCGCTCGGAGTCCATACTGGACAGCGTGGTGAACAGAAAACTGGAGCCGATCGACTGCATGGTGGTGGTCATCATCAGCATGATTTGTTTGCCGGTGGGATCCATTCCAGCTGGCACCCCGTCCACGCAGATGAGATCCGGGGATCCCATCACGGCGTAGGCAAAGTAGAATCGCCGGATCTGTCCGCTGGTGCACATGCGCACCGATCGATTCCAGCACTGCTCGAGTCCCAGCAACCGGAGCAGCGATTCCGACAGCTCCCGGGCCATCCGGTGCTTGTGTCCCTGGATCAAGCCATGGATGTAGAGCAGCTCCCGGGGCGTGAACTCCGCCGGAAGGCTGTCCTTCTGCGGGCAGAAGCCCACCATTCGGTAGCACTTCAGTCGGTTGCGATGCACCGAATGGCCTTGGATCCAGATCTGTCCACTCTTTAGCTTCGCCTCGCTCACCAGCAGTCTTAGCAGCGTCGACTTGCCGGAGTTGTTCGATCCATAGATGCTAACGCACTCGGACCTAAGTTTAAATTGTGTTAAATAATATTTGATCATGAGAAGCCGAAGAACTTGCGTTCCCTCAGGAATCAGCTTTTAAATAATAGTAGTGGTAGTTTGGTTTTTCTTTTCGGTTTTATTTATAGCTGTCAATTAATACTCACTTTTCCACAGAAAAGTCCAGGTCCTTGAGCACTTTGTTACGGCGATTATTGTAGACAATACCAATTCCGACGGCTGCCATTTTACCGCGCTCCTGCTCCGTTAGATTATCGGCTCTGAATCGTTTAGCGGAGTTCGCGGTATCCAAGGTATTTTCAGAGACCAGGTCGTCTTCTCGGTTGTTATCCGCCGGACTGGCCGTCTTCGCAGAGCGACAGTAGCCAAATCCCACGATCGAGTGAAACTCCTTGATAAAAAGTACAACTCCCAGCACAAGGTTAAGTACCGTCATCACAGTGAGCTCCCAATAGATACCCGATTCGGGAGTGCTGCAGTCCGAACAATCTGCAGATTTTTAAGTAATTAGAGTACTATCTTTAGCCAGAGAGCAATCAAAATAAAATATTTTAAACTTTTGAAATAAATATAAAATCTTTTCATATTGGAAAAAATTGAATTTAAAAACCAATTATGAATATGAAAATATTTTAAAATAAATTCAACAGTAATATAAATAACAAATATTTCGTTTAAAATTTTAAATTGCTTTAAATAGTTTGGAAATTTTAAAAAATATTTTATTTCGATTGCAGTTTATGGACTTGAACTCAACAGCAGCAATTGGGGATGCTCTTGCACTTAAAGATCTCGACGGAGGTGAAGTTCACTATGGGATCCGTACAGATTAGCTTGAACTCGTAGATCACTAAAAGTTTGCATATTATTACGGCCACCGAATACATAATCAAAAAGCTCGGCTCGAGAGTCATATTTTCGATACCAGTTCTATATAATTGGGAGAAGACGACGAGGCCTAGGCTGTTAATCCCGCAAAGCCACATAAAGCCATAGCAGGGGTTCCGGAAGATGCTCGATATTAAGTAAGCGAGCAGGATCACCCAAATTCCAGCCAGTATTAAAGTGATCAATATGAAGACTGTGAATAATTAAAGAAAAAAAAGAAGGAATAAATAAATATTGACATTAATTTTATAATAAATAATAAATAATAATAACACACAGATACTTTAATGTGATCAATATGAAAACTGAATAATTGAAGATAAAAAATAAGGAATAAATAAATATAGAGATTAGTTTTCTAATGTGGTTTTTATACCACAGATATTTACAAAGAAATATCTTGTAAACATGTGTACTAGCACTGAAACTGAATTACATTATCCTATGTATTTGGAAGTTATTTTAAAACTAATTCCCATTATATACCCATTAAAAAATTTCCTTAAAACAAGGTAAGACAAATCACCGTATAGCATTACGTAGTGGTGGGGACTCTTGTAGATGGCCACCAAACCCACTACGCCCACGCTGAAGAGGAGCAGGAAGAAGGCATCATATAGCGCAGTGAACACCCAGTAGCTGGAAAAACTTGCTCCGGCCAAAAATTGTTGCTTTTTCATGAAGCTGGCACGCTCGCTGATCAGGAAAATCACAAACGCCGGCCATATAAAGATCATGACGAAGCAAATGCTGAAGGCCAAGGAACCACCGAAATTGTTGGTGTTCGGTGGATAGGTGTTGATGTTCGTCTGGAATGGCAGCGGCTCCAGGGTCACATCGATGGTCGCCTCCTCGTCAAATAAGTGTCTGCAATTTATATGTTAAGCCATTAAATGTAAGAGTCAACACATTTTTAGGTGAGATTTGGAGTATATAATCTTCAAATCTATCAGAGTATTTGCATTAATAAAATGAAGCGCAAGATATGCCTAATGGTTTTAGCTTTTTATTTTTAAATTTTTCCGTCTGTGTATATTTTTTTAAAATTTTTCTAAATCGGTAGCAAACAGTCTCTATTAATTGCACAAATTTTTTTACATTTTTTAAATTGCCTTGGACAGCTATTTCGTGTGTGTTACACTTTCATTTTTATTTTTAAGTATGGAAAATTTTAGTTTTAAATTGAAAATAAATTAGACTTCTAATTTTTGTTAATTGTTGATTTAGTTTATTTTAAGTATGTTTATATTTTGAAAAACAAATATTTTAATGTTTAATTTTACTATGGGGTTTTTCTCTAGAACAGTACTCTGGTTGACCCTCAAAAGCTACTTAACAAATCAGTTGAACCCACCTGGCCACCGCATTGTGGACGGCATTTAAGGCATAGGGCGCAGAGTGCAGGGGTATATTGTTGAACCAGGCGGTAACCGTGCCCTTGTCAAAGGTGGCCCCGAATATATAGCGAAAGTTGACGTTTCTGGTGAACTCGTTTTGGTGCAACAGGGCGTATTTACCGCGTCGGTTCCTCGTCAACATCGTCACATGGGCATCGTACCAGTAGAGCAGTTCCGTGTAGAAGGCGTGCATGTCCTTGGCGTTGTCGTCATCGGAGAAGAGCTCCACGAAGGCATGGACGGTTTGCAACTGGCTGAGGTTGAAGGTCAGTGGCACCAGCTGATAGTTCTTGCCGTACATGAAAACGCTGGAAAAAGTGCATACCCCAGCCAGAGCAATGGCCAACAACTCGAAGACTACAACCATCCAATGCCGGAAGGCCGCGATCCATCGCTTGTAGAACATAGCCCTGACATTAGGTAATATATATTAAAGCTGAACACAATATTTAATCGAAATCGATATCAACTACGATAAGGTTTAGCTGGCAAGTCGGCAGGTAATTTCATTTGTTTTTATTGCTATAGAAGTATTTGAACCTTTTTACTAGAATTGCAAAACATTTCAAACAAAGTTAAAAAAAAAATAGTTAATGGTGCTGTTGTCGTAAAACATCGTAAAAATATTCAAGAATTTAATAGTGTGGTTGTATTTTAAATTATAGGAAAAAGCTATTTTAAAGACAGTATAAATAGATTATCACTAGTGCTGTAATATCGAAGAGTATGTATATATATATATATTTGTCCAAACCTGAAATGTAGCAGACCCAATCTCCAGCCCTTCGCACGACCCTTTTCCCTGGCCTCCGCCAATGTGGCAAAATACTCCTCCAGCAGCACCAGGGTATTCTCCTGCGACTGATTGCCGCCCACCTGGTCGTTATCCTCGCATCCAAATCGCAGGAAGATCTCCTCCATCGAAGTGTCCCGTATACGAAAACTGAGCACCCCCAAGCGCTCCAAATTCTGCTCCAGATCGTCAATCAGCATCGGGAACTGATCCTCGTACTTGTTTTCCAGCACGAAAGTGACTTTGTACCCAATGTCCCTCTCAACGCTCATGTTGGGCATATAGCTATTCATCATATCAAACAGTTCCTTAACATTACAATTCTTGGCCTTTACGCAGGTCTATAAAAAATATTTTAAGGAGTTAGTAACTAAAATTGATGTTGATTGATTCTTGGGCTGAAAGGAATGTATGCTGAAAACTGTTAAACTTATGAACTTATTTAACTAATGTTAAAAGATTATTATCATTAGTATCAATTCCTTACCAATCGATAGCCATGTCCGTACATATTTTTTAAAAATGGTCTTGTGCCCGTGCACTTGAGTTCTCCATTCGACATAACGGCCATCCGATCGGCAATATTTTCGGCCAACGTCGGCATATTGGAGACTACGATAATGGTGCGCTTCGACTTCTCTTCGTTGATCAGGTCCCAAATCAGCGACTGTGAGTGCTTGTCCAGGTCGGAGTGTATGTCATCTATGAGGATTATGGGACTATTGCCCACGAAGGCACAACAAATGCTGACAAAGCACAGATCGCGTTCGGAGAGATTGCGGATTCGCTTTCCTTTCAAATTTTCCATTCGCAAGACGTTGAGAAAATAGTTTGCCTGTCCATCGATTTCGATTGAGTTATGCAAGCCCTTCACCCGGCAAATAAATCGCACATAATCAAGGACTGTGAGGCCGGTCAAAAGCATTTCGTGTCCAAGTGCGATGCCCAGTTCCATAGAGGCTGCCTTCCTTTCGGTCTGTATGTTGAAGGTGGATATCATCACAGTGCCGCGACTGGGCTCTACCAAGCCAGCCAGAATTTTGAGCAGTGTACTCTTGCCACAGCCATTGTGGCCCATCAGCACGGTGACCTCGTTCTCGTAGACATTCCACGTGAAAAGATTCAAGGCCGGACGATCTTTGGTCCCAAAACGCTTGCAAAGCTTCTTGATCTTCAGCTTGAAGCGCCGATGGGAGGGTTCCACTTCGTAGATTTTGGTGGAATTAACTCCAATGGCCTGACCCTGATTCGTGAAGCTATCCGCCCGATCATGATACGGATCCTCATGCACACTAGCCACCGGATTTGGTTTCTTCATTTTCTTGCCGGACTGGTTGAGGCCGCGCCACGTGTCCACATACAGTCCAATGGCACAGTAAATCAATGAGGTCAGCATGAAGATCCAGGTGCTCGAGGCCACCGTCACGGAACTGTCATGGTAGTGCAGAATATAGCCAGAATCGGCCCAAGTAACATTATATATCGACTCCCGTTCAATAAGACATTCGAAAGCCAGAGTTAGCACGACATTCGGCAGCACATACGACACATAGCGGAGGGTTAGAAAAGTGCCACCCGGGGCATTCCAAAGCATAAAAGTGGGCACATAGGACACCACCCACATGATAGTTATCACCCGAACGGCGTTGAGAGCGTTTCGGAAGAACGACGCCACCAATAAGGCAAATGAAATTGAGGCGGAGCTGTAGCAGAATAGCACTAAAATCAATATGTACCAAGGTGTTTGGGTCAACACCCCGTGCTCCTGGTCCCAGCGGATCTATGAAGTGACGGAAGTTACCATAAAATTCTATAATTGCTTAATAGAATCTCACATTTCAGAATTGGATGGAAGAAATGTTTAAGTTCATGAGCTCTTACAGAACTAACCGTTAAGATAATATATAAAGAGAACTCAATAACTCAAAATGGTTCATTTTAAACTGTTTAATATGTTAAACACCAATTGCAATGGCTTACAAATTTAAGGCCTAGTTGCATTATTTGTTGAAAATACGCGTTCGTTGCCCCATTCAAGTTCAAAAAATACATATTTTTTATTATATATAAAAAAAAATATTTTTGCGTAGGTATAAAAAAATGTTAATGTTTTATAAGGACTTTCGAACAAGATTTGTTGTGTTGGGCCGGTCGTTAGACAGAACAATGATTATTTCTAATAGTACGCTTATAAATCGCTTTACTTCGAAATCCTTAAAAAACCGATTCAATAAATACATAAATCTTCCGCTGTACACAAACTTATTATATGCCAGCATTCGTAAAAAATGTTTTTTAGGCAGAAAAACATATGTTCAGTGCGAATTGCAATTGATAACCAACAATAAAGGGTTCTAATAGTCAAAAAACTCCTGATTTTCTGTGACAGAAAAATATAATTTATAATAAGAACATACGCTTATACCAATATATATATTGTATGTAAAACTACCTTGGATTGAGAGATTATGATAAAAAAAATTAATGAAACCTACCTTTAAAAGCAATGCGACAATTAGCGAGCTAAGCATCATTAACACCACACCCTTGATATACCAGCAAACAAAGTGTATAAGATTGCCAATGTTCATGTTGATCAGAAACTGGCGAAGTTGCGTTTGCTTTTCATTTACCACTTGCTGGAAAAACAATTCAAAAGAAAAACGATAATTTCAAATGAATGAAAAGCAAGAGCTTGCGGTACTTGGCTTACCCAAACAAAAAGCTGGATGGGAAAAAGGAAGCCGATGATGACCATAAAAGCCATGCCGTAGTCGAGATTGTACATGAGGGGATCCTGAGCGCGCCCGGTGACGGGGAAGCGTCTCAAAAGGATAGTGGGCGGTGATTTGTGGCTGGCCAAGTCCAGGAAGGCTTCGCTGACCGTTTTCTGGAGCCGAATGAAACCCTCGCGAACGTAGCCCACGAATCCGCCCTCGTACGGCTGATTGAGGCGGATAAGCAGGAAGGTGTGCGGATCGTCCTTGTACATGGTCATCCAGTTGGCCATCAAAAAGTCACCGTCCAACAGTCTCAGTTCGCTGGGCAAAATAATGGTGTAGTTGAGAACTGGCTGAATATGGCTATTCGGCCACTGGGATTCCTCCATAAAGACCCATTCCTCCTTGAACGAATCGCTGAAGCAGAGGCCTGCAAATAGGTTTAGCTCGACCATCGCCTCGCGCAGCTTGTCGCAGTCTTCGAAACTCAACATGGACATCGGTTCGATTTCTGTCTTGACTTTTGTCATCATGGCTTTGAAAACATTATTTCTTTCCGGGGCCCAGCCAATAACTAGATGCGGTGTGAACGGATTCCCCTTCACATTAAACCGATCGGCAAATTTTCGCGCCCTTTCCAACTTTTCAACCAATTCTGCCCAACTGCGATCCAGATCGATTGGCTCGTACACCTTATCGGATCGGGGATCCACTGGCACCAGGAATCGCATCGTCACCGCCACAACGGTAAATAATGGGGGCAAAAGCACTATGAATAGAAGCTCCAACGGGCTGGCCAGCTGCAACTTTTGGTTCTTCCAGTTCATCAGTATAAACTTGCGTATATAATCGCGCACCGTCATTGTTTCAGATTTCAAATATTGTTAGTTTTAGTTAGTTTTGCCTTTAATGAACACAGGCTACTGTGATTCAATTTGTCATTCGAAAGTTTGACACTGAATAGCTACTTATTAAGTAGTTTTAGTTGTTATAGGAGAAAATTAAAAGGTAAGATATGTAACATATAGAACGAAGAGTTTCGGAGCCTATAAACTATATATTATTATTGATCAGTCTGATTTCAAATTGACATTGTTTTTAGTAATTTCAATGAGAACCTTCCCTTAACAACAATTCCTTAAGAGGAGCTAATATTTTTTTTTTCGACAACCTTTTTGTCAGCCCTCGTTTAACCAACCGATACCCAATTAAATGCATAACCCAAACACAGGCGTGTTGACCAAATGTGCTTACATTTGCATAGTGCGAGTGTGTGTGTGTGTTCAGTGGCAAGGGTCAGCCCTGAACGTTAATGCAATAATAAATTTTATTTATACCTACATGCATGCACACACACGCACCATGCACTCATATATATGGTACACACAAAAACTAATTACACGCCACAATGATTACATTTTACAGCGCCATCGAGCTTTTGTTGAGCAACTACAGTCACAACAACAACTACAGCAACAACAGTAGGAGCCGGAAGTGTTAAACAACAAACACTATCGCCCACACGAACGCATCTCCAGCTCCAGTCAAAAAATGTTGAGCATTACGAAAAAGCTTCCATTGGAGTTTGGCCCATGGCAATTCTGAATTGTGGTAATAAAAACTTTCCTCTCAATGAATGACACCTTGGGGGCGATGCCAAAACTTTTAGTTTCAACGAAAATTATGTTAAAATTATAAAATAAACTAATGATATATTCCATGACCCTCTCTAACTGAAAGTTACTTGATACTCCGTTTATATAACAAATAAGCTAGGAGAGTTGTAGGATATAGTTCACAACCTTCTAACTCTGAATATTATATTTTTTGCTTCATTATCAACTTACTCGAATGTCGAAATTGAAAGTTACTTGATTCTTAATTTATATATTTGAAAGCGTAACTATTTTTTATTATTTATACATTTTGTTACTTATACATTTTTATTTTTAAACACTATCTGTAACTTAAGTGTGGTATCGACACGGCTTTAGTTTTCCTGCTTCACATATTTGCTCTATTTTACCGTCATAACAATAGCAGGGTATCAACAAGGCTTTAACCTTCTGGCTTCGCATACTTGCAGGAATCCAATTTGCCCTCGTTATGTTCGAGTACCGGATATGCATAACAAACCGAGTTTGGCAGCGTAGTCTGCTTCTCGGAGCGCTTCTGCGGCCTGCGAGTCAACAGGCAGCGGTAAACACCAGAAACAGCAGTGGCGTTCAGCATGCGTTCCCATGCATATTTTAATCACCAGAACAATATCATCAACGCAGCAGACAAGCCATTGAAAACGTTGGCAGAGAGCACCGCCTTCCGGCCAGAGTATATTGGACACAAGACCCATTTAGCCAGCATTGAATTGGCCAGGTAACTGCCAGTCGACGGTTATTTATTATTACGATTGTACTCGCTTTTGAAATGAGATTTTTGCGCGCAACAAACATCTGGCAGTCGCTCACGAGTTTTTATTTTAATTACAACTGCAGGGCAAGACCCAAACAGAACGGAAAAGAACCGAACCGAACGGAACCAAACCTTTGCGTATTGAAAGAGGTAAAAGAAGGTCAGAGGATGTTCAACGCTTTGCCAGACAGACCACCTTCACTGTTATTTTATTGAAACTCATTGAGGCATCAGACTGTTGATAAAAGCAACCCAAACACTGCAAATAATGTGCGTTTTTAAAGGAATATTTAAGATCGCGTGCAATTGCTTGAATGATCATCAGCCTTTTCAATTTAAAATTCTTTTGTGGCAAACATTTTGTTACGATTTTTGGGTAAGGGATATTAAAAATAATAGATTGTAACAAACAGTTGAATATTAAACATATCATAAAAGGTATGGCCAAAAAATGTATTTTTGTTATCACAAATTCAAATTGTTTTATTTTTATGAAAATGTTTTGTGAAAGTTATTTTCTTAATTTGAATGTGTTTGCTTTCGCCATCAGTTTGTGGAATCATTTTGCCCAGCTTGGCAGTGTAGACATACCCATCAATGGTCATTGCGGCAAGACTTTAGTGGATGGCAAGAAAACGCCGCTTTTGAGTAATGTGCGAAAATTTTATTTTTAAATTAAAATAAAATGGTTACCCCGGCAACCGCCACCCGCCCCTCGTTACCCGCCACCCCGACCATCACCGGCAGCAATTAAAAGCGACCCCGGGTCCACTCAGGGACTTCGAATGCATTTGCATTGGTAATGTTAACGTCGTTTGGAGACCCGTAGACGCAGACGGACACGGAGCGGGACCAAAGCCGGAACGGACTACGTGGACATGGCCGTAGTCAATGGCTAAGAGAAACGATTGGTTTCGGCGAACGTCCGTGGGAGAGTGGGTAAATGGGTAAACGGGTGACTGGGTGGCGCAATGAAATATGGGCAAGACAAATTATTGGTTTTCCTCTGAGTGCGCTCAAAATGAGGCAAGCTGTTTAATTAAAACGAAGTGGAACGATGCGGATGACTGGTCAGCTGCTAATTGCGGTCAACTAAAATTGCGAATTGCGAACTGCGAATAAATATGTATCATTTAAGGATGATGTCTAAACTGAGTCAATTATTCATTATCCAGGCGAGATAAATGTTTAAAATTAATTACATTTGCGCAGTCATGGAATATGTTTGATTGCCCTGCCAGTTTTGCCCCCACTTCGTTCATGGCACATGCCACTTGTTTACTCGTTTATTATGCAACACTTTCATCGCATTACACAAACAATCCCCACTTAACGCAGTTTAACATATTCGCATACCCGATTATGCATTAATGAAAATGCCAGCCGCAAATTGTTGAATGCTTTAACGGCCGAACAGGGCATTCACTTCGAAAAAAATATAATATCCGGGGAAAGGGTTTAAAGGGCGTGGGATCGGGCACCGATGGGACCAGTAACTTTTTAATTTCCGTTTCAATTGCCAGTCCTGTCAGCTTGTTATTCGTAACAAAACATCAGTTTTCCAAAGGCAAACAGGAAATAAAATATGTCCTTCCCCATCCCAAACAAATTAAGAATGCAAACACGCTCACTGAGATCCCATGTGCTTGGGAATCGAATCTGCTTAGAAGGCAAATAAAATGATAAAGAAAACATTACACCAGCGGAGAAAGCTTGACAATTTGGATTAGGCGAGATTAGCTGGCAACGTGTTCGATCCCGGACTTTAATGGCCATATCGCTGCCATCGAATTGCGAAAATGTTCCGTGTCCGGCAAAGGCTCGATGGCATCTAATAAATCTCGTTCGTATAACAATGG
Source organism: Drosophila elegans (assembly GCF_018152505.1). Lineage (NCBI taxonomy): Eukaryota > Metazoa > Arthropoda > Insecta > Diptera > Drosophilidae > Drosophila > Drosophila elegans. The sequence continues at coordinate 2,516,511 of NW_024546167.1, forward strand.
CTGTCATCCAGCGATGTGTGCTGTGAAGGTGTGGCATACCAGCATGCAAGTGCCACTTTTTTCACCCACTTTTTGCACCCATTGCTATCCGCCCCTGCATACAGTATCATAGCCCCGCTCCACATTCACATTCACTTTTATGATTATTTTTCATTATCGAAGCGAGCTCGGTTAATGCAACAACAATGCCTCTGGTGTCATGGCACATGTGGACGAGTCCTTGTCCATGTTCCTGTCCCCTGCTTTTTCATAAAATAGACAACAAATTGTTGAGCTTGTTTGGTGTACAATGTTCGGTGTGCTCACTGCTGGGAATTTCAGTGCAAGTTTGGTTGGGAAAATTAATAAGAGGAAAATATTTAAGCATAGTCTATGAATGGCAGCCAGCGGGTGGGCGGTGGAGGGTCGGTTGTGTCCATACACATGGACACAGCCATGACATTGTCTGCGCAGCGATAACGTGTCGTATACGCAATGTTCGCCCACAAACATGCAACACACGGTCGAAAGCATTTTGGGAGGGAGTTACTGTGGGGATTTGTTTTAATTAGTCGGGGGATTAAGTGCGGCAAATTGAAAAGAGTTGTCTTTATGGCGCCGGTAATTGCTTGATCAACTATGCGTGACTATGCAGTTGATGGATATGCAAATGCCAAATAATTCATAACTTGATTAGCAGGCCGAGTTTGGGTTCCGAAATGAGGGGAAGAACTCATTGTTATGTAGGCATGTGTCTCATTTTGTCTTAGGTACGCTAGCACGTCCGTAAATGACCGCCCATTTATGCACTGAAAAAAATTGTAAGCAATTTCAAAAGTTTACTTACATTTTAATGGCGCATTGGGAAAAACGAATACTATATTTATTTTTATTGATCAGCCAAATTTTAAAAGTAAAGCTAAGTGCTTTTGATTAGTTAAAAAGTATAACTATTTTAACAGATAATAATCTCTTTGGGTACTTAAACAAAGGGCACATAAAATACATAAATAAAATGTTATACCAAATGTCTTTTGTAATATAATTAATTACACAAATATATACTTCAAATTGATGTCTCCCTTAAATGTTATTATAGCATTATATCGTCACATAATTATAATAAAATCGTTTTTAAGGTATATGCTTATTTTACAAGTAACAAAATTTACAAAAACAGAAAATCTTAGACTAAAATATTAGCTTTTCCACTGTGTAACTGTGTTGGGTGAGTCCAACATTCGAGTATTCTCAACAGATAGTTTGTATTTATGACCCACGTATCGGACATAACTGTCCCAAGGCCAAGTATATTTGCTCTGTAGCAATTGTCTCCGATGGTTCCGGCTTCAAGACGGAATAACAATTTCATTCGGAACTGCGACCAATTGAACTCAAATGCGACTCATTGGCCTGCTGCCCCTATTTCCCACCCCTCTTGTGAGATTATTGAGCCTGTGCACATGTCACGCTCATCAGGACAAATATTTAAATAAACTCACATCTGTCGCCTCGGGCCACAAATTGAGTTTGAACACTTCTGCTACATTGTAAGTACAAAGCGGTTCTTGGGTAATGTTGCCACCGGCTGTTTGCCAAAACTTATTCTTTCCTCTCAAAAATACAAGTCCATTGAAAGTTTGCTTTTTGCTAGAAAGTCGTCTGTGATTATTTCCGGAAAAACTAGAAATCCATTGCTGGCCGACTTCCTTCAATGTTATTGCACTACTGATATCTTGATTCCTATAAATCTTCTTTCATTTGGCCATAATTAGCAAACCCTTAAACTTTATGGGCTTTTAATTGAAATGTCAAAAGAGGAGGAGCGACGTGAAGTAATACCTATGTATATATTCCGCTACACATTCATTAAAAAACTTTCAGGCCAAGAGCAACACGTTCCGAGTTGCGAAAGTTTTGCGATTGTCAAAAACTATAAGAAAAGGCAAGCCAACCGCAAAAAAGAAAGCCGCACAAAAAGTTCCTGCGGTCGTGGCTGTGACTCCGGTCCGGAAACTGCCTTTGCATTCATTTAGAAATAAACAAACTGAGCCAAAATAAAATGGAGTAAAATCAAAATAAGGCAGGGCAGCCGAATTAAACAGAAACTGGTTTCTATAAAAGTTTGACATTTGCTGCCAAAAGAAGGGGTTGGTTGGGGGGAGATTGCAAATTAAAAACAATGTCTGCAGTGGAGTTCCGGAGATCCGGCAGCAATTTGCGATGCCCGCGCTGGTTTATCTCTGGTTGGGGAATGGGAAAAACTGAAGAGGGGGTGGGGTCGTCGGGTCGTAGGGTCGTCGGGTCACCGGCTCCAATCTACTTTTCTGCGATTCTCCGCTTCTGCAGTCGTTGCAGTAAATCTTTCATCAGTCCCGCCGCGCTTCATCCTTCAAGCCAGCCACTCCTCCGGGATTGTTCGGGATTCGCGATTCTTTCCACTGCTGGCGGTCCAATTTGTCCCAGTCCTTTGGTCCACAGCTTTGCACTCGCATCCACACACTTGTCATGCTATTTATGAGTTTATTATTTTTTCGTTACTCTATTATTTAGCCACCCCCCCCTTTGCTTCTCCGAGCCAAATACTTTTCCTAGCGCTTAAAACTTTCTCTCATTGCAAGTGCTGCAATTTTTCACAACTTTTTGAACAGCATTTTTTCAACATTCCTCCGACTTCTCGGTCCCCAGGCTTCCCCTTATGCGTTTATGGCCATGTTATTTATTTAGTGGCTTTATTTTTATACTCTCTGTGAGGGTATGCATTGGCTTTGTGGATTTTTCAGTCTTAAGTTTAAGTTGTCTTAAGCCTACATCTTAGATCGTAAGTCTAATAAAGCTTGCATCGCAAGTCATAATATTTTAAAATATGTAATGAATTTATGTTCGCTAATTTAATCCAAAAGTTCAAAGAAGGTCGGGAAAGATTTTAAATATTTTTAAAACAATGTAAAGTGCTTGCGGGAGTAATAAACTATTAGCAATTTTTAGTACATTTTTATTATATACTTGTTTGCCATACAATTTAATAGACTTTAAATAGTGGTAACAATTGCTTTCCTGAATCGATTGTGTGACACTCAAGTCTCAGGGTATTAAATTGAATTGTTAACATGCAATATATACTAAATTAATAAAACAATTTAAAGTGAATATGGCAGTATTAAACCATTTGATATATTTATTACCTTTTTAATTGTGTGTGCCACTTAAGTGGGTGCCACTTATGTTTTAGGGTATTAAATTGAATTGGTAAAATGCAATATATACTTAATTAAACTCAGAGATTGAATCAAGCTTTTTTAATTTTTGGCTTTAGCTTTAAATGCAAGCAATGTAAGTTCATAACTTTTAAGTAATATTTAACGATTTTGACATAAAAAACCATTAATCCAAAACTATTTGCAGCGCATTTGGTAGTCTCTGCTTCAAAAACTAGATTTTAAATTTTTTCTTCCGGAATTTTTTCGTTTTAATCTCCTTTTTTCACAGTTGCTTAAATTGTTTGTAATTTTTTGTCAGTGGCGGTTGTTTTTGTGTGTTTCTGTTTTATTATGACAGCAGACGACGACGAACTGCCTTGGAGTTGTGCTGCTGGTGTTGCTTTTAGTCTTTTTGCTTGTGCTGGAACTTGTGTTGGCTAGATAAATAGTTTTTCGCCCCTTCTCAGCGGGTAGCTTTTAATTATGGCCAAGCTGCAAGCCACAAATGGAAAATGCCAAAAATGATGGGAAAATTGTTTCGAAATTAGTTGAAAAATGAGAAGAACTTTTGTTTCCATTGAAATTGGCCAGATCAAGCATTTAACGACATGGGGATTATATTAGCTATGGTTTTCCCTTATGGCCTTGCAAAGGACAAATGAATTTTTAATTGTGAACTGTAACCTTAGATTTCGATTTGTTTTTGCTGGGCCAATTTTAAATGTTTCGGAAATTGTGCAGCAAATGCTGTCATCTTTCATGCATTCGGCATGCAATCGAAACATTGAAAAGCACACCGAGTACCAAAGAAAATCTCTAACCAAATTCAAGTTTGCAAGCACTCCAGGCCATCTGGCCCCCCAAAAATGTTCGAGAGGGGCGAAGTTTTCGCCATTTCTGAAGACGCCCAAAGACACTGGCAAGATTTGCTCTCCAGAATTTACCACTCATATGCATAAAACGTGCAGCAGACTGCGGCCAAGTGGCGGAGCACTTATTTCATTGACACGCAGACAAATGCCCAGGAGAGACAGTTCTTACAGACGCCAATTCTATTCGGACACCTCTCGTTTCCAAGTTTATATTTTTCACAAGTTTCTTTTTCACTTCGTCTCAGTTGATTTGCATACGTAGGAGTATCCCTTAAAAGAACGAAAATAAACGATAAATGGTTTAAGAGGTTCCCACCCAATGCACACGAACATTTTGATTCGGATTGTTCCGCAATTGGACAACATCTCTTTTCTTCTGGGGGGATAGCAATTTTGAATTAATTTTGTTTTGATTCCCCTCTGCCCCTAATATTTCGTAACTTCCCTTCGGCCTTGTACATTGGTGAATGTTCATAACATTTTCCATATTTCATTGGAAAATTAAATTCCAGGCATATTTTTTGGCCCAGCAAGCATCCCATGGACCGCAACGGCAGTAGGAACAGAAGGAACAGAAGGAGCAACCGCCACAGCCTGGAGACCGAGACCCAAAATTGTACCCAAATAGTAAACAACAGCTGCCTCGGGTCTGCCGTCAGTTGTCCTCCTCGAAAACGACATTTCCATCTCTGGGCTTTCACTTCCATTTTTGGCATGACAAGCGTTTGTGTTATTGAACAATCGACTGAAAAATCTCGAAATTTAAGAAGGCAGAAATAGCAATATGGCAAATAGAAAATTAATACAAGAAAGCAACACATGGAACTGCCAAATACTTTTCTGTGCGGCTAAGTACGGCCATAAACAAATATTTGGCGAAATATTTAATTAATACATTGATAAATTTAATTACCAGAACGTTGAGAACTTTATAGTATTTAAAGCACTTAATATCGCAGAAAACATTGCATTATTTTGCATAGTTTTTGTTTGCAACCTTCTACCATTTGTAAAAATTAACATCAATATCCGAGCTTAAAGTTCTTACTTTGTTTGCATTTACCATTTTCATTTTTAAAAACGTTTAATTTTTTATAATTATTTTTTAATTAATTTTTTTTTATTTTTCTAAGTCAACAATATGTTGATAATATTCTGTACAAATTTCAATTCAATCCGAGTAAAACTAACGGAGCTACAGCGTTTCAAACGACCGGCCGAGCTACCAGATCGTTCAAATATGAAAAACTTTTGATTAATTTTCCCGAACACGTTTTTTTGAAGTTCGTGAACATCAGAACTCAAAATCTACTGAATCGATCCTTTTGAAAGGATCACGAAAAGTTTTTTTTGTTTTTGTTTTTTTTTTTTCTATTTTTTAACATCGAATTTACTGCGATTTTTAGGCTAATATCGCGTTGCTCACTTCAAAACGTTCAAAAAAATAGAAAAAAAAGTCTTCGTGATTACCTTGCAAAATTCATCAGCTTTAAAATGCATACATTTTTTTTTTTTTTAAGTCCGGCCACGAGTTATGGTGTTCACCGTAAATCAACCTTTTTTAAAGGCGCCTCCGAAGATGCACGGTCGTTATTTTTTTTTAATTTAATTTTGTCTTACAATCTTAAAAAAGTGGTATAATAATATGTAATTAAATTAAAAAGAAATAATATTATAGGTGTCGCCGCAAAAAATTATAAAAATAAACGTTTTTCGTTTTTAAAACCCTACCCTCCCTTTAAAATAGTTAAACTTAACCATTTGGATCGCGGAATTGATAGCACACGATCTTCTGCTAGCAGTCTATAACCTTTTGCCGGACTGCTTATCGCACACTTCCCAAACGCCACTTATCAGCGCTGCCTCTGCGCCGCACTCCTGTTATCTCAGCTCCTCTTGCAATCAATCAACGACAATCGCATGGAAGGCAACTGGGACAACGGTCCTCCGATGGATTGGCCTCTCTTCATGGTTTGTCTGTTGATTTTACTACAAAATAAATACGCACCGCACAGCGGGAGGACAGTGGCAGAGACACGGGTCAGTGGAATAAATAATATAAATAATATGAAGTCCAAACTGATAAGCAAAACATCAGCGGGAGCAGCATCAACAGCGGTATAAAATCGAAATATTTTCAAAACAAAAAGAGGAATTCAGTGGAAGCCTAGAACGAATTAAATATACCCTCGGATCAATTGCACGATTCTATAATATTAACTTTATCAAAACACAAAAACAAGCCTGGGGGGTTTCAGCAGAACACAGAGACCACCACAATGTCTGCAAATCCTTTGAAATATGGCATGACCAAAGGCATTTATGTGGGAGACAAGCCAGCGGGAGCCTTTTTGACCACTCCTGCTCCGATAACACGAGCCGAAGGCCATTAGGAATGGACTGCAGCGGTGACTCTGATTGTGTTGGCATGGGTGTGATATACGCGGGACTATTTCATTCATGCCCCGGCGTGCATATACTCCCACTGCCATTCATTCACCACGCATTTTGAAAACCGAGAAGATGTTCAACGAAAAAAGACTCAGTGCGCTTCAATCGTTATCTGTTAGAAGGCCTGACATCGCACACTCTGAAAAAGTAAATGCACTGCAATTTTATTTTAAAAAACTTGTGTGATAAAGATTTATTTGGTTTGTATCTATTGAAATGGCAATATGTCAACATTGTTGTCTTCTTGAAATTGAATATATATCTTTAATATTAAGCAATTTAAGTGCATTTTAATTTGCCTGTTAAGTTATACTTTTGTTTTTAACAGATTTGAAACTGTAAATATTTTCAATTTTTTAAATAAAGGTTTAAGTTTAATACACATTAATCTATATGCCAAAAAAAAGTATTATTTTTATTTTTCTCGGAACCAAATTCAAATTTATGAAATTATTTGATTAAATTGTTTTTTTTATTTTTTTTTGTATCCTTTGAACAAAGTTGTAGTATCTGAGCAAAAAAATTTGTTCCCATTTAGAAAGTTTAAATTAAACAGTATTAAATTGGTTTTCCTTTTCAAATTTAGCATTTTTTAGTTTTCCTCTAATTTTTTTTGAAAAGTTCAAACACAAACTTTATTAGCTTATTGTTATTATTACTTTTTTTGCTCTAGGCAGCCGACAAGTAGGCAATATTTTTAAGAACTTATGTCCTATAATTTTGTATTCAGGGTAACGTTTGCATATTTGACCAAAACATACATTTTTTCTGAGTGCATAGCAGGCTTACAGGGTGTGTGTCCCAGTCGCTGTGTGGGTTGTCGGCTCTGCCCGAGAGCCTGCGAATGAACGAGCGGCAACCGAGCGGTGGCATCAGCGGCAGCAGTAGCAGCAGAATCAGCATCACCAGAATCCAGTGCCTCATTCGTGTTTGCCGCTTCGTGGGCAACGGACGCTTCCTCAGAACTCAAGTGGAGTGACGGGCTCGAGAAGGGAACCGGAACCGGAAACGAAATCGAAAGCGACGGAGAGAGCACAAGCCTGTTGAGGGTTTGGAGGCGCGTTCGAACCGGAAGTAAGGATAAATTCACTGTTTTCTGACTTGGCTGCCACTGGTACGCCATCCTGTTGCGCCGTCGCAATATATTTTCGGGTTTCTGCGTGTGTGTGAGTTAGTTAGTTGGCCCTGCCTGTGCAAGTTTGTGCCTAACGTACCGGAAGTGAGCCTGCAACTCATTAATACGTGCTGTTGTTTTTTCACTACCAAAGTGCAGTGAAATGCGGCAAATTTAAATGGGGGAAAATGCGCTTACGTTGCCGAACCCAAATGTAGCGGAAAATGTGAACAAAAAGTCTGGAAAGTTTCCGAAAATAACCTCAAACTGTAAAAACTCGTGCGTTGAAATCGTTCGCTAACATCGCATACGTGTTAAATACGTGTTGAAATCGGAATCAGTCTCGGACCCAGATAAGTTTGGGTCAAGAGTTCAATACAAAACAAGAGGGAATAGTCGCAGTCATTTAATCAATGTCGGGTTTTATAAATAAAGTGTGTGAAGTGATAAGCAACTGACGGGGAAAGAGCCCACAGAAATCTCTGGATTCCGCACTGACTTTCTTAGTCGTCTTGCGAAATCTTGTGCTGCGAAACTATTAGTTGGCATATATAAGTATATTATAAAATATAACTCAGCCATTTTTAAAAAGATTTTGTGATATACTTTGTGACTGGAGTAGTTTAAATCATTCATTGCATTCAAGCAGATAGTGAAATGAAATATATAACAACATCTCGCGAGAGAATAATCTTGGCAAAAAACAGATCAACAAAAATGACTTAAACGTGCGAATGTTCTGTGCTGATAATTGTAAAATGATAAGAGATCCCAGAATGAATCAAGCTGCTTCCGCAGCTAAGTAAAAATAAGATCACCTTTAATTAAATATTTTCATGAAATACAATTGTAATATGTTTAATAGGGTGCCTATAAATAATTTTCTTATAAGGCAGATACAAAAGGTTTCTCACCGTGAACAAATTCGTTTAATATTATTAATTTTCCAATTTAGAACGATGAAATTAAAATCGATACGGTTGAAAAAATCCTCTTAATTAAAGGATCGAAATATATAAATATAATAATCAAGTTAATGGGCTTTGATCAATTAAAAAGTATCATTTTGCTTATTTTGTGAAGTTTTTTAGAGTTGTCAGGCCTTTTTGTAATAAAATGAATGTTATTACTTTAAATTAACTTAATTATGGGAGATATAATTATATTTGTAATTTGTTTGAAAAAGAAATCTAAATTCAGGATTCAGCTGGATTCCTTAGGTTATCAGACGATAAACTCTTTAAACACGCAGCTATATAATAAATATCTTGTTTGAATTAAGTTTGTTGCCGCTCATTTCATAATACAAAGTGCTGCTTAAACTTCTTGTTTTTATACCTCCTTCGTGTATCTAAACCCTCTGTGATAAGTTTTCCCTTCGCTTTATATCTGCCTAAGTTTTCATCAAGTGTAAAAAAGAGACTTGACAGAATTGTTTTTCCTAAACGCAACCCTTGGGGAACTCTATAGCCTTTGGCGCATTTATTGTTTTCCGCACCACATGGCGTATGCTGACTATTTTGCTGCTGGGTCCCACACTTTCAACACGAAACAGTCGCAAGTGACAGATTCAGATTGTGCAGGTGAAAGGATTACCGCTTCTCCGTCGCACTCCAGTGTCTCCATACCTGTCAGCAGCTCACGGAAGGCATTAGCGAGGGCCCACTGTGCGGCTTTCCTTTACTTTCCTCCAGCGATCTTCTTTCTGTCCACTTGTTGGTCACCACTTGGCCCTAAGTCAGCCCAAAAATGTCGCTCCGGCTGTTGACATCAATCTGCCTAAGCGAGAAAGCAACTCCTGGCCTTAAGTATGATAAGCCACCAGGATTAAGACCAAGGTGCGGACGGAGACGAAAATAAACGAGTTGGAAGAAGGCGAGCTCTGCCAAAATGAAGAGCAGAAACTGGCTAGATGTAAGAGTGAGAACACTTATTTAGGACTTCATTATGACCCGCATAAATCCCATCTGTGCTTATGTAGGCCCTCCACAAGCTAGACACCCAAAAGGTTGAAGACCTCAAGAGCAACACGTGCATTCTGCTTTCAATTAGAGACCACACAAGAAGACCGGCCGTGGAAACCGCTCAAAGGGAACTTAAGCAGGTGGCTGCTGGGAAACTAGTTCCCTTTTTGGTTTCCTCCGCCCGCCACTTGGCCATAATTTTTTTAATTACAAAGCCATAAAAATTAAACGAACCAAAAGTGCGGCTACGACGACTGCAACTAAGAACTAAGTAGCCTAACGACAGGAGCCACAGGACAGCAACAGGAACAACATCGGCAAACAGGGATAAAAAGGCAGCTGGAAGCAAGTGGAGAAACGGCAACGATTTAAGCCACATAAAACCAACAAACAGACAAACTGCCAGTTGGAGGAGAGGCCAGAGAATTCAGGGGGCAGCCATCCAGTGGAGGAGCATACTATTTACAGCCAGCTCCTTGGCAACACCTTTAGTCGGAAATGGGAACGGGAACGGGAATGGGAATGAGAAACGCCTGCAGTTGACTACAAGTCACCGAAATGGCATGGGGATATTTTTTGTTCAACGCTTAAGCCGAATTTGCATAATAGTTCTTCTTTCCGTTCAGAGCAAATGTTCGGGAGAGCAACTGGCATCAAAATCTAAGTGAGCATTTCCAAATTATGCAAATGTTTGCCAACCGAAAGCGAGCGACACTCGCTTTAAGAGCTGCAGCAGCCGTACAACGGTGCGTATGGGTATTGATTTGAGCAGTTTGCATGGAGAAAACGAGAAAAGGAATGGAAATTAAGTGTGGTTTACGGCTATAAAAAAGTTCAACTCTTTAACTTTTCACAACAGTAAAGTAGTTTTTACGATACTTAAAAAATAAAACTGACCTATTTTAGTTTATTAGTTAAAGCCTTTCATTTCTGTTTTAAATAATTTCAAAATATTTGCGATCAATTTAAAAAATCGTCGCTTTTCTTCGAATGTGGTTCTGTTTTGATAGATCACATGAATCAATTCAGTTCTTCTCAATACACTTTTTAGCAATACATTCTATATTTGAACATTTTTGCTCACCATTTATCTGGTTACTCATTCTCACCTAAAGCAATTTGACAGGTTTCCTAGCAACCCAATCCTCTTCCATTCCCCCCTCGTTTTACTCTTTTTCTCATCTGCCTTTGCAAGTTCTCAGTTTACAGCTGAAAATCACGCCTCTGGCAATTTTAATCTCGTTTATTAGCCATTTTTCAAGTGATACACATAATTTTCAATTTTCCAATTTCTCACCCAGCCCACGAACAATTTCCACCTGCCCTTCCATGGCCCTTCCATTCTTTTTTTTCCGACCCTTTCCCTTCTTCCCAACTATTGTCTTTATCGAACATGAAAAAATTGCATTGCATATTGCATGCTCGTCGAATGAAGGAGAGGTGAGTGGAGCAGTTGCAGGGAAGGGACAAACACGACGCCCATTTGGAGGCCATTAGGGCCAGGATAGTCCAGTCGGCTGGGAGCAAAAACAGATGCCAACAACAATAACAAGGAGCCTAGGCCGGGCGGAGCGTGATGGCGCTAAAATGGCAGCCAGGTGGCGTGATGGCACCAAAAAACCATTGACTTCACTTTCTTGGCCCCCGACTATTTCATTCTTCGCATCTACAGACTACAAAACTACTTATACTATTAAGGACATTTATAAAATCCAAAATCAAATATTCAGAGAAAAGTATTTCGTCAAAGGGTTCACAAATCTAACTAATTTTATAACGAAAATATTTTTGCAGCCCCTTTTCGGTTTATAAGTATATACCTGTATCAGGATCTCGCAAGAAAAAATTATAGCTTTGGTTATAATTTTGAAATTATAAAAACTACTTCAAATTTAATTAAAAGATTTAAACATCTCAATTTTACCCTTCCGCTAGAGTGTTTTGATTATTCCTTTTGTTGTTTTCAAGCCGATACATCTTGACATTAAAATACGATATACTTTAGGGTCTACATTTACGGGGTATTAATATCCCCGGTGAAAAACTAATAGAAGTCAGATCGCACCGTTCTTATTGCTCTGCGCTCCCTTCATTTTTTTCCCCTTAACGTCGAGCTTGCAAATGGAGGAATGTGAATCGGGGACATACTGCTCTGTCTTTATGCAATGAGTGCGTGCTTCCGTTGTCATCGTTTCCTGTTCCTTTGTCGCTTTTTGTTGCTGCTGCTTCCGGAGCCACTGCTGCATGCCACGCACTCAAAATTTTCGAATAAACGCAACGTTAATGGAGGAGATCTGCTCCTTCGTCACTTGTATTTTTTTTCAGCCAGCTCCAATCTAGTTTGCAACTCCTCAAAGTTGATGTTTCCTTCGGTGCAAGGGGAACTTTCTTTTCCGACTTTGTTATTAGATTTGCATGCCAGCAGCGATGACGACGATGAGAATTTCCGCCTTACAATTCATGCGGAACATATGGATGTGTATGTGCGTACATATGTGCCACGCACGACCCCGCATCCAAACCGTATAGAAAGGTGTTCCTCCGCTGCCTTTCAACGGAAAATTGTTGCAGCAAACGTAATTGCATTTACTTTGGAATTTATGTTACAGAACATTTTTTTTTTTGTTTTTTATTCGTTTTTCTTGAACTGGGAGCTAGAGGTTGGGAGATCAAGGCAAAATTCCACTAGACCGACTCATGGGAAGGCAAGACTCAACAATTGCATGAATATTTGATTTACAAATGATATGCCTTCTTTAAATTGTATTGATTATTAGTTAATATGCCAAAGATATGATATGAGGTTTCAAATTAAGTGGCAGAAAGTATAGTGGTTGATCTTAACTGAAGAGATACACAAAAACATAAAAAGTAAAAACAACCAAGATGTGAGTTCTTCTTTTGTTTATAAACAGCTGATTGTTTTTAGGTGTTATTTGTCTTTTTAGCTGAAAAGAAGTTGACAAAAATAGTTTCCCTTCAAAAACCATGTATGCATACTATAGATTTTACCAAGCAGATTATATATTTTGAAGGTATTTGAATTTTTAATGTAAAAATCATATGAACTGGCTTTTTCAAAATCATTTCATGTGTTCTTTTAACTCGCTAACAATCTGCTAAAGTTTTCCTTGTGCCCTTTCGCCCCAGAGGTTCCACAGTTCACATATCTACCATTTCCTCTTCTTTCTACAGAACTCGACTGCAACTTCACCTTCACTTGAAAATGCATTTTTACCAAAATGTTTGCCTGGGAAATGTTCTATGAGAGGTGCCCAGGGAATGGGGAGCAGGGGGGCTGCGTGGTGTGAGTGTGTGAGGGGGAAATATGAAAACAAATGGCTCCTGAGTTTCTCTGGCTTTGGCCAAGTAATCGTAAGTTTTGTTTGCTTGGGGATCGCACTGGGATGGGGTGCGGAGCTTGAATTTATGTGCACTCTGCGGTGTTATTGCTTCTTTTTTGGGCTTTTGATTTCGGGCTTGTGCTGTTTGTGGATACAACGGCTCAACGGCTTGGACCAAAAGTGCAGCGAAAATCATCAAAGAGCTTGCCGCGCGAATGCCATTTCCATTATTATTATTCTTGCAAATCGTTGTCAAATTATATGTATGTTCTCATACCCGATAGTTCGGCTCCCATTCTGCAATCAGTTTTACATCCTCGCCCGTCCGAGTAGTCGCGGCAGTTAAGCCGCTTATCGCTTATCAGCTTTGTCTACTTTGCGGATGAAAACGGCAGTAGTATTAGAGGGGTGCACTGAAAAAAAATACCAGTGTTTTGATTGAAAATATTAGACCAAAGATTTCTTTAAATCATACAAAGAAACTTTGCGCAATCAAAGATTCATTTAAAAATTAATAATCATTTTAAACTGATATTCACTTGTCACAAATCTGTAACACAAAATGTATCTTTAATTTTTCATTTGTGCAGCAGAGTTGCAGTAGATTGACCTGCAGGGTGGGGTTCAGGGTTCGAGGGTCATGGGTCGTGGGGTCGCCGCTGGCAGAAAGATAAAAACAGTGAAGTGGAATGAAATGGATGTGAAGAGAAACCCCCGACTCGCTGCAGTGCATACAAGTTGGCACTATTCTTATTTTTGGTAGGGCGCTGACTCGTAATCTCAATGCACCGTGCGTGGGAAACTTTAATTGATAAGCTGCAGCGCTACTGAAACCAATTTAGTTTGACAACATTTTGTTCAAGCACATAAATTTAAAAGATTATAGATTTTAATATTGGGTTTAGAGCAAACTGTAGCTTCAGCAGTGATATTAAAGTGTGCGAAAAAAATTCCGAAAACATCCATTCATTCCTGCTGTTGCAGATAAGTATGTCAAATATTTTTCTAAATTTTATTTTACTTTAAATAATATAATGGCCGGCCATTGTTGGAGCAGTAGCTTATGTTCAAATTATTAAAATTAGAAATGTATGAAGCTTAATGTAAATGAAATAAATCTAAACAAACGAAATGTAAATAGTTATGTTCAAATTGATCATAATTCCATAGTTATCGACCAAATGCCTAGCTTCTAATTTTAAATATAATGCCAATAGAAAAAATGTGATGAGCCCTTAAAAGCAAAAAAGGAGCATGCTGAGAAAAGAAGCTATAAAACATAGAGGAAACTGCAATTTGGCCCGATTGGCGTCAGCAGCGTGATTTGCAATCATTATTTACCCGAGCAGCCAGTAGCCAGTAGCCTGCAGCAAACGCAATTCAATCTGTGACAGCCGCACACAAGGATTCCGACAGTTATCCTGCGGGCGAGGTGGGTGCAGTGAAGGGAGTCCTCGATGGAAATGAACGAATTGATGTACACGCCACGTTGGCCAAATCCGGAGCAGCAGCAGCAGCATAAGTTGGATCTGGAGTCAAAGTGCAAAAAAGTGTTAAGTGCTCTCACTGTTTCTTGCAGCAATCATTGTCAGCAAGCAGCCAGAACCGCAATCAGACCGCAAGAACCCGAGGAGGGCATGCGGGACAGGGGTGTCAGCACGGACATTTTTCCGTTTAAATCTTGCCATTTTTTACAATTTTACTTCGGTTTACCTCAAACATATTTGTCCTTTTAAGTTTTATTTTTTTTGTGATTTTAAATAAAGCTAAAGACCAAAGTTTTGTATAGGTATTTATCAGAGGCTTTAAATAATCTTAGGTTAAAGTATTATACATTCTTTTCTTAAATAAACTTTTTCATATTATTGATTTGTATTGTAAAATTGAAGTTAGATTCTAAACCACAACGACATCTGAACCTGTGACAAATACTCCGTAAAAATCGGAACACTTTTTGACAACGAAACTACTTGACACTTTTTAAAAATGTTTTTTTTACCCTCCCGCCGAACCAGTTTTGCGGGCGAATAAAAAAAATATTTATTAAAAGATAAAACTATAAGAAACCTATTCAAAACTCACAAAATCAAAAAACAATGCTATTCCTTAATTTCTAATATCTTTCTTAAAATCACTTTAAAGTCTAATTGTTTTTTTCTAAAACCCTGCCAACACTATTGCAAAGAGTACTGGATTTATATGCAGCGCAAAGGTTCAATAAACCAAAGTGCAAGGAGCAAAACAAAAAAGAGTGTAAACTCTTTGTTTTTTTCTATTGTTTTTTTTTGTGTGTGTGTGTGTTTGTGTTACAGCTCTAAAATCAAATGCAAATGCGAATGCAAACAACAGTTGGCATCAATCGAAGCTGTGGAGGAACGCCCCGCTGGATTCCTCCGTCCGCCACCACTTTATTGCTGGAATTAATGATGGCAGAGGGTTCGGGTGTGCTTCTTCGGTCTTGGTTTTGTGTGTTTTATGTGGAATCAAGTGGAAATTCAATTGATTTGCTTTGGCTTTGCATTTGGCCCAGCAGGGGCTGTGGGCGTGGCGTGGCTTGGCGTGTTATAATAATGAACGGATGACTCTGGCCGAGATATGTGCGGCTTCAAAGGAAATCGCACCCATTTCCCGACCATAACGCACTTGAGTGAGAAATCATCTTGCGAATATTACAGAGCTACATGAGTACAGAACTCCTTTGCCATTTCTAGAGTTTCTGCTGGTGTCAGCATGTCAAATACGTGTTCTCTGAAGTTAACTCAATTGTTTCCTCGCTTTGTCCAATCAATTGCAAAATGTATTTAATTAAAGGCCAAACGCAGTGGGGGCAGTCAACTGGCAGTGATGATTCTCAATGAAGTCGCAGTTGAGCAGGATTATCTCCGTCTTGCATACCCCCGTTTCCTCAACGCCATACCTTTGCTCTTCTCTTGCAGGTCTCCACATGTAACCTGGTCCAAAGTTCCAGCCGGAGAAACTTCGATCGCCAAGGAGAAGCCCAGTATGGGCGCATTGAAGGCTAAGGCGGCTATTTGGCTGCTCCTGCTCATCGCACACACTCAGGCAGTGAGAGAAAGTAATTCATTTTGAATATTTATTAAACATAAATTTAACTAGTACTTGATTTTAATGTGAAATAACATTGCAAGTCCGTTTATATTGCCCGAATATAAAATTCTTGAACTGCAAAACTCAACCAGTAATAGCTCTTGATATGAATTTAAAGAGGAAAAAGAAAGTAACCCTCGATTATTATTGAGAAGAAAATAAATTCTTTCACTAAAAATAATAACTTAAATATGCTATATTGACTTTACGTCCACCATCAGTAGTAATTCATCTATAAAGCAAAATGCTGTTATCCAAGTTAGATATACCTGCTAACCAATGCCTTATAACCATATTTATTTGTTTTATATAAAAATCTTTGAAGGGTAAACGGGACTATTACCACATTTGATTTATTTTCATAAATATTTTCACCACCAACCTTAAAAATATTTTTTAAAAGGCGATTGAGTAGCGGATATCTCTCAATTTCATTGTACATTTCAACTTTGATTTAAGAGTTTAACTAAGATTTATTAAAAGCAGATATGACTGAATTATATCCTTTATTTGGTAGACCCCCTTAAGGACCCTCGCATATGCGGACGACCACAATGTGACTTGCCAAATCCAAAGTTCAGTTACGCCGAATTACTGTACAAATATGAATATACGGTGGCGGTGCGGACCGAGTTCGCTGGTTCCGGCGACAACAGCTCGGATCTGCTGCTTAAGGCCAACTTGGAGATATTCTTCCCGAAGCCCTGCGAGGGATACTTGAGGATCAACGATGCCAAGCTCTACGACAAATTGGACGGGTTGAGTGAAACGTCCAACGACAGCGAATCTGCCGAAAAGCCCAAGGATTCGTACGACTACTATGATACCTTGGCCAGCGAGGAGTCCGAACCGGCAAGCTATGAGAACCTCCATCCCAAGAGCATGAATCTGCAAGCGGATCTGAGCCAGAACCTACTGCGCTTTTCCTACCATGACGGCCTCATCAGCGAAGTGTGTCCGCAGGAGCTGGAGACGCCCTGGGTGCTCAACATCAAGAAGGGCATTCTGTCGGCCTTCCAGAACACCATGATGCGCTTCGACGTCGACTCCAACACCACCGAAACGGATGTGTCTGGCCAGTGCCAGGTGCAGTACGCCCTCGAGGACACCGACAGCGTTTATGTCAAGATCCGTAAGACGAAGGACATCAATTCCTGCAGACAGCGCTACGCCACCCACTCGGTGCTACAGACCACGCCCTACACGTTCCGCGATGACAAGACTATATGGCCCATCCTTAAATCTGAGAGTCATTGCAATGTAAGTAAAATTAATGGTTCCCTTTATATAACATACCAATTATGGATTTCTTCGTATTATACTGAGCTACGTTATAACGGTTTTTTATTGTAGCCGCAATTTTAGCTTTGGCCTGTGGAAGTACTCATTGAAACCATTTAAATCCCATTTGCGTTTTCTCTGACTTAGTTTAGATCTTATCAGCAATGTTTTCAAAAATTAAAATTTAGGAAAATACCATATAATGCACGTTAATACCATGAATCTGCTAAAGAAATATAGACATTATTTAATTGTAATCTAAAACTTTAAGTTGTTATAACATTCAAACGCCAGCTAAGGCAGAGAAGAGTACTTTCAGAGTCCGAAAAAAAATTATTATTGATATTGCACTTACATTTCCTTTGTTAATTTGTTATAAATCAAATCTCGTCTGTACGATTTATAGCTGACCATTGACAACAATGTCTACCGCGAGGTCAGTTGTCTGGAGACCCATCTGCTGGTGCCGTTTTCCAATGCCAGCTCTGGTGCCCTGACCACCAGTAGCAGTCGCCTGAGTCTCAAGGGCGAGGAAACTTACAGCGTTGGCGAGTTCCTGGAGCAGAGTAAGTAATTCCCTAATGATTCCAAATGCATCTAATCAAATGACTCTACGCTGACGCAGATCCCGAGCTGGTTGAACGTCGTGCCACCCTGGTCTTTGACCATACGCCCGCTGTGAAGCCCTCGCACGATGAGATTAAGGCTGCCCGTGAACTTTTGGTGCAGATGTGCAGAGTTGGCTTCCCCAACATCCAGCGTGAGTTCATTGACGTGTTCACCAACTTTCTGCAGACCTCCAAAAGCCTCGACTACAAGACTTTATCCGTGCTGCTTCAGCGGTCTGCCAGTACCTGCGAACAGGGCAAGTAAGTACTTTAAGATACCCAAAATAGCGACTTGATTAATTAGCCCGTTTAATTCTTGTTCCCAGAAACCATGTGCTAGAATCGCTACCCTATATCGGCAGCACCGCCGCATATAAGGTAATGCGGGATCAGATCGTCAGTGGTCGGGTGTCGAAGGAGAAGGCCCACAGCTGGATGACAACGCTGTCCTTCATCACCCGTCCCGACGAAGAGACCCTGGAAACGTTTCAAACGATCCTCGAGTTTGCCAAGAACAGGCTGGACCCAGAGTACACCCTGGGAGCCACTGCGGTAGTGCACAGCTTCTGCAGACACAACGAGTTCTGTGAGGAGAACCTGCGAGTGCAGCAGATCATAAACCTTCTGGAGACCGAGTTCCTATCTTTGTACAACAAATTCAAAGGAGAACGTCGCACCCGCGAGCGAATGGTGATTTTGCTAAAAGGATTAGGCAACATTGGAGTTGTGTCCCCTGCTTTTGCCGAGCGACTGCAAGGGGTTATCAGGGATGATGAAGCACCAGTGGACATACGACTGCAGGGTATTTTAGCCTTCCGCCGCGTGGACTGTCTTCGATACCGCAGTTACTTCCTGGAGACCTATGCCAACTACACTCTGAACTCGGAGCTGCGCATATACAGTTACCTGCAGGCCATGAGGTGTCCAGATTATATATCCGTTGGAGCCATTAAATCGGTGCTGGATCATGAGGAAATCAACCAGGTGGGCTCGTTCGTCTGGTCGCATCTCACCAACCTGGCCAAGTCGAATTCCCCCGTTCGCATCGAGGCCCAGGGTCTGCTGCTTAACGATGAGCTCTCCGAACGCTTCAAGATGGACTTCCGTAAGTTTTCCAGAAACTACGAGCACAGTTTGTTCTTTGACGAGTATAACTTCGGAACTACCGCGGATGCAAATATTATCTTTGCCACTGATTCCTATTTACCAAGAATTGCCAGCCTCAACTTCACGGCCGATCTCTTTGGTCAGTCAGTGAACTTCTTCGAGTTCACTGCCCGCGCCGAAGGACTGGAGGAGCTGGCGTCCAATGCCTTTGGACCCAAGGGTCCTTTGAGCGGCGAGCTGCTGCGCAAGAAGCTCTCCTTCCTCAACCGTTGGCTGGGCAACGAAAGTGCCGAGGAGGACGATACCCTCGAGAATCTGCTTAGTCTGGATAATCTGCGACTCAAGAGGAAGGCCCAGCAATCTGTTGATGCCTATGACCGGGAAGAGGACGAAGAGTACGACTTCGAGGAGTCTTTGGAAGGTTCGAAGCGTCATAAACGGGATGCAGGCAGCACTCGCAAGCAGGAAATTGATCGCAATGTGGACAGTCTGGGTTACAAGTTGAAGTATGACTACAATAACCCACGAGCACAGTTTGGTCTTCGGATCTTCGGCAACGATCTGCAATACTACAATGTGGAGTCCATGGTGGAGGTGATGGCTTTGGCCGCCACATTCAATCCCTTCCAGCAGGCCAAGAACGTGCTTTCCGGCAGAGAGTTCAACTACACAAAGTCGCGGGTATTTCTGGATGCCTCTTATACAGTGCCCCTGGCAGTCGGCCTTCCATTGGCCATTCACGCCTTCGGAGCCTCTTCCGTGGATCTGCGTATCAGTGGTAACCTGGATCAAGTGGATCCACCCACCGATTGGCACTTTGATGTCGAGGGCCGGTTCAAGCCCTCCGTTTCCGTGGATGTGATCACCACCATGCAGACGGACATGTTCTGGGATCAATCGGGCATCAAGGTGAAGAGCAACCTGTACTCCAACTCGGAGCTGGTGGCCAAGCTGAAGGTGCGTGGCCGCAATCTGGTCTCCTTCTCCTTCAATCTCCCGCAGGACCAGAACGAAATATTCAGCTTCCGATCCGAACTTCTGGTGCAAAAGCGTGAGGCGGAGCTGCCCCAGGCGGGTATTGTCAAACGGAGTGCCAATTCCACCTGCACGTGGCCCGTTCTCGATCAGGCCATCGGACTGCAGATGTGCTCCCACTATAGTGTTCCGGATTTGAGTAATGCCACCGGGATTTACCCGAGCCTTTTGCTGGCAGGACCACTCAACTTCAGCTTGATCCTTAAGAAATCCGATCTAACTGCTAAGAAGTATGTGTTCGAGTACAAATGGGACCAGCAGGATCAGGACAACAACTTCTCGCTGGTGTTCACTACACCAGGCTCAAAGGTTCCGCGAGTTTTGGTCGCGAATGTGACCAAGGTAACCGATGCCTTCAATGCCTCCGTGGCATTCGTCAATGGCCCCAATCGGGTATCCGCCGGTTGCAGTTATGATGGAGATCCAGACTTCCGACGCTTGGATGTTTACCTTGACACGAATGGAAACAGATCTCTGGACCTGGGTATGGAACTGCGAAGGCATCAAGACTTCACCGCCTGGATCTACAATCCCAGAATACTGCTCGCAATTAATGGAGTCAACATAACCGGACTGGCAGGCACCGTGAAAGTCAACGAAAAGAATGGCATTAAGCAGAACGACGTAGATCTCTCCTTTGAGACCAAAAAGCTTCAGGCTGTGATCAAGGGTAACATCGTGCAAAGCGAGATAACCACTTCCACCAACATGACCATTAAGTACAGGGTGAGCATATGCAATTATATTATTAAATTTCATTTTAAATTGAAACCTATATTAGTTCCAAGCAAACAAGATCGAGGAGATTAACTTCGCAGGCAAGCTGATAAATAATGGAGATAAAACCAAAACAGAGTATCGTGGTAACATGAAGCTGCAGACCTCGGCATATCCTAAGCTAAACTTCGCCTCGGATGCAACTTGGCTTAGTCTACAGGGCCACACTGAAGGCATGATCACCTACAATAATGCACCAGATTATGTAAATCCCAACTATACGAGTCTGCTGCGCTTGGTCTTCGCTCGTTCTCATTCAGAGGATTCCGCATGGGAGGGCTCACGTACGCGGGCCAGTCTAGAACTGAAGTTGCCCAGATCAAAGATTGACTACCGCATCTTAGTAAAGTGAGTTTCTCAGCTAAAATATTTTATTTTTTATTTTGTTTTTAACACTTAACTCATTGTTTAAAGGCACGAAGAGCGCAGCAAGAATGGAACCGAGCACAATGTGATCGTGGGTCTGAAGTACGCTCCTGAGAAAGAGATCACAGGTTTATTCTCCGTTCATTTGCCACGACGAAACCTGTTTGCCATTGATGCCTACATGAACGTGACTGTGCCGGAATTCAATTCTTGTACGGCCAGCCTGAAAGTGAACGAAAAAGCCACCAAGGACTATCTGGTAAGGTTTAATTATTTTAGAATAACTGGGTGTTAAGCTATACCTATATCACAGATACAAGTTTTAACAGAAGAGATTTCTTTGTCACCCCAATATATCTCTTCTAAAGAGTCTTTTTAAGTACATAGTGAATAATTATGTTTTACCTATTTAAAGATCTTCATTAATGGTTCCTGGTTTACTGGACACTCAATCGCAGTCAAGGCCAACTACAAAGACCGCAGTTCCCGGGTACAGGCCCTACATCATCTCAAGATGATTGTGGAGAGTCCATCCTTCGAGCTGACCTCCCTCAATATTGTGTACCGCCGAAACCAGCTACTGATCTTCTACGATGTGCAGGCCAAGTACGGCAAGGACCCCTATGGCCTCACAGTACAATATGCAGCAAATGCACACAATCGCAACTCCAATGCAGAGGTACGATTGAAGGTTAAGGAACGCGACTACTGGATCAATGCCAAGCTGTTGTCGGAGCAGCCAAAGCTTCTGCAGTTGGAAATTCACATAGATAAGTAAGACTAATCATCCTTTCTCGAGTTTAAAATGCTTATGCCAATTTAAACCTTTAGAATACGTGATGTGCACATCAAAGTTGGCCTGCTGAATGTGGACAAGCGCAAGGAGCTCTCCCTGGAACTCAAGTGGGATGCTAATCGTGATCCTAGCCAGAGATTGGGCCTGCTTGCAGAGTACAATAGTCCGGGAACAAAGCACTATGATGGAAACGTGATGGTCACCTATCCGGAGCGCACCATCAACTTTGGTTTCAACACTTTCACTGGAGGACCCAAGTACTTTGGCAAGGCTCACGCTTCCTGGAGCATAAACGAGGTGATCGAGTTCGAGTACGAGGCGGGTTTGCTACCTGGTCGGTCGCTCCACAACTGGGTGAAGGCTGAGCTGCGTACGCCATTCGATGGTTGGCGGACCAACAGTCTTAATGCCGGAGTCTATAACCTGCACAACCTGATCCTAATCAACTCCACGCTCTTTTGGGCAGATGATCAGAAGCTGCAGGTGGGCTTCAAGAGCGACTACGACATCAACGATCAGCTGGTGAGCTTTGATGTACGCTTTGGCATCAACAGCACCATTCGGGATATTCCCACAATCAATGTGAAGGTGGTGCATTGGAAGGACGCCAAAAAGGTTGACACGGAGCTGTATCTGGGATACAGTGGCCAGAACGATACCTTTAACACATACAGCGTGGACTCCAGTTGGGAGATTGAGCGGAATGAGCGATATCACAATGTTTCCGGCTTGGTGCATCTGGTTAGTCCGTTCCAGGGTTACGAGAAAGGTGGTCTAGTGGCCCAATTTTCTTTGAGCGATAAGCGTGAGGTCAGTGGAGCAGCTTCACTCAACTTCGATGTGAGGGAGTTCACTCTGACCATGGACGGGTATGTTAAGAAATTCACGGACAATATGCTAACCATCAACATAACCACTCCTCTGGAGAAATTCCGTACAATCAACGCTCGCTTTGGCCTAAATGAAAAGAAACGTCATGCGGTTGCTGAGGTAAGAGCACCAACGGCAGCTCTTGGAGTGGAGGCCTTGGCTGACATAAAGAATCTTCTTAACTTCGATGTCAAACTGAGCCTAGCCACGCCCATCGAGAGCTTCCAACAGGCGGCGATATTTGCACTGTTCCAACCGGAGCGTGTTGACATGCGCGGGCTGTGGAACAACGTTACTCTGGGATTCACGGGCGTGTGGCACATGGAGAATATCACAGACTTTGAGTACTCCTATCTGGTGTTCACTCCTCTGGCTGGCTTCGAGCAAAATGGATTTATAGTTCAGCTGCTGAAGAGGGACGAGTTCGTCTTCCAGTTACATGGCAAGTTATCCCACTATAAGCTCGGTGTCAAGATCAATGGAAAACCGAAATCAGATTTGGTCAATAAGCTAGGCAGCAACAAGATGGAGTTGGAGATGCTCTATGATGCAGATTTTAAGCCCCTGAATGTTGAGACAGATTACAAGCCTGATCCGGATGTGGAGTACTTCTCATACTTCACAGACTTCCAGGTGGACACTCTAGTCTGGCCCACTATTGTGGGCAATGTGGACATTCAGGAGATCATCGACTTCTACCTGGTTGTTGGTCATGTGGATCTGCCACAGGGTAAATTGGAGTTCAAGGACCGCCTTCACTACCCAGACTACATTAATGTGCACAATCTTCTGACCGTGACTACACCGTTTGCTGTGGCCAAAGATATCAAATCGATTGTGGAGTACCACGTCGACTTGCACTTTAACTCCTTCTATGAGCGCATTAAATTCGCAGTGAACGATGACAAGAACCAGTTGAAGGAACTGGGTTTTGAGTTTAACTACACCAAACTGCAGGACAATGTGAAACCAAAGGCGCATGATGTTCAGCTAAAGCTTATTACACCCTATGAATTGCTCAGACAGATCGACATACATGGTCGCGTGGAACTGGACGATAATGCCTATAAGGGAAACATCAGCTCAGTCACGGCTTACACACGTCTCTCGATGGCCGCCTCCGTAGAGGTTAGTACCTCTATCACAACCATAAAATATTGTTTCATTATCATTTAACATTTCAGAACGAGGACAACTTCCTGGAAACCTCAGTAGGCATTGTGCTGGAAACGGACGTTATTCCACACTATGGCTGCCAGGTGTACTTCAAAAAGGACTTTTCTGCCATCGATAACACCATCGACATTCGCTTCGAGGTCACCGATAATGGAACATTGAACCAGGTAATGTCCCAAAATGAGTCCATAACATCAACCAAATAAAAATTGTTTTTTTCCGAACAGCTTCAAATTACGACTGATTGGCATACAGATTCCTCGTACGTAGTCAATGCCAATGGAAAGATCCGTACTACCATGCTGCCACTTCAACTGGCGTCCTCTTCAGTTCTCCTCACGAGGGATCAAAACCCCCAGCTCAATTTCGATCTTAACTTCCTGAGCCAGGACGGCCAAAGCATATCTTACGGAACGCGAGCAAACAAAAAGAAGGATGTCTTTAACATTGAAGTGTGGACTCCTTTGAAAAACTTCCGAAACATTTCCATGCATGGTACTGTCGCCAGAAACCCCCGTGATGCTGAGCGCTATGATGTCTCAGGGTTCTTGTATCGGAATATGGCCACATATGGCATCACAGGAGCTGTCCGCATGTCCAAAAGCCTGCCCATCGATGTGACTATAAGGGTTCAGCCCAAAGCTGGCGGAAGGGATGGTGTAATTGAGTTGAACATCCACGAGAAGGGACCAAAGAAGATCGGCTTCTCCTTTAGCGCCATTGAGGATGGCAAGATGTGCCAGATCTCCGGAGGATACAGTGTCAGCGAGGGCAACGGAGCCATGGATTTCTCAGTTCTGGTGGAGAGTACGGAGCCGGAAATCGCCCGCATCAACTTCAATGGCAACCTAAAGCCTAACTCTAAGGGATCCATTGTGGGTGACCTCAACTTGGAGACCCCTTGGAAGGAGCTCGGAATCGATTCGGTTCACCTGCACTCAGATGTGGGTGTTGGCAGTACTGGCGGTAACATAGTCGGCGAGTATAAGATCGGACAGTATATCGGACGAGGAAGTTGCCTGTGGTCTTGGATCCTATCCGAGAATCTTCAGCTGGTGCTGGAGAGTTATCTTGAGAGACCAAACGCTCGGCCGAGAATTGTTCATGCCAGTGCCAAGTACCTAAACCCAGGACAAAACTTCGCTCAGTTGCAGATGGGCGGTCGCCTGAGTGTTGACTCCAAATGGAACCTCGATGTGAATGGCAGTGTGCACTATAAATCCTCCGATGACTTCGACTTCAGAGTTATTTCCGAATTGCCCTTACCAGTGGGGGATCGCCATCAGTTGAGTGCCAGCTACCAGGGTAATGTGATTAGCAAACAGTTCATCAACCCCGATTTTGTCATCGAGACAAGCTACGAGAGCTTGGAGGCACAGAACAAACTTCTGTCCCGAGTTTCTTTCCGCAATACAACCAATGACTTGAAGGGCTTAACCCACGTGGAATGGGGAAAGCTGCAGAGTCTGTCTGTCGTGGAGGGAGACTTTGAGCTCCTACGGAAGACAGGTGGCCGACAAGAGTTCTATGCCAAGATGATCACACCCAAGTTCAAGGACGAGCACACTTTTGCCCTTTCCGGACACTACGATAAGAAGAATGCGGAATACCACAACCTTGTGTGTGCTTTGGACTATCCAGCCAGTCGTCGAATCACCGATCTGGATGTTTCCTTTAATTCGCTGAGCAACATGAACGGTGTATTTAACAGTACCATGCCAACCTTCCTCAACGTTAGTTGGTTCAAGACTGATTTTGATTTTACCACCAAGAGGTTAGTTTTACTTTGTGTTCTATCTATTATAATTAATATTATAATTAATTATTTTTATTTTTATCCACAGTGGGAAGAGCTATCGATACTGCCACTGCTTTTGGCCCGAGGACTCGGCGTACTTCAAGTTGAAGAGCAACTACGACAGTGACAGCACCAATTTCAACCACAACCTCAATGGTAATGTAGAGATAGAAGTTCCATTGGCAACTCGCCATCGGGCGGAGATTTTCTATAGCCTGACGAAGCGACGCAACCAGGACCAAGGACAAGTCAAGGTCAACTACAATGAAAGGCAAGTTCTTGATGGCACATATAAACGGGCGGAGCAGCAGAAGCATCCCATTTACAAGGAGACGACTGACATCTCGCTGGAGAACGACGTAAAGCCTTTGGGTATACACTATCGCAGTTTGAGGGATGCCAGCGATCCCGCAGGAACGCAGGATGTGAAGCATTTAGAGGTCTTTGAGTTGCGAAACACGCAGAACTTTAACCTGACCGGCGAATTGCACTCACGGACCACTGTCAAGGCTCAGGACTTCAAGGTGGTGGCTATTCATCCGAACCGCGCCGTGGTGCTGACCACCAAGTTCGAGGATGTCAGCCCCCAAGTAATCAGGCAGCACACCAAGTTGGAGTTGTCGGAGACCGCCTGGATAGGGTATAACCTGGAGCTGGGCAACTTTAGCAAGGTAAGTGGATGTTATATGGTTAACTTATCCTTATTACAAGCATTCACCCACTAAGGTTGGCAACGAGTCCCAGAGCTTCGCCCTGGAAATCTTCTATCCGAAGCGAAATCTCTCCTCCTCGGGCCAGTACTACATGACGGACGACCACTTCAACTCCGACCTGTCCTTCCAATGGGCAGGTGGGGACTACGAGCTTCAGCCCAAGGCAATTCACAGCAACCTGCAGTGGACGGCTGAACCATTGCGCCGCGGAGATCGTGAACATCGCACTATAGCGTTGACAGTGGCACATCCTCTTCTGGAGAAGGACATCAACTGCAAGGCTACGTACTACCGCGGATTGCAGGATCTGCTAAGAACTCACATCACCATCAACTACTCGGACAATCCTGACCAACTAATTGAGTTGGGTGCTCAACTGAGGGACAGGTACAGTGAACTGGGCCACACCAACTACACCTTCCATGTGTACGGCAAGCACCAGGCTTCTGAGCTGGATGTGCAGCTTAACGGCACGCTCGCGGCCCGCAACTCATACTATAAGACGGAGTCCACGGCCCACTACAAGCGTGACATCTTCCCGGCGAGATACGGCAAGTTCCTGGCCCTGCTCGATGTCAATAAGCGGGAATTGGAATACGAACGTGTGTCGCCATTCCATACGGTGCGACTACATCTGCTGCCCACCATCCGGTACCCCGTTTACGGTTTGAATGCCACAATTTGGGATACTCCTGACACAAACCACTCGGGATACATATACACGAACTTGTTGGAGCGATATGCTCGCATGGATTTCAACTTGACGGAGGATGCCAGCCAAAACCTGCAAATGGTGGCCGACATCCCGGACACTCGCAGTGCCTTTCTGGACATCTGGCGCAACTACGAGGAGATCCGCGTGATCGACGTCAGTTCGTACCTGAAGATGAATCACTCCCGTTTGATCACAGGTCGATTCCATTGGCGTCCGGCTATTCGGCAAGAAGTGCGTGAGAAAATACACGCCGTGGGCAAATCGGTCTACAGCTCATTCTCGGAAGGAATCGACTTTTGGATCAAGTCGATCTACACGGAAACCACGGAATCGATGGCCGTGGTATGGAACACGGCTAAGGAGTACAACAAGGACTTCATCGACGACATTGGTCAGCTGAGCGTGCTGGAGGAGGATCTTGCCGATCTGCGGCTGTTTGTAAATCAGTCATATGAGGCCAACGATTTCTATATCAAGCACGTGGTTAACTTTACGCTGACTATCCTGGATGAGCTTGCCATCAGAGACCACATCGAATCGCTGCCCAAGATCTTCACAGAACTGTGGCAGGCGATGGGAGATTCGGGCAAGGCTCTACGCAACAGTATTGTGTGGCTGATCGAAACCATTAAAACCACATATACAAACCTATTGGATGCCGTGGCCCGATTCTTCCATGGCGAGAGTCTAACCTACATATCCGGTCTGATGGAGAAGGGCATTGCGAAGTACGATAGCTTTGTCAAGGAATTGCACATCAAGTTCATTAAATACATCGAAAACCTGTGGCACAAAACTTGGACTCTGGCGGAGAATCACTGGAAGGCAGTACTCAAGCGATTTGAGCCCCATCTCTTCAAGATGATTAGCTTTATAGAGACAACTGCCTGGAATCTCAGTAAGGAGGTGTTCGATTTTATTTACAAACGCACCAATGAGCTGGCGGAGTCTCCATACTTCAATAAGGTCTCTAGTTTTACGGCTGATGCGGATCGACTTTATCGCGACATCAAGGCCAACGATGCCATTACCAACATCAAAAAGTACTCAACGCTGGCGTGGAATTTCATCAAGGAGAAGTACTTCAAGCTGGTGCCCTTCGGGGCTGAGTTGAATGAGGTGCTCACCGAAATCTGGCAGGAGATCAAAGAACTTGAAAAGATTGAACAGGTGCAGATCATGGTGCAAAAGTACTACGAGGTGGTGGCCAAAATCGATTGGGTTGCCGACGAACTTCAGCTAGAAAATCGTATGCATCAAGTGTACGGACTGATGCGGAATAAGTTCCGAAATTATGCCATGAATGCCTTGGAAACCGCCGACATGTATAGGGAGGCCAAGACCAAGTTTGTTTTCGATCCCGAAGTGGGTATTATCGATCTGGAACAAAAGTTACCCATGTCATGGCACGCCTTCAACGAGACACCCAAGTTCGAGGAGATTCCCGAGTACCAGGTGCTGGCCAAGGCGCAGAGCTTCTTCAGTGAGACTAACTCCTCAATCGTCATGAAGCTGTACAACATGCGGACTCATCTGGACCCCAAGACCTGGCTGCCACCCTACTACTGTTAGTCAATTAATTATAATTTATTTCCTTATTTGTTTTGATACATTTTGTATTTTTCAGCTCGCGCCTTGCTCATCGACTCGCGGCACTACATGACATTTGACCAGCGGTATGTGGGTCTGAACCTCAACTTTGACGAGTTTGGAAATGGGCGACCCAATTCCCAGTGCAGCTATCTTCTAGCCCACGACTTCTTCAAACGAAACTTCACCTTGCTTTTGGAGCCAGCGGTGGGTTTTTGTACAAATACCTTGATTTATTATTTAAACTCTCCACTTTTAGAGCAAATCCCTGGCTGGCCAAGGACTGACGCGCAAACTGAGCTTCATTGCCAATGATCAACTGATTGAAATTGACCTGGGCACAGACGTAGGTCAAGTGACTCACACTTATCCAATGGATACTCATCCTTTTGTTTTGTTACCAGCATATAAGCATCAATGGCAACCCGCAACCCATACTGCCGCTCAAACTGGGCGCTGTAAACATTCATCGGGATCTGGACGTACTTTCGATCACCTCGGACACCGAGTTCAGTCTGCACTGTAATGTGCAGTTCGATCTGTGCTGGTTCGAAGTGAGCGGATGGTACTTCGCCAGGACAGCGGGATTACTGGGCACCCTGAACAACGAACCCTCGGATGAGTACACCATGTCCAACAGCGTGATTGCCAACGAGACGCAGCAGTTCACGGATTCGTGGAGCCTGAAGCAGTGCAGGCAGACGAAGTTGGCCCAGAGCCAAGAGGTCAGCAAGGAGGTGAGTGAGACCTGCACCAGCTTCTTCCGCACCGGCATCCTGGCCCCCTGCAGTGCGGTCCTCGATCCCGCTCCCTTCTACGACATGTGTCTGGACTTGGGCATGAAATCGCCGCCCATTCGAAAGGGACATCCGGCTGTCAAAGGTGCTTGTGCAGCAGCTTTGGCTTACATCGAGGCCTGTACAGCTCTGAAGGTTCCCATGCGCGTGCCTTCTCAGTGTGTGTTGTAAGTCAGCCAATCTCCTCGGGATAACCTGCACAAAATATCACTAATTATGATCACATTTAAGCTGCCAACTGACCAATGGTTCATATGTACCCGAAGGCACTTTCATGGAGCTTTCGGGCAGCGAGATTCCACGCAGTAGCGATGTGGTCTTCATTGTGGAGGCCAAGGAGTGCAATGCCAATCTCAGGGCGTCCAAAAACATCATGACCGTGGTCAGCAGCATTGAGGAGCAGTTGCAGGCCGCCAGGCTTACGAACAATCGGTAAGTACTTAAGCAAATGATTTGACCTCAAACTCAACCCACCATTTCTATATATTTCAAAAACCCCAGTTATGGTGTACTGGCCTTTGGCGGAGTGGCACCCTACGACAAGCCAAGGAGCGTTATATACGAACACAACGAGTTCACCTCCAAGCCGGATCAGCTGGCTGACTACTTTGGCCACATCAACACCGGAAATGGCAGCAGCAACGACATCCTAATGGCCATTTCCGCAGCTGCCAAGCTAAACTTCCGTCCGGGTGTGTCGAAGACCTTCATCCTGCTCTCCTGCAGCAGGTGCGCGGCCAAGGACATGCGATTCGACTACACCTCCATTTTGCAATACATGTTGGAGGAGGGCATCAACCTGCACATCCTGGCGGACACAGAATTCGACTTTGAGCGCAACAAAAAGCTGCGTCACTTCTTTGGATTGGACAGCAAACTGGTCTACTCGAAACGTTTCCCCGAAGGCGATGCCGAAACCCGCAATACGACGCACATTCCCAAGAGCAATTTGGGCATCTGCACAACGCTCGCTGTCGAGACTCAGGGATCCGTGTTCAGTGCCCGCAAGCTGCAGCCAGAGCGGAAATATCCCATCAAGAGGTTCGCCACCATATTCGCCAAGCGAGTCGCCCTCAGTGCCACGCCCATCCAGAGCCAGACCTGCGAGTGCTCCGCCCACAACACGGGCGTCTCCTACATGGCCTGCTCACCACAGGCTTTGCCCGAGGAGAAGTACGATCTGGATGACTATGTGAGTATATAGGAAATATCTATATAATATGTGTCTGAAATTACAAAAAATTTAAAATTATTTGACTCAAAAGTAAAACTCTCGATTTTATACCTTTTAAAGCGCTATAAGTACAAAATTCGAACAACCTCTCAAAATAAAGTGGAATGGTAATATTGAATATGTGGCTATTGAATCCAGAAGGTTATAGTTCATATATTTAAGAGCAATAATAATAAGCAAAAATACTTAATAGTAAAATATTTGAACTAAAATGAAAATTTTATGATTTAAAAGAACTTTTCCATTTGTATTATTTTAATTTTATTTAAGTTTAATATGAATAAGAAGTAAATTAAGCATTTCAAATATTAAAATCTATTCCGACAAAACCTTATTAGATATTGAACAAACATATAATGAAAAACGCAATGAAAAATAGTTCAACTATCACTTTATAGAAACCGATTAACTTTTTATTTTTGTTTTTATAATATTAAGTGTTGAACTAATTAATTTAAAATTATTATTATTTCCAGGACTCCTTCAACAACTGGGATTGGGGAGACGAGCTGGAGGGAGAGGCAAAAGTAGTGTCGTAGTTCTTAGTACGCCGCAATTAGTTAGCTAGTTCAGTTATGTCCCTGCAGAATATAAGGTTTTTCTAATGCATAACCGACAGGCATATTTTGTAAAATAAATCACCATTTAAAGCCATAGTGTAATCGCATTTTGTGTCATGATTTTCAATCCATAGCTGACCCAAGTTAACGAGCGACACGCCCGACCAGTTTTTTGCTTCCTATTCATTGTCTGCGGCAATCTCGGTCGCTGATTAAAAGTTGCCCGACCGCCTGCAGCAGCAGCAGCAGCAGCAGCACCAGCAACAGTTGCATGTTGCAAGTTGCAAGTTGCTGGCTGCGGTGGACCACTTGGGTGACTATCACTTTTGCAGCTGCAACGGCCACGGCCACGGTTGACGGAAGCGACTGCAGAACTCAAGTACGTGTAACAACCTTAACCCTAAAGCGGACGAGATGGAATGGGCCATGTCCGCTCACTCGAACCACTTGATACCCAGTTGAACCCAATTTGTTGATATAACATTTCGCTGGAAAAGCGCACAATGGAAATTATGCGAGTCGAGTGGTAATGCAATACTTTCTATTTCAATGCTATGGTTACATCAACTGCCCGTCCTAGGCCCAATTGCGAATCTTTCACTTTTGGGCTCGCGCTCTATAAAAGCCAGTTGTCAGATGGCAACCATTCGCATTGCCAAACAGAGATCCGGCCAGCTAGCCACGGCCATTAACAAGATGTGGAAATTCGTAAGTTCAGTGAGTGAAAAGGGGTAGTCTCCAAAAGTTTAAATACCAAGTGCCATCCGTAGCTACTGATTTGCAGTATTCAGCTGATTTGCGCCTCGGAGCACAGTGGCGAAGGATATGGCGAGAGTTACGGCTACGGCGGAAGCGGAAGCGGAGGAGGAGGAGGAGGCGAAGGTCACTACCAACATCATCACCATCACACACCCACCACATACTCGGAGATATCCAAGCACGTGCCCGTGCACGTGATCGAGAAGGTGCCGCTGCCCATTCCCCATCCGGTGGCCGTTCAGGTGCCCAACGTCATCCGGCTGCAGATCCCGGAACCCTACGCCGTCCACGTGCCCGTCCAGCAGGAGATCCAAGTGCCTGTCTACAAAATAGTGCCCGAGATAACCGAACGCAAGATACCCTACACCGTGGAAAAGCCATATCCCGTGGAGGTGGAGAAACCCTATCCCGTCGAGGTGATCAAGCAGATCAAGATTCCGGTGCCGAAGCCATACCCTGTTCCCATTACCATCTACAAGCACGTCCTGCAAAAGGATCACGGCTGGTGATGACCGTTGTCGTGGCTTGTTAGTCGTTAAGTTTCAGGATGCCTACTCAGATCCGAGAGTATTATCTTACGAGGTTAACAAGTACCTAATAAATACTGAGTTTAAGATACAACGTTGACTTTTTAATTCGAATTCTTAGCCGGTTCTAGCCAGTTCACAAAAATTTGCCTACAATAGAGATATAGTCTTGTTTGTCTTTTCAGAAAATTTAAGTTTTTGGGTATGGTTTTTCATTATGGTTAAGACTTGTTAATTTATAGTGTAAATATGTATTAACCATTTTCAGCAACTTTGGAGCACCACCAACTTTCCAATAAAATGCCTTTCAATGTCTTATTGCAAGTATCATAATTTAAGATAAACTTCACTTAAAACTTTTCTTATTTGAAGCAAAATTATAGAAAGTCAGATACTATAGAAAAAAGTAAGCAATATGCTAGCAAATATCTTAAGACAACAATGTTAAAATATAGCTATCGGTAAGATTTTTACATCCATCCAGAGCGTTTTATAATTTCAGTCAGCTGTTTTCAACGCTATAAAAGAGACGTTACTGCCATCTAAAGATACAAAGAACTAAAAAAAAAGCTTTTAGCTATTCAATTTTGGAAATGGGTGTTTTTCTTGGCTGAATTCATTTCCAAAACTAAAAATTTTCTTGACGAGAAAGCGAAAGTAGAACCCGAGGCGAATGTCAGTTACATGTAGACTCTACATTTTCGAAAGGGAGAAAAGCTTGGCAAACTTTTCCTGCCAAAGCTAATTTCCGGAACACTTTAGAGAAAAGCTTTTTTTTTTTGAGCAGTCCTCCTTTATCATGGCGGCAAAGTGCGTATACACACGCTAACCAACACACTCGCACAACTGACATACCTCGCAGGTTCGTTAAACTTTTGCGAATTGATTGACGCGATGTGGGAGAGTGTAGGGCAGGTTTTCCTCAAACCGATGACGTGCGCACACTCCACACCCACCCAACCTTTCGCACCTGGTGAGGTTTTATATCCTGTATGTCCTTGACGGAGACAAACACTGGACTGGCGAGGAACTTTCCGCGATTGTCAATGATTTCCATTTGTTCCACCCTCCCGACAGAGCAATTTCCACCCGTAATTCTTACCAGTCCGTACAGTAGTCAGTGAGTCAGTCATTCAGTCAGTCAGTCAGTCAGTCATTCAGTCAATCAAGCGCAGCTGCCGCAAATTATTTATGCACAACTTGTAGCTCCACACACGCACACGCCTGGTGAGCAAAATGTATCCACAGGATGTGGCTCTGCAACTCCCATTTATATGATATACCCGTGTGGATGGATGTGTGCACAATGTGTTTGCCTACGTGTCGGGAACTTTAATTTTATACACATTCGCAGCCACATTCACATTCACATCCACAACCACATCCACATCCACAAACACAGAGACACACATGCTAAAATAGTTTATCCATTTGTTCTTCAAATCTTAGCTTTCCTATTATTTTTAACACAACTTGCAAAAGTTTTGTCTTAGCGGAAGCAGAGTAAATGGAAAGTAATAGAAATTGCCAGAATGCTTGCATACATTATTCTAGGTAAAATCAGCAAAACTTTTTCGTAATTAAATTTTGCCCCTCCCGTGGAAACCATTGTTCGTTTCCATTTTCCGATGGAGCAGGTTCAGGTGGAGCTGGCATTTAATTAATTATGAAAATATTCCAAATGATTCTTTGTGGCTTCGCCTGCACGCGTAAACATTTGTTTTTACCAACACAAAATCGTCGAAATGCAATTGTTGATTTATCCCCATTGCGTTTCTGTACGGTGTCGTTTGCTTCATTCATCAATTCATTTAAAATGTTGGTAATTGCACGCCTGTTGAAACGATAATTTACATACCCAGCGTGGTTTTGAATGGTCATTTGGCCAGTACATTTGTGCATATTGCAGTTGTCAAGCCTCGGGTTTTTTGGTAATTACTGTTTAGCTATCCTTTGATGGGTTGATTCGCCCGAATCACATTAGGCCAACATTTTCTCTCATTTTCTCTTCTTTTAAATGATTAAAGTTTCACATGATTTTGTGGATGGATGATTTACCGTAGTTATGTTTAAGACTTGTAATTTATGACTAATTGCCTAGTTATGATAGTAATGTTATTGATTAAAATGGGTAATTTGGAGGCAATATTCGCAGTAAATGGATGATTTTCTAAACTTTAAATTAATAAATAATGCTGATTTATAGGGCCTGCTGGCCTAGTGAAAAATACGAATACAATATCCTGACAATCCGTAGCAGGTGAATGAAATTGTCGTTCATAAATTACTGTGCCACAGCTCTTGAAAGCCCATTACTTGGCTATACGTTTGATGTCACAATGGGCGGGCCGAACGCCCCCGACGATTACCACTTTCTTAGGCCACATGTGGCAATTGAATCTATCTGGTCTAAGCCCCAGCATAATATGCGAAAGCCAAGCCTCAATTCCGACTCCCCTGTCTATCCAATCGAT
This sequence comes from Drosophila elegans, assembly GCF_018152505.1. Classification (NCBI taxonomy): domain Eukaryota; kingdom Metazoa; phylum Arthropoda; class Insecta; order Diptera; family Drosophilidae; genus Drosophila; species Drosophila elegans. The sequence goes on from NW_024546167.1 coordinate 2,551,726, forward strand.
TGGCGCATAAAATGCAAATTAAATTGTCGGAACATTTGGTATTACAGCAGCCAAAGCTCTCAGCCAATGAGCTTAGCCAAAGTCTGGCAAACAAATTTACAATGCTAAGCCCATGTGAGGGCTGGCGAAGGGCGGTGAGGTGAGGTGCGGTGAGGTGGGTGCGGGGATACATACAAATGTACAGATGTGCCGGGAACTCGGGAACTCGGTGCTCGACTAAAGGGGGAAACTTTTGGATTCGTGGAATTAATTTAAGTTAATTGATTTTTCTGCCAGAAGCTCTGCACGTGCAAGACTTGTCCGCACGCAGACAGACAGGCAATCGAAGAGGAAATGGAAAATGCGGCGGGGGGAAAACGAGGGACGAGCGACGAGGTCGGAAATTGACAAGTGCCTCGAGTGTTGAGTTGTAAGGGAAATACGTTTCCATGCCTTATTCACATTAACGCCCAGTTTTCCATTGAGACATCATACTTGTCGTCCTGCCTGACAGGTAGACGAGGATGTCGACGCTAGATGGAAATCTAGGAGCGCCCCATTTCCCATTTTCCAACTGCCACATCTGGGGTAAAAATAGCGCCGATCTGCCCGCCTGCGTTCGATGGCTAAAAGCAGCGGCTAGAGCATTACTAACGCCGAATTAATCAATTGCCCAACGAATCGAGTTGTCTTCACATTGTTATTTTTAAGCATTTCAAAGGCTGCACTGGCAGAAAAACAGAGCCTGCTGATTTTCCTGTCTAATGTGGTGTGAAGTGGTGTGAATGCATGAAGTCCTTTGATGGGGCGGTATTGGATGGCACTGTGAAAATCCCTCTGGCCAGTTTATTGATTGGCACAGTCACTTGTCCCTGTTCTCAATCCCAATTTAGTCTCTGTTGGCAATGAGCTAATGGTATACATAGTTTTCCTTCAAATCCGTTTAACTTTATCTTGTATTTTCAATGAAAAATGAGCACTATACGGAAACCCATTTCTTTTAGGCGCCAAAAATATCCTTTACTGCAAGCACTTCCCCGTCAAAGTCAAGAACGAGCATTAAAAATTGTATACAAATATGAATCAATGTCGAATCAAAAATCCAAAGCCAATTTCTCTTCCCTTTTCCTGGATAAAAGCCCGGCAGAAAGTGAAATTGAATGGTGAAGAGGGGCCGCACTAAAGTCATAAAAGTCGCGTGGACCAAATTAGGAGGAATTCTCGCCTGTTTGTGGAGGAGAGCAAAAGGAAGGAATGCTCCTGCCTCCTCCCGCCCTCTCCTCGTACTTTATGTGCACAACAATTTTAAATGACTTTGAGGAGGCGACCCAGAACACACTGGCATACAGACAGTCACGCAGATACATACAGACACACAGGAGCAGCAGCCGAAAGTAACAGATAAGATTAGACACCCAAGCCAGTGACAACAGGCGTCGTCAAGATGGCGCTCCACGCCCACATTGCGTATGCGCGCTCTTCTACACTGTGCGAAAATATCTCTCCAAGCCACACGTTAAACGCTCCGAGGCAAATATAGGAATTATCGTCGGTTGTTCCTGTTTCACCTGTCACAATACACAGTGAAAAAATCAATATAATATAAATAAACATTTTTTCACATTTTTGGTTTTGAACTTATTTGTTTTAAATTGATTTCCGAAACTCTTTCTCTGAGAGACAGAAATAAGTAACAACTATCAAATGAATTTGTATACTATTTTTACAGCAAATAGATACTATACTATACTATACAAAATTATTTTAAATATAGTAAACATTTTTAAAGTTTTGCAAAAAAATTTTTTCGGATAATAGCATTTATTTCTTTCAGTGACAGCCCAAAAGCGAGTCAAGGTTAAGCTCCAAAATCGCTCGAAACGAAACGAACCTCAGCCATCAAAGGCAGCAATGTTTTTTCCTCATTTTCTTTTTTGCGCCTTTTCCTTTTCCTTAGCTCCTTTTTTTTTTTTTGTAGCCGATTTTGTTTTGTTTCGGATGCTGCGCGTGGCAGGGAAAACAGCTGGCTGGCTCGTAATGATTACGAGACTTTTATGGCAGAACGAACGCTGCACACAAAGCCCCAAAAAGGGTCCCAAAGATGGCAAAAGAAGCAATCCTCTGTACCTGGATTCCGCCCACTTCTTGTGCCACCCCGCACTCTATCATTCGCACATCGTTGGCCAAAGTTCGGAAGCGTTTATTGGAAAGCCCCCGCCCAGGGAGATGGAATAAAGTTAAGCGATTATGAGCGCCGCCTAGAAGTAGGCAACTTTTTCTTCTTCCGACCAGAGAAGAGAAGTAAGGGTGAGTGTTTCTGTTCTGCAAAATAAATATACACCATTAAAAGTAATGTACAAAATGTTAAATAAAACGTTTAAGATTCTGCTTCAATTGCTGAATTCCAGCAAAATCAAATCGCTTGCGGCTCAGGTGAAAGAAAATTAAGTGTGCTGAAATTTTGTGGCTGCAAGTGGATGGTCTACTTTCCTCCTCCCCCCCCAAAGTATCGTGCAAGATTTATGCCCGAAGCTCGTGCTTATGGTGTCGCAAAAGGTTTGTTTTCGTATACCATTCTATTTCACATTTTGTCTCCCGTAAATCTGGCGCCACCTTGCTGTCCTGTCTATTACCGAAATTGTGTCTTAGTCCCTCCATCTCATTTGCCGCGTGCCGACGCTTTTGGGTTGCGTGCAAAAATAGCCCAAAATAAAAATATATGAATGAGAAAATATTTGTGCAGAGGCGCATAAATCACAAGAACGCAAACACGAGCACAAACACCCTATATTTTTGGGATATCAAGTATATAGTATATTGTACTTAATGGCTTTGCATTTGCCAAACTATTTAAATATTATTCCAAATGAAGGGCAAACCAAAAGCCCGACTTCATATCCGATTCTTCGTTTGCGAGCCACCCTCCCCGGCCCCAAGCCAACCGCATCCCAAGGTCGTTCAGTTCGAAGTGCGTTGTTATCATTCGGATATTTGCATAGGGCTTACCAACATTATGATGCCGCATATACATATATATGCACAGACTTCTGCCATCGGTGCCTTTGGTGTGATGAGAAGGCATTAAAATCCAACCTTGAGAATGCCAGACACGTATTCTCATTTCTCCGCCCACCAGAGATATATAGGCAACTCATAGTGACAGACATCTCTGTTTGGGCTTTAAATTCGGTTGTTTAAGGTTTGGTTTGATATGGTAGTGGGGTTTTGGGGCTGGAATGCAAGCCTTTCGGCTACAAGATCCCTTCAATTTACCGTTTGAACGGGTTTCATTAGTTCGGATTAGCTGATCAATGTTCCGTATCCTGGAATACTCTACCATTGTATTAATAAGTCAATTTTTTAAGCTGATTTATCAATTCGTTAGCAAGCTCTAAAATTACCCACCAAATGATCAGATATAGTTTTTAAGCTTGGAAAGCTGTGGAAACTTTTTAACCGTTTTTAGCTGAGTTGTTAAATTGGTTAGAAAAACTTTAAATATCCCCACAAATGGTTAGACATTTTTTCTTGGAATTGTGACAGCTCTAATAAATACGTTATAATTTAAGTATCCCAATAATAGTTCAGATCTTTTTTCTAGCAATTTTTGTTAACGCCTAAAAAGCTTAGGAAGCTAGTAAAACTAGAAATAAAGGTATTTGGTTTAAAAAAAAGTAAAAGCCCCTTAAGCTAAGGTTTAAAATGTTAAATTTCCCAACAAATGTTTCTATTTTTTTCTCGGATCTTTCAGCTCAGGCAGCTCAAAATACAAGTACTCTATGTTATTTAAAAAATACTCGCTCATAATAGCAGTAGGTATGCAAAGTCGTTCCAAAAAAAATTGTAAAATCCCAAAAAGTGCTATAATTTTACCCCAGTAAAAGCCAATTTCAAAGTATGTTTTATGTTTATGTCGTCTGTCCCTTTGAGATCCCAGATCCCCGAGCGTGGGAAATCAATGCTGAGGTTGGGAAGAAGGAATCCTTCGAAGCGGGCTCTCTATAAAAAGGCTCGCGAACTGCGTCCTTGGCCAGAGTTGCCAGCTACTTTTCGGAGGCACTTCACCTTCACATCGGCCCCGCCACCACTTTTCACTTTTGGCGCTTTCTCTGCTTTCTCCGGTGCGGTGCCAACTATCAGTGGTGAGTGAAAATCGCTGATGCGTGGCACGGTAGGAGGGGAGGGGGGGAGGCAAAAGTGGGGGCGTGTGGGAGGGAGCCCCAAGCGAGCGAGGAAAAATACATTTTTGCACTGAAATAGCAGCTAAAAGGTTGTGTTCGTGACCTTTGCCAGGCGTTTTATGGTTGTCTCCAGCGTTCAGTGCCTGCGATTGCTTTGCCTTGCTGATTTGGCAGCCTCACACTTCCACACACAGGGAAAGCAGGCGTGGCAGGACTCCTGCTAGTTAGAGCTCTCTGGGAAACGTGCCACAGCTTAGACACTCGCTTGCCACGCACATTTCCTTTGTGTGCCCCCCCTTCTACCTCCATGCATGTACAGTGGAGATTTCCTAGGTTCTCCTTTAAAAGCATTTGGGGATTTGTGACACAACATTATAAAAGCAAACATTCTATAAACCAAGGCAGAAGAAAACTATTTAATATTCTACAAAACCATAAACAAGCTAATTATATACAATACAATCTTAAAAACTATTTAAAACCTATGGTTTTTTAAATACTTATACTTGTACTCTAATATTCTAGGTTTTTTTTTGAAAACACTTTTATAGCATCACTAGTTGAATGTATTGAATTAATAAAACGTGCAATTTAATTACTTTACAAATGACAGCATTTTTATACAGCCCACTTTACTGAGAGACTACTCAGATCTTGCACTTTGGAAAATTAGGTCATTGATTAGTAAAGAGCTTTAATTTTTATTTTTGCAATTCTATTGTAGATGCTCGGAGAATTTTCTTTGCCATTTGCTCGCTGACTTGCCTCCGGCCACTGGACCAGCTACTGATGCAGCTCCAACATTGCGTATACGCAACGCTAGAGCAAATATAAAGTGACAAATTCACCTAGGTCGTCAGAGTCAGCACACTAAATCCTGCAGCCTTTGACCTTTCTCTTGCATCTCGAGCAGAAAAATGTGCGACTGAAATAAAGAACGACTAAACCTGATAGTATAAAAGCAAACTTTTGCAAGGACAAATAGAAGAAAATGAATGACGAAAGTGAAAATTTGCTTAAGACAGGCGAAGGTTCATCTAAAATTTAAAATTAGCTTGTAATAATAATTGTATGACTTAAAAAGTGTTTTTTAAATATGTAATTTTAATCTTAGAAATCAACATTTTATCTAAACAAGATTTTATGAGTATTCCTAATAAATTATCTTTTAATCTCCAAATATTCGTGAAATAAATAAATAACTTTATTCAACCTAAATATATGCGTCAGTCAAATGGAAAAAAAATTGTAATTTTTAGATGCATATCGAAAATATATATATTGAAACCCTTTTTCCATTGAACTCTTTTGCCTTGTGAACATACTCTTTTAAGCTATTTGTTAGCTTGTTATTCTTGTATAAACAAAATCATTTTAGTTTGAACCTATAATGTAAAGTCATCCTTTTGCAACATTCTTGCTTTACCATTTCAATTTTGGCAACCTATAATTTTAAGTTTTGGCAAGGGATATTTTACCTTACCATTTCGATGTTGGCAACAAACAGCTTCGAGTTTCAGGTACGGAATATTTTATTTATACTCGAGCAGAGAGTGGAATTTATTTGTTGTGTCCTGCATCAGCTCAATAATTCATAGTTCCTGTTCAGAGTACGCTTCTGTGACAAACTTTTTGTGACTCGAAATTGGTTTTGTTCAAATTTATTGCCAGTTCAGGGTCCACAGTTAGGTCATCCATACACACAACCATCGCCAGTCAACGAAACCTAAAATTGCATTTCCTAATTGATGTCGAGCTCTGAGTGCCGAAAAAGCAAGCGACGCATGTTCAGCAGCTCAACGTTGGCTGATGGCCGATGGCTGATTGATTCGGGTTCAATTGGTTCCGGACAAGGCGAGCAATGCCTGTGGGGGAGCCCTTTGAAAAACTAAATCCCAGTCCCCGGCTTCGCATTGTTCCATTTGCTGCTGTTGTCACCTCTGACTTAGTCACACACACATGATTGGCCCAGAAGTGAGGCGCCTTGTGGGCCATTAATGGCTTTTGCACCACCTCCTCAGAGGGCTCCTCTCGCCCATTTTACGGCCTTCACGCGACGGGATCCTGGTTATGACTGGCTCCGACCCTGGTAATTGATATTAAGACAAAACGAGCCTAATGGGATGCCACAAACAAACAAATGTGCCAAGTGGATTTATTTTTAGCCAGCCAAAAATTTCTGCTTCGATGTGGCAATAAGTTTTTATGATCTTCTGAAATTACAAAATATGAAGAGGCTTTCGCCGCCCAAAAAGACTAAAGTCTGGCCAAAGAAATATAAAAAAGAAAACGAAAATGAAAGTGAAGAGTGGTGTGCTAAACTCGGGTACATAAAATAATTGAGGTAAAATACTGCGAAGCCGATTATCAGTCCATCGTATAAATTTCTTGAGCCTCATAGATTGCACGAAATCTTTGCGTAAATCAATAGCAGGAATCTAGGGAATGGAACAACCGCTGGAAATAACCCTAAAGAACCCAAATAACCGTCATAACTCACACAAAATCAATTTGCAGAAAACAAAACTCTCCCCAAATAAATCACAGGGTCGCAGTAGAAAAATGCTTACATAAACGAAAAGAAAAACCTTAAAGCTTGCCAAAAGGAAAATGGAGGCAGAATGAACGGAAACGGAAAAAGTTGCGAATAAATGGAATTATATCCTTGGCAATGGCTGCAGTCGAGCAGAAATGATCAATTGCTGCAGGCAGGACGACGAATGCTTAAGGTAAGTCAAATGAGGATAAAGCTGGGGATGGGGAAGGTCTGAAAGTAACTGACGTTGCAGTACACGGCTAAAAATATTACCCAATTGGGTAATTGATTTGTAAGTAATTGAGATTGTTTTTATACCCTTGCAGAGGGTATTATAATTTCAGTCAGAAGTTTGCAACGCAGTGAAGGAGACATCTCCGACCCTATAAAGTATATATATTCTTGATCAGCATCACTAGGCGAGTCGATCTAGCCATGTCCGTCTGTCCGTCTGTCCGCCCGTTTATATGCAAACTAGTCTCTCAGTTTTAAAGCTATCTGCATGAAACTTTCCCAAAAGTTGTCTTTCTATTGCAGGTAGTATATAAGTCGGAACGAGCCGGATCGGACGACTATAGCATATAGCTCCCATAGGAACAATCGGAAAAATAAAGGAAAAAAAATTATAACTTTGCTGTTTTTTAATTTTTTGTTTAGTTCTTCGACATTTAGTAATGGTTAAATATTTCCGATTTACGGTTTAAATTTCATCAAAATCGGACGACTATAGCATATAGCTCCCATAGGAACAATCGGAAAAATAAATGAAAAAAAAATTATAACTTTTCTGTTTTTTAATGTTTTGTTTAGTTCTTCGACATTTAGTAATGGTTAAATATTTTCGATTTACGGTTTAAATTTCATCAAAGTCGGACGACTATATCATATAGCTCCCATAGGAACAATCGGAGAAATAAATGAAAAAAAATTATAACTTTTCTGTTTTTTAATTTTTTGTTTAGTTCTTCGACATATGGCAATGTTTAATTATTTCAGAATTATGGTTTAAATTTTATCAAAATCGGACGTCTATATCATATAGCTCCCATAGAACTAATAAAAATATATAAAATAACTATCTAATAATTGAGCTGCAAATCATCATAGCTTCACTGTTTTTCAGTATATACTGAAGTAAATCATAATTTAAATGTTTTCAAAAGTATTTAATTCATGCAATAGCTGCAAGGGTATATGAACTTCGGCTTGCCGAAGTTTGCTTTCTTTCTTGTTACAAATGGCATACACATGTCACTAAATTTTATTTTATTTTTGTATGTTTTGAATATACTGTTGTTAACTAACAAATAGTATCTAGTTTCTATTTCCCTTACGAGCCCTAAAAATTTAACAATTATACAAGATTACATTTATTATTTCGGCCACTTTTAAATTGGGATATATAATAGTTAATAATATAAAAACATTTCCTAAATAAACAACAATTCCCTGTTAAAATATTTGAAATAAAATTCATAACAAACCATTAAGCTCACATTTGCTTCTCTTAGTGCACCAAAAACCGATATGCCAGTGAACCATGCGAGTGCATGCCAGTCAGGATTGCAGCCTCCAGGAAAAGTTGGCAAGAGCACTGGGTGATGGCTGTCCCATGACGATGCATCACTGGCAGCTGTGGTCTGGGCAGCCTTTAAGCCTTTTTAGTGGCTGCTGGTCCGAGCCGATAAAACGCTTGACTGCCGCCACACGTCACCATTCCGCCAGCGACTCGAAGGGACAAAGTTGGGGCAATTTATGCGGGGGCTCGGTTCAAGTCCCGATGGCCAGACGCTAATGAAGCAGGCCCAGAGCAGAGCAGCAGGCCCGGTCCGGCCGCAGGCCAACCCCTAATCCTTGACACGTGTTGGCCAACAAAGACAGACGGCGAGGGGGACAGATCGAAGGGAAGTTGCGGGCCACAAACAGACTGCTAGGCATTTGAAATGCGTTCCCACAATTATGGAAATGTTATAAATAGCTAGTGGAGCACACTGGCCGCCATTTGAATGCCCTTAAAAATTGTATAAATCGATGACTGTCTATGAAAACAACAAAGTCCAGAGACCTCTTGAAAAAAATACCCTCTTTAGAGTGTATAAAAAGGGACATGCTAATGGGAACGAATTTGGCCGTCATCATGACAATTTGAGTACTGGGAATGTAGAGGAAGAAAAAATGGTCATCAGACGCGACGCAAAAGGAAAACAGACAACAGGAACAAGAATACAAAAATTAAAGAAAAAATGTGTTGCAAACGTAGGGTTCACAAGGTTGTGGACCAATTTTTCGGGCCCTGAAAACCAATAAAACAAAGAATGGAAAACCGCCGAAGGGAAAGGACACGAATAACAAATGAAAGACGGCTGAAATCTTTTGCGGAAAAGAATACAAATGTTGCAAGTGTTTTCTGAGATATGCAAATATATGTTCACGTTTCCTGTACCGTATTAATTAATTGGATTTCCAATTCAATTTTAGGACTCCTTTGGTTTTCTCTGCCAAGTCCAACTTAGATAATCCAATCTGCACTGTGGCACGCTCTTGGCTCAATTTGCCGAATCATTTGCAATCGGCCAATTGGCCATCCCGCCATTTGTGACCCTGTCTGCGTCCCTGTGCTGCCAACTGACCATATATCTTGGCCATGATTGCTTTTCAATGCGTTTGGCGAATGCTCCAAGGCGAGGACAAGGGGGCGAGTTTGAAAGCTTGGCATTTGCCAAAATTCCTCTGTTTGTCCGCTGTCTCTGAGGGGGAGTTCAAGGACAGTTATGACCCACAATGGCCCGCTCCACCCCATTCTGCCCCCATTCAATCCTTCGCTACGGCTTGTGGTTCTTTTTTGTTCGCCATGGTCATGACGTTTTATCAAAAAACGCTAAAATGCGTCGCAGCCCGAAAGTAGGCAACGCTTATGGGGGTGAGGCATTTGTTCAGTGCCAAAAATAACAACCAAATGAATGACGCATATTACATGAAATGCTCTCTATAAATGGCCAAAATGAGGATGCAGCCCCCAAGCTGAGAGGGGGCGTGGCATAAACAAGCCAGCTCGTTTGCTGCGGAAATGCAGCTGCCAGAGAAATAAAGATGGCCAACGGAATGGAAGGAGGACCAGTGAAATGCGCAGCTAATTGCGTACTCAAAGGATAAAAGAAGGGAGGCGGGGTTGGTGCTCCATTAGTACTTGGTAAGAGAAAACCAACAGCAAAAAGTCTGTTAAGTATAAAAAGTTGTATGTACATATAGAGTTTCCAAATTAGTGGAGATGAAAAGAGAGACTTTAAAAATATATTTTAAAATACCTTAAATCACAATCCATTTAGATATAAATTAAAGCAAATAATATAAAAATGTCAACTCAGTTTATGCCTTACTAAACATAAATATAAAATTACTTTTATTGCTTTTTTTTGAGAGTTAGAATTTTTTAATTTAGTTCAGTTTAATTTTCCACTTGAAGAGTTTGTAATTTATATTTATTTTCCAGCCCTTTTAAAGTTTTTAAAACACAATTCATTTTTAATGATCAAAGGAATGCATGTTGAAACAGCTGTTAATATATATATTGGATTTTCCCTCTCATTTAAAAATGCAATCGACATAGATTTTCCCTCTTAATTAAAATAAAATTACAGAGGAGAAAATGTATTTCCAAACAAATTTGTTAAAATTTTTACATCCTTTTAAAAAACAATATTAACAAAATTTTGCGGTCCACCTGAATATCGATTAATTTTAATGAATGTTCATTAACGATTCTACTGCATTGTGGTTAAGGGTTAACTTAATTGAAGAATGTGGAATGATGAACATAATCCGTTTTCGACTCTCCATTAAAAGAGTTCTCATGTTCTTTCCTGTCGTCAGTTGCCATCCGCCTGTTACAGATAATGCGCAGAAAGAGCGACTTTCGCAGTTTAAATTACATTATTAAACTCATTCGAAAGAGGGAGAATTTTCTGCGGCAAAGTTGGGCCATTAAGCGTTGCAACAAGCCATCAGCTAGCCACTGCAGCACGAACATTTTGGGCCAACAAAAGGGAGCAAGTTTTTACTTTCGGGTGACCTCTCACCCCTCTCAACCTCCCTCCTTGCTGACCACCAGTCAAAAACTGCAGCGGAATCAACAACACTGACAACTGCTGACTGCCAACTATGCTGACGACGTAAACAGAAACTTTCAGCATCGCTGAATTTTTGCAGCTTCGGCTTTGTATGTTGTTGAGCCCGCTTGTTGCATGTTGCAATGTGTCAGCAGCACGCCCCCTTGACCCCCTAGCCCCTTAACCCCTGCCTGCGTTTGACAAACGCCGCCATTGACGTCATTGGAGTTAACCCTTGGCCAGGCCCAGCATTTAGACGCACAGGTGGCTGGCGTGGGCGGGTTCAGTCAGCTCAGTCAAAGCTGCAAAAATGCTTTTGTGGCTTAACCCACCGCGTCCGGGTGCAGCAATCGAAGCGTGCCAGGAACACGAGGCGTAAGCTCGCCCTTAAGCCCCTTTTCGCCCTCCACTCCCTCCACTAGCCTCACAATCAGTGGGAGTACCATTCCGCATAGGCATACGCATCCCATGGAATTTTTCAATTTTTCTCGAAAAAACAGGCATTATTTAAAGCCTGTCAACAAATGCAGCAGACCCAGATAATAACCCGCAAAAGGCTTTAGACATAAAGCGATCAATTCAACCACTGCCAAGTGAACTGCAAATAGTTTCACATTTTTAGCAAGTATTTATTTATTTATCATTTTAGCACTTGAAGGTAAACTTGTATTTTTATGTTCTGTTCACAAAAGTGGCAGTATTATTCTTGATCCTTGTTATTATTATTTATAACAAGCTACAAGCAAACAGTGGTTTACAGCAGCTTTAGCAACGGCAGGGCTAAGAGATTTAAGAGATTTGTTTGTTTAATAATATTTTTGTTTACATTTTTTATATTTTGTTGATATTGATGTAAAATGAATGTTATTTTCGGTGGGTAGGATGAAATATATTATATTATGAATGGATAGAAACAATTATGGGAAAGGGCTTTTTAAGAAATAATCTTTTTTTTTATATTACATTTATGCTGTTTTATATGTTTCTGTACCGCATTTTTCTGTTCTTTATTTTTCTGTTCTATATTTTTCTGTACCTTAATACAATCCATTTCATTTTGTTTGTAATCTTCTGGCAATATAAGCCATTTGATTTTTTTGAGCTTATGACAAAACTATCTCTCTTTTGCTCTTAGTACAATTGGTGCTAGTTTGCTAGTTTTATATAAGCACAGAATATGACTATGATTATATTACATTTTATTTTTACTTTACATAAAATATGTAGCTTAATATACGAACTTTTACACAGATGAATAATTCTAAGCAAAATGTGCGGTTAAAACCGGTTCCGTTCGTTCATTTTCTTTACTTTTTCCATGTTCTATCAACGCCTGCCTTTGGCCGAAAGAATTGCAAATAGGTGCACACTCGATGCACTCGATTATGTCATCGCATCACAGGCAGCAACAGCTGTGAGCGGCAGATACATTTGCATCTCTTTGGTCTGGTCAGGCAATTATCGGTGAAATTAGTCGTCGCCAAAGCGCAGCTAAGAGGTGGGCGGAAATGGCCGCTATCCGCAGGCCCCTTCCTACACTTGCATCTAATGTGAGAGATCGAGCCGGAGGATGGTGCACTTAGCGCACGGGGTCCCAAAAGCAAACCGAATTCGGCCACAAAAATTAATTCCCCCACGGATGTGGGAGTGGGAGGGACAAGAAGTCATTTGCGTCAACCATCCATCCTGGCAGCTGACAGCAAATTCAATTTGTAAATTTTCGTCTCATTGTTGCTCTTCGCCGGCTGGGAAGTGGGACGCCTGGCCAAAATGGTTGCAGCTGTTGGCCACATCACATCACAGTCAGAGCATCAAAGGCAGCCACAGTGGCAAAGAAACATGCAAAGTGCCCGAGACTGGGCAACAACTCGGTTTCAATTAAATGAAATTCAATTCAAATTAGTCCGTTAATTGAACTTACTGTGCGAGAAACGCAGATATCCGCAGGCGATTATATTAAATTATGAGGCAGTTCTACATGGAAACCGTTGAATCCGGATTAACTTGGCTCGGCTTTCCTACGCTTATAGATGAAAGAAAATATATATTATTTGCATTTTTTGTTCGCACTTTTCGTTTGGCAAACTGACCTTGTAACAAATATTCGCAAATTGCACCGGCAACAACAACAACAGCAACTACAGCTGCATTAAAAAACAACAAAGCCAAAAGTTGCACACACAAAAAAAAAATAACCACACGACATGGCAGAGTGTAGATACAAATGTATCTACACCATGCATCTGTATTTGTATCTTTGCGATTGTCTAGCTGGCGCTTGTACACAGAAAGAAAATTTGTTAAGATATAATTTCCGATACTATTATTTTAAATATTATAGATATTAAATAAATAAATAAAAGAAATAAAACAAGAAACAAGAAGAAGCATATCTATTTCGTTATTCAACTTAAATCTTGTCAAAGTCCCGATAATGCCAAACAGTAAAACAAATGTAAGCTTAAATCTATCTTAAATTATACACATCTTAAGAAGATGTGAATATCAGATTGTTTCTGTGTATCTTGTGTGCTCGACAGGCGCTAGTTTTAATGCTTACATAAAGTGGCGTGCACAAAAATACGAGTATATATAATACTTACCGAACAGAACCTGAACGGAGTCAAGACCGAAACAAACTCCGAGGCAGTGGGAATTTCGGGGGGAGGATGATGGCGTGCCCAAGTCGGTGACTCGGATTCGCATTATTGCCTCCAGTTCAGACGGCAGACACGGGCATATATCTTAGCACGAGCCACGTTTGATTGTTTGATTGAAATCCATGACAGTTTGGGAACTGCCTCCACCAGCGGCAGATTCACTGTGGGGGCAAATTCGCGAATAATGTGGTTCAAGGTGCTCCCGAATGGGAGCAGAAATCAGAAGCAAACAAAACGAAATCTAATAATAATTGCCATTGGATCGATGGGGCCAAATTAAAGTTTTATTATGGTAAAATTTCCATTTTTATTCGGTTGGTAACCAGACAAATGCATCGGACAAAAAAAAAGCAAAAGAAGAGCTCTTCAATTCAAACTGAATTGAACTCTCGCCAGTCATTCACCCACCCGGCGTATGGGTAATTTGTCTCAATTAATTGAGTATACGCAACGATTTACATTGCAGCCGTCGAAGAGATCTGCAACAGTTATGGCACGCGAAAAAAAAACAAAACAACAAGTAAAAGTAATGACCCGTTAGTGGAAAATGCAGCAGGGAAGCCCTTCTCAGAACTGCGTAACTCGACACGACATCACAGCCGGAGGTCGTCGCTTTTCAAATTGTATTTCCCTTCTCTTGCTGACCTTTTCGCATTTCGCTTTTCCTTTTCCCATTACGCTTTCCCGCTCTTGCCAACATTTCGCCAACATTTTGTTAAAGTGCACTTCCGTTGGGAACACAATCCGAGCTCGGATGCATCTTTACTGCTGGTTCGGGCAGCCAGAAATTCGTTATTAAGTGGTCGACACTCGAGTGCCATTTCAAGCAGGTCACAGTGGGCACTCGCCGGCGGCAACCGAACTAATTTGAAATCCACTCCATTCCCGCGAACAGATAAGCCGCCTTGATTGGACTGCAGCTAATCAAAAGGTGGCTCGATTAGGGCTATCAATGAAAGACGGATATTTTAGGTGTATCACCGAAAAAATAAAGGGGAAGTCTACAGTGACAGCAGCACAATAAGTTAATTGAGGGCGTGCCAGTGGTCACTAAGGTGTTCATTGTCTTTCGAAATATTTTTAGATACAACTGACAGTTGTATGCCGCCCTCACCTTTAGTTATCAGCCGCCCATTGTTAGCTGTCATTTGGCCAAAGTAATTTCCATTAGCAATTCACACATCCAATTTCGACTGACCACAAGAGAACACTCAACGCTCAACTTTTTACGCACACAATGAGGGGGGTTTTGGAAAGGGGTAGGGCAAATAACCCATTCATAAAGCATTTCCCCCGCAATTTAAATTTGATTTCTGTACAGAACAGTGCAAATTCATTTGCCGCACAATTTGATGTACGATTAAATTTTATTATTTCTATTTTTATGTGGCGCAGTAACACAACGCAGACCCAAACGAACTAGCTGCCGTTCCGTAATTACGAGCAATTTGTATTCACTTAGCATATGAGCACAATGGACACGCAGATTAGATTGTTTATAGAGTGGGTCGGACGGAATCAGAGCTGGAATCGTTCTGTGGGTGGGTGGGCATCTCAATGCAAACATTCTTGTCATCCGCACAGATGTTTGACAACATGCCCACTGTGCGTGCCAGCACACACACACGAAACCACAACTTAAATCTGAACAGTATGAAATATATGTGATATATATCTATAGATATGGGTACTCATTCAGTCGAACACGTCTCCCAAGCCAACGTGAGCGTCATATTAATTTATGAGCACCAGAAATGTGCCAAAAAGCCCAGACAAAAATTGAGTAAGTGCAAAAAAGATGAAAAATAAAATAAATTAACAACAAAAATTGAGTGAACAAAAAACAGCGAGTCGTCATCGTAAATTTGTTCACAAAGCAAGTGTAAACGTATCTGGCGAATGCGAGAACGCGTATCTGTAAGTCTGAGCTCAACGCTTTTGTCGCCATTTTTGGCAAGTTGCAAGTTACGCATTTGAGTGTTGAAATACTCGTATGTCTCGCCTGCGTTTTTGTGTCACTGCCCACAGAATAAAGCATTTGAAATATCGAAAATTCAACCACTCTCGATTTGGATTCGGAATGGCATCGAGGAGTTTGCACTCAAGTGGGCGTTTGCTTGGAATGTGGCAGCCACAGAGGCTTTTGGAAAATGCAGCGGACTTTGGCTTTTAATTCAGCTACACAAAGTTAGATATATATACAATCGCTTTCCAAATAATGCCCGGATTAACGAAACTAGAGCAAGCTATCTAGACACACACAGACAGCCGCGAAGTATACAAATAAGTAACGAGCTCTCGAGGAAAAATTTACCAAAATAAAGCATTAGAAATTTGAAAAAAACATCATTCACCCGACTTTACTTAACAAATTGTAGGCATTGTGTTGAGAAATTAAAACATATATTATGGCCTCAGTTATTGTACGTATGTATCACTAAAAAAATCTAATCAAATCTAAAATATGACCATTAAATATGTCATAATAATAATAATATTACTATGTGATTGTGATATGTAATATTCCCGATGCAACATTTAAAAAATTTCTTTCTTTCAGAAAGGACTTACTTTTCAGTAAACATACATAATGGTTTATGATTTTCCAAATTGTGGCTGCCCAATGTTGTTTTGCTTTGGACTTTTTAGGCAGTTCTTGGCGGCAGTAGACGGCGCTCCATTTAATCTAATCTTGAGCAAATAAATGGCATCATACACAAGCATATAGATATTATATATTCCGTCTGAGATATGATTGTTTGTTGTGGGCGTCGCTGGGTAGTTTTGCAGCTTGGATTTTGGACAGCGGGCGTTGAAAGTATTAAACTCAATGCACAGCTGCTGGTGACTGATTGACTTTTAATTGAGAATAATCACAGATTGATGGTATCTATCGAAAGACACACATGGATTTAATTACGGCCATGATACCTTTGACATTTGTTAGCCAACTCGATTCGAGAGTTCGATGTTTGTGCTGTGCAAATACAAAAAGTCGACAATAAATTCAGTAGCTGGCCCTGAATGAAATTTCTCCGCCCACCGGATTTGTTTTGAGCCTCCAAAGCCGTGACTGTGGCTGTGGTCCTTCAGTCATTTTACCACATTTCAATTTCCGTTTTTTGTTTTACGGCTGAAAGCATCAATTTTCGTTTTATTGATTTCGATTTTTATTGTCAACAACAACAGCAGCAGCGGCAGCAGCGGCGGCGGCAACGAAAGTGGAATTCGAAATGCAAATGGCAGCCGAATGACAACAACAAATACAGAGAGCAAAACAAAAAGCACTCACACACACACACACACACTCAAATGGAAAACTTTTTGTGAAACAAAAAGAAGAAAAATTTACGAACAAATCCAATTAACGCCTTGGGGTTTTCGGTTTTGATCCGGACTAAGATGCGTGTGGTTCTAGTCCGGGCTGAAATCAATTTTCGGCTCTTTTCCAACCAAAAACAAATGGTTCACCTCATTTCCTCGTCACTTTTCGTTTCGTTTCGTTTCGTTTATTTGCATTTTCGTTTCATTTGCTGCGCATTTGCACCCCCCACAAAACGGAAATGTTTGTCTCTCGACCTTCCTTCGTTTTTCCCACAGTTTGCAGCCCATTCACTCGGCGACCGGCGACCGGCGAGCGACCTTATCGCCCACCCACCCACTGAAATGGCACCCTGTCGCGTTTGATACACCGCCCCAGGGGGAGTGATACTTTTGGGGCAGATTAGCGCAGCTGCCAAGCGCCAGCAGCGACGCCTACTGTTGTTGCTCGGCGAGAGATATGCAAATTTCGGATGTGCTTATTATCCGGCTATGGCCGCCATTAGATATCTCTCGAGCTGATAAATTGCAGTCAAACGGGGAAACGCTCTTGCCAGGGTATAATCGAAAAGAAACATCGAGTTTTGGGGTCCTTCGGACCAATAATGTTGGTAGGTGCAGATTTGGGAGGCCATTTATTGTTCGATTTTATGACTGAGCTTATAATTTCTTGCTTTTCTGTTTGAGCATATTAAGCATACGCCATGTTGTGGCCCATAAAACACTGTAGCCATAAATAATTGCAGCTTTATATTTATGTTTGCCATGTGGTTAAGAAAAAATTTTGTTGGGGCAGGCAAAAGCATTAAAACCGCAAAATGTTTCGCAATTTTTCCGAAAAATAAACATTTAATTCATATTTATAGTTGTTTTATTATGCTTTCCGAAATAGTTAATATACATATCAATTAAAATGAAAAATCTAATAAATCTACTTAAGCCACTTTATCTTAAATTTTTTATGAATAAATGTTATAAATCTAAACAAAAAAACGATTTATTAGGCTTTATGTCCTAATTATAAAATCAGAGTGTCGTTATAATATGAACAAAATATTGATTAATGAGAGTGGAAAAAATAACACATTTGTTTTTTGCTTTTTTTCTATTTACCGCCTCTTAAATAAATTGTACCCACTTTTCCTAACACTCTTAAACGTTTAGTTGTCGCTAATGTATTATGTTTCATATGTGGACACAAAAGGGATAACAACTGTCGGCGGGTCAAGGATTTCGAGGTGTGTCCTTTGGCTGATAGCTGAGTGACAGGCTGCCAGTTGAGGGGTGCAAAATAGTCGGTGGATGGGCGGTCAATGGTTGGGACACATTACGCATACGCCCCGGGGCTGCCAGGCGAAGCACATTGATACGTCGTTTTCCCATTTTACAGTGAAATCGCATCAAAATAATTGACTTAATTAAGTATGCCAATGCTTGGGACTCTCTGCCAACCCCAAACGCTCATTGATTTATCGTCACTCAATCGCTGGGCCCCTCCCACCGCCGCCCACGCACATCCGGACCGCCATTTTTCATCCTGACACCTCCACACCCACCTGTGCGTGAATCGAATAAAATTGCACTCGGCCAAAGTTGAGCGTTCGCTTCATTTGTTAGCCAAGTTCTCGGCACGGAAAATTGAAGCAGCTGCGGATGTGGATGTGGATGTGGAAGTGGATGCAGAATCCGAAGTCGAAATCGAAGACCACTGATGCGGAATGGAGGTTTGCCAGAAGGTCACAAAAAAGCGCAGCCCAAGGCAGGCTTAACCACTGTCATCTACTTCTACCACCCAATCCACTCAACCATTCCAAACTGGAGGCTTTTTGAGCCTGAATAGTAATCGAGTGGCTCACCCTTCGCCATCCGCCACCCGCCATCCGCACGCCCGCCACCCTAAAGGGCTCAGTTAGCCCAGTTAGTTGCCAGGCTAACAGCTTTCGAGTCGGCTGGGTGTAATTAGCAAACTTTGCCCAGTTTGACTCGGAACGCTGTTAAAAGTTATTAAAATTCGCTCTTAATGTAAGCAAACTTCGAGCATATTGATTAAGGGCCCTGAATGGGTTTAATCTGCAAAACTAATTCCCAGACGGTTTGAGTGCAGGATGATGTAAAGTGAATCTAATCAATGGACGTTGGCAAGCATAACTTCAAATTTATCAGTTTATATAAGAGGGTCATTCTGGTTAAAACGTGACACAACATTTTTATCTTGACAAAAAAAAATGGAAATTGATAGATAAGTCAAACGACTGGTGGTTGTCTTTTTTGTATTGCCCCAAGTGCGTTTTATCAGAATCAGCCGATTAAAACAAAAATCATTTATGTATTGTCTTTCCGAGAAAAATATATTTTTATTGTTTAAGTCCGAGAGGTGAAATTTAAGTTTGTGATACGATTCACAAGGAATGACCCAAGTGAAAACTATTTAAATAATTACAGTACAAAGGTAAGAGAGATCAATAAAACCTTATTTCCCTGTATTAAATACCTCTTCAGTGGCAACATACCTAATTACAAATTTATTACTACTAGTTTGCTTTAAATTTTCGCCTGATATTTTGTTTTTGCTATGGTTTTAATTTAGCCATGGTTCAGTTTTGAGCTTCACTGAGCTCAAGTTAAGGAGGTCAGAAATAATTATTTGGATTATCTAGTATTAAAAAATAAACAATTTATGTACATATTACATTTTTTGATGTACAACTCATCAATTAAATATTCTGTATTTCACAAAGAGAATAAGGATTTAAAGCTGCATATTTATGTTCATAATTGGCAGATTATTAGCTCAGCCTAGCTGAAAGAGATATCGTAAACAAATTGAATTTCTGGAGGTAGATTTCGCCCCAGAATGTTTGATTATCAGGCGCACCCCATTCAAACACATATACCAATTGATGCTGGCGTATTTGTAGTTCGGTCTATTTTTGTGTTTTCTTCATCATCCACTACTTTATTTATTTTCTACGCATATTTTGATGCCATTGACGCGTGCGGAGTGGCATGTTATTATTGTTATTTCCCCTCCTTTTTTTTTGTGTGCCGCTGTCACTGCTGTTGACGCTGTCAATTTTAGTGGCTTTCATGCGGTTCAATGGGTTTAAACCGTCTGACGTATGCAAATGCAATCGGGGGATGAGTGATTGGGTGGGCGGCTTCTGTTTAATGTGATATACATAAGTGAGGAGCAGAAGCTGCAACCCATGGCCGGGAGAACCCATCTGAACCAATTTAAAGCCACGCGCCACCATTGCCAATCAGTCTTGGAATCTGTTCAACTTCATCGGTCGGCGGCGGCTAATTAACGGACATTCGGAACATGTTTCCATGTTCCCCGGCAATTGAACAAACGCCATGAGCTCATCCGCACAACACCAAAACACTGCGACGAAGTGAAGACGCGTTCGGAGGTAACACAAATCCGAGTTGCTCAATTAAAGCAAAGCAAAGCAAAACCGAGCAAATCAAATTAGGGGCAAACACGTTTACTGTTTTTTTCGCTCTCCACTCCGCAGTTTTGTCGAGCTTCGAGCTTTGAGCTTCCAGCGTCGAGCGATCTCGGCCCGCGGCAATTATGGCGACATCCAACGGGGCGGGGGGTTGTTCCGCTGGCTCCGCATTCGCGCTAGCACTCTGAAACACTCATACGCCGTGTGTGCCGGGCGTTTATCTCAATTTGCGAAATACGCAGATACAATTAGATATAGGCCCACAGATATCCAGACAATGTGTGGGCCTATCGCCGCAACAACCAGTCGCGTGTTAACATCGCTTCTAATTAAGCGCGATATCGCTGGAGAGATTCTCAAACTGTGTGTGTGTGTGTGTGGGGTTACCTTTCAAACAGGTTAATGTACTTCAAATCCATTTTATATCCTCGATTCCTGGCCACACCATCGATTGACCTTTTGATTGGACCAAAACAATAGCAAACTATCCGCCTCGCCTGTCATATTCTCTCTCATTAAAATCGATCCAAGACCGGGCCCAAATCGTTTGGATTCCTCGGCTGTTGGCTGTTGGCCCGACGGAGAGTAAACAATTGTAAATTGCTCTACGACATTTGTCTGCTTTCGCTTTGCTTGTTGCTGTTGCTTTCGGCCACGTTCCTTAATTACTCGTTCATTGCCTACCTGAATACCCAACTTACCCTGCCCCCCGCACCGCAACGCAAATAATTATTTGCATTAACATTAACGTTGAGCATGATTCAGCACTTAGATGAACCCACAAAGCCGTCTGATGGCCCCTGTCCACAGATAAACCCAGCAAACTAAAAGGGGAGTTGAAGGATGGGTTCAAATATTACCATAGATTGATGGATGGATGCAGATATAATATATGGCTCATGGTCAGGCATGCACATCCTACCCTTTGTCAATTGCTGAACTCAACATTCGAAACCACATGCACTTAATAAAATAATTCCAATTAAGTGAATTCAAATTGACAAAACATTTGCAGTCAAATAATATGACAAAAAATTTTCATCGCCTACCGCAAAATGTAATCAGCGCGAAATATTTCAAATTTCCCTTTAACTAACATGTAAATGAATTAAAATTTGTTTTATTATTTAATGGCACTCAATCGAAGGGAAATGTATGTGTGGCATAACAGCCAAAAGCCAATGCCACAAATGCCGTAACACTTCATATAGCCCACACGAATTCACAATTTCGCCCCTGTTCCCTCGCATTTCGACTGACACGACGCCCCCGCACTAAAATCGGAGCAAAATAAACACACGTGTGAACATGAATTGAATGGCTGGCCAAGAGATGTGCTGCAGATACAGATACAGATACAGATACACAGGTATAGATATACACACAAACTGTTGAGATGTTTCCTACAGATACAGATAGATGCGGGAAAATCAGCGCAAAATTGACGTAATTGTCACAAATTTCGACTTCTGTGCTGGTGTAAGTGAATGGGGCAAGATTTGAGATGCCCAGAAAACTGCTTTCATGGCAGGGAAAAAACACTTACAGGAGCTGCAAATATTGCTCACAAATCTTGGTTCATTTAAGGAAAGTTTCACTTGCCAAATCTTTACGACACTTACTCCTTTTTTTTTGGTTTTTCTCACTTGACGCAGGCGCACTGCCAGTAAAAATATTTTGGCAGAATGATTGAATGTCCAACTGGCCGACTGGCAACAAGTTCTGCCCATCAATTAATATCCAGTGCCTCACACACATACGCACTTAAATAAACTAACAAGATAGATATCGAAACTGAAGAACTGAATCTCGAGTCCACATGTCTAAATAAACAATGTTTTTTATGCGCGCTCTAATCAATTTCTAGTCTTTTCGATCAAACTTCGAGTAATATTTTTTTTTTTTTTTGGAAAAATAACACCATAAACAAATTAGCGGTTTGAAATTGGTTTCTCTTAAAATTTGGCTAAAAATAGAAATAAATATTAGGAATAATCGCTAGCCACACCCATTAGAAACTAACGCAACCTTGCTTTAATAGAACTGGTGCTAATATAAATATGAATTACAAAGTACATTAATGAGACTTAATATATTTTGATCTAATAATCCTAATAAAGTGAAACGCAGTCAACGGTCAAATTGATTACAATTTCGCTTATTTAATAATAGAAATAGAATGTGAAATTTAAAATAAATTATTCGTGAGATACTTGAAAGCATTTTTCTGACTCAATTATCTGAACCCCTGCTGATTCGCTAGGCATACAGTGTTTTTACTTTTCGTTGTCCATTGTTTGTTTACCCCTTGGCTTCTAATTTGTTAATAACGTTTGGTCAATAAAATTCCAGTTTATGGAACTGATAATACAATTATGTGGAACAGCTAAAAAAACGGTTGAAAGTATATTTTTACACAGAAATAAATAATGTGTATAAATATCCCTGATCTTTTGAGGTTGTATAAAATTCGTATTTTTCTCCGTTAATTTCGGATTTAATTTTTTAATTTATTTCTTTGTCCTCAAGAATTTCTAGACTTTCGATATTTATACGCTTTGGTTTTTTATATAAATAAACAAAAATGTTAAGGAGAAATTTTCTAGACAAAATATGCGGTTGATTTTATATTTTTCGCAGATATACTGAAAGTATTTTAAGCTGATTTTGACTTGACTTTTATTTAGCATTTTACTTCGATATGAGTAATTTTATGTGTATATGCTGTACGTGTTCGTCTGGGCTAATTTGCTAATAGCTTATTACTCATAGGGAATTAGCAGGGAACATCTCTAATGAACAAAAGACTCATGATTCTGTATCTAGATCCAGGCACACGGAGAGCAACTTTCTCATCAACTGCGAGTTCACTTTGTATGAATTTGCATATTATGAAATTACTCATTTGTACTTAACAACTTCTCGACCACGTTTGTGTTCACTTCTCCTGCTCCAGTTCATTCCGTTCATTCCCCCAACGACGTTTCATCCAATTACCAGTAAATTCACTGAAATAATTGCACATATTCGAATGCGATATGCGAGGGCTCTGGACCGCTGCATTCGAATGGCTCGTAAAACTTACGGCCACAAAAAGGTTTACGAACGTCGAATGCACTCGCCATCGCCGCCATGCAAAATGGGTGGCGGGGGCGGATTCTGGGTGGGGTGGCCTGTGGTGTCACTTTGTGTGTGCAGCCAGTCGGAAAATGAATTCAAAACTCGAACTGACTCAGCTGCATCCAAATCGGGCCCAGACCGGCATTAAGCAACCAATTCTCCCGTGGAGAGCAGACGAATTCTCTGGTGTCTATCAATATCCAATGCTAACAATGCCCTGAAAATAATTAACTAAAATTTCTCACCTGCTGTCTGTGTACACTACGAGAATTTTAACTTGTAAGCATTTATAAAGTGCAATCATTTGCTGAAAATTATTATTTTATTTATTTTAGCAGCACATGTGTTAGTTTTAATTTTAATGTTTATTAAATTACATTTTGTTTATTAAATCATTATCATTAATGCTTACCGCCTGTAATATTTATAATAAAATTGTTCTAAATAATTAAAAATTCCCGTCTCTATATGTCGGAAAATTTTCCGGTAATATTTTTACAGCCACCATAATCGGGATAATATCCACAGAAAATATAACGAGGGCCATAAAATGTGTCGAGTGTACAGACTGCGTTCTG
The DNA here is from genome assembly GCF_018152505.1 of Drosophila elegans. Taxonomy (NCBI): domain Eukaryota; kingdom Metazoa; phylum Arthropoda; class Insecta; order Diptera; family Drosophilidae; genus Drosophila; species Drosophila elegans. Next base: position 2,575,659 of record NW_024546167.1, read on the forward strand.
TTGGATGATGCAACCAGCAATCGCAATGGAACCAAAGTAAAGTGCAACAATTATCCACTGCCAACGGGCAACCATTTCGACGGGTTCCACTCTGATCGTTGTGGGGGGGAAGTTATGTGTTCAATTTGCGAGCCAACTAAAACTGGTAACGTAACTGGCCACAGATAAATCAATCTTTGCACACAGTTTGCTCTCAGTCACTCTCCAAAGTTTACCCCGTTTCTGCTCCATTTAAAAGTTGGCTATCCTCAACACAGACTGATGAATAGACTTTTAATTAACGCGTGCCAGTGTCCAACCTCTGTCACCAGGTCCCCAGCCACTTTTCCTCGATTTCCCAGAGTGCCCTGCCCTCGGAATGTGTTTGCACAGCTGCCAGCGCTTTGCGGGAATATATATTTAGTCGCATATGAAACGGGAATGGGCAGCCCAATCGCCATCGGAATGCTGTGCTCGATTTATGGCAATTTTAAGTCTGCCCATCCGAAATATAGTTTCATGATTAATATAGAATTAAAGTCTTAGAATTGCACAGATAAATTATGCGCGGCATTCTTGTGAATATTTCAAATGATTTTTCTTTTGTATATAAAATGTAGTTCGCCTGCCAAGGGTTTTAGTTCTGTGCGATGTACAGCAAACAACATTTTCAATCATCCAGATTGGATTCGTTCGGTTCAAAGACCTGACATCAACAATGTCCTTGTGTCCTTTATCTCCCGCATAGTCGCATCTCATAAAACGTATTTTCAACTTATTTTCCAATTACCAGATCCAATTGCTTGCCACCTTTTGCTGGGCCAGCACAAATGGCAACAAAGACCAGAAGCAGACAACGGCACATGAAAATCACGTTGGCTCAGCCCAAAGCCAGCCCCATGCATATAGATTTCCTCAACCACAATTGGATGGCCATAACGGTGAGAGGGGAGAAATGGATGGGGAGGTAACCTAATTGGTAAGACGGCGACACATTGAAAAGTGCCGTCGCTTTCTTCTCCCATTGGTTTTTGCAAGGCAAGCCAGAAAAACAATCCACCCATCCACTCGAGGAGGTGAGAGGTGACTTACAGTGAAACCCCACACAAAAGAGCCTTAGTATAAGCGTCGTGAGCAGTTATACATCATTCAGTAATTAATATCATCAGTAAGTAATTCGATACAGATATAATTATAATTTGGTGTCAAAGGTTTTGCTAATGATAAAATCCAATTAAAGCATATCAGAAGTCCTAATTATAAGTAACAAAGAATATGATTAAATGGGTGAATTATTAATGTTAGATTTTAATAGTTACTGGAACCTCAATTAGTGTTCTTATTAAAATACTTTAAAGGCATAGTAATCTCCGATTTTCTAGAGACTTTCACCCTTAAACTTTTAGCTGCGATTTCTATGGCACTTCCCATGTTTTTGTCTTAAGGTTGGACCAAATTTCTGCGCTGCCAAATGGCATTCGATTACATACATACCTGCCTTCAACTCTTGCATCAAATTTAAGCCGAATTTCCGCAAACTATTCATCGCATTTCCCGCAACCAGATTCCCATTCCCATGGGGGTTTTGAGCGGTCTATTTATAGGGAAAATTCCTCTTTGATGTCTCGCACACAAAGCCCGTTCCGATGTTCAGTTGGCCATGCCGGGAATTATTATTTTCTGTCGTCGCTGGGCTGCATAAAGGAAAATTTCCTTGCCCCAGGCACACTCGCACACTCAAACATTCACACACAAATCATAAAAGCTGCTTAGCTGTCCATTCGTGCATGTCCTGGCCAACTTAAGGACAAACTTGGCGAAAGGAGCAACCGCGGAAGAAGGAGCCAAAGAGGCTAATGTGAGCGTGGCCGAAAAAGTGTTGCTATAAATAACCTTAGACATGGGGGACGTCCACTTCTAAACCCCAAAACCCGAGTTCCCTATTCCATATTAATATGCATATAAAGAGTGTGCTTGTGAGAGTGTTTGGGTTACATGGCATGTACACACGCCAACTTTTGTCTGCAGCCAAAATCAAGGAAACAAAATACAAAACAGTCTTTTTCTTTTTCTTTTTTTTTTATTTTCCCTTTGCTCTTGCCCTGAAATGTGTAATATAAAGGCAAAGCCGACGGCAAGTGTGTCATAGGTGTATGTGGTGTGTGGTGTGGAAAATCGGAAGCGGAGGAATAACGAAACAAACCAAAAAATTATGCAGAACTTTTTGACAGTCCGCAGTCCTTTTCAGTTTTCTTATTTGCTGTTTCCTTTGTTGTTCTTGTTGCTTGAAAGTTACTTTTCGGGTCTAAAACTTTGGCAATAAGGAAATGGCATACAAACCTGTGCATATCATTACTAACAAATAATATGAGAATTTAAAAAATCAGTTGCATTTGAATTAATTTTCTTTTGCTTACGAACATAGTTCGTTTTAAATGTTTGCTTTTCATAGCATTGGTTGAATAAAGAGTTTCAAAGTGCGGATTTTATTTAATCTATCCAAACCAATAACTTACAATATTGGTTGGGTTATTTTAACAAAAATCTAATATACATACATTCTATCCAAATACCTCTATACGGCATCTGGGATCTAAGGGTTCTGCAGCTTTGACAAGACATCCGGCAAATGAGAGAAGGAATAATAAAGACTTTACAACGCAGATGTTTTTTATTTTAGAATTTGCTTATGAAATTCCATTGACACACATACTCGTACTCGTTGGGCTGGATAAAAAGGCGGTTACGGGCATCTGTAAGTAATAACAATCTCCAATTTTACTTTGAAGCCTCCTGCTGAAACCCCCCAACTTCCCAAAGAAAATCTTTGGGAATCTCCATCACACAGCTTCAATAAGAACGCCCACACTTTGTGTATATATTTTTTAAGGATTTCAAATTCATTTTATTGGTTTTTTTGTTTGTTTGTTTCTTTTCCTTTGTGTTTTCTTGTTTCTCTTCCTCTCCTCTTTAAATCATCATTTTACTTATAATTCTTTTACTTTTTCGCAAATTTGTTTTTTATTGTATGCTTGTTGTGTTTGTTTGGTTGTTTTTGTTTGTTGTTTTTTTTTTTAAGATTTGTTATCTTATTTGTTGGTTTTTAAATATATATATATTTTTTTATATATATGCACTTGCTATATAAACTTAAATGTAAAAACTAAATTAAATAACTTGAATTTTGCTTTCTCATATTCTTGCGTTCTGGTTCTTCTCACATATATATATATATATATATATAGTATTCAATATATATTTTTGTTTTGTTAATGTGTACCTCGAATTAGCTCGCACTCACATGAAACAACAACAAAAAAGGATTCTCTCTTCTGGCTTACCTAACCGAACAAACATTTAGACTGAGGGAGAAGCTTTAAGAGTACGAAAAAAAAGATAGATGATGTATTAAAAGTAGTACAAATTAGTGCATAATGTTCCTTTAATACAAAAACGTAAAGCATTCAAATCGTTAGTCAAATAGTAAAGCTCAGGTTGGGCTCCTCAGATACTGTATCTGCGTCTATATAGAGCAGTGTTAACAGCTACCGTAAAAAGTTTACTAACACAAGACAAAAATTGCACAAAATTAAAGATCGACTTCTTGCTCTCTTACTGCACATATGTTTCGAATATATATATTTAGTTATATATCCACATTAAATTTGTATGCTCAGACTACCGTAGATTATTTTCAGAATATGCTTATGTGTGTTAGTCAGTGTGTTTTTGTTTTTGCTTTGTTTGGGTCACTGACAAAGGACACAAATCAAATCAAATCGGCGATAGTTCTCCACACAAACTAGTTAGAAACACATAAACATGTGTATGTTTCATATAAAGGGAGACAATTTGGTTGTGATGTGAACATTTCGTGGCTACAAACATCGTCTTCTTACTCGATTGATTTCGGTTTTGTTTGTTTACTTTGTTTACTTTTATTTACCATTAAATTTAGATGCTTAATTAATGCCTATTTATGACTTTTGTCTCGCAACTAGTTGAACAAATAATCATAGAAAACATAAAAAGTATTTATAAATTAATTTTATTTGTTACGATCCCGAGTTGCTCTCGCTCTTTATATATCTTCTCTTCTCACAACAACAACATAATTTAAAAGTCTTGACTTTTAAAAATAAATAATAACAGGGAAAGGAATGCGGAGAAGTGCCGCTAAAATTAAAAGGTAGTTTGGAAACGATTTCGATATCTCCTACGGCCAATTAAAATGATTACCACTCCTCTCCGCACATAACGAAACAATAATTATACTCCGATCGATATTTACTTGAATATATATGCTATAGTTGCCTTTTTTCTCTTCATTTCTCTCTGCTCCAAATAACTATACTTAGCACATGCACATGATATTCTCTTTGTTCTGCTCTTGGTAAGTATAATGCTTCAATCTTTGTGTATATATAGACATGACTCCGTCGACATCTTCGGCATTCGCTTCTTCTTTAATTTCATTAATGCTAAGTTTTATACGTTTTATACACACAAATTTCAGTTGATTTTTTTTTTTTGCTTTTGTTTTCTTTCTTTTTTGTTTTATGTGTCTTAAATGTAAACATTTAGATTTTGTTTTTTTTTCTTTATATATTTCTTGCTGCGTTTCAAATGTTTCTTTTTTGTTACCTTCACTTGCTTTAGTGTTTATACTTTAGAGTTTTGAGTAGTTGATGTGGTTCCTTGCGAATAGTGGATGTTGGATGGACAACTATTTATGAGTGAGTGTGCATTTGTTTAGGTGCCACTGTTGAAATGAATAATGTTCTGTTTCTGCTATCGAATATGGTTCTGTTCGTGATCCGGGTCGGGCGATTGGTTTATTGTTGCACGTCGTCGCTGATTGTACAACATTTATATACGCGAATATATATAAATATCTAGAGACATGTCTACGGTAAAGACGCCAAATCGTCGGGGCTACTTGAACGCAAGCTCGCTTAGCGGAAAGGCGGGGGGCATTAGGGCGTCCAGTGGGGCGGCGTGTCAACTCCGGACTGATTTCACACACACACACTGGTCACCTGGCCGGCAAGTGTCCTCATTCGGCAGCGACTTTTGCTTTTTGTGTTTTTCTAAGGGCCTCAACTCGTTTCTGCTCTACTCCCGTACATATTACACCTTTAATTTATCGCAAGATTTGCCTGCTACTTTGTTTTCCTGTTGATGTTGCTTTTTTTTTTGTCAAGCACACTGCGTGCGCCATAATTTTTGTGTTAATTTTAACGTTTTGTATTTAATTTAAAAATTATTAAAGCGTTTTATACTCTCAACTTGATGTTGTTGCTGCAGCTGACTGAGAGACCGACCTGAATCGATCGAAATTAAATGAAATTCTTTTGCCCTGGCTTAGATGACAATTCTCCTGGATTTCCTCTTATGTATTCTCTGTTGTTTTTTTTTCAGTGTCTTCCCTTTACTTTCGCTTCTATTGCTGGTTCTTTATCGGTTTCTCTTGAATTCTTTAGTTAAGACTAAGCTACGTTTACAACTAAATATCTGTAGTCTCGTGGTTAAATACGCTATATGTTATGAATGAATATTAATGTGTAAGTCATTATTTTATCGGTTTCTATATCTTGTTTCGGTATCCGGATTTTAAATCTTCAAGTCTTCCAAGTCCTTCCACCAAGCTTCACACACAAGATGAAAAGATTGTTCCGACTGGGTCCCACATGAAGACGTAGGGAAATGCTGAAAGAGACAACCAAAAATAAAAAAAAATGTTAGTTGTGTCTGCAAACTCAATCAAGCATGCATTTGCATAATTTGCAATTTATCGAGCTCGTCTCGATCAGCTTTGACTTCTTCCGATCCGGTCCGATAGCCACCCAACCTTGACTGGGGCCCCAAGTGTACTTCCTACTGGGGTTTCTTAACCTCTGCCGCATATCAAATTAAGCTCAAGCATAGCCGATAACTCATTCAGCACACAAGACCGCCAAAAGTTAAAGCAAATCGATTCTATTAATATGTTTAATTTGACTGTTGGCTATTTCTAGTTTGACTTGCTCAGGGCATTCAGCTGGGTCAAGGTCGTTTCTGTGAGTTTAAGGAACCAAAGAACTAGGGTAAGTGAATGTAAGCGCATGACTGGACTTGTTAAGTTATAGTTGAATAAAACAGTAAGGTAACTTGATTATTTCCACAAACCTAAGACTTAGGAGGTGCATTTTGTTAACAACTATTTTTAATTTAAATACTATTATTACAAATAATGTATTAACACCCCTTTAATGGCTTATAAAATATAGATTTTAATAGCTGGATTCCAAGGCAGCTAAACGACGAGTTTGCTCTTGACAATTCAACAATCTATACCGGACCACACCCACTAAACGCCTTCGTCGGCGACAGAGACATCGAAAAAAAGAACTCCCTAGAGCTGGAGAAATTTTCCCATGTCCCCGGGCATATTGGCATGTTAAAAGTTTTATAGATTTTTCGCCTTATCAGCTCGGCACATGCTTGGCTGCTCCACCCCCTTCCATGGGTATCTCATGACGTAAGCGAGCCACAGCAGCGTGCTATATTAAATCTCTTTACACGAAACACACACACACACACACACTCGCACACGAATTGTGCGATACAAAAAGAATAACAAGATAAAACAATATTTTCAGGCGGCATTTTATCGCTGAAACAAAAAGCGTCACTGAATCGCCGCTGCTGCTGTTGCTGCTGCTGCTGCACCCACGCAAAGGTAGCCATATAGATACACACGTTCGGGTAGCCGAAACCGGAGAGGTGCACAGTATACTCAGGTATCGAATGCGAGTTGGTGGAGTTTGGCATTGAATTTACAAGAGATCTTTTGTCTGCCATTGTCTCGAATTACATAAGGCCGAAACCTAAAAATTATGGCCAACAAGCGATTGCAAAGGGAGGAGGCATTACGTGAGCCAAGTAAAAAACAAAACTAGTGAACGCAAACGGAAAAGACTTTCGCCCAAGCAATCGGCGTTGGCCTTGAAGCACTAAAAAAAAATATCCAAACCCTAATGCAAGAAAAGTGTTTCTATTTATTATTGATATGAAACGGTTATAGCTTAAGAAGCAGCCAACAGTTGGAACACTTTAAAATTCATATAATCTCTTTGTTCCATTAAACATTCAAAGTTGCCTAGAACAAATCTGGAAACTCATTTGGTGTAACAAGTTTGCTGAGAGCTTTAAACTTGTTTGAGAACTCAGTTGAATTGGTTTTTGAGAAGGGCAAAACTAGAACAAGCAGCTGAATGGTGGCAGGTAAAATCTTGGCAACATATTTGACCTACACGCAATGACAAAATGGTTGCCAGAAAGAACAATCAAAATATGCCAGGGCGTGTATTTATTTATAACAATGTGGCAAAAAAAAAACGGATACTTAAATCATAAGAAAAACAAATTAATTTATATAAGAAGATTTAATTTTTCTCTTGATTCAGCCCCTTCACAGCTCGGCGCAAAAAGACGAAAAACATTTTAATAAATCAGCCAAAAACCAAGACAACCAGAGTGGACAAGCCGAAAATATCTTTAGATATATAAATGCTATACAATCTATAAATGAACTTATTTCACAGAGACATATATCTAGGAAATAATATAAAAAAAATTAACATGAGTTTTTTTGTTTTTCGACCAGCTGTTGTTGATTTCGCTTCAATGCCTTGTCCCAAAAAAAAACTCCAAAGAAATACTCTCTCTAAAGTGCACTGCAAGTTGGATGCAAAATAAAACGCTTTTTATACAGATTTATCGACTGAGACTTTTGGAGCTTTCTTTTGTTATATAATTTATGAACATATTCCCAAGCTTATAAATAACTCAAGCCACCCACATGCAAATGGAGTATAAATACACACCACTCACGATTTTTACTTTATTTATAGTTAACACATTCATTTGCCTTGACCACTCGGCCTCCCAAAACCAAATCCTCTCACCTTACTCAGCACCAACCCTACAATCCTACAATCGAGCTTCCACATTCTCCACTCAGTTAGTCAGCGCCAAGGAGTCAGTTGCCGAGTTTCCCTTGTCGGTAATTACGCATTTTTAAAATGCAGTCTGTGCTTTGTAGCCATCAAATATTTAAAGACTGGAGCAAACAGCTTTTGAGTGTGGGTGGCCCAAGCAAGGAATGTGTCGCTGTCCCAGACCAAGTTTTCTGATTCCAGTCCCAGGTCGCCGTCGTTTGGCCTTTTCTAAAATGCACAAAACACTAACCACACACACACACACACACACACACACACACACAGGGAAAGGCAGAAGCAAAGTCAAAAACTATGTCAGCAATCTTCAGTGCCTTCCAAACATGGCTGAAGTCTGCCTTAGAATGTCACATATCTATGAGACAACTGAGACATGAGCTTTGCCATATCATATCGTAGACTAGATAAGAAAAGTGAAGGAGTGTTAATAAGTCAAGGCTTAACACTCTAATTAATGGGGTACTCGCATTGATTGGAATGTCATTTATACTTTGTATATCCTTTTATACTTTATATACACTTCAATGAGCTTCGTATTAATCAACCAGAGAAATGTTTTTCTAAAGCATACGTTAAATTGCAGCTCTTTTAGCTTTATTTCATGTCAAAGTTTCAGAACCTTTGTTAGACATATACTTAGCCTTTTTTTTGGTACCCTCTGATTGTTTTAAAGGTACCTTTAGCATAAATTATTTCAGATTGCTTTCATTTTGCTACCGAGTCACAACTTGCATCTCCTTACACTTGAATGCCCTCCGACGGTTTTCTTTCGGTCTACGTCACTGGTCAATCAGACGAATGCTTTTCTTGCATTGAAACTGACTCTGGGTTCAATATACGCCAAATAAAAGGAGATCTGCAATTTGCAATTCACATATTCGCCGCTTTTGTTGTTTCCAATTCAATTCTGCTCAGTCTCACATCCAGACACTCGCTTTGAACCCTCAACTTTGTTTAATAACAAAACAAATGCAAGACTAATGCGAAAGGCAGAAAATAAGAAATGAGCGAATGAAAGAACACAGAATTGGAATGTGAATGCGAATGCGAATGAGTGGAATGAATGGGGATCGGCATGCCAATTATCGAGGCGCCCTCCCATCGATACTTGGCCGCTGTTCGTAAATCAAAGTGTGGAAAAGTTTTGGGGCAATGGGAAAGTAAGAGAAATAAATGGATTGAGGCTCGCCGTATCTAATGTCAATAAACTTTTTGGCTTTGAAATCAAATCAATTTTCATGCCAAGCGAAATCGGGCAGACATCGTGATGGGGCAGGAAAAGCGGAAAAGCGAGGAAGAGGCCACACAAAGAAGGGAAAATCGATGCCGGCCCTCAAGACAAATCAATTAAAGTGAAATTCCACGTATATTATTCTCTTCTGAATTTTACATTTTCACGTTTCCATCGAGCCGAAAGAAAATGTCAACGAAACGAAACGAACTGAAATTAAACGAAATGAACAGGAAACGGAAACATGACAATTGGATGGCCGAAACGGGGTTCCAAGGGACTGAGGGGCAAGATTGGGGACTGCGAAAGCTGATGGGCCGACAACACAGAAGCGCAAATTAAAAGCAAATTTCAATTTTTGCATTGACATTGTCACTGTTTTGGCCGCTGCCACCACTGTCGCTTTTTGTTGTAACAAAATTAACTATGAAAGTAATTAAAGGCCAGGGGCAAGGCAGAGCAAGATGGGGCAGGCCAGGATGGGCAGAAGGGATTGCCGGGGCTGGGTCAACTGGTGCCTGCGGGGAAAGCGACGTTAGGAGGAGGAGGAGGAGCGTTCCAGGGATGAGAGGTGGCCATAAAGAGACTCAACTTGTCTTGCGCGCGCATGATGGCAATTAACATTACACACTAACCCACCTACCAGCGTCGGGAGATACATTAGTTTGAGGCCTAAATACCCAAGTGAATACTAAAGATAAATAAAGAATTAGTACTTTAATCTATAAAAGTACAGTTTGAAAAATACAGTTGAAAGCTAGGAACAAAACTGTTATTTAGTTACACAAATTGGTTTTAGCCACACCATTTAAGTTTCACATATTTTCAAGTATTTTAATTAAATGTTATTTAACAGGAAAATTGGCACTGGAAACAATGATTTTCTCAATCTAAATATAAGCTAAAATTGTTATAGTCCAATGACTTAAGGTAAGTTTACACACAATTCGAAATTCGTAAATTTTTTATTTTATTTTTAATATTCGTTTACCGTGCTATTATTCCTGTTTTAATGTTGTTTTTGTGTGAAACAATATCAAACCTAAGTGATAAATATAAAAATAAGTCAAGTGTAATAGGCTATAAAAAGGCTGAAGAATGCTTTTTAATCGACCCTCGCATGGCGCACGCCCACACACACAAACGCTGCCTAAGGAAGCCACTGAGGATAATGGTGCGGCAGGGGTGCGGAGGGGGCTTACACGCAACAGCGCCGCCGGCGACACGGCGCACAATTTGTGCGCTGCAATAAAATAAAATTAAAATTTGAAACAACGACGGCAGGGCAGCAGCAACATTGAAACATCAAGAGGGAAGGGGAGGGAGGTGCGAGTGGCGAGGGGGGAAAAACTCAGTGGGAAGCTGTAGCTGTAGCTGTTTGGATATGTGTATATGGGTGGAGTGCACTTCGTCGTATGAGCGATGAGCACAGCCGAGCCATCATCCATCCTCGTTATTTTTTTCTTCTCTGCACTGCTCCCTCGGTCCTTTTGGTTTCGTCCGCATTATTATCTCTTTTCTGGTCTCATTTCACTCGTAATTATGATAAGACTGTAATTACATTTATCTGCTGCTGGCAGCATTCGACACCAACAGCTGAGGACAAAGCCAACACTTCGCGGCTTTAATCGCGACCACATTGCGTATGCGTAATATATGCAAACGTGTTGCGTATACGTCATGTTATGCCAGTGTCCAAGGTGAGTGCATAGAATTAGTTAAATTATCAATGGCCGACCTTCAAGTGTTAACCGCTGCGACTAACGCAGCATGAAATTGCCAGAGAGAACAGAAGGAGGAGGGGGGGTTTTTGAATATTGCATATGTCTATAGGTCAAGGACATCTTGGCAATTGTTTGTGAGTGATTAGAAAATGCCTGGCAAGTGCCACGATCGTACACAAATGACGTCAACAGCCTAAAGTCTTTCCATGCGTAGTAACCCAATTAAATTAAGCACATAGAAAAAAATAAAGAAAATATTAAAAGCAGCAATGAGAAAGAAACCTTAATAAACGAAGGCGGGGGGTAAAGTGTTTTGTCACCCAAGAGATTGATGATTCAATTAATGCAAAAAAGAAAAAGTAAGGCAAAAGTAAGGCAAAAGAAAAAGGTTCAAGTGCAGACCTTTCGCCCACCCCGTGCTTGTTTAGTGTAGTTCTTATGGCTGAGTGTTTAAGAAAAAAGGCAAAAAAAACCCACACAAATAATTAATCAATAATTACGCCTTGCGTGAGCGGTGGAAAAGAGCTGGGGGCAGTAGAAAAAATATTCATTTATTTGCGGCTGCCCAGCACCTGTGCCCACCACTCCACCACGACCCCTCGAGAGCCGCCCTCTTTCAATGTCAGGCCAGCAGCAGCAGCTGCAACAACAACAATTATTATTGATTACATGTCAATTGTATTGAATTTGCGGGAAAGAGACGGTCGCCCGCAATTCCCTATACACACGTACCGCACTCTAATTGTATTCCTCTGCCCGGTTTTTATCAAATTCAATTAGACGCACGACTATAACTGTAATTGTGTGTTAGCCGTCAGAGAGAAATTATAAAAGGGGTACAGATGGGGAGTCAATAAAGCGGATGTTATTGTTGTGACTTTGTTATCAGGACACATGGAAATGAAAGCATCAGCGGCGGTGATGTAACATGCAGAAACTAGCACAAAACACAAAAAACGATGCCAGCAAACTTATTAAAGACCGCCGCCGACGAATGGGGTGCATACTCTTAACCCATTTCCACAGAAAACCAAACAAAACAAATTAAAAAACTGTCGTGCAAACCAAAGCTGGTGGGTGAGAAACTTGTGGACAAAAGTTGGGAAAACTACGAGACGGGGAGCTGCATAAATATGAATCTAATAACTCTCTCTTTGTTCTTATCGCTCAACGATCGCCAGCTGTTGTTTGGTTCTAGCTTATGCCCAAGTTTTGTTTTAGTTTTCTAGCCCATTGTCAGCAACAACAGCAACAACAGCAACAACCTCTCATATGACAACTGGCGTCAATAAGTTTTTTAATGATTCCATGCTGATAAGCCCTCAAGGGGCTCACTCGATGATGTAGGTTTGTTTTGCCTCCCGTTCGCTTTGCACAATTTTTAAATTCGTTATCAACGGAAAGTGTTTGGAAGTCAACAGTATATACATACATAACCCTAGATTATATTGAATCAATGAAATTCAATTCGCAGAAATTCGATAGCAAACAAAAGTGAAAAATGTAAATATACCAACATATATTTCACTCTAAAGTTTTTTCTGTCGCACCGAAAATGTTTCATAAAGTCATTCCTCTCCGTCGAATGCATGTGTGTACATAGCACCTGCCCATAAATAAACAACAGGCAACGGAACAAAAACGAAAACTAAAACAGAAACAGAAATTTTCAATTTTCATTGTGCAGCGTTTTCCATGTTCAATTCTATTTTATTTGCTCGTAAATTCTGTATGAAAATTGCTGGTTACTGCGCGGGACAGACAGACAGAATAGCAGGCACTGGGGAGGTGGGGATTGTTGAAAAAGTTCGCGTTTATCTCACAGATACACATTGCAAAAGTACTAGAAAAAAACATTGAGAGCGAGCGACTGCCTCGACCATTACATGCGCTCTAATCAAGTGGAAAGATTTGATAAGAGAAAAAACCTTAGGCAAATTCATATTACGTAGTATACAATTCACTTAAAACTTATACTTCTATATTTTAATAAACAATTAGCGTTTAAAGTTTTAGCTCTTTGTTAAACAAATAACAAAACAACTATATTTATAAATCATTTTGTAGAGCGAAAGTGGTCTTTGTTTTATTTTAATTTCTGTAAATCTATTCTCGTAACGTTTATTTAGAATGCACATCCAGAAATAAAACATATTTTAAGAACAATTAGTGATTAGAAAAACAAACAGACGGCAGTCGAGACCAATAAAAGTGAAGACAAACAATTGCCGGGTCGGAAAAGTATGATGTGGACAAACGAGATCGCATGATCCACTGATCCTGATAGAGAACAGCTACTTTGTGGGGTCGCAATCGTCCCCGTTCACAGCGAAAACAAATTGCCCTCGCATTCTACTAGAACGCGGCAGCTACTAGGGAAAGAGTAGAGAAAATAAATAAACAGCGGCTACAATTTTGAAAGCAAAAACGAAGAAAATAATTGCACAAATGAAACAGAAAGAAAAAGTTGCGAAAAAAAAAAGAAAAACAAAAAATTAAAACGAGCACAACATGGCGAAGCTGCCGCCGACGTGTGCGTTATTTAAATGATTTTGCCAGTTTGCCTCGCTGTGGCTGTCTCAATTTAAATGTTTTTTATAGCCTGCATTCGGCGACTGCCACTCCTAACATTTTCAGAGGGGCAGCAAATGGAGGCCCAAAAGGCAGACTGAGACGCACACAACCGAAACCCGTTTGCAAATGTGAAACGGAAAATCCAAGCCAAACGAAATGAAACGAAACGAAGCGAAAAAGTTAACAAAATCAACAAACACAATTAAGGCAAAGGCAGAAATCGTTTAATTTATTCTCAATGCGTACGAAAACGAAAATATAATTTGAGCTTTGCTTTGCCTTCTTTTTCGTTTTTTTTTCATGTGCTTCTTTTGCATATTGCTCATACGACGCGTTGACTCAGTCAAAGTGTAACAGCTTACACGAAAAAAAAAAATAAAAATAATTACTGTGTTTATAGAAAATGGAATTTAAAAATATAAATATACCTTTTATATTAATTTTTATAAATATAACTTTTATCTTTAGGCAAGATTAGATTTAAAGAATTCATTTAATCTTGAAAACCCTCATTGCCATAAATTAAGATTGGGCAAGAGAAACATTGGACTATTTTTTTTCTGTGTCCCTCTTTAAGGAATGAAAATGGAATTGGTCACCGGTGGAACCAGAACCATTTATCTTATTGAATACTCGGAAAAGTCCGGGTTTTCCCTCCCTCGGTGTTTTAATTGTTTTCTTTTCTGCACGACCATTGTCTTGGTATCTTCTCTGCCTTATTGTTTTTATCGCCGTTTACTTGGCCGCACTTGCAGCGCGTGCGTGCTGACAAGCTCGATTTGAGGGCACTGTTACAAGGCTGCCCGACCTAGTCGGTTTGTCTCTGGCTGTCTGCGATCTACCGCCCCAGTCCACGCCCGCCCCGCCCCACCCAGCCCCTATTGGCCCGAAATTGGCCAGACAACGTCTCAGATTCACAAGCGCGTTGGCAGTTGCATTCTTTGTGTTTCAGCCACCGCGACTGGCTGACTGCTAAACTTGGCTTGGTCTGGGTGATTATTGGAGCACGACGAATGCGTGTTGAATCCAAGTTGCTGGGTATCTGCGTGCTTGTGCAGCGACTGCTGAGAACAAGTTTGTAGAGCGACACCCAGCTGGGAGTTGAACTTTGGCTTTAATGTGCTCCAAATCAGCCAAATGCCAATAGCAAGAATGCTAACAGTACAATCCAGTCATTTCCCAATGAGATGCTCCACAAAATTTACCTCAACAAAGCATATTACAATTTTGCATTTTTGTATTCAGACTGCAAGTCTATCAAATGATTAATCTCGAACCCCGTTAGCAATGTAAGCTTGGTAGGAATCATTTATTTACATGCCCCAGAAATGATTTTGATTGTTGCATTTTCACTAATCGTATTTTCTGGAGAAGCACGGAATCAAAACAAAGTTTTTAACTAAATTTCGAGAAACAAAACAACTAGAAATTCGAAGAAAAAGTTCAGATTATCTAATTTTAGATAATTGAAAAAGGGGGCAGGGATTAAAAAAGTTGGCCTTTTTCACGGTTTTTCTTTAAAAATCTTTTCGGTGAAGGCTAAAATCTTTAGCTAGTTCCTGTGTGCTAGCGTAAAAATTGAATTGGCTTATCAATAAAAATCAGTTACTAAGGCGTGACTCCAAATCACCCCACTTCCAGCTGGATTCACTTTTGATAGCGTTTTTTCCTATCCTTCATTCGCATTGATAAACAATCAGAAAAGCCGTCGAGTTAATGTAAATAAGTAAACCTAATGCCCGATACTTAGTACCCATGACTACGGAGACTAATTGACTTGGCCCAAAACAAATGATTGATGGCCTTCTTCAAGCGGCAAGCGGCAAAAACAACAAAATGATTATAATTGGTGCCAATAAAACTGTAGACGACACATGTCGCATGGAAATTCAAGGGAATCGGAGGAGAAACATAAATATCCAAGACAATCCACATACTGACATTCGGATGGACAACTCTTTTGGGGCTAGGCCAAAGGTCGAACAAGGTCATGGCCAACGATTACCGCACATTGGCGTGAATATTAGGGCTTTATTTTTTCTTTGATATGAGTTGGAATAGTTGCTGCATACCCACCTAAACTTTCCCCAGAATTTGCAGCCCCTCTTGATTGCGTTTATGTTTTTAGTTTTTCACATTTGCACAATTTCTAAACTTTATGCGGCATTCACACGCAGCTTTTGCTTTTGTTTTGCTATTGTTGTTTGAACATAAAACTTATTATAATTTATTAATTACAAGCAGCGTTTTGGCGTTGATAAAAAAAGCACGATTTCGGTAATGGCTAACGGACACGCAATAGGAGTAATTCATAAAATAAAAGATATATTTCTTTTACTGCCTTTTGCCTTGACATTATTCATGGCTTTCTCTTCCCTTCTTGTTAGCTATTCAAATGGGTCAAGTGTGAATTACTATATTTCTGTGGAAATTGTGGGAGTCGCAGCCAAATAAAATGGGGAAAAGCAAGAATAGAAATTGTTAAAAAAGATTAAGAACTCACAGAAAAGTTAAATGGTTTATTAACAAAACTTTATCACTTTAAACTTTTAGTTAAATTAACCACTTAATGAAAGGCGAACATTTTCGAAACTTAATTAGGTTAAGCTAAAAGTTTTAAAGTTATTACGAATGAACATAAATTAACTTTAAGCACTAAGAATTTCTTTGAAAGTAATTGGTTTTGCACTATTACCATCAGCTGTCTAGTTTGTCTGTTGAAGAGATTAGACCCGACTGAATTACGGCCAGTTGTTACAGTTATCGTTTACGACCACATTCTGACGCTTATTGCAATTAACGATTCGATGTTTACGGTCATTTTACCCCTTGGTGGTCTGGTAGTGAGTAAGTAAGTGGTCATGCTCAATTTTTTTTAGTAAAACATCACGTAGGGACAGCAACCACAGGGAAACATCCGCTTATAACAATAAGTCAAGTCACCGAGGGAAACTAATTAAAAGAATTCCGTGTACGAGTTACTACCGCGGGCAGAACAATTGACGGACGAGCTGAAATGCCCTTTTGTCTCATAATCAACTCTCTGGCACTCTCTCGCTTTCCCTTTGCGGCTCCCTCAAAAACAAGCAAATACATTCCACTGAAAGCAATCAATCAATCAATCTACTCGTCCATCAATCTCAAGCTAAAGTCAAAACAAAAACAAACCTGGAATACCCTTGCCCTGAATACCCTTCCCTAACGCCAGTGCATCGTTAACGAAGAGAGTACGGAATACAGTCAATAGATTAATACCTCATTTAGCAAAATGGTGAGAAAGAGCCTTTCGTGTGAGTTTACAGATTGATATATGGCATAATAAATAAGGATGTAAGCTTTCCCTGTATATCTTTGGATGTCAATAGTAGTTTTTCTTAATATACAATTCTAAAGTTGAAGAATAAAGGAAAAATCTAGCATATTCATTTAAAATATAAATTTTAATATAATAAATTCAAAATGTTATGACATACAGTCATGTTGTTGCTATGAGTTATAAAACTAACTTCGCATCTTAAACGAAAATTTAAAAACTAAAAAATCCACTATTTTGTTTAATTTGCTAAGTTATTCAAATTAATTGTTTGATAAATTGAGAAATATATGAAATTACTTTTTTTCATCGCAATTGAGGTAACGTAAAATGGAAATAAATATTGAATCTGGCCAGAAGCACTCCAGTCAAAGGGTTTTCCAATGGCAAATATTGCACGACCCCCGCCCAACTGATTTGTATTGGCTCAAATACTTACGTTGATGTAAATTGTTGTGTGTGGTGAGGAATCCAATGTTGACAAAAGTGTGGATGTGGAGTAGATGCAGACATACAGATGTCCAGATAGACGCAGATGTGGTAGTAGTTGTTGTTTTGTGGGTGGCTGTTACAGTTGTTGTAGTTGTAAGTAGTAGACATATAGACAAGACGACGACAACGACGATGAGGACGTGGTCCGCGATGCCACGGCGGTGGCAACAGCAGGAGCAGTTGCAGATACAATTGCAGTAGCAGATACAATTGCAGTTGCAGACGCCTGCAGAACGAGGGGATTTGGGCTGACTGGCGAAGAGCTTCTTTAGAATTCAGCAAACTCCTTGGCACACTTCTCGGTGCTGGAGATCCGTAGCGCCTCCTCCTCGTAGTCATCGAAATTGCTCGTGTCGCCGGGACCCTTACACCGCGGAATGAACGGCGCCTCGATTTTCTTTTGGAAGATCGCAATCCAGTCGGTGGAGGCGAACCACTTCTGGTTCTTAATATCATTGACGCCCGCCTTCAGATTGCCGTAGCGCTTGGTCAGGTCCACCTGCAGCAGATTGCGCAGCAGGTCCTTCAGATCGGAACCAAAGTGCGACGGGAAGCGCACTTTGCCGGAGACGATCTTCTCGTAGATCTGGATGGGCTGATCCGCAAAGAACGGCGGATAGCCAGCGGCCATCTCGTAGACGAGCACGCCCAGCGCCCACCAGTCGACGGCCTTGTTGTAGCCCTTGGACAGAATGATCTCCGGGGCCAGGTACTCGGGCGTGCCGCACAGCGTCCAAGTGCGACCCTTGACCCGCTTGGCAAATCCGAAGTCCGTCACCTTGAGGTAGCCCTGCGAGTCGATCAGCAGGTTCTCCGGCTTCAGATCGCGGTAGATGAGGTCCAGGTAGTGCAGATACTCGAAGGCCAGCACGATCTGTGCCGCGTAGAAGCGCGAGTGCGGCTCCGAGAAGCGGCCCACCTTGCGCAGATGCGAGAACATCTCGCCACCGGGGACGTACTCCAGCACCATGTACAGGTTGGAGTTGTCCTTGAAGTGGTAGCGCAGCGAGACGAGAAAGGGGAACTGGATGGCCTGCAGGATGCGCTTCTCGTTCAGCGTATGCTCCACCTGCTTCAGCTTGACCACCTTCTGCTTGTCGAGGATCTTCATGGCGTAGTAGTCTTTCGTGGGCTTGTGCTGAACGATCATGACGCGGCCAAAGGACCCGGTGCCCAGGGTCTTGATCCGTTCGAAGTCATCGAGGGCGGCGGTGTTGGTCGGATTGCGGCGCCACTTGTCCTCGAACTCCTCCTTAGCCTGTTCGAGGAACTCCTTGACCGTCTCGGCGGCGTCGACCTTCTTGTTTGACGTGGTGGCGTTGTTGCCCATTTTGGAGATGGTGCCCGTTAGGGATGACAGCCGGAAAGTGGCGCTGGCCGAAACCTGAGCCTGATCTTCGCCGGAGCTGCTGGCCCCTGCTACTGCTCCTCCTCCTCCGCTGTTGGCGCCTGATTCCGCCCCCGAACAGGGCGTGGTCGTGGCTGCGGGGGGCGTACTCCTGCTGCTGCTAGCCTGGTCCGTTGGGGGTCCCGCTGCCGCTCCCGCTCCTCCCGCTGCCGTTCCGCCCTCCTCCTCGCAACTGGACTGCGCTTGTAGCTTGCCCTCGCCGGATGTCGAACTATGATGGGACTTTTTCTTTTTAAGGAACTGCAAAATGGACTTAGCTATTTTGCCGAGTTACTGGGCAACGGTGCGGATGAAATTGTTGCTCCTTCGGCGCCAAAGAGAGCTTCTCGCAGGAGCTCTCTTTCTCTTCGCTGGTTATCCTTGGCTGCTGGAGTTGTTGTTTATTAAGGCGTTTGGCTTTGACGCGTTTAGGTTAAGGTCTTAACACGTTTGCGATTTTGCGGTTTGATTTCTTTGTTTTGGGGGTCTTAAACTAGTTTTACACTTTAGGCTTAGACTAACATTTGGTTTAACACTCTAGATTGCTAATGCTCGCGATTTACTTTACTTTGAGAAGCTGCAAAGAGAAACGGAAGAGAAAACGTCACAGATTAGCGAAAAATTCGGTAAAGGCTAAAAACAAGAGTCCGGTTCTTAAAGTTTTCTGATAAAGTAAAATTACTGCTGCTCTCAGATTTTATAGTTTTCTCACAGTGTTTCTGTTCTTACAGCGCTTTGCTGGCACATTTTCGAGCCCGAAAGCAGCTTATAGCCACTGAATAAATAAGCTAAACAAAATCACACATAAACTCGAATTTAAACAATAAAAATAATAAGAAGACGATAAAGAAGGGGGAGAGAAAGAGAGCAAAAGAGCGAGAGGAGGCTACTTTCGATCGTGTCAAGTGTCAAACAGCTGATGATATATCGCCAGCTCACTCGCTCTCACGCACCCGCACGCAGTTCTGCTTCTTCTTTTCATTTTCTCTCTCATTTTTGTCTTGAAATTATTAAATACTTTTTTTTTGGCACTGTCTTTTGCTTTGGCTTCTGTTTTTTCTTTTACTTTGCTTTTTTACATTTGATTCTGTGTGTTTGTGTGTACGTGCGCGAGTGTAGGTGTATGTGTATGCGCTTCTGGTTTAAATTTTGCGATCTCTTTTAGCGCTCTCTTCGCAGGCACTTTTCCACATTTCGCACACTTTAAATTAGTTAAATTGGCCTTTATTGCTCGCTGTGCTAAATTTTCGCCATTCGATTTGGGCATAAAAATCCCGTGGTTTAAACAAACACAATCGCACACGCATACACACACACCGCTAGCTTGCACACACACACACACACCCGCACACAGATTGGATAATCGATTTTTTTTACGTTCATTTCCTTTTTTGAGTTTGTTTGACTTTGCTATCCGAGTTTTTCTCTGCGCAAATTACCTTTTTGCAATTAACGACTACGATGCCAGCGATTTGTATACACTTTCAGAAATATTGCCTCGACTTTCCGATCGATTTAATGCACTGTAGCTGTGGATTTTGATGGCTTAGATTAAAAATACCCGCATAGCCGCCGAACCGAGTTTTCCCGTCCAACACGGTCGAAGTTTTTTTATCGACTGGCGCGACTCGCGAATGCGCCCCCGCACGCAGGTGTGAGCAGGCCAGCGATAGGCACTTCGCTCACCGCGAGCACAATTCCGCAGTTGTGAGAAATCGCTACTGCGTGGGTGCTGTTCCATTGTAGACCCCGGGTGCTCAGAAATAGCTAAAAAATTATAGATTCTTCAATGCTTAAAAATGTGTCCAACTTATTTCTAGGTCCTAGAATCAGAATAATTGGTTGCCGTTGTTCTTATTACTGTATTCGGACTAACAACACACTGATTAAATCAGATTGGATTTATTCTCTAATCCAAACAATCCTATATAAACTCTATGCTCAACTAATGTTAAACTAATATTTAGTAATTTTTATGACTGAATAAAATTAACGACCAAACGGAAAATTATTGCTATCCAGTCAAAGCATTTGAAAATCGGCAGCCAAACCAAAAGGAAAGACGATAAGAGAAATCCCACAACAGCAAATATTTTTTTTTTTATTAAATGTTAAATAAAAGCTGAAACATTACGCCTTATCCTGCTTTCTATAGGAGTTTCCAAATAAATAAATAAAATTATAAATAAATGTTGAAATTTACTGTTTAGGTGTGCAGACTACGATTTGACAAATCTATCATTTGTTATTTTAAAATATATTTTTATAATATACAAAATTATTTGCTGTAACAAAAGACTATAAAATGTTTGTCAATTTTGTTTAGCGTGCACTGTTGCTATATGGTTAATGCATTTTATTTAAATTAGGCAACGAATTTTTTTCTGCATAATAAACACACGACCTTAACATCATCATATTAAATACAGTTTGGACCTCCAGAGACAATATTCTCAAAAGCTTATGTATGTTTATTTACAAAAACGTTTTGGGTCATGAATTTAAATCTGGTGCTTTATATCGTTGTATAAACCCTATGCTCGCACACATTTCCTTAATTCAAAAATGTGATGCAAATCTAAAAATGTTTTTTTTTTATAAGTTTGCATGAAAAAATTTTCTCAAAGTCTAGCTAACACGATTTTTTATTTTCTTTACATCTTGCATTTCATTTTAATACAAGTTTTCTTAATTGATAAAAGAAAAATAAAATTAGTTTTTGGAGTTCCCCTCAAAATGAAGTACCTTTAAACCAGGGCTACAAGTCCAGCTATACGATAAGTATCGTTAAAAGCAGTATGACCAACAGTATTTTGGTATTCATTTCATATCCACAAACGGTTTTATAACGACAACGCACGTGTTTTGAAAACTGTATCAATTGTTCCAGCGATTGCCCTCAGTGAAGCAACAAGCCGAGAGGTTGCATTTTAAAACGCAATAATCTTGTAAAACACTAATAAATAAACCGAAAAATGGTAAGTAATCTAAGGACAAGCCATTAAAAGTGTGGGCTACAATAAGTAACTGATTTTCGCAGACTGAGGAAGTGAATCCCAAGGCATTCCCGCTGGCCGATGCCCAGCTCACGGCTAAGATCATGAACCTGCTGCAGCAGGCCTTGAACTACAATCAATTGAGGAAGGGAGCCAACGAGGCCACCAAAACTCTGAACCGTGGATTGGCCGACATCGTGGTCCTGGCTGGCGACACCGAGCCCATCGAGATCCTGCTCCACCTTCCACTCCTGTGCGAGGATAAGAACGTGCCCTATGTCTTTGTGCGTTCCAAGCAGGCTCTGGGTCGCGCCTGCGGCGTTTCTCGGCCAATTGTCGCCTGCTCGGTGACCACCAATGAGGGCAGTCAGCTCAAGTCGCAGATCACCTCCATCCAGCAGGAGATCGAGCGACTACTAGTCTAGTTTTATCGTAGACTTAAGTGAAAATGTGTACAAAGTGGTAACTTCAATAAACATGTGTATTTTTTAATACAAATCAAGCATTTTTTTTTTGCTACCCTCGCACATGGTTGGATTGAAGTGACCGTTCGCCCGCCACCGGTTTTATTACTTGAAAATACTAGAAAATACTGGCCATAGTGTCAGCTGGTCAGCCGACAGCGCTGGCAGGCTAGCAGGGAAAATAGCTAAGTTTAATATGTGAAATATACTAAAACCATCCTTACAGTACAAAAACATAATCAGGAACATGTAAAAAATCAAATCTAATATCCAAGATTAAGCCTTTTTTCTTTACAACAGCCTTTTTGCAATTTTTAAATTCTTTGCAATATATGTGTATGTTTAAATTTTAAAATATTTAACAATTATTTTGTTCTTTCTATTTTTAAAAATATATTTAGTTCATTATCTTAACTTTGAAAACGTTAATTCTTATTAAAAACTTTGGTTATTTGAAAGAAAGACAGGTATTAAAAGAGGTAATTTTCTTAAATTACCTTTGATTAACTTGGAACTTAAATAAATAAAAATATTGAGCAATCAGAATTTCTTTTTTCTTTGTCAGCTTCTAATTTCTGTTTTCCGAAAAGTTTTATCCGTATTTATTAAATTTAAATTGACAAAATAAAAAGATTTTAGTACGAGAACCATTCGAGTCAAGTCTGGCGTGAAACCCGCTAGTCTCGCAGCACTGCTCGCCCCGTGGATTTCCCGTGTGAATGTCACTGTCCGCCGATTGCACTGCCCACCGCACCATCAGAGTAACCATCCTGCCGATCCGATCAGCCGTGTGAACTCAGCGACTGCGTGAACCCAATGACAACGATGCACCGCCGCCTTTGTGGACCGAGGGAATCTCTGAAATCTGGGTGCAAGTGACAAGCGGCGAGCGGATTCAAAGCACTCGGAATAGAGGCAGTGCCAGCCAACGATATAAAAACCAAATCCTGACCAGCACAGCGACGAGATGAAGCTGCTGGGCAAATACGTGGACAAGGGCATGCAGGGGTGAGTGAATCCTCATGGGACTTGACCTTCTCTGAACTCAGCCCTCCTTTTAAATCGCCTAGAAATGTGACCCTGATGCCCGAGGAGTCGGAGGACATGTGGCACGCCTTCAATTTGATAGCCGAGGGCGACAGCGTGCGCAGCACCACCATTCGCAAGGTGCAAAACGAAACGGCCACCGGCTCCTCCACCAGCAGTCGAGTGCGCACCACTCTGACCATCGCCGTGGAGAGCATTGACTTCGACACCCAGGCCTGTGTGCTCCGACTAAAGGGGCGGAACATCGAGGAGAACCAGTACGTCAAAATGGGTGCCTATCACACCCTCGACTTGGAGCTGAACCGCAAGTTCGAGCTGCGCAAACCGGAGTGGGACACCATCGCCCTGGAGCGCATCGAGATGGCCTGCGATCCCACACAGTCGGCGGACGTGGCCGCCGTGGTGATGCAGGAGGGACTGGCCCACGTTTGCCTGATCACTGCCAGCATGACTCTGGTGCGGAGCAAGATTGAGGTCTCCATTCCGCGCAAGCGAAAGGGCAGCGTGCAGCAGCACGAGAAGGGACTGGCCAAGTTCTACGAGCAGGTCATGCAGAGCATCCTGCGGCACGTTAACTTCGATGTGGTCAAGTGCGTGCTGATTGCCTCGCCGGGCTTTGTGCGGGATCAGTTCTACGACTACATGTTCCAGCAAGCGGTCAAGATGGACTACAAGATTCTGCTGGACAACAAGAGCAAGTTCATGCTGGTGCACGCCTCGTCGGGATTTAAGCACTCCCTAAAGGGTAGGCTCTTCATTCTGTAACCCTAATCAGGATCTGGTATAATCGTATCGTATTTGTATCCCCAGAGGTTCTTCAAGATCCTGCCGTGCTGGCCAAAATGTCCGACACCAAGGCCGCTGGCGAGGTCAAGGTCCTGGAGCAATTCTACATGATGCTGCAATGTGAACCGGCCAAGGCTTTCTACGGCAAGAAGCACGTCCTCCAAGCCGCCGAATCCCAGGCCATCGAAACGCTACTCATCTCGGACAACCTCTTTCGGTGAGTTCCACTTGGCTGGGCCGAGATACATATATATGTACATATGCTTAGCTAGCCCCCAGCTGAGCACACATTAAGCTCAATCAAGCGGAGAGATCAAGAGCACGATCGCAAGTATAAGCAAAAACCTTAAACTTTCGAAAGCGGAAAGAGAGTGCGATGACAATTGGTGTGCTTATGTCGCCATATGGAACACATGTCACCGGTTTGCTCTGCTTTGGGTGCCGGGATGAATACAAATATTGAGGCACTTAAGAAAATCTGAGAAAAAGAGCAATCAATTTCATTATCTCATCGATTGTTTTTTAATTGGTTTGCTATACTTGCGAGTGTGGTTTTCAATTAGTTTTAAATTAGAAAGAAAGGAGCTGGAGTTGCTTTTCTTATTTTCAAAGTTAAGATTTTATATAATTAAAATTTCACTGAAGGAACTAGAAAAGTGAAAGGTCTGATAGATTTATCTCTTTATCAAATTAAAAAGTAATACAAGTTGCCTTATAAAATAATCTTTTAATGATTTTGGTTTATCTTATGCATTTTCTTTTTGACAAAACATATAGTCTAACCTGATCTGATATATGTATTAGTTAAAATTTTAAAACAAATTTTTTGATGGAAAATCAAAAAAAATATATATATAAATTGTATTGATCCTTTTGTTTTAATTTTATAAAATGTTAAACATTTGATATTGTATTACCCTGGATATGTTTGCATTTGAAACATTATGTAGATGAACTAATTTATATCATAGAAGACAATTTTTTTAAAAAAATAATTACTTAGCAAACGAAATTAGCTAAAAGTTTCTTTTTATCAAACTAAATTTATTTTGTGTCGCAACAGCTGAGAGAAAATAAGTTTTATTATATTCTATGATAAGATTAATCGTTTCCCTTTCGCCATCCGCTCCATGATCAACTTTGGATTCCATTAACATTGAATGATTGCGAATTCTTCCGCTGCGAATTCAGATCTGCTCCGATCGTACGCGTTTAGCCATTTAAAGAAAGCACGTTCAACCATTAATTTGTTGGCCCCATGACGACGTGCTCATGATCAAGGTTACCCCAATGTCTCCCCACCATTTTTGGCTGCCAGCTTATTCTGTTCTGTTCATTTCAGTTCTATTCACTATTCTTCTATGCGTTTTGTTTACATTTTTATGGGCCGTTGAAATTCCATTTGAAAATCTTTTCGTATGCTAACTGCCTGGCTGGCAATTAAATTAGAATTAAGTGTTATAGGTTTTTTCTTTACTTCACATTTAATGTACTTAATGTTCTAGGCAAAAGGTGATTTTATTTTAGCACATGTAATCAGTCCGCTTAGGTTGCTACCCCCATACGCATTCGTATGCTTCCCCCTCGTTCCAATCTCAAAAATTGTTTAGATCGTTGGTCGTCGCTATCGTTGTCGTCGTCGCTGTTGCTGCTCTGGACTCGTCTTTATCTCGACTTTTTTGATTGCTATTGATGGTTTTGCCATCGTACAAAGAGAAACAAGATGGGAAATTGTTATTAAACTGTTTGTTAAAGTTCTCTATTTGATTTACCGCTTTCGTTGCTGTTCGTTCCTCTGATTCTTCCGCTGTTTCTGCTGGTAAATGGGATCCTCTTCGAAATCTTCTCTGCTTCTCAGCGTCAATCGCTTGAAATAATCGTCCAGGGTTTCCCTCAGTGGCAGAAGGCGATGAGGCGAAGGCGGGGAGCTGGGCACCTTTCTGTTGTCCAGTTTCTTGAGGGATTCGCACAGGGTCGAGTCCGGCCACTGGTGGATGGGATGGCCCAGTTCGGAGATGGTGTAGTCGGGCTGTCTGGTGAGCATCTCGGATCCGCTGGATTCGATTCGATTCAATTCGATTTAATTCGACGGTGTTAAGTGGCCGGCACTTAAATAGGAACTGGAGTGGAAAGATATGTGCGTTAAGTACAGTCAAGTGGAGTTGAAATTTGGGCAGACAATCCTACGAGTTGTTTTGACTTCTTTATAACCAGCTCATTATGTTGCCTAGAAAACTGTTTTACCAGTATAAGAAACTATTAAGTACTTTCAGTAAAGTCACGTATATTTATACATACTATCAAACACATTCAAGTCACTTATATAAATAATGAAGTCATATTATTTAAAAATGTGTGACTATTTTGGCTGGAATTTTGCACACTATGAAAAAGTTCTTATCAGCCAAAAACATTATTAGGAAACATGAGTACGTATAACTATTTTCATGAATGTTTTAGATAAGGGTTATTTATAAGTAAACAAAGACGTTTTAGATAAACTTTCTCCCTTTCCCCTTATCAGCTCCTCCGACTTTAATTCGTCCCTCACCCATTTAATCCGTATCCGTTTCCATACATTTATATTCATGGTCGATTTCCGAGCTACATTTGCGTGCTCTGGTTTGGCACTTTTTAGAGCTGTTTTCGCCAGACGAGTTTCGATTGGCAAATGACGAATACTGAACTTAATTTTGATGTAAATAAGCCGTGTACTGTATACGATTTATAGCCATGTGAAATTAAATTCCCTCAGCAATTTCTTGTGCTAATTGTTAGAACCTGTGGGCGATATATTGAGAAAAAGACAGACAGCAGCCACAACAATAAACAACAAATAAAGAATTTTAATTTATTTAATCGCTCCGTTTATGGATCACTTGGCGGGCAACTTTTCAAACAGATACTCTCGTTTCTCAGTTTTATTCTGGAACCTCCCCCTCAACCATCAATAGATTCCACAGGCCATGCTACATGTTCCACTTTGGCTAACTTATCAAGTTCTTTTGCTACTTGAATGCACTTAGCGTTTTTCCCCTTCAACCGATTCTCTTCTCCCAAACTATAGATTTTGTTTTTCATATGTTATTCATGGGTCCAACCAGTTTTTCTAGTCCCCCTTTTATTTTTTTTTTGTTTTGCAACATGTATTGTGCCTCAAAAACGTGCCCCCTTTAAGCGGTTATTGTTGATTTTTTTTTTGTCACAGCTGGCCACGCTTGTAAATATTGTCTCGAAAGACAATTGTTTATATTATATATATATATATACATATTTGTGTTATGAAAGCAAATGGAAGAGAAAGAGACAGAGAGAAAAGTTTAAGGTTGCTTTTGTTAAGCAAGAAGTGAAAGGGCGGGCTTGTTGAAATAAACGATATTGAAACCCTAAATGGGCGGAATGCTCAATGAACACGGTATCTGTGAATCACCTTTATTGAATCTTTGCTTTTGGGGGTTTTCAACCTCGTTTTGTATGCGGGTTGGGTTTTGTTTGGTCAACTGATGGGGTAAGCAATGAGTTGGCTGCTTTTCTAAATGATCGGACCAATAAGTATTAAGTATTTTAAAATCAAGGCGTTGCCTTTAAGGTTGGTCTTTAGTGATCTCAAAAGTCAAGGCGGCTTATTAATGGAATGAAACCTTGCTTGCTAAGAGTGGTATTATTATTTTATTAATTGAACACTTATTTCTTGAATGGTTTTTCAAATTCAAATGAGATTTTGGGTATTTTCCAATGTATTCAAAGCACATCGGAGTGCCAAGTTCAGTTGCAGCCGCCCCTCCTCGCACATTTAATTACACTTTTTACGCGCACTTACTGATATCTTGGGGCACTCATAGCCCCACTTTCCCCGCCACAATCTTTCTTTCTTACTTTCGCCCGCTCTCTCTCTCTCTTGCTGGCTGACAATTCACGGCTGTGTTCGGCCTCGTGCACGCTAATTCCATTATAACAATTGATTTCATTGTGCAATCATTGTCACGCAGCAGCAGCAACAATTGCAGCTACTCAGCAATACAAGTAGCGGCCAAAATTGCAGGTACATCAGCAACAGCAGCAGCAGCAGCAGCAGCAGCAGCATCTACAACAATGGCTCACAATGGTTCAACGCAGTTTGCGGTTTGCGGATGAGTGAAAAAGTATCTACACACAGGTAGCAGATAAAATTGTATCTGTTGCTGGTGTATCTGCATTGCTTTCGTCTGAGTCAGCGGGAATAAAACATTTAACTAAACTGTCAGCGGGACTTTGAAATCGTTTTGGGACAGCATTTTTGTTAGAGGCAAAAATCACTTTTCAACTTTCACTTGTACCTTTGTATCTTTTTTTGTGCGTACTTCTTGTGCACTTTTCTCTTTCCGATGTTGCTGCAGTTTTGCGGTTTTGATGGGCCTGTTTTCCTTCTTCTTTTTTTTTTTCTTTTGTAGCGGGGTCTTAGCACCAATTTTTCTTTTCGCGTGGCAATCTTCTCCGGTTCGTTTGGGTTTCCGTCCCTCGAAACGCTCGATGTTCCCCGCAAGAAAGCCGCTTTGCAACTAATTCTTCGCTGCGAAGACAGCCGCTCTCTTTCTTCAGTTGCTCTCTTTTGCTCTGCACGTGCTGTGGATCGCATTCGGAATACCCTCCACATGGGGCTTACTCCGATCGCTCTATGGAATCGGCGCTTGCACTCTCTCTCTACGCAAACAAAAAGCGGTTTGTTGTCGTCAATAAAAATGTTAATTGAAATTATACTTTTTGCCTGGTTTTTATTTGAATTTCTTCTTACTTTCTTACCTGCAAATGTTCGTCATTCGACATTAGCATTTTCGCAGGGGTTTTTGAACTGCCCTAACTTTTTATGCGGGGTCGCACTTTCATTGCTCTAGCGACAAGTGACTTCATGTGCTCTTTGTGGATATGAAATGCAAATCGCGTCGGGGGTCTAATGTGTATAATGTGTGATGGCTTTGGGGTGGGCGACGAGGTGAACCCACTATTTCCAGTTAAACTTGACACCTTATTCAAGGCGGATTATGCCCATCACGTGCCATCATCCAGCACTTTGCTATGCGCCATTTATACGGGTCCGGTCGTGGAATGCGAAAGTGCAGTAGATACGAGCACCTACATCCGTGTATGGCTGACAAATGGGCATATTAATTGATAGAATCGAATCATATTTGTGTTGCTGATCAATTCCAAAAGTTTCTTTGCCTTTAAACGGTTCAATTTTCACTTCTAATCCAAACATTTGTCACCTTTACAGCTGCCAAGATGTTAATCTGAGGAAGGAATATGTAAATCTGGTGGAATCAGTTCGGGATGCTGGAGGCGAAGTGAAAATATTTTCCAGCATGCACATTTCAGGAGAACGTGAGTATCAAATAATCAATAAATAACTTATGAGTCGAGGGAGCAACTACTGAACATTTATTTATAGTGATTTGTTGTAATGCAAATATTTAAGATTTACATACATGATTGAGCTTTCCAGAATAGAATAATGAGAAAGACATCTTTATTCAATTGATTAAACTCACACACACATGGGTCATTTTAATTCTAAAAGTTACACATGTAGAGATTGGAAATCCTAGCATTCTTTTATCTTCTGTCTTCTTAGAAGAACTCGAGAACTTCTTCATCTCGCATATAGAAGGGAAACTTGCAATGACTCATGAAGTGAGAAACAAATTCCCTTCTGGGACAAGAATAGATCATCTCCAGGAGGAACGGCTTTACATCACACTTGTTCCACCTTTGTCCATTTCTATGCTCAATTTGAATACTCATGTGCAGCCTGCCTTCCTCTGTCTAATGACCTCGTTAAAGATTCTATTTTTAAGTCCCCCGAGATGCAGTGCTCTGCCCGTAAACAAATACTGTATATACATATGTATGTGCTGGCATATTTGTGATTTTCTTGGAGGAGTCTCCCACATCCCACATTACAAAGTCCATTGCGAAATGAGCAGAAAACATCATCAATTCGAATTGAAAGGCTGCCAAGTAGTTTTTGCTATCTCATTCGTGGCGAAACTTTCGATTTCATTTTCGTATGCAAATATGAATTAATTAATGTTGCATTTCTCGTATTGCACATATTTTTTGGGGTGTAAAGTGCTTAAATGCTTTAAATAGCCATTTGCAGGTGACTCACGAGATGTGCTCCTTTCTTTTTTTTAAGTTGCTTCAGTCTCGAGACTTGGCAAGATTTTCGTTTTCCACTCGAAAATGGGTCGTTGGGGTTCCGAAATAGAACCCATCCCCCCATACTTTGTAGCTATTGCAACAGATATCCCTATCTTTCTTTCTGAAGTTCTTCCCATTCTTATCGGCTGGCAAGTATTTAGTTAGCAATTGTAGTCCGCTGAGCATTTTAATCAGTTTTAAATTACATAAGTATATAAACATTGCAGCGGCTTGTGTAAACAAAACCAAATTTAAGAGATAAATGGGCCTGGCAACATGGTACTTGGGTAAACAAAATTGTTTTTTCTTGCAACAGAACCTGCATTAATCCCGAGTTAATTGGGCAAACCCATGAATTTTTAATGCACACTCTGGCCGAGATGAATGTGAAGTTCACTCAGTGAGTCATGGCCTAGAACCAACCGGTGAGCCTTGGAATTGGACAGCAGGAACGCCCACAACACGGCAACAAATGCTAAATGCAAAATGCAAAATGCACAATGGGCTGCTGCAGTTCTGAGATTGAGAGTTGTCTTGCATCAAGTATTGATGGCTTTTTAGTCTTTGTAGTTTACTTGTTATTCTGGTTTTACAATGTTTAGATAACAGAAATCAGCTCGGTTCTCCTTTGGAAATTATTACAATATATATTTATGAGAAACTCGACTGAATAATCCCAATCTCTTGTCTACAGAACTTGCTCAACTGACTGGCGTAGCGGCACTACTGCGATTCCCGATGCCCGAACTGGAGGACAGCGATGATGATGATGACGAAGATGGAGCGGCGGGCGGAGCAGATGGCGATAGCGACTAGGATGATAATTAGGATGTAATCACTATAGAAGCTCGATGGAATGGAATCTTGGCATTTGTTAACGGAAGTAATTGACTTAGGAACTCAACTAGCGATCGATATACAAGTAGACTAATAGGAACCACGACAGACTTGGACTGCGTCAGGGCATATACAATATACATAGTGCTAATTCGATACGATATACACACAAATAATTACTTAAGTTTAACCGTGGCTTGGCCTAAAACTTCGTAGTCAGAAAGCCACTCAAAAAAAAAGTTGTTCTACACTTTGTGTTCAATGAAATGGCCACAATTATTGATAGCAAATGATTTATTGCTTGATTTAACCCTTCAAGGAAATTGAGTTGCTGTTGACAGCCGCGTTTAAGGTTTTTGTCAGTAATTGTGTAAAAACTGTATACCTTTTCTTAAACACTTAAATATAATGTTTACTTTTTGGTAGAATGCAGAATAGAGTTTTAAAAAATATACTTCCTACATATATTTGATTGAATTACTTTTAAATTTTCATTGTTAATAAAAGGGATTTTATGCAACTTCTAAAGGTGAACTCACTTAATATTGTTAAACTTTAAAGAAATTTAAATTATCTTGCAACGCTGTAATCATAACTTTCTGTTTAACTCTACTCAAACAGAATTATATATTTATTTCCCTATGCTGTAAAATATATAATCCTTCCAAACGTGTAAAATAAAAAAAATGCCCCTAACTAAACTAAACTAAACGTTTTTTCCTTTTTTTTTAGTTTTTTAATTGCAGCAACATTTTTAATTAAAGTTGTAGGTGTTAAATTGTTTTTGAATCTTTTTGCAAAAAGAGTTAAATGACTATTTTGACGAAATCTGTTTTAAAATATTACATAAATACACTTTAATAACTTTTTTTAAGTACTGAGAAATTATGTAAAAAATTTCCGTTTTCGTTTTTTTTTTTTGCGCTGACCAAAATTTTAGGAAAACTAAATCATCAGAAACAAAAAACCAACAGATTCAGTTAAATGACAGCATAAACTAGTCTTTTACCAAAGAACTTAAAAAAAAATGTTTTTGGAAAAATGGTCTAATGGTTTAATTGTATTTAAAAAAAAAAATCAAACAATTGAAGGATACATTTTGAACAGTTTAGAAGATTCAAAGATTCTATTTCACGAAAAATGCTATTAAGTTTTAAGTTAAAAAACTGGGTTTTTTTCTTTTAAAGCCCATTTCTTTGGAAATTTAGTTAGAATCGACTTTAAATTGTAACTTTTTAAAATTAAATACCAAAAAATGTTCAAGTTGCAAGGGATGGTGGTGGTAACACCTTAACAACGCTTACAGCTCTAATAAGCGCTCTGAAAAAATTCAACGTTCGTCGTGGTCCAAATTAAAATAGATTCCATTTCAATTTCTTATACATTTTCATTGTTTATTGTTTAAACCTAGATCAAGACACAGAACCCCCCGAGCCGATTGCCAGCTTACTTGCCCAGCTTGGAAGCCTTGGCAGCTGCGGTCGCCGCCTCCTTGCGCGCCTCCCGCTTGGCCGTCTTGCGGGCCTCCTTCTCGCCAGCCTCGATGGTGCGTCGCTTCTTGCGCAGCAGCCACTCCTCCTTCTCCTTGGTCTGCTTCTCGCGGATGAGTTTCCGGAATAGGTTGCGGTGGCGTGGCTTCACCATGCGCGCCTGCAGGCGATGCTCGTCGACCTCGGCCTTGTGCACCTGCCGCTTGTTGACCTTGTGCACCTTGCCCGATTGCACGGACATCTTCTGCTTCTCCTGCTGCAGGCGTTTGGTCTTCTCGTCGACCTCTTCCTCTTCCTCCTCATCATCGTCGTCGTCTTCTTCATCGTCCTCCTCGGGATCTTCCTCATCTTCATTGACGCCGTCGGGACCGCCGTACTTTTTGTACTCGGCGGTTTCCAGTTGGTAGGCAAGCTGCAGCTGGGCATCGAGCAGCTCCTGATCCACCGGCTCCTCTTCCTCCTTCTCGGCATCGTCTTCGGAATCGTCATCACTTTGAGCTGAGATAGTAGAGAGAATTAAATTGATATTGCTAGAGGTCTGGCTGCCCATCTTACCATGTGTTTCGATCAGGGAAGGATCCAGCAGGGCCTTCTCCTCGGGCGGAATATAGGTGTCCCTCTTGGAGTCCACGAATGGCGACAAGTGGGGCGGCAACTTCTCGCCAAGGAAGTACTTGTTGGTGGGCAGCAGCTGGCGCTGATTTACGCAGTCAAAGAGCCACTGCGGCTGGACATAGTCCCGCGAGATGTACTGCGTGGCCAAACTGGGTCTGTCCACGATCTGGTGGGTGATGGTCTCGTCACTTTCATCGTAGGCCGAACCGGCGAAGACGGACGAGTCCCACGACACCTTGCCGCCAAAGGAACGGATGATTATGACCAGGGGTTCGCGCGGAACCTCGCGGTTGATGAAGAACTTCAGGCCCTTGAAGAGGGTGCGCAGGCGGGAGACTTCCTGGGCCTCCTGCTTCATCTTGATGATGCGCTTCGAGTCGCCGTCCTGCTCCAGCAGCTCCATATCGATGTCCAGCTCCTCCTCGTCCTCCTGCACCTTGTCCGTGCGCAGCAGCTCGAAGTTAAGCGCCGCAATGCGGTCGGAGACGAAGCTGGCCTCGTCCTTCAGCGACTCCTCGCTGTCCTGAAGCACGCTGCTCGGGAACTGAGGGGGATAGGCCAGATTCAGGCCATGGAACAGCCGGAAGTTGGTGAAACCCAGCATAATGGTGTAGAACTCCACGAAGATGGACATCACCTTGAAGTCCACCTCCTGGCGCGACTGTGGCTTGAAGGGGTAGTAGTGCGGCACAATCCAGGTGACCTTCTGGCCCTTGATCTCCGCCTGGAAGTAGTAGCCCTTGATGGAGATGAAGACCTTGCGCAGTGACTTCGAGGCGATCACATAGTGCAGAAACTCAATGGTCAGACGACGGCACAGGTTCGACTGCTCCCTGGGTATCAAGTGCAGCGAGGGAAAGGTGCTGAACAGAAAGAGCAGGGTCAGGCAATCGTCCAGGTCTTTCAGGGCATCGATAAACGTTGGATAGCGCTCCTTGACAATGTGATCGAGTTTGATTTCGGGAAACAGGGCCAGGCGACGCTTCAGGTTGCGGAAATCCTTGATGGCGCGATCGCGATTGCTCTTCTTGGCAAAGATCTATGGGAATATTGGGTAAGGGTAATGGATCCCGAGTCCAGAGAACCTAAGTTCCACGTACCTTGTAGTCACGCAGCGTCCACACAATCGACTCGTGCAGCAGGAAGCGAATGTCCTTGGTGTGGTACAGCACCTTGATCTCCGAGGATCCCTTCTGGGCCCTGCGTCTGTGCTTCGGTTCCCTGGGATAAACGCCCTTCAGGATGCACAGCCTCCGGAAATCGTTCAGGGAGAGTTGAAGCTTCCTGAGGG
The DNA here is from genome assembly GCF_018152505.1 of Drosophila elegans. Taxonomy (NCBI): domain Eukaryota; kingdom Metazoa; phylum Arthropoda; class Insecta; order Diptera; family Drosophilidae; genus Drosophila; species Drosophila elegans. The sequence goes on from NW_024546167.1 coordinate 2,610,062, forward strand.
CAGCCCGCCGACTAATGTATTGTGTGGCCTCGCCGGCCTCGTACTAGAAATGTTTAAAAACATTAATATACATATGTGCATATAGTTTGCAGGGAGTCTCAAGTAACCTTAACCTTAAACCTTTAAAAAGGTATAACTACCCAGTATGCTATGTGAACCTACCTTCTTGGGTCGCCTCATTCTTTCGGCTTATGCAAATGCACTTTTTGTCAAGTTAAATCCGCCTTATGCAGATTTATTTAAAGAAAAACACGCTGTTGACCAAAACACACGTTTTTTGTGTTGTTGGTCGCGTGGAAAGGAAGTGTGACCGCGGTTTCCATTTTCAAAGACAGGCTTAGTGTGCCCAAATACTCAATTTGTATAGAAAATGGTGAGAAACTTGGCTAGAAATTTGGAGCTGACTCAAAAAGAGTCAGAAGCGCGATAATGAGCGATAACATTATCGATGTATTTAAAAACGGACAAACTGTAATTTAAACTGCATTTTCCAACAGCTTTTTAATTAAATAGTTTAAGATAGTATTCATTAAGGTAATTTTCTTAAAATCCATCTATTTGATATATGAAAATAAACATTGTTTAGTTTCGAGTTGGAACAATAAAACTTGTTTATTGCCAGCTTTTTGATCTGATTAAGCGCTACAATCAAACGTTTTTTAACTAACTGCGATAGGCTATAATATCTCAATAAATAAACAAATAACTTTTTATTAACAAACAAGCTGTGAATACTTAAATATAGATTCCGTTCGTAACTCACTAGCTGAAAGAGTAGTCTCTTATTACGCAAAAACCTTTTGTAAGTTTAGAAATTGACTTTTTAAACTTACAAAGTAAATACCTTACATATTTAAGAAAAAGAGTCAAATGGATGGAATTACTTAAGGCTTGATAAATGTAGACCGAAACGAAACACTATCACAAATATATTTTTAAAGCTAGTGGTTTAGATGAAACCACATGAAATGAAAAAACACTCACCCCATTGCCATTGGATAACTCATTTTATTGAATCTGTTTTATTGTTTTTTTTTTATAGATATTGTATTGAGAAAATAACATACAGTCTAAGTTTGTTGTATTATATAATATTCGTTATATATTAGTTAGTTTGAACATTAACTTCGTTTTTGTTTTCGTTTTCGTTTTCGCAACATGCTTACTGCAGTCGCATTTCGTTTTGTTTTCGTGGTTGATAACAAAAGTTCATTAAACGGCCCTTTTTCGTTTGCTGCGGCTCTGCTACAACTCTTCCATTTGACGGTTTTTAACCCGCCGTTAACATTCGTGTCCTTGTGTCGTGTTCGAGTGTCTGCTTGAGTAATTCTCTTTTTTTCTGAGCTTTCAAAGCCTTGTTAACGGTTCGATGTAAATGTATATGTATCTGCATCTACATCTGCATCTGAGTGTGGTTTGTTGTATATTTCACCTAAATAACTAGTTAACATTTCGGTTTATTCGCTATAGCTTCGTTTTGATTTACATAAGTGTGGTTTCCACCCCGATCTATCTGCTCGTTTTTCCGGCTTACGGCTTACGATCCTTAAAATGCTTTATATAACTTCATATACTTTTGTTTTATATATATCTTGAGTGCCAGCCATATATGTTTGCATGTATCGTTAGAAATTGACTATATATTTGATTTGCTTTTACTCCTTGCTCGGTTTTGATGATCCTCTGTTAACAGATGCGATTGCCGGGTAATTTGGTTCGGTACAAGTTGGGGATCGAATGACTGGGTGTGTTTTGTATAAAATCTAAATGTCGTTAACTAGACGTACTTGTATAAAGTAAATAACTCGCTGTATTCCACCGTTTGTATTCATCATTCGAGCTCTCTGGTTCGCATTCGCATCAACGATGAAGTGAGATCAGCAGGGGGGTTCGGGATCTTGGGGGAGGTACTAGGATGACTAAGTAAAGGCTCTATATTTAGACTGGATCAACTGAATATCTGAACCGACTTGTGTTCTTTTTTCCGCTCTCTTTTCATGGTTTATCGTATTATTCGTATAAATCATTTGTACAATCTTATGTGCTAGAAGCGTATCAGTTGTTAAAATTAATGTCTGTTATTATAATACTCTCAATGCTCGCTATTAAAATTACACACCCGTCTGCATTAATTGCATGCCCCTATCGATCGGTCCGCTTGTGTTTGTTTCAAAAAAATACACACTTGTAAGGTAAAATTCAAAAGTACAACGATCGAAACTCAACAACGCAAAATATTTTTTTTGGTGGGTAATGATAACTGTATTACACACGACGGCTATATGTTCACGCGCTATATATGCTGATCGCTGGCATTACAAATAATAAACGCATCCGGTTTATATACTTATAAATTTGAAAACGCTATAAAATCTTTAAATTAGTCTACCAATATGTTAACTATTACTTTTTACTGGATTCATATATCATTATCATTATCATATTAGCTTCTTCGTCAATCGTTAATCGTTAATCGGTAATCGTTTGGTTTCCTCACATTCAACGAAAATTCAAAATCAAATCAAAGCCGCTGGCAACTGACTGACAATTTATTGTTTGCTTGGTTTCTCTGTCTAAACAACGGACGCAACTTGAAACGGTCTCTAAATATTGTATAATCGAATATAAGTATTGCATACATTGCATTTCACGTGTTCTAATTGTATTCGTAGTCGTATTAAGTATTAAAAAAGTAATCCACTGCGGATCGCACAGACACGCTATTTTGGTACATACATATACTGGCTTATAAAAGTTAATAAATATTCTTGTGTTCCATATACGGTTTAGGTCTAGTTCGTAGATTATTTAAAGCTGAAATTAATGATTATGTGCTCGTTCGTTATGTGGTATATCTGTATCTGTATCGGTATCTGTATTTCTTGATCAAAACGATTGTTATTGGTGATTGACTCGAGAGCGTGATTAGTACGGCCAGATCTCTAGAAATGCTTCCGAATGGTCTGTGCTTGTGTTTGCTAATTTTATTTAAAAACATCGAACATCTAATCATGCCAATTACGTTTAAAACATACGAATCAATTGGGTATACTTACGGTTGATTTTTCTGCAAACTCAAAATTTGGTCGAGGACACAAAATTAGCAAACACAAAATTTGTTTTCTTTTTGGTTTTTTTTTGTTTTTTTTTTGTAAGTTTACTTTTTTCACTTTAATTTCAAACAATGATTTTTATTTTCATAGTTAAATATTTCATAAAGTATATATAGCATTACTATATCTTTCGATTCGATTTGGTTTGTTCTGTTTCGTTATTGTTATTATTATTTTTTCCTTTCTTACGCTTCGTTTATGTTTTATGAACGCTTTTGCTAATGTTTCAACAATTTTTTTGTGTTTTTGTTATACTTTTACTTTTTACGCAATTATTCAACTTGTTAAAAATCTATAACCATAACAATTTCATATATATATATCTGTATATATATATTTCTTGTATATAATTCCTCTTATTTACGTTGCTTTAAAGCGAGACTTCTATGCCACTCGACAATTTTCTGTGGTGTGTGTGCGTCGTGGGTGAATGATTTTGGATGGATGGGAAGGTTCAGGATTAGGGATTCCGTTTATTGAATTTTCTATAATTTTTGATTAACCCTGGGCGCATTTATTTGGAACAATCGCTTCGATCACAATTACTTCATTAAAAATGTGTCAATTCTATTGGTTTGTCTATCGGGGCTAAATGATTTTTGTACCTTTTTAGATAGAAAAGTGGGCGCGATATGTGTGTGTGATAGCTTAGATGTGAGTGGGTGTGTGAGTAAGGAAAATCTTCAGTACAAGTAATTGCTGGGTGTGCTTTTCCATTTTCTTGTGTTAGGTTCTAATAAGATGTAGTTAAGTGTGAGTGATTCGTTCTCAAGTATTTTATTTTTATATAATAAATATGACTTGGTTTTAAAGTTAATTTGGAAGATATTTTTTTTAGCTTTTTCTATTCGATTTAGTTTTTGGTATCCTTTGTTGTCTTTAGTTTAACATATAGCATGTATAAAAGATTAAGTTAATTTGTTGTTTGTTCTTGGAAGTTGTCTCTGTTAAAGCCTGGCGACCGAGGCAATCTACTTGTGAAAAGTGAGCTTGCTAGTTGGGATATATACGATACAAGGGCGTACATATCATTATATAGAAGGACTAAAGTCGACCATTTTTGGAGTTAAGAGCTACAATGAGAAACGCTTGGAGTGGCTGAGACTAAAAATTATGGAGGAAGAAAAAAGTTAAATTTACTCTTAGTATTGAGACCTAAACATATAGAAAAGTAGTAGAGTTTGTATTCCAATAAATGACATTGCAAATTTATAAGGAACAACAAGTGGAACTGGAAACTTATAGAAACTTAGGAACTTGAATAATTATGATATAACTGTAGAGGCAATAAGATGCGCCTAATTAAGTAGTGAAAGTCAATTGGGGATTACAAGGATTGATATTAGTAAGCGAATACAATCTTTAAGAAAAATTTAAAGTATATATTTTGAGGCTTCTCAGCCAACTCTCCGCTGGATTGGTACAAGGACTACTCTTGGGCTGATGAAGGGATGTGGTGTCTTCTGTGAGGAGCTGGTGAGCCTCCTTCGAGTTTTATACATTGTCTCCAACTCGTTCCCTAACAATCCTCGCACTACTCATGTTCTGTTGTTGTGACCTCTGACCTGTCCATATCCTACATGCGTGTATTATGTTATTATTTATTTATATATATTCATATCGGTGTGCAATCGAATGCACTGCACCCATGGGGTGTAAGAGCAGCCACTTAGTTACGTTAATTCTGAATTTGCGTCTGCACATCGCATTGTTCAGTAGATACAGTATATAATTCTGCGAATGTGAATGCGTTTATAATTATTTCCGATGCGTTACAACTGCTGACAGTTTCGGGTCTCGATTTTCGCATTTTCGAATTTTTTTGTAGTGAGATTCGCAATGTCGTACGTATAGGAGTATGCATATAGTGCGATGCCACTGCTGTCTCCTCTAATTCACTTGTAATAAAAATTATTGCTTTTTGTTCTGAGTGTACGAGTGTGTTTGTATTTTTATCTAAATCTGTATCTGTATCTGTGTGTTGTTCTGTCGCTTCCTCAACTTGACTGCGAGCCATATGCAAACGTCGGATATCCGTTAGATACATTGCCTACTTAAGTATAGTTGCATATATATATAGTAAGTTATCTTCTGGTATATATAAAATATATATATGTATATATATATGTATGTTTATATTTAGGTGTATATATGTATGCGTTTTATGTTAAATTATTTGGGTTTCTTTTCCATTTGCATTTGCATTTGCATTTCTTCGGTTTTTGCGGCCACTTGGTATTACGAGTTTAGGGTTTTAGTTTAGAAAAATGTTACGTACTTTCTAAATAAAGAGAGCAAGTTGATTTGGTTTCATATTTCGTTAAATATCGTCTTATATGTCGTTTATATATAAATACGTTAATATGCTCATATATATGTACTTGGGGGACTTCATTAAGCAAAAAGTATATGAAATTAGTTTTTTTTTTTTGGATTTTTGTAGGCTTAGTTTTTGTTTTTGGATTTGAAATAGTCTATAATAAATATGGCTTCAATTTAAAGTTAAATTTAAACTCTGCTCCTGCTAAACACGCCAACATGAATCAGAATAGGAATTAGGACTAGAAACGGGATCAGAACTAGAATCATAATCATAACTAGAATTAGAATTAGCATCGGACTGGAATCGATAAACATAATGCTCTGGTCTGCATGCACGGCAAATGCTTTAGCAAAATGTTTAAAGTATGCCCTACATTCGCTTCGCTTCGCTTCGATTCGATTTTGTTTTGAAGTATTCGAGTATAATTGTAGCTTACTTTGAGAGTTTTTCGATTTGTTCGCTTGCTTGTTCAATAAGTACGCAAATTATCACTTAATCAATACAGGTCAATATATAGTATGCCATGTAAGTGTGCGTGTGAGTGGGTATATAAGTATTATGTATATAAGTCGTAAACTAGATAGAGTTTAGATAGGCTCTGGATAAAGCTTTTAGGAGAAATCTTAGTACAGCACGCAAATGAAAGGCTTCTGCCCGATCGATATCGATCGATCGATCGATCGAACCGAAGAAGCTCAACACAAAACTTTAGCACTGATCGTGGCTTGGTTGGATGCTGCTTTCCTTTATCGTATCGTATCGTATCGTATCGTACCGTATATAGATAGGGTGCCTTGTGCCGAGATAATCATATATATTTTGTAGATACATACTTTTGCTGGTTTCTTATGCTTGTAGTTAAAACCCAAACGTTAGGTAGATAGTTATTAAGTGGTTGGGAAGCCATTGTCGTGTTTCCTTCTTTCTAGTTTGTTAGTATTTCGTAGATAGATACGATAGATTTAAAGAGTTAGGGGTAGGAGTTTAGGGTGAAGGGTGTAGGGGGGGCTGCTTGCGTTAAAAAGCTGCGCTAAACACTTTAAAGTAAATGTCTTTTGAAAAAGAAACGCTGGCACTAACTAACTCGCATTTGTTAACGTTAAGTTTTCGATTTCGTTATTTCACTATCGCTTTCGCTCTTGTGTGTGTGTGTGTGTGTGTGTGAGTGGTGGTGTGTATCTGTGAGTGAATGTGTGGCGGTGTTTGTCTGCATCTGTGTCTGTTTAACAATTCGATTATTTAGCTTTAGTCCATTGTTAATTAATTTGTTAATCATTAATTAATTTGCTTGTATATAATTTAGCTAATTGGGTGTGTGAGAGAGACAGGGTCCTTGTCTCGTCCTCGGCGGCATCTGGATATCCTTGATAGCTCCTCGGTTAGCTCGGGTAGCTCGGATAGCTCGGCTAACTCGGTAACTGTTGCCACCTTTTGTCTTTGCCCTTGCCCTTAAAAGGGGCAAGTGATCAGATCGTATTCGAACATCAGCGACACGGCGACAAAGACAAAATACAACAGAAACATGGTGAAGCCCAACCCCTTGTTCATGCGCCAGCGGAAGCAGGCGATCGACATCACCACGAACACCAGCATCATAAACAGGATGGTTATGGAGCAGACCATGCCCACCGAGTTCACCTCCACGGGTGCCCCGTAGATGATTCCGTACAGCAGCCACGGAATCGGCAGGCTATCGGAGTGTTCAAATCCGGTTAGTTACGTTTGCATTGCAATTGACAAAGGGCCAACTTGGTGGTGGCCATACTCACCCCACGGTCACGTCGAATATGTTGCTGCCCACGGAACTGGACACGGCCATGTCGCCGAATCCCTTGCGTGCCACAATCACCGAGGTAATCAAGTCCGGAATGGAAGTGCCTGCCGCCAGGAAGGTCAGACCCATGACCTATCGGGGATGGAAGAGCAGGGTAAAAGGGTTAATTAGTTGAAGCTCATCCAAACTGGAAAATCAGCCATTTGAAAGTGGCACAGGAATAACTTAGTGTTTAATACTAGTTAAAAAGGTGTGTAAAAGTGTGCAACAATATATTTTAAATATTAATGTCTTTGGATTTATTGCTATTACTTTTAGACACCTTTTAAAAAGGGATTTCTGTGGCACCCCTTCACTATTTATTATTTCCTTAGAGAAATATTTTCGTAAAAAGCCTTGATTTATATTTACAACAAAGAATTAAATTTATGTTTTTTGTAACCCCTATGATACAAATTTTGGAAAGTTAAATATTTACATTGAAGCCTACAATGCATTTAATTTACTTGTTTTATTTAGGTGTACACACAGGGGGCCTCAAGTAAAACATGATAGGAATTTTTTTTATCAAATTTTAAATTTTTAAATAAAAATTATTGTATGCCGTAAAATTTGTCTCACACAAAAAAGTGTTTTTGATTATTCTAATCGTTACTCTGTACTCTATTTAATGGATAAAAGCTAAAGTTTAAAGCTTGCTCTTCAAAAACAGTTAGTTCATTATTAAAGAAGATTATTTTTCAAATTCAAAGCGGCCTCGGGCTGGGGACTAAGTAAAATTGACATTTGCACGTTATTTGCTTTTGTGAGTGTACCTCGGGCGGAATGCGCGCTGTGTCGCCGGCCACGTTGGCCCACCAGACCATCAGGTAGGAGAAGGCCGCTATCCACACGATGGAGCCGATGAAGGTGACCGGAAAGAAGCGCTTACCGCGAGGCGTCCGCGTGTCGGGCAGTGTGAGCCACATGGGCACCAGGAGCGGGGCCACCAGGACGTAGGTGAGCCGCTTTCGAGCCGTATCCGGCCAGGCCATGCTCAGCGGTTCCGGCTCATCCTCGATTTCTGGCGCCTTTTGGTCAAGGCAAAGGAAGAGATTGGCGATTAGCGACTTGGACCGAACTGGACTAAAGTCTGTTAGTATTGGCCGTAGTATATGGGTATATATATATATATATTTATAATATTGAATATGTAATACGGAATACGGAATTTGTTGTATAAAATATATAGTAAAAATGTGGGTGTGGGTGTGGCTGAGTGGAGCGGAGTACGCTCGCCAGTGATTGAAGGTGGTAGTGGTAGTGGCGGTGGTAGTGGTTGATTGATTTCGAGGTCGGGATCTTAGGTGGAATGCTTTCTGAGCCATGTTTACAGATGAGCATGAGTCGGTTTACGGGTTAGCTTTTGTCATAGTACAATTTTTGCTTTGCTTTCGGGGCTTGCAATTGGTTACGAACGATGTTGTTTGGTTTGGATTGGTTTTAAGTTTAGTTTGGAGACTCGCAGACAGGCGTTTAGAGCTTGCTTGGCGGGATCTGAGTGGGTTCGGTGTCGATCAAGATACTTAGTGTGTGTACTTCGAGTTCAAAGGGGTGCACTTACTTTCTAGCAGCACTACAATTACGATACGATACTGAGTTCGGTGCTCAGAGAGCTGGTTAGACATAAAACGTGCAGAGTTCTATCAGCATCGCAAGTACAGTGGTACTACAGTGGTGCATTGGTACAGTGGGCATGCTCAAGTTAGTCTTGCAAGTGCAACAACACACAGACACAGTCTACAAGGTCGATCAATGGTGAACGAAAGTAGAAAGTAAAACAGGTTAAAAAGGAGTGTCTAAGTCTAGATTTCATATCACTAAGGTTTAGCGCTACTCAAAGTGTAATATTCATGTGTGTGTCACACTGAAGCAACAATGTGTGTTTTTTTGGGTTAGTTTGTGGCGATTCTCAGAGGCTTTGCAAGTGCAACAACTAAGTGGGAATTTATATGCGGTCTACACTCCACGCTCCTGGCTAGCAACTCAATTTCCCCAACTATTTTTATTATGTTTCTTTTTTTATCGAGCAAGAGGGGAAACATAAGAATTAGTCACTTGCGGTTTTTGAACATGTCGTTCTGGGCAACTAACTATAGTTAATCATCATACAACTTGGGGTGATTTAATTTACGATATCTGATATTCTGTTGAATTTTGATCCCAGCCAATCGCTATGCTTATATAGTACAGACGGATCAGTCACATTACTATTAAAAATAAAAAATAATAATTTTTGTATAAATATTGTACAAGCCACAAATCAAAGTCTTCAGATATAATACTGTAAACAATAAATCCATTAAACTATTTGTATTTCTTTTCAATTTATATATAAGTAGATTCAAATTAAACTATTTGTATTTCTTTTCAATTTATATATAAGTAGATTCAAATTTCTAACGTGGCCACTGCCAAGGAGCTTTCGTGTACGACTCGCGTGCATTTGTCTGATATTTTCTTTGTTATTGAATAGAAACGAAAAAAAAAAACATTTTCGCCGTTTACAATATATTAGTTGCAAGAAATTATAAAGATTTGAATGCAATATATAGAAGAGCGAAGATAGATAGATATAGAGAGAAAGATAGATAAGAGAGATCAATAAAAATTGTTCATGAAACTAACTTTGATGCTAAATTTGCGTGTCTGAATTTTGACCCTCTGCTCAATCCAGCTAGGACGTCGACCACTCAACGATGGCTTTAGGTTGATTTTGATTCAAGATACGTTATAAATTTATATGACAAGTATTTTGGGAGAAGAGTACATATTTATAAGTATATATAGTGATTTTTAAACATAAAGTTTCAGATCTCAAGGCCAAGTCCTCAGAATCAGATATCAGATCAGTTATGGAAATAAAACTTTGATTAAAACTTAGGTTGTTAGAAAAGTAGAAGACTTTTGGGGGGTAGACAGAAAGACAGTTTGGAAAGAAGGCTGTTCGAAATGTTTAGAAGAAGTGTGGGTAGTCGGGGGTTATATAACAAACACATACGGATCGGGAAAGAATGGAAACACAAACACAATTTGCTGGTTGTGGGTAACACTGTATTTATTGTTTTTTTTGAAAGGATTTTCTTTTGTTTTCTTTTAGACAGAAGCCCAACTCGGAAAATTCGGTTTAGTGCGGCCTACGAGGCCAGCCATGTTGTTTCTTATTGTGAGTCGAATTCAAATGAGGTCGCAGTAATTGAGGCGAGTCAGCACCTCAGAATTTTGTTTGTTTGCTTTGTGATCTTTGCATAAATCAAAACAAAAAATGTAATTAATAACCAACTAGGAAGCGGGATACACTGCGGCAAGCCGAAGTTTGAACACTCTTGCAGATGAAGGTATTTTTAAATGAACAGATTAAAGTGATTAATCATTAAACATTGTCAAGCATGGGTAGTGTATGTAAGACAAGGAAATAAATGCCGCTGCATCGTTTACAACCAGCTGTACGGACAGACTTTAATACGATATTTTCGAACGGATGACTGAACTGCGAGACTCTCTGCAAGAGGTAGGGTATGCTGTGCCCGCAATGAGCATCCGGAATGCAATGCTACTAAGGCTGCTGCTTTTGCCGGTATTGCTGATATTGCTGATGGGGGGCCAAAGCCAAGTGCTTGCGCCTATGCATAAGAATGTTCGCGTAAACGAATTGCCAGCGATTACGATACGCGATGTACGATGTACGATATATGAGCACACACGCTGTGTGTGGGTGGGTGTGGTAAAAACTGAACTGATCGGTGGTTTTGGGCGCAGCTACTTTGCATTGGAATGACTGCATCGCGCATTAGTAAAATATGAATAGAAATTATAATATGCAAAGCGCTATAATAACTTTGATTCTCCTCGGTTTTTGTTTAGATGTTTTTTGTGGATGGTTTAACGCTAGGTACGAGTAACAAAATCAGGTAAAGACACAAAGCAAATGAGTTCCAAATGGGTCATACGGTATACGAGTATGCAAAAATTTCACTATTCCGAATTAGCTCTTCTTAATCTGGGGCAAGACAAAACACACACAGAGTTATAGATAGATAGATAGTTCGATAGAGTTGGATGGAAAGTGGGTAAATGGGGGCATGAAGATACTCCGAAAGTAAGGGAGATAAACATACACAATCAAAATGAAAGAAAGTTGAGAGGTACACAGGAGGAGAGTTGAGGCGTGTGTGGTGTGTGTGTTTGTGTTTGTGAGAGAGAGAGTTGTGTGTGTGTATGTGTGTGTGGTGGGGATGGGTGGGCGGTTGGTGGGTTGAACAGTCGTATGGAAAAGAATTGAGACACAAATCGTTGTTTAGTTTTAAGTCAAAGAAGTAAATCAAAATCCATAATAAGTCACACATAAACGTTGCATAAACACACAGACAGATCTTTATGGAATATGTTTTTCTTTTCGCTGGGCGCTTGGGTATTTCACATATCTGAACCGGCAAAAACAGTGGGAAACGAACAGAGAAACACATTAAAAAGAATGAGGGAAAAGGATACATCAAAACATATATATTTATTTGGGTAATAAAAACACACCATGGTTCAGTTTAGAATCAGTTCAAACGTTGCATCAATCAGTTAACCAATCAGTTGCTCAATTAATCAATCGATTAGCAATGTAAAAGAAACATGCCAACAGCTAGAATTGGAAAATAGTGTGTATATTTTGGTAGGTCGCTTGAACTGGTCGCTAAACACTGTCTGGTTTATATGGGATACATCAAATTGTGAATAATACGATATACAATACACGATATTAAACGAATGACCGGTATACGATATAAGATATCCTAATATCCTCATTCATAAATCTATGTTAATATTTAATTCTGTTGTTATTGAATTTAACGGTATTAATTAAAGATATGCATTTACGATATTCATTTACGATATTAGAAAGAAGTCTTTCAAATTAAGAACTGAGGTACCGGTAGTTTAAAGTAGCTTAATAATATTATTTAGTCGCAATAGGGTATTTTTTCGATTTACGATATTCAGATGACCGATTTAACCTGACCTACAAATTGTTGTTTGTATGAAGAATGCAGCGCATTTTGTGTGACACATTCAATCAGTTTGTAACAAAAGACAAGAACTGAAAATTCAAATCAAATCATGGATATTTGAAACAAAAAGTCATGCCTAAGGAAAATTATGAGCATTATATCATTAGCATTGTACGGATACAAATGGGGCAAAAGGGAAGTGGTCAGAAGGACTTACCGAGTCGAGGGTGGTGTCGATGTTCCCATTGGGACGATCGGCGAGCGTGGTCTCCTTGAGGTTGATCTTGACGTGGTTGGCCGCCGAGGTGGTGGCACCACCGCGCTGTGGTTTGGTGGCATCTAGTAAAACCTTCAGCGAGGCAATGGCGTGGAGCTGCGTCGCCTTCTCGTCCACTTTGCCTGGAACATCATCTTTGTCATTGTAATTGTGTGTGGTTTGGTTTTTATTTTGCGAGTGTTTCGATAAATAATGCAGTGTTTTTGTTTATTGTTTGTTTGTTGGTACACAAAACACGAGTGTGGTGGTAGTTGTGGTGTTGGTGTAAGGCGTTGTAGTATTTTGTAGTTGTGTGTGCGGTTACGGTATTCGGTATTCGGTTTACGGTATTCGATTTCGATTTTCGGTTTTTTGTTGGCACACAACGAATTGAGTTTTGAACGCAAAATCCAAGTGTTTATTTTTATTTGATATTTTTTTGGTTTGGTATTTTTTTTTTTTTTTGCGAAAAATCAAAAGAAAAAAAGAAGAAAAAGAAAGAATAAAATTGCATCGATTAAAATCAGAAATAAACGAATTAACCCAGTTACGAGTTTCATTTTCAGATTTAGTTTCTTTCTTAGAGCTTTTAATTTACAATCAAATTTACTCATTAACGGGATTGGATTGGATCGTTCATATACGCAAATATATGTCTATATGTATATTGAAAATATTTTATACAAAATGTTGATGTCAGTTGCGAGACAGCATTTGGAGGTTGCTTGAGTAAGTTAACAGAATAGCTAGGGGGTACAATCTAGTCTATAGAGCAGAGTACAGGGTATGACAGTTTAGAGCGGAGGAGAGCGGGGAGAGCAGAAACCGGACAGCGGAGAGCGGAGAGCAGAAGGGGAGCGGGGTTCGTAAGCTGACTAGGACTACAACTAGGACTATAAGTAACTAGGTCTAGTCTAGAGATCACTACAGATATTTACCGTGTCAGAGTCTCATGGGTTTTTGGTCTAACTTTTGTCTCTGAATCGTTCCGATTCAAACTATTGAGTGTGAACTTGTGTTTTGCACTAGGAGCTGATTAGATATTCGAGATTTCGATCTGGTTTTCAATGATGTTTGGGGATCGGACGGGGTTTTCTGACGGGTTATAATTCAATTCATTTCAATTCGATTTGGTTCGATTCGGTGGTACTCTGTTGTCAATGCGGTGTGAAGTTATCTTATGAATTTACATTTTCGCAGGGAATCATCTGACTAGATGGCTACATTAGGAAGACCCCTTCTAGCGTTGCTCTAGGTATATACATATACATATGTGTGTATATATGTACACGATTCCGGTTGACTTACATCTAAGCTTAGCTTACGTCTCTATAAATCACATGTGTGTGTCGCGGTGGGAGGGTGGAAAGGGATTCTTAACGATATCGATTGGGCTTTCTTTGGTTTTAATACAGACCTAGAGAAGAACATGCTCATACAGAGAACTGAGCAAAAGCACGACTAGTTCGGGATGGGTTTTGCGATCTTGGCCGCTCTTGGGGACTGGCACTCATTGTGCCGGAGTGGCAGGGCAATTACCCAGATCGATTGAGATCAATGCCATCGGAGGTCTGAAAACGATTTCCGCCCGTCTCTGCCGGATTTCCACTCAGCGCAGGCCCAAAAACACAATTCCCATACACCGAGCATAACGAGTTGAAAGAAATACACACACATATATAATATGTTAACAACATATGACGAACATTCCAGTGACAAAAAGCGATCCGACCTATGCAAAAACAACCTGAAACAAGCTCGACTAGTCGCACATGCAGTCGAAGCTCGTTAATAGTTTAAATAGTTTTCTATCTACTCGGGTGTGGTGTGAGGAGTGTAGATGGGTGTATAGTATAGTATGAGTCTGAATCTGAGTCTGAGTCTGAGTCTGAGCCCCTAAGTCTAAGTCGAAGCCGATTTCGAACAGCATTGCTGCGAGCCAATTGTACTAGTTGCTAACTAATTACAATTTCAATTTCAATTACAATTACAATTACAATTACGATAATGATTACATTTAACACATACAACATCAAAAACGCATAGTTAATATATGTACAATATAAATTGTTTTGTTTTTGTCACGCGTCAAACTCAACTCAATCCAGCGTTCAATGGCATAGGTACTCGAACTATGGCATATATTAAGTTCTGCAGTTTATATTGCATTCTATTTAGCTTGTACGTGTGCCATTGAACTGCGCGCACAAACTCTAGGAATTTATGATAAGTTCTCTAGGCTAGATATATAACGCATATGTATATATATATATATAGATATATTGGTATAAATGTAACTCCAAACTGACATTGAACAACATAAAATATTTTCGTTATTTTGGTTTCTTTTTCTTATTTGTTTTTCTGCTTTTCTTTTGGTTTTATTGTTTTATTTTTTTGTTTTTTTTGTTTTCTTTGTTTGCAACAAAATGAAAAACAAAGCCGAAAATAAATGAATAAGTAGCGTATTTGTGAAGCATTAGCAACTTAAGGCGAAGGAATAAACACTTGCGACCTAACCTAATAAGCTCTGATTGAGATTCGCTTTAGCTTAGACACATCTGAATCATCTAATCAATGTTAAATGTTAAATTAAAATTAGAATTAAAATACCTGCATTTAGTTAACAATGATAGGAATATGTAATTGGAAATGTTCTACGTTTTTTAATTGGAATCTTAAAATTAAATTGCTAAAAAGGGATTTTTTTTAAATAGTTATTTTCTTAGTTTCGACCTGACTGT
Source organism: Drosophila elegans (assembly GCF_018152505.1). Lineage (NCBI taxonomy): Eukaryota > Metazoa > Arthropoda > Insecta > Diptera > Drosophilidae > Drosophila > Drosophila elegans. The sequence continues at coordinate 2,625,311 of NW_024546167.1, forward strand.
GGAGTCTATTAATTTATATGTAATCGGTCTAGCGTTCATTTTTAGTCCAACTATTCCAGTCTATGGATTCAAGCCCCAGCAATACTTCACAAGTCTCTAATTGAATAGTTGAGGTAGGCCCACTTGGAGATACACGAATTCTAACACTTCGCACCTGCGAACCTTGGCGAGCACGCCCCTGAGCTGCCTCATTTCGATTCGTTTAGTTCTCTGTGGGCCATTGCCGTGGCAACGACACCGTGGCACCTTCCCTACATATTCATGGGTAGACACACCGAGTCCATACCAAAATCAATGGCGGAAAGTGGGGCCATTCTGATTGGAAACCTTGCAGAACTACAGAATCTATGCGGTAGGGTTGTTATAATATCGTGATGACCTTTTCCATCCTGTCCCACCCCAAAATCAAAGGGTTAGTGCTGTCAATCGCCTTGGCTGAGTAATTCTTTTTCGGCGTTCCTAACTTTTCTGGGATATTTATCTAGTCGACGCTTCGTCTGGGCCTGGCGTGCTAATTAGGTAAGTGGCTCCAAGGTCGCCATTAAAAAAGTGAACCAAAGCCAACGAAAGCTAAAACCGAATTGAAAGAACAACAAAGCAAACAGAACCGAACTGAACTGAAAGGGAACAACGCAACGCAACGCAAATGAGAAATGGAAGTAGCAGTGGAAATCGTAGCATAGACATAGATATAGATATAGATATAGATGTAGATATAGATACAGATACAGATACAGTAATTGGGTAGAGCGGCAGAAAGTGAAAGGATGAGCGAAAGTAAATTCTGGCTCGGTAAGTCAAACATCCAATTAGAAGAAATTCAGAGTTTACACAGAGTTTTAGAGAAACCGAAAGAAACGAAACTGAACAGAACAATTTTACATTATAGAACAGATATAGATAACAGGTACAGGTACAGGTAGTATATATAGTATAGTATAAAGAGTAGAGTTGGATGTTATTGCATTTGTATTTATCTTATTTTGGATGTAAGCGTGGCGGACGGGGTATTTGCACTGAGGTCAAATTATCAAATCAAGAGTTTAGTTCTTCGGTTGATGTACTCCAATGTCATAGGAACTTGATTGTATATTTCCTAGAATCGCTATCTTTAGTTGTTTTGTATTTTACATTGAATATACTTATTTAAAGGCTTTGCTTTATGACATACATAAATGAACTAATTACTCATACGCCTCGTATTCCAGCTTGCACTTTTTGCGATAATAAGTTGCATCTTTACTTTAATTTAGCTTTAAATTTAAATGAGTCATTTTCTATTTATGAAAATATCAAAGAAGGTTGCAATATAGGTCGTTTATAAATAAACAACTTTTTATATAAGACTTCAGAAATAGATTCCTGATTTGCACAATTTTATTTCTCAGTGCAGGATAGGGTTTTTGGGGATTTGGTGGTAAGGAAGTTAATGGTAAGCGGGGTTCGGGAAACTTCATTATGGGACTTTTAATAGCATTTTTTTTTTTGCTTTTTTGCATTTTTGGCATTTTGGCTTGACTTGTGCAAAACACACTGTGGCAACTCAACGAACTTACCATCGTGTAGTGGATCTATCGTGTGTATCATTAGCTGTAACAGGCCGTGGCGGAACTTGGCACCGGTCTGAGTACTACCCGAGGTGCCGCCCCCGCCGCTGCTATTACCTGTGGCGCCCGCGTGGCCCGATCCGTGCGGACCGGAGCGGGTTTCGCTGGCCGCCCGCGAAGTTACGGAGCCGCCCGGCTGGGTGGCCATCGATGTTTCCGAGGAGTTGGCCGCATTACCCTGCAGTGAAGGAACGGAGAGAACGGTGGGTGGCGTGGGTTTGCGGTTACGGTATCGGGTTAACGGTAACGGTTACGGTTACGGTTACGTTTTCGGTTTCGGATCGGATTACGGGTTTCGATTGGGTTTTTTTTTTTGGTTTTTGGTTTTTGGTTTTTCGGTTGAGTTTTTCGAGTTGTGGTATTTTTTTCAGAGTTTCAGAGAGCGGTGTAATGTTAGTTAGTTTTAAGTTTTGTTTTTTTTTTTTGTTTTTGTTATGGTAAGCATATTTCGAGAAAAAGGTGAAAAGAAGAAGAAGAAACGTTTATTATTGCAATTTGTATAAATTTACAGTTGAGTGTAGCTTTTGGTTTTTCTTTTGTCGCATGTTTCTGTAGCTGTTGTTGTACTTGTTCTTGTGGCTGGTGTTGATTTTGGTGTTGTTGTATTGTAGTTGTAGTTGTAGTTGTTTGTGTGACTTAAGAACTAATCGAATCGGTAAGTGCAAGTTAGTTGGGAGCCAATATCTGAACAGAACTCAGGAAACATCAAACGATAACGGAACCAATAAGAAACTCAAGGAATGTCGAAAAGGAAAAAATAAAGAAGAAAAGAATTACGACAACATCCAACAAATACGTTACGATATACGGACCACTTGCGATCAAACTGTGCAGCTGATCTATGGAATATAGTACAGTCAGAGGTTTACGTTTCAGAGAGATCGAAAGATTCGATTGGCTTCTTGACATTCCGTCAAAAGTGGATGTTGAAAGATACAAAATATTGAGTTTCTGAAGGTTTTTGTGCAACAAAATAAACATATCGATCGGTGCGGTTGTTAACACTTTCATTATTTACAGAAGGAAAGTAGGTGCTAAGGATCGATCTTGGAAGTATCTTGAAGAGACCGCCAAATCTTGGGGTCTTTACGGAGGTGAAAAAACATGAGTCGTATATTACAAAATCAAAATGATAAGTTCGAAGATGAGGAAACAAAATACGTATAGATGAACACTTTTCGTTTTTGGTCGTTGGAAATTTTTTCTGTTTGTCTGTTGCAACAGTTTGGTTGGTTTTTATACATACAAGCTTTATATGACTTTCTTTTTGGTTTTCTTATTTTTTTTTGTTTTTCAGTTGCTTTGTTAAAACAAAATGTACACATATTGTTGTATTTTTTTTTTATATCTGTATTGATATTTGTCAAAGCGCAGTGGGAAGTTTTGTTGTATTTCATTTTGCCTTCACTATAATCAAAAAGAAACAGATAAAACACAAAAACATTTGGAAAAACTTTGTCGGAGAACTGAAACCGAAAAATACTTTCAATCGATGCGAATTACTTGTTGGCATATTAGCGGAGGAAGCGCAGGCAGGTGATGGGTCGGATTCGGATTCGGATTCGGAATCGGTGGGGATTAACTAATGCAACTAATGCAAGCACTATTACAGTATAGCTACAAAAATCTAAAACGTGTGTATACTGTATGTGAAGGAGGGAAGTGACTAATGGGTACTCTAATGAATGAATGGAAACGATATGATAATTGGCCTGCTTATACTATATAGTGGTGTAAATGAGTTCGATCGGAGAGCGAGTCTTTCGTAACTCCCATTCATAAGTCGAGCTGAACTGAAGCTTAAACTGGATTCGAAATTGAAGCAGGTGTAGGGCAAGTCAAGTTCAGACCTCTCGCTCTTGGCGACTTAACAAGTGGCTCGTGCCCAGGTGAACTACCCCACTGCGGTTGATTATAATGCTAATTAATGCCCAGTCATGTTGCTGATCGGCCCAACCAGCCTCTAGCTAATGGCCTGGGTTTTCTGATCCAATCACACTCATTCACGGTTCGAAGTAACTCACTCATCCACTGACGCAAAGACCGAAGACACCTGTGAAATATGATGTCGCAGCAAGGGAAAATCTTAAAATTTCAAAACACTACTGAACAGGGAGAAAGAACTCTCTCTCTTACAGATTATTCACCTTGAACCTGTTTCAAAGTGCGGACTGTCAGATCGGTCTGACTGATTAATTAGCCACAATTATTGGCAGACTATCTATATTAGCTGCAGTCGTGTATGAAATCACGCCGAAAGTATTTTTTAATATCGAAAAATCATCACCGTTCGGAGACAAAGACGAGGGACAATTTACCTCACCAAAGCGCTTAAATCACATAATGAATTATTTAAGTTCAGCATGAATCATACTCCGTAATTTAAAAAAAAAAAACTCAATTTTCAACACTGAAGCTCGAAATTTCGCCCGTCGACCTGAGTGGCTTACCAAACGATCTACGAGATGCAAATCCGTAAGGTAAATAAACGCTCAACTTGTCACTCAACCTGTTTTGCACATTGTAATGTAATTCGAAAACTATCTACAGTCTAAACAGTCGATATACAATCGAAATCGAAATCCAAATCTGAGGAAGTGGCAGACTGGCAGTTCCAAGAAATCTCGCAAATATTCCTGGGATCCACTTGTTGTGACGTATGGCTCGCTTGTTTACGCTCCAAAAGTGGCTTTTGTAAACAGTGAATGATAAAGCGATATCCGACTGATAACCGGCTTGAAGCCACCGATGCACTCAGTTCGCGGGCCGAGAGCCTGAGTCTGAGCTTGGCTTCGGAGCCCAGTAGTTGGCGATCGGTGCTGTAATCCGACGGCTTACAGTTTATATATAGCGCGGTGAGGCGCGCGAGCGTCATTTAGTCACGAACCTTTAACCAAAACGGACCGAAGCGCGAACCGCGAAGCGCACACCTAGCCACAATGTTTCAGAAAAGGATTATCGAGTTGATCACGGTGCTGGTGTACTGGGTGATCATCACGCCGACCACCTACAAGTATTGCACCGAAAATGGAGTGGTGCGGATGAGTTTTGATACCTTGGTGGGCACCGTTGGCGACCACTGCACTTTGGCCCTCTGCCTGATGATTGGATACGTCGTCTTCTACCGCATCATCATATTCATCTACATGAAGCTAAAGGTCTGCGACATACGGATGTGGGACGAGCTGCAGCGAGCCAAGGAGGATCCGGAGGCGCATTTGGACAAGAAGTCCTACTACCAGCCCGTGTCCACCGAGAACATCGATGTGGTGGACTCTGGCAAGAAGAAGGGCAAGCCAGCGACTCCGAAGATGATCAGGACCATCAGCAATCCGCTGCTCATCGAAAGCGATCTGGCACGCATTCACATAAAACACGAGACGCGGCCGCTGGAAAGTGCCACCCTACCCAGGCTGCAGCAGGCACAGGTCCACCCTAGCCCCAGTCCCAGCCTGAGATGTGCACCACCCGTGCCGCAAATGCAGAAGAGCGCCACTCTGCCGAATCAGCACAGCAAGGGCGTGATTATGTCTCCCAAGGTTCTGATGCCCAGACCTCAACAGGTGTAGACATAAGTGATAAGTGAGTGCTAAGGAGTCGGCTCATATTAACGAACTTCTGAGCTCAACTTAAAAGGATCAAGTCCGCATCAAGTATTAGCTACTGCCCAAAGATCGATAATCGAAAAAACACGAAATTAGTCAATTATCACATTCCAGTGTACTCGTTCGTGCGAGCTAAATTAATTCTTTAGTTAGTGAATATATATATTTATTGCTAGTCATAAGGCAGCTATTGTTATCAGTGTAACTACTTATCGCAACGCCTATGCGTAATATGCGTGAATTTATGAAAAAGAAATAAATTAAATGCATCTTTTGTAAAAATAAAATATATTTCGTTCTTTGGGGGATGCGGGAATCATTTTGGAATTTTTTTTTTTAGTTTGCCCGAATGATAATGCTCCATCTGACTAATCGGACAGCATCGGTTACATGGAGAAATGAGAAAAGTCGAAAGCCTGAGTCTGAGTTTGGTTTCGAAACATAGCAGTTTGATTGTGCCTGGAGCAGAAAATCGCAAATGTTTCAAAAAAGAATTGTTGAGCTGATAACTTTGCTCGTGTACATCTTTATAATCACTCCGATGACCTACAAATACTGCAAAAGAAAGACAATAGTCAGAAAAATCGACACCGATGACTTGTTAGGAACTCTATATGAAAACTTCGCTTTTATTCTCTGTTCGATGATTGGATACGTGATCTATTACCGCATAATAATGTTCATTTACATGAAGCTGAAGGTCGGCGACATTAAAAAGTGGAAGAAAGTTAAAGAAGCCAGAAAGGATCCAGAAGCGTATTTTGCGAAAAAGTCCTGTGAAAAGGATCTGTCCCAAGTGAACCTCAATGACTTAGAGTCAGGAAAAAATAGAAGTAAACAAACCAATCAGCCGATGGTAAAGACCATCAGCAACTCTCGTATCAGCGAAAGCGATTTGGCCCCCATCCACATAAAACACGAAAAGATTAATAGCTGTCTGGAAATAGCCTCATAAAAATGACTATCTTATTACATAAAAGTCCAAATCATGTATGAGCTACTGTTCAAAGCATTTTGTTATTTGTTAACTTAAGAAAAATGTCCAATAAATTAACAAAAATATTTACCACTTGTTTAATTTCTCTCTTTTCTAAGTGTTTAGCAAAGAATATCTAATTATTTGTTGAGAATTACCAAAATACTCATAAAGAGACTCAAAGCGAGCTTAGATTAGTCTGAACTAAGCCTCAAAACCACAACATTTTGTTGCTGTCGGTGTTGTGATAGCAGCACTAAAATTTATAGCAAACAATATCATCGAGTTTCATTTGTATTCAAAACTTTTTACGAGCAACATCATATTAAAATGTTTGAGAAAAGACTGATTGAACTAATTTCGGTTTTGGTATACTGGATGTTACTTTCGCCGTTCATCTATTCGATCAGCCAGAAAAATTTTTTACAATGGGACGGCGAAAACGTATTGGATTCGATTAACAGATATGGTTGTTTTGCCGTTGGCCTGCTGGTGGGCTATGTCCTGTTTTTCCGCATTTTCATATATATCTACACGGCGCTCAATCTCTGGCATATACAAATGTCGTATGCACTGGATATGAAAAACAAGGCACTGGAGGAGAAATACGGCAAGAAGTGGAGAAAAAAGACAAGCTCAAAAAAGAAGAAAACGAAAGGGAAGCCTTCGACAAAAAAGAAGGCATTGTTTGAAGAAAGTGATGTTTTCGTTGACCCTGAAAATGCACAAAAATCTGTGCAATATGTTAAATCCAATAGTGATCTGCCTGGCATTCACATTAAGCACGAAAAAAAGTCGATTGCTTCCGACGACCCAAAGTCCATTTATAACGTCGAGCAATAATTTAAATATTACACAATCTAACTGCTGTTCAAATGTCGTAAAAATATATTTGAAAACTCAATATTAGTTAATCTCCAAATTTACATATAGCTAAGTAATTTCCTTGCCTGTCCGTGTACATTTTTAAACCTTATTTAATAAACCGTCTATTTATAAAACAAAGAAAAGTAATATTTTGGCTTTGGGAAGAAGTGTTTCCGACTATCTATTTAAGAAATACATCTTCTGTGAAACAACAAGACATTGAGGCCAAGTCAATTTTTATCGTAATAAAATGAAATTCGGAAGGAAAGACACTTTGTTGTAAGATAGCCAACCCAAACTATGATGGATATAGAGTTTTGCAATCTATTTGTGAACTGTGGAGAGCGATTTCCTGACAATAAAATATGAGAAGTTGTGGGCATGAAATGTGTTATACAGAACAAGAAGCGTGGACGACAGGAAAATCAAAAGTGTTCTACGCATGCGTACAGATCCGTTCTCTTCCCACACTCGCTCCATCTCACTCACACTCGCACAGCATGCTGCGGGCGGTTTGAGTCCCGGCTCAAGATCAGATCATCAACAGCAACAGCAAGATCAAGTTCAAGCAGTGTGTGCTGAGTTTCTTTCTGGGATTCACTAGCATGCAGAGTTCTCTTCGGATTGTGTAAGGAGTGTATGCCCGTGTGTGTGTGTGTGTGGGTCTGCGGGTGTGTGTGAGTGAGTGGGCGTGTCCAGTGGGCGTGGGTGTGGGTGTGGATTTACACAAGTCGAAAGACGCATAGCAAATCAAACGTTTGACTAACAAATGGAATCGAAGCTAAGTACTAAAGAAGAAATTAGAAGTTTAACTAGTGAGTAGGATTAAGATTACTTTGATAGCATGAAAGAATAGTATAATAATAAGAATAATGATAAAAAGTTAGTAGAAACTGGAGGTGCAACGCAGCCGGGAATAACCAGTTAGCCAGGTCTATATACTATATTGATGAGAAATATTTTATTGAATAAGAATATTTTTAGAAAACCCACGCTATTGACTTTTACGTGGGCAACATATTTCGCAATTGGGCCATAAATAATGAGTATCCGATAGTCCAGTCTCTATCTTATTCTTTTTCCAGAAACCGGTAGAATTGAAATTTATTTTAGAAAACGTGATCTCAGATTTCGATTTGTATTGGAGGATCTAAACTGCTCAATTGCAAAAATAACACCCAAAACCGGTTTAGTCTTACTTTTTCAATAGGTATTTTTAATTACATATGACTTGTAGAATTCAAAAACCGGTTTTTATTGGAAAAAAAACACCAAAGATGGGTCTAGAAATGCCATATCGGTGAGTAGTTCGATTTCGAACGGTAATGAAACTTTTTGTGGGTCAAGGCGAGGGTATTGAGATCACACTCTTTCAGCATTTCCTGGACCTGTTTTCGATTCGCAGGTGAAATTCGAGTGGAACTGCGAGACCCACTCCGAGTGACTGTCGCCAGATTAATGTGATGGCTTTCAATGCCGAAGAGCAGCATCGGCACAGATATCTTAGTCACAGACGTTTCTTCGATGATTGCAACCACAATGGCCCTTAGTCATAACGACTTAACACCTGCTAACTGGTTAAAGTCCGGCACGCGCCAAATGCTCGCTTCACTGAGATTGAGATTTGAGATTCGAGATTGAAAATGGGAATGGGAATGGGGAGATGGATGTGGATGTGGATGTGCGGTGGATATGGAGATGGGGTTAATTGGTGGGAAAAACATACACAAAACGAAAATCAAAAACGAAATTTCGTTCCTGGCAAAGGATCTTTGTTTTCGTTTTAACTTTGATTCTTTTCATTTTCATTTGGCACACAAAATTTTGGCTTTCAATTTCGCTTTCTCTTTTACGATCTTCTTGATTAACGTTTTTTGTAATGGTTTTTTCATAAATTTTCGATAAAATTTAATTAGCTTTTCTCTTTTTTGATTTCATTTTCAATTAAGAATTTTTCGAGATAGAGAGAGAGAGATTCTGTTGGATTTATTGGATTGAATTGATTTGATTTGATTTGATTTGATTTGATTTGATTGATTGATTTGATCTGAATTGAATTGATTTGATTTGTTGCAAAAAAACTTCCCAACTACTTACTGCTGGCATAAGTTGATCTGTACTTCTGACGCGAGTCACCTTGTTTTTGGTAATCATCTTCTTGACGCACGTCTCCACCTGGACGTTCCACTTCATGAAGGCCACGTAGGCGATGTAGATGGTGAACAGGATGAGGGCCTCCCACCAGAAGATGCGATTGTCCCGGAAGAAGTAGATCAGCACCAGCAGACTGATGCTGTAGAACGAGCAGTCGCGGAACAAAGGCCACCAGGTGAGCGACAGGACCGTCTTCGAGAAGAGCGCGCACATGCCGATCACGAACAGGATGTTGAACACGGCGGAGCCAACGATCGTACCAATGCCCACGTCGTCGAACGACACGAAAACGCCAATTACACTGGTGAAGAGCTCGGGGGCACTGCCACCCGCCGCCATAAACGTCGCGCCGGCCACATCGTCCGTGATGCCGAGCTTTTCAATGATTACGTCAAGGGAAGGCACGAAGAATTCATCGCAGACAATGGCCAGCGCCACAAACATATATATCACCCCAATGATGTGCAGGATGACAGCGCCGTTCTCAAGCTGTTCTTTCGTGAATAGATCTTTCGGGAATAGTGGCGTTTTCGTGGTGGTCGAGTTATCGTTGTGCGTGTCTGCAAAAAAGGAGTTGAACAAATTGATTAGATTTTACAATTTTTAGCATTTAAATTAACATTATTTGTTTTAAAAAAAAAAAAGTGTTTAGCAACAGAACCTAATGGTCAAGTTTCTGCCAGGACTCTTAAGCTTGAACATGAAATAGAAGAAGGCTTACCAATACCATTGGAAATAAAATTTGATTAACTTAATTGCCATATTCTGTTAAAAAAAATGAGTACAATTTTTGTTTTTTATATTTCCTTGTTCTTAAGTGTGTGTGTGTTTTTTTTTGAATAATTATTACTGCTCAAAGTTTGATAAAAAGGACAAGGACAACCCCTCTTTTCTATGAACTATTATTACTATGGACTACCAGAAAATATTGTATATTAAACATAACGCCAAGGGCAAACTCATGTTAATAAACTTATTGTTTAATATAATTAAATAATTAAAATATCAAGGATTAAGCCTTAAACATAATAGGAAAATAATATTATGAATGTTACTTTTATTTTTCAAAAGATATTTGCATTGTAGGCTGACTGACTCATACTTAATAATAATTTGTACAATTTGTGTAACGAAAAGGTTACCTCAAAAACCAAACTGAAATCATTTTCCCCATTGATTAGCTAATCATTGCAAAGCCTCAAAGTATAGTATTTGCACTGACGAATTTGTCATTTTGTCGTCTGGCATTCTGACCTTTCCGATTGCTACCTGTAAATATCTCTATCTGCGATTCGCTACATCCATCCCCCATTAGACATCCTCAATTAAGTGGCTCGACCTTTTGGAAATCGCTGGCAAAACTCCCTTGTCGCATGCGGCGCCTTTGGTGCGCGATTTTCATGGCAATTATTTTGCAAATTATGCAGCGCGTTTTGCAACAATTAACAAATTGCACTTATTCGCCGCCGACTGCCATGATAATGTTGATGGTAAATGTTTGCAATGTAAATGTTTAACAATCATTTGCTCTGTGAGCAATCATTTCGGCGCGTGCGCCAAGTAAATAATTAACGCGACTTTAATCGCTTGTGTGACTTGTGATCGCAGCTCCACTGATTCATGTCGTTCACACAGTTCTAATAAGTCAGCTTCGATTTCTTTGTGTGGCAGCCACAAAATCCACATAAATCATCATGGTGCTTTAATCTTGAATCTAGCTTTGCTTATTTTAGGTTTTGTTCTCCTATCTTTAAAATGTGTAATGGGGTAAATCAAGGTTTTGGAAAGGAAAGGGTCACAAGCAGAGAAGGCTATAAAGTTATTTGTATATTTTTGATCCTGCTTTTAAATTTTCTGGAAAATGAAATGAATTTTAAACATTGATAATTCATAGGTTCATGTCACAAGTCATATATTAATATTTATTGTGTGGGGGTCGCAGGAGAAACCTATTTCCTACGCCTCTGAAATTAAGTCCGGATTGACTCACTTTATTTGTCAGTTCGAGACGATAGACATAGACCGAACAGACAGGCGGACAGCAAAGAAATTTGCTCTATAACCGGTTTGCGACTGACGGACTCCCTGCCAATTTGCATGCAGCTAACGGACCCCATTGCGCCACACCCACTTTACCCACTTTACCCACCCCGCCCCACCTTCCGTGGGGGCGGTGGGCGGTCCGACACCGAGCGTGAGCCACAAACGAACGATTCTTATGAATCACTGAGCAAATAAGCAAATGCTTAATGAGTGACGACGACAGGGCGATGTCTCTCGAAGCAGTTTGAATTCAACCATTTTCAAGGGGACTGCGGACTTGGGTGGCATTACAGCCCACTTTCAACACTCGTTTTGAAGCAGGTGCCCTGCATATCGAACTGGATCATCGCCACTCGAAACATATAAATGAGCAGACTTTCTGATGGGTTTTCTCATGCAGTTATGAGTTGGTCAATGGATTTCATGCACTGCGAAAGCTATTGAGAGCAATCGAAAACGGCACACTAATGAAAAAATGGAATAGTATAAATAATATCTGACTATTGAACTTAAATTGTAAATTAAATATTAAAATTATAAAATGCATATTGAATTGCATGATTCGATATTAAACAAGACAAGCCAAGTTAATAATTAAATTGAGTACAATTATTTGGATTTACTATGTTCGTTTTATCAGTGCAGATACGGGTTCACATAATGCCATTAAAGTTGCTACCTCATACGTAATTAAACCAAGAGATAAGCAAAAAGGAATTTCTGGTACGTGATAAAGTTCGAACTCCAATATATTAAGTTTTATCTGACTGATGTTGAACTATTGTATATTGACAGAATCAAAAGTAAGCCCTTAAATTAATTTGCACTAATAACTTTTCGTTGTTAAAAACATTTAATATTAAAACAACAAATATATCCAAACAAAATAAAACAAAAGTGACATTATTATTATTAAAAGAAACAAATAAATTACTAAAAATTACAATAATTAAATTCAAGATAATGCAAGTTCAATTTTCAGTAGTCTTATACTTTTATTTTTTTTTTATTGCAGAGCGTTATTTAAAAAGTAAACAAAAATAAAAAAAAACACTTTTATATTTAAACGGCGCCCCGTTCTCCTATGAAAATCACCATGCTCTTGTGTTATCTTTTATAAATGAATCAGAGGTATTGAGTTACTTAAGCCCTGAAATTATTGCACTTAAAATAGACTGGCCTTGAAATTAAACGAGCAAGTAGCACCAATAAATATAAATAAACTCAAGTTACTCATGGGAATTCAATTAAGACAAGAAGATCCCTACAAAAAGTTCTTAAGCTCTCAAGGCAACTTGAATAAATTGTATCAAGACAGTTTTTTGCAAACAACTGATTACGCCATCTAGTCATGATTTTGAGGAGAAATATTCTATCTATAGTGAGTGTTGCCTGCACGAGCCCCTCGAAGCAGAGTTGGTCATCAAATTGTTATTGGTTCACATGATGAAGGTAACAAAATAATGACTATTAAATATTATTTATTACTTATTGTATCTTATTATTTATTGCGATTGCTATTGCCTTTTTGCACATGTGGGCGTCTGCCTCGCTGGCTGCCTGCTCTCCATCTTCATATAAAATAAAATACTTTTGTCGGGGCGAGGGGAAACCAGTTCCGAGTGGCGCGATTGAAATGGCACAACAATTTGACTAAGCGATTGCAGTCGTCGTGAGCTCAGAAGACCCCAGAGCACATATGCCAGAGATGGTTCGTGACCAGTCACGAAAATAATTAGCATTAAGATTCTTTAAGGTGAGTGAAGGCATTAAAATTTCTTTCGGCGAGGTGATAATCTCTTTAGAAATTATTTTGTTATTATCTTGGTGACATTGGAAGAGAGCGTTTAATGATATCACCCAAAAGCTGAACAAACAAATACAAATAATTTGCAGTTTCACATACATGATAACAAAATAAAAGTTTAGGTGCAAAAGTGGATAAGTTGAGGCAGCACTTGAAAATTTAAAAAATTAAAAATGTTTTTTTTTTAATAAACAGTGGATTAAAGGTTTTCATAAGCAATCACTTAATTTAATAAAAATAATAATTTAAGTTATAAGAAGGATAAAATATTTAAATAAATTAAATTCCAAGAAATGCCTCAAGTGGACTTAAGTTTTTTCAAGCAATAACTGAATGTAATTGGGTCTGAAAATAGATATTACAGCAACTGGGAATCATTAAATCGATTTAAGAACAAAATTAGATCTTTTCTTTTAATCAACCTCAATTAAAATACCACGAAATGGTTAATTTAAATGCAATTTTACTTTAAAAAATGTTTTAATAGAGCAATCTTTCTACTGTATCCTCACGTACCCACCTCAATGCGATACTCAATCCCACTCACACACACTGCCGGCGGATACGTGATATGCGTCATGCGGTTGAGACGCGTTGTTTACGGAGCAACTGGAGTCGTAACCAGAGAACAAAGCCACAGCAGAATGCTCTGCGGCTGTCGCCACTCTCGGTCCGAATTCGCAATCAGTTCGCAAGTGGGAACCGATCCATTCAGATGGCAGCCGCAGTGATTCCGAACTTTGCCCAGGAGGAGCTCTTCGTCAGCAGGGCCACCATTCGGCTGCAGTTGCCGCAGGGCGGAGCCCAGTTGCCCACCGTCTTTGAGTGGCGCACACAGGTGGTCACGCCCACACCCGTTGCCGCCCCCGAGGAGGAGTGCATTAGTGGGCATCGGACCACGGAGAGTGCCACGCCCAAGAGCAATTACTACACGCCCCCGCGGATCCTCGGAACGGAGGCGAAGCGCAAGAACCTGCCCCAAACGTTGGGCAACTTCTTCGAGGCGGAGCGCCACGCCAGCGCCTGGAATCGCGTGAGCAAGTAGCCACCAACCGAATCCATCCCAGAACGAAACCCATCCAAAGGGAGGCCTAATCGATTAACCCATTAAGTGGCAAGAGCTGCAGGAGAGTGAAATTCCATTCCGTTGCCAAAAATTCCAATTCATGGCCCAAAATTGCTTACTCGAATGGTGGGTGGGTTGATAGATACGCTGGCCTGGGACAAACACAAACCCAAACCCAACTATGTATATAAGCATCCCATGAATATTTATGTGCCACCCCCTTGTACCCTGATAATGCAATAAAAGTATTATTTGATAGATAAAGCGAAATTCTTTGAGGCCCTCCATAGCCCGCCGCCGTCCCAAGGGGTTAAACTTCATTAGGACCCGATAAGCGGGACCCAAATGACTTTGGGACTTGGCCATGGATTTTCTTTCTGCCACGTCATCAGTGGGCATAAATCAGGGCTGAACAAACGCACGAAAATTACAGGAACCAAGAAAGTGAGAGTCAAAGAAAAATCGCACGCCTGGCCGGAAGTTCATTATGGTAGCTCAAAGCGGAAGTGCCAGCTACACACTCACACTTGCAATTGCACACACACACACACACACACACATCAGGGAACTGTGGTGTCCGCGGCTTTTCTTTTCACGCTCTCTGACCCGCCAACTGCTAGTTTATCAGAGAGACAGCGCGCTGTGGCACGGGCCAAAACGCTTCGCAGAGAGCGGCCAAGAGTTTCAAGGTGGCTGGCGAATCGATTAGCCAGCCAAACAGCCAAACAGCCAAACAGCCAAAATCAGAACAAGCCAAACGTGCAATGCACATGCAAGCCACTGTCAGCGGCAAAAGCTCAGGCACACTGCAAAAAAATGCCACGTAAATTAGTCATCATTGCTGTTTATGTGACTATCAACATGAATTTATCGCTTTTATTGCCTTCGAAAGAGGACTTCACCACATGACAATACTTTATGAATCATATATCAAAGTATCTAACCCGACCGTTTATGTGTTTAGATGGCAGGTTATTAACCTCATTGAAACATCATTTGAAATAATTATGAAAACAAATAAAGTTTGGATAATAGGTAATAAAATGATTTTAATGCAACTGATTATATCAACAGTTAAATTATAAGCAAAAGAGGAATATTTTGTTTACTTGTTTGTTCTAACTTCATTGGGGTTGCCCACAAACTTATTTAATTTTGATTAACTCCGTTCATATTTCATTAGTATATTTTAAAACATTTTATATGTGATTTAAGTTAAGTTATTTTTTATATTGTTAAAATGAATCGATGGTTGTGCAGATATTAAAAAACACTAACTCAAATACTTCTTAATATTCAAGGTGACACTTAAATCTCTGGTGTACACAACATTTTCAATCGATTTTAAAGAATTTAGAGTTTTTTCTTTTTTAGATTTTGAAATATTGTATTTTACCACGACTTAAAAAAACAGAACATTTCAAATCATATATTTTTTATTTAAATCTATTAAAAGAAAATAATTTAATTTGCTAACACTAGATTTATATCATTAGTGTTTTTCGCAGTGCATGCAGGGTTGTCAAGTGGCTGTTGAATCAATGCAGACTGAGAGAAGAGCCTCGCTCGTCCTGGCGCAGTGTGCTCGATGTGCGGTGGTTGGGGATGTGGATGGGATGGGGCACTTAAGGATTGTCATAGAAGGTTTATCACGGCTATGAGCAGCTGTCAATGAAGGTTGCTCGGCGGCAGTCCTTGCCACCTTCAAAAGTTACGGCGACCATAACTTGGCACAGTTTCGGGCACAAAGCAAACACACATCCACATCCACATCCACACATGAGTGGGCCGCATTTTAGCTAATCAAAAGCAGCTCCATCCCCAGGGCAATCCCGATGTGGACCAAGCCCAAAGTGCCAGCATTATAATGCCCTTCCTGGCACTATGTGCTTGACCCAATTTCGCCTAGAACTATAGCCCCAAAACAAACGGAATGGGAAACCTTTAATTTAATGGGAAATGTTTTTTAAACTATTTAACGCGTTTATGAATTTATAGCTGTTGTTAAAGTTTGCCAGCCAGTGTAACATTACAAAATTCTGTTGAAGAAGTTTAGCTTGTTACGAAAAGTAGGTACTTTGAATTTATGCGCCATTTAAAGTGGATATATGAACAAGAGTCTGATTAATTATCTTTTAAGAATCGCATGAGTTACCCATATATGAGCTATACAAAAAGATATGTGAAATTCCAGAAAGTGAAACGTAAAACTTGATGATTCAGACAAGGTTTTTCTAGACCGAAATTATAATGTTAGCGTTTATAAAGAACGGGGGGTTTCACAGTTGATTTATTAATATCCGTCTTGATTAAAAACTATTTTTCATACTTCATTTGCACCTTCAAAGTGTAATTCTTTACAAGCGAAATTTCAATAAATTAACCTCGTTTAAATTAGCGATTATAAATTGCTGTTTGATAAAAACTTATATAAATCACAGAGACAGAATTACCACAAAACATAAATAGGTTATCGGTTTATTTATCTGATTTGTGGGAGACATAATCTCATTATTAGTTTTTGGTAGGTCTTTGTGTGAATCGATGCATATCTCTTACCAATTTGTGTATAATTTGTTTTCACGGTGTTAAAACCATTCATAAAGATCATGGAAGCTTTTGAACTCGATATATTAACATAATGGAAACAAATAAAGCCCGATCTAGCTTGTTTTCGACCCATTCGCTAGCATTCGAGAAAGATTTGCTTACGCAGTTCACAGTGAATGACACTTGATATCGTTGAGAGACAGACTACGGATTGCATTTGCTAACCGGTTTTCTAAGAGTCCGACCACAAATCCCCGCTTCGAATGAATCACGCCGATAAGGGCGATTCATTGATAGCCAACGGCACTTGCAAAGTGAATCATTCGGGACTTAGGCCCCAGGTCTGCTGTGTGGCATATCCAATCCTGTGGGCTCACCTGAGCTGAGTCAGTTGCAGCTGGGACCAAAAATGAATGCCAAATCACAGCCACCAGGGCACAGGCACGGGCTTGGGCACTTGGGCACACAAAAACGTGGACAACACAGGATGACAGTTGGGCAGACAGGAGGGGCAATTAGTGGCCACTGGGATTGGAAGGACACTGGCAATGGCGATGGCGATGGGTGGGGGGGGGAATGTCAATAATTAAAAAGGCGGCCAAATGTTGTCATTTCGGACCGAAAGCACCGCAAAAGCACAGCACTGAAATCGCTGGGAGGTAGGAAGGAAACAACTTCCTGCCACCCACACGAGCTCGTTTCTCTGGCGTTTTTATTTCATCGTCTCTCGTGGCTTTTAGCATGCAACTCACACGTCCTTGCCAGGACGCTATTGTTGATGTTGTTGATGTTGTTTGTGTTGTTTGTGTTGTTTGTGTTGTTTCTGTTACTGGCACTTTGATTTATCGATTTAAATTTGTGTTTAAGGCGCTGTGCGTGTTCGTGTTGCCTTCATTTCGGTGCTTTTCGTCTCGGACTTTTCCCAACTCGTTTTCCGCTGCCGCTTCGGTTTGGTTTTCATTTTCATTTTTCGTTTTCGTTCTTGCTTTTGCTTTTGGTTTCTGTTTCTGTTTCTGTCTCTGTTTTTGTTTTCCTCAATCATTTTTCAAAATGTTTGCATGCATACACACACCCGCACAAAGTTAAACCAAATTTTTGGCCGCCTGCCGTTTAGGTCGAGGTCTTTACTTAACTTTATATTCTCCTTCCCTTCGGTTGTAATTTTTCTGTTTTTTTTTCAGGGTCTGTCCCGAACCACCCACCAACCGTGCACCCACAAAAACGCCGACGTTGAGAGCCTGAAACGTCGTTAACAGCCACGTTTGCGTGTGCCTCACACAGACACACACTAGCCCACATACTTATACTATATTTCAGCCAAGAGTGTGTGTATTTTTGTTGTTATTATACGGAGAGCGCGCTCGCAATTTGGGTCGATGGTAAAATAGAAAAGCCAAAAGCAAGGCAAATACACATACACACACACAGGAATTTCTATATGTACATACATATAAATATATATATGTATATATATATATATATATATATATATAATTTCGAACAAAGGTCGCTGAAGAGAAGACCAGTGCACATTTATATAGAGGTATACGTTCATATATGTACGTATGTACGAGGGTGACCTGAGTTATGTGCGCGCCCTGTCTGCATTATTTTCGTTTTTTTTTTTTCGCTGTGTATGTCCTCCGCTTTTTTGTGGACTTTTTCCCGCTGGTTTCATGTTAATTGCTCGTGGCCTGTCGCTTGTTCCAGCAATCTGCGTTAATTTTAAAGACTGATTTACACACAACAAGCATTTGTGGTGCAAATACCCGTGCAATTGTACGATTCATTGCAATGGCAATTGCAATCGCAGTCAGCAGGACACGTTTCGCCTTCGAGTAGTTTTGTGTGTCACGAGCTACGATTCGGCGGCGGCGGTTTATTTGTATTCGGGGTAAAAAGGCAAACAAAGTACGGGATTGGATGGGATTTGCCGGGGTAGCTTATCGGCGCTTGACATCATCAACATCTATACCCAAGCGGAGATTTGTCGCGTTGTCATCATCCCATTTCACTGCCAGATGGGATGTGCAAATACACAAAGGAGTGAGCTCTAGTCGATCACTGTTTGCGCTCGAAACTTTTCCCTTTTCCCGTCTCCCTTTTCCCCTTCCATTTCCCCGGAAAAAGGGGCAGCCACTTTTTGACAGGACTTGGCTCAGTTGAGTCATTAAAATGAGAAATGGCTCCGGGCTCCGTGTGCAATGCTGGGTTTAATTGTTGGCCAAAATGTGACTGCGCCGCCGAGCACGGGAGCAGAAACGCAGTCAAAAGGACAGGCCGAATCAGAATCAGGGGCAAAAGGTAAAAAGGTTGCAAAAGGTGCAAAGGGTGGGAGGAGGCAAGAGCGGCAGCTTGACTTTCGCTGATGTGGCATAAAAATGTAGAAAAAAAAAGAAACATATGTATTTCCACATATGTGTGCTGGGCACACATTAACACGCTGTTCTTTGGGGCGCATACACAGATATATATTTCATCGGCCAAACTGCAGACAGTTGTTCCATTATGTTCATTTGCAGCCGCTTATGCTGCGGCCTGGATAATTTATGTTCGCCCATATTACGTATACGCAGCGCATATGAGTTTTGCGGGAAATTACTGTGGTTGTTTCGCCTCAGCGGCGGACACTTCATCCGTTACGTATACGAAATGTAAGCACATAAATATCGCTCATACGCAGTGTGGCTGCAAAATAATTGCCATGCAAGAGAGATCCGGCCAACATCTTACTTCCCGTTTTTAACGGTTGAGGAATGTTACATGACGTATAATTTAAAGCAAATTAAAACCGCTTTCGACGTATTTAAGAATATAAATAAGCAAGTAAATAGTATCAGTATCTGTCTTTTGGAAATACTTAAACTTAAAAATGTTCAAAGTGTGCTTTTAAAAAAAAAGCAATGAGTAATGCCAACAATTTGTCTTGAAATTTGTATCTTATAAATGAGGACTTTTAATGAATTTCTTAAAATACGCATATGCATATCTCATGTCAGGATGGCTAACTTATACGACGTGTGGGCAGGCCAGGAATGTACCTGTGCCAATATTAAACATTTGTCTGATTCCGGGCCTTGAACTTTTATTCGCTATCATTTCTCAAACCTCCCACTCGATTCCAACTCATCGATGCCCCATGCAAGGCAAATTCAATTTGTCTTTGCTGAAAAGTTTGACGTAGGGCACCGCCCAGGCCAAAACTTCTCGCCTCCGAAATTGAATGGCTCATTTAAATACAAATGCCATTAGTCAGGCACCCACTCGCAGATGTTGCAAAATCCATGATCCCCATACGCGCGGGAATGACTTGGAATGACTTTGAATGGAGGTGGAGTCGAGGACAGAGGGACTCACCATTGATACCACGTTGATTGGCCGCATTATCCTCGTCGGAGCCGGGAACTGCATTGGGGTTGAGCTCTTGGTCCTGCTCCTGGTCCTCCTCCAGGCCGAACATCTGCTCCCCGGACTGAAAGGGGTACATGATCTCGGCCTCGTCCTCGCCGGACGTTTGCGATGGGGCACCCACTCCGCCCAGGACATCGTTGTGGTTCTGGTTTTGGTTTTGGTTTGGGCTGTTGCTGTTGCTGCTGCCGCCGAAGTGCTGCTTGGCCGACTTGGGCTTGGCAGCATCGCCCAGTCCCAATCCCTGGGTGGTTAAGCACAGCAGCAGGATGCTGTAGACCGGCAGGCGGAGGCAGCGATTTCTGCAGCGGCTGCGACAGCTGCTGCTTGGGTGGAGTAGCTGCTCCACTGAGGCACCACGAGATGTTGCAGTTGCTGCAGGCGTTGCTGGTGTTGTTGCTGTTATCGCCGCCGTTCTGCTTCTTGTCTTTGCTTTCGTTATTGTTGTTGCTGATATTGTTTTTAATGTTAATAATACTAAGCGCTTGAAAATATTTACACACTCGTCCAGTATTGTAGCTTGGTGTTGCTGTTGTTGTTGCTGCTGCTGTTGCTGCTGCTGCTTGTTCTCCGCCTGGTCAAAGGAGGCGTGGCCTCGTAGGCGCCCCCTTCGCCGGCGACTGTTGAAGTCTATCGTTGTGCTGCTGGTGCGGCCAACGGGCAACATGTTGTCGCTGTGGCACCAAGTGTTGCGGCTCGCTGTTGCTGCTGTTGCAGTTGCTGCAGTAGTTGCTGTTGCAGTTGCTGCTGCTAAGGCTCCATGATCTTTAGCTGCGGCTTCCCGAAGCAGCTCCTGGACCGCTGCTCCTCCCACTGCTGTTGTTGCGATTGCTGGTTGCTGCCTCTGCTGTTGTTGTTTGCTGCATGTTGTTGGCTGCAACATTGGACCCGTTGGAATAATGTTGTTGGTTGTTTGGTTTGTTGGTTGTTTGTTTGTTTGGTTGGTTGGTTGGTTGGTTGGTTGGCTTGGTGTTATCGTTTCACTTGCAAAACCGTTTGTTGTCGTTGTACGCTTTTGATTAGACTGAGTTTAGGTAAGAGTTACTTGCTTGCTGGCTGGATCTCTGCGATCCATTTGTATCACACAACTTTATATATACACTATACATAAATAACAATTAACACGGAACGGAGAGAGCGTAGAAAGTGGGCGCGGGCGCGGATTCAGGTTGCCGTTTCCGCTGGTGTTGCTGCTACTTCCGCTGCTATTGCTGGCGTGGCTAAGCGAAGTCTCAGCATTTCCATTTCCACAGGACGTGATTTTCCCCTAGATTTTCACACACGCCCGCCTCTTGTGTGGTATTTTCACGCCTCCTCTTTTATGTTTTTCTTTTTTATACTTTTTTTTCACGGTTTTCTCGGTTCTGTGCCACTGCTGCTGCTGCTGCGCTCGCTGCTACTGCCGCTGCTGCTATTCCTGGCCATTTGTCTGAGGCTTTTCCGCTTTTCCGACTCGACCTGTCCCTGTGTGCGTGCTCGAGTGTGGAAAAGTTTCCCTGAGTGGCCGCTGCGAAAGCTGGAGCTCTGTTTCCGCTTCGGTCTCGGTCTCAATCTCGGTCTGCAGCTGAAGCTGAAGCTGGACTACATCACGCTGCGCACTCTGCTGGCGTTGTGAGCGCTGCCTGGCCGAGCCTGTTTTTGAGCCTGGCCAGGATGTGGGCTGGAAAACCGACTGCCGACTGCCGACGGCCGAGGACCGACAGCCGTGGAGGATGCTAGCCTGGAAGCTCGGCTTTCCTATCCAAAATGCTCAAGGAGTGCGGGAGAGAATACTGCTGCGCCTGCGTCGCTTTTGTTTACATTTTCAAAGTCTTCTGTTAAGGCTCAAAGGATGGCTGTCTGTGAAGAGAAAGTTGCAAGCAAATATTTAAATCAAATATATATCTTAAACATTTTAAGATTTGTGACTATATCATACCACACATACATCACATATTGAAAAAAATATTTGTTTGATTAAAGGTTTTTATAGCATTTTATTTTTATTTATAAAGAATTAGTAACTTTAGACTTTACTTCAAAACAAAACCAAAAGGTGGCGAAATTTGTTAAATAATACTCAGATTTTAAATTTGTTAATTTTTCATATAAAAAGAAAAATTATTTTGTAATTATTAAATCAATTAAGTACATCTTGCAACATTTATACAAATTAAAACATTGCAAAACAATTTCAAGAGCACACATTTTACGGAGCAACTTAGTTCGTACTTTTCAATACTTTAACAAATTTATTGCATACTCTTCGGTCAACTTTTCTCTTTGCCATTTTCCAGGCTCTCTGGCAAACAATTTTCCGAGCTCACAATCTCAATTTTCTCGACCCTCTCTAAATGCCGCTTATCTGCTGGGCCTTATCGCTTTTCTCACGGCTTTTTTTTTTTGCTTTTTTCCTTCGTTTTCTGCTGTGTTTGTTGTTTTAGCTTACGCTTACAATTTTTACTTTCATTTAGGTTTAGTAGGTGACTGCGCCCCCGCCCACTGCCCGTTTTTTACTGCTTCTGGCTGAATGTGCGGTTATGTTCATTGTTATGCTTTGAGTAGCTCCCGCTGCTTCTAGTCCTAGTCCTTCCTCACTTCTGCTAATCCTGCCCCCTTCCTTGCTGCCCATCTGCGTCTTTTTGTCCTTTTTTTGCTGTTATATTTAGCCGTAGGCCAGAGTTTGGCCAAGAATTCAACCGTGTGGCTTTGTTATTAATTATGTTTTAGTCCCGCAATGTTTTGTGTTGTTTTTTTTTTTTTAGAAAATTG
Source organism: Drosophila elegans (assembly GCF_018152505.1). Lineage (NCBI taxonomy): Eukaryota > Metazoa > Arthropoda > Insecta > Diptera > Drosophilidae > Drosophila > Drosophila elegans. The sequence continues at coordinate 2,648,145 of NW_024546167.1, forward strand.
CGTAACATTTTTGCGCTTTCTTTGCTTTACATAATTGCCCCATCAATTTGAAGGAACCTACAAATATTTGCTATTTTTTCTACAGTTTGCTTCTTTACTAAAAAATATATAATTTTGATATGAAATACATTTTGTAAAGGATTTTTACGTTTCATATTAAATTCCTTTTAGTTGTTTTTAGTAACCTAAGAGTAAAAGTATACAGCTTACAATTTTTATTTTAATTTCATCTTATTTTAATTTCTCATACCTTTTTATAACTCTTGTAACTAATTGTATAATTTTTGAAGAGCAACAGCATTTTTTTAAGGATTTGCTATCTAATATCATAGTACAATCGCTTTTATATAATTTGTACAACATGTTGGCATAAAGTAAGCTTGGTACCTAAAAATATGCGTCGGAAAAGCCACCAGAACGCTATTAGTCGCGTTTTAAGGCAAGCCCAATTTAGCATGGGCACAAATGGGAGCTCCTGGCTAATTGTTATATCATTTGCTGGGCAACTTTAAAGGGGCGGGGTCGCTTAAAGAACGGGGTCGAACCCGTGACAGCCGAAAGTTTGACTGTTTAATTCCCTTCTTGACTTGACCAGCCGAAAAAGAAGGCAACCAGCAAGCATGAAGAAACTCTGCACACTCGCACAACGCACACACACACACACACACACTCATAGCACACACACGTATATGGCGAAAGCAACGTTTTGACCTCTTTATGAAAAAGGCCTCAAGCACGAGAAGGCTCAGGCTCAGACTCACACACACCAACGCACAACAGGCACGAACGGGGACTGCCATTAATGTTTCTGCACTCACACAGACGACCGAAAAACGCTTTGCCTGTAACCATCATGCCCGCTCCGCCGCCCCCCCTTTTTTGTGGCTTTTTATTGCTTGATTATATAAAAATTGTTTTTTTTTATATAGCATTTGTTCACTGCTTTGGCAAATCTTTTTACTTGGCCCCCTTAAGGATTAGTGGCCTTTCGATAGCGAGGTAAGGAGAAGTAAGTATTTGATTGGTTTTAAGTTTTTCCTTTGATTTCAAACTGCAATAAATTTTCCAACACCTCGCGCACCAACACAAGCACACACACAAGCACACGGTTAAAAGTTTCTGCACACACATACACAGAGCAGAAGGATTTGGGGACGCACCATCCGCTCGTTGGTCCTGCGAGGATGTTGTCAGCACAGCGCCCGAAAACGTTTTGGGGTCCCTGCCAGGCGGCCACGAGTCCGGAGGCCACACACGAAGTCCGTGGAAGGCCGAAGAGTGCCGAACGGAGCCGAAAGGACAACGACTTCCAGTCGCGAGGATGGGTATTCAGCTGGCCAGGATCGGGTTCGGTTTTTTGGTCTCAGTTTCAGTTTCGGTTTCATTTTCAGCTGCTGGCCTATCTATCTGTGGGCATCGTTTCGAATTGTAATTAATTAATTTACTATGACTTCCTTTCGCACATATTTGCATTAACCCATCACAGGACAAACATTTCCTGCTGCCGCTCTCGGGTTTCCAGTTTATAGCATACTTTCGGGGGTACGGTAGCTGGAATATAGATTGAGAGAGGAGAGAGGAGAGAGGAGAGAGCGCGCAGCTGTTCGTGGCTCCAGGTGGTCCCCATCTTCATCTCCCTCTCTCTCACTCCCTCACCCACTCAAACGAACGCCAAAAGAAAGAAAGAAATAAACGTTTGTGCATGCGTTACAACCACTCACACACACACAGACAGCCCAAAACGAATACACACACACACACACGAGCACAGACAAGCGCTCTCCACGCACAATTGTATTTTGATTATGCCCGGTTTTGGTACGCCGCATAGCTCGGATACTTCTACGCACAACAATGCCAAATCCCCAACTTCAAGTCCAGTAACTCCCTCTCTGGTATACCCACCCCCTCCCCCCTCATTTACCCCAAAAACCCAATCCAATCCAAGGCACCTCAACCCAACACCCCATTGATAGCCGCCAAGTTTGCCGTCACATCAAATATTTATGGCGACAAGAGAGCGAAACAAGTTGAAACGAAATAGTCGAAAATTCGGAATTTAAAATTTAAGTACGAGGACTGTTTGAACTTTAACTTGCAAAGGTATTAAAGTCGACAGCCTGCAACTCAAAGAAAAACAATTAAACGGCTAATTAAAATACTTAAATTAACTACAAAATTTATTTAAATCAGCTTTTATAGAGATAGTATCATTATTGATTTAAGCGAAAAGGTCACTAATAATTTAAAAATTGCTTGAATTTCAACTGCTTGAAAGCTTGAAACTTTAAGAATTCAAATTACAAATTAAATTCATTTCTATCTAATGAAATTATCGAAAATTCTGAATTTAAATTTTAACTACAAATACCGCTTTATAAAATATATTAAAGACAATCAATTAAGCTAACTTTAACAAAAACAATTGAAAGCTATATAAAATCGGTACATGGAAAGTGCGCATAATGATTGAATTAACTATCTTAAAATTTATTTTTTTCAATTTATGGAATTTGTAAATTTGGGGAATAGTGCGAAACCAATAAAACTATTTTGTAAAGTAATCTTTAGGTATTGGCAATGTATTGTACAAAGAATAAAAAATGCATAAGTCGTAAGAACTAAGAGCTTAGATTATTTCGTTGGATACGCTTACCAGATAAAATCAGTTATTTTTAATATCCAACTCTGTTAAGCCATTCAAATTGTAATTATCATCGTAGGCAAAATTGAAATTCGACAAGGCTAAGCTATAAATACATGGAGAAGGATAAATCATTAATTTAATACCAAAATGAATCTGAGACTGAACGCGCTTCTATTTTTGGTTTACAACTTTGGGTCAACCTGGTCCTTCAGAACGGGTGCAAAGAACCCTAGTCATTATAAAAATGGAAATGTTTAAGATCCGTAATAAAATTCAAAAGTACTAAAACAAATTTATTGTCCTGGTAGTGGTTTTTTTTATTCAAAGGATCGTACCACCTTTGATGTAACAGTCTTCAGTTCCAGAAGAGCAAACTTCTGACCAATGCAGTTACGAGGTCCAGCACTTAAAGGCAAATATTCAAATGGTTTTCCTCCTCAACTCGATCTGGTCGGAAATAGTGTGGGTCCTTAAAAAAGCGATTGTTTTAGCCCAGCAGGATAAGTGGCAAATTAAGTATAGTGCCCTTGGACACAATTCTGCCATATAAACAAAGAGCAATCAATAACGTCTTTAATTGTAAAATATCTTAATATACTTAACCGATATTGTAGTCCTTATCACAATAACGACCAACAAAACGAAAACTTGGGTAAACGCGTTGTGCCTCCTTAATAAATAGATATACATATCGCATGGATATAAATATTAATTTGGAAAAAAATAAATTAAAAAATTTTTAACATCTTTGAAGTTTTCATATTTAAAAAATACCTAAAAACCGAAATGATTAAAAATTGAAGCAAAGAATATACATTGTGCATAGTTTGCCCACCTGCAATTTCTATTTTCTTTGTTATTTAAAAACTAATTGGCCTGTGCTAGTTAGAGTATTGCAAAATTGACATTGCCAAACTACACCTTCAGGTTTTGGCTTGTATTTTTTCTGCTTTTTTGTGTCTGGAACAGTGGACTTTGTACTTGATTATCTATCAGACGAATGGCAGACAGAACGTATTAGCAAGCTCGTATCAGCGAGGGGCTCGCCCTATACTAAATGTTAAAATAATCATTAGAAATTACTTTTTGTGGTGAAACATTGCAGATCTGGCCTTGACAGGCCACAATAGAGATACGACATAACAAATAGTCAAAGTCAGAAGCTTCTAACAAAAGAGTTATAACTCTTATATACATAACAATGAAACCGGCAGCCGTTTTGCCCTTCCATCGACGCAGCCATCTGTTTTCGTTGAGAAAGCTTAATAAAGCATATAATATGAGAATTAATCAAAGACCACGCATTGACTTTTAGTCTGCATGGGAGAGGTGAACCCGTGACACGAGTCCTTAGAGAACAAGAACATACAAAAATGTTCCCTGGGAGTTGGACTCTTGACAGTCGGAGAAATTACACCCAAACGGCCCACATAGAAGCATTTGCCATTTCACGATTACATCTCCCTGGGTCGGCAATAAATCAAATTGGCAAACGAAAAGAAAAACAGAGAAAAGTTTTGCACACTGTGAATGGCTTTTATGGCATTTGTTTGGGCCCTGTAATTCGCTTGACATCTCAATGCTGCCACTGCTACTGCTACTTCCAGTGTTCAGTGCTCAATGCTACTGCTGCCGCTGCTTAATGCTTAATGTCCAAACTTATAACGGGCGAAAATTTTAATGAATGACGTCGTCATCATCAGCAGCTGAAGCCCAGAGTGGCAAGGACGCCGACCCACCCCCTCCCCCTCTCTTTCAAGGACATGTTTGGGCGAGCAGCGGGCAAACAATTTCAATGAACTTTGATAAATCGCTGCGAGGCGAAGGACGCACGGACTTATAATACACAGACGGGCATTCTGCTTGAGTGGACTTCCTATTTCCGGTTCCCATTTGGTCGCTATATTTGGGTCTGCCGCCGAATGCTCAGTGATTATGTAAATTGTTCTGCCCATTTGTAGCAGCTTCCTTTCTCCCGATGGCTTAATGTTTATTTTTACTCATCGATTGCATCTATTAAAAGAATATTCCGTACAATCCCAGTCGGCTTAGGGTCTTCTAAAGTGAAGAACCCTAAGCGAAGAACAATTAGAAATCTACGGGTTTCGCCTGAAAGTATGCCATCAATTTGCCACCGCACAATCGCTTCCACAAATATTCGCCGAGTAAAGTAAACTCTTATCCGGAGAGCCATTTCAGTTAATTATTGTTCGGCTTATCAAGTGGGGATCACACATGTCGTATGCGCAATTAGCAAGCTGGGAATAAAATCGCTGTCTTTAGGCGAACAACAATTCCCCAAACTGGCTGCCTCATTATGCCACTTCTCCTGTTGTCGGTTGTTGTTGTTATTGCCGTTGTCTTGTTTAATGCATTTTTGCCTTCATGCGGCAATGAGGAAGTAAATATTGCGCATACGCCACGTTGTGAGCACGCAATGCTGCATAGCATGTTTGGCACGTTCAGAGGCACAGAGAAATTGTTGGTCATAAAGAGCGATGTTTTCTACAGTGGAATATTCTTTTGTATACTTCGGCTACTTTAAATTTAAACAAAAACAGTGCAATAATAACGTTTTTAGATGTTTTAAATAAACGAAACCAATACTGTTTTGTGATGGAATAGGAAAATTACTTTTTTTATTTGAAAATATTTGAACTATATTTGAAAACTAAAATTTGTTGTATAATATGAATGAATATGAATTTCCCATATTAATTTTTAATTTTAAAATTTTAATTTAAAAGAATATGTATTGTGGTAAGCTAAAAAAAGTTGATTTGATTTAAGCATCCACCGTACTTGGCCAAGTTAAAGAAACCGCATTTACTGGCCACTTAAAAGAGAGAACTCCCATGTGGCCAGCCCATCCCCGCCCCTTTTTGGGATTCGGAAAAACTATGCAAAAGACTGAGCGGCCCCGCGACCTCTTATCGGACCATAAAAAGCTGTATAGAATGTTGCAATCAGTTAATTTAAGTGCAGGCCAAGCCAACACGAACAATGAGAATGGCAAGCAGCAACAAAAGGAGAAATGGAAATTTCACTGCGAAAATACACAAACGTGTGTCTTTGCGTGTGTATGCCTAAACACACACGCACAGTGCGCCACGCACAGTGGGTCAAGTTCCATTTCGACTGGATTCATCCCCAAAACGGTATGAATTCGCATCGGACTGGGACTGGGGCCCAGGAAAACTTAGGGGAAAAGTGGGGAGGCTACCCTCGGCGAGGGGTGGGCAATTTTTGCTCGACCCGAGGCACACACACACACACACACACACAAGCGCACAGCAAAGCACAAGTGGCTACTAATGCAAATAATTTACAAGTAGCAAATGTGGGCGGCAAACGCCAGCAGCAGATTCAGCAGCAGCCGACGTCAGCAGAGACACAGAAAGGACAAAACAAAAATGGGAAAAGCGAACAAAAAATAAAGGAAAACACACACAAAATAAACGACAGACGACGAGGCAAAATGTCGTCAACAAAAAGAAATATAACAAGAGGGGAAGGCTAGCTTGAGGGACCAGGGCCTAGAATACCCTTAAAAGTCTATTATTGATAAGACAGCTAGAAGACGTGTACTGCAGTAAGCCCTTCTAATTTTTCTATCTTTAGAGGCATTACAATTTACATATAAAATCTTAGAGCTGGCATTTAAAGGTGCAACACTTTTCATGGCTTTTTATATATATTTTTCGTCGTCCAACAAACATAACATTTTACAAGTCTCTATTATATAAACAAACTCTTAGTTCTTAAAAGTGATGTTGTAAAGATAGCGTATACAATTTTTACATATTTTTAAATTGTGACTTACATTTTTGCAGATTACAATAAAAGGACCTTCGATTATAAATTTAAAACCCTTAGAGTTGTTGTCATGTTTTTAACGTGTACTACACAACGTCTTTTACACATCTCCACATTTATTAGTACTCCTTAGAGGGTTATTTATAAATTATAATTATTAATTACTTATAAATATTTTCTTTTCATACATATTACTTTTGTGAAAAGATCTATTCAAGTCATTTTTGAACATCATTCGTTTTGTCTATAATATTGTTATATATAATAGTATTATTAATATGACTTCTATATCCAATATCTTTCTTAAAAAAGATCTATATCTTTATAAGTCTTCTTTAGCAATTTTATTTTGCCTTAGTTTCGAAGAATTTGTATAAGTTTAAATGTGACATTCGAATTATGTTAACTGATTATAAATATATTTTTGTTACGTTAAAAACATACCCTTTAGAAGAGTATAACGCAATAGTAACAAAGGGCAAGGAACAGAGGAGAGAGAAGAAAAGAGGAGGAACTTGGGGGCAAAAGAAGAGGAAGGAAGAGAAAAGCTGGGGGCACCGAGGCCCAGACCAGGAGAGAGGGGGGGTGAGCGGAAGGGAGGGGCGAGTAAAAAGGACATTATGCGTCTTTTCACATTTGAGAAAAGGACAAATTTGTAAGGACAAGTGTAAGTGAAGGAAACCGAAACAAACACACAAGCGCACGCACACTCGCAAATAGCGATACACGCACACACTCACAATCACACACACACTAGCACAGCACAGCGACAACGACAACGAATGCCGCAAATGTTTGTGGCCCCGCCCACTCCGCCCCCTTTTTGAGGCTGTTGAGAGAAAATCAATGCCAGACCATGAATCAAGATCAGGTTTTCAGAACGAATTAGGATGCCTTTTTGTGAGCATTACTAAAGTGAAAACAGTATTTGCTGCAGTCGTATTTATTTTGCATCGCTTCTGATATTTGCATTGATCGATTGGTATCAAAGAGGTTCAGTGGAACCCGTTTGTATTCTGAATGTATAAAGGTTTTTGGGGAAAGTGAAAATAAATTACTTCATGATTGTAAAGCTAAACTAATGCGGTTTTTAATTAACCGCATGCTATCAAAAATTGTAAACCAAAAATAAAACCTTACATACAAACATATTACTAAAGCTCATGGAAACTAGTTAGACGAACACGTAGCCAAAGGATTTATTTTCATTGCAATTTTGTTATTTAATAAGCTCAGTATCATTTTTAATAAATATACGCATTCGATTCTGTGAATTGGATTTACATCATCGAAATACAAGTTTATTTAAGCTTTGCTTTGCGTTTTGGATAGCATTTTTTCGCCGATTAAGACAAAGTGCTGCTGTTAAACGTTTTATATTTACAAAAAAGAAAGGTTTAAGTTACCAAAAAAACTGTGTTGAAAGAAAATCTTATTTACGTAGACGTTTGAAGAAAAATTATATTTTCAAAGGAAGTGAAAGTCAATAGCTATTTCCGAATCTTTTTACTATTTTATTGCACAATCCGCAGAAATACTCAAGGTGTATGAAATGCTGCGGACTGCAAAAACAAACAAATCAGAAAACTAGAAACCGGAAAAGTAGAAAGTGCTTTAATTTTTGGCTGACTGACTTTTCACAACTTTCGCGGTAAATGGGTGTCACACAACAAGGGGGAGGGGTAATGTTGGGGGGAGGGCCCCAGGGGCGGGGTAAATTCCGGTCGGGGGTCAGGTCGACCAGGAATGAGGTGGCACCGTCGCTGGCGTTGGCGCGTGGAGGTAATTGAAGTGACGTTTATGAATGTCATCCGTCAAGCACTCAAGGACATTTACATACAAACACGCACACATGGACAGCAGCGCACACACACTCACGCACACATAGAGCGACTCAGAGGGGATCGAAAAGCGTGGGGGGGGAGGTCTTGGTTGCTTGACAGATGCGAGCTAACAGAGATTTTTTTTTTGTATTCATACCTATCCTTTTGGTGAAACATGGTATATTTGTTTCTCGTTCATTATAGAAATTAATCATTTTTATGTTTTCCAACAGACAAATGAAAATTATTATCCGTCTGATTTTAGGAAAATCTGCTCTCACTTTCAGTTAAAAGAGATTTCTGGGAAAATCCAAGTAAAGATTAAATTCACAATTGGGTTTAAAATCATTTTGTCGTTTTTTAAAGCAAATCATAATGTATATGGAGGCTTAGAAGGATTGATTGATTTAAAAAATTAAATCACGTGTTTTAATAATAATTTTTAATATTAGTCCAAACAATATCGATAATGGTAGATTATTGTTGTTGTTCAAAAATTTATAAATTTAACACGTCAGTAGATACAATACCTGTTTGTCTCTAATGAAAATTGTAGTGTAAAAAAAATGAATACTTGTAGTTAAAATGATAAATTAAATGTTCTTAATCTTAAATTCATTTATTAAATAAATTTATTTATCAATTTAATTATTATAAGAATGTAACAAACAAAATGTAGCCGAAGGATAACTTTAAGTCGCAATTATCAGCTTTAGCTTTCCCAGTGGTATTTGTTTTTTTCGCGTTTATGTAGACAAACTCACACACTGCGAGAAATCGAAGGAGAGATGGAGAAGGGACGCTCACCGAACCAATACAAACATGAGTTGTCGTCCTGCACGGAAGATGTGAGTGCAGGACCGCTGTGTACCATATGTATGTGTGAGTCTATGTCCCTGTGTGTTTTTGTGCGGGCTTGTGTGTGTATGTGAGACAATTTAAAAATAAATACAAGAAACTAGCACAGAACGTGAGTTCGGTGGTTGGGTTGTGGGTAGTGGGTTATGGGTGGTAGTTGGTGTGTGGTGGGTGCTAGGTGGTGGGTGGTGGGCTGTGGATGGCGCAGGGCCACCAGCGAGGGCAGAATGATAGATTGAGAGGAAGCCCGCAGCTGAAGTCCGCACTTACAGCTCTGCGGACTGCCGTATCCTAGCGAAAGGACTCTGAGATATGGGAGGCGAACCTACGGCGGAGTATGTGCGAATCCGCCAGAACCGCTCGCTTGTATAAATTGACAAAGGTTTACCCAGATCCATATATCATTGTCTTGTTTGTGACGCTGATGAGCCGAGATTTGTTTATGCACATTTCCTTTTATCGCTGGAAAAGTATCTATGCCATCTAGTCTCAGTTCGTTGTTTTCCCATCCCATGCCCTTTATGCCGCGTGAATAGTTCGCTTTTACAAATTGACAAGGGCTTTCCCTAAACCATATATCATTCGAAGTTTCTTACATAAATTTGGCGAGGATATGTTTTGCATACGTTTATTCATTAAATGTATACTTCTATCAAACACCGATGACAGTATCTTTCATCAGATTTTTAGTTTTCGACCCTTTATAGGTTATAATTGGAAACGAAAAATATTTTTCATATCGTACACTAATTTTCTAAATATTTTTGTTTCAAGCACGCAGTTTTTAGTGAGTGAATTTAACCATTGTTAATTTTTTCGTTTTTGAATTCAAAGATTCTGTTGAATACATTGCATCTCTGCATCTGTTGTTAGATTTAACTTCATTTTCAACTAACTTTCAGTTTTTAATAATCTTAGCGATCTCTTCGAATCTATTTCCACCACTTATATCAGTTGATTTTGTAACTCAACGCCTTTAAAACTTTCGTCAGCGCTGAACCATTGTCTTGTTGTTTTATTCCTAGAATCCTTTGCATCACCTCTTTTTCATTGTAAAACTTTCAGTTTTTACTGAAACATTTCTGTTATGCTGACTAGTTTTTTTAAGTTGAGTCCACAGTTTATTCTGCATCAAATTTCGGATACATTTTTGTATGTTTTGTTATACCCTTGCAGAGGGTATTATAATTTCAGTCAGAAGTTTGCAACGCAGTGAAGGAGACATCTCCGACCCTATAAAGTATATATATTCTTGATCAGCATCACTAGGCGAGTCGATCTAGCCATGTCCGTCTGTCCGTCTGTCCGTCCGTCTGTCCGTCCGTCTGTCCGTCTGTCCGTCCGTTTATATGCAAACTAGTCTCTCAGTTTTAAAGCTATCTGCATGAAACTTTCCCAAAAGTTGTCTTTCTATTGCAGGTAGTATATAAGTCGGAACGAGCCGGATCGGACGACTATAGCATATAGCTCCCATAGGAACAATCGGACAAATAAATGAAAAAAAATTATAACTTTGCTGTTTTTTAATTTTTTGTTTAGTTCTTCGACATTTAGTAATGGTTAAATATTTCCGATTTACGGTTTAAATTTCATCAAAATCGGACGACTATAGCATATAGCTCCCATAGGAACAATCGGAAAAATAAATGAAAAAAATTATAACTTTGCTGTTTTTTAATTTTTTGTTTAGTTCTTCGACATTTAGTAATGGTTACATATTTCCGATTTACGGTTTAAATTTCATCAAAGTCGGACGACTATATCATATAGCTCCCATAGGAACAATCGGAAAAATAAATGAAAAAAATTATAACTTTTCTGTTTTTTAATTTTTTGTTTAGTTCTTCGACATATAGCAATGGTTAAATATTTCAGAATTATGGTTTAAATTTTATCAAAATCGGACGTCTATATCATATAGCTCCCTTAGAAATAATAAAAATATATAAAATAACTATCAAATAATTGAGCTGCAAATCATCATAGCTTCAATGTTTTTAAACATATACGAAAGTAAATCATAATTTTAATGTTTTCAAAAATGTTTAATTCTTGCAATAGCTGCAAGGGTATATGAACTTCGGCTTGCCGAAGTTTGCTTTCTTTCTTGTTTTTTGTTGGCTTTGAAATTCTTGCTTGGTTCAAATATCTTTCAGCTCCATTTGAATCCTTTGAATCCTATGTCATCTCTCATTTTTGGATTTTAAAATTTGGTCATGATCTCACTAGAACTCATCGCCTTACCCATGCGGAGGCCATTCAGCTCCTTCTTAGACCTGCATCCTATATGCGAGGATACGCCTATGCCGGGCTATATAGTAATATATGTGTATATATAGTGGCAACCCACTTGGCTTGTCTACTAATTAAAATGCATGCAATAACCTGAAGCCTTTGTTGCCGCATTCTCACTGCTGCTGTTGCTTTTGTTGTCGCCGAGGCTGTTGCTGATGTTGCTTTTTGTAAATGTTGTTGTTGTTGTTGTTGTTGTTGTTTTTGCTGTTGTTGTTGTTGCTGTTGTTGTTGTTGCTGCTGTTGTTGTTGTTGTTGTTGCCCGTGTGCGTAGAAGGACGCAGGAGCAACGTTAACAATTTGCACAAAGTGCTTAGACATATGAGGGCAGCGGTGGCGGATGAAAACTTTTCTTAAGGCTAACTTATGTGGCAGAAGTGTGTATAGAGCTCGGTATTGAAGAAAAATCCTCACCTGGAGGGAAAAAGTATTAGGCTAGCTTAAAGGGGTACTTGCGCTGCTTCATGTTGCATACATGTGACATATAATCCCATCTATTGATAGCCCCAGCCATGCCGAAAGCAAGTTACATTTTTAATTGTCTATCAAGAGGGGGCTATTTATAAAACAAAAGATTCCGAAATGTCCTTGCTGGCTAATCTCAAGGGAGGTCTTGCCAGGCAACTAAGAGAGACATTTTCGCAGACATGGGACAGGGGCTTTCCCCACATTGTGTGCCATATGCATTTTTAATGAAATTTGCCGACGATTTGCGCTCGAAAGCAATTTGAAAGTCCAGAAACCTCAGCAGTAGGCAGCAACAGTTGCTAACTGCATCCACACGTTGTTCTTGCTGTTGTTGCTGGCTCACGTGTGCGGCTTACGAAAAATTAATGCAAATTTGCATAATAAACAAACACAATAAGCGGCGAGGAGGGCAGTGCATGCAGGAACTAGCAGCAGAATTGATTGAGTTGTTGGTGAAACTCTTGTTGACACACTGCTGGCACAGTTTTGACCACCAACTTTACACCCTACATTTCAGGATATATGTACATACATATATGTGCACGAACATTTTATTGTTTTGCAAGGTGGTTATCAAACTCTGTGCATCTTCCTTATGCCACTCTTTTAACATTGACCTTCTGCATTTGTTTGTCCATTTTATATGTCAGCAAATAAACAACATACCCACACAGCTTAACGCCGACATTGACGTCACTTTTGACTGCTCGTCGTGGCACAGAATTGTAATCAGCTTCAAGCCCAATAAACTGCATGAGTGTAAATTTCCTGAATGTAATCGCCCCCAAATCAAAATAGAGTACTCCGTGGCCTCGAGGGCTTAGATGGGGCAATTGGGTATTGGGATTGGAATGGGGATAGAGATGGTGATGGTTATTTGGGTATCAATTCCAATCGGCAGGCAGAGTTCGAAATTTGGCAGCTCTGGCTTTCGACTCGGTAAAAATAATTCCAATTAAAGCCTGACACACTCAATCATACAGCCTACGAACGGAAAATCTTTTCGGAACATATATTTGGGCTTTAGTCACGAATGCTTACATTTTATTGTACTGTAAATATTTGTATTTCATGTTCTTTAAACCTTTTTTGTTTTCTATTGAAAAACATCTAATATTTTATAACAATGCTAACCACCAGTATAGCACCTAAAATAAAATGACTTGATAGAATTATTGAACAATAAATATTAATACTTTGCAAAAGCTGGCTGTACATATATGTATAGTGTAAGACATAGTTTCGATCGACACGAAATTTTAAACGAAGCTATAAAGACTTCTAGGTAATGTCTTAGAAAGGTTTATTGGAATTAGGAATTAGGAGCATCAGGGGCCCTGGGGCACCGGCCCACCTGCCCCATTCTAGCTAAGGCACTGATTGCAATTCATGAGGTTGGCCTAGGATACACACTCGCTTTCATAAGCTCTTAACTAGGCTAGAATGTTGTAACAAAATTAATGACTGAAAGGAATTGTTCATTTTGTTACCAAAATAACTTTAACTAACTAGTTACATATTTCGTTTTTAATTTTATTTCTTGCAAATCTATTAAAGCAATAAAAATCGGTGTGATCGTTTATTAGCTTAAAAAAACTTAAAATGTATTCTGAATTTTGAATGTCCCGCCAAAAAGTAACTTAATACAACCCTGTCCGCAGTCGCAGTTCTCGCTGTACAGAGAAAAAAACTTCATTTTCAATCAAATCGAAGTAAATAAAAGCAGGAAACAGTGACGATTTAAAAGCAAACGTGTCTGAAATATTGATGTGGTGTTAATTGTTTTTGGATTTCCAAATCAGAGCAAGAAAACGAATTGCGCGAGAAAATAACCCTTAATATACCAGAAAAATACGTAAAGCATGGACTCAAACCGCGAAGGGGAAATGGCGCCCAGCATTCAAAGGTAATGAACGAAAACTAGCGAGGAAATTGGTTCCGAACTAGTTCTTGGCGACGCGATGCGCGAACTAGTTCCGCTGTTGAAGTGAGCGCAGCGACCAGGGCTGCGTTGCCACCCTCGAGCTGCACAAAGAAAAATAATTTACTCGCCAGCAGCTCATTGGCGTTTTTTCATTTTTTAAAGTGTACTTAAGAGTTGTTAATATTTTTCGCAGTGCTCGGCCCGACCACAACAAACAATAATAGCCGAATATAAGTGTGAGTGAAAATGCAGCGAGCTGCAATCGGCGCAAAACAGAGTGGACCGCAGAACCCAAACCCAAAATCGAAGTCGAAATCAGGCGAAGCCATCATTAACGAGACATTTGTATTTGTCTGACCCCAGCGGTGTCTGAGAATCTGAAACGGAATCGGAGAGTCGGAGAGAGCAGCAGAGAACCCAAGGAAGCGCCACTCGACCGAACCGATATGGGTAGGTGTACGGTGTATGGTGTACGGTGTATGGTGTATGGTATATGGAATGGTATATATATATATTGGGTTGGGGCTAAGGCGGCGGGTGGAGCCCCCGTTTTCGGGGTACAGCCAATGCAGGCAGCTAGGAGCATTTCTGCGTGATGCGCGCACTTCCAAGTCGTTGCTGTCCTGCTACCTGCCCCGCCCCCTCCTCTCTCGCCCACTAACTCAACGAACGCAATGCCACCAGGGCTGCAACGCAGCGTCGCTAATCGGTTGCTGGTGGCCAGAACAAGTTGAGAACTGGCAAACCCCTTTGTATCGAACAGTATCGAACAAAGAGCCTGCAGACGATAGTTACACAGAGAAGTACAACAAAAACATCAAATGATAAATTATTATATCTTAAACAACTCTTGAAGAAATACAATAATCTATTACTATTACTTTATGATTTAGTAAAGAGCTCACAGCCGATAGTTAAAAATTACTAGTTAGAAACATAACACGTTATATTATTTATGTATACGCAAAGGGTACTGAAAACATGTCTAAATTACATTGCATAAAATAGAAATCTCTTATAATTAATTATTTACTTAATTAATAACTGGATGTTTTTATAATTGCAAGCCTTTTGGCTCCAAGTAAATGGTCTTAAATGAATACGTATTCATATTTCAGTAGATAAAGCTAAGTCAAGTCTGGTAAAATATACGAATATTATCTTTAACAGTAAATGAAACTATTTTTGTATCAAACAAAATCATTTTCGATTTTACATCTTTGAAAATTTCAACAATACATACAAATAATATTTAAAAAGTTACACTTAACGAATTATTATGGCAAAGTCATTGGTTCAAAATAACAGTTTTTTAAGTGTAAGACTATCTTCAAGATACTTTTTTAAAGTTAAAGTTCAAAGATGCCTTTGCTTGAATTAATTAAATGGCATTTAAAGAAGTCTATATGCTAAACTTTTCTAATTAGCTGCTTACATTTCACTACCAATTTTAAAATGTCTTAATATTTTTGAATTTATTTTTATATTAGACTGAAGTAAACAATTCTTAGTACCAAATACAACAGAAGTAATTCGATAGTTTTCCAAGTTACTATGATAAATACCCGATCTATAGAAGTGAACGAAGCTCAGTCACTAGAACTGATTTAGTTTATTGTGAAAAATGCTACCAGTCGAACCCTTGTTACTGCCAGAAAGGGGAACCACAAAAGCCCCAAAAGTATCGTGACTAGTGCATTTAGGCCTTGGCTCGAAGCCATCCAGCCCTGGTAGGCGCATACCAACCCAAACCAACCGAAAATTCAATTCGCATTTGTTTACATTCGCCCCTCCCTCCATCTGCAGCCAACGAGTCGATGGCCCCCAAGCTCTTGGTGGAGATCACCACGGACGGGGTGCCCAAGCTGCACTGCCCGGTGTGCAACAAGGCTCTGGTCTCCCTGGCCGGATATGTGAAGCACGTAAAGAAGCACCAGCCGCCGGGCGGCTTCGAGTGCCGCCACTGCGATGCCCGTTTCTGCAGCGAGGAGGAGCTGACCCAGCATGCCAAGGATGAGCACGGCATTACGGGAGCGGCGGCTGGACAGGAGCGCAAGCCCTTCGTTTGCGAGAAATGCGGGGCGGAGTACAAGTACCAGGAGGCATATCGGCGCCATTGCCGTACCAAGTGTGGCGAGGAGAAACCATCGATGGTGAGTACTTCCCCATTTCGCTCCAGCGAATATCACTCATTAATCATTGTTTCCTCCCCACCTCTTTAGGAGGAGTCGCGACCCATGGAGTGCAAGTGCTGCTTCACCCGCTTCTCCAGCGGCTCCAATTTGATCAAGCATCGACGCAGTCGTCCCGACACCTGTGGCCAGCCGGAGTACGATACGCCCGGCACGTCGGAGCAGAAGAAACGAAAGTCGTTCCGCAAGAAGGGCAGAAATCGGGGCTCCGACGATGAGAGCACCACCGAGGAGTCGGACAGCGACGATGACATTCCCCTGGCCAGTCGGCTGAAGACGAAACTCAAGCAGGAGAGCCAGAACTCGGACTCGGGCGACGAGTGTCCCGACTTTGAGCCGAACAACAGTGATGACGACGCGGATGCGTCCGGTTTCCAGCTGCCTCCGCCGGCCATGGTCAAGGTGGAGGCCTTCGACGAGGAGGATTTCGAGTACCAAGACGCCAGCATGTATGTGAAGACCGAGAGCACCGACATATTTAGCAACGAGAAGGACAAGCTACTGGATGTCCTGCTCAACGAGGGCGATGGTCTGAAGCCCTTCGAGAGCCTCAAGGTGGAACAGGGCGCTGGCATACTGGACGAGATTGCGGCCGTACCGCTGGTGGAGGTGGCCGAGGAAGATGTGCTGGCCTTGAGGGGCCACGGACATAGCATTGAGAAGACCGGGGTGAGGAAGCGAGGCAGGCCGCCCAAGGAGAAGATACCAGTGGTCAAGAGGAAGTATCGCAAGCGTAACGCACCGAGATCGCCCTCGCCTGAGGATTCGTCGGGTACGCCAAAACGTGTGGCTAAGATTAGCAAAAAGGAGCTAAAGGAGCGCCTCAAGATGATCAACAAGATGGAGAAGTCGTGGAAGTGTCCGCACTGCGTCAAAATCTATCACATCCGCAAGCCTTACGAGAAGCATTTGCGTGACGACCACAAGCTGAACGAGCAGGAGATGAAGGAGATCTTCAAGGACGTGGACGTGCATGCCAAGCTGGACGAGGAGGTCTTCAAGTGTCCCATATGCAGCAAGATCTATCTGGTGGAGAAGCGCCTGGTCACCCACATGAAGGTGCACGGCGAGGACGGCAAGCTGACCTTCAAGTGTCCCTGCTACTGCAACCTATTCTTCGCCACCAAGGAGCAGGCCACGGAGCACGCCCGGGCCCAGCACAAGGAGCTGCTCTACTGCGAGAAGTGCGACAAGTACATGACCGGCCACGACAGCCTCAAGAACCACGAGCGCAATTTCCACTCGAAGAAGGAGCCGCGTAGCCAGCAGCGCAACCTCATCTGCGACAAGTGCGGCAAGAAGTTCACCGGACGCACCTCGCTCTCGGATCACGTACGCTCCGACTGTGGCCGCCTGCCACTCTACGGCTGCAGCGTTTGCGGCAAGCATTTGTCCACAGCTGGGTAAGAATTCGTTTACAATATTTCCTGCTTCCATCATGTTGCGCCAAGTCAAAAACGAAAAAGCTTACTTTCCTTTAAGTCAAAAAAAAGTAACTATTTGTGATTTTTGTCCGATTTTGTTTGATGAAATATAAAGCGTTTGAAGTATAAACTTTATACACTAATTAACATTAAGATTAATATTTTTAAAGTTGTTTAAATTATGAAGAACATGAAGATTAGAAACCTTTTCTATAATAAGATCAAGCACATGTCTTCGTTTTTTTTTCTTTTTTGTATAAACCAAGCCAAACATAACGCTAATATAGTGTATTATTAAATTCTGTTGTTAGATAAATGACAATTAGACATCCCTAAGTTTAGGATATTCAAATGCCTGAAGCATATGCTCTTCAAAAAAAAAGAAGAAATTATGTATTGTAAGAAACTTTAATGGATGATATCTTATTCCTCAGCATTCTCAAGACGCACATGCTCCTTCACAAGGCAGACACGCCGTACCAGTGCGATAAGTGCGGCAAGACGTTCAAGGTGAAGGCGCAGTACAAGTCGCACTTGAAGACGCGGCACACCGACTACAAGCCGTACAAGTGCCACCTGTGCCCCAAGGAGTATCCGTACAGGGAGAGCCTGCTCACCCACATGACCGTGCACACGGGCATCAAGCGGTTCCTGTGCAACAACTGCGGCAAGCGCTTCACTTGCATCTCCAACTTGCAGGCCCATCGCAAGGTGCATGCCGACACCTGCGGCCAGCTGCCGCTGAATGCCAAGGCCACCCAGTATATGGGCGTGCAGCGCGGCAAACTCTTGATGGGCGCCAAGCCGGAGGCGGGCATGGAGTACGAGGAGACCAAGACGTTGATCGCCCAGGACGTCATCGATCGGGACATGCCGATGGCCCAGGAGCTGAACTTCCCATCCGACGGCTCGGCGCCACTGGCCACCGTGCCGCTGAACTACGCCTCCACGCACCTGGTGCCCCACATCGTGCTCCAGACCATGCAGGCCGAGGCCCGGCGATTGGAGTAACTTCGGAACACATTCATATAGCGATCCCACTCATTCAAGATGCTTTTGTAAACGGATGCGTATTCTACTGTACAACAAATGGGATGATAACTACATAATATCTACTTAATGACTGGATTATTTAAATAACATTGAACGATACATAAGCTACATAAAATTGATGTAGGAAAAGGTTTAACGCCATACGGACCTGTCAAAAAACATTTAAGAAAAATAAATTTTCCTTACAAAAAAATGCTTTTCGAATTTAAGTATTATTTATCAAAACTAAATTTAAAAATGGCTTGATTATTGCCACCACCGCACAACAATTGTTTGTTCAAACGCTGTTGGCTATACTGTTCGAAAAAAAATATTGAGCAAGAGTCCAACAATTTGCAGCATTATTCATTTAACATTAAACAATTTAAAGGGATAATAAGGTTCGCTAATATATATTCGCTGGTCCAGTTATCAAAAATATATATATACATGTATATAAACTTATCTTATTTTCCACTGAACAAGCTTAAGCTGCATGAAATACAAATAATTTCAGGACCGGTCAAAAACTTATCAAAGTCTTATTTTGAAAATAGTCTAAAATTTTTTTTAAATTTAATCACTTTTGAATGATGTGAATGGACCGTTCGACGACTTAAACTTTTCTTATTTCAGCTCTAGTTTTTCAAATACAGCCATTTTTTAAAAGTGTTTGAATAAATTTTAAAGTTTTGAAACTTATTGATCAATTATATTTGTGACTATAATATATTGATCGCATTAAGCTAATTTGAACTTTATATAAGTCAACTTATCGTCCAAGTATCTTTGAAACTAAAGCTTGCGACATAATCGCTTTCAATTTTATAAAATGTAGTTTTTTTTACGATTTACGAATCGAAATTCTCATAACTGTCCTTCCTATCCTTTACTTTTAAATTTTTTCATTTATTTCTAATTGGATAAACTTCAATTTTAATAACTTAACTAAAGCGGAAGGAAAAAACATATATTGTGAATATAGATTAATTGAAATTCAGTTTTCCAAAATGTAAAAAAGAATTTTAAAGAAAATGTGTATAAAAGTTTATGTATGTATGTTTGTTATTGACTAAAACAGTCTTACAATCTAGAATCCCCGACTCGCTAGTTCAGTCTGAAATATGGCTGCTGGTAGCGCCCAATGGGCATCCGACCCTTGGTCCTCAGCCGGCGCACAGCCTCGCGAATGAATTTGGGTTGCAGGGCACCAGATTCCCCCTGAGCCTCCATCACGTCGAGGGCCTCCTCCACCACCTCGCCCACGAAAACCTTGGCGATGCCGGACATGGCGATCACTACGTTCTGGGACACGGAGCAGCCGGTAATGGTCTGCATCAGACGCTTCACGGCGGCCTTGGGAAAAGCTGAGCGACGGTACATCTCGTAGCGATCCAGTTGCTCCTCCGTGAAGTTGGAGACGAGAACTCTGGCGGGGAGTAAAATGATTTCTTATAAGAAACGGAGGAATAGGGCTACATATTTGCCAACCAACTCACTGCATTCGTTCGCGCTCCTCCTCCTCCAGTTCCTTCTTGGTCTTCAGCTTCTTGTGCGCTGGTTCGCCGGAGTCTCCATCTCCGTCCGTGTTTTTGTTGTCTCCGTCCACGTCCTTGCCATCGCGATCCGCGTCGTTGCCCGGATCCGAAGTTTCGCTGTCCTTTCGCTCACCGGAGCCCGCTTGGAAGAACTTCAGGTCTACATCGTCGCTGTCGCTCAGGGAGTTGCTCTTCTGCTGCGTGGGAAACAGGATTTCGTCCATTTAATTGGGATTTGGACAGCTCTAGCGATTATAAACAAATTCTACCAGGGCTGGACACTTCTTTTGTGCTTAACAACACTAGTTCCGGTGCCGTGAACCAGATTCGATGAAGATGGCACCAAGTATCGGATAGTTGCCTTGTTTAAACATCGGTTGAGAAAATAATAAAAGGAAATTATTTATAAAGTTTAAATATATCTTAATATTAAAAAACATTGTTTCACTTTCGAATTAATACTATTTCGGATGAGTCGAACGTGATCTTTTAATTGCGCTTTGCAAAATCAACCGATATTAAAACCTGAGAAAAACTAAGTTCTTTAGGCGGCCATGATTTTTAAAGCTTCATGAAGTAGGCCAATTTTATGGAGATTAGTTTTTTGTCTAATGCCTGCAAAAATCATTCCGATTGGTACTACTAGACCTATGATGAAGCTTATCATCAGGCGATATTAGGCATTTTATAAACAATGAAAAGAAAAACAATATATATACGGAGTACCGAGTAAAAATTGAATCACCGCCTGGTTCCGATAGTTCACCGTGCGTTGTCCAACACTGGTCGCGGACACCTCGTGTTTTTGTTCTTTTCACCGCATCGCCATCGCCAGGCAAGAGTGCGCGCTAGATTTTCGTTTATTTAATCGTTTAACCAGCAACCAACACACTCCGAAATGTCGGCAACCGAGGAGACCCTAAACGTGCCGGCGGCCACGCCCGAGATTGGCGACGAGTCCAAGAAACAGAAGAAGCCCAAGCCGAACAACAAGAAACTGCGCCAAGGTGAGTGACCTCATGCGAGCAGTGCACTGCGGTAATTGCAACTGCACGGCACAGCCACCCACCAAGCAACCCACTCACCAACCCACTCACCAATCCACCCAATCACCCACAGAGGCGGCGGCCAAGAAGGCATCCGGGGAAGGCGGCGACGTGGAGCAGCTGAGCACAAACGGAGATGCCAAGCCGGCGACCGCCACTCAGCCGGCGAACAAGAAGAAGAGCAACAGCAAGGGCAAGAAGAGCGGCCAGACGGAACCGCCGACCATACCCATCGCCAAGCTCTATCCGGATGGCAACTTCCCCGAGGGCGAGATCGTGGAGCATCCCACGCCCAAGGACATGGCCGATGATCGCACGGCCAAGGACCGCTTCACATCGGAGGAGAAGCGTGCCCTGGACCGCATGAACACGGACATCTACCAGGAGCTGCGCCAGGCGGCCGAGGCCCATCGGCAGACGCGCCAGTACATGCAGCGGTACATCAAGCCGGGCATGACCATGATCCAGATTTGCGAGGAGCTGGAGAACACGGCACGCCGCCTGATCGGCGAGAATGGGCTGGAGGCGGGACTGGCCTTCCCCACCGGTTGCTCTCTAAACCACTGCGCCGCCCATTACACGCCCAATGCCGGGGACACCACGGTGCTGCAGTACGACGACGTCTGCAAGATCGACTTTGGCACCCACATCAAGGGGCGGATCATCGACTGCGCCTTCACACTGACCTTCAACAACAAGTACGACAAGTTGCTGCAGGCCGTCAAGGAGGCCACCAACACGGGCATCAAGGAGGCGGGCATCGATGTGCGCCTATGCGACATCGGAGCCGCCATCCAGGAGGTCATGGAGTCGTACGAGATCGAGCTGGACGGCAAGACATATCCCATCAAGGCCATTCGCAACTTAAACGGACACTCGATCAGCCCGTACCGTAAGCCATAGAACTCATTTTTTGGGAATAATATTATGTCTATCAAGTAACTCTTCTTGAACAGAATAGCTTTCTATAACCTCCTATTATTTTTTTGAAAGCTCAATTTGTTAAATCTCAATTTAAAAAAATTATTTAATCAATGATTTATTATTTACTAGCCTGGTTTAGAAAACCCTTTTACAACCAAGATTTAAAAGCTTATTATGTTAGGTAATTGCAGTAACAATTATAAATATTCTGGATCATGAGAGATTTACTATCTTTGTTTAAAGAAGTTGTGCTGTGATTTTGGACTCTTAACTTTATGGACAGATTGCTAACTTTCATGTTTAATTCGCAGGCATCCATGCTGGTAAAACGGTGCCCATTGTAAAGGGCGGTGAGTCAACTCGCATGGAGGAGGACGAGTTTTACGCCATCGAGACATTCGGATCGACGGGACGCGGTTTGGTCCATGACGACATGGACTGCTCCCACTACATGAAGAACTTTGAGCTGCCATTTGTGCCGCTGCGCCTGCAGAGCTCCAAGCAGCTGCTGGGCACCATCAACAAAAACTTCGGCACCCTGGCCTTCTGCAAGCGCTGGCTGGACCGCGCCGGCGCCACCAAGTACCAGATGGCACTCAAGGATCTGTGCGACAAGGGCATTGTGGAGGCCTATCCACCGCTGTGCGACATCAAGGGTTGCTATACGGCTCAGTACGAACACACCATTATGCTGCGACCCACTTGCAAAGAGATTGTTTCCCGAGGCGACGACTACTAGCGGGATGTGTGGATCTATTTAGTGATCGCTATTTCGGCGTTGTACGGCTTGCATTATATACGGTTTTTGATATGAGTTCATTTTATTGTTGATTATCTGTGAGCGTACGCGGACCGAATTGAATATAAAGTGTATTATGCTCAGAAAATAAGAACTGTGGATGCTAATTGTTAAGAGGTGGGCTCTTAAGGCCCTTGGGCATAAGCTCACGCCAGTAAAGGGAGTAGTTGCTTTTCCTGGGCTTTCTGTCTGTCAACGATCTGTATATGTAGACAAATCCTTTTCCTGTGAGATAGTAGAGGATCTCTATGTAACTAACTATGCTGAAGCCGTACATAAGCGAGAGGATGCCTCCAAATCGGTCTGCAAAATGCTGGAAGTTATACAGTTTTTACCAAACTTACAAAATACTTACTTAGAAGTACAACCCATGTGCTCACTAGTTGCGATTTGGTGGCTTGGGCAAAACGCAGCTTAAAGAAGAGTTTAATTATGGCCAATGGTCGCTCGTTGTTCAATCCCTTTCTGTTATAGAAGTGTCAACATATTTAGTTAGTTATTAAAAAACAATCATTGAACCCTTACAGTAACCCAGTAAAGTAGACAGTATTATTATAGGTTCGTCTCAATGGAGCCACATTGGTGGTGATGCTCATGCTGACTCCGTTGCAGGTGGGCAGACACTGCTCGCATTGCCGTTGGGCCAGATGCTCATCCTTGCTCTGCAGGAAGGAAAACTCATTGTAGCCGTACCAGATGCTCTTCCATCTCATCAGGCAGGGAAGATCGGGTAGCATGCAGTAGGCGACATCGAGGGAACTGCCCCCCATTGGCGGGGAGACGCAGCCACAGTGATCGATCATGCTCTTGATGCGGCAAACCAGGAGGCACTCGTCCAGGGAGTAGTAAGTTCTGTTGCGAGGTGCCTAAGTGATGATAATGATGATGTTTGTCTTAGGATAGACACTTACTGGTTCAGCAGTCGACTGCCTTCTTCAGGATAGTAGCAACGTCGTATGTGTGGTGGAACTCCGTGAACCTCTTTAGCCGAGGTAAAGAACATTGGCTGTATGGGTATCTCCACTATGGTGTCATGATCCACAAGCACCTCGCCCAATGTCGTAGATTGGACGGTGGCATAGTCCTCTTGTGGAAAAATGGTGAGCTATGGGGATACGAAACGTAAAGTCAACTAGAGAACAATGATGAAACTGATACTGATTATTAGACAAGATGAGATGAGATGAGAGTGAAGAGTGAAACAGTCGTTGGCATGCCAAGTAAAATTATTCCTTCTCACATGAAAAGCGTTATTGGTGTTAAAGGTGTTCGTCATATCATCCTCTGGAGTTCCCTGCAGTACAAACTGAACGCTGTTCAGAATAGAATTCGATTCGAAAACGACCTTGGGAACAGCTCTCATTTCGGCATCGTCCTCGGCCCTCTTGGTGCTAATAAACTTTAAAATTAGTTATTGCATATCTTAGATATATATATGAACTAACGCAAATCGGGAGTAGCTGGCACGTCGATAGTTGAATATGCAGCACACATTCGACGAGGTGGGTCGCTTCAGGAACAATCGACTGGTGTTGACGGGCGCCCCGAAGACGATGCCCCTGATCACAAGTTCCCCGCAATCGGGCGACAAGTCACGCAGTATATCGCGTACCGAGTACTCACTGTCGCGGTAGTAACTGAAGAGCAACCGGTGCAGTCGACCCAGCTCCGAGGCGTTCCAACGCTCGGTTTCGAGGGGGTTCAGGTAGAACTGAGCCAGCACCAGCAGGCGATCGGCCATATCGTCCACGTCTAGGGCCACCGCCTGCAGCGAGGAGTTGCCCTGGTGTTGGAATCTATTGGGGGCGTGGATGGTTAGCAACCGGCAATCGGCAATCGGCAATTAGTATGCCTCACTGCACTCGGGCGGGGTATAAAAGAGCTGGGGCCAGGTTAGCCCTGGATTAGTGCCAGCATGAAGCTTCTACTGGTGTTGCTGTTGGTTAACATTCTTACTTGTTGCTTGGCTGAACGGCGGAGGTTCGACAACTACAGGGTTTACAGAGTGAACCCAACGAAGGCGATTCAATTGGAGGGACTGCGACCTTTGGAGGGCAGAAGCGAGGATGCATTGATTTTGAACAACCTCCATCTTGGCCCCACTGATTTCCTAGTAGCTCCCGGCTACGTCCAAACCTTTTTGGAACTTCTCAAAGGCTTGGACCTCGCTCCCGAACTCATCGACAACAATGCCCAAGTCAGTTTGTCCCTGGATATAGAGCCCGTGGCGGATGCAAATCGCCGCAGTGATGATTACTCCTGGACGGAATACCATGAGCTTAACGACACCCATCGCTGGCTGCAGAATCTGGTGGCCAAGTACCCGGATATTGTCAGTATCTTTGTGGCAGGACAGAGTTACGAGGAACGAGAACTGTTGGGTCTGAAAATTAATCACATCGATGGCAGGACGGACAAGCAGTCAATCTTTTTGGAGGCTGGAATGCATGCAAGGGAGTGGATCGGTCCTGCCACAGCCACGTACTTCATCAACGAACTACTGACCTCCCAGCAGCCGGAGATTCAGGGTCTGGCCAGATCGTATGTGTGGTACATACTGCCCCATGCGAACCCGGATGGTTATGTCTACACCCACAAAACGGTAAGCTTGTAAGGCTTTCTCTAAGAATATAGGTCTTTATACCCCTTACTCGGAAAGTAAAAGATTATATTGTATTTACATAAAAGTATGTAACAGTTGTGAAGAAGCATTTTTCGTCCCTTAAAAGTTTATAAATTCTTGATCTGTCTGTCCGTATAAACGTCAAGATCTCGGAGAAAGAGAACTGATATTATGCAATCAGATTTTAAGTATGCCAATGCAGGAGAAGATTATTGCAGTTATTTGAAGGTAAATGCCTATTTTGTCATTATCTATTAATACACAATACAATTGTCCAAATCGAACCAATATTTAAAAAGTTATTTAACATTTTTGTAAAGACTTCACTTCTCGCGCTTAGCTTTTAGTGTTTACCCAGCAGTTCGGCAGATGGTGTCACCCTAATCCCTAATTTTTATATATATGTATATAGGTAATAGCTGAGTAAAGGGTATCTTTTAGTTGGTGCACCCGATCAGCGAGTTCCTTCTTGTTTCATATACATTTTCTAGGGACTTAGCCCTTTACATTAAATCAATTTTTCGTTTAGAATCGCATGTGGCGTAAGACGCGCAGTCCACAGGACAAAAACTGCATTGGGACGGACCCGAACCGAAACTGGGACTTCCACTGGCGCGAGGTGGGTGCCAGTTCTGATCCCTGCTCGGAGTCATATGCCGGACCCAAGGCGTTTTCCGAACGCGAAGTGGAGACCCTCTCGCAGTACCTCAGGTCCCTGCCGGAACCGATGTTCATGTACCTCTCGCTGCACTCCTTTTCCCAGCTGCTGCTATATCCCTATGGTCACACATCCATGCTGCCGCAAAACCATAAGGACTTAGAACAGATCTTCAATGCAGCAGTGGGCGCAGTGAAGCAGCGTTACGGAACTCGTTATACGGGAGGAAATGTCTACGATGCGATCTATCCGGCGGCTGGTTCAAGCATGGATTGGGTCTACGGAGAGCACAATGTGAAGTACTCCTTTACCTACGAGCTTCGGCCCTCTGGCTACAGTTTCTGGACCGGCTTTAGACTACCCGCCTCCCAAATAGTACCAACTGGACAGGAGACCACGGATTCGTTGGTGCAGATGATCAAAACAGCTGCTCAAATTGAGGGTTATAAAATTCAATAATATAAAGAGCTATTTTGAAAAATCTTATTTTATTATTTTTGATAAGATACGAAGGGAAGAGATATGTTGTTTATGACAAAAACTAAGCGAAACCTTGTTTGATTATCAAAGATAACTTAGACGAGTTGATAAGATGAAAGCAACAAATTTGCTTAATCAATTTTAAAAGGAAAACAATTGAAGTGATTATATTTAATCTTAATCACAACATGTTCGGATGTCAGTAAATCCTTTTAATGAAATAATTCTAGTTAGCTGAGATGATCATTAAGCAGGGATTGGAAATTCAGAAAACAAAACTATAAAACTCAAACTGAGATAAGATTAATTGGGACTTACCCCCTTTTTTTAAAGGGTAAAAGAAATATCCCATTCCTTAATATAGTTTGAGTAATCAAACAGAAACAAATTATTGATAAATCCTTGTCGCTTTTCATGACAAGGCCATGTGATTATGGTATTGTCTGATGAAATGGCATTTTCCCGAAGAGCTCAAGACGTCATGAATTAGGATGATTTACCAGGCGCAGCCTTTGAGACGACTACGGCGATAAAGGTGTTCCACTCCGAATGCATAGATAACTCCGATATTTACTGCCCGAACGATTGTACAAGGCAGTCGCGGATCGTAAATTAGATTCGGAGGGTGCTTATCGATGGCCTATAAAAGGAGGTGGTCTAGCCGTTGGTGGCTCAAAGCAACGACGACCATGTCGCTGACCAAGTGCCTCCTCTTCGCCCTGCTGGCCATCGTGGCCAGCGTATCCGCCGAGCGGGTTCGCTATGACAACTACCGCATGTACAAGGCCACATCGGAGAATGCCAAGCAGCTGGCGGTGCTGAAGGAGCTGGAGGGATCCAGCGATTCGATCCTTTTCCTGGACGGAGTCCATCTGGTGGGCGCCGATGTCCAGATCGTGGTTGCACCCCACAAGGTGCCCGACTTCCTGGAGATCCTGGGCAAGGCGGAGATCAAGTACCAGCTGCAGACGCGCGACTTGCAGAAGACGCTGGACGAGACCGACGAGAAGGTGGCCATCAAGGGACGCGCCACCAGGGCCAGCTACAACTGGGCCGAGTATTACGAGCTGGACGACACCTACGCCTGGATGCAGTCGCTGGCCCAGCAGAATCCCGGCGTGGTCACGCTCATCGAGGGCGGCAAGAGCTACAAGGGACGCTCCATCCTGGGCGTCAAGATCACCAGGGGTGGAGCCAACAAGCCTGGCATCTTCCTGGAGGCGGGCATCCATGCCCGCGAGTGGATCGCCCCGGCTGCCGCTACCTACATCATCAACCAGCTGCTGACCTCCGAGGTGGCCGCCATCAAGGAGCTGGCCGAGAACTACACCTGGTACGTCCTGCCCCACGCCAATCCCGATGGCTACGTCTACACCCATACCACGGATCGCCTGTGGCGCAAGACCCGCACTCCCTACGGCAGCTGCTTTGGCGCCGATCCCAATCGCAACTGGGGCTTCCACTGGAACGAGGTGGGCGCCAGCAGCAATGCCTGCTCCGACACCTACGCCGGACCGTCGGCCTTCTCCGAGATCGAGACCCGCTCCCTGTCCAGCTACATCGCCTCGCTGAAGGGCGAGATCCAGCTGTACATCTCCCTGCACGCCTACTCCCAGTACCTGCTGTACCCCTACGGACACACCGCCGATCTGCCCGACAATGTGCTCGACTTTGAGAAAGTCTACAACGCCTCCATTGCCGCCGTGAACCAGCGCTACGGCACCAAGTACACTGGCGGTAACATCTACAATGCCATCTACCCGGCTGCCGGTGCTAGCGTGGACTGGGCCTACGGCACCCAGGATGTGCGCATGTCCTTCTGCTATGAGCTGCGTCCCTCCTCGAACAACTTCATCACCGGCTTCAAGCTCCCCGCCGCCCAGATCGTGCCCGCCAGCGAGGAGCTGCTCGACTCCATTGTGGCCATGGCCGCCGAGGTCAAGAGCCTGGGCTACTTCGACTAGTCGACTAGTCGCCTAGTCGTCTCGTGCAATAAAGTACTCACAGTTTTACGGCATAATCCCGGAGCAGGCGTTGGCTGATTTTGTTGGCGGTGCACACGCCGACCGCCGGAAAGGGGCTGTTGGCCACGTGCACCAGGTCGGGGGCCTTGTGGATCTCGGTCGGCTGCACCAGGTACTCCTGGGTGAGGTCGACGATCACTATGTGGGTGTAGATCACAAGGGCTGTAAGCACAGCAAGCCAGAGAGCTCTGGAAGTAGGACAAAATTGGCTTAGGTCAAGGTCAGTGGTGTTCGGGGTCTTGGGGCTTAAGAGCTTCCCATTTGGGGAACTAATTATAAAACTAGTACTTAATCATTTCATTGTACTAACCCATATACCAAACCGTGGATACCAACTGGCCTTGGTATAATACTTTTTTCTTTTAATTCCTTGATTAAAAACCGCTAATTAAGGTGCTTTAATACAATATCGCTACGCGAATTCTTAAGCAGCTACAAAATGTTAGAATAAACTTTAGAACACATATTTGGCATTCTTCACAACAGAGTGTGTTTTAAGTCCTCCACCGTGGATATTTAATAATATCAGTAATTTTTCTTTTTCATCTTACTTTATTTTATTTAATTTTATTATACCTAACAGGACAATTTGTGTTTTTGTTTGTCACATTTTTAACTAAATATTGTTTGCAATCTCTTGACTTTAATAGTTTTTACGATTTTATAACTCACTTGGCATAGCGAACGGGTGATTGATAGAGGAACGGATGAAGTCCATTGATGTAACTCTGACGCAAAAACTCACGGAACAAGCGGCGATAGTGGGACTCCTCCACTCGGGCCATTGTGTTTGAAGAGTGCTCGAGTCCAGACGATTTATAGTGCCAATGCTACTGCTCATCAATCAGAGTTCTAATGAAAGCGTGTCAAGTGGAGTGCAATGGGGTGCGAGGAGTGGTTTAGCTTTACTGGTCTAGTCCCTGTTGATGTAGTTGAAAATGGGTCTAAAGGTGAGGAAGTAGAGGAACTCAAAGGCCGTCACTATGCTGAATCCCATAATTAGGCCTAGCAAACCGCCAAATGAAGCTGTCAAAGGAAATAGTAGGGAATCATAAGTGTTTTTATGATACTGTATTTAAAAGTAGATAGCATACCCAAGGCGGACAGCCAATTCTGGAAGATATCCGTTCGATATCTGGTGCTCATCAGATCGCTGTAAAACACATGCAGCAGTATCCCATCCGTGGCATTGCTGTTTGAGATTGGGGAAACAAAATCAGAAGTGAGTAAGATAAAGGGTTTTTAAACTGATAAAAAGGCTTGAAGTATGCAATAAAAAAACAAGGGTTCTTTAACAATGAATTCCACAGATTTTTGGAGTCTAAATATGGTTCTCCTTAGTTTACGAATACCAAGTGCTCAACTATTAAAATTTTTCCCACCTGTAAGACGGCCGATTGGCAAAGTAGCTCATATCCAGCCGCCCCATCGTGCTTTCCGAAACATAGTGATTCGACTGGCAATCCGGCAGACAATTGCATGGAAAACTATCCGTCTCCCGAACAATCGATAGCGAGAAATTCAAATTAGCCAGGGCATGGGAAAATAGCCCTAAAATAAACAAAATAGTAAGTAACAATTGCATCGTCAGATATTTGTTTTTTTAACCCACTTTTGCTCTGAATCATGCAGTTGGTTTCCAGAATGCCGCACACTTTATAGCTGCCGTTGTTGTAGACATACGGCGGAAGGCAGCCGCAGAGGTTAAAGGTCATACGCACGCGGCACTCGAACATGCAGTTGATGAAGGAGTACCGCTTTAGGCCATGAATGCTCCTCTCTCTGCCAAAGAGGCAGTTCCTCTGGCTCTGGTCCATGCGACGAATGTCGTTGGTGGCATAGGTGGATTCCGGATTAATGCGCACGAAGCTCTCCCGCGTGGAGGTTACCACTTTGGTCTCCGAGTTCTCGTCCGGAAAGTTGTAGGCATCGTGGAGAAGCAGTCGGAATCCGTAGCCACTGAAGAAGGTGCCATAGTAGTCAGCTACCATGGGGTTAAGCAGCACCGAGAGACCCGTGGGATAGCCGCAGCCAGTAACCCGATACGGTCGTTTGGGTATCTGATATGCAATCTTTCTAAAATGTTTAATTGTTAAAACTAACTAAATCTGTTTTAATTCTTAATCTTACTCGGGAAAATTGTTGGTGATACCGCCAAAGTAGTTAAAAGTGCAGCACTGCCCCTCCATGGTATCGATGCGCTGGAAGAGACTGTCGCATCGCGTATTGATGCCCTTCCAAATGCAGCTGGAGATCATCTCGATGCAGTCGGGCGACAATTGCTGCGATAGACCAGTGAGCGTGAGATTGTTAAGGCTTAAAATCCGATCGTAGATCAGCAGCGAACTGTTGCTTATGAGGTTGTCCACGGGCAACAGCGTAAGGTTGAAGAGGTTGTGCAGCTCTGATTTATTAACGCCAACTGGAAGCTGCCTATAAAAAATTACGAAACAATACGATTTGGTATATTAGGGAAATAATACGACTCCATAAGTCCTTATATCAAGTTGGTTAAAAATAAATATAAACAATAACATAGAAACAAGAGTTTTTAACGGTACAATAAAAATGGCATTCTTAAAACCAGTTGTACCAAGATTAATTTTTAAAATTAAAAAAAAATTGAGTCAGTTTTCCTATCGCTTTTAGATATGTCATAATATTAATATATGTATGTCGAGAACATAATAAACCATAGTGACTACTCTATTAAGACTTAACTAAACAATTGTTCTAGAATGATATAGTCGAAATGCTTTCAAAAAATATGTGCATTGGGAGGTAGGAAAACTGTTAAACCTTTGACATGTTTGACATATGGGCTTACTTAAGAAGTTGTTTGTTTTATATAGCGGTATATGGAACCAAAAACTTCTCAAATAAATAAATACACCCAAAGAAAAGCCCCATAGTAAAATTAAACTTTGTTAACTTAGCTTGTTTCTGTACTTTGATTTAAACAAAACACCCCTCATGGCTAAATTACTACCGTAAATATTTAATTCAAAGCGAAAATATTTGGACTTACCATGGTTTTTCTCTGGGTGTACATTTGTCAACTTACATTTGATCCAGCATGGCGAGTGCCTTGATCCTGGATATCTTGTTGAAGTTGCAAATGGTGACCGCCGGGAAGGGAATGTTCCAGGTGGGGAAGTGCGAGCTCTCGATGACGGTGACCGTTAGGGTCTCCTGACTCCAATACCAGGACACCACAACCAACACAATCGAGGTGATGATGGCCAGGATGACAACCACCAGCCAAAAGTATCGCTCATGGCGGCTGATGTCCTGCCGGGTGATGTAACTGAATCCGTGGAGGGAAGTGGTCTGGCAGTAGTTGCGCATGTTCTCGGAGAACCATTCACCGATCTGGCGGAAGCGGTCGTTGGGTAAGAATGAATGATGCGGCTGATTCTGGCTGGGATCACTGCGTCGCTGACCGGCGGTGTTGGTGGCCATCTGTTGGGCCTGAACTTGCCGCAAATCGAAGATGCGCCGCTTTTTGAACGCCATCTCTGCAGGTTGACCTCTTGACATGGACTGTGACTTGGCCAGAGTCGATGTAATTAGGCCAGCGCCTAATTAGCCAGCCCTAATGACTTCGCCGGCGTTGCCCACCCTCTGGATCCTCCGACGGCGCCAAAGTATCTGCTGACGGGTCAGCCAGTTGCAGGTGGGTCGAACGCACGAAAAGAAAATCAGCTCAAAGACCGAAACGAAACTGCAACCCATAAATAGTCCGGTAATTCCGCCGAAGGTTCCTGCCCATAAAGTGGGTTGTTCCATAATTGTAATTCTAGTGGATACCTTGTAGGTGATTAGTGGACTTGCCCATGAATGTCAGCCAGTTTCCGAACACGTCCAAGACTTGCTCCTCGGCAATTGGTGAGTCGTAGTAGACACGCAGGCGAACTTCATTTGTGGGCTTCGGAATACTAAATTATTGATTAGAAGTTTCCGACTTTAATATCATACCTAATGTAATTTTATAACTATGTTTTTCAATGGGTTATAGCATTTCCTTTTTTATATATTTATATATTCAAAATCGTGGTTTTATTTATTTTATTTAAAGAAATAATCAATGAATATTTATTATTTAGTCGGCTTATGTGTTTTGTTATAAAATATCTTCCATACTGATCTTGTCTATCAAAAGACACATAGCTTTAAGTCTCAACATCAAAACATATCACGTCACATTAATTTTCTTTTGATAAACAAATCAAATAGCATCTTGTAAATATTCAATTTAATTAATTGTGCCAGCAATTACCTTGATTTGCTCATGTTGTTGTAAATCATCCTGTTTATTAGTCTTATATCACCCTGGAATTCATAGCGATTGAATTCACATGGCGGAAGGCAATCGCAATTCCTTTGTTTTCCTTTGATGATCTCATTATGATCTGTAAACAGCAAGAAATCAGAATGGTTCCGTAAATATTTTGCCACCTACCGAAATCCATTACGCACTGCATTTTTTGTAGGTCACAGATTGTCCGATTTTCATGACGAGGAGATTTTGGAGGAACGCAACCGCACGACTTCATTATATTTTCACTGCGACATTCTGCCTGACAAATGCTTTGGTGATAGACATTAGATGAGGTCAATCGACGTTCTCTTGGCAAATAGCACCCTCGTTTCTGAAGTGATATACTTTCCAGATCTGCCATAAATCGATTGACAAAGGGTTGCACCATTATGTGAGCCTCTGATCCACTGGGCACCAGGAACCTTGGTGTAGCATCATTGGGAATTTCATGGGATTCATGAATGAGAACCTCTACGCCCTTCATTGTAAGACTTTCGAGGTCCTCTTCACTGGCTCTTAGAACCAAACTAACTCCTAAATGAGCACTAAATCGCTGCTGTTGGTAATTAAAACTACAGCACAGGCGTTGGTCCAGAGTCCAAATTGGTAGCAGCTTTTCCAGGCAGTTATCCACGCGATTTTCCCACAGACAAGATTGGATTTGTGGGCATATAGGAGTAGCTAGATCCTCTAGCAATTCTAGCCAACTTATATTTCCTAGCTGTTCTCGTACAGTAGAATTCATAGAAGGAAATGTTTGAAGGCCTTCTGCTGATACTCCCAATTCATTTGCTTTGGTTTGCAATCTTTGCTTGGAAATCAGGTTTAGACCACAAATGGTGACAGCAGGAAATGGCACCTCTGCCGTAGACTTCATGTCTATAAAGCGTATGGTGGGCGATTCCTCTGACATTGCAAGTGACATGGTCCCAATGATGAGGGAAAGCATCACCGCGGTGCAAATGAGGAGCCACCAGAGAATACGCTGCCACGTTTTGGCGCCCACAAAAATGTGAAATCCATGTATGCTGGCCATCTCGCAGTAAATCTCAAATCCAGTCTTGCGTTTGCAAAGGCCATCATCGTTACGAGCTCGCAAAAATCTAAGAAATCTGGGCAGTGGTAGCCTTCTAATCCGTCTTGATAGACTACCGTACCATCTTAACATCTTTAATCGCCTTATATTCTTGATTAGATATGAGGTGGAAGCAACTGGCTTCTCGAAACGCTGAAGAGGCTGACATTTATTTTTTTGTTTAGGTTTCAAGTAGTTCTCGAAGTTAACTAGATATATGGGCGGCGGAGGATTGTCTTTTGGTAAGGCTGACATTTTGAATTTGCTTAATAAACTGTAAATGAAATAAGTTCTGGAACTATATTAAACCATCCTACTTAGCCGCCTGACAATTTATACTATATATGCCAAAATGAAAAGTCATTAGTGCTTAGTTATTCCTTCTTATCAGATAGTAACACGCCTTTTAACTGTTGAATTCACAAAGGATCTTATCGTTATCATTAGAGGAGGAGGAATTTTACCTCGATTTCTGTGTGTGTTTAGACTTAATCGAAGGCAGTGAATCAATTGTTCAATTGTTGCCTTCACACCCCCAACTGGAGAAACAATTATCCACATATTTATTTGTCTTTGCGCCAGTGGCCTCCGATAAGCTCGGCAAATATGAATAGGAAATTGTTTACGGCAAATATATATTATTATGTGAACTTCCTACTCGTGCCTCCCCATTAATGTTATTGTTTCTGCCTTTGAATTGGCTTGCTAATGAGTTTATTGTTATCTGCCGCCCACAATTACGCTATTCAAATATTCCGCTCGTGTCAGCTGCGAATGGCGAATGCCAAGTGTCATCGCAGTTCCAAACTTAAAATGGGCTATTTGACTTGTACAGGGTTTTTCCTTAATCTAAATTCGGACCTTTGTCAGCTGATTAATTGAACAGTCTTTGATTGGCAATCTCGTGGTCTTTGATTTTCACGATTCATAATCTTTTTACGAGCATTTAAAGCCATTAATGTGTCAGATTGTAAGCAATCCCAAAAGGCGATAAGCCCATTCAGATTCGAGGCTCTTGATTTGTAATTGCAGTCGTCGAAAGTTCAGAAGTTGTCCGATTTCTAAGTGTTATAAAGATTAGAAGCTTGTGCGTTGCAGTCAAAGTTGGTTTTCGGTTTTTTTTTTTTTTTGATTAGGCATGTTAAATGTCCCATTAGATGTATTTGTAAATTTTTGTTTTGCTTAAAATTCTAACCCATACTCTATTAAACAAACATTTGTTTATTTGACACAAATTCTACATCATGCCAGAACAACATACTTTTGGGGATTGTTTAAACTCAAGAAGATTGACATAGGATCATTTCCGATGAATTATTATTCAATGGAAACCCCTCGCTAATAAGCCTTATTTTTGCGGCATCAGCTAATCGCATGATAAATATTTTTCCTACAATTTTTTACAAGCAATTGAGATTTGTGGGTGAGCAAATATTTGAATTCAATGGAACTGTAAGAACCATAAATTTTCCCCAGAATCGGGTTTCGCATGGATTTAATTAGCTGGGTTTCTTCCGTTTTTTGTTTTTTTTTTTTTATTTTTGTTTTTTGATTTTGGCCCAAGGTTGCCAAATCTTTCTAATGATATTCCGAAAGCATTTCGCCGCCGCTCATTTGCATGCCACGTGCCCGGGAGCCGATGGCGATGGCGATCGCGCTGTCTCCCGATGTCTGCCAATATATTACTCAATTACGGTTCCGATGTCGGGGCCTGATAAGGCGTCCAGACCTCAGCGGAATCAGCTGGCTGGGATTAATCGGACCGGGACAGATGCACTCGCATGCATTTCAAGATCTGGCGAGTTCGGCTTGGGTTATTTTGGTGCATTTTATTTTATTTATAAATAAACCGCCGAGTAACGGAGATGGAGCCGTCAACTGGATCGATTTGCGTCACGCAACGGTAAAGACAACAGTATCACCGGATTGTTAACACCACCCAGATCCCGATTCCCATTTTTGACCGACTGACGTGGCCCTGAAAGAAGCTGGTCGGCTATTTTTGGTCACCGCCGATGTAAACTCATTTTATTCGGCGATAAGCCGGAGCAGAGTCATCATTTTGTTTCCAGGCGCCCCCCCGCAGAGCTTTTTGTCTTGTCTTTTCTTGTCTTGTATTTATTATCATCTGGCGCTGATTTATGTGGTCGTTAGCTTGCAACTTTTTTTTTTTTTGCAAAACTAGAGCGAGGCTAATCTCTTGCAATTGACGCAAATTGATTTTGCACTCGAAATCGAAATCGGAATCGAACGTTCTGCCTTGACTTCAATTCATGTTTATTCCCACTTTGGATGAGCTGTTCCGAAAAAGGAAAGAACGTGCCGGGTTCTACGATGCACAAAACGTGATCGCCTCAAAGTCATGATCGACTAGGAGGTCAGTAGTGGGTTTTCTTTAAGCTTGTCTAAGATTATTGCGTGAAATTAACAACTAGCCCAACCACTTGACATGTGCTCAAGTGAATAATTCTCGTGATTTTAAAATAATAATATACTATAGATACATAAGGTCAGCAGACAAATAAAAACAAAAATTTCTTAATTAAAAGGATGACATAATGCGATTAAAAAGAAAGTCTTCTGATTGTTGTTCTGAGGCGAAAGATTTAATTACGAATTCGAACATGATCGACTGGCTAAAACACAAGGCAGCCGTTGTTTTCTGTTTTCCTCGTCGATTCAGATCGTTTGGCTCGAATCAATCAAATTGTTTACACGCCCATAAATAATTATTCTTTTGTTTGTTTGTTGTTGCGTCTCGGCTGCCCTGTTGGTCAGGTTCTAATTTTATTTCCACCAGCAATTGCTGCTCCTGTTTTTGTTTATAGCCGCAGTCGCAGCCTGGTTTTTTTTTTTTTTTTGGGCCTGACCCCAGATTATCGGCGGTGGAGAGTATACATATGTAGCATTTGCAGCTTTATCAGCGGCTCGCGCCATTCACATGTTGTGACACTATTTTTAGAGGCATTTTGCAAAGAAATCATTCACAGATTAAATGACACTCAGCACAAATTAGCAGGTTGATAGCCCCTAGCGGAGTGCAGAATCGGGGCAAAACAATGTTTGAATAACAATGCGTGAGGTCTCGGAAATGGGGGCACACTGAGTTCAAATTGTTGCCATGCCAGGACATTTCAATCAACGGCAGTGGCACTTAGTCTTAGTTTCTCAGAAAGTTGACGTTCAATTCGC
This sequence comes from Drosophila elegans, assembly GCF_018152505.1. NCBI lineage: Eukaryota > Metazoa > Arthropoda > Insecta > Diptera > Drosophilidae > Drosophila > Drosophila elegans. Next base: position 2,685,301 of record NW_024546167.1, read on the forward strand.
AGAATCAGTTATTTTAAGTGACGTATGTACATTGTTTGAGGGAAATCTTTCAACAAATTGTAATCCCCAATTTTTCTTATCAGCCTCTGAATTTATTTCTACCAGATCGTGACGTTTGTCGGTCAGACCATGCCCACGATTATCAGACCAGTAATCTGCTGGAATTACGAGGAAAGTTTTCAAACATTTTGATGAGAGTCACTTCCCGTCGATTCGCATCATCATCCTAAACTCTTAAGTAGAACTCTAGAAAAAAAAATATGCTTTCTTTGACTCAACATTATATTTATTTAAATATTAATGAATCATGGGGTCTTTAACATAACATTTCTTGAGATCAAGGGATTTCTTTAAAACGTTTCTGTACTTTCTTTACTTATTCACTATAAAAGTCTATCTATATATATCTATATTTGGTACTTTCCCAACACTTGGCCTGTGCACTCCGTATCTGTTTAACTTTATATTTATGGGGTAAACCAGAGAATGGCATATTTAGATATTGTAGGGCGAGCAATGACTACAGCTGGTTAAATACTGAGTTTAACTTGTGGCTTACACGCTTATTGCGTTTCCATAAATAAAGTCAAACACTGAACCTTAAACAGAAATACAATGGGAAACGCTCAAAGCTTATGAAGCATTCTACAAACATGTCGGAGTAACACACACTTGAATTTCAGCGCAGACAAATTGAAGGACCCTTCGTGGAGATAAAAATGAATAAATGTAAGTCGATACTTTGAATTACGGATTAAATGAAGCAAAGTTGAAGAGTCAAAAAGAGAAAGTTCGTTGCTCCTTCGATAAATTAAATTCGGTAGACGTTAAGTAAAAATGCAAAAACCCAACTCGCCCATTTTGATTACCAAATCAATTTGTTTGAAATTCCCAAGGCAATTCTTGGAAATACAGGTGGGTAAGAGGGTCTTGGAAAATCCTTCCAAACAGTGTCAACTTTAACCAGACACTTATAGCTAGATCAGGAGATAAAAATTCTAAATTTAAACTCATATTTTAATTTACCAGCTGAGCAATTTAATTGTTTGAGCGGCGCCAAGCTGGCGTCTATAGTTCTCTCTTGCTACACATATTTCTATATATATATACATATATATGAAGATCCGACGATCTGCCAGTGCAAACACTCCCACATGGAGAACATGTTAATGAGGAACGCTTTTTTTTCGACTGTCTGAGCTTAATACTGTGACGTCAGGAAAGTCATTGAGCTATAACTTAATAGCGAGCAACCGCTCCAGCTGGCAAAAAACTATAGCAAACATTCTGTGAAGTGCGAGTGTGAGTACGATATGATTGAAATCCAAACTTGAGGAAGAGAAGCCAGCGAAGCCAGCGAAGCTACCTGAGCGCAATATTAAGTTACACTTATGACGAACGAATCATATGGCGATGCCGATGTCGAATCCGAATTTGAATCCGATTCTGAGAGCCAGTCCAGCAGTAAGCTACGATAAAGTCGCGAGATTAAAAAAGTCAAGTGACAAGACAACCAAGTGCGTCAATCGCTGGAGCAAAAACGCGAAACAACACAGGCTGACGGAGTACAAAAGTCCGGCTGCATTGGTGGCATCTTGGTTTTATTCTGGCATATGGACATATGGACATATGGGCATCTGGGTTCTTTGTCTGCCGGTAGCCACTGGTGCGAGCAGATGGCCCATCCGCATCCCTTCACCCAAAGCCGCCAGACGTCGAAGCTCCGATCCAATCGTGACAAAGAAATTTCACGCAACCAGTGCGTTTGACGTCAGGCCTACGATGATGATCACTGATCAGGGTCTGGAAGCGGGCTGGGCTTTTCAGATGGACCGCCTGTGAGTTGGGATCTCTGATTATTCACTCAAGTGGGAAGTGACATTTGAATCGAGATGCGAGACGCCAGTAATATCGCTTAATTAAAGTGCAGCCCCAGCAATGCAATGAAGGGCAGGAACGGGTTGCAAATTTAAAGGAGGGTAAGGGCTTACATAGTGCATCTATAGCTAAAAACTATTTACTATATAACAGACTTCATGGTTGAACTAAGGTGGAGAATGCCACATCAGTTTGTATTTTTCAGTTCCACGATTCGTTCCACATGAATTTTAAATTGACCTTTGAAAAAGTGCTTATGTCTAAAAAGTTGAAAACAAGAATTGTTCATAGCGATTTGAAGAAATATACATATTTATTTATTTCATATTCTTATGAAAATTTTGATTTTTTTTGCTTTTTACCGTAAAACTCAACAAAGTTATTGGTTTGCTATTTTTATACCCCTGCAGAGGGTATTATAAATTCAGTCAGAAGTTTGCAACGCAGTGAAGAAGACATTTCCGACCCTATAATCTAAATATATTCTTGATGATGTCCCAGTCTTTCAGTCTTAAAGCTATTTTCATGAAAAAAAAAACATTTATATCTTCCTTTTAAATTTGGTAATTGTTAAATATTTCAAATCTACGGTCTTAGTTATTTTTTTAAAACTGACGGCCATATCATAAAGCTCCCATTGGAACAATAGTAAAAATATATGAATACAAAAATACTTGAATATACTTCAATATTATTATTAGTTCAGACTTTATAGCTGCTATATGAACGATGGAATAGTCATCGGAATAAAGACGTTATTAAGAATATTTAAATTGTGCAATAGCTGCTCGGCTTGCCGAAGTTGATAGGTATTAAAACTATTTTTAAACAATAAAATTCTTGGCTTTTCAATGTTGTGAATTGGCCCTGGCTTTAATCGATCAGCTTAATTGTAATGTGCGAGCAGTTAGTTTCTATACTTAATATTAATCGCTTCAATTGCGCCGGCAGAGTAATTATAGCCAGACTGGTGTTGTCGGGAAATGGCTCGTGGCTGCCGTCAGATCACGTGTCCGGGAAACTATTGTTACTCATACGCCACGTTGCCGCCTGCAGACGAAAGGTTCAATGCATTTCGAGGCAGTTTCCCCAAGTCATTACCATGTGATGGCTTTGCATTACAATGACGAGGCCTGCGACAACTGACGACCGCTGTCCGTCCGCTGACGCAGTTGAAATGTGGGCCGTCGGAGGAGAACTTCAGGGGGAAACTGCAACTCGAACTCGGGGTTTGTATGTCACTCAAACTCAGACTGACGCACGCATCTCGATGGGATTGGTATTGGGATTGGTATTGGGCATTGGATCTGTACCGAAATCCACAATAAATATGCGCATATGCGAGTACATATATTCATCGGCCGATGGCCATGAACTGGATGGTTCTGCAAAAATTGGCGCAGATTTTGGTGACAGTTTGCATAATCGCCGATCCCAAGATGTTGCGCAGTTGGCTGGATTAGCATTGCAGATGGGTCCGGGAATTTCGCCAAGTTCAACAACAGCCCAGATAAAAGAAGTAGGGGCGGTTCAATGCCTGACCTTATGGCGCCATATGTCTGTCCTCCAGTTCTCCTCGGTCTCGGGACTCCCAAATCGTTCTTTTACGCTTCGCCAAAACAAATATCTGATGTTGTTTTTCTCTGGGGTCTAGGATTCTTCGAGTGCTCCCATCCCAAATGTATTCGCTTTCAGTTGTTTTCCCTTTCTTTGCAATGTATAATTTCTAAGTAAACCATTGCTGCGATCGTACTTCGACGAGCCCTCTGAAATAGAATTGTGGCGAAATGGCGATCGACGCATTTGAAATTCCTTGTTTACTATACTTGTATAGTAAGCAATGGATTAATCTCAAAATGGGCTGGGAGATTCATGATGACATTTACATTCAAACTAAATCACTCAAGGTGACAAAGGCGCGAATGGGTTTGGGATTTTCCCCTTTTTTTGTAGAGTTCATTTTTTTAATAGTCTGAAGGTCGAGAACCTGTAGGTAAAATAAACTCGAGTTTAATATGCTCATAATTTCTATGTCTACGACTTTAGACATCAACTTAAAAGCGGTGCATAAATGAACGATCGAGTGAGCTACGTATTACTTAAATGCCTTAAAAATTATTATATTGAAACAAATTACTCACTTAAATAATAACTCGATCTGACGTAAATTACAATGAATTAAAAATTCAAAAAAAGAAAAAAAAGATTATTCATCACTTAACATTTTTAAATGTACATAAGTAGCTAAAAATGGGATTTGGCAGCAATTATTTTTGTTTTGCCCTGGTTAAAGATATTCTTAACAAGTAGAAATATGAAAGAGATTTTAAAAAGGGGACCTTCTCGTTTATCATAATTTTTAAATTAACCAAGAATTTAAATTTGCTTGTTTGATCTTGTGATTATTGAATTATACAAAATGATTCCTTCTACTTTGATTTATTGCTCCCAGCGGCTCATTCCTGAAATATCCAGAAGGCTAATGCGATCTCCAGAGGGTGTAGGTGGTAGTTCCACCCTCTCTCTCTTTGGCTCTCCTTGGCGCTCTCGCTCGGTGCTCCCCAGAGAGTCTGCGAGTGTCCCCCTGTTCGTACGTAACTCTCCGGCACTCCGGTTCCCAGAGAGCACTTCGTTGAATTTCCGACGCGAGCCGACGACAAACGACGATTGCCGATCCGTTGATCACAAAACTGGCTGCCATATGGCGAAACCAGTTAGTCGTCTCCCAGAGCAGCCAGAGTAACGCCTCGATTCTCGATTCTCGCCGATCCACCGTTTCGCCGCGATCGACAGTGCTACATACAGTTCCCAACGGGACCGAGCGATAAAGATAAAAGTGCAAAAACAAAGCGCACTTAGATAAAGATATCGAAGTTCCCATGCCGAGGCACAGTGCAAGTGAAGTGAAACGAGAACGCAGTTTTCACTAGGAAACAGAAAAGTGCTGTGACTGATACTGAGAGTCGGAGTCAGAATCAGAAACAGAAACAGAAACACAATCACAATCAGAATGCAAATGTGTCGAGCATAAAATCGCAAAGCGTGAAAATCGACTAGAGTTCCCGAACGATATATGTACATCCACTCGAACCAACAGTGTGTTGCCAGCCAAGTGAAACTAAGTGCGCAAGCGATCCGAATGACTATGACTTCAACGGTGCTCCAGCGGCCAATTCCAGCCAAGTCAGAGAGACACCATCACCAGTCCGGTGCCAACGCGAAGGCCTCCAAGTCAGCCACCTCCACCAGAAGTCGCTCCACGATGGCCTGGTCCAACGAGAAGCTCCGCTTCTCCTGCATCGACAACATCGGCCTCAAGCAGCTGTGGAAACTGATTGCCCTGGATACGAGTGCCAGTGCTACCTCCAAGCAGCGCAATGCCATGATGTTGGATGTGGAGCAACAGCAGCAGCAGCAGCAGCAACAACACCAGCAGCAACAGCAGCAGCAAAAGCAGCAGCAACAATCGAACAATAACAACGAGGTAAGTGGCCGAATGAAAAGAAAGCTTGTAAGACACAAGCAAACAGAGTGACGTCAATGAGGATTGGGGCAACGCATCCACATCCGCGTAGAAAGCCAACCACTGGCAGAGAAAGTGACCAAAAAAAAAAGCAGAGTTACGTTGCGGAGTCGTGTGTAAACTCCGCCTTGAATGACGTCTGTTTGTTTGTGGAATTTTGTTGAAACAACTGTGGAACCAATCCAGCATTTAGCAACCAGTAACCAGCAACCACCCAGTCACCATCCAACCGAACTATGCGAAATGCAAACAGAGTGTGGGAGATCTGCGGCTCGGGCTGGAATTCCAATAATCCACGTAACGCCAATTTGCATACTACGGCGGGTCTGCGCTAATTAAAGCAACCAGAAACGAGGCCCGTAAACGTAACGTAGCCGGACACGGCCAGTTATGATCACACATCTGACGGCAGATTGAGATGTAGACTCCCCAGAGGCGTCGCTTGTCCGCCAGTGGACAATCGAATCGATTCATTTGATTCCGTTTCATTAAAGACAATTGATTCGTTGGCATTATTCTCCCTTTTGGACAGCTGTGTCCTTATTTCTCAAGCCCGAGTTTATTGACTCTTCAGGCTTTGTGTTTCTCTCAGTGTGAGTCTCTGATTCCGACGAGCTTAAGCACTCTCGAGCATTTCAAGTGTCAAGTGCAGTGGCCCACGCTCTTTTTGGCCTCAGTTTTTATCGGTTAACTTCGGCCATTTTGATATTTTGCTATTTCGCTAGTCTAAGATCAAGGCTTACGACAAGAGCGAAGGTTAGAAGCTTAGAGATCGGGTTTGGGGCCACTAATCTAGTTTTGATTTTGAGCCTCGGGTATTCCCCCTAAGTCCTCATCATCTTAATTAAGTCGCTCGAAATTGAACTTAGTCAGATTGGCGGTGAATGCCAAACTTTCGCAGAGTGATTCACAGGGGTTTTCGTGTAACCGCGATGAATGCACCAAAGGGAAAGACGTTATTCACATTGACGCAGAACGGAGGTCTACGCGAATCCGGTTCTCCTTTGGCCAACCAAGTTACTCATGATCACTAGAACTGCGACTTAGATTGATGGTGCCGCTAGAAAGAAAGATAGTGTGATGGTTAGTCCGAGTTTTCTGATACTTTCTGCCCCTGGGCACACGGATCTAACCCTCTGCTGCCGATGGCTTGAGTGTTGCGATATTAATATTTCTCAAGCCAACTGGTTTGAGGCTCCCAGCCTTCCTCCCCCCTCACCCTTGACCCCCAAACGCTGCATTGACGTCAATGCAAATAAACTCCCCGGCGGACCGAGACTATCGATATATGTATCGATGAAACCCTTCCCTCCCCCCCCCAGACTTAGACGGTCTGGGCCAACGTCTTGGCATCGTCTCGGGAACTCGGGATTATAATGTCAGGGTTGTGTTCTACAAAACCTGCGAAGGCTGCTGCACCTGAGACACGCCCACAGCGCGGGGATCCTGGAGAACCAGTTTTGGGGGCACCTTGCAGGTTCAGGGCCACAATCCGTTCAGCTTTTGGGCCTTAGGGTGGACCTCTGCGGGCCAAGAACCATACATTGGGGGCCGACAAAAAAAAAATTCGGCAGGTTGATTTTGTTTAATTAACAGCTCAGCCAAAGCGCCTTGACGTCACGCGCATAAATTGATTCAAGCAAAATTTCTGTTTTGCCTCTTTTTGTGTGTTTTAATTTTTTTTGTTGCTATTCTGTTGCTGTCGGTTAACACGTTCGTCCGGCGGCTATACAAAATGCTAAGTAGTCATAAATAAACACTACTAAACTGTAAGCTTAGCTAAACGCCGAAATATTGAAACCTAAAAATAACGCTGAGTCTGAGGCTGAAAACACGGCCAAAACGCACTCAGAACCCGAATCCAATTCCCAACTCGAACTCGAGCTTGAACCTTAATAAACGCGAACCGATTCGCTCAAGCGAAAAGTGCTGTAATTTTCTGATGTCAGAATTAAAGTTAATAATTGTTTTGCTCACTTTGCGGTTTTGCTTTTCAATCTGTCACAAGTGATTTTCGCTGAGGATTTCCCAGACAGATTTTCCCTGGCATGTTGCATACACGAGTGAACAGAATCACGTCGATGAGATAATTAAACATGTAAGGGCACATAAAAATGAAGTAATATTGTAGGGCCAGATTATCCCACAGTGTGACGCACCTTTCCTAATCCAAATCAATGCCCATGTGCTAATTTCGCCCAGGTGGTGTACGTGCAAAAATGTGCGAGTATCGGCTATAGAATGGGTCTGCTGCCAATCTGTAGTAAATGCAGTTGTAAAACGAGTAGTCAATGAATAAAAGCCTCTGACGTCGATTAGTTCGATCGTAGCTATAATTAAGTCCCCGTTAAATCAGAAGCGTAACGTGTAACTCCCGATAAAGGTCAGTGCTGACGACACGAACGTCGGACCTCGAATGTTGGTTAATGGAATTTGATAGACGGTGTGCTCCACCTCAAACAAATGTGACATCTTATTAGCGCCTAATTAATACATAATAGGGGGCTTTTGGTTTGTGTTCAGTATGGAAATTCGAGCAGAGAAGGCCAAAGAATCGGTCTGCCAAAATTACCATAAGATTCTGTTATCCGAATTTCACATTTCAACCAATTTTGTAGTCACAAAAAAACGTGTTTGCCATCTGATTAGGCGCCATTCATTATCTCTAACCCATATCGGAGTGCCTTTGCAGTTAAGCCGGTGTATTCGCACCCTCAAGGCAAATATTTGCCAACCGCTAACTGTTGCAAAATGATAAGGCCCAGATCATACCATACCCCGCTGATAAGGAGCGATGACCCTGGCAACGGGTGTTCACTGTGGTGCCCCTTGAGCACCAGTGACGAAATTGTGCCACATATGCAAATTTGTCAACTTACGTAAAGATCGCAATCAGATCAACGCAATGTTATTAACCCAAGGGATCTGCATCTGCTACGCAAAAGACGCAGCGTTATCTGGGCAGTTAAGATACGATAATAGTGGCAAGATAGCGAAATAACAAGAGCAGAAGCTATATAAGCAGTGGGCATAAACAAGTTCCGAGGCATTTACCTTAATTAGTCAATTAATCAAAGCGGTGGAGTGAGGATCGGATCGGATCGGATCGGTTCGCATTGGGTTGGATCGGATTGGATCGCCTTCTACGTTGACAGGTCGTTATTTGTTATGGCCAATGCTTATGGCTCAATTCGCATAGGCAGCACAAACAAACAAACCAACAAACGGGGCGACAACAACAGCAAAAACAAAAACAAACGCCAACTTTGCATACTAAGTGGCTCATTAGGGACACGGCACTGCCGGGGATCGGTCGTAAACCACACACGACGACCCATCAAGCTGCTCCGCACCGTCTTTTTATATAAGCAAAATCAAAACGGGGACCGCCTAGAATTTTTCGCCGTTTGCCAATATGCATTCGGTTTGAATAATTAATTGACACTCTGCGTGAGTCACTGTTGGGCCAAATCCGAAATTAATTTTAAAAAAATGCAATGCATCTATCTTATATAATAATATTTACACACCTCATTTGTTTACTCTTCAACTGACCATATTCCTTTGAATCTCTCTCATTGCAGCGGATTCCCTATGAGAACTGCGACAACTTGGCCGACTATTTGAGTCTCCAAAGAGCGACCCAGGCCCAGAGGAACCACATCCAATCCCAGGCCCCGGCCCAGATGTCCCTGCTGAAGTTCTTGGCCATTGTAAGTACCCGTTGTTTACAACACTCATGTCACTCACGATGGGACAGAAACTTTCCACCAACGCTTCCTGCTTGGAACGACGAAGCCTCAGCCTCGGACAATGTGCGATCGGTTGGGTTGGCGTTGGCTGGTTGCCTGCATAAATTTCACATTTACGAGGCTGGGGCGTGGCACTCGGACGGGCAAATAAAATTTGTTTGATTATTTATAATCGCGGGCAGACAATAATGCTTCGTTGTGGCGAAGGAGCGAGGCAAACCCGTTCCCAGCGGCGATTAACTGCGATTTATCAATGAATTCGTATTCCCTTCTGACTAAGGCTCGTTTCTCTTTTGCTTCCAGAATGCCCTAGAGCTGAGCGCCCCAGCTACGCCACATCTTCTCCAGCACCAGCAAACGCAAACGCAGACGCAGGCAAAGCCCCAGGGCTGGATGCAGCTTTCCGGTCACCCAGAGAGGTAAGGATCATGGGATCATATATCAATGGGAGCTATGAGCTTTATAAGCCAGCCAAAAGTTGTTTTCCCTTAAATATGTTTTTATCAGCTGAGTACAGGAAGTGGTCTTCTGATCGGCTTAACTTTGTTGTCTATTTACTTATGGGAATATTAAAAGATAAAAAAAGATATTATAACCCCTACCTACCTAGGATAAGGTAGTAGAATCGATTTTAAGGGGCAAGAACGGTAAATTCTTACTAGTATGCGGAAAACTTTGGTTTTAATAGTCTCGTTTGTAGATATATCTCGACTGAATACTAACCTGAAATTCTTCTTTTGTTTTCCAGCATTGTGCCCACGTCCACTGGCATTGTCCGTAAACGCATCACGGGCTTCGAGGACAGCGAGGTGCAAGCCTACCGACTGATCTGCCAGGAGCCACAGACCGCTCAGATAGTGCCCGCCTACTTTGGAATACAGGAGGTGCAGGCACAGCACTACATTGAGCTGCAGGATCTGCTGGCTGGATTCCGGGATCCGTGTGTGATGGACATCAAGATGGGCAGCCGCACCTTCCTCGAATCTGAGGTCAGCAATGCCACCCTGCGACCGGATCTCTATCAGAAGATGATCGCCGTGGACGCTGAAGCTCCAACGCCGGCGGAGCACGAAGCGAGGGCCATTACTAAGCTGCGATACATGACCTTCCGCGAGTCCCTGTCGTCCTCGCACTCCAAGGGCTTCCGGATCGAGGCGCTGCGTCTGCGCGGACGGCCGCCTGTTAAGGACTTGAAGACCTGCCGGAGCAGCGAGCAGATCGTCCAGACCATCGAACAGTTCCTGGCCGCCCGGCGATCCGTGCAGAAGGAGCTGCTGAAGCGACTGAAGCACATGCGCCTGGTCATCGAGCAGTCGTCGTTCTTCGCCCGCCATGAGATCGTTGGCTCCAGCATCTTCATCGTCTACGATGATGAGAGGGTCGGCGTGTGGCTGATCGACTTTGCCAAGTGCCGGGAGCTGCCACCGCAGGTTAGGGTGGACCATCGCAGCGCTTGGGCGCCGGGCAACCGGGAGGAGGGCCTGCTCCGCGGAATGGACGAGCTCATCCGCTCCTTCGAGGAGGTTTACGCCCGCTGCGGTTCGCATCGCAGCTGCCTTAAAATCTAATGGATGGATCGATAGCAACTGCAGCTGGATCTGCACCGAAAGACTGATCACCCAAGCTCCATTTGTACAGAGAGAAGTAGAAGAAGAAACAAGGATTCATCGCATCGCCCGGACTGAGCTCCACCTTATATTACCTACTTGTTCCATATTGGAAAACCCTGGCTTCAGCTCGGTTACCTTTAGAAAGAGTAAGACTAGCTGGAGATGAAAAAAACGATTAGTATTGATCACCAAGCAGCATTTGTTTGATTGAAACAGGTCTAAAATAAGTATTTGTAAATGAAATCTAAATTAAAAAACAAGAATTAAAATATCTTAAGAATATGCAACTTGAATTTCGTCTTTATTATATATTTTAATGGCCAACGTAGATAGATAAATGTTGGTGTCTATTTGTCATTTTAAGGTAAGTTACCCTGCATGGTTGGTTGTCTTTGAAACAAAAGCACTTGTAAGGTGATAAAAAATTTGAGCATGAAAAGTATAATGTAATTTGTTGATATATTTAGCCTGTTGCCACAAGTGAACTCAATAAAATGGCAATATGCAAATTACTTAACATTTACATTAAGATTAAGAACTTTAGACTTAGTCTTAGACATATAATTTTTAACTAACATTAAGAAATGAATTAAAATTTATATTTTTTCTTTCGGCTTACATATTTTTATTGACAGAAATTTTTTTCCTCTGTTTTTTTTAGCAGATTTGAATCAATTACACAATTAGTTAATTTAAACTAAATTAAAAATTAAAAAAGGAAAACAATATTTAATTTATTCTTTTAACAAATTTAATTAATTTTAATCAATCACACGAATTAATCAAAATAAATATAACATTTAAGTTTTAATTAAACATTCTCAATTCAAATAATGTTAACAGCCCGCCAACAGAGCGCTTAACAGAACACTGTTACATTTTACAGAAGCTCATTTTTAGTATTTTATTAATGAATATTGAAGATTGGTTGGTGTATTGTTACTTCCCAGCAGCGGTCACACTGTTGGTTTGTTTTTAACGTGTTTCTGCAATTTAAGGATGAATACAATTCGTCCTTGCGGTTGCAAGGGCGTCCGCACCTGTTTGAGCTGCGAGCAGGACTTCCAGATAGCGAAGCCCTCGCTGCGGGAGCAGTTCCAGCAGCTGGATTCGTGGTCATACTGCGTGCACTGCGAACTTTTGCAGCCTGGCTGGGATACGACCAAGGTACAAGATGCCCATGGAGAACACAAAAAGGACGAGGGTCTGCCCCTGCCAGGAATCCTGGTGCAGGAGGAATTCCTCAGCGCTGAGGAGGGTTCCCAGCTCCTGGCCGACCTGGACGCCCTGCCCTGGGATATCTCGCAGAGCGGCCGGCGCAAACAGAACTTTGGGCCCAAAACGAACTTCAAGAAGCGCAAGCTTCAAGTGGGCTCCTTCGCTGGATTCCCCAGAACTACGGAGTACGTGCAGCGGCGCTTTGAAGAGGTTCCACTGCTGCGTGGCTTTCAGACCATTGAACAGTGCTCCCTGGAATATGAGCCCAGCAAGGGAGCCAGCATAGATCCGCATGTGGACGACTGTTGGATCTGGGGCGAGCGAGTGGTCACGGTAAACTGCCTCGGCGACGCCGTGCTCACCCTCACGCCGTACGAAGTCCAGCAGGCGGGCAAGTACAATCTGGACTTGGTGGCTCACTACGAGCAGGAGTTGCTAGAGCCGTTGTTGACGGACGAACAGATGGCCAAGTACGAGGGGAAGGTGCTGCGCATACCAATGCCAAAGTAAGTTTTTATACTTCTCACATTTTCACTGACTTACTAAATCCATTTTTGCTGTTTAGCCTCTCCCTAATTGTTTTGTTGGGTCCTGCGAGGTACCAGTTCGAGCATTCCGTACTCCGCGAGGATGTCAAGGAGCGACGCGTATGCATAGCCTACAGGGAGTTCACGCCCATGTACATCAATGGAGAGGACCAACACAAGGGAGATCCTGTGCGTGAAAAGTCCCAACTATTTTGGGAAACATAGTTTGAACTTGTGGAAATATTAAATTGTAAATACGCATTATACAGTGGAAACTTTGCATTGATAGTAGCAGTTGGTTTAAAACTCACAACCAAAAGCATCAAAGATAAAGGAACTTAGAGCAAGAAAAGTTTCAGTTATTTTAAGAGTTAACCCAAACAAAAGCTATTCTGCTGAAGAGGAGCATAGGAATCTAGTGCGACCCGTTCCCAGAAATTGAACAAGAGCTTATATATTCTAGATTGTAAATCTAATTTATTAATTACGAGGATTGTCCCTGGTCCGTGGTGGCTGGTCTGTAATCCAGCAGTGCCACCTGGGCGGGCAGCAGCACGCCGTGGATTTTCTTAAGATGAGCCCTCAGATTGCTGCTGGTGCTGAAGCTGTTGGAGCAGACAACGCACTGGTGGTGCGAGTGCTTGTGCCGGATATGTTCGTTGAGATCGCGCACCTTGGCGAAGGCCGTGGTGCAGTACTTGCAGACGTGCGAATTGCGCACATGGGTCTTCAGATACTGGGGTGAGGCGTAGGCCAGCGGGCAGTACTGGCACTTGTAGATGGCTTGGCTGCCACTGGGCTCCACGTCGAGCAGGCGATTGGTCTCGTTGTACTCGTCCAAGTTGTAGTGCTTCAACTCGACAGCCGCGTAGTCAACGGTGCGCATCTCGTAGGCGGGTGGCTCCAATTGCTGCAGTCGGGAATCAGACAGATCCAGACGTGGTTGGGCGGTGGTGGCGGGCAGAAACTCGGACACAATCAGTGAGTCCTGATTGGCCAGCCTCTGGGAGGGCTTTGGCCCTGATTCTACCCTTCCCTCCATTTTCTGTGGCTCTGCCAGTTGCTCGGGTTCTAGTACAATAATGTCCAGTGGTGCAAAGTCCTCCCAAGTCTCGCAATCCTCTCCAGCCTTCGTTTCCGCCTGCTCATCCTTGGCATCTGGTTCCAAGCACATTTCCACCTGCGCCTCGTTGTAGAGCTGCAGGAGTTGCTGGTTGGCGAACTTGAGCTTACGGAAAAAGGCATAGTGCTGCTCACATTCCTCCAGGCAGCCACTGCAAATCATGGGCAGCTCCTCAGTTAAATTCAACGCTATGTTCTGGAGTAAAAGTTGTTTTGATTGATGTTTAACCCATTTCAATGGCCATACCCTGCCGAACATGGCCTGCATCAGCTCGAGGACAGTGTGATCCGAGCTGCCGCTGCTCCTGTGCTCCCTGATGTCCACCGCAGCGCTGTCCACAAAACAAATGCGGCATAGTTTACGCAGGTCCATTGCAAATAAATGTCAACAAAAATATGTAAACAGATAACAGTGTGGCTGCAGATTGCAAGGCAGAATTTCCTAAGGTACGTATGGTATTCTGTTTTAAAAATTACGATGCATGTTTTGGTATTTTTTTTTTTCAATTTAATAACGGTCGACTCGCGGTCTTACTAATTTTGAGTCTTGGCTTTACTGTTATTTTCGAAAATAATATATACAGCCGCAGAATTGAAAATCTGCTGTGATGCTCCGATCCTATAAATAATATAAATTGTTAAAAATAAAAATTGATAAGAAAACAGTTTTATTATATCATATTTCTCTATAGAAGCTGCAGAATATTAAAATTCAAAGTCTCAGTTACCTGTTTCATTCTGCAAGTATTTAAAGGTGTACCCATTGCTGTAGAAATTTTGCCCACCATTCATTAGTAAAGCCAACTCGTCGATTTTGTTCTCTTTTCAAAATAAATTTTTATTCAGTTTTTGTGTTTTTGTTGCAATCATGTCTCTCGATTTTTAATATTAATTTGTTTATTATTTAAATCATTTAATTCCTTTGTTTTCTTTTCTTAAAATTAATTATTATCGTCAATGTGACGAAAGTTATTTGTCTGTCAATAATATTTATCGACAACAGACTTCTTGCTAATTTTTTTTTTGTTTCTGTTTAAGCCGTTTGTTTTTTTACATGCATAATTTTTGGGAAGATTTTATGGTTTTTCTCGCGTTTGGCAATCGACAGAAATTCAGTAACGGTGTTAATAATTATGCAATTAGCTATTTAAATTGATGTGGTAGTTGGGCTCGGGACACAGGTGGAGGTTTGGATTTGGAATCGGGCTTGGTTTGCAGGTTTCTGCTTGGGAAATTTAGTGCTAAACACTTGCAGTTTATAGACTAAGTTTTTCTTGTCGTTTAGTTAAATGCTAATTTTTAAATATATTTGCCTTGTTTAAAAAAGTGTCTCGAATCGGTTTTTAATGCGCTATTTATTGTTGAACTCTGTTTAATTGCCCTGGGGGTGAACATGCGGAGTGCAATTGAAACGAAAATCGAACTCTTCGGTTTGCTGATTTCTTTATTTTGTAATACGAACAATTCGAATGCTTCATGTCTGACTGTGTGTGTGGGCGTGTACCAACCGTTTTGTAATTAGCTTTTTGCATTTCGCGATTGCGTGTAACTCTGATCAGAGAAAATTAGTTATTACTTGCAAAGTAAGTTTAGTAGTAAGTAAGTAGTAGAGTTTTCAAATGAAAAAACATTTTCCTTTACTACAAGTTTGCTTTTGCAATAATTTCATTTTCATTTCTCATTTTTCATTTGTCATTTTTCATTTTTAAATTCGTTTATCGTTTTAGTTTTTGCCTCCTTTCATTATCTCATTATCTCGGGTAATCGCGTAGGTTGCCCTCTCCTAATGTAGGACGCTTAGTTTATGGCTCCTTCTGCAGGTCACCTCATTTTTATAATTGCCTAGTTAACGCTATTTTATTATTACTTGTATTATACATAATCTCGTACATGTAGAGTTCAATCTTTTAAAGAGTGTAGAAAATGGTTTGCTTTTTAAAACAGCTTCTTTTTATCAAAAAGACATCCATACACATATACATAGTTCTAATTATGCGCCTAGCTGCTCAAATATTAGCACTAAATTAATTATAAAAAAAATTAAATTTAAAATGCACACACCCTCCTCAACTCTAACTCTCGATTTCCGATGCATTCTGATACTGATTCGGATTCGAATTCGGATTCTCATACTTCTTCGATACCGCCTTAACTCAAGATCTCAATTTTAATCTCGATTTTCCGATTTCGAATTGAAATTCGTACTCGAATTTGACTAACGTTCGAAAAACAACAACCTCATGGGGACAGAGCAGTTTTCGGTAGGATTACGCATCGCTCTGGGCGTAAGTAAAAGTCGTCTCATATCAAATCTAAATTTAAATTTAAATGTAAATGTAAATGCAAATAAAACATACAAAGTGAGTGTATACACATATAACGCTTAAATCTGATCTGCAGTTCCTTCAGTTGATTCAGCACTCGATTGGGTTTGGGTTCCTTCTGACAGCGGTTGTATCCTATAGGGCCGATCTGATTTTCGTTAAGTAAACTTTTCGTCTGGCTATCAAAAGTGGTTCGTCACACAATTCTGTTAGAAATTCTCTTTGGCAGGACAACGTAAAAAGGACTAATCGAGGGGACAGAGGAGTGCGATGAACTCGGCAGTGTTGCTATGCTTCTTTGTCCTTCAATCATTATCGATTTCTATCTGTCGATTCTTCACTTTCAACAAGGAGGTAGGTTTTTCATTGATTTTGGTTTTGTGTAGAAAAAACATTCACGTTTAAAGGTTTCTTAGGTGGGTTCCGGAAAGTGTGTTCGAGTTTGAGTTCGTCTTTTGGGGGCTATACCGTAAATATCACTGTTTTGCTTTGTGTCAGGGGAGAGCAGAGTAAAGTAGACAAAAATTCGAAGCTCATTTCTAGGAATACACAGGGATGTAGATATATAGATATAGATATAGACAGAGAGATAGAGATAGAGAAGTCAACCGAAAATTATGCGAAATTTCCAACAAAATTGTGATTTGTGTCTTTGTGATTTCGAGTTGCATTGAGTTGGTTTGGTTGGTTGGCTTTGTGGGGCACTGTTCTGTACTGTTCTGTTCTGTTCTGTTCTTGCGCTGCTTAGTGTCTTTAGTTTTGCTCGTTTCCGTATCGTTTTATTAAAAATATATCCATATATATATGTGTATGTACTTGTATATATGCGGTGATATATGTGTCATAAAATATATATACACCTTTTCATCTTGTATTGCTAGTTCGGTTTTGGTTTCTCTGGTTTTCGATTTCCGTTTATTATTACTTTGACTAATTAATTGGTGACTATAACTCGGTTTGTTTCGCCCTCGGGTCGTTTGTCTTCATGCTTACTCAATTTGCTACAATATTTCAACAATAAATTTTCTAAAAACATGATGTTCAACGAACATACTTCCCCACAATGTGTTCGTGAATGCGTCTTTTAAAAATTAATTCAATTCACTATGAGTATATGTATATATAGACCTTTGTTTATATCCATTATTATGTGTCAGTTTGTTACCATTTACAATCAGCTATCTTCCAAGCAACTCTTCAAAAGCGTTTCGAAAGTGAAAAAAAAAATAAATGAAATAAAATTTTAATTAGAATTTGATAATAATGGATTGTATAAGAAACACAAGTATGGTTCGTAAAAGTTTCTTCATTGGGATCATATTTTGTTTGCAAACTGGAATGAAGGAAATCAAACAAAATATTGTTGGTCCACGTGATCCCAAAATGAAAACTGAACTGGAATATATTAAAGCCTAAAACGGCAGACAACAAAGGGTCATCGTCCCTAGCCTCCTGTTCTTCTCCTGCTTACACTTTCCAACGAATAAATGGTTACTTTCCCTTGTTTTTGCATTTGTCAATTAAGTGCTTCAGTGTCGGTGTGTCGGTGTGTCTCTGTACGTGAGTGTGTTGCCATTTTAAATACATATCTAATGTCTCATAGGAAC
This sequence comes from Drosophila elegans, assembly GCF_018152505.1. Taxonomy (NCBI): domain Eukaryota; kingdom Metazoa; phylum Arthropoda; class Insecta; order Diptera; family Drosophilidae; genus Drosophila; species Drosophila elegans. Next base: position 2,702,862 of record NW_024546167.1, read on the forward strand.
AATCTCTTATATATATCATATATCTTAAGTGTATGTGTGTGAGTGTCTGTCCTCTGTTCGTCTTACATAAATTATAACAACTCAGCATATTAATTAACTTATAACTCTGTTATTGTACATACAATTACCTAGATGTATGTAAGTCTGTCTGTCTGTCTGTCTGTCTGTCTGTCTGTCTGTCTGTCTGCGTCTGTATCAGTGGGTATACACATGTAACCTTTGTGTGTCCTGTCCCGCGATGTTTCTTTGTTCTTCTCTTCGTCCTGCTCCTCCTTGTGCTCCTCCATCTCCATCTCCAACTCCTCCTTCTTTGGCTATTCCTATGCAAATTTTTGTTTCATTTCTTGTTGTTTACTTAACTCTTATAATTCTGTGTATGTGTGTGTGTGTGTAGCTTATTTAACACTTTTTTCGGTTCTTGTACGGCAGTAATTTTTGCTTTTTTGTTTGGTTTGTCCATAAAATATTTTTTAGTACATGATTTTGTATCGTTTCTTTTTTCTTGCGATATTTTCTTTGCTCATTTTGTTTACTTAAAAATGTAATTAACAATTTTTTATTTGCATTATTTTTGTTGTATTTTTTTTGTTTGCTTTTTTTCGCAGCAGCTTTGCTAGTTTTTGGTTTTTGAAAAAGAACTTAACTAGGCGATTCCATATCCGTAGCTTAATTGTCTAATTCCAGCGTCCTTATTGCACGATTATGTGCGGAGCCGAGAGCAGCACGGTAACCGTTGCAATAATCGTGAAGAGCGTGAAAACAATTAAACAAAATCTGTGGAGTAGAAGAACAAGCAGAGCGGCAGCAAACAAATCAGCATGGCCTCCAAACAAAATGGCGGCCGACCGGTAGTCGGCCATCTTTCAATATTTGCGTCACGCGTATGGGTATGTGCGTGTGGGTGAGTGTGAGTGAGTGGTGAGCGAGGGAGCCAGCGATTGTGTGGGTTCATTCCGCCGGAAGTCGAGCAGCCTAATTGTTTGACTTTGCCGGGCAGGCTGCTGCCGAATCCTGCCGGCTTGGTTCAATAAGTTCACACCCATTCGCAAGCACACATCTTAGAGTTCATAATTGCGTGTGCGATTGCGGATAGGTGATAATTTAGTGCCCAGGAACTATCCAAAGCCCCAATATGTACCCTAAACAGATAGAGTCTTTATGTCATTCAGTGGGTTTTCGGACTTATAATACTTTGCTAGTTTGGAAAAAAGTTAAAAACAAATTTTTTTTTTGTTGCTTTCAATAAATAATTTTTAAATTATTTATTTTTAAAAATATTTAAATTTCAATATTGGCTTTCAAAAATAAAAACTCTGAACGGCTGTATTCTAATGATGTCAAATATACTTTTTTTCAAGAAAATATAAAAGATTTTTCAAAATTCGTATTTTGACTTATATATTTGGATGCTGCTTATAATATTTTTTAACCTTATTCTGTATTTGTACAGCAGAAGAAATAAATGTTTAATAGGTATAGTTCGCAAATCTTTTAAATGTTAAAAAAAAAATTCCCCACCGAATTATATATAAAATATCCCTTTAACCAAATGATCTATACATTGTTTACTAAATCGTTATGTTTCTAAATCGTTTCCCACATAACTGACTAAAAAAGAATAGGTTTTTGTATTTGTGTATTTGTGTGTAATTCTGTGTAATTGTGTAATTGTAATGCAGGAGTTTTATATTTATGATGGGAATGGGAACTCACCTATCCACAACCATTGCCGCGAACTTCCAATCGCCAATCAATTCCGCTTCGTCGTCAGCTTTGCGCATGCGCGCCGTAATAAATTGCAATTCTTTGAGAATTAGGGTAAGATCTTTGTGATTGCAGCCGATGGCCGTGTGGTGTTCCTCCACCGTTGTTGGCCGGCCAAAGCTACTGCAGAGGAGCGCATTTACATCGAGGCAGGGGGTTAATCTGAACACTAAAAGACCGAAAGTGAGATACTTACGCCGAGGAACCGATGGCCGTTTGGGAGCCCGATATTGTGTGCCGAAAGTCGTCGTCGATGTCGAGGACATTGGCCAGCAGGGACTTGGAGGAGCGCTCCTTCAGCTCCAGCTCCTTCATGCGATTGCTTAATAGTATTGTTTTGCGTGTGATCTTGCGGCCGGGTCGACCCATCCGCAAGATCCAGGGCAGCCATTGTAGGAAAACGGATTTGATCTGGCAAGTGAGGAGCCAAAAGTCAGGCGGGGAACAGTGAACGGAAATCTGGTGGGGATTGACTCACCCACGGTGGCATCTCGTGGATGTCCGCTGTGCGATGGTGATAGTTGAGCACCACTACTGTCAGCACCACCGACGATGCGACCATGAACATGATGCAGTTGAAGTAGGTGCCTAGGGGTGGTGCGGTTTGTGGGTTTGCGTATTGCAAATTACGGATTTGTCGATTGTGGGGTGAACAGAGAGCAGAGAGTAGAGAAAAATCGTATGTTAGAGTGGTGCTCTGTGGAGTCTCCAAATCATCGAAACACTAAGAACAAAAGCTCAAAATTATAATTTACAAAAATATTACAACATTACTTTAGTTTAGCTTCATTTCATGAAAGACTTTGGTTAGATTTACGATTAGAGAAAGTAGCTTGATAAGTTTACTGTGTTGTTACAATGCTGTGACTATGTTACTTTACTCTAATTTACGTTGCGGATGCCACTAAGGAATATCTAAAGATAGTCACTACGTTTGATTTTTATTCGATACTTTTAGGTTCATTCTTCATCATGCAGTTTAGTGTAAACTTTTTTAACTGAGGATCATGCATGCGCTTGGCTTTAATAATTGGAAACGAAATTGGAGCGAAGGACAGTCAAATCATCTTATTAAATTAACGAAATAATATGAAAGTCATTCCAACCAATTGGAAGATACTTATTATTATTTTTTCGGATAGTTATCCTTAGCTCGTAGGCTTGTATCAAAGTTAATGTTTTTGATGTTTTAACTACATTAAATATGTTAAAATTATATGATTACTTTCAACTCAACTGTCCTTTGCTACTTCTACTCTAAGAAAATATGAATAGCAAGCATTTTTGTTGAGGGCTGGGGTCATTGGTTAATTTTGTCTGGGTCTGTGGTTTTCAACTTGTTCTAAATAATGCTGGGAATTGATATTTTAATTGCTTTGGCGAACGGATTATGTGCTTGCAATTGATTTAACGTTTATGCAGTTTACTGTATGCTCTCTGAATATTTAATAACAATTTAACAATCGGTTTAATTAGTTCGTTGTTTTGAGTAGGCTTTTGATACTTGGGTATGAGGAACAAGGCCTATTGGTTAACTGCGATTACCTAAAGCGTAGAATTAAGTATGTACAAAGCGTTTCCGGTTTGCGGGTGGATGGACAAGCAGAGCAAGGGCACCCTAAGACGCAAAACCGGAAACCGAATCGGGATAGAATCGAGTGTGGTTATTGTGTTAGTTGGACTTTGTCTCAGAGTCAAAGAGGTTCAGCCAAAAGTCTAAAGAAGCGGAGGTTGTTCGGTTGGGTTTGGGTATGGGTTTAGGTAATTTTTGGGTTCGGGCTTGGGTTCCAAAAATACTTTTGGTTCATCATCTGCATCTCGTGTTTATCCAGTTGGATTTGGATCATGCTCAGCATCGCTTAACATTCTTTTACCTACTTTAGTCGGTCTAGTTTGGTTTTTACAAGATTCACTTTGATTTTTAGCGCAAACTTTCGTTAGGTCTAATGAGTACTTTGTACAATCGTTTTTTTTTTTTTGGTTTTCATATTCATTTGTTTTGATTTATCAGCTAAAAGAGAGAAAAGTTTTTTGGTTGTATTTAAAGCTCTAAAATTTAAATTTAGTTTGATTGGATTGTTGATTTTTGATTGTTTTCGAAATGATAAACTCAAGGTTACAAACGAGTCAATTGAAAGTTCGAATACCTAAGAGCGGTACGGCTTCGCTGGTTTTCGTAATGACATTGCCGACCAGCAGGGAGAAAACTGTTTGCGACAGTAGTATAGTGACACCTGTAAAATATTTTGTCAAATTTGGTCAGATCTCGTGTATGTGTGGATCGTGGATCGCCGCAGTTTGTCCGTCCGGAGGAGTGTCGTCGGTTTCTGATTGAGTTGGGAAACAGGGAATAGGATCCAAGAAAGCTTCGGGGTTAGACTAAATGATATTTTTTGGCTGAACCTTCTCGCAGAGAACACAACACAACTTAACACACTAGAGACCACCCGGTCTGCAAGCATTGTTTATTTGAGTTACTTAATTTATTTAATTTAATCGTTGTTTGTTGGTTTTTTTAGGGGTGAGTGCATTCCAAGTGGACAGTGGTTTTCTGTTATCTATAAGCAAACGAATCCGCGACCCATTTCAACAAACAAAGAAAATTAGCGAATTAAGCGAAACTCAGCGAAATGATATTTTTGCAATACAAGATATGCAATCGAGCGATCAGTATTTATCAGTATTTACATTTGGGCATTAATCAATTGAAATTCGATAGACTTCGTTCACAGTTTGAGTTCTCAAAAAGGTTCTCAAGCAAAAAATATCATTCCGAGAAATGGGTCAAACAGCATATCGAAGGTGAGTTCGCATAGAGGGCGGGGTGGGGATTTATATATATGTGATCGGGAGTTTGTTTGGGTGGGTGGAGTGGTGGGTGGCACAGACAATAGCTAAGAAAGTTAAAGTAGCGTGTGTGGGTGGGTACTTGTGGGTGGTGGGTGGTGGGTGGTTGGTGGTTCGTGGTTGGGGGTGGTCGTGGCCATGACTGAGAGTTTCCTGTGTGACGGGTGAGCGAGCGATAACGATAACGATAACGAGAACGAGCTGCAAGATGGTGACAGTACTCATGGGCAAACCGAGGGTGAAAAACATATCTTCTTTTTGTGGCGGTGATGGTGGTGGTGGTGAAGCAATGCAAAATTCGATAATCTATTCATGGGCGAGTGAGTGGGTGGGTGGTGTGATAGTGACAGTGAGAGTGACAGAACCAAATCAAACACAAATCAAAGCTGTTAGCAAAAAAGTCAAATCATACAATACAAGACATAAAACTTCTTTCTTTCTTTTCTTTAATTGATTTCTTTCTTTCTTTCGGTTTGAGTGTCTGTGACGACGACATCATTAAGCATGTCATATATACGCCAGATGTGCTTTCATCTGCGCCTTTGTTTTCATTTCACAAGTATTATCCCAAACTCACTTGCATTGAAATCTGTCTCATAAGTATCTTTTGTAATTACATATGGGTTGAAATTGAGGGAGTGGCGTTTGAACGAAGAAATTGAAGCGAAAGAAGTACAAGCAAGATGTACTGCAATACATAACAGTTTATATATAGTTCGGATATATTGTATACATGATCGTATGGCGGAAGTTGTTTAATTTCAGAAGGAACTTGCCAAGGCGACGCTTCGATGCACTAGATAAAGCTTGAAATTTTTGAATACATTATGTAGTTCAATTTGAATTTGAAAGGATCTATAACATCATAAACGCCTCGCCGGTAAAGTTCGAGGAATGGAGTATATATACTGAAGGGAATTTGATCGATCATTGGTGCGGCATCGCTGGAATTCGAGGGGCCGAACTTCAACGACGCTGTGTGGAAGAAATTGAAGAGAAAATGGAAACGGAAGTGGAAGTGGAGGAAGTACAGATCGGAAGATAATAGATAACGATAGCATTTAAAAGACTGCCCTAACTTGTGTTCTTTGCTGGCTAGGCTAGCTGGGGATTTGATCAAAATCGACTTGAATAAGAAGCAAACCAAAAAGATTGTTGATTGTTCAAATGAAGATAGAAGGATATAGGCATAGTGATAGAGAGAGAGAGATATATATATATATAGAGATATAGAGGCAACAGAAGATAGTATGATCAACTAAGAAACTGCTTCGATATATATTGATACATATTTGTATTATTTGATATTATAACTTCAAGTTCAGAACGATTGAGAAGATAGGGTGGGACAGAGAGAACGAGTTGGAATTAGAATTGATTTGATTTGGTTTAGTTTGGTTTGGTTTAGTTAAGTTAGTAAGTACTTAGCAAAGTTGTTGTAATTAGTAAACATAGTACGACGCACACAAATAACATTTAACAACTTTTGTCACTTTAGAGTTGGATATTGTTTGACTTGGTTGGTTAGACTAATACTTTATTTAAGTTTAAGTTCGGTTTGGTTTCTTTTTGGCTTTGGTTTGTTTGGGGATTATATATGCGAACAATTTAGCAATGTGTGTGAGTAATATAATCGTAATAGATATGTATATATATATATAGGTAACAACAATAACAATAATATTCATGAATATATATATGTAGTTACATATATATGTATATATACTGCTATATATACATATATATTTTTAGGCGTGTACGTGTAAATCATATTAAGTACTTTGTTAATTATTCTTTGGTTTTGTTTTTGACAAATTTGAATATATATTTGCATTTGGTAAGTATGTTTTAAATGCAATCGCTACCTAACAAGGGGATTGCATCAGATACTTGGGGCAATGTCTCAGCTACAAGGTTGAGAAACACTGTGAGCGATAGAAGAATTGTAACTCCTGAAACAAAAGAATTTCGTTTTCGTTTTGAAAAATACAATAACAACCACACAAAAACAAATGACACAATCAAAATGGAACTCAAAAAGCGTACGTTTATGTATGTTCAAGTGTATCTGTATCCTTTTGGTGGCGTGTGTTCGTGTACTCGTGTATTCGTGTATTCGTAGACATATCGAGGACTTTGGAAGGGTATGTGGGTTCAGTAGTTGGGCCGTGGCAGTATAGGTTTGGGTTCTGTATCTTTGTATCTGTATATGTTCGAGGTTTGGTTTTCCGCAGCGCCTTTCGGGCCGAACAATTTGGAAATTGTAGATGGGAGGTTTTTGTTGGCTATTTAGCATTAGCATTTATCGGTTTCATTGATCTTGATCTCTGAATGAAGTGTGCTCGAGTGTGGATGAGTATATGCCTGAGTATGTTGCGAACTCAAAAATCGATTGGGGTCCAACAGAAATCGGGGCCTGGAAGGGAAGTAAGGACCAAGGGTACATAATCAGGGAAGTTCTCTCAAAGTTTAGCCCCGATGAGATGCTGTGAGGTTAAATCTCTGAAGGTATTCCCCCCTTTTTATGTCGCTTTGATCGGACAGAATGGGCACAAAATGTTCACAACATCTCGGAGTATTAAAAATATATTTTAACTTTTCAGGAGCTTAGCGGTCAGAGGGGTTGGCTAAGGGGCGACGATGGTGCCACCCCTTCAACTTTGACCCATTAGTATGGCGAAAGAGGGACAGGAAAAACTTTGAAAGTAGCGCAAGTTTTTCTTGGTTTGAGAATATTTGAAAATTGTACTCGAAGTCGACTCAACCCCCTCTTACACTTGCACTACGTGTTGCCAATTTGCCACGCCCACACGCCCGCCCCATTCAATTTGCTACGTGCTTCGACGAAAGAGATGGCACCATAGTGGGAGCGAGAGAGAAGAGACGCGGCTAAATGGGCAGTTAGAAGGGAATGCAAATGGTTTGTCAAGTCTCTAAGACAGTTGGTTGGAGATGGGGATTGGCGGCGGTTAATGTTACGGATTCGGTTACGGAACGGGTTAATATATATATATATATAGATACGTGACATAATATGAACGCATGATGGGCTCGACATCATGAACGATACGATATTATGTGGAGTTGCAACTCTACCATCTGATCAAATGGATCTGCATAAATGCAAGTTCAAATGTTGCTTCGATTTTGGTTTCATTTAGGCTTTATCGTTTAGGTGGAGATTCGTTTAGCGCTACGGTTCTATATGGTTCGAGGGTTCGGTTTTAGATGCCAGGAGTTTACGGGTTGCAAATGACTGGTTTTTGCGGTTTAGATTTATAGATACATTTCCAGGTTGTTGAGCAAGAAGAGCTAGATTAGTTTGGTGTTGTAAGTGGATGGGTTTGTGGCTTTTGGTTGTTTGGTTTGGTTGTTGGTGTGAGAATTCGATTCGTTTCTTGCGAGTAAGTAGGTGCAAGTTCAAATAGTTCTTCACGGAATTCGGAACAAGAAGTAGAGATATAGTGGCTATATGGATATTGACAAACTGGTATATATACTGAAATAGCGAGAGCGACAGAGGATTAGGACAGAGTGTTGAGAAGGTGTAAAGCCTTGGATTGCTTTCGGTTCTAGCCTCTTTTTTTTTTTTGAGTAGCATGCGCTTGTGTGGCTGCGTTCGACAAAAGTTCTGGTTGTTCTTTTCGTGGTGGTTCGGTGGTGTTGTTCTTGTTTGGGGAGCCAGTGGATTTGGTGGTTAGGTGGGTGGGTGGCTGCTGTACTTACGTCTGTTCAGCGTGTTGTCTATTTACAGTGTTCGGTATTGTGGGTGGGTGATCGGTGTCGAAATATATATATAGTCATATGGTTAACATAGATGCTTAGTTTCAAGGGGAGGCCTGGACCGCCCCAAGGCGTATTTGTACAGCTCTAGCGATACAAACTGATTGGTTAAGCTATACCTACCGCGAGGCCTCTACGGTAACGGGAATCGTGTGCTCAGGGGCGATACGAGTATGGCCTAACTATCTATTCCTCTCTACCAAGCCAAGTATCAAAACATCGCTTCAGCCGCCATTCAATCCTCTACGCTAGCTGTGTTCTCTATTCACTAACTTGTACACTTTACACATATGTATTGAGTTGCAGGGCATACGGCGGAATCAAGGAAATGACTCTACGAGGCAGCATTTCGAGGTCTCTGGTGGTAGCCATTGCAGTTGACATTCGATTTGGCACCCCCAGGGGCTGGCAGCTACAGTACGGGACGCGAGTGTAAGTGCATTTCCTCATCTCTGACCTCAACTGCGGCCGCCTGCCCTTGAGCCGAATCACACTACAATCCTTCCACCACTATCCCTCTTTTCTATATTTATGGTTTTCTGGTGTTTTTGTCTGACCAAAACAAGAAAATACAAAAAAAAAACCAAACAAAAACTGAAAAACTGGTTAACTCGGCTGTTGGGCTTTTTGTAAGTAAGTTAGTTGGTTTTTGTTGTTGTTTCTGGTTTGCTGTTTCTTTTTGGCTTTGGTTTTACTCCTCTCTTTTTTTTTTGGTAGCGAAAAAAGGTGGTTCGTTGGATTTTTTATGGTTTTTCTTTTAGATATTTTAGTGTATATATACATTTGTGGCTATATTTAAAATACATTTTCTTTAATTGCATTTCTGTCTACGTTTTTGATGCGGTTTGAAATGCTGCTATGCTTTCGGAGCCGGGATGATTGGACGGAAGGAAATGATTTTAGGAAAGAGGGGAAAGGACTCGTCCCAGCGTGTTTATGGGGCGAGCGCACACTAAGGACCAGCTTATTTACAGGATGATCGGGGGTTACTCGGTTCGGGGGTTTATAGGTATATTCAACATTGGTTGGGTGGCAGGCTTAGAACTGAAGAGACCAACGAAACGATACGATCGAAACAAAGGGATCTGCTAGAGGCACACGTAGATAAGCAAACGAATCCAACAAACAATCGAACAAACGAAGCAACAACATAACGACAAAAAGAACTCAGGAACCGATATATAGGACGGCTTTTTGGGCAAACACAGCAAAATCGAAACGAAAAACTCTCTTAATTGTATTTGTACTTGTGGCAGTGACTGTGGCTGTAATTGTGGCAGTAATTGTGGCAGTAATTGTGATTGTGATTGTGACCGTGATTGGACTGGCAGTTTTGTTTGTCGTGGGGTCGAATACCAATTATTTCAGAGCTATCGGAGTCCCGATGGCAGTAAAGTACATAGTTAGCAAAAAGAATTAGATAGGACTGGCAAGACTATGCGCTAAGGTTAGTTGGAAAAGCGAGTGAAAAGCTTAGGATAGAGTTAGAAAGATATCCTCGGGCTCGACTTGAGTACTTTACATGGTACTGGGAAAGGAGTTCTGAGGTGGTTCAGTGTTGGCCGTGGAGTGTACGGGGTTTACATAGAGTACGTGTGTGGCTAGTCTATTCGACATCCAGTTGCTCGGTGGTGGCACACGAGGTGAGAGTCCAGAGAGTACAGAGATATATAGATAGATCTATGGCAAACATACGGAGAGTTGGGAGTTATTGATCATTCCTCATTCGTGTGGAGGTGTTCCGGACTTCCGGTGTGTGTCGGTTTCCGGTGGATGGGGGGGTGTGTGGCAGAAGACAGTTACAGAAGTGTTGAGAGCTAAGTTAATTGGTATTTCGTATTCGTTTCTGATCGGTATCTTTTGTTAGTATTCGTGACTTGGTTTTAGTTTTTGTTTTTTGTTTTTTTTGTTTTTTTTTTTTTCGTTTCTCAGTTCATTGCACTACTGTAGCAAAACTAATGATTAACTAAAAACAGCATTAGCACAGCACGACTTTCTGTTCAGCCACCGTTAGCAGTGGTCTAGTGGTAGCTCGACCGATCGGTCCGTACTTTGAGCTATAGCTAGAGCGGTTAAATTAGCGTGTGTGTGTACCTATAAGAGGAACAGCGTCCGACGTTGTCGGCATGGACTCGGCGACAAGGTTTAGAAATACTGTTAATGATAGTAGTATAGTTACGCCTGCAACAAGAGATACAATAAATATAAAACGCAATTTAAATCAAAGTCGAACGGAAAACACATCGGAAAACTGAAATACCAAGATTACGTAATAAGTTTTATCATTAGTAAATATTTATCGAAAAATTAGGATAACTTTTACACATTTTACTCATCAGCTTTAGGTATTTAGTTTTACTCCTTTATGGGGATGGGTTGTTCATGGAGTTTATAAGGGGTATTTATTAAATCTTTGCACGGGACAGCAGGGACTTTTAGTTCATTTTAGTGGCACAAGATGAGTGTTTCCCTTTTTTTTGAGTATACAGTTTTGAAGAAAAAATATTGATAAACTTTTGAAAATTGTAACAACAAATACTTAAAAGGGAAACACTCGTTTTGGATTATAGTATTTTTACTTTAGTTTAAAAACTGAACAGAGAACATGCATAGACTGACTATCGTTAGAAGCAGCGTTGAATACGTAGATTTTAAGGGGGATTTTTTCCATTATTTTTTTTTGTTTTGGGTATTTATGGTTTATCTTTGATAATTAAATCCAGCTAAGACCCATTTCGCTACCCTTGCTGCTTGACCTCAAAGAACTCGATAACCTGGCGGGGCCTAACAAACTAACTCTGACATCTATGCATATACAGAGGCGAACTGGAATTTTCGGAATAAGAGAGTCACCGCTGAAAAAACTCACAAAGTTCATTTAGAGAATTGGATAATACAGTTCAGATCGGTTGGTATGTGAGGTATTTCTGTGTTTGGGCAAGGGAACTCGTTTGGCATACTCACCCAGCGTCAGCTTCTCGCCCGAGTCCGGCGGCAATGTGAAACCCAAAAGGGCCATCGATGAGATTAGCACACATGGCACGATTAAATTGAAAAAATAATATAATGTACGGCGACGTATTTGTATAGTAAAGGTGATATCGACATATGGTTCTGGGCAGCAGGCGTAGACTATCGTATTCTTCTTTCCCGGCATGGCTGAACGATAAAATTGGATTAGTGAGCTTCGGGCAAGGATATTTTGGGTCGAGACAGAGACACAAACATAGACATATATACAGACACAATGACACACGTATGTACAACAGATTTTTACAGATTAGTCTTGCGATTGAGATCTTTAAGGTATGTACAAATTAGTCGTAAAACTAGATTATAAGAAAATGAAAAAGAGCTAGGCAAATCATAATCGACTATAATGCAATTTTTCGATATCGCAAGCAATGCGTTAAACAATAAATAAATGGGGTTTCTTTTGCAGTTGAGGTAATGCTGATAAGACATTTACAAATGACAACGATCAAACGAAATAACAGTTAGAGAAATAAGCATAATGAGGTTTGTTTACTAACCAAGCAAGTACCACTCGCCATTTGTTATGAAATCGGAAAGATCCCCTCCATCTTCGGAATTCAAAACCAAATCCAACTGATTTTCAAACGATATTTTGTATTGTTTTTTTTTCATGGGTATTCACAGAGAATGGAAATCAATTTGCAATAAACAAATCAATTTTTACATATTTTTGTTTTTTTTGGAGGTTGGTCATTGAGTTTTGAGTTTGAGTATTCGTTTTTAATTGGAGAAAGAGAACATTTAAGATTTTAGTTTGTTGTTGAATTTCGGTTAGAGTTTTTACAAAAAGCCACATTGAAACAACATTTATGTACAGATATAGCATGTGTTCGAGGTGTACGAAAGAGATAGAGAGCGAGCAAAATAGAGAATTTTTTATTCTTTTCATTTGTTTTGAGATTTGTTTGTTGTTGGTGCAAAATACGTGGGAAATAAAAGCGCTGTAAATTAAAGATGTCTTCAAACATCCTTCACTTCGAGTGTAAATACTGTATGTAATTTTTTTTGTTGACTTTCATTAAGAGTCTTTACGTCGTCCAAAAATATTCGCCGGTTGCTGTTTTATTTTGGGCGTGGTTTTTTTTGCCTGCTACCATGCAAAATAGTTGAAACTTCAGAAGTTCTCTGCGGTGAAAGATTCTATAATTTCCACACATGATTCCATTTTGGGAGACTTTTTACGAGAGGCTAACCCAACTGTCCAACACTGTCAAAAGTCAGTGTTGAAAGCGGTTGCCATTTGAGTTAAGCTCATATGGTGTGTGTTGGCATAAAATATTCAATTCTCCTGATATCATCTGATTTGAATATTTCAGCCGACACACTGGACCTCTTACAGTTCAGTGTTGTTAACAACACTGCGATCTTTTGGTTTTGTAATTCGCAAAAACGCAAAGAATTGTTCGACATGAGGTTTACGAACGAACAAATCATAAACTAGAAGATACATTCGGGTGGATAGTGATAGAGATTGACAGAGAGAGAGAGAGAGATAGAAGTTTGGAAAAGCATATAAACGAAATTACAAATCCGTCCTAACCCTATCAATTATCCTATACTCTCTATACTTTTCGTATGGCTACAGTCAACTCTCGGCGATCATAACTTGCCGCGCCTTTCCTCGTGCGTGAGTCTCGTGATTGGCAGAAGCGTGATCGTGCTCGAGTTGTAATGTGTTTGAGTTCGGGTGTTAGTGTGAGTGAGGTGAGTAGCCTAGTGTAGCCAGCGTTCACTGTACTATTGGAACTAGTTGCTGTTTTACTGGTTACTGGTTGGTTACGTTTTGCTTGTTCTTGCTGTGTGTTTTGTCGATTGCCACTTTACCTGATTTCCATCGTAAGTCCAACTACCGAATTTCATTTCGCAATGTTGGTCATCAAATGGGAACCACGTGATGTCTATCTTGCATGTGCTCTTGAAGATACCAGGGGGCACGTACAGACAACTGCCGTTATGTTTGACCACAATGTTGGTGTGATACGTGCCATCGAATCCCTCATCCGCGCTAGATTATTGTACAATTTGTTTTAATGGATTATTGTCTCGATCGATTGGTTGTTATTCGCTTATCAAGTTACAAATCTCTTTGATTCATGGGTTATCATTTCTTTGGTTTCTTTGTCTGTTATAGTTTGCTTTTCCTTTGATCGATTATTTTTCTGTTTATTTGTGACTTGCGCTTTGATTTGTCATTTTTGTCTTTTTTCATAACTACTTAAAAATGTTTTTTGTTTTTGGACAGTGCTCTAGGGATCTAGAGCTGGGATTTCTCTGGGAAAGTAACTATACTGGGAATCATAGGGGGATTTTGTGTTCGGGTTGTTGTTCTGGTTGTGTGTCTTAGCCTGTTGGTACTCAAACTCTACTTGGGGGGCAGACTTACATAGGTATCTATTGGTTTACTTAAAACTTATTTCATTTTATTTGTGGATGCTCTGCTTAACGTATCTCGGTGAAGTTTATCTTGGCCCTAGTGGTCACTGAAATGGATCTCAACCAGCGTTTGACGACCCAAACGGAATTTCTATTGCCTCGCTCTCGACACAAAGCACTCGGAAATGGCAATCTGCGGCTGCCCAAATACAAATATCTTTGCATACATATCTTTGTATCCAGTATCCAGTATCCCGTTTCCTGTATCCACCATCCAGTCTGGCGGCACTACCAATATGCGCATATGCAAATGAACCACAGCAGATAGATACTCCAAAAATGTGGCCAAAGTATGCCATATATAAACCCATCAGAGAATACATATTTGCGTGCATTATGTATGAGAGAGTACCTCTTGACTTTGCTGCTGCCCTCGAATGCTGCAATAAAATGCAATTACGGCTCTGATTTCGACTCGAGTGCCGAGAATGTTGCGTAAACATTTTGTGGACAATTTTGTTTTGCATTTTTCGGTCACCACAAAGAGGCAATGACATGGGATTCATGATGGGCTGACAGCCATTTCGGGGGCGTTGGGGCATGTTTCCCCTCGTGACGGGGCTTACATGCGACTGCTGCGGCATTTAAGGGGAATTTGTGCGCTGATTAGCGGCAGGTCAAGCCGAAACCGAAAACGAAGCGCAGATGCTGCCCAATCGGGCTTAAGAGATTCGATTGCGGTCTGTTCGGAAACAATATATACTGTATATACTATGTATATATACTATAGGTATTGTGCGGCATTACAGTTAATTGATATGGCCAAGCAATCTTGTTGGGGTGAACGTGTTAAAACACATACGAGCTTCCGCCCGTAATTGGCACGTCAATCCTTTTGAGCCGTGAGCAACCTTCATCACTTTGGCCCCAAATGAAAATCATTTTAATTTCGAGAAGTGAAATATTTGCCTGTATATATTTTTTTGTTCGGCCTCGCTTCTGATTTCTCTGCGTGGCCTTATTAATATTGACGTTGGTCTCAACCCGATTCGCTTTTGGGGCACGGAAAGGCACGGCACTAAGCCGACACCGCTGTCAGTTTCATTTGGGTCGGTTTCGGGCCTTCAGTTGCGGCTTACTCCCAAACTTCTGATGCTTTGAAAAACACAGATAATGTTGCAATTAGAGTGAAAGCTTTTCATTGCTGGCATCGGGTGGTTTAAGGTCCGGCATCTCAATTAGGCAGCCGTGAAAGGAATCGCAATCCGCGGCTGAAATCAGCATAAGTAAATGCTACAAAAAGCAGACGCAGTCGATTGATTCGCCGAAAAAGGCTACATAATGAGGCAAGGCCAATCTCCGCGGCCATGTATCTCCATCTGGAATTTTTTTTTTTTTGTATCTGTATCTGTATCCGTGTCTGTATCTGTATCCGTGTCTGCGAATGTCTCGCTATTGATCTAAATGATGGCCGCACATTAGCACCGCTGGCGACGCATACAAATTAGGTTCGAATGTGGGTCGTGCGGGGGAGAAGAATTAATAAATTAAACGAAAGTAAAGGTCTGTGGGGCCGTTGTTTTGCCTCAAAACCAAATCGAATCCTTTGCAAACTGCCTGTCGCTGTTTGACTTGGCTATTTTGCCGGCACACGAACTCTGAACTCTGTTGAAGTTCATTAGCAAACAAAGTTGACAGCCGAAAGGTTTCTCTTTCTCCAAGGGGGCCATCCAGTGATTTCCCCTGACTATGCCACTGCCCAGCTAATCAATATGATTTTTATTTCCAGCCATTCTCGCTTAGCCCTTGTCCTTAGTCCTTTGTCCTTTGTCTTGGTTTTTGGTCTTTTCCTTGCGAAATCAACGTCGGATGCTGCGTGCCATGGAAATTAAACCTGCAACGTGTACGTGTTTTGATTCATTAGGCTTTTTTTTTTTTGTTTGCCCGACTCTCGGGTGACATGTAAATGCCATTTACGGGGTCCGGCGCCACAAAACGGAGAACATGCCCCGTGCGTCAATCAACCGTAAACCGTGTGTGACTGGGGACCCCATTAGGTTAAATAAGCTTACTCCCGGCCCGTTAGCTGCAGTGCAGTGGCAAATATAAATTGCAATTACTTCTGCAAATGCACCTGCACCCCGCATTTCGCAGTTCGCAGTTCACCATCCGCAGAGTTGACACTCCGCCAGGTGCATTTGTATCCGGCCCCGAAGTCTCCGCCGTAGTTTGTCCTCATTTGCGAGCCAAGTTTGAGCCGTACTAAATGCGTGTGGGTCCGGCTTTTATGCTTTTTATGCTCGTCTCGGTTTTAGTTTCAGTTTTTGTGCCTTGGGACGTGTGGCATTTAAGTTGTTTTTAGTCGGCACCTGGCAATGGCCGTGTTGGGAATGTGGCAACAAATTCTGACATTTAAGTTATGGCTTAAAATGTTTAAGCCCCCCACCGGGTGGACACGGATTTGTTTGGCTCACTCTCTTTTTTTCGCCCATTCAGCAAAAAGGATTCGGCGGTGGTCCAATCGCATTCGTCGAAGGCAGCTCACAAAAGTTAGGAAAAAAATGTAAATATCATAATGAAGTTTTTGCCTAGGCGCCGGCAACTGTTTGGTGGACATGTAAACTTTTTTGGCTTGCCGTGCATAGTATGTGCATCTGTGAGATAATTCCGTTGGCAGAAAAACGCTGGATGACAAATAAATTTTAGAGAAATAGAGTGCTTCCTTTGAGGTCGTTTGTCTTTTGAACAATGTAGCAGGTCAGCTGCAGCCACAGCTGCTTCATTAGATGGGTTTGACTTTGGGTTTGCGGTCTTATGACTAACCTGAGATTTCTGGCGGGGATGTGGGCATGCAATGTTTCGGTTGGAGCTTACACGGCTACTTAGGCTAACTTAGGCAGACCTAATGGGTATGGCAAATGATTCCTCGATGCCTGGCTATTGACACATCAATGCACACGCACACACACAGACGGTTAAATATATATTGGGATATAAATATATAGGCATATATGTGGATAGTTAGACGGTTAAACACAGATATATAGTTATGGGTTAGTAAACACAACAGTAGGATTGGGTATATAGAGATGATTATAACTGGACACCGAGCAAGAACCGAGAAACATGAGCTTATTATTATTTATTATTGTTAAGGAACACAGTGAACAAATAGCTAAAATGAACGATATATAGCACACACCGATAACAATTGATTACTTTGGTGATTGCAAAGCATACACGCACACACTCGTACGCACACACTCGTACGCACACACACACACTCTCGCTGAAGCGGACATTTTAAAAGCGAACCAAATGGAAAATGGCGAAATTGCGATATGAGAAATGGGAAATGAAATGGCAATTATTCAAGGCACTTCGATGGGTAAATGACTGCAATGCGTGCATCTAACACTCGTTAGGAAACCAAAAACATTTATGATTCGTACTCCCTTCGCAATTATTGCTGGCCATGTGGCTGAAATGTTTTCGCAACGGCTTACGGGGCGTATGATGAATGCATGGTTATGGGCATAAATACCAGTTCAACGTCGTTCCACTCTTGTTTTGTTTAAATAGGCACACACACAGTCATTCAATAGTCACTAGACTAACTAGTTGTACATGTCGACTAACATTTAGTGAAAGCGATTTGAATGTAATTTTGTTCAGGTTCTTTAAAGTATTTTCATTTAGGATTATAAAATGTTCGGATGATTCTTCCAAGATATCTGCTTAATTTAGTATTTGAAAGATTTCCAGTCTGAGCTTTATTAAAAGTTTCTTCTTGAGATATTGTATTAGCGTCTTAATATGTTCAGTTTATAGAAATTGGAAAAGTTTCGGACAAATCTCCTTAAATTCAAAAGAAACATGAAAGAACGGTTAAGTCGAGTTACCCGTCTATTAGATACCCGTTACTCAGCTAACAAATTTCAAACTAATATTTCCCCACAAAACTATCGGACTTTCGGTGGCGGCATCTGTCGAACAGCATGGCCAACACTTGAAGCTAATAGAGTGCAGCACCCCCAACCCTTGTTAACAGTTCTTTTGTTCTGTCTCTCTTCATCAGCGATTACCGGCAGAGCAGCGGTCGAGCAGCGGCATATAGGCGGCATATGAACAAATTTACGCTGCGCAGGAATCTGCATGCCAAATTCCAAATAACTTGCTTTAATAGATCTCAACTCAAGATATCAACGTTCATAATAAGGACGGACATGGCTAGAACGACTCGGCTTTTGATCCTGATCAAGAATATATATATAATATAGGAATACATAGTAAACGTGTTCTTTTCTTTTCCTCTTACTCTCCGAGTGACGGGTATAAAAACTAAATAACTATCTCAAGGAATATTCATCAGACTCTCAATTAAGTTAGACTCTTGAATACTTTATAATACTTTGGTTTTGATTGCGTATGTCATGATGTGTCGTGTTTTTTGATAGTTTTAAATGCTTAGATGAGACGATCGATATTCGGTAATCCATTTGTGGTACAGAAAATATCTGTGGTGCATTGGTTTAATATTAACTTGATGGGTTCGCTTAGCTAGTCTAGCCAAGTTTTCGATTTAGTATAATGTATTTAGCTGTAGCTTATATTAAAATGGGATGGATTTTCTATTTAAGTACTTTTAACATTTAATTTAATTGTGTTTGCTGTGAAGTGTTTTGTGTGTGTATATGGAATGGGGGTGGTGGTATGTGGTGCCCAGCAAAAGTAAATGTACTTTTGGCACCTTGCTGGGACACACGACTTTTAGTTGTGGGATGAGGTGGGGATTTAGGTTAAATATTTTTTTTGCATTTGGTATTATTTTTATGCGGTTTTATTTAGTCTTTTGTTTAGTAAGAGGGATTTGATTTCTCATGCACAATACTTGAAAATCTATTTTGCCTTTTTTCTGTGATGTTTTCTAGATGGTTTCTTGTTTTGTTTTTTGCAAGCTACGTATGAGAATGACAAAAAACATTTTTCCATTTTCGGTTTTGATTATTTCTTTACAGTTTGTTGTCGGCCAAATAAATTCAAGTACTGAACGTCTAACCAGAAATATTACACCAGCATATTGTTGAACAATCTCTAAGGAGGTTATTGTCTTTCGGAAATGGAGCGAGAGGACTTTGACTTGAGCTTGAGCTTGAGTTAAGGTGAAGTCTAAGTGTGAGCCTTTGACTGACTAGGAAGCAGACCACAGACCGCTGTCCCCGATTCGAGGAATTTGAACCGGGCTGTTTCGAACAAAGTACTTGCGCAATATTCTGGTTAAACAAAGTTTAAGTTGTTTGGAGTTTAGTTTAGTTTAGTCTGGGCGATTATTTAGCTTGTTTGGTTTGGTTTTGCGGTTACTTTGTCTTTGGTTTAGTTCGCTTTTAGGGCTTGATGTTTGGTTAAGTTAATGCTGGATAACTCAGGCATTTCATGTGTTATACAACGTTCGGTTAGCATTACGAATCCAATTACAATGTGAGGCCCACATCAACGGCAAGCTGACAATGTACAGTCCCACTAGACAACCACTGCGTGTAAACTACTCTTATTGAAGTAAACAAATTTTTCTTATTTTTTTTTCTTTTTTGTTTGTTTTCCTTATTTTGGTTAAGTCACTTTTCGAAACGAAAACATTGAAAGCAAATTATAAGTGGGTAACATTGAAACACAAATATCGTAATGTACGGGTAGGAAAAGTCGAATTGGCCACCGAATCAAAAACACAATTGTTTGTTTGACTTGCGGCTTGTTTCGATTTTCGTATTTGTTTTTTTTTCTTTCATTACTAAATACAAATAGACACACAAACAATAGCGAGTGGATTATGATGTGTTTATAATAATAGCTATATAACTAAGTATGGATGGGTATGGAGTCATACATAAGTTAAGGGTATGCAAATATGCTGGGTATTTTCGTTTTCAATTCAAAAACCAACTCAAATCGAACCGTAAAAAGAATATTATAAACTAAACTAAGGGAGGGCAAACAAATAACTTTACTGGGCTTGCTGAATGATACACTTTCGGATGGAGTTTCCATCTCGAAATCCATTCAACACACCCTTAAGGTTCGCGGTGAATCCATCTTTAGATGGTGTCACCCGAAACTCTAATGGTTAACTAGTAATCTATTTTAAATCAACTAAAGTGCACAATTCAACTACGTAATTATATTTGTATACGCTATGTTCAACTATAACTATAACTGAACGCAAAACGAAACGATAACAATAAACTTCTTTGGGGGATCCATCCTACGAATCGAGTTGGATGGTTGTGGTTTCTATTGGCCAGCCTAACTTACCATTGTTCAAGTAATACAGTGATTAATTGGGTTACATATTGTGAGTTATACGGGCCTATGCCCAGACTTAAGTCTGCTCTATGAGCCGGATGTGGCTGGTTATGAAATGCGCAAACACTTTTACTGATTCTCAGATTAGTTTCTTTGATTGATGTGGGACTGCGATAGCCCTACTATTCGGTTACAATTACATCGAGTCCGGCCGGAGTGGACCCAGATCACTTACCTGTTGTACATGAGCACGTCGGGTTTCCACAGCTTGTTGGGCGTGATTCGCAGGTCCTTGACCCCGCCATATTCCGTCTCATTCCAGCGCAGATTGTAGTCGTTCCACTCCTGCGTTGGCATATTGTATATAATTTTAATAATGATTGCACTGGTCTTGAGTGGTTTCAATACATGTATATCGCTATCAAATAAAATGTCTATAAATTCAAACAAAAATGCGACGTGATGTTTGGAAAAAGAAAACAGATTTCTCTGGTTGTTTTCTGGGGGGCGGGTAGAGTACGAAAAGAAAGTGGGAAAGAAAGTAGGGACTCCGAAATGAAATCTACTCAACTGCTGAGCACATGCACATACACACATGCACGCTACCAGCTACCAACTACCAACTACCACTACAAACACGCACTAGGCTAAGACTAAAAGATGGCCAACTGATTGGCAAGCTGTTGCGCTTAAGGATGCCAACATATATGGACACACCCTCACGTACACACACACACACACACACACACACGGAGGTACGCACACAGATGCCCAGTTGCCAGCTGCATTATACAACAATGTGCAACTTGACAACAATTTCAGGCTAAGTCAACCCCCCCTCCCCCTTTCCACAACCAAGTCGGCGGAACCGCATAAGAGACAAGTTTTATCAACGTTCCTCGTTTGCTCTTTTCTGATCCTGTCTGTTTTTACATGGCGAGAAAAAATGGGTAACTAATATTGGGAAAATGGTATGGACTTTAGTTAGTTGGGCTTTTCTGTCCCATAAAACTAAAAAATGCTTTAAACTGACTTTTGGAGTTAAGCTAATAGTAAATTAGGACTTCATTGATAGCGGCTATAAGAGTATATACTTGCTCATTCAAAATTAAATGCATATTAAATCTATAGTTAAAGATAATATTTGTAAGTGTTTAAAATTTAAAAATTTATTTATCCCAAAGAAAATCCTTTTTGCTTACTGACCAACTGACCAATAAAAATGCCTGACTGCCAAAGTGTTTGTACAAAAGGTTCATCATATCTTATGCTAATATAAATTTATTTATAATATAAATTTTGAGTCAAGTAGAAATAAGCTGTGATAACTGGCATCCCTTACTGCTTTTCCTTGTGTAGTCAAACAGTTGCTCAGTGCTTTGTGTCACTCTGCGGCTGCCTGCAACGCGATTCTGTCCCTCGTCCTGAATTTCCCCCTGGTCGTTGCGTTTTGTGGCTTTCCTACAAGTGGTTCATGTTCGTGTCATAAAAGCGGCAAAGTTTCCCCTCTACTTAGTTTTGCCTTTGCCGGGCTCATGTTCGTTCTATTGCTGCTGTTGCTGGCGCTGTTATGTTTATAATTTAACACATTTGTGGCATTTTTAGAGCAAGCAATTGTCCTTGCCGACCCCCGCGGACTGTCACTCAGCCCGGAAGTTGCACATACAATCCCTTTTTTAAATCACAAAAATTTAATTACATGCCATGGCCTCGTGCTGCATTAAATTATATGAGTTTCGAGCCGAGTATCTGCATCTGTGCCGTGTCGGGCCTAGTCTGCTTTAAAACAGTTTAAACTGCGTCCCACCCACCCATCGTCCGTTATTGTGTGCGGTTTTTATGGCAGCTGTAAAAACAGATGCCTCATGCCTCGGCTCTGGCATCACCAATCCATTTGGAGGTGAGGAGAGTGCTCCTAAAAACATTTCACCACTTTGTGTGCCGACGGAAGGACACAGATTTTGATGCGAGTGTGGCAATTATTTTGCGGAATAGTTACCGCGAATCTCCCATTTAATTTTGCGTGTCTAAACGTTAGGGTCTATATCCCATCTGGATATGGGTAAATGTTGGTTAAGTTTGAAGTGTAAAAAAAGAAAATGATTTTTAGAAATGTTTTATATTTTAACTATAGCGATTGACTCTAAAAAAAATAAATAAATCCTGGGGAGTGCTACGGAAGTCAGTAACGTTTTAAAATATTTTATAATTCTGTCTAAAACTTTACAATAAAAAAAAAGAAACGGACTTTCTGGCTAAAAATGTATTGGTAATTGTACATTGCATACTTTTCGACACCTTTAATAGAGTTTTCTGTAGCACCTTCTAGAATTAAATCTATTCGTGAAACCAAATATTTGATTATTTCAATATGCAATATATTTATTTATACTTTTTTCCCTATCAATTTCGTTCCATATCGACCAGTCGATAGTCATTGATTTTTGTGCACTTTCTGGTCGCGTTTTGTCCCTGATGGCTTTTGCGTTCATTTACTGGTTTTAATTGCTATTTGACGGCATAATTGGGCCGTCGAGCAGAACAACAATCGGTTGACTGGCACCATCGACAGCTGAAAGGACTGGCATTTGGAATTCCAGCTGCCTGTCTGTGGTTGCGAGTGGCAAATTGACAAACATTCGAACACCATTTGGGGGGCAACACCGACACAGTTTATAAACGCCTCACCAGGACTGGCCATCAATCATAAATACTGCAGATTGCACCAGCAGTCCAGATGCGTCATTTTATGTGTACTTTGTGTTTGATTGCAATTGCGAAATTACTAAAATTTATACACCCTGCGTTCCGGGGTGCATTCGATCAGTCGCCAGTAACTGGACGCGTTAAATAAATAATTTAATTAATTTCCCAAATTGACAGGACTTGACGGGCGTAACAGAACCGATGCCGGAAATGAATGGAAAGCACGAAAAAATAACATTTCCGCTGCCATATATCACCTTTTTTTTATAACTCTCACACAAAAGATAATCACTCGCAAACAATCTCACTCAAAAAGTAAATGCAGGACATGCAGGACATGCAGGACAAACACAGATGGGATATTTTTACAAGATGCGATCTTTTGGCATGCACTTGTTGTGTGTTTTTTTTTGTGCTGGGTTAGGTTCTGTTTAGAGTTATGTTTTCTGGTCGGTTCGGTTTATGTGTTTGATTTTTAGTTGCTCTTAGAGAAAGGAAACTGAAACTAACTCGCAGCGAGTTCTAAATAAAAATGTCAAAAAAGGTTGTTCGCTGGTAAAAAAAAATCTAGTTGCCATTGTAGATCTCTATGTAGAAAAGTTACAAATTCAAAGAGAATAAAAGGAAGTAGCGGAAACCAAAGCATTTATTTAGCTGTGTCTGTGAGTATGTGGGTTCGTATTTAAATAAGCGATTTATTACAGTATTTAAGCTTGTATTTAATGGTACTTATTTAAGCGATGGTGTTTAAATAATTTAACGCACACACGAACTAAGCCAACACAATCTCAACGAGAGATAGAAGGGAAAGGAGATGGAGTCGGATAAACAGTTGTTACACGAAGCGTTTTATACAACAGAACTTTGGGGAGCGGGAGCATTATTTCAGTATTTCAGGTGAAACTTTCAACAGCGTATGAAAACTCGATTAACTGTTGGTACTTCGGGTTAGGACCGTGTGTGTTTAAATTATAATCAGGCCAAACTCTTTCTAGGCCAAGTCCAGCAGTCAGTACAACTGGCTAAAAGTATTTTAGCTTAGCGGATTTAGTAATTACTTTCTGCCGGACTGAACGAGAAAGAGTTCGAGATGTTCGTTTCATGATTAGATAGGTTTAAAGCGATTATACATTATTTAAAATACGGTTTAAGCTATGAGTAAGTATTTAACTTGGGATTTAGGTCTATGATTTATGACGGCCAGTTTTAGTTCAGACTTACCAACGAAAGCCAAAGATTCGTTATGAGAAGCTGATTCTTCTCGTCCTACAAACGCATTTGGAACGAATTTTGGTTGTTTTGTTGTTAACGCCAAAGAACACAAGAAAATCAAGTTCAACGCAAGACCAACAATGGAAAGTAATAGTAAGTAAGACGCAAGAAAGCCAAAAAGTTAATTCAAGTCAAAAGTTTAAAAAGAGCAGAGCATGATAAAAGAAAGTTTTGGTTTATAAATTTGTTTTTATGCGTTTTATAAGGGTTTCATTTTTTTCTTTTTTCTTTTTGAGCTTTTTGTTTTTGTTTTTGTTTTTGTTTTTTCTTTTCATTTATTTATAGCATCTGTTTTTATGACGTTTATGAATACGATTTTTTGATGTTTTAGTTTAATCTCCACTAGCTCTGCACGCGATGAAGTGTGGCTTTAATGTGCTGCAGCTGCCTTAAATTTGGCAAAGGTTTCCAGTGCTAAGTAAACATTTATCGCTCTCCTTTTGGGGCTTTTGAAATTAACTTGTCTCATCTCCCATCATCACTCAATTTGCACAGAACCAGAGAAAACCGAACGAAATGCTATCAAAAAACTTTGTTGGCCCAGAGCAGCTTTGAGCTTTGAGCTGCTCGCCTTGAAGCCTAATCTCAATCTCAATCTCTCAATCCCAGTTTCAATCTGCTGGTCGTTCTGCCTTCACATCCTTTGTCCATGGCGCCAATTTACTTTACAATCCCGCCTCCACAGTGTGGAATATATCTATTCCTTTGCTGGGCTGGACTGCAATAAAAACTTTGTGCTAGGTATCAAAACCCATTTATCTTTATACAACATTTTAATTAAAGATATTTCATGCTGGCGCATTGTCAGTCATCCAACCGCCAACTATCCAATTCTGATGGGCTTACGGTGTCCTTCGACCGAATTCGTTTGAAATGCAGATGAACGAACAGCTCACCAAGCCCAGCGGATCTGCATGTGAAAGCCTTTCTAAGGTGACTGTCATTAATAACTTGCCAGGGCAAACAACGAAAATGGTTACAAGCCACAAAAAAGTGAAATAAAAACCGCAGGCCCCCCATCTCTCCACTCCCCAAAAAAAAAATGGGAAAAATCCAAAAGGATGCGGGGAGTTTGGCAGCAGCTGCAGTAACGACTTGGGCCGTTAAAAAAAAAAGATTCTTCGGGAGGGGAGGGGCGCAGAGCTCCTTAATGATATGCAGTGTCCTTGGACTGGCGCTTGCTCTGGTGACCTGGATGATTTCTGCTCCGCGACTTCTACTTCCACTTTCACTCCCCCGCAAGGCGCATGTCCCTGCTCAGTTGGCATTTTCGTTTAAGCCAATATGCAGGTACTTCCTCTTCACGTCAAATGCCACAACACAGCTACATTTGAATATGCGGTGGCGGAGTGGGTATGCTGTTGACACCTTATAAAAACGGCGGGTTTGTGCAAATTTCATGTTTATGACAGCAGGATATGGTGCTGGGATGTGGATGTGGACGAGGACTTGGATGTGGATGTGGATGTGGACGTGGATGTGGATGGTGACGTGGTTGTGGATGTGAGCCCCTGACATTGACGCATACTAATGACAGTTTGCCACCACTTCGGGCCCCACTTTCGGTCGAAACTTAAAGCACCATTTGCAGCAGACTTCGCATCTGCATTAAGCGTTCGCAGATACAGATACATTTACGTGGATGTGCGGCTGGCTGCCTGCTGCATAAGCTTATAGATTTATTTTGCATTAACGTGCCAAATTGTTTTTAAATGAGTTTCTAATGAGCCAACAATTGCCGTTGTCGTCTGTAGTAACAACAATCCAGATTTCAGATTTCAGATTTCAGACTTCACATTTCGGGCACTCGATTCGAGATCCCCCTTTGTAGTCGCACCATTGCCGTGATGAATGAATGTTTTTCGGCAAACTTTGCTGCTGCTGCTGTTTGCCTCACAAATGGGTTATGCACATGTGCCCAAGCGGGAGTAGACTAACACCAGCCCGCTCAAGGACGAAGTTTGTTGGCCTTGGCAGCCCTCAAAGTGACTCAGAGTGTGTGTTTGCGAGTCGAGACAAATGAGTGGGTGATAAGTGAACGAGGCAGTTTGTTCAGCGATGTCAAATGACTTTGTCGAACTCTGGCTGGTGCTAGCGGGCCATAATTTGGGCGAAAGTGTGTTTATAATGGATTTAGGGCGTGCTTCAAGGCATCAATGGATGCCGCTAATAGATTCGACACCACCTCAACTTCTAATCTCTGCCCCTAAAAGTCAAAGTCGTTGACTACGCCTACGATGGATGATTTAGATCAAATGTTTTGGAATTTGGCTGCCAAGACTTTTAATAACCTATACTCTTAGTTTTGGCTTTGTATAAATTGGAGAACTGGTTTTCAACATAATTTAATAGGTTTACAAACACCTTACAAACACAGTGCGATCTCAATTCTAATTTTAAATTCGATTTCAAGTTTTTAAAACAAACATTACCCAAAAAAGTATGCTTTAAAATTGTACCATCATTAAAAAGAGATTATTTCTTTAATATTTACAAGGTTTTATGTTTGCATTTGTGTTTCTTAAATTATGATTATTATCCCTTATCACATTTAACGCATTTAATGTGTGTTGAATTTTGAATATTAAGTTTAAGCTCAACAATTTTTTATAAGCATCAAAAGTTCTAATATATTTGCAGCCTGTTTTTTTTTTTTGTAAGGATTAAATCGTAATTAAATTTACACTTTATTAAAAAGCAATTTCAAACAATCACTTCTTTTAAATGACAACATGTATAAATGGATTGTTTATCAATCTCTGAAGCTATCTTCATTATTTTCTCCCATTATCAGCTGAATGTTTCCTTTTTACAAACTTAGAAAAACGAAATTTCCACAAAGATTGTCATGCAATCTGCATTAGATTTCGATTTCTGACATTCAGCTCGAGCCACGCCCCGAACAACAGATTAAACGCCATCAAAGTTTGTTTGCTTCACACCCTCGGAAATTCTGCACGTTTCCATCCGTTTTTTTTTTGGGGGGGGGGTTTGGGGGTTTAGAAAGCGTTAGGGAGGATGGCCTCTGGCCATTTCCTTTTGACACATATTTGCAAAGCCCCAGTCATTTAGGGGGCTTTGTGGTGGCTGCAACCTGGCAAAGTCATTAGACGAGAGGTTTACATCGAGTGGGGGAAGTGGGGAAAGTGGGGCTATGGTGCTTTGGTGTTAGCCGAAAAATGCTAATGACTTTATTTTTCTCAACTCTGATGCTGATGACGCCCGGACCACAATGTGCATTTTAATGTCGTGCCAAAGGACCTTCGACCTTTATCCCCTTCACACCCTGCTCCTCCAGCTCAACGGCATTCGGCTGCAACTGGCTGACATGACGGGCCATCATCATCACCATCATCACCATCTAAATGGCAATCAGCAGGAAGACAAGAAGACTGTCCTGAAGTAGGAGTAACCTTTGGTTAGCCACCAGAACGTGGTCGCCCAGTTGCTTGACGGCAATTGCAAAACTTTGCCAATTGTTCGGTTCGGTTCGGCTATAATCCCCGTCGACAGAGGGAATTTTTGAAGGGCATTCATTATTAGTTGCTGCAATTTGAGTAATTGACCAAACTGCGAGCAGGAGCCGCTGAATGAAATGTCAGGGCTGGTGGAATCATAAATCTCCCTTCGGATCGATTTATAATTTATGCCACTGGAAATCAACGCGTTGCGGTTTCAATTCCCCCTTTATTTGATAACCCCCTTCCCCTTCCCTAAAAATCCATCTGTACGAATGCAGAGTGCATAAATCAAATTATTTCATACATATTTAATCGTGTAAATTAAAATGCATTTGATTTGCGAGAGCATAGACATCCTGGCTTTAATTGTGTAATTTATTCGTGAGGATTGGGGTGAGACAATGGGAAAGCTTGCACATTAAGGCCATAACTTCATCGATAACGTTTGGTTTTAGTAGGTTTGGCTGTTTAGGTTGTTAGTTGTGTTGCGCAATATGCAGATACATTTATATGGCAATATATATATATATATGTATATATGTATACGTATAGATATAGATACAAAGAAAACACCGATTTGGAATTGTTTGTTTATCTTTCACTTTTTAAATGCACTTCGTTTAAACAACATGCAAGACACGACTTTAGTTGTTT
This sequence comes from Drosophila elegans, assembly GCF_018152505.1. NCBI lineage: Eukaryota > Metazoa > Arthropoda > Insecta > Diptera > Drosophilidae > Drosophila > Drosophila elegans. Next base: position 2,731,058 of record NW_024546167.1, read on the forward strand.
GTTGCTTGTTTTGTTTTTGGTTGCGTTTTAATTGTAGCATTTGCTTTTTACTCAGATATGTATAATCTGAGAACGCTTTATGACATGTACCCAGCAAAAATATATGGTAAATATACGTATTTCAAACATAATCCGTAAAGAATGCATATACACTATCTCCCACTTCAACAGACAATCACACACGCCACACACAACGATTGAAATTTAAATGCAAGTAAAACATAATTGGAATCGGGTAATGGCATGGGATGGCTAACAGTAATAGTCTTGTAAATCATTTTGTCAATCGATTAATGCACTTAATGGAGCAGACTAATTTGGGTTGAAGGTTACTTTTCTCTAAGCACCAGAAGGGGGGTTTGGGAACCTACGTTATTTCAAATAAATATTTATGATTTACTGAATTAGTGTAGCTAAGCTGCGACTGTTTATTCAAACGTACAATTAGAGGCTTAACTGTATATTTGATAAATAAAAGTGATTTTCAAACTAAGCGTTTACATCAATTAAGCTGAATGTTTTCGAATTCCTCTGTGATTATCCATTCCCAGGGGTAGAGTTTTTAATAAGGGCTTTAAAGAGGGTTAGCAACGACAACGACAACTGTGACCCTCGGACATTGCATTGCGGATATAATTTCCCGTCTAAGCTTATTTATTCACACGGCATGCCGCATGCTTCCGGGGAATTATATATAAAATGCACAATCAGGGAAAAACCAAATGGATAAAAAAATTACAAAATAATTATAACAAAATAGGAAATGTAGAACTATGCATGTATCCATGTAAATCACACAATGCCAAACACGATGAAACAAACCAGAATAAAAACGCCTAAGCACGTGACTGGTCAACAAAAACAGTTTTCGATAAAGGCATTCAATTGAAAATATTGTTGTGTAGCTTAAAGTTGACATCCTCTTTTTTCAATAAGCACCGACAATTAGTTAGATTCAAAAGTTGTTAGGCAAAAAAAAACTTTTTTTTTTTGTTTTTTTTTGTAGGGGAATTGAAAATTGACGGGCGAGCAGATGCCTCTGGACGTGGATAGCTCGGCGTGGGGAGTACTATTAATTTTTTTGAAAAGGGTTTTCCCGCTCTGTTTGCAGCTCGATGGTCTTCGCTTTATGGCTTTTGGGTCGAAAGGAACCGGAATGATTGCAACTGGAGTTTCAGGTGAGGCCAGGCAGAAACAAAGCGCTGAAAAAATGGCTGTCGCTACACAAATATAAATTTTATTTATGTCCATTCGGGTCCTTCGTTTTGATTTATTTGTTTATGTTTATGGTATGCCCGGCAATTTCTGCCAATTTAGCAATGCCATTTCGGTCATCCCTTGTCCAGCAGAAGGCCATTTCCCCTCCATTCCGTCCAGGCCAAGTGAAATTTGTGTAAATCAAAAGTTTAAGATGCCAGGCGCAAAGATTAGCCAAAAAGGTTCGCCTCACGAATGACGCACTAAAATAATGCTGCATCTACCGCAGCTAAAACCATTTTATAATAAATTCCAGGAATAACAAATAGCTATGCTAAATAACTGTCAAAGCATTGTCATTTAATTAGAAATATTAATTCTTTATAATTGGATTTAATACGTGCTGTTTTTGCATGTGAGGTACGTTTTTAACGTTCATTTAATTGAAATGTGTTTAAACGGTATCCAACAGACGTCATTTGCTTATAAAATAAAATGTCAAAAGAACAAACAAACGTAAAATTGTTGAGGCATTTATACACGCTCACACACACACACACATACGCTCACGCATACACAGACATATCGAGACAACACATATGCATATGCAAATATGTATTTATTTATTGATAAAGGAGCCCCCGTGGGGCAATAATTATTGAATGCCAAAAACAAATTCAGAGAAAACGAAAAATACAATGAAATGAAAAGAAAAGAACTTGTGGTTTTGGTGGTGGAACAAGTTATACAAAAAATTTGTCGCTTTTCGCCTGGCAAAACGGAAGCCTCACATTTAACAGAAACAAAAATCACAATTGGTCGAAAAGAAAGCAAGCCTAAACAAATATAATAGTTGTGATGGTGACACAAAAAACGACGGGTACATGTCACTTACCAAATTTAACCACGCATTTGTGGTCAGAATCTGATTCTTTTCATCCTATAAGAGACGCAATCAATAATTGTTAATTCTTAGCCTGTTCACGTTACACATTAGTCTTATGCATCGACAATTCAATTCGGTTTGATTCGATTCAATTCGATTCGATTCGATTCGGAAGTTTATCCGACAGCGAATAGAGCTTGGGCCCCATGCGAACGCTTCTTTCTGATTATTCTCAGTTTTTCTTGCTTATTTGATGCTTTCGAAAATGTTAGCTGGGCCAAGGCCAAAAGGAGTGCAGATCCTCTGCGACCACTTACCACGTCGATGATCTGCTGCAGCGTCAGTCCGAACTTCACCTCCAGGGGCTCCGATTCGTTGGCCACGGGTCGCTCCAGCGTGTTGTATGTGGAGAGCAGGTGGTTCAGCAGGCGCTTCTCGTGCGGTCCTTGACAGCTTTCTGCGATAAACAAAAACAACAAATGATGAAAATAACAATGCCAAAGGGGGAGGGGGAGGGAGTGGGGGAGAAAGAAAACGTGTTGCAATTAAGTGGGGGATCATATTCGCCGCTGATTTATGGCACTTTCTGCCAAATTAAACTAATAACCGGGCTCACTTATTGGCAGTTGGGCAGAGCGGCTCATTACGGGAAAAGTCATTAAAAAAATGGCATGTACTCTGGCAGCGTGATGAGTTTTTGGCCGCCAGTTAATTGGTCGAATTCATTTCAGAGCTCTAAATGAAACGAATTTTCGCTTTTGCTGTGGCATTGGCCAGAGTTGTGGGTGGAGTGAAAAGGATGTTGTGTGCCAATGAAAGCTTCCAAATTGGAGTAGTTAATGTTCTTATTTGCCCCACAGTTCTTAGTTCTTTAATATTGTTGATGTACTTATTAACATTCTGATTTGATATAAGCCTTCTCTTTTTTTTGACTACTTCTAAAAATAAAATAAGCCTTTTACCAATATTTTATAAGAAATGACATTGGAGCAGACATTTTAAGAAGTAGTAGTGGTAGATTTAATAAGGCACAGGACACCCAACCGTTTAAGGTAGTGTGAGCTAAGACCATGTATTTTATTTCCATTCTAGTGCTCTTACATAGTTGCTTCAGTGGCCTCCGGAAAATGGCTTTGAATCCCACACAATTTGGCCAGGTGCCTCCGCAATGCTCTGGTATTCGACTGGCCTAGGTGGCAGCCATAAAATGTCATTAGATGCCACTGGGTGAGGACTCCTCGACTGCCAAGGACGTAAGGTGGAACAGGACTGAGGAAGTGTCCACGGTACATTGTGCTTGAACAAACCGTAAAATGGGCAACGGCAAATATTTGAGATGAGCGCAAAAAGTTTGGGCAATTTACGAGCTTGTCCGGCCACCGAGTTCCCCATCCCGGGAGCTCTGATAAATTGACAACTCAATTGTGAAAACTATTTGCACGCCATTAGGCGAAAAGACAGCAACAAGAGGTGTGACCGACTGGACCGGGGGACATAACAAATATTGACAGAGCGTCGCAAAATTTGAGCCCAACAGTGTGTCAACTCATTCATGAATGCATTGGGTCTCCTCTGGTCTCCAGTGTTTTTGGCCCGGGTCCAAGCTGCTCGCACTTACTGTATGAAGGCAATCGCATCCATGTCGGAATTGCGTTTAAATTATGCAATTGACACGGGAACAGAATCCGAATCAGAAGTACCAAGAGCAGAAGCAGCCCATGAATTTGGCATGGCCGAGAAACCACTTGGAACTGACCGCTCACCACTGACGAACTGACCAAACACACAGGCTGTCAAGGTGAACGATTGTGTTTATTACATGAGCATTAATATTCAGGGCAGAGCATGCAGTTTTGCGTAGTGAGAGGGAGTGAGGTAATGCGAAGTGTCGTGACGTTATGGGATGCAAGTGGGTGGCATCAAGGACTCGACCCAAAGTGTCCTTTGTTCTAGTGACAAGTGACACAAAGTGTCCATTGTTCTAGTGACAAGTGACACTAATAAGCAACTAAGCTGCTAGCAAAGTGAATTTCACCGAACTGAAAGCGGAAAATACCAACTCTATTTGCCGCCTATTGATTGCTTATTGGGAGGTTTCTTTGAACGAGACAGAACCACAATTTTAATTTTTCAAATGAATTTATGGTTTTTGAAGCAGGTTAATTTTAAAATATAGTCACAGAATACATTTTTTACCATAGCAAAAGCTTGTAACGCATTGAAAGATATATTTCTTTAAATTTATGAGAAGGTTTTATGCCATTTCAGAAAAATCCCTTCAGCTTACCATTTCCTTGTCGCAGGTTATACAATTAATGATTTTAAATGAGTTTTTTGACTACGCCACTATTAAAATCTTATTCAAGCTCGAAAATAATAAAACTTTATAGCAAATATATTTATTTTGGTATTTTTACATAGATTTCCCTTAATTTTAAAAACTATATGTAATCTAATAGGAACAAAAATATCTGGAGGCAAAAATTACAGTTACTGTTATCGAATTATAAACAATTTAAATACATATTTAACTAAATCAAATATTGTTTAAAAGTCTCGTCGATAAAACCCACATTATTTAATACATTTTAATTTGTGGTCGCAAACATGTCGAATGTAATTGTCTAGGAACTCTATGCCGTATGCATCAGCGCAAATCGGGCATAATTGAAAGCGAAATTCGAGATAATTGAATGAAGTATGAGCCCGAATAATTGCTTGAAGGACGTTTGAATTAGGCTGCCGTAGTGTACATACACTCTGTTTGCCAGTGTGTGCGTAGGTGTGTGTGTGTATGGCTGTGTGGGTGAGCTACTGCTAACTTATTTGTGCGGTGTGTTGACCCAGTTTCACTAGCTCGCTGGCTCTCGGGCCTGATCAATTTGGCCTTGAGCGGCGGTAACAACTTCTCCAGCTGCAGTTGTCCTTGCATTAAGTTGACATTTGATTTCTTGGGCCACCATTGTTGCCCTTTCCCAACCACTCCCAACCCACTTTTGTCTCTGGGGTTGTCGTTTGCATGATTTAAAACTATTTAACTTGGTTTCGTCGGGGGTCGTTTCTTTTGTTTTGTAACAATACGAACTTTTCGCATTTGGCACCTTGAATGCTAAATGTTTTTTTTTCCTCCCTCTGTTCCGAATCGCTGTGATCGCTTTCAGTTGTTTTTAAAAAATTTATGAACATGTACTTTAACCTTGGCGCAAATGGGAATCGTTGGCAAAAGCACAAATACATCACACAGAATTCCTGCAATTGTGTGGTAGGATTCCGGTTAATTGTTAATTACTATTGTTATGCATTGTGTGCCCCGGTTCCCAGTGCAGCTGAAGTTTCTTGTGCGTTGCGCAATTGTGCCACCATGGCGTATACGTGATTTTTGTGGCTAAATTCGCGTCAACTGTACATGAAGCGAGCCTATATTGCTTTTTATGGACAGAGAGAGAGAGAGAGAGAGAGAGCAAAAATGCACTCGTTCATCAAGGATACAGCGTCAGGATAAAACAAAAATCAGATTTTTCAATGAAAACTTAAGGAAACTTTTGCAAATATTTAGCAATTCAAATGCTGAATATCCGTAAATTGTTGCTCAAGTCAAGTTGGTTCGCCTGAGAGGTAGCTCTCGCGTTCGCTTACCTAAGCAATGCAATTTATTAAACTAACTACTTAGGCATGCGAAAATAAGGCCCCAGAAAAACACATAAAAATAATCTAACACACTCTCAAGGCGACTCAGGCACTCTCCTGCCAAGAAGTGAACAAGGGGAACAAGAGCTCGGAGAAGTAGCAGCTGCAGAACTCAAGTGGCAACACACACTTCAAGGCCTGACTCGACTTGGCTGCCAAAGAGATGCTTTCAACACGCCGTTCGACATCATCACCATCAAAAACAACAACAACAACAACAGCGACATCAACAGAAACACAACCAAATCAGTCACAATGGGTGCTGCATTGAGAGAAAAGTGTGCAGCTTTATTTGTTAGCTAAATAGGCAAAAACATATAAACATCAATACCTATTTTAATCGGCTTTTACTTTTAGGAGAAATTTTTTAGACTGCAATATTAAATTAAAAAAACTAATGTAAATGTCGTATTGAAAATTTGTCTCTCCTGCCATTATTTTTATCAAAATAAAAATTAAGAATTAAAAATAATATTGTTATGCTTATGCTAAAATAACATCAAATATTTTTAAAACAAAAAAAAACTATGAAAATTAATGAATCAATTAGTTCTTAGTTCTTTTAATGCTCAACGTGTAACGAGAATAGTTATTATTATAAACAAGGCTTTATTTCCCAAAGGTTACCATTTGTTCAAAGAAATTAAATTGTTAATAATTTTCAAAATTTCGGAAAAACATTTTTGGAACTTATTAATTTTTAAAATGTTTATAAAACCATTTACAGAGTGTCTATAACTTCGACAAGTTGGGTATTTATAAATATATTTAGCAAGTAGGGAAAGAATAAGACGTCGACTTAAATTAGATATAGATCAAATGATAATCTTTATATGTTTTTTGATTTCTCGCAGTAGAGCCAGCTTTCTGTGACTTAATTGCAGTGAGTGGGCCATGCTCGGCCTTTGCATTATGCATGAACCGACACACGGCTCGTTATTATCATTTTGGAGCCCGCTGCCTCCTTGGCACTAATTGCAATTAAACAATAATGCAAGCAGCGGGGTGGAGAAATTCTTCGAGAAAGGTCTTCATACGAGGAGAAATTTTGAGGAGAAATACGCTTAGAAAAATGTGTGTAACTGGCTTGTAATTATGTCGCTCTCTCTCTTTTGACGGCAAAAGGCGTTTAATTAAATGTTAAAAGCCAGCCCAGCGGAAAGGTAACAGAAACAGCAACAGAAACAGCAACAAAGGAAAGGCAATTAACGGATCTCGGTGCCTTTGCAGTCTTTGTTTATATGTATTTGCATATCATTAAGCCAGGGAAAATAACTGTTAACGCTTTCTCAGCGAGTGCATTATCAACACTTGCCGGCGACAACTGACATCCTGGATGGCTGGATGTGGATGTAGATGGGATGGATGCCAAGATGCTAGCTGACGGAGCGATTAATTGCCAGCAGAAATTGGCACACAACGAAGTTTGCCTAGGATAATGAGACCCTTTTCTTGAGAACACCTTTTAAAAGTGGATCAGTTCAGCCGAATTTCAATTGACTCCGCATTATAGTCTTCTTCTAAGAACCACTTAAGAGACTTAAAAAATCCACACTCAAAGAGCCCAATTTCATTTCGCATAACATTTTGAGCATCTTCGTGGCCATTTTCACCCGAACACACAAATATTAAGACCTATATTCATTTAACTCTCAATGAGCTTGATGTGTTTTTCAATTTTTCGGGCATTTCCAGAACGAATCCAACTGGGAGCCCAAGCCCACGATTCGCTCTCATATTAAATGCATATCGCAATGCGAATGTGTAAATTTTTGTGGCCCGCTGGGTGGAGAGTTTGTTGGCCATCGCCATGCAGCATGTTTGTGTCACGTTCGCGACTTCATTTGAAATTCATGCATAATAAGCAGTCAAGTACAGGCATCCACACACACACAACCACCCATGCCATAGGTTCTGTGCATCACGAGGGTCGTAGGGTCGTCAAGGGAGTGGGTGGGTGGTTGGCTGGTTGGGTGGATAGGCCGAACTCCGCTCCGCCTGCTCCACCCAACCCCCAAATACTTCACTTTGCCCACCCACCAGGCGGCTGCTGCATAAACAAGCATCCAATGTCGGAGCTAATTTTATTAAAAAGCATCGCCAGCAGCCAACAGCTAGGCTAAAAGGCAAGCAACGAAAGCAGAGAGAGTTTTTCAGCACAGTGGTTGCAAAATCCCTTTTGACTCAAATAAGAAAGGAAATTAAACAAAATTGTAATTAAATTTCTTAATTTTATACGCAAAGTATTTAGAATATAACAAGTTTTGTTTCTGCAAGTCAGGAATACTTTTGTTTATAAATCATAATTGAATAAAATTATTAACAAAACTTTTGACAAGAAAACCCATCGATATTTAAGGTTTCTCACATTGTTCTTACCAAAAAAGTATTTCAATCTAATGTTATTATGATTTTTTTGAATTTAAAATGCTAAGAATATAATATAATTAGTTTGTCTGAAACAAAAATAAACCAAATAAGGCTTTAAAAGCCTGCCTATAAGTTCCTATAAATCAAAAAGCTTCTTACCACAAATGTAAACAAAATTAAAAATGTAAAAAATCGAAGAATAAAATGTTAACTTTGTTTACCGCAGCTGCCAAGTTTAAGGCACATTGAAAAAATGTTGAGATATACTGCCGAATTGTGCAAAAAATCAAGATAATAGCTCAGCAAATAAGTCAACAACGATGCAATTTATTCTATTAAACTTGATTTCTCGACAAGATTTTTTTTTGAAATGAAAGCAAGCTGCGAAATATGTCACTCTGACCTTTCACCGTGGCTCTGATTTGGGGACTGCAGATGAGGAATATGTATAGGGGATAGTAGAATAGGTCCTGGCACTCATGTGTATCGAATATATCAAATTTCACGAGGGAAAGAGGTTAGGCATAAAACACAAAAAAACGAAAAGAATGGCGGCCTTCATCGGCTCGGTTGAAAGTCGGGCTGAAGTGGATTGCAATCGATAGGAAATTCCAGAGATTTCATGGTCCTCCGGCTGCGTCGAATGCGATTTTAGACCACTGTGACGGGAAGCAGAGCTTCTGGCCTGTTCGGCCCAGTTGACTGCGAACATTCCGCTGTTGTGTAGTGCAGTGTACGGGGCCAAGCGAACCCACTGATGGAGTGGCCGCAGTTGTAGCACCCGTCCCACGCCAGCAGAACATAAAAATGCAGCTCTCGAGCATAAACAAACATAATGCGTGCCCATCCCCACTGGGTTTCCTCGCAAAATTTATGCGAAACGAAGTTAGGCGAAGCGCTTAGCATATAGTACACGGGCTCGTGCGGCCTTGTTTTTCTCGATTCGGGCAGGACCTATGCCTTTTTCCACTCCTGCTCCCATTTTAATTAGACACATAAATTTAGAGGGTATGCTCGGGCAGGCTGAAAGGTAGGCAGCGTTTTCAAGAGATTCCCATTTCCTCCAGTTAGTGACTTGTCATCGACTAAGTCCTCTTATGTGGAAACAGAAAACATACAGCTACACCCTCTTTATTGGCAGTTGATTATTTCCTTGAGAAGTTTACCGATTTAAGCTTGAAACTATTGGTTATACTATTGTATTCTTTATTTTCCAACTCAATATTGACTATTGTTTATTCCAACTTTGATATTTGTAGTTGAAACTTTCGAGCAACAACAACTAGAAACTTTTTAGTTAGGAAAAGTGTTGAATATTTTATAAACCTATATATAAACTTATTTTGAATAATATTTTGGAATTGAACGTATGGTTGGAGTTCTCAACAATTTACATTTTTTACATTTTTTTATAATTACTTGTATATTATATGCTTAGGGTTTTAAAAACACTTTTAAAGGTGTCTAAAAGTATACAGGAATACAAAATATGGCTTCCATTTCTTTAATTGCTTACTTTAGACACTCTTAAATGATATTTCAAAAACCTAGTCGCACCCCCAAAATACTTATTTTAATTAATTAATTAAGGCACTATTTTGTAAATTTCAGATAAGTCCTTCGACCTGTTTGTTTGGCAAGTGTCAGCGGCTTAAGTCATCACATTTGCCGGGGTTAGAGCGCATATATGTACTTAGGAGCTCTCCTAAAACAAACAGCAGCCGCACGGGCACTTTAAAATTAATCGCACGATTTACGACGCACAGTCTAACCGCTAATTCATAAGGCTTAAGCCCCTGCCAAGTCCACGAAAAGTGTATTCTGTGCCTCCACGTACGTATGCTCCTGCCATCGTCCTTAAAACACTTTGCGCATTTCAAATGAATATTCAGATTTTCAAAATCGCTCCGGTAAAAGGGGAAAAATCATGGGATGGATGTGTATGTGGGGGGATTCGTGGAGGGGTCCGTTTCGAATGCGTTCAACAGTATGCGTAGCTAGATTTTGATCGCGGTTTCGGCGTTTGCGGCTCAGTCACTGGCAAATTCAATTTCAGCACCAAAGCCGCCGACGACGATGATGACGGAGCCGGCGACTTGGCCATTAATTCAGCTGCGTGGCAACCGCAAAATTTAATGTTCAAAATAATTTAAAATTGTGCGGCGAAAGTCCCAGCCTCTCACCTTTTGGCGTAGTGCTTTTTGAGGGGATTTAATGGGTAAATATACATTATCCACTATTAAATTTTAGCGGCAATGAGAGCGATTTGCAATTAACAATTGTTACTCCATTGTAAGCCTAATCTGGCTAAGTGCTTCGCTTTTATTAATCGCATTCCGGTTTTACGGAAATTTTTGATTTACTTTTGTGTTTGCCTCTACTGCCTTCCACGTTCAACTCTTAAATAATTTGGCACGAAGCCTCATTATCGTTTGCCAAAAGGGAAGCCCCCCGCCTTGGAAAAGCTATCCAGCTAGGAAAAGTTATAAATTGCTACATAGTTTTCTGGTGCGCAAAAGTTTTCCCCCTCTCACTCTCGCTTTCTCCGCTTTCTCCGCTTTCTAGGCTTGCTCTGCTTTTACCCTGCCGTTTGTTTGTGTGTGCGTAACAAAATTAAATGTACGCTAAGTAACGAGATATATATATCGTGTGTGTGTGGGTGAGTGGGCGTAAGTGGGCGTGGGTGGGCGAGGGACTGTCTAGTCTCAACATTTGGTAGGACAAATTAAAAGCACTCGGAGATTCCATTTTATGGGCCGGCTCCAATGCGACGATGGTGCTCTTGAAAAATTATGCATATGTTAGAAGTCAACGAGAAGGTCTATAAATTCACTAAAAAGATGCTAGTAGGAGTCTGAAAATGGAATAAATGTTTTGTCTGCGTTGGTCGAGGAATGCCAATAATGCTTGAAATTGATTCCATTTTAGTTTTGTTACCATGGTTAAATGGCCCTTTAATGTGCAACTTTATGTGGCCATTCTGGGGAATACACAAGTGAGCTGATAACTTTAATTACACATAAATTATTTATAAATTGGCTTGTCATATTAACGAGTAATTAGGAAAATTATGTTTACAACACATTGCTTAATTTCCATTCTTATCTTTCGGATAGTTTTTCTCAAAAGTCTTGTTGTTAAAATCATAAACTCTATTTAAAACTTATTTTGATCAATTTAAAGTGTGTGGTTATTTACGGTTGCAAGACGCAATTTGATTTAATTCTAATTAATTTTGGAATTTTTCCATTTGGTTGGCTTTTATTTGTTTCCTGTAATTGAAGTCCTCAAGTCTCCTCTTAAGATTTTTAAGCAGTTTAAGCGGAAGCCTTTGAATGGGCATTCAAAGAACCCAGTAAGGCCGAGCAATTCTGGGCAAACCAATCACATCCAATTGAGCACAATTTGTGCCCCATTCATGTTCAGTTTCACATCATCATCATCATCATCATCATCATCAGTGCCAGTGCCAGTGGCCCCAGTCTCTTGACACACTCTCGGCAACTCATTAACGTTAGGCCCACGCAAGTCCCTTTAAACCAAGTGAAAGGAGAAAGTGCCCGTCTATCGATAGAACAAAAGGGTTCAACCTGCAATGAGCTACATACTTTTTTACAAACAGTGCCACAGATTATAATCCGGTACAAATGAGGAAATCCCAGAAAACCGGCAGATTAAATTTGTATTCCACTTGTATTCCAAAGCGGATGTGGCCATGTGTGCAAAACTGCGTTTCCTCCCACAGATTATTCGCCTTTCGGTCTATGTCCTTTGGTGCTTCTGGTGCTTCTGGGTGGGCGTGGTCAGAGCCAGGACCTGGTGTTAGTTACTCTTGAAAAGAGCCTTCCATTATTAATGAGAAGACAACGTAAATTAAACACACACGCGATGGGGGTCGTAAAGTTAGCATCAAAGATTCATTGATATTGTAGGTCTTTGAACCAGTTTCTCCCCCCCCACCCAAAAAAAAAAAAACTACGCTCCTGAAATGGAGAAATTTGTCCGAGTAATTTACGGAAAATGGCTGCCTTTTGGCTGGGTCTCCTGGCTTTTCGACTGCCAGTTAGTTAGCCAGGGGCCCGGCAAATGTAATTTTGTGTAAAAATTTTCATGAATGGAATCGCTTTCCTCCCCCCGCCCCCTTGGAAACAAGCTGTTCGGAGAGGCTTGTGTGTAACAATTGTGTGGCATATTTTTGGAGGTCACTCGAGTGAGTGGAGTTAGCTAGCAAGGCTTAAAGAGGGTAGAAAATCCGAGAATTGTTCTCGTTTGAAAAGCGAAAACTGAGCAGGGAGGCAATAGAAACGCAGCTCGGGCTGAGCTTCTGTGCGTCATGTTCTTGAAAACTACAATTTGGCATTTTCATTTTCATTTTCATTTACCCACAGCTCCCACAAGGCATATAAATTTGCCATGGCCTGTAGCCACAAAGGATGGGGGGATATATATGGTATATAGGTACTAAATCTACCTTTTGTGGCTGACAGCTTAACGCCTCCAAATCATATTTCATTGGGGCACATCAGTCGCACTGCCAACTCATCTCCCCAGTCATTTGTCTGCTCATCCAAATTACGAGCGGATTCGGGCAACAAGAGTGCAGTTTGCACTTTTCTATGGCAGAGGGGAAATCGCTTTCGTAGTTGCAGCTTGATTAATGACGCTGCCACAGCGCTTTCAATTGCACTCTCTGCGGTGCAGGCCACAAATCTGAGATGAATTGCTCTATGGCACAGTGGCTTGCCACAATTCGTCACTGGAAATGTCGAAATATGGGGCTGACTTTTAACATCACATCGACAACAACATATTTTCCCTCTTTTCCCGTATTTATTTGTGTTAACTTACTTTTCTTGGCTCTAAAATCGACTTAATATTCCGCATATATTTGCCACTTTCGACCGTGGCAAACTTCATTTGAATTACGATTTCCCCCCAGTGGCAACTGCAAATGCAACTGTGGCACCTTGTAGCGTGGCAACTGCGCTGAAATTGTATATATTTTCTATAAATTATATTGCGCAGTCAACGCAAACTAGGCTAAGAAAATGTTTCGACAAAGTTTGCATTTTCTTCCATAAATTTATGGGCACAACCCAAGCCCGTTGGGCTAAATGAAATTGCAGAGATTTGCACACGGGCCTTGGCTAAGGTTTGCTCACTTTAATATTTATGAAAACAATGGGCGTGTCACCTACGCCCCCGTGTGTATTGTGTATATAGTGTGTGTGTGTGTGTGTGTGTGTCATCCATTTATGCATGTGGTGTACATTTTTGATGGATGTCAGCGAGCAGACGACGAGCATCGAGTGTGGCAGCCTTAAGTGCCCCTCATCACATTTTATGCGGTCTGCTTTTTATGTGTTTTGGAAGACCAATCCTCGCAAAAGCCTCATTTGCCCGGCGGTAATTTCCACGTTAAAACGTTACAGGAAATTAACACAAGTAAAAATCGGCAATAAGATGGAGCCGGCTCGAAACCGAGCTACAGGCCGTTTGCGTCACCAATAAATGTTCAAATGAGCAAAGTTATTTACAGTTGTTGCCGAGCACAGAGCCACACAATTGTAGATCGTAAAACAGCTTAAATGATTGCCGGAATTGCTGAACGGGGTGCAAAAAACGAGGACAGTGTTGAGCCCTTTACTGCGTAGGCTGTCCAAGGATTCATCGTAAATAAGTGGGCAGAAATTCTATGGAAATTACGAAGCGGTCGATCCACCAGTTTGCGGCATTTTTGGCATTTCCTGGTGAACAACTCTTTGAGAAGCCCTCTTGCGTAAAATACGCGCTTACTTTCTGTTTGCTCTCGTTGACGCTCGGCAATTACCGCCAAATGAGTCCGAAAAATAAATGCACATTAATTGTTCGTGTTGTTGTCCTTGTTGTTTGGGCTATTTGTTTTAAAGTTTCGGCGCATCCGCCGCGCCAAAGCATTTAATTGCCCGTACAGGCGGTACTCGGAGCTCCATTCCGCAAAAACCATCGCTTGGCAGGCTTAAAGGGCCGTAATGATGGACTAATGATTGCCCAGTATCCAAGGTTTGATTTATTATAAGGGTACAGTTAAACACATAGTAAACTTACAGCAGAAATGCCTCAACGCTGTCACATTTATTTATTTTAAAGAGTTTCCTGCTTGCTGTTTATTTAATCAAAAGATTTATGAGCTAATTCATTTAATTGAGTTCCCTTCCCGGAACACAATCAAGCTTTAAAATATTTTAATATAATGCAAATTTGTATTTTAAGAATGTAGCTAATTGAATTATGTGTGTTGTATAATATGTTAAATTATAAACATTTTATTAAGTTGTATCCGTGGCTAGCTATGATCTTTTTAAGGGAACTTCTCATGGCTCCTTCTTAAATGCTGTGACCCTCTGTTTGATCTTTTAGAGAACCATTTAAAATGAACAAAGGCGAATTCAGGCTGTGTCCCAACAATCTCAGAGCCATTTCCAGCCACCATTCCGTGCTGGGTACCCAAATGGCAAAACAGGCACATTGGCGCGGCTTGTTGATTGTCGCGACACATTGCCCAAAAACGTGAGCCGACTGCCAGGCAGGAACCGGAAAAAGCGGAAAAAGCGGAAAAAGCTGCAAAGAAAGCAGGAAACCGAATAGCTGCCTGTGCCATGGCAGTGTAGAGTGAATCACAGAGTTCTAGTCCCCGGAGCCCTGAGGTGGCTGCATTTAAGTATTTCACTTACAGCTTTTATGGCAATTGGCGTGAAAATTGTAAAAATGCATTTTGCTGGCTCATTTTTCTTTTAGTTCCCCCTTTGTCCCCACTGTTGTTTTGCCAGTTGACTAAATTGAGTTTCAATTGCCAACACATGGCGAGCCGGCACGTGGGGAATTCACTCAATTGTTTTCTGTTTTGGGACACACTGGCTGGCTTAGCCATTATTTATGTATGGCCAGCTGCATGGGCCAGGACACGGTCTAAATAATTGAGCAAACAGTGCTCTATTCCTGGCAATTTGTTGAATCCTTCTCGCTTCGAACAAATTGACCGGCTCTAAAATGAGGACAATGACGTCGCCTTGAATGTCCTTCTCACTAAAGCTTTCCGTCATCTTTGAACGGATTCAAGCCAAAGCCTTATTATATTAACTTAATTGCAACCCCACTTGCTGCACATATTTCAGGTGCTGCCAAGGCATTGTTGAAAGCTCAGAGAGCCTGACAAATTCCACACAAATATCGGCATTTATGAGGCATCTTAGTGATTTTAGTTCATTAATACTCGTTCACGTTGTGTGAGGAAAAACGAGACTAAAGTCGAAACAACTTGAACACTCCATTGAAATTAAAAAAGCTTTCTCGCACTCTTTCAAAGCTTTCATTGCTTTTCATTAGTTTTTTAGAGAAAATGAACACAGAGAAAATAAAAAAAATCTCAGATACACTGCCAGGTTTGCTCCAACTTTTTCGCATTATTAACGTTTATTAATATCATAAAAAAGGGCAACGGCAAGTGAGCAGTGATTATTCTAATGGCCCTTATAGGCTTTAAGCTGATTGAAATCCATAGACATGATCTCTGGTAAATAAGAAATTACACTCAATGTTGTATGTTTTGGCTTTTTCTGTAGTCTTTATCACTTTTGAAAAAGGTTAATATTACTCTTAAGTAATTTTAGTATTTTGTACAAAAATGACAAATCAATTAAGTTCCTAAATCAAATTAATTCATAATCAGAACATTTACTATTTTTGTGAAATCATGTAGGGAGTAACGGGAATTGCCAGACATTTGAACTTTAAATGGGACGTCGCCCAGATTCCCAAACAATGAGAATTAAAATATTGATAAATAAGTAATTGATTGTAGAAATATTTAATATTATTCTTAAGAAAGTCTAATAATTATATTTACAATTCACTCACTTTGTTTTCCAACAAGGTCTTGCTTTTGGACAAATTATGGAAATGTTTTATGTGAAACACTTTTAAAGTTGCCTAACTGCACTGGTTGTGCTTAGAAACGGCATCTGGTTTTGATCTCCTTGCGTGACACTCCCCACTTCATAAAGGCCAACGCTGCGTATGCGCATTTTCCGAGCACATTTATGACACCAAAGCATACCAAATAAAACAGCAGAAGGCCATCAAACAAATGAGTGCAGGAAAATGATTAACTCTCCAGAGCCACAGAGCTCACATAGCTTCAATATTTTCCCATTTTCCCGCGCAGTAGCGACACGCACCAGATGCCATCTGAAAATTGGCGGAGATTCGGGTGTGGAGCTGTGGGGGGTGTGGATGGACGAACAACGCAACAACTTTTTGCTGTCATTTTGAGTATATTTTTCATTTTTATGACGAGGAGATGAGTGTTGTGCACTGGACTGGCCATCCATCCATCCATTCATTCCTTCTGGCCAGCGAGCTGCGTCTGCTTCTATCTGGGAGACAGAGATTAATGAGAAGCCCCGCGTTTTGTTAATTTTGACAACTTCTGCGCTGACTCCGAGCACAGAGTTGTACCCGGGGGCGTAATGGGGAATGGGGGCGTGGCAGCTAAGCAAAATTTAATTGCCAAACCACCCAGACACAGTGGACGCCCATTATGCTCGACGGCATTTCGCCTTTTGCCACTGTTGCTGTGGTTCATTAAACTTTTCAGTTTCATTTGTCACTTGCGAGGGCAGGGAAATACGGAGTGGATAGCTGGAGCATGCCAACAATTGAAATGTATTTGTCAGATAAAACTTTTGTGATGGCCGCGTTTCTAATTTAGTTGCAGATTACTCAAAAGGTGGCAAATGACACAAACTTCAAGCGCCATCAAATCTGTCAAAATGTCAAAGGAACGAGTTGCCGCAAGGCATGGATGAGAAATGGGAAAGGAAAAGCTGTAAAGTGCTAATTGTATCGTAAAAGGTTCTCGAATGCCTTGATTTGGGTTGGAAGGAAAGCACCTTGTTGTTGGGTAGGTGGTATATCCATTGCCTTTATGTTTTCTTACCTTTCTTTTCCCGGATATTTATAAACCATTCAATTAATTTTTAAAGTCATTTTCTTTGTTCGTTGCATTCAACATCTCATTAATATTATCTTTTACTTTAAGCCACAACTGATTTAAAGTAGACACTAAGATTTAGAAATATAAATACTTTAATTGAGGTTGTGAAAGTTCATTGTATTGGATTTATATTATGATTGCATTGTATTTAATATTGTGATTTAATATTTAGTTTAAATACTAAATGTCAAATTTTTAATTCATTTCATGTTTTATCAGTGTAGAAAATATTTGTAATTTCGTGCTCTATAAATGTCTCTTTAACATTTCACTTGTTAACAAACTGTGTTAGCCGTCAATTTAATGTGAATTTTGTATTCTCCCTTTCTTTTCTGCAATCCCAATTGTTTCACTTGTTTTCCTTTTCCACTGCTATTTTACTATCACTAGTATTATCCCTCCAGCTGGTGCCGTTTAAATTGTTGTCCCTTGCTGTTCGCACCTCATTACCATGGCAATGCCAATTACCAAGACTGCAATGCGATTCCGAGTACCGAGTAGTGAGTACTGAGTACTGAGTACCCAACACGAATGGAGTATAATATCAGCACATTAACTGGTATATTTCTTAATTAAATTGATTGTCGGCCGCTCGAATCACTTTAATTCAAGGCGCAGTCCACGTCCACCCCAACCTGCAGTCTACCTAGCTTTTTCAGTTTTCATTACTTGTACGCTTTTATGCATTTTAATTAAAGTTTATTATGCCCACGTCCTCACATCCGATCACAATGGTTAGCTGGAGCTGCAGCCGTCACTTCAAGTGGGTTAACTGGGTAAAACAAAAAAAAAATATAAAATAACAGCAGCAGCAGGAGCAGAATAAGAAGAGGAATAACTATTGTCCCGGAAATGCAAAGTTGGCCATTTTCGCCTTCCCCACCCCCATCCCTCCAAAAATCCCCTGCCATCGCAGCGTGACGAGTGCGAAAAGCGCTGCCCAAGTAGAACTTTTGTTAATGAAAATAATGCAATTACTGCTGCAAATGGGGGAGTAGGGAAGGATTCGGGACTGGGCCGCAATGGCAGCTCATGTGTGAACGTGTTTGTGGTTTAACCCCGTTGGCTGCCAAGAGCGAAAGAAGAAAGCACCCAAAAAAAAAAAAGAAAAGAGGGCAACTTTTCAAATTGTCTGCCTGTCTATCTCGACTCAACCGATCCGTTCTCATTCTGCGGCCCGACGCTGTTTGTTTAATGCTATTAAGCGGGGCGGAAGTAATTCTGCTCGAGCTGCCTCCTGACTGACTGCCGGAATAGTTCGGTATTTCTTTCAACTGAGGTTTTAGTGAGAGAAGTGGAATTCCATGAATCATCACTTGGATAAATCAGTTTATAGTAAAAGGGCACCGAAAACAATTTCATTTACAAATAAAAACCAATACAAACCCATAATGTCGTGTATATATTTAACCAGATAATATTTAACCAGATAAAAGAACAACAAAAAAAATAGCTGGAATAAATAAATAATGAGATTTAAAACTTGAAATATAACAATTCTAAAATAAATATAGAATAAGTTGCTATAACAAAATGGAGTATACACATTTACTGTTGTATCACATAAAGCAAATGTTATCTTATTTTAAAAGAAATTTTTAAAAAAAACTGCCAGAAAATGAATTGGAATGTAAATGTTTATTTTTCTGTCACAAAAAACAGATACTCATCAAATAGTTATCTGAATAATCATAGATTTTTTATGTTTGTATGAATTTAAATTTCTATTTGCAATGGGGAAATGAAACATATTTTTGGGTTTTCATAGTTTCCAAATTTCATTTAAATTTACTGTATATTTCTCTTTAAAGTAGGCTTACTTTCAACTAGACCGCCAAACATCTTGGCTTTTCCGTCTATGGCCCTCTCGTAAGATTTGCAATGGAAAGGCGGAAAAAGTTGTGCCTTTGCCCTTTGTAAACAATTTTCCTTATTCACTCCTTTATTTATTTAACTGTGCTCAACTTTTAATTTCTTTTTTTCTTTGGCTCGACATTGTTTCCGCTCTTCAGCCCACTAAGCACACCGCCCACCGCCCACTCTTCCACTTGCCTCAAGTTGCTGTTGCGGTTTTGTTGCCACTTTCTTTTGTTCTTTCTACTGGCGGCGCATGTTAAAGTGGAACTGCAGCTGGAGACGAGGCCCCGATTTCGCAGCCCGCCCGGGGAATTTGATTACCGCCTTCATAATTACTGTCACGCTGTTTCGGTTGACGCCTGGCTTTGGCCTTTTGCCATGGCCCTTCTTGACATGTGGCAAGCAGCCGGCTCCGGGCCAGATTGCACTTGCTTGCAAGTGCTAAAAGTTGTCCGCACGGCAAACAAATAAGCAAACAAATGGGGCGGAAACGGGAAATGACAGTCGAGAGGCTGTGAAAAAGTAAAGCCTCAACTATGGCCATATGTTAACAAAGTTTATGCAACTTTGTTGCTGCCACCGGCAGTTGCGCTAAAAAGGACCTGCCCAAAAAGTGGAGGAGATGACTCCATTCAGTCCGTAAGCCGTCGATCAACTACGCGATTAACCGACACCTCTTTGGAGCGAGCATCATACCTTTTTGGCTCATAATTTAAATGGGCAAACCAAGCAATAATCCTTAATTGCTCATTTTGCTTAAGCATCTACTTTAGTCGTCTCC
Organism: Drosophila elegans; assembly: GCF_018152505.1. Lineage (NCBI taxonomy): Eukaryota > Metazoa > Arthropoda > Insecta > Diptera > Drosophilidae > Drosophila > Drosophila elegans. The sequence continues at coordinate 2,750,870 of NW_024546167.1, forward strand.
TGTTCGCTCTTGCCATTTAAAATGCCCAGCGCAAACAAAGTTTTCGAGGGGAAAGGCGTGTTAAACTTACTCAGCCCGGTTGCCTCGTCGGCCAGGTTCTCCATTATGCATGCGCCTGGTACACACAATTTTAGGCCTTTCAGCGGCCGCCGCATGTGTATTTACTTTGCCTACATCTAACCGAAGAGTGAGAAAGGGGGGAAAACTGGGGACGCGCCCGTGGAAAAGTGGGCAAAGTGGGCTGAAGGGGAAGGAAACTCTGCACAAAAGACGACAACGATGTTGACGGTCGACGGATGTTCACTTGCGATTCACGTGCAACGTGGCGTATGCAAAATATTTGCATTGATAAACAGCCACAGTCAGTATATGTGTGTGTGTGTGTGTGTGTGAGTGGGTTAGTCAATGTATGTGAGTGCCGGGGGCTATTACCTTTTCATGAAAATACTCATAGTGGTGACTTGGTGCGGGGAAATTTTCAAACTCGAAATTGGAGCCCATCTTCATCGTTAAATAAATAAAATTAATTAGGTAAAACCTTGAAATAAATCCAATATAAATGCTAATGACTAAGAAGAATTAGCAGGCTTAAAAATAAAGAATGTAAATGTAAAGAAATAATTTAAAATTCTTAAAGTTGATACAAGGAAAAAGGATTCATTGGTTATATCTAAATGTTCAGGAAATCAATTAGTAGGCTTAGGTTTAACTTAAAATCATTAAAGATCGCAGTCCTTACAATATTTTAAAAGTAACAATAAATGGTAAATCATTTTGTTTTATGTTCCATTTATCAAACATCCCTAAATGAAAAGAAAATGCATTTATCATATAAAACATTCTTAAGCTTATAAAATTTAAATAACAAAAACTAGTTTAAAAAAATGATTTTAGGTAATATATTTGTCAGGTGCTTTTATAGTTCGTAATATGTAGATTTTATTTAATTTAAAATCAATAAGGATTCATCCATTATAAAGAGCCATCCCCATAATAAATGTACATCGGTAAAATAAATTGAATGAAGTAAATAATGCAAATAAATTATGTTTATCTGTTGAAGTGAAATCAATTATAGCCGGCTGTAAATTGTTATGTTTAATCAAACACTCCCACAATTCAGAATAACTAACACTAATTTAAATCATCTTAAATTTTCTGTAGGTAGTAAAAGCACAAAAACCCTCACCGTAGATTAAAGATTCCAGTGCTCACAACAACACTCAATTTTATTGCACTTCAGCACGTTCCATCGACTGGGAATCGGGCAGGAACCACTGTGCACGCCGACACTCAGAAATAGCGAGCAGGTGGCCGAAGAGGAACTCACATGCCTTACAGCACTTAAAGTTTTTCATTTAAAGTTTCTGAAAGGTAGTAGTTCTCACCAGCTAACGCCCCCTCTATGCAAAGGTTTATCGATTGGCATAGCGACACAGGCAGCGAGGACCTAACCGTATGCAACGGAATTTTTATTATATCCTTTCAATGGCAGTTGCCATTGAGCAAGTTCTCAGGCACCCAACCGACCCTGTTCCCATTCCCCTGTCCCTGTCCCTGCCACCGAACTAAAGGTTAGGGCCAACCACAATTTATTGATTAATATTAACTGCCCTCGACAAGCGTAAAAATGTGTGCTAATAAAAAGCAAACGCGGCCTTGCCACAATTGTGAAGAAGGCTGCAAAGGATCAGCTCTTTAATTGCGCAATTGGGTGTGAACTGCCAGATTGACTCATTGACAGACTGAGGAGGAAAGCTGTGAAAGAGTGCCGGCGACAATATTTTTGTTTTTTATCGTAAGTGTAAGTGAGTTTTCCTCGGGGCGCTGGAGACGATGAGGATGATGCACTTCATTGAGCAAAAATGCAAACAGCCAGCGAAAAAGGAATAAGCAAGGAAAAACAAAAACGGGAAAAACCCATGCGATGGAGGTGCACTCAAGCCTGAGCAAACATATTTCGATGAGTCTATTTGTGTTTTCGGAAGACGCAACAAACGGATATGCCAGAGTCACGAATATTCCTTTCGGCAAAGCAAACTCACGTCGCAAATTGACAAGAACCCCAACACTAGAAACCAATTAACAAAATATTCACAAGCTCAAAAAGGGACAAACAGTTTCCGTCTTGGGGTTTTCTCTCTAATTTAGAATATCGTAAGCAAATCGATCGAAATTGTTTGATATCGAAGAAGGTGATGCTGTGTCAGCACATTGGACAGCTTTATGGCTTTTATGGAATTTTGCTGAATGCATCTTGTTTGTCAACTGTGCCAGCCAACGCAGCTCAAGCCGCACATGATGCATTGGATGGGATGCCTTTGGGACGGAACGACGGAACGAAGGTGTACAGCCAGCAAGTTGCTTTAAAATTAGAAAATTTCCCGAGAAAAACAAATGTTTTAAACTTACTGTAAGCACAAGAAGTCATACAAAATATTCAACAAAGTATAATCTTTTGACACTCTTTAGCCAAATAAATTCATATACTTTGTACTTTTTATTTTCTAGCAGGGAACGTAAAAATTATAGCCTTATAGTTTCATGGTAATGGTTTTAATTAAAAACAAAAACTATCTAGCAATGTAAAACAGAATTATCCAAATAATATGCACAGAACACATACTCTTTAAAAGATATTTTATACCACAAAGAAGAGCATGATAAGATTGACCCCCTTGCATATCTTTTTGTTTTTTATGTAAGTATATATACACTGCACATGATCAGCTGCGACAAGACCGAAAACTCTTCATTTTTCGGAACATGTGGCGGGGGAAAACAACTTAATGATGTTGTAGAACGCTTTGTCGTCCGTCCCCTTGGCCAAATGTCCGTGTGGAGAGACGGCAGCTGCACTTAACTGATTTTGAGCTGGTCAACGTCGAGCCACAGCACTCGGACTTAATTATGACAGCAGATGATGCGGGGGGTGGAGCGGCGGAAAAAAATGTGGTATAACTTTCAGTGCTCTGCCTATTTACCCAACTTTGTGGAGCCAAGGGCTGACATCTGGCTGAATCTATTGTTGGTGGTCAGTCTTAATTAAACGTAATTAAAAAGTTAGCCACGACACGCATTTGTTAACGTGCTGCAGAAACATTTGCGCCTGCATCGTTTTCACCACTCTCCATGGCTTTGATGGCCGAAAACTTTTGGCCAAGTCGAAACCTTTCTCCGCTCTTTTTTATGACTTGTCTGCTTTTGCCCCTTTTACGGTCACTTCCAAGGAAATTTTTGCGCATAATTAGACAAAGTTTTGAGCTTTCTGACAGAAACTTTTCGTTGGCCGCAAATGTGCGAGAAAAAGTTCTGGGTCGAAGTCACACAAGGGGAGTCCGTCTAACAGATTTTTTCATGGTTGGGCCTGAAAGAGTATATTCCATACACACACTAGGAAAGGTGCTTAAAATGTACTAAAAGTAACTAAAATAGAAGACAAAAGTACCATTAAAGCGCGTTAAGGAGGAAATGATGTCTAAGTAATGTATGTCTTAGGCTGTGCGTAAACAGAGGAAAAACAATCTCAGTCAACAGAAAATGGTGTCAGGAGTTTATTAAAATCAAGACACTTCATTGAAAACAAAATGATTCTTAATTCACGATGTTCTCGAATTCTCAAATCTAGATCAACTTATTTCAGCTTAGTCTTATTATTTAGCACCAATATGGGTAGCAAAAATGTTTTTTTTAAATCTTGTCTATCTTTCTCAAAGCATCTTTGCCATAATGGGAATTTGTCAGCTTTCCATTTTATATTTGAGTAATGTGTGTATTGTATCTCAATTTTCTCAGGAAGCTCTTAGTTGATTGGGCATTTGGAATTGATCTCTACTTTAATGGCCTTGTTTACTCGCCTCGTCCAGTGTTAGTTTATGGCAAATGAAAGTATATAGAGTCGCACATAAACGCATATAGATTTATATGGTTATTCCCCTATCACAATACCGCCATCCACACCTGACTCTCAGCGGAGGGTTGGAGCTGGGGTTCCGTTTATTGCTTTCATTTTTCTCGATTTCATTTTTGTTATGGCTCGTAAATATTTTATGTTCTCACATTTTTTTTGCGGACCGAAAGCGAGTTTCGCACTGGAAGTTGGATTTTTTTCAGGGCTGTTGCTGACTTTGATGCCTTCACTTAGCATCAAGCCAAGTGTCAACACAATTTGGCTTCAACCTTAATTGATGGCCATAATGCACACAACTCTTCCTCTTCCCCCAGAGGCCCCTCCTTTTGACAATGAATTTAATTCCTGGCAACATGTTCGTGGGAAAAACTCAGCCAGGCATAGATATATTCCGCTGTCATTTTTAACACCTTTTCTAGCCCTCCGCGTGCCCCGCACTTCAATTACTTTAATGAGGAGGGGCTACAGAGCGGTGGAGGGGCGAGGAGGTAGGTGACGAGCTGGGTGTAGCGTGCAACATGCCGCAAATGTCTTAAGTGCCTCGGGCGGCAGCTTCGTTGTCGACACTTTGATGGCCCTCGACTGCCAAAAGCCCCCGCCCACACACGCACCCTCATGCACGTAGTAGCCCACTACTCAAACAGGCGCGGTTAAATGAATAGCTCTCCAGTTGTCTAGCCTAAAATGCAAATTTCAGAGGTTAGACTGGAATCCTTACTACTAGTGCTACTACAAAAAAAACTGAAAGTTAAGTTTAATAAGTGTGCCTTGAAAATAAACTACAGACGTCATTAAAGTATAATCCATAATTCAATACTAAATACTATAACCCCTATACTTTTAAGATTAATTTCTATAACGAACTGTAGTCTAAGTCCTTATTTTTAAACCACCTAAGTTAAGTTTGTATTTTTAGGTGTAACAAAAATAAAAGTGCCATACACACCACTTACATACGATTTTTAAAGCATAAAGGGGATATTTTCCACTTCATTTATATTCTTATTCTGACTAGACAAACAATAATTTAAAGTTAACCCTAAAATAAAAATAGGTGTTCAAAATTTTTTTATATCCGATCAGCAGAAACAAATTTTATATATACATATCAGGTTATAGATTTTTTAAAGCTTAAGAATAGGATACCCTCTAATGGACAGTTGAAAATCTCTAAAAGTTTATATTACCACAAATTTTATATCACCTAGTTGAAATAGGGTTTTCTCTTAATTAAATTAAATTTAATTTTCTGAGCAATAAAAAGTACTTTTCATTTGCCAACGACTGTATATTCTCGACTAAAATGTTGTGTTTCGTTCTTTTTTGAGCCGCTCACGTGCTAAGGTGTTTTTCGTTTTTGCAAGTCGTCGACACTTGAAGCCCGTTTTGGGTGAAGGTCATTTTAATTTGTTCCCAAGCCAAGCCCTTTCCCTTGAAGAAACGCCTTCAAAGGAGAAGGCCTTTAAAGCCTTGCCAAATTGTTTGCCCAAGAAATTAAAACAATCAACCAACCAATGTCAGAGCAACGTCTCTGGCCTCCCCAAAAGAATCTTTCCCCTTTGCTCGGTCTAATCCTTTGAAAGGCTGCCGAATGGCAAATGGCGAAGGCAAATGGGAAAAGCAAAATGCGAATCCAAGCTGAAAATGTGTCAAGGTCCGCGGATTTGAATTTGAAAGCGAGCCCTCGCCAACGTCCTTATCCCGGGTTAAGTAAGTGCGCGCCGGAGCCTCCGCTTCACCCGTAAAACAGACATAAAACGAGGGAAAACCAGGGCGCAAAAGTACAGAAAGATTGTGGGCTGAGCCCGCGAATTGCAGCGCGGATGTATTTAATTTTATTCTCAAGTCCCTCGGGGACCTCAGCTGGAAAAAAGGTCAAATGACCAAAATGCTGTTGATGCTGGGACAAGTTCAAAGACCAAGTAGGCAGTGCACCACTAATGTAACCATAGAGCTGGGGGAGTTACAAATTCACAGATGAGTAAATCCAAATAATGACGGAGCTCCATTTCTCCATTCTACAGATACTTTAAATTATGCGGCGAGAACAAGGGGTAAGCTAGCTGAGAACTGACAGCTTCTTGCCTTGCAATCGCATGAATTTTGATTCACATTCGGCGTTTGACGACGCCATGACGTATGAGGAATGTGCATTCATTTGCAGCTGTATTACTCATACGCCACGTGGTGATTGCAAGTCGGCAAATCACACGTCAACTCCATGCCGACTCCGGCGTTGGCATCTGCCAAACGAGGTACTATATATTTGTGCTAATTTATGCATTCGTCTTGCGACTACATATATTACGCATACGACATGTGGACCACAGAAATATACGCCTGCTCATAAATCCCTCACGTTAGCAACTCTTGGGCCGTCTTGTGGTCACTTTATTGCCGTAATAACACATCTTTACTTGGGCCACGTAGTTACATTTAAAAGGGTTGCAATTGCGGTAGTTGTGCCTCGGGCTGTTCATGATTTATGCGCGTGTGTGTGTGTGCAATAAAATGTCTTGTCAACATTTCATAACTTACTTTGTATGCCGCCATCTCTCTTCTCTGTCCGCTCTCTCCGCAGGATATTCCCCCATCCTTCTGTTTGTGCATGACCAACACAATGGCGGATGCCCCAGACCGGGTTCACGTGTGTGTGTGTGTGGGTGTGTGTGAATGGCGGTAACGACACACGCACAACACTCATTCGTGTCTGACTGTCTGTTTGCCAGCCTCTTTCTCACTCATTTGTTACTGCAAATGTACAGCGTGTTGTATGTAATAAAACATTTTTCATATAGTTTTGCACTGATAGAGCTGCCTGCGATTTTTACCTCGCTCATCACGATTAAGATAAAGATAATGATGACGGTGACGGTGACGGTGACGGTGACTTTGTTATGATAAATAGCTCGAGACTGAGTGGTCAGGCCCAAGCCAGTGACATGTGTTAATCAATGTCTTCGCTTTCTCATGATTGAAATGAGTATTCGAAAGAAGAACAAGCCAAAGCCCAATTCGATTCCCAATTTAAGACAGTTTCATTTCAGCTGCGGGAAACAGAAATTGATTTTTGGTTACATTTTCGTTTCCTTCCGTTGGGCGCATTCAAATTAGCTTCAACTTTGTGTGTTTTCAATTATTTCAAGTACCCAGAAGGCGAGGGCAAATGGGAAAGTGTGGGGGAAATCGACACAATTGATTAAATTTTACTGTCGTCAGGAGCGTGCCTTGCTTTGTGCCCCGATTTTGGCCATAACTTTTTACCTTTCACCACGTTTTGCTATTCTCTGCTTTCGCTTTCTGTGCCAGCATCTCGCTCTCACTCGGTGTCTTGTTTTATGCTTGCTGCATGTAATTTTACACCAAGCACCATCAAATGGCAATTTTTACGTTTATCTCAAATGACATTTATGTTTCCCAATGGTTTCATTTTATATCAAATTGAAATTGCACAAACAAACATTTTTGGCTGTCTCCGAGCATTTGGCTCCCACAATGCTGCCCTCCCGCTTGGCGCTGTCTTTCATTTTTTGTTTTCATGTAGGAGTATGAGTTCGGAAGGCGGTTTGGCAATGGCAAAGTGAATTTTTAATGGCATTTTGATAAGTGTCTAGGCCAGTCACTGTTTGTCGAGCTTGCCAAATGAAAACGGCAAAAATGTGGATTAAAGTTTTCTGAGAGCTCGAAATGGGTATCCAGCAATCATTTAGGATGCAACATTTTTGCTTGTATATCGTTGGAAGGAGTGAAATTCATTTACTGTGTCAGCAAGCAAGAAGTTTTTGAAATCACAGCTATTGTGTTTTTATAAAATAAGGAAAACCTTTAAGAAGCTTACTATACAAATAACTTTAAAATCTGTTTTGTTTTACGGTTAAATTTATAAAATTTGTATGAAAACAGTTCTAACTAATTACTGTTTTTTTTATGAAAAGTTTTGAATTTACCTAAGCCATTCACAGCTTATATGCTTTGCCAGCACCACTTCATAGTGCACTAAACACACATGCCGATATCTTTACTTTCATGACCCGCTATAAATGCCCGGCAAACTGCTTTTTTATACCACTAATAGAATGCAAATAACATTCTAACGGCTTTTGGGCGGCCAAAACATGAAAACCCGACCGAAAATTGGAAGCGTATTTCATTTTTTAGGGGTTTCGATTTAAATGGAATATACATCGATTCAAATAGATTTTCTGTACATATCCCTATGGCGTGCCATATATCATATGGAATATTTGCGCGCTTGAAAATAAATATAACCTAAGGCTGAGTTTGGTCAACAATGGCGCATTGCAAACAATGTCACTTTAAAATGTCACACAAATCAACGGAGCCCAACCCCCAAAGGGCGGCTTGTGCCATCGATCAAAGCGCATTCGCTTTGGCCCCGGGCCAGAAACGCATTTGGTGGTGTACGTACGTAAAAATATCATTCAATTGTCAGCACTATAAATGTGTGATCATAAATCATGCAGACACACGCACGCACGGAGGGTATGAGGCGGGAAAATAACTAAAAATAATACAAAACAATAAAACCAAGCCACCAGGGGTAAGTGGGTGAAAAGGTAAAACCGAAAGACGGCTGGCGAAAGCAATAAGAAACGGTGGAGCAAGCAAAAGGGCTAAGGCGCAGCATGGCGAGGGCGAAAGCCAACGAGATGCCTTTGGTCCTTGACGCCAAGGAGGGCGACGTCAGGACCCACTCACACAGTTACACGCACGCCTGCATGCGTATGGGTATGTGGTGAGTTAATAATTTATATATTTATGCCGCTGAAGCGTAAAACGAAGTTGAAAAACCAAAGCCAAAACCAACAATGGAATAATACAATAAAAAATACACATAATAAAAGAGCTGCGAATGGTGGGAGGAGCAGCGGGAAGCGGAAGGTGGAAGGCGACAGGATCCCAAGAACAATCCCGCCATAAGCCACATCCTCATTCCACCTTACATCACCCTCTTCCATTGGGAAAGCATAAGCATAAGAAATTGGCGACAGCCCTCGAATCGAGTTTTTTCCGCTCTCAGTTTCCCTCTTCAAAGGGTAGCATAAAAACCACAACAGAATGGGTGATGATTTTTCGTTAAATACCAAAAAAAAAGCTAAATTATTCGATACTGATTACATTTTTTGAATCAGTATCTGGAAGCAGAAAATCAGAAACATGGCAAATGCTTTCGATAATATTTCTGTTGCTTCGCTTTCGGCTTTTAAAATTCTAGCAGTAACAGCATGGTCGAAATAAGGAAATCGTTGAGAGCATTTTCAAACCCAGGCGCTTTCTGTTTGCGCCATCAAGTTTTTGTCCAAATACAATATACCCCTTTACATTGGAAAAACGTATTTATGTTGCCCAACAATGTGGCGTCTTGTTATCTTTCACTAACAGATTACAAACTAGAAACATTGTGCACATTTTCCAATGTTTTAACGGTGAGTTTTTAGCTGTTTCGGAAAACTGTCAATATCATGTTAAAGTTTGTCTGACTGAAAACACTTAACTATTTTTATTTTGTTGGGAATTCAACATTAGGCACTGTAACATCACATTACGAGAGCGAATTTTTATTCCCTAACAATTTGACTTAATGATAGCTTACTCAAACATATTACTGAATATAATCTTAGCATGCATCTAAAAGAAAACAAAGAAAAACTTAAATTTACAGTGAAATTCCAATTAATTATTTTACACTGTACTTTGTCGTAATGAAAATAAATATAATGTTAACCTAATTTTGTTCAAATTTTAAAGAAGTATAGATACATCATAAGAGAATACTAAATCGAACTATTCACTACCACAAATTTGTTTTCTGCTGCTGCTGGCTGACCTTTTTCTTTTCGTGTTGGTTTTGTGGCATTGGGGCAGGAGCTCTTCTGCTGTTGCAAACGCTGCACCATGCACCATGTGAACTACGTGTGCCCCGAACCCAATGCATAATTAATGTTGACACACAGTGGGGAATGCAACGCCAAGGCTAATTTGGTGAAAGCACATTTATTTGGCGCACAAATCACCTTGAAGGACTGCCGAAGACTCGAGAACGAGATGGCCAACTAAGAGCTGGAGCTGCTATTGTTTTTAGGCAACTTTCTAATTGCCACTTTAGCTGGCAACACGAGGGCACGGGTGCTGTGTGGGTGTGTGTTAGCTGCTCATTCATTAAATACTGACTGCCAGCAGGCTGGGACGGAGCAGCCTTTCCTCTAACGACAAACAATGAAGGCAAACGGCATGGCAAAACAAGAACATCATCAGGAGACAAAAGTGCAGAATTGCGAAAATCTCCGGCTCGGAAAGTGGGATACTCTGCCAAGAAGCAAGGGATGTATAATGGCTACGCAGCCCATCAAGTTGTGATTAGGTTTTTGTCAACAACATTTTGATCAAAATTATAAAATAATCAACCCTTTTTAGACACGGGTTTTTCCCGAGGCTATTGCAACCGTTCCGTTCAGAGCGGAAGTGACCGAGTCCCGAGTGGAATGTATGCGAAGTGCGAGAACACACTTATACATTTCTCAAGTATACCTAACGGACATCATTTTGTGTAACTCATTATTTATGTACAACAACCTCATACACATGCAACCCGCCTGCTACCTAAAACAGAAACGCCAGCTTATTTCTATTGTTTGCCGCAGTCTGCAGCCCTTACAATTCCCACCCCTCCCCCCCAACCCCTCATCGTCCTTCCGCTGACAGCAGAGACGCGTTGTCGTTGTCCTTCCTGTGCTTTCCCCTGCAGCTACAGCCGGGCAACAACAAAAGGAGCAGCGAGAGCAACAACAACAGTTGCAACTAAATAGCCCACTGCTGCCGCTCATTGTTGTTTCTGTTTGTCTTTTCGGCCCAAGTTGCCAAAGTTGAGCGTGAACATTTTATTAATATATATATGCAACACATACTATATGTATGTGTACAGAGTAAGAGCGAGCGGTGAGGTGGGGGAGATTTTTTTCATTTTGAAAATGCTTCAAACTAGCGAAATGTTCGCTCTTTGCTCCTTGCTGGGTCCAAGGGCAGCTTTATCATATTTTATGAGATGAAAGCGTGGGCGTGGGAGGGTGGCAGTGGGCGTGGCCTGACCTGAGCCCAGCCAAAAGCTGAAGCACTTTCACTCTTACGCAAAAAGTTCAAGGACTTTTTAGCATTTATAAAGCAATTAAAATTTAAATGAACAATTTTCGGGCGCTTCGGTCCCAAACAAATTGTGACATGAAATGAAAGTCGTAAAATATTTATGAATGATGCAAAGAACACGGTTAAATAATTGTTGGCATTTTGTACAAGACTAGAGTTCTTTCCAGATCCGGAACGCTTTCGAGTCAAGCAATTAATTCAATTTGCCTGAATTCCTATTTGGCCCAGATAAGTAGGCTATATTTTTTTATTGCAACCACCTGTAAGGTTCGCCATTTTCTATTATGCCCCTGGCAGTAGGCCATAATTTTGTGCTTAGTTTTCATTTCCGGTTGCGCGTAACATAAGGCAGCAACAAGTGGAAAGGAACTAGTCGTATTTTTAGACGGTTAAAGGCTTTATAATTTGATTTATAATTTTCTTTGCAACACAAAATAAATAAATTATATTTTTAAAAAATTGTACAATTTTGTTTGATTTTGGAAACATTTTGAGGATAATAAAAACTTATATATTGCAAGAAATCTTGATGTCTATACATCTTGCATGTTTATATTCCATAGTTGATATAAGCTTTATGTTCAAAAATGTTAATTTTAAAAAGCCATTTCCCATAATTAGGACAATTATTTATGACAAAAACAATTTGTATTCTCGCTCCCTTGGAACTCTGCGAGGACTTTTACTAAAAGCCCCTTTCGTGTGGTAATTTATCATGTTCATAATCCTGATGCAACCTAGCCCACAAAATGGATGTTGTGGGACAGCGCTTGTATCGATTCCGGCCATTAGGTATCCGCTTTCAAAATGGCCACCGGACGGTGGATGATTCTGTATATATACACGAATGTCTGTTTTCCATTATAAAGTTTTGGCAGCATTTTGTTTTTAGCGTATTTCAGTTATGATGAGGGTCTGGTTTAGTAAGGCATGTTTTGAACTTTGTTTCGGATCGAGCGCATTAACTTTACTGCCGATTTCCTCGGCTGCTGGGGCCATAAATTACTCGGATCGCTCGGACAAATGCGGACGGGGCATGCAACAAGCATTCGGAGCACTCCGCCCGATCACCCTGTTTATCCCCAACTTGTTTGCTTGCAGCACGAGAACATTAAAGTTAAATTGAAAATAAATATGGCCTCGGCGAGCGTTGGAAATGTCAATATAAACTACCCAGGCAGCGTGTGTTTGGTTGTGGACCGTAAACATTTGCAGTGTACACAATAAATTTTACAAAATTATTTTTTTAATAATTGTTGCAAAGACCTGTTTGATTCATACTTAAAAGGTATTTGTCTGTTTTAAGTATTCAGTAAACTTTTATATTTAAACGCATAGCTCAACTTTAAAATCTAAAAAAAAATTTTTTTAAGTGACTATGGCGCAGCTGCAAAAAGTCAAGCTTTTCGCTTCAAACTTTGCCCAAAACAAAAATCCTCCGAGCCAACTATAAAGTATGCGCTTTATTCACTCGAAACCTGTTGTCTCGTTAACTGTGACAACTTCGGCATTCGGGCGGAACAACAACTGCTACAACAACGGCAACAACAATTATGGCCTCTTGTCGACATTTAGACTTAATTTAAATGCAAGACTAAAAGAAAAGGGAACGCAGACAGAACGAAACGAAACGTAATGAAAAAAGGTAACAAAAGCCGCTCGACGTAACGTAGCGTAACGTAATGGCTGACAACAAAAACAGCGACAGCACGAAATGTATATAATTTATGTGAATTTTATTTGTTGTAGCCGCTGTTTCCCCGCGCATACACACATACACACACAAAAGCTGCTCATTTCAGCGTTTAAGTTTGGGACAAGGGCATGAGCTACATCCAATTGAGTTTCAGTTAGCCCGGGATAAGAACGCACACACAGCTACTCTCCCACACAGACACAACAGCGCACACACACGCACAGATACACACAACAACATGAGCATTGCATGCCGCTTAACCCAATTCGGTTTCGAAAAAAAACTCAAACTGAAAGCTAAAATCACAAGTGTCTTAGGTAGTTGTTGGTCTTGTTTAGCCGGAAGTTGGGTGGTTGGGCCGTCACGGATGTCAAAGGTTAGTCTGCGTTTGGCAGCTAGGCAGCATTTGCCAAGGAATGATTTACGAAAACGCTACGCTCAACGAGAGGGTTGCTCAAGCAAATTAGCTTTCAATTAGAGCCGCTAAAGAAAACATAATTTCACATTGCCAATCAACTTTTAAGCCACCTTCGATCTATGCATACTTTGACTTTCTTAAGCCGAATTTTTTGTAATTTTAACGAAACTAAGTGGCTCTTAAATGGCTCGACTTTTTACAAGTTTATAGCTTATACTTTAACTTTCCAAATTTTTGAACAAGCAATTAAAAGAATTTATACAAAATGTTTATGTTTTATTGGCTAATATAAGTGCTTTCTTATATTTTTATTTTAGTTTTTTTATTATTCTAGCCGAAAAACTTTTAAAATTAAGTTCTACCTATTTTAATCAACCCTCGTTGAAAATGAAATGGGAATCTTTGCTGTTTCAGTAGACGTTTCAGCTTGTTTGCTTGCGATTTCTGGTATGGAGTGGTTTAGAACACTCCCCCTCTATGATTAACTTTCCTCCAGTCTTCAAAAAAATATGTGCCAAGTTTAAAGCTTCAGGAACAAGACGATTACGAAAACGACGCGATAACATTAAAGGGTTGTACAAGACAAGGCTCACTGCCCCATAGTTTCTGATTTGGCAAACAAACCCGTGCGTGCGTTAAATTGATTCTCGGCCATAAGAGGGAAGCCCAAAACAGCTGAGCTCCGTTGTCCAGAGTTCTTCCTTTTTATGACACGAAACGAGACAAACTTAAAGCTCATTTCGACAGTGGAGGACATGGGACGTGGGACTCTGTACTTTGCAACAGATCAACCCCTTTGTCACAGTTCCGTTTGCCGTTTCTCGTGGATAACCCAAGCCTTTTGTCCTGGTCCCGAGTTGGGCAGGATCCATTGTAGTCCTTGGCGCGAGTGTGTCGCCCTCGCTGAATATGAATCTTCCTTTCTGCCCCCATCTCCATCTTTATAATCAACTAAAAGCCAAATAATCAGAAAGTCAGCACAATGCCCAAAAGGAATCCGTTGGCAAAGGGGTTAAACACATTGTTTGCGAGTCGGTGAATGTGGGTGTTTTCTTGAATATGTTCTTATGAATGGTGTTTTCAAAACCTCTCGAGATAATTCCTTAATAAAAAAAATTATTTTTTTTATATGATTACTTGAATTTAAATTAAGCTTACCAATGGTATAAAATGGTTCTGTGGGAAATATTTTTAACGTTCATAATTTGAGTACTGGGGATTCCCCAACATTGGCAGGAACTTAGCCTCCTTAAATTTTCACAAACCTCAGGCCTATTCAGCCATTCATTGTGGCTAATCATTAATAAAATGAATCCTCATAAAAAACTCTATGATTCAGCCTCTTTCGCCCTCAACGAAATGGTACAAGAAACGATTATCTGTGGACTGACAGGTCCATGAAACTTGTCGCTTGTCACTTGGCAGGCGTTGGCCATAAAAATCAATGAACGCTTTTTGCCCCCAAATAGTTGGCAGCTGACAACGGAACACAGCGGAAAAAAAAGATATATATTTATATATGTATAAATAAAACGGTGGCAAGATGTGAAGAATTTTTTAAAGCTTTCTTGCGACCTTAGTGCCCTGCCTTTTTAGGCCATGTGTATATCTCTCACCGACGGTTTGTGTGTCTGTGTTTATGTGTTTTGTAGTAAACTTATAAAAATATCTAAATACAATAAGGCAGCGGGTGGCGTGGGGCGTGGTGGCAGGGCAGGCTTTCCACACAACATGTTGCCTACTTTTTGACATTTTCAACATGTGTCCAACGCCTCTTCGCCAAACTGCCACTGCCTCTCAGTTCTTGTTTGTGTGGGTCGTTTTTGTTTGTTGCTTTTTAGCGTTGACGTTTGCGTTGATTTTTGACAGCTGCCTTCACACACAGACACAGGCAAGAGCACACACACAAACGCACACACTGATGTGTATGAAAACAATAACAAAAACTTGTTACCAAAGTTAAGGCAGATTGCTTCTGCCATATTCTTTCCTGTTCCCGCAACCACCCGCCAATTTCCACTTCCCCTTTCCACTTTCTCTATCCGTCTCCGCTCAGTTATTGTTAGACTCTGTGCGTTAGATGTGCATACTTTTTGCCCATATCTCTAAGGTTTATGTCAAGGTTCCCTTTTTTATTACTTTCACATACGGGCTGGTGCGTGTGGGGATTTTTTAGAGCTCATACTTGCGACATTTTTTCCACGTCCATCTCTCCCCTCACATCTGCCTTGTGCCACAAATTGCAGTTTAAAGTTGACAGCAAAAGGATATGAGCACTTACCTGTAAGTAAAAGAAAGGTAAAACGAAAGCTGATTAAATACAAGGGCAAGTGAACTCTACTCCACTGGAGTATGGGTATGTGTATGTGTATGTGTGTGTGTGCGGCGGTTCGAGGTAATACAGTTAACATTTATAGGGCAATATCGCTGTGTGAATGGGTAAAACGAGTGGAACGGCAGATAAAGAGACAGCAATGCACAGAGACTGCCAGATGGTTCACTTCCCAAATGGTAAATGCTCGATTATCGGCGAGTGCACAGAAATCGGACACGGAGAAAGTGTTCATGAAATTGTGTGGAAAATCGGTGTGCATATGCTCTAGTTGGGTGGTATCTTCTGTGAAATTCCATGTTTTTTAATCAAATGCAATGGAGCAATTATTAAACAAACAATTTGAACACTAAAATAAATGCTGTGAAATTTCTCAAATGAATTGCTGGCATATTTTCTTAGTGAAAATAAATAATTTCATTTGGCATATCAAAGTTTTGGGATATTTGAAAAATGTATTGTTTTAAAATATTACCCCCTTAAATTAATAAATTATTAATTTATGTTCAATGTTAAACCTTTTGTATTGTAATCCTTAAGTTTATTTTGAAAATAATATTGAAGTCCAAAATTTTAATTTCAGCTTAAAGTAAAAATCGTAATTAAATCGATAACAAATTAATATTCTTAAAGAATAAAATATAAAAACATAATATGCTAAAAATCTAGATAACGCACAAAATACAATTTTTATTCGATTAATGGACTACTCTAAAGTCGGAAATAGCATCAATGATTCCATTAGCTAAAAACCCTTTCAAATTATTGCCAATCGAAAGCTTGCCACACTTGGACTATCACATTACTTTGCATACCAAATTCCATTTGTCAACTATTCGACTCTAGGTGGCTGCCCCTTTATCCGCCTCACATTGCATTTGCAATCAATTAAATGGTAGCTATTTTAAGCCTGGTCAACAGAAGAATTGAAATTATATTCGATTTTCGGGGCAATCAAAGCACAATATGCAAATAAACTGAGAATATTTTTGGGGCGTCATTTAAATGCGTTTCACAATTGCTTTCTGTTTGTGCTGGCAAATTGGAAATACAAAAGCCACAAACATAGATTTGGATATGGGTATCTGTGTACGTTTGCCCCTGCACAGATATATAGATAGACCCGTAGAAAATGGAGCATGGAGAAACATTTAACGCTTGACTTAAATGCCGAACTGAGACCAAACGAAATACAATAAAATGTGAAAATTCGACGCTTTCAAACGGCAATACAACAAGTCAAATATTGATACTGGGTACGGGGCTCGATGGGCGGCAAGTAAGGGGGCGTGCCATTGTACACACGCACACCCACACCCACACCCGCACACAAAAAATGCAAAGCGACGAGCAACGGCAAACGAAAAACGACATCTGGAAACCGAAAACTCGGAAAAAAGTGCACGCGCCGAACAAAACAAACAATTTGGCCAAAAACTTGGCAAAAGCAATTGCAATTGCAAGATGGTGGTACCGAGGGGGCGTTGCGGGGTAGGGGATTGACTGGTGCATGGCACCACAACAAAGTTGTTGACAATGGCAAACACGTTAACCAAAAACTTTTGGCACACAGATAAACGCAAATAAATTTGGCAACTTGTTCTCGTCTTTCTCACAGTTTGTCTTGCTGTGGGTGCCGCAAGTTCGGGGAAAATTTGGGATATTTTGGGAAAGTGCATTACAAAGCAAATTGGTTTCTCCCCGCCCGCATGATCGCTGGCTGAGAAAATCCATGCCCGCATTCAAATCACATAAATATTGTAAATTTCTCAGACTTTGATCGCCTCTCGGCCATAAACGATTTTCACGGTTTCACAAGAGGGCCGAAAGGAATGGGTACGAATCCGGATAAAGAAACCACAAATTGACATTCAATGGCCAGGGCTCTTGCCATCCAAAACCCCACCCAATCCTGCCAACCATGGGCTTTATCTGCGCTTGTGTGTCGAGGATAAAATATATCTCTTGTGTATCTTGTATCTTTCAATCCCTGTCGCTGTATCCGTCCTCATCCTGTATCCGTATCTGTGACAGTGTTCGGCAATGTATCTTGCGAGCTGAGCAGAGATTTGCAACGCATGACACTCATAAGTAAAATGCCTTTGGTCCTTTGGCAACGTGAAACGGAGCCAGGACAGGAGTAAGACCAATGAGGAATCAAACAGAAGAAAACAGAATGTATCCCTGAGCTTACAGCCGGACAGTAGCCGTAGGAGGAGCAGTTGTCCGGAAAATGCCACTGAGCGCAAATAGCATTGGAGATATCATTAAAATTCAGACAGAACATTGTTCAGTATAAATAAAAGAAAAAAAAAAATACTCTTTAATTGAAGTAATGGTGCCCAATTAAAATTGGTCCAGCGGTGCGAAATGAATATCTCTTCTTTCAATTCAGGAGTTGTATGCATTTTAAAGGATTTCATTTCGATTAAAGCCTGCATTTCATTACAGCTTTATAACATTTAATAAAATAATACTTTTAATTAGTTTTAAAATGTATTCCGTACTTATTACACAATGGCAGCACGCTGCAATTCAATTTGCTAACTTTGTTGAATTACATTAAGACTATAAAAAAGCAGCAGACACAAAAGAACTTGTGAAAAAAGTTACAGTTTTTTATAAATATTTGGATGACAGCTTTTCGTTTATTTTGAATTAATTTGATCATTTAAGTTGGCAAATCGATGTGTGTGGGTGTGTGGTTTTTGTCAGTGTGCTAGAGCATAAATCGTTTTGCCGCTGTCGTTGACTATGCTCCCATTTCCCTTCCTCTACGTATCCATTTCTGTATCCGTTTTTCGAACATCTAACAAGTTGTCGATCTATTTTTTTGGCTAAGACATGGCTAACAAGCAATAGCAACAAAAACGTCAAATATGATTCCGAGGGTAGTTTGAAAAAAAGCTAGTAATGAATTTTTATGTCAATCAATAAAAACTATACGAATTTTGACTAAAAATATATATTTTTAATTCAATAAATTATCTTTAATTTCACCAAATAAAAAAATCTAAATTAAATTGAAAAAAAAGAAAAACGAAATTCAAATCAAATCCAATTAAACCAAATTTTGAGGTAAATTTGTTTCAAAATGCTTAAAATAGTATGTAGTATACTTATTCTACAAACACTTAAAATAATATTTAAAAAAAAGTAAATCTATTCAGTAACAAACCTATTTTTTGTTGATTTTTCTAAAAATGTTCCAAAATTATTCAGTCTCCCCTCGACTGTTGCCCAATCTAGGCATGCCAATCTAGGCATCTTTAGTAGCTTGCTGGATACACTTGTTATTGACAGCTTTCTTGCTTCGACTTCCATTCCTGCCCAAAACCCCTTGCCTTTTTCCATCTCATCCATGGTCCAAGCTACAAGAAATAGCCAAAAGCTGTCGCAACAGTCCGGTAGTTAGTCACCCATCTTCAAAGGACCACACCGCCAGGATGGAAGTGGAGGGCAGAGAAAACTCAAGAGTGACAGGGCAATCGCTAAATCGTTGCACAGCCAGCAGAAGAGAAATCTCTAAGGGAAACGTTAAAGGATATTACGGCGAGAGTTCAGTTCAGATGCCAATAAGGCTAGTTTTTGGCCATTTTTATTGGCTGTGAATGCTGTCAGAAAATGCTGAAACCCGATCCCCAGCGCCCATTGCCCGCAATATTCAACCCATTCGAACGAGGCACATATGCGTATACGTAATGGGCCGCGGGGAGGAAATGAAAAATGTAATTAAAAAAGTTTTTTCGGCCAAGTCTTTTGTCATGAGTTAAGGGGTTTTTTGCTGCGAGAGGCTTGGTTCGGTGGCAAGTGAGCAAGCCTAAGTTTCCAGCCAGCAATTTGCTGGGGAGCCTTATTTGGAGGCAGAGTGGCGCCCTTTAAATGTGCGATGAGTGTCATTCAGTTGGTTGGCCATGCTGCAAGCTTTTTAGTTTACCAGACACACACACACGCTGAGAGCGATTCATGTGCATGTAAAAAGTGCTCATTAAAACATATCAACAAGCTTTATGGTGCTCCACCTCGTACCCTTTTTTTTAGGTTCCCCCATTTCATCTCATGTCGTCGTCATCGGCACCAGCGACGGCAGTTAAATTCATTCATAAACTACGTGACAAAACGAACGGAAATGTAGGAGCGGAAATTGCCAACAAACACCAACACACACACACACACTAGCTCACAAATAGAGAGGCCTTAGCGCCCACCCACACATAAGCAGACAGACATTGAGAGGGGAATTCCGTGGGCTGCATATCAGTGGGTGACTGTCCCAAGTTGGGCACAAAGTATTATACCATTCGCCACAGCAGCCTTTCCCTGGCATATGCAACTGTTATAAAAGGAATTAGGCAGAAAGTACCCTGTAGTTGGAGGTCCGAAGGGTATAAGAGTTATAGCTATAGTCTTTATAAAAAATTTACTTAAGGGCACAATAACCAATTTTATTATCATTTTTTGTTTATTCAAGGCTTAACAAAAAATTTTTAAAAAAATCGTATATTACTTAAAAATTCAAATTTCCGTGTAAATAATTAATAACATTGTTTTCAAATAACAAAAAATTTGTTACTATTGATAGAAAATCTATAATGGTATTAGTGCAGTAAGGAATAAGTATTAAGCTTTTAGCAATAGAAACAAATAAAAAAAAAAGTTTAAATTACATTCAAAATTTAAAAGGTGAGGTAAAAAGTAAATGGAGGAGATTCCAAAACTTGTATCGTTATAACATTTCGTATAAGATTTAGCCCAGGTCAGGCTTAACGTGCATATTAATTTCTTAGACCAATACTGTTGCATTTATAAGAACAAATTTCGCTTTTTTAGTAGTAGAGCTAAAAACGTAAACATAAAAATTTGATTTATGTAGAGTATTCTTTAATTCGAGCCATGATATGTTAGGCAATTGTACTTTGCTTTTTATTTCTACTTTGTGTACTGCCGAATCCTGTTGAGTGTCTGCTTGAGTGTAGCAAAAACGTTGAATTGCTGAGCCGCATGTCCCCCACCAGCCGCATTGCCACACATACCACCTATAAGACCCCCTTTTCCCCACTCACCCGCCCCACTAGCACCAATCATATTACATTGCAATATTTCCCTTCACTTTCGCTCAGAGTAAGTCATCAACTTGTGTGACGGAAGCGTGGGAGGCGATGAAACTATCTTATAGACAGGCGAAATCTCATAATATTGATGGAATTCCTCTGGTGGGGGGGAGACGGGAGGAACAAGAACGTTAGAGAATAACCAAACCGAGTAGGCGTAATAAAAATCAAGCGTATTTCTTTCTTTTCTGATTGCAATTGGAATTGGATAGAGAGGGCAATAATTTTGTTTGTGCTTCAGCTTTTGATGACAAACATTTGTGAGAGCCTTTGCACGGCAAGTCCGCCAAGAATATCAGCAAATAAAAATGCAATTTTCCAGAGCTCGCTTAAGCCCGGCTAAGCCCTTGAAAGAACTAATTTTCCCAGCTATTAAATTCACTTTCTCTCTATTTAACTATTTTACACTCCCCGGCGCTCTTTTTACACGCCTTTAATGCAGCGCAAAAAGCTTTTAGTTGTAAGCTAACAAACTAACGGTAAACGCAATTGCAACGGCAGCTGTAAACTGTAACTGTAAAAGTGAATGTAACTGTCATTGGCCCAGCCGAAGGACACAAAAAGGATAAGGAGCGAGAGCGAAAGAGTGCAACAGATAGACACACTTAAAATAGCAAACAACAACAATAGTTGACCCAATTCGACCTTGACCCATTTTCCCTTTGCCATTCGGCCACTGCGGCGCCTGAACTACTATAATTAAATGTTAATTAGCAGCATCCCCACCCATCCACATTCTGTTGTTCCGTTCGCTGCCTTTGAAGTCCCTTCCTCCACTTGAACGAATCCCCTCAAGCATTCCGATTCGATTCCGCAGGCCAATTCATCTCGTCGTAGATTACAATCAATTCCAATCTGTCAATATCGCTTCACCTGCCCCACGTTGGTTCCGCCCACAGCCGCCCACTCTGGTCTAAATCCTTGGACATTGGAGGTTTCTACGCGCCGGGACGATAAATGTCAAAGTCAAAGCAGTAAGGGCGCAACATTCTCTCCATTTCCAACCACTTGTCCAGCATTCAGTCAAGGCCTTGTCGCCGTGGCAACGTACAGTATAACTTCTTTACGTTGAACTGGCAACATCATGCCCATTAAAATAATGCTTTTTTTTAAAGATTTATTTTAAACAAATAATGATATGTTCGTGTTACTTAATGTGTTTTATGAAAGTTGAGATATACATATGTACATACATGTGTAGATAGTTTTATTTTGTTAAAATTCGTCAAAATTACATTTGCATAGCTTAAAAAGTTTTATTTAAAGCAGTTGTTAATATTTCCAAGTATTATTTTTTATTTGACTATTTTTTTTACTTTATAAAAATGTTAGCCTTATTTATCATTTAACAATATATCAAATGTTGTTTCGAGTTACCGACGGTTAAAGCTGTATGTATGCAAAATGTTTTAAATGGGCCATCTCTGTCTGTTTCCCTATTCCTGCACCTGTCGCCATTATTGAAAGAGAATAATTGACTTTGGCTTTTTGCGTTTAATAATTGAAACGATAAATTTTAAACACAATAAAATGCTAGAAATTCAATAAAGTTCACCAAATTTACAGGACGCCGCACATTCGGGGCGTGGCATTGACATAGCATTTGAGGCATGTAGCATGTAGCAAACAGCATATAGCTTGTAACTGTAACTTGTTGCTATTCCCCGCCAGAGCGGGACAGAACACGAGTGGGACATGCATAAACATGATTTTATGTGCACACAACACGACAATAAAAATCACGCATGAATTTCATGGATCCCCAAACTCGCAACCGCCTCCCGTCTCCTCTTTTCCCTTGCCCACGTGCCACTTGCATAAACAACTACGAGAAATAGAGAAAGTGGAGAGAGAACGAGAGAGAGTGAGAGCGGGGTGGAATAAAAAGGTCGTCGTGAGAGTACAAAAAACCTCAACACGAGTAAAACAAAATGTAATTACAACAAGGACTTTTCAACAGCAGCATTTTGCACATTGCAACAGCTTTGTTTAGTGAAAGAGAGAGAGAGAGAGAGAGAGAGAGCAGAAAAGGTGAACACAACAATGCCACGTACGTGAAATGCAACAATGTGCCACGCACGTTCGTGTGCGTTTGTGTGAGAGTGAAAGTGAAGGTTAGCGCCACTGGGAGAAATATACATATGTATGCTAAGTCTAACATTGTGAGATTCAATTGAAATTGAATTTAATTATGATTAACTAAGTAAAACCGTGTCTTTTATAAGTACAAAAAAACAAACAAATTAATATACAAAACAATTTATGGGTTCAACAATAATAAATTGGCATAATTTCAACAATCTTGATCTATCTGGACTTAAAAACCATTTTTGCTAAAATTAACTAAGAAAATTATGTTTTGTATACTTAAAATTGTGTTAATTTTTTAATTCCTAAACATGACTTGGCTGTAGATTAATAATATATTTTCTAGGGACGGTCCTTCTCGTTAGTTAATAATTTGTACATACCGACTCAGGTAAAAAATATTCGAATATCAGGTAAAATGATCAAATATTTTCGTTCAGTGCTGCGAAAAACTTGAGCTTAGCTGGGCCAAAGCCGAAACCAGAAGAGCAGCCCATGGGCCAGGGAATAGTGGAAAGTGGGCGGGGGGCGTTGGACTTGAGCACGGTCTACACTTGAGCTTTATTGCATACATTAAGGGGCCAAGGTGCGCCGCAAAGCAACACATGCATGCATCGCGTGTTGCATTGGTGTGCGTGAGGGCGTATGGGCGCACTGTTTCTACATCTATTTTCCTAATGGACAATGTCGCTATCTATTGCCACGAGTAAGTACACAGAAGAAGAAACAGCAGAGACCCACATATCTCGGTGAAAGAACTATAAATCAAGCCACAAATCCAGGCAACGGGCGCAGAATAATACAAAATATATATGTATAAAGTATACGGCTGGATGTGGCTGGAAGACTGATGGCCAAAGTCGAGGGCACCTCGTTTGTTTAGATATGAGACAGTTTGGATAGAAATGGGATAACATGAACACAAGGATAAATGATGACTTTAAATACAAACTACCCAAAATAAAATAGTTTCGAAAAGTTGCAATAACAAAAAAGAAGATAAACTATACAATTTAAACTTATTCGTCCTTTAAATCTAAAGAAGATTGTTTTTATTATTTTATTAAACTTAATTTAATGGGTTTTTATGGGTTTTTCCATATATTAGTACCTAATTTAAACAGTAAATAAAAAATCTGAAAAAATTGCTCGAAAAAATTGGTTTGCGATTTCACTTAGTAGCTTTAGCGATCATTATTTTCGGAGACTGAGGGGTTATCTAACCCTGGCTGCATCCCACATGAATGCCAAGTAGGCGGCAAGGTGGGGGAACAAAGCAGGCAATGGGGTACCACATTCTGGGAGGCTCATTGTTCACCACTTAGTCAGGACGATGTCGGCAGCAGAGGCTCCTGCGTCGCTGCCACGTCAATGTCGATTAGACGATGCTCCTCTAAGCTGCCGGCAAACCCCGCCTGACTAACGAGCGACTGATGCGACAAGCGCCATTTGGCTTTCAGTTCGTTTGGAAGGGTGATGTGCGGTGGGGCTGGTGCTTGGCGGCGATGCACCTGCAATAACAACCTGAGGACACGGGCAACGATGAGATGGCGTCGACATCCTTGACATGCTTGCGGGATGCCATGACAATTGTGCCACGAATCTCGACCTTTAACACTGTCTGCTAAATGCTCTCTTCACTGTTGTTTTCTTTTTTTTTTTATCGTAAGTTAAGGAACGGAAAATACTCGATACGGTTTAAAATATTTTGATAAAACTAAAAACTGTTTTATTTATTATTTCTTTTTGCAGCGAACGCTTCCAAGTAAAGGTAAACATTAACATAGATATAAATATTTATTAAAAATTCAAACTTTGTATTATATTTGTAATAACTAGAAAGTGAAAGAAATAATTATGTTCAATACTAGAACAAAGAATAGTTTTAATTTATTTAGACTTGAATTCATTGGTTCATTGAGCTTTTTGAACAAATTGACTAGTATTGATAAAAGTCGCTAGATTTATTCAACTACCGATGAACATTTAGAGGAATAACCATTTCAAGTCAAACATTAAATATTATTTCATGGAGGGTTGGGTAACAACTATAATGAAATTTGAGCTGATAGGGCGTCGCATAAGTGTAATCTACAAATAAATGAATTAATAGATTGTGAACACATTCCAAAGACATTTAAACGTCTGTGAAAAACAGAAACAGTTTTTGTTTGCTGATAGCTGGATGCAAAAGAAACAGTTTTTTATTTATTTAAAATTGTTTTTTAATATTTAAAAAGTGCTGTGACCCATGTTTTTGTTACCAGACCTGGCACTTTTCTTTCGGATTCATTTTATCGGACGTCGAGCAGCTGAAGATCTCAGCAAAAGCCGGAAGATTCATCACCGCTTGTTCTAGACGCACCTTGTCCGAGTCAACTGTATAGAAAATCATATTCTCCTCATTGCCCACCAGTTTCTGGGCGAAGCTGAGCAGGAACACCTTCTTAAGCGCCACTCCTGTAAATCTGGGCTTTATTAGGTTGAACTCGGATTGGGCTCCGAAATAGGCGTCGTAGGTTAGTCTCAGGCTCTCCACATCAATCAACCGATCGTTTAATTTTTTCGATTGAGTCCGATTTAAACAGGTAATTGCGTCGATATATTCCTGGTGATCTTCGTACGTGCTTTGACTGTCAACAAAGTCGCCGAGGCTGTTAAATCGCAAGTTATAGGGCTCAAAGGCTTTCAAAATCTGGCGAGTCAGGGAGAATCCCAACTGGCTCATCTTGAAGACGTCATGACTTTCAGGTACAAAGAACGGCTCCTGCAGCATATCATACGGCAAGACGATGGTGTTCCTACTAGCATGAAATGTTGGACCAGAATCACTTTTAAGTTTATCTGTGATCATAAAGAAACCACTGCCCTTGGGAACAGGTTTATTCAATTGCTCTAGAACTCGGCGCGATCGGTGCTCCAAAACTTTGAGTTGAGCTCTAGCAAAATCCGGATCTGTGTCCAGTTCCAAATTGTCGTAGAAATTATTAACGAAGCGACGACGGTTGACATTGTCTGGCAGTAATCCCACTTTTAGCGTCATGGCGAGAAGTTTCTGCTGCAGAAAAGAGACTTGGCTATCGCTCAAAACTAAGCGGTTCTCCTCCAATCTGGCCATAAAAGTTCCGGTTACGGCTTTAAAGATCCGTTGAACTTCCTTGGTGTACTGCTCTCGCTTTCCCTGTCCCAGGTAATAGTTTTCGTACAGCAGATCGCTGGCCAGTTCCATTTGAGCTGAGACTGCAGCGGCACATTGGGCGAGTTGGTTATCAGAACCATTGTCGCCCTGGTATTGTATAAAGTGAACAAATTGAATCATTAAGTAACTGGCCACCACTTCGTTGTCATACTTCCCAATGACTCCGTTTAAAGCTTCGACGCACGCTATCGTATTTACGTATACCTCCAAACTGGGCTCGAAGGGACGCCCAAAAACAATCTCGAGGTACTTGCTCAACTGTAAATTGGTTCGAACTTGAATGTCTTCGAGGGTGTATTTGCTAAAGCCATCATCTGGTTCGCTCAATTCGTGGAGATCAGAGTCCAGTTTGATTATGCTCCTTGCCAGAGGAGCAGCCCTGGTTGAGCTCACTCCGATGCTGGTCAACAGATCATTTATTTCGGACTCATCCTTTAACTCGCCGGGTAATGTAATGTCAAAACTTAAGGCAAACTTGTCACTGTCATAAAAGTCCGGGTCTACGTTAAGTCTGATCACAAAGTTATTCACTCCGTAGCGTCGCAAAATTGCCAGGGTCTCCAGCCACTGGAACTGTTGCTTGGGCCAGTGACTTCCTTGGGGAACGAATTGCGGCCAGGTTAGATTCTCACCCGGCGGAACCAACTCCAAATAGTGCCGTGCCGAGCGAGTGGTGTTGGGGGCCGTGAGACAGGCGTTGTAGAAGCGAAACACTTTTTCCTCCACAGAAAGTTCATCGATGAACACTCGATCCTTTAGCTGATCGAACAGCGATTTCAATTTACCCTGGTATTTGTACTCGATAACGCACTCTTCGTCGTAGCAATCATCCTTATCCTTGTGCCTCCCTGCGAACAGGCCACTGGCATAGTTCTGGAAATCGTCGCAAGGATCGGCATTAAGATTCATGTGCTCTCGTATGTATTCCCAAATCCGGTCAGTTGGGGTTAAATCGACGGACTTAGCTATTCTTGATCCAACCGCAAGGCTGAGCAAAAGCAGCAGGCAGCAAGTCCAAACTATTCTCTTCATTGTAGTCGAAAAACTGATGCTTCCGCACAAGCAACACCCAATTATATAGGAGACTGATAACGTAGAGGTCGCACGGCCTAGTTTTTAGCTGATAACTACTTGGACAGACAGCACACGACTCGTTCTTAATTTTTGGATGTATATAAAAATAGAAGAATATTATAAAAGTCAAGCGTAGACAAAAAATCACGAAAAAAAGATTAGTTACAAAAAAAAATAATAAGATTAAGCAAAGCAAAAATATTAAAATCAATTGCACGTGCCGCTCTTATCCGCTCCAAAAATCCCAAAGCTTAATTTTTTGATAAGCATGACTCACAAATTGTGAAAATTTTATAAACAACAATTTAAATTTGTGACGTATAAAAATACAAAGGAAGAAACCAAAAGAATAAAAATCATGCGTAAATAGAATGAACCACGCTTACCGATAATGGAACTGATGAATCAACAATTCCTAATTATATGGCCAATAAAAAAAATGTCTACAAACAAATTATATTAAAGCTCTATCAATTAATATTATTTTAAATATTATGATGCCCCAGAGTCTTTTATATTAAGGAATTAGTGGACCAAATTGTTTTTTAAATGTCACTCGGACTATATTGTTTTTTAATACTAATTGACTCAAAACATAGTTCTAAACGACTTGAACTGAACACTGATAAAAAAAGTGGAATAGTTAAAATAAATAACTGACTATTGAATTTAAAATTTTTAACTTAATGTTTATTTTAAATCTTAAATCATTTCATATTAAATAAATAAATAATGTTGAAAATATTAGGTTTACAAAATTTTTAATATTTTCATGTTTAAAATAACTAAAAACCGAAAAGGATGAAAACCAAATGGAAAATATTTAAATTGATTACAAAGTATTTGGATTTACTATTTTTTTTGTTTGTTTACCAGTGTACAGTTTTTTTATGTCAATTTAGCTTAGATTTACTACACAAAAAAACCGAACATAAAATATTACCGAAAATCGGACCCTAAATTTTGCTATGCCTTATTTGGTAAATAGACTCAAATCTCGTTCTTGCATTTAAAATGAAATGTAAAATATATGCTAACTTTTCGATTCTAATATTTTGTTTTATTGGCATCTGTAGACCTCCCCATTACCCTTATTTTACTGCAGCCAAAAGTCGCATCCAAAATGCAACTGTCTGTCAATTATGGGTTGAAAAAGAAAATACACACTTGATGCTGTCTGCCAGCCAAGACACAGATACATATGAATATTTATATATGTACAGGCTGATTGCCATATACATATACCGATAAATCTATTGAATGAAACTGGCTGCGATATGGACTTTGAGTGAAAGAGCCGGGCACCCACGCAATCGCTCTCTTTCTCATTCTCGCTCGCTTTCCCTCTCAGTCAGCGAGGAGTTTTCCGCTCTCGCATTTTCCAGGAATTGAGCGCATAAAAGTAACGGGAACAAACATGCGCATCCCCGAATATCCTTGAAAAGGCGAATCTCGATTCCAGATTTTAATTCATTATGCGCCAGAATAACTCAACTCAATGCGAGCTCAGGACAAACGGAGGGGGGTCCATCCAGCAAAAAAAGGGACCCGCACTGGGTCTGTGGACCATGAATTCGGACCAGAGGCGGGACTCACCTGACTACCAGCACACCACCCATGCCCATGCCCATGCCCATGCCATGAAAACCTCGCAGCTCGCTCACGTTGCTAATGTCACCATGGAGACAGCAGCCGAAAACTGGGGATTTTGGGCGCCCTAGCGTAGGCTATGCAAATATCTCGACGCACAACAAAGTAAATTTCGCTCTGGGCCAGCCAACTCCATCCACATTGGCCCCTTCGCACACAAGCCAGCGAAATTTGCATGTTTTTCTTTCTGTTCTGTCTGTTTTCCCGACAGGCTGCTGCCGCTCTCCTGCCGCCGGGTTGGCAACTAGAGAAGCCCACCCGACCAAGTCAGTCAATTGGGCCCCACGTTGCCACGTTGCCACGTCTCCACGTCCCCTGACTCCTGACTCCGATATATATTCGCATTCACTTTCACTTTGGCTGTCGTTTCGCTCCTGCGGCCCCAGTGGCGTACGCAGGGGGACAATTTGGGGCTAAAACTTCCGCTTAAGGCTCTATGTTTGGCTTACTTCATTTGGCTGAGTCCAGAAATATCAAAAGACTTGACATCATTTAGTTTGCTCTCGTTTGGCTTACAAAATCTCTGTAGGCTTAGGTTTTGAATCACTCTCTTAAATATTGTTGGCACTTTTATTTGAATCGATTGTGGGAGCTTTTCATGTTAACAACTAATATGTAACCACAGAACAACTCTTCTTTGAATCCAAGAAGTTCAAGAAAATGAAATATATAAGAGCGTCTAATTTAAACTTAACTATGAATATTTATTGAGCTATTTATTTATTTTTATTTTATTATCCTGACACTAAAAGTATAATACTTTTACATTAAGGCAATATTCACATGAAAGTTTACTTAATATTGACACGATTTAAATAACTAACTGTTCTAAACGGGATTTTAAAGTTTTTATACTAAAAAATGATTTAGATTTACAAACAAAAATTCTAGTTAAACACTTAACTTATCAAATAAAATGTATTTACATTTTTCTAAATCCCCTTGAGGCACTTTTGCGTACGGCTCTGGGCTGCATACATTACGCCGTTCAAAGGGGGCGTGAAAAAGTAGGCAGAAGAGGGGTTCGAACGTTGAGCCTTTGGGTGGCCTGTTTGTAATTCGCTTTGCAGTCGCCATGGGCACAATTATTTTTTACCTTTTATGGGGCATCGGTTGAATGCCGGCGCCCCGTCAAAACTCCCCGACTTTCTCTTTTTTTTAAACGCTTTTAGTGCATGAGAGTATCGGAGCGGCGAGGCATTCAAGTGCCAGGCAAACAGCCGCGAAAACTCTCGCCAGCGATTTTAATTTCTCCACTGCTCCTCCGCGGCGAGAAGATACACCAAAAGATACTTTAGTTGGCCCTTGGCGGTTGGAGAACTATTTCAGGAAACATTCTCATCATCATTACAGCAGGCATTTTAGCTCATCCCAACTAGTGAAGCAGTTGTTTGTGAGTTGCATGCTAGTTTATTATTTTTAATGTTAATTAATAATTTTTGTGATGAATTAAATATAACAAACTATACTCTGTTAAAAGACTACTTACTTAAATAAAATGAACACATTAACTGAAAGGCAATAATAAAAACCTGCCTAATTTCAATAAAACCTTTATCGATTTAGTTTATGTTCATTGTTTTCATTGGGTCTTAAATACGACTGTAAAAATGTTCTCAAAATAATTGCTATGATCGTAAACCTAAAGTTTGGAAATAAAAACTTAAAATTTAGCTGGGATGAAAACCTATAAGTTAGACATTCAAGTGCTTACATCTTTTAATTGTGTCATTATTTTCAGTGTAGGTTTGTAGGCTTGTATAAGGCACAGCTGATTGAAAATAAGTAAGGAATTTGACCGTAATCACAATGTCGTTGGAATCCAATACAAGGTCGTAAAGAGAATGGAAATTCCCGAGTGGAAATGGAATGAGAGGTATGCTGAGGTGTGTCCTCATCATCCTGACTTCCGTTTCCTGTTTAGTCCTCTCCTGTTACTTGTTTCGTTTTTATGGCATTTTTAAGTAAGTCGTCGCGCGCAGCTTGCAAGTCTCAAGTCTCGGGACTCGAATGCCTCTCTCCGTCATTTTGTCTTCCTGTTTTCTCTACATTATTCCTCCGGCCTTTTTACATTCGCCATTTTCTTTTTTGTTTTTTGTAATTGAATGCGTTAAATTACAGCAAATTTATGCTTATCAAGTTTTGTTTTTTACTCTGCTCGGGTGCCCCATGCCGCCCACGAGTGCTGTTTACGGTTATTTAGGCGCAGGCACTAAGTTCCCTCCTTGCTCTCGTATTTTTTTACGATTCTAGAGGGCTACCCCGGGATGCCGGGATTGGCAGTATAAAAATACTTATTTGCAAACTTTTGTGGCGGCATCGCTGACTCATTCAAGGATGACAATGAGGAGGAACCGGATCTGTAGATGGACGGAGCTGGTGCCTACAGGTGCCCCCAAGGACGGGCGCGGATTTGCGGCACTGCCTCGCCCATCAAAGCGATGGGATCGTGAGTCACGAGATTATTTCGATGAAAATTGAAACTCAAAAAGCATATAAACACTGGAAACTATGTTTTGCAGATTATTTTTTAGTCGATAGCAACAAAAAACGTAAATTAAAAGTCATAAAGATTAACAACAAATTACAAACACAAAAACAACAAAAATTTGAATAAATTCTAAATACAACACAATATTATAGAAAACGAACATTTTTTAACAAAGCGAAAAAGGCTAAATGGCTCTTTATATTTATATAGTCCTTTTTTAATTCCAAAAATGTAAAAAAAAAAGATTTCAACTAAATTATAGCATTAAATATATTTTAGAGACCAGCTTGTTTTTGCGAACTTTCTATATTGTTGAAATGTTGGTCTAAGAAACATGCATATTGGCACATAGTCGCGTCTTAGATTTGTTTTAGGTCTTAACTTCTCACTAAATATATATATACATATACACATAAACTGTACAAATTTTTTAAGATATCGTAAGGATAACTTTAGAATAATGTTAAGCTAGCCAATATATAAACCGATTTCACCTCTAACTCAAAAGCAGGAAACCACAAGGGGAGCAAGGTTAGTCTATCGATGGCGCCACGGAAGTGCAGAGCGTGTAACTGAAACTTGTTTTCCTTGCACTGCAACTTGCTTCGCCTTTGTCCTGGTCCACAGTTACAGATACATATACAGTTGCAGATACAGATATAGTTACATATACAGTTGCAGACACAGACACAAAAGCAACCTTGAAAGTTGCTACTGGGTGTGGTGAGCGGGGAAAAACTGAAGCCGGAAGCCCTAACCAAAACCTAAGTCACAGTCAGTTTCGTATTCAGATTTAGATACAGATTCGGATTCAGAGTCACAGTCGGAGTCTTGGTCCGAGTCTAAGTTATCCGCTTTACCTGCCAGAGCAGAACAGATGGTGGCAAGTTTGAAAGTTGGCTTAGAGGACAGGGCCAGAAACATGCCAATGGAAGATGGAATAAGTTTGCTCATTGCCAGAAGTTCTACGCCAGTTCTCAGGATATTAACAAGGATATTAACGAATACATTGTGGCCGAGTAATCCCAAGACTTGATCCCCACCGGAGCATCAGGAACTCGGAGGTGGAAATGGGACTGAGCAAATTAAAGCCGAAAATGTACGGCCAAGCTTTTGCCCCGTAAATCCAATAGAAATTTATGTCGTTTAAATCTACGCAAATGCGTAAAATGTCTTAAAAAGGAAATATATGGCCGGCCATATATACCCGGGAATGGCTGACAGTGTCAAGGTGCTGCAGCTCAGACCCGAATTTCCGCACAATTTATGCGTTTGCCAACTGGCGAGCAGCACAAGCAATATGGCCGAATGCTGAACAATCTGCGTATTGCTGTCCCGTTCGTCGCTCCGCTGCTCTCCAACTGCTGGTTTTCCAATCAGTGCACACTCCGATATCAGCTTATTGAAAATATTTGTCTTTGGCCAAACAATCTCAAGTCCCAATCCCCGAACTGCGAACTGCGAGCTGCCGTCTTCATTAGTCTCTGTCGGGGCAACTCAAAGGAAATGGGAAATGTGCGCTGGGTGGGTGGCCAAATAAAGAGCACAAATCGCAGAGCAAGTCGGGACAAAGTCAAAGATTTTTCCGCCCGCCAACTCCCCCAGCGATGTTTTCGTAATAACTTTTCAGCGAAAAAGGGACCTCAGCACTCCAGCGAGGAAAATTGGATATTGCAGTTTCCCAATGTCCTGCATCAGGAAGCAATCAGGCTCAAATTGATTGTTAAATTCTCAACAAAATGCCTTCAATGGGGTTGTCCTTACATTAACATATTAATTGTAATTATATCATGCCTTCTTCATGAGCGTAATTTGAGCCCATAAAACCGGAAAATTATTGTTATCGACACAATACCAAAAGCTACTCAAGTGTTAAGTCTCTGTAATTAAAATTGTGAAACTTCGTGTTAAGTATCATAATGATAATGTGACGACTATTATTTCAATAAGTGATTGACTATTAAACAATTGAATAAAACTCAAAAAGGTGTTTTAAAAAGTATGTGTGGTAGATAATAAGAACAAATTGACATTAAGAGATTTGAGAACACCTTGAAATGTTTGAAAACTCTACCCCAAAAAGATATTTTTTGTTTCGGTGTATGGAAATTCCTCACTCTGCTTCGTGCTGGATGTGAACTTAATTTTGTGCATCCAGAATGCCGAGCAGTGGAAACACTTGAAGCAAACAACGAGAATTGAGTTGAATCGCGACGACCCGAGTCGCAAGTTGTTATTTTTGTCAAAAGCGGGGCACATGAGACCTCAACGGTGCGGAGCGTTGTAAAAAAAAAACAGAACTTCTCAACTCTCGATGCAACTTAAAAAAGACAGATATTGTATATAGCATTTGGGTTGGGGGCTTTGTTTTCCCTGTCCTCCACTCTTTTGGTGTGTATTTTGCAGCGAGTGCTCGAGTGACTCCGGGGAAAAGAATGTGGATTTGAAGTGCGGCCACCTGGGGGGCTTCTCCTCCGCATGACAATTCTATTTTTTCTACTTGAATATTTTTCTCCTTGCAGCAGCCCCCCCCCACCGTCTGTGTCTTTGTTTTTTTCAACTTTTTCCCGCTTTTCTGGCAATTGCGGAGCTCAGCGAGCAGTGGAAACTAAAAATATGGCCAAGTTTGGCTCAGGGCGATCTCCATGTGAATTTATGGCCCGCTGCCTGGGAATTTGCCGCATGTACACACGCCACGCCATCCTATATAATAGATATAGCCATGGCTGGAGCTGAGTGTTTTTTTTTTTTTTTGCTTTCTGAGTGGGAGGTTGGCTTTTACTTTTACATTCCGCTGGCATTTCTTGGCTTGCTTAAAGCGCCGTGAAAACGCTCGCAAGGAAATTGAAAAATCGAATAATGTGTCGGTTGGGTGTGGATGTGGATGTGGGTAGGGTTGGGTGTGAGTTCAATGTTCGGTTCTATTCAGCCTGCAAGGCCACACAGTGTCACCTTGCCCCAAGATTTATGCGCGGCGAAGGAGGTGGAGCGATTGGAGGAGATTTCGCATTTGAAATTGATAGTGCGACATGAGTGGGATTTGTTCGAGTTTCGCTGCTCTCAGCGAAAAGCGGAAAAATCTCGAGCACTTGTTAACGCAAATGTTAGTCTGTGGTAAGGCGAGACGTTCAACAACTGCCAGAGTCAACAGTATAAGTGGAGTAATAATTTTGTGGGTTCATAGATAATTGTTGACCTTTGAAATTGTAAACGAAATTGTACAACAGCTGTCAGAGTCAACAGTATAAGTGTACTAATTGTTGAAAACTTAAACGTGTTGTACCCTGTAGTTTATTACAAAGAGAGAAGATAGATTTCTTGGCTCAAAATTGTTTATACCGTTCTCGTTATTTTTTATTCATTACTAAAAATGTTTGTTTACTTTATTTAATTTTCGAAAGCTTAAAAGAATTTTTTTGGAAAATATAAAAGGTGTTTCATGAAATGTGTATGCATTTTATAAATCGTAATATTGTATATTATTTTTAATTATAAAGTGTACAGCAAATGTCTTAATTTATAGCGCGATTGTCCCTTATATTCCAAATTAGTTAGGGTAATGGGCTTGAAAATATGCTCTTCAACCCTTATAAAGCTTAAGAAATCTAAAGAAGTTTTGTACCTTTGCAAACTCGAACCAAGTTTTACTTGTTCACGCGTCCTTAAATATTTACAATAATTTCATTAGCGACCACCTAAGCAAACTCGGGGCAAAAAGGGAAAGTTGTTGGCCAAGATAAACGGTACTGGAAGGCAAACAAAAGCGAAGGGGGGTCAGGATTCAAATGGAATGGCACTTGGGTTGGCGTGAGTTCTGAATAGTTATCGTAGAGCACTCACCTTTAATTATCGCCAGAAAGATCAACAGGACAAACAGCGACAGCGACGCTGGCAGCGGGGAGTCCATGTCCTTGGCTTGTTTGTACCGCGTGGCTCGTGGATTGAATGGTTGCCCCGCCCCTCCTCCTGCTCCACCGCCTCCTTTCAGTGGGGGTGTTGGTGTGGCTGGCTGGTGTGCTTGGTGCGCTGCAAAGTGCCTGGCCTCGTCACCTTGGCTAAATAGTTGGCCAGGGCTCCTGCTCCCGGGGCTCCCAACTAGCGATGATTAGCACAAAAGACCGAGACAATGCGCCGTGTGGGTCGGAGTCCAACAAAGGAAAGGTCCCTGAAGTCCAGCACCCAATTTC
Source organism: Drosophila elegans (assembly GCF_018152505.1). NCBI lineage: Eukaryota > Metazoa > Arthropoda > Insecta > Diptera > Drosophilidae > Drosophila > Drosophila elegans. The sequence continues at coordinate 2,786,187 of NW_024546167.1, forward strand.
TCAGGGCGACGCCGCTTTCATGGAACGCTTTAACTATCTCGCCAATAACTGGAATCTCTCGATTCCTCGCTTTCCTTGCTCAGGGAAAGCGCCTTTAAATATTATTTTATTCGGGTATTTTTGAGCAAATATTTGGCACGCGCTTTCGGTCTACTCGCCTCGGATTTTGATGCGGTTGCGGTTGTGGCTTCTTTTCCACTTTGGTTCAGCGTTGCAGATTTTATTTCCGGTTTCGCCTGGTCACAGATATTTTTTTTCTGGATTTTTCCGACGTTTCTATTTGACTAATTCTGTTTCGTTTGCTCTTCGGTTTTCCCTTTGCGTTTTGCCTTTGCTATAATTTACATAATTTGCACTTTTTTCTGGTTTGCTTATATGGTTTGTTTTTTTTTTTTTTGCTTTTTGAGTTATTTACTTTTAGAGTTTGAGAAACCTTAGGTAGCAGTTGTTGTTGTTCTGGTTGATTTTCTATTAATGGTGATCCTTATTCTTTTTAGTACACTTGAGTATCGTTGTTTCGTTCAGTTGTTAGATGTTATCTGTGGAGGAGAAAGATTCATAAGTTTTATTTTAGTTAAAACATTTACCAATTTAAGAGATTCTTTTATGTTTAACATTATTTGCGATACCGTTATGACATCCTAAATTAACATTTATATATGCTAAAATAAATACAACCACATTAAGATTCTACTTCTAAATGCTTTAATCGCAAACTTATTCTCATTTAAATTGTCTTTCATTGAGGTGAGTCAAGTTCTAATACCCTTTCAATAGATGGTAATTCTCCGTTTCTCATTTAACGCGATTTGCGTAATTCTCTTTTGCTTTTGAAGTTTCCCAATACACACACAATCCTTACTGAGTTTAGTCCTTTGATATCAAATCCCTTGCCACAACTTAGCGAAGCGAACTGTTTACCGCAAAAGCAAAAGACCGCAAAGACAAATACCTGAAAAAAATAATGAACACCAGAAAATGGCAACAAAAAGTTTAGCTGAGTTAATGTTTAATTAAAAAATATGTACTATCAGCCCTATTAGGGGGTTTTTCTAACCCAAATCCAGTGTGGGACGAGGTGCAGATGGTCTGTCACCTCAAAAGCCCTCGATAAGCCTGCCGAAAAACACCGAACCACCACGCATTGCGAGCACAGGCATTGATTAGTTTTTGTTTTCGGTCAACAAACTTGAGTAAATTAAAACAATGAATTTGCGTAAAAACGCGAGTCGAACAAAAACAAGAAGGGAAAAACGAAGCAGAAAAATAACAAAAGCAGGCGAAGCGCAAATTAAAACACTGGCTAATAGCTTCGCGATGAAGGTGGGGTAAGGGAAAGGGAAAGGGGAGGCATTTTCTATGGGCGCGGCTACTGTGGGCGGACCATGAGGCCGAGAAATGCAGTAATTGAAATACATGCGGCTGCGGCGGCATCGAGTCTGCGTGCGGCATGAGCTGCGATGCCACAAAACAACGAGAAAATAAAAAGAAACGGACACATACAGTTCTGCGTTAAAAGATACCCTTTAAGTCCCTTTAAGTAAAATTTTTAAATTAAATTTGTTATTTTATTTTCTGTAATGTATTTATTTGCAGCTTTAAAATCATATATTTGTTGAATATAATTTTCTATCAAAAATCTATTAAGACTTGCAAAGTTAAATGTCAAATTAAAAACTTTAAAAACTTTTATATAATAGTTGCGAAGACAAGTATTAAATGTTTACTGTAGATCCTAAAATTCTTTTTTTGATTAGTTAAAAAAATAAACAAAGCAACTTAATTAGTGCTTTCCTTTTTAAATGGTCTTAATGGTTAAAAAAAAATGCATTCTCGATGGCCAACAAAACCAGTTAAACGTTTATAGATTTGAGTGAGGAAAGATTGAGAAAGAGGACCTCGAATTTACTGGAAAAGATATTAAAATCTTTAGCTAAATACAAATGTTGTTCATAGAGTCAAAAAAAATCTTATTAAGTGTTAAATTTTTACTCTACATCCGAAACATACATATTTTTAAGTTTGGAGAGAACAGACTATTCAAATAAGATGAATTTTATCATTTATAAAAAATTAAGAAACCTGAAAAGAAATGGAAACCTCTAGCTAAATATCAAATGTTGTTCGCAAAGTCGAAAGAAAAATCTTTTTATCCACCTGTTAATTACTAAGCCACGAACTCGGAACTGCCATTGCGCCCTTAACTATAGGATGTAAGTATCGCCGCATGCTTTCAGGCGCCGGCCATCAGTGCCGTAGAAAGCCACAATAATTTACACGTGCTCGATGGTCGCCGAGGGAGCGAGAGAGAGAGAGAGAGAGAGAGAGAGAGAGAAAGAGAGAAGGAGAAAGACAGAGGGCGGGAGAGCGGGAAGGGGACGTTTAGCAAACCGCATCATCTGGGATAAACTAAGACCGTGGGATGAAAGGTTGAAAGGGCATTAATTATGATGGAAAATTAAAATATTCAACTTATTTGATTCCCGAGTGGTGGCCTGGAGAGGGCAGGGCCACTTTCCTGGCATCCTCCAGAAGAAGGGGCCCCTTCTTGGCACTCCCAAAAAGGAAGTGTGCCCTTCTGGCAGCCCCACGTTCTATATCTTTGTCTATGGCCGCGTCAGCTGTTTATGTAATTAGAGGTTTTATGAGTTATGTTTGGGTGTGCGTTAGTGCCCCAAAGGTGGGGAAAGGCCACCAAGGGGTGACTTGAATGGTCGTGGACGTGGTGGGGTGGGGTGGGGTGCCAGCAGCCCCTCGCCCTTGTCGCGGTTAATTAATTTCAAGTTTAGTTTCAGTTCGCTTCAAGTTTTTGTTTGGGCGGGTTCTTGGCACAAAGCTCTGGCAGGTAGAAAGTTTCAAAGTCAATTTAATGCTTCGCCAATGATGAGAGGCAGCCGTTGTACACAATGAGCCTTGAAATTGAAGGAGTATGAGCCAAGAGCCAAGCCCTCACCCCTCTTAACCGCCAGATTTTCCATTTTACCCCCTTTTCCGATAAAGTTGCAGCAGCCGCATAGGCGCGACAAAAAAACGGGAGGAAAAAAAAACTTGGAATCCCGCAAAGAATCTGGCTTTAGCTGCGGCTCCCTTGCGGACTGAGCCCTGCACATCTGGTGGCTGCATTTTTTAGCACACTCCACAGGGCCTCGAATTACCTGCCGCTCCCGGTGTGGGCCACAAGTGCCTCACTATATCCGCTTTGAGGTTTCAACTTTTTGCGGTCGTCGGTTCATAATTGAACCCTTTGGTGGCCACATACACACATTGGCCTGGCAGGAGATTGCTGCACAAATTTGCTTTAGCCAGCTGCAAATTATGCTCAAGGGAATCCACTCAGCGGCTTAGTTGCCAGGGACTTAAATAATATAAGCCCTAATGCACACGTGAAAAATTTACCAACATCAGTTTTAGGCAGCTCAATTTTTTCCCCATCAGCAAAATTTGCAGAAATGAAATCTCAGATACCTATTAATACTATTTTAAGCTCACATAAATATTTTTTTTTAATTTTTAATTATGGTTTAAAAAGCTCTTAAAATTTAAAATGCCATTTTCTGGAATAAGTAAATAAATAACAAGACGATGGAAGAAATCTAAATAATAAGACAGATAAGACCTTAATTGAACACTTATTTGTAGGGACTTGTTTTTTATAAAAATAAATAAGGTTTTTGCCCGTAGCTTAGTACAATTGAAAGAAAATGTAGTTAGTAAGTTTATTCTACTATAAATGTTTCTGACAGCAATTAAGTTTTAGCTAACATAAGACTGGAAGCTAATTCCATAATTTGCAGAGTTTTGCACGGTGTCAGTACTCAAACTTTGATTGACTGGGTAGTGTTCGTTAAACTAGCCAATCAAGCCGGTAAGTGCGACTCGAAAGCCAATCAAAGTAAAACTGCATGTAAAATGAGCTTTCAGCATAGAATGTAGAGCGTTTTCGATATTAGAACGCCAACTGACAGGCTGGCAGAATGACAGACGCACTTGGGTGGCCTTTGCCCCGCTGCCATTCATTCATTCAGATGCTAACATCGTGATAAACATACACATTCAATGCGCACAAACACAGCAACACCCACTCGCACACACCCACACACACACACTCATATGGACGCTGCAAATATTGCCATTGAGCGAACGTCAAAAGTCATTTCGACAAAATACTGCTGCATACTTTGGGGCGATGCCATTCGAGTGAGGTTATTGGCGCCTCTTCCCTTTTTTGAGAGCGCATTCCGCTGAAGTGGGCGGTGGAGTCAAGGCTTTTGTTAGCACAAAGCCAAAACAACAAGTGCTATGTAATTACAGCAACAACAAAAACACCCAAAGCAACAAGGGAAATGCAAAGTGCACTGCAGAGCGAACCGAAGCCGAAGAGAAAGAAGCTTATTTGTTGTTTTGCTAGCTGGAAATGTGCTCGTGAGCACTCACGAAACACAAAATATAATCGGATTTATTCTTAAGAATAGTATGTATCATTGAACATATTATAACTAAGGACGGATTAACAACAGCAACTCATGATGTTTAAAGCACTTAGCAAATCATTCATATTAATTAAAACAGGAAACAGGAAGCTTTTGTTTGTCTATTTTTTGTATTTGTTGCCTTAAGCCATGCTTATAACTTGGCCCTATAATATTTTTGTTTATTTTCATTTCAGTATGATTTAAACTTCTGATTTAACTTTGCAATAAATACTTATTTCCTTGTTTTATTAAGCGCTACATAATACCACTTACTATGGATCTAAATAAAAGAAAATGTAAGCAATTTAGACAACCCGTTTTTTTAGGTTTTAGGTATAACAAAATTTGACTTAGTTAAAAAAACAAATTAATAAATAAAATTATTAAAGTAAAATAATGGTTTCAGTCTACCTAATACAACTATTTGAATGGCGTTTGTAACCTTGATATTCGCTGGCTTACCCAAATAATTATTATTATTATTTTGCCCCCACAGAGCTCAATTACATAAAGGTTAAACACGGGATGATTCGTGACCTTTGTACCCGAAAATACAGCCACGAACTCATCCCCAGTCGCCTGTTGCCCCTCAACTGGGTCAGACATTGCATCGATAATGAGGCAACCATTGCTGGATGGAGATGGATATGGCGAGCGGATGAGGATAGCAGCGATTATGAGGAGGAACAGAATGGAGTTGCGGATGCGGATGATGGGGATGGAGATGGGATGATGTGGAACTGACAGTATAAACAATTTCGCAGCCATTGGCGCAGTTTAATTAAAATGGCGACCAAAAATATTCAACTATAATCTATGCAGGCAGAGGAGAAGAGTGAGAGCGTGGGGCAGACCGGAGTTAATTTCGAGGCGCAAAAAGGAAATGGCACAGCAAACAAAGGCAAAGACAATGGCCACGGCCAGGAAAACCCAACCGAGTCTGCCAGCCAGGATATGGGATGCGGATAAGCCAAGGGAGCCAAGGGAGCAAAGGGAGCCGAGGGGCCGCTGAAACAGAAATTAAATTGGAAATGTTGTACTCCGTGCAGCAGACAGGCTAAAAGGAAATACACCAAAGGCATCCGGCAATGCAAAACAAAAAATGTGGTTGGCCTCGGTGTGAGTGGTCTGCTACTGTGTCTGTGTCTGTTACTGTGTCTGTGTGTGTATGTGCCTCTGTCTGTGACTCGGTCTGCAGCTGTGTGGGTGGACAACAACAAGTGGCCAGCGGAAGCTGTTGCTGCAGGATGCAGGACCCTGTGTTATTATACAAATGGAGGCGGCCTCTTATAAGTTGGAAATTGTCTCAGATTTAGCAGGAAGAAAAACGAGGAAAAGATATAAGCAGCAGCAAAGCAGAGGGCGGAGAAAGTCAAAGAAGGAGTGGCCCTTACTGCAATTTTCCAGGAAACGAAGGACAAATGCCCTCGAAAGCAGAGTCTATTCTGAGAAATTTAATAAACAATAATTCTGCGTACAAATCCGCACTTCTGTCAATGATATATAAAGCTGCTGCTGGAAAGCCCAGAGTGTAAATATAAATTCCCGATCTTATTGCCAGGCCGCATCTGCCCAAGTCCAGTGCAAGCTGGTTAAACTTTTAGTGCAGCCGGAAAGAGAGTACTATGCAACCATCTTTCAAAGCGACAGACAAGACAATATAAGATGGGCGATGGAAATGGGAATGGAGATTCAGAGGAGCACAGGGAACCGGCCTGTACAGGAGACACTTGGGAAAAGGAGCCGCCGCAAAGGAAGGGCTTCGTAACTGAGGCAACATTATTTAGGTTTAATCAGCAAAGCAGATTTGCATACGACAGTTTGGCTGCAATGAAATAAACCAACTGGAATTCAAAGGGGCCATCGCAGAGATATCCAAAGCACTGGGCTGAAAGCGGAAAATACATCAAACAAGCGAAAGGACCAGCGGAACAGAGGACAGTGTGGAAAACTATTATAAGCTCTTGACAACTGGGGAAATGGACTTTTCAACCCAAATGTCACATGCCCAGCAGACTCGGCTTTAACGGCACGAGTTAACAGCATGATCCATTTTGATAGAAGTCTCCTTATTAAGCTGAATTTCATTTTCACATAGAAAACCAACGAATTCACACCAAGCGGACGTAACAATTTAAGTGGAAACTCGTTGAATTTTTAATTGCTGCTGAGCCAGCAAATTTTAATTCGTAATTTCCCCTCAACTCGAATTTGTTTCATCCACTTTTTAGTGGTGCCAATTTTCTGTTGCCGCCGTGAATTAAAATCAAATTAAGCAACTTTTCGGCACTGGGCCGCGACCGAAACCGGGTTACAAGTGCAAAAAAAATGCGCTTTTAACAGGCTACAAAATGCATCTTGTTCCGCATCCGTTAAAAAAGTTATTGACATGAAATAACGAAGTAAATAAAACACGTTTTTTTGGTCAGCAATGTGTGTGGCAAAAATGTTACAAAACGGGTAAAAAGTAGCAGCCAAAATGCAGCTGATGGTAAGGAATTTTCAAAACGTCTTTATACCCCACCTCCGTAGCTCTACTTTTCGTTGGACGGCAAATTGCTTTCGGTGATTTTTATTGGATTTTCGTGTGTAATATGAAATTCATAACAACCAACAAGGAATGGTCAGCATCAGCCCCAAAAGGGAGGGAAAATCGCAGGACAGAGAGTCAGACAGTCGACTCCAATTGCGTTGGCGACGATTTTCCAGTTTTTCATGCTGCCGCTGCCTTGATGCCATTTTAAATTTTTCAGCTAGTTTACTTCTTTTTTCAGTTCCGGCAACTGCTGAGCTCGACACTATTTGATTGCTGGCTGGCCGAGGCGTCACTCTGACAAGTTACAAGTTTTTCCATTGCCCTAACGAATCTCAGATTTCAGCAAATCAACGACATTCTAAAGTTGGAATCTTGGATATCATTATATTACACTTTTTCATTAAAAAATGCACTATTCATAATTTATTAAAATTTAATGCAAATAAGGGTATGTTCTTCGGCAAATTTACAATGAATTTAATTTAGGCAAAATATTTTCAAAAATTGAATAAAGTAAGCTCTTGTTTTTCCTTATATTAAAATTCTTTTGAAATAAATTTTGTCCAAAAAGGTAAGAAGTTTTTCTTATATAACAAATAAATAATGCTTAAAAAGCTATTTTAGACCACCATTCTGACTTTTTGTATACGATTCAAATATTAATTAATATTTGTTTTAATTAATTAGATTGAAAAAGTCTTTAAACTTTTATAGAAACAGACGAGAAATTCCAACGAATGTTATACCCCTAACTCGCAATCACTTCTGTATTTTTGTCAAGTAAGTGCACTTAATTGGATTTACTTTCCATTTATACCTTTCCCTCCTTTTTACACTATTTTTACTATCTCTTTTTAAGTGCTTTATGCTTTGCATCTACCTTTTATCCTGTAATTCATCCCTCTTCCACACTTTGACCAAGCTGAATATTCCCTTTTTGGCTCTGAATTGGTTTTAAATGCAAGAATTTCTTTCTTTCAGTTGCCTAAATATAGTTTATGCCAGTATGTATGCTCTGAAAATTGTGTGGAAATCAAATTTCTGCATTTGCTAATTCGCTGAATTTATTGTCCGTTCTATTCCCTTCCGTTTCGATTCACTCGAAAATTGTGTTCCCAATTCCACTTACCCAGCAATTTTGTCGAAATGAAGCTAAAAGTTGCTGCTGTCCAAGAAGTTGCTGCTGGGTTGCTGATGTTGTTGCTTCTGTTGCTGCTTCTGTTACTGCTTCGGTTGCTGCTTCGGTTGCTGTAGTTGTTGGTCTTCTAGTTGTTGTCGGATTTCCCAGTGGTCGTTGTTGCTGTGGTTCTTGTTGCTGCAGCTGCAAACAATCGGCGACCTTTTTGTTTTGGCAATGGAACAAACACAACAAAATTGTTGATGAATGTTCCATAATTAATATGCAAATTTAATTTTGCTCTCTCTTCGTTCGCCGTCGAGTGGGTGTTAAGCTATTTTTTAGGTTTATTGGTTAGATTTATTTAAGTTTATTTGCTTTAGTTGGGTGCATTTAATTTTTGGCATTTAGGTTGGGATTGTTGTTGCAGTACTGGTTGCAGTTGTTATTGATGATGAGTTGATGGCAGTTGCAAATTGATGATGGAATTGCTTGATTGGTTGCTTGCTGGACTGATTGATGTATTGATTCTGGGTTTTGGATTGCAATTTAGCTGGCATGTTTCCAGCTTCGTCTCATTCGCTCAGCAGATGCAAAGATACGGATACAGATACGGATGCGGGTACGGGTGCAGATGCAGATACTTATGCAGAAACATGGATGCGAAAGTAGAGATTCAGATGAGTTTGGTTTCGGTTTAACATAATGCGTTACTTTAAGCCTTTGCTTTTATTTTTAATTTCCGTTTTAATAGTTATGAACACATTGTTGCTGCTGCTGTTGTTATTTGTTTTTTGGCTTTTTCTCGTGCTTTTTAATTTGCATTCATTTGTTTTTGTTTAACATTTTTTGAGTGTTTTTTGTTTAAAATTTGCATATTGCCTTTATGTGGTGAGTGTAACGAAAAAACTTTTATTTAAATTGGATTTTAATCTGTATGGCAGGTCAGAAAGAGATAGAACAAGAGAAAAGATAGACAGAGAGAGATATGTGAATATTTACGTAGTTAAATGTTTATTGATATTAACTATGCAGGAATTATGTATTTTCGTTTCATTTACTGCAAGTCAATCAATGAGCTATTCCACTTTTCCCTTTCGATCTTGCCAAATATTTTGATGGATTTTCCCCCAAAATTTTTAAACACAAATAATTGATCAGAAGTCGCCACACAGTCAGCTTTATCAGACAATAGAATTGTATGTCATTGCCTGTTGCATGGAAATCAGTTGAGTAAAGTGGAGAACAATCAGGAATAAATATTTTACCCACTCTCAAAACTGAATTGTGCCACTCGAAACTGTCACAGGCCATAAAAATTCAATTCGATTCAGAACTGGAGAAATAAGAAACAACAATTGCCACGGTCACGCCCCTCTGGACAATAATAGCGCGGCACTTCCTATTCCTCATATTCCCCACCATTGCGATTCATACGACATCAGACCATTCCATTGCAAACGCCCATCACGTGCCACAATTTACGGTCAAAGTTTCGAGGGTCGCAACACTCGCAAAACTGTTGCGACTGCCAACTAAACATTAGTTTAATGTGAGTATCTTCCTGACCCTCCAAGCCGCTCCCCGCCCCCGCCCCGCCTCTCAACACCCCTTCTGGACGCCGTCGATAACTATAAGTATTCGTGTTTGGATAGCCGAGCGCACAAAGTTTGACAAAGTCACTTAAGGCCGCCGCAGCAGCCATTTCGAATATCCGTTATGAGAACACTGGGCAAACTAAAAAAATGAAATGAAAAGAAAAAAAAAACAGGCAACTAAAATGAAAACGAGTAGAGATGGGAAAACACAGTTAAGAAGAATGAACGAATATCGAAGATTTTCAACTAAAGCTAGTCGAATGATGAGAGTCCCTCGAGACAGTTCCCAAGCAAAAGTTTGTTTTCTTTTTTACTTTACCCATAAATCAATGAGTTATGGATGGCCTGGAAATTAGATAGCTTTAGATTCTAAGAAATATGTGTCTCAGAGCATCGGTGTACGTTACATCGAATTTAAACAAGATTTTTCTTTTGTCTGTATTAGTTTTGGGTGTATTTTTAATGTATTTATATATATATGTATACATTTCTTTTATTGGTTAACACTGTTTTAGAATCCTAATAATGTTATGAATTAAAAAAAATAGATAAAACCAATATCAATGGATCCTAATCAGATTTGTCAGCATTAGCCTCTACACTTTAGTAGCTTGCTAAAACGACCCCTAATCCCCCTAACCGTTTTCACTTACACCACTTCTCAGTTTCTCTCATGAAATACACCTCAGAGCTCCGAATCGTTTTAGTCGAGTTCCATCAACTTAATCTACCCGAATAATACCCTGGGGACGGGGTACTGGTAAAAATGATAAAAAGAGTTGAGCCACTGACCAAGAGACACCAAAATAAGCAACAGCAACCGAAAAAAAAAATCCCAGTCACTCAGCTAGTTGGTCCTTTGTTGTTGGTTAATCTGCCCTGCTGCCGTTGTTATTGTTGTTGTTGTTGTTGTTGTTGCTGATACTCTTTGTGCCTGTTGTTGGTAGACAACGTTGTTATTTATGACAATTTCATTGTCTTGTCCACTTGCTGCCCTTTTTATTTCCGTCTTTGCCTCTTGCTTATTTACTACCACCCACACCCACACACAACCATAAACGCACAGACACACACAGGATGCTCACACAGACACTCAGGAGTGGAGAGGAAGGAGAGGGAGTTAGAGAGAGCGAACTCGCTTTTGTGTAGCACACTTTTGTGCGCGCGGCGTTATCAAACGTTTTCCGCGCTGTTACTCTTAGAAATCGGTGTATTTTTTTTCGCATCAGGACATCTTTTTAAACAGCTCCATCCGTGTGTCCTGTTTGCGACGGTGTGAGTGTGTGTGTGTGTGTGCGGCTGTTATCAGTGGCACAGAACTCAGCGGTTCATTGATGGAACGTTTGAGTGAGTTTGAACGAAATCTCGTTTTGAGCCAAAGAGAAAGTGAGAGATAGAGAGAAAGATAGAGAGAGGGAGAGTGAAATTGGAAAAGGACTCGAGAAACTCAACTTCTGTTTACACTTGGAAGAGCCAAACGGAGTCCTGCCAATTGTTGCAAGCCCTTTGTTGTTGTCTTGCGGGTGAAAGCTTACTGAAAACCCGTACATACAATACACGCACACCAATATTTATGTATAACCAATTCGTGTTCCTTCCTTTTTTTGGCAGTATTTGTTCAAAAATTTATGAAGCTTCTGCTCGGGCAAAAGTGGCTTAGGAATTTATTTAATTAACCCCAGACTGCCAAGGAAAAGCACCAGCAAGAGCTGCTTTTCCCCCTTTTTTTTCTATATGACAGCAAAATTGTCCTTTAAGTGTTTTATGAGTGCGGCATGATTTCAAATAATTTCTATTTCTGTGCTGTGTCTCTGCCCTTTTTTTTTTGTTGTTACGTGCTCCAATTCACACGCACACATACAGAAAAAAGTTTATATTTTTCAATTATTATTCTATTTGGAAAAGCCGTTGATGTAAAAGTACGAATAGTAACAGAATATCATTCGGAATGCTAAAATATATATTTTTTTGTGTGTACGTACTGGCACATACGCAAACCTAACAATAGCTGGTAAAAAAAAAGGGAAAAGAGAAAGAGGAGGAAAAGTAAACTTGCAACTTGTTTGCGCTTTCCCTTCCACCATTGTTACTGTGGTTGTTTTTGCCGACTGCCTGCTGATTAGAAATGCTTTTGATGTACGTATGATGAAAATCTGCGGCTTTTCCACTGCGGCAAGTGCAGCAACCTGATTCAGACGTAATGAGCAATTAAAAAACTTTCCGTCTTTGTTTGCCAATTGAAACTTGGACAACGGGTGAAATTTCCGAGATCTAAAGTTAGGATTAAAATAATTGCTTTTAAATTTGCAAAGTTTAATTTTTTGACGTGTTCAGGCCAAAAGTGTGTCGATAAAAGTTCTAACGAAAGTTTTTAATTTCTTTAGCTATTTACATTGAAACAATAAAATAATAAAATGTTTACGTGATTTGGAATTTAAATTTAATTTGAATATTTACCCATTCGTTACAACGTTACCCATTCTTTTGAAATGGGTGACCTTGAAATTTTAAAGTTATACTAATAAAGTTTAGTCCAAACAAGAAATTTGAACTCAGAAAAGCGGTAGTGAATTTCGAATTTGTATTGCTACAAGCTACATAAATTTTGTATTTCTGCGAACAACGTGCTATTAAACTGCTTGCATGTTTATTACAGAATAAAAAAAAATTAGATAAAATACAGTTTTTATAACTTGCGAGATTCAAGTGTTCAACTCGACGTTCAGTCCATTGAGACACAGCTAGAACGTCTTCCCCTATAACATATACATTGTACTTTTTAGGGCTAAAACTTGTTAAGAATTTGGACACCATTTTGGTTTACAAGTGCCGTTTATAAAAAGTTTATTATTCAGCCCGCTGGAAATTTCGTAAATTAGTCCTCGGCATTTTATATACTTCAGCTAAACTCAAGCCAGAGAAGTTTAACTACAATTGCATTCTTACAATCCCTACAATATTAAATTTAATTTTGCGCAACTTCAGAGTTTTCAGCAGCTGCATTTATACAAAAGTAATTACCAGTGCGAAAGTTGTTCATATTGTTCCGCACCATTTTCAAAGAAAATATGAACAATTTAAAGTTTACACCTTCAGGTATTTCCCTGGCCGTTCATAAACTATTTGCTGACCCCGTAGCATTTTTGGGTTTTTTGCTAATTGCTCAAGCCCTAAGCTAATAAAATGCGAAACAAAAATGAGTTGCTTATACGGATATTTCTCCATTTTATGCATAATAACTTTTATTTTAAGGATAAGTTTCTGGTATGGTATGGGAGCAAGGTTTATACATTGTGCACTCCCACATGGCTTCGTATAGTGTTTTTTGTGCGATTCCTGTAAGGCAGTGAGTGTGGCCTTCAACCCCAACTGTCTATCCAACGGCCTACCCCACTTTTCCTGCCCCCCATCCCGTTGCATGTGTTAAACCAAAAAGTTGTAAATCTTCTTTTAGTGCAACAAAGTCGCGCTTTCGTATGATGAACATAAAAGTGTGAGCAACAAAAAACTTTACCCACACATGCACACAACCGAAGTGAGCGGGGGCGGAGAAAGTGGAGAAAGTGAGAGATGAAGCAATGGAGAAAGAGAGGGATGGGTAACGGTTAAGTTAGTTGGAAGGAAAAGCGCCGAGCTCGACAGAAATTCATGCTGACGACGAAGATGTTGTTAAAATAAAATAGAAACGAAGGCAAACGCAGGACGAGCAATAAAAAGTGCGTAAGGAGAAAAATAGAAAATGACAGAGAGAGCGGTGAAGAACGGGGAGAAAGGGGAGGGCAAAGGGCAGCAGGCGGCAGCAACGATGACGATGTCGAAATTAATACGAAGGAATCACATTAAAACTTCCACAAGGATCCAGAAACAAGGAGCAAGGACTCAGGACTCCTTGAAGCTCTCGTCTGGAGAAGCTTTCGGTTGGGTTAAAGACGAAACATATTGTGCGTAGACGCCAGTAAAAAGGACGACTCACCAATACACACACACGCACACACACCAACACAGACAACGTGTTTAGGTTTAAGTGCTTCGGTGCAGGTTGATGACGGGGGTAGGATTCGGGATTTTGGATTCTCGCAGACAGATAAACACGCATACACACACACACACATCCACACACCTACGTGTATACACACGCAAAGTGGAGCAATTTCGACAACTCCATTTGCGTGTGTATTTGCTTTTCATTTATCTGTGTGTCTGTGTGTCTTTAGTGTTTAGAATAAAGGTACATCCACACATACACACACAGGCACACCACGTTTTTCCATTTCGGCTCTTTATTATGTCTACTCAAATGCTAAATCGAACAGAACAAAGAGGAAGAAAGAGGACTTGAGGGAAAAGCCAACTAGAAAAGGACAATAAGATTCAACACAGTCCGAGAAGAAATCATCATAAACAATCCTGAGGCAGGTCCAACTTTGAATATATTTGGCAAACAGAAGATACAATCTATTCGAATCCAGTCACCTCAGTTTCAGAAAGAAATTTAGATTTTTAAACACCCACCTAAGCTCCCATAGTCAACACAAAATTTAAAAAAAGAGCAAATTCAATTATGCCCACCACTCAATCAAAGTATTGAATTTGAAATAAAGTCAGTCAATATTGATTTACTAAATGCAAATTATAAATTATCCAGTCTACTACATGCAAACTTTTCAAACATTTCGTACTGTGGATTTTTACTTTTCATTTATAAATCGATTAAGTCTTTATATTTATTAACCACAGCCTGGGGGTGCAACTTTCAACGAACAAATAATTGTCTGGCTTTTTGCAAAATAAATCATTTATTTTCCACGAAAGTTTTAATATTTAATGATAGTTTATTGTGAATCAAAAGTTTCGCTTCAGGCTAGTCAAAGTGAAAATTTTAAACGAATTTATGAGAAGTCGCAAATAAAAATATAACGTCCTCATATTTAAAAGCAAAATAAAAATAATGCTATATTTGTGTTCCCTTTTTTTTTTTGCAAAATAAGTTAATTTTAAGAGTATTTTGATTAAACACACAACCAAGTACAGTTGAAAATGGTTCATTTATTATTATTGTAATGCAAGTTTTCTGTTTCTTTTTTGATTTTGAAAATGTAACTATTAATTATGTAAAGACCTTATTCGCTAACTCAATCAATCAAAAACAACATGAACTTTAGAGCACACACATTAAATGCAATTATAAGTAAGAGTAAAAGGCGTAAGAGGAGGTAAAAATAAGAGGCGATTACGTTAATATACCAAAGGCGTATAATAAATAAGCTAATAAATTCGATTCGTTAAGTGACTTAGCTAAACACTTGAAATTGGACGAAACTGTTGAAAAATTACTTAAAACTATTTTTAAGTAGGAAACTTTATATTAAAAGAAAGTTAACAATTTTAAAATTAAAACTTTAAGTACACTTAAAGGAATGTAGAACTGAACGCATCATTATTTGAGTACATTTTTTCATTTTCATTCATTTTAAAAGTGTAAATAAAACTACACAGTTTCAATTTTAAATTTACAATACTACTAAGATGTATCATCTTTACGATTGACTATTGTGAAATTGATATTTAAAAACTTTTATTTTAAACGGTTTCTCTCTTTTCGAACATATTTAAGTGACACGCCAAATATGAAGAGCAAACTAATACGGAATTTTAACAGCACGACAAACACTTGGTATGAATATTTGTTCTGTGTTTAGATGTTATTTAAAAAACTAGTTAATAATTTATATGTTTAAAAGTCTATAAAAAGGAAATTTTTAGCAGCGCCTCTAGGAAAAAGTTCTTGTGCTGCTTTTTTCGAGACCTTTAACGGTATTAAAGCAGTAAACCCCTGGGTGCCCGTGTTTTGCCGCTTTAGGCGTCATTCGAGCTCCCTCGTTCGTCTCATGTTTCCGAGTGCCACCATCTCAAATATGGTTCCATCTCATATGGCACCATGCGCTCCTCCGAACTCCCCTTCCTGCCTCCATCGTCCAAACTATCGATGGGCTGCGGCCCAATTTTTAAACTACATGCCCTAAAATGTGAACTAGGCGTAGTCAAGCAAAATGATTGATGAAAAATCTGCGTGTGTACACAACTTGCCACTCAACACGAGACACACACACAGACACACACTCACAAAGCCATAAGCGAACATTCGCATGTGCACACTCACACAGAGTCGCACACATACATGACCACTTACGCCCACTTCGACACGCCGCGTTCTGGTTGCTTTTTCAATTTTTTTTTTTTCCTTTTTGTGAGTTTTTCCTATATGTGTGGCTGCTGCTTTCGCCAGTTGTTAGTTTGGCAGAAAAGTTTTCTTCCCTTTTGCCAAATTGAATGATAAGGAGGCAGGAGGAAGGAGAAAGTAGAAAGCAGACATGAAGGATGTGGGAGGAAATGACTAAAAGGAAAGTTTTTTTCTTTTGGCCAACTGATTGATAACAGTGCAAATGTTAATTGCATAAGGACAGCACAGAAAGTTCGGGGAAAGCCAGCAACGAAAACCGCAAAACTGCAATTTCGTATGAGAGCACTGACAACAATATCGGCACAATGGATTCGCAATTTAAGTTGTGTACAATTAAATTTTAATTATCGCAGCAGCAGCGCATCCGAGTGCAATCGAAAGCCAAGCCCCAACCCCTTCAAACGACTAACCACAAAAATGTACGCTTTAAATCGCATTGAAAGCGCGCTTAAGTTGCTCTGATTTCGATTCCAATAAAACAATCAGTCAAAGCTCAACCCGAAAAGGAGCAAAAGAAAAAAAAGCGAAGTAAAAACTGTGCAAGCGAGTGGAACTAAAGGGGACGAAGGAAATCGCCTGGGATTTCCCTCCGCCAGCCTGGAAAAATTGCTACGATTCGTGGAGATAACTGTCAGAAGCAACAGTTTATAAGCCAAATACAACCCCGAAAACCCAACTGCACTTCGCTGGTAAACTTTATGTTGTTTTGTTTGTTTGCTTTGCGTATGCTTGTACAATTTTATCACTGTGCAAATTTGATTATTTTCTTTGTGGCTTACCACAAATCAAACTAAATTGGAATTGAGTTGTTTTTGCAGATAACCCAAATGCTGAAATAGCCTAACGAAAATATTTCGGAAATAACAAACCCAAGAGTGTTAAATAAACTTCCAGCCAGTTTGTGGCGTTTCATGTGAAATTTGGCCAGAATATTTTACAACCGAACTGCTCACTAGATGCTTGTTAAATAATTTTAATTTGCAGTTATCCTTGAAGGAACAGCAACAATTCCCCAGTCGCAGGACATGCATGCAGCAGGCGCAACAATTACACGTAATGTTGAGTGGGAAAAATCGTAGCATACTTTTAAGCTGTTGCACCAGAGCGAGTGCATTAGTATGTGGGAAAGTGGAAAAGCGGAAAAGCTGGGACGAAGGATGCAGAAAGAAGCAACAATTTTGCTGGTTCTGTTTACCTTGGTTCGTTTAAGCAAACATTTTTAATTGGCTATTATTGAATATAATTTTTAGTGGTCGTTTGTTTTTTCTTGTGTTTTTTATTTTATCAATTTGTTTTTAATTTTAAAATTTTTTTTTTTTGTTGATGAACACACTCGAGCTGACACGCACAGACACTTACACACACTTGTACGCGCGGGAGCTGCCACAGAGGGAGTTATTTGAGTATTTTGAAAGTTTAATCACGCACTAGTCCAAAAAAGTTGCTCAAATTCGATTCGATTCGATTTGGTTAGCTGACTTTGATTCGGTTCTTCCCCGCTAATTTTCCCACTCTGCACAGGCAGCTGAACTAACGGTACACACACGCCAAGGCAGGCGAATGGCGGCAGCTCGGAGAAAGTGCGTCCTGTCTGGTTGTACCCTAACGACTTAATGCGCTCAACGCAGCTTTTCACACGGCCATGGACCACGAACCACGCAGCATCCACAGTGGCTCGATCCGAAACGGAAAACGGAAAACGAAGCTTCCAGCCGAGTGGAGCCGAGCGTTCGAGTGAGTTTTTGCTCCTCCGTCTCTGAGTGAGATTCCCATATCCGAGGACTCGGGGCCCTGTGTATGTCCTGTTCCCTGCCACTCAGTCCTGAGCCTGGCTAATCGAGTGAAAGCTGCCCTGGAATGTTTACAGTCGAGTAACGAGCAACAGCGACTACGACGACGAGGACTTCGACGACGAAGACGGCGACGACGCCAACTGCGGCAGCGTGAGTGGGCGACCGTCGCTGGTCAATGTCTCTATACCTGAAAAAATAATGGGCCTGGACAGGGATAGGGCACCGGGCACTCAAAAAATTATTGTGCCCCATTCGGGGGTGCCCGAGAAACCTCTAGAGATTCAAAATCACATATTAGGGTGTCTAAAAATAAGCAAAAATATTTTGAGTCTGCCATTCCAAAAAAAATTCAACATTTTGGAAAAAACGTCGTTTTAGGTCTGCGCATTGGACTCAAAGTTTATCGCTCATACGTACTGTGGTCTTAAAATTTGTTCTAACTGACAACTCGTTTCGTATGAGTAATATTTCCAAAACATTGAAAACCTCTAGAGATTCAAAATCACATTTTAGGGTGTCTAAAAATAAGCTATAAAATATTTTGTGTCTGCAATTCCGAAAAATATATACAATATAAAATTTGATTAAGACTAAGGCCCTTTTTTGAAAATAATTTCGTTTTAAGGCCAGCGCATTGGACTCAAAATTTATCATTCATAAGTACTTAAGTCCTTAATTGTATTCTAACTGACACCACATTTCGTATGAGTAATTTTTCGGGCATCTTACATTTGTGAGAAAGTTCAAAGTTTATCACTCATACGCACACTGTGTTTCTTATCGAAAACTTTGTAACCATTGAGCAACGTCTTAAACGTCTTAATACATTTAGTGCACGGCAAAGACTAGCATATTTAACGTTGAGAGTACGATTTTTTTTTTTCCACCCTAATGTACATAAGGAAAGTCTAAGTTTATATGAAAATTTTACTATGAGCTTTGGTGCGTTTAGGGATAAGAAGAACTAAACAAAAATCTTTATAATAATAAAAATTGTAGGCTATATGCATTCGGTTAAAATAATTAACACCTTTATTTTCATCCAGGTGACTTAATTTTTACCAAATTCTAAATCGAATACCTTTCGTAAGAGTAATGGAAACTTACAAAAAACATAAAATAAATTTGTTGGTTCATGTTTTTACACTAAAATTGTTATTAACATAACATTGTCAACAAAGCCAAAAGCTAAGAAAACACAAATCTTCGCCATATAAAGGTATCAATTCATTATCTCAGTTTAAAAAATATTTTTAAAAATATTTTTAAAAATATTTTTTCAGTGTGGCATTACGCGCTGACGAACCCTAATTAATGAGCGACAAGTGTGCCAAACTCCGGGCTTTTAGAAGCCGAAGCTCGGATGAAGCGGTTGTTGATGACTGGCTAATATTTTAGGGAACAGGAGACAGCGTCAGCTGCACCGATTTATCAAGACACATGCGGAAATCAAAGGAAATAAAGTCACATCGGGTTGCCATAAAGTAATCTAGCAGCAAACACAGATTACTTTATACAGACTTATCATTTTTATCATCCCAGTTGACCTTGATGAAATAGCCGAATGCCCAATGCCATAAGCCCCCAATTGCCCTACTGTGCAGAGCTTATAGCCGACGAGCTTACCAGCATGAATTATAGAAACCAATAAAATTAAGTGCATTAATTTATTTTGTTGTTCTGCTGGAATACAAAATGGAACTTGGCACTGCCAAAAGCCAAGGGCAAAATAATCAAATGTAACAAAAACGATAACAGGATTATATTTGATGCATGCTGCACACATTTATAAGAATGCACATGCATTTAAATGCCTCTGGGCAGCTTACATTTGTGTACGACTGTGTGTGTGTGTATGGCAGAGCCATCACAATTAAATTCACAACAGAATTTCTTTAATTTTTTAGCTGGTGTTTGAACGGATTAACCAAAAGGCTAACAATGACAATCTCCACTACATGGAAGAGAAAACGTACTGTATATTTTTTAACTGGGTTAATATATCCTTCACCTCGTTACAAAAGTTTTAACCATGTACACAAAATTGGTTACTTATTGATTAAAAAAAATTTTGCATAAAGAATAACCGTGAACATAAATATAACTAAAATAGAAGTCCAAATCATGCTGAAAAATCTTTTTTCAACAAAAAATATTGGTTAGATATAGAGTTTAGATACACGGTGCTTGCAGTCTTTACGAATTTTTAAAATGTTGAGAATCTAGGGACTAACTCAACTATTAGACGGGTTACAAAATGTACCGAAACTATTTTTTAATCAAAACCAAGCCAAAAAGTTCCGTGATTAACGGAAAACGAAGTCCACAGCTAAAATTCCACCAATGATCTTATATAGAATGTTATAGCTCTAACAATCGCCTGTTGATTACGATGATAAAATTATTTCCCATCGAAAAAAACCTTTTAAATCTTCAAGTATCGGGTTTAAAGGGGGTTAGGTCTTAGCTGACTATATGTATCCAATTTCACTACCACAACTTTTCTTTATATGATGAATTCATTACATATTCATTCCCCTGTCTGGTATTTTGGAAGCGACTGCGGAAAGGTCCCACTTGCGTATATTTCAACCGCCTGGCAACGGTCACTTTGTCATCGAATCGTGCGAATTAAAGAGCGGAAAAATGCCGGAAGCAAATAAAATCGACTTGTCCGGAGACGGCGGCGTGCTCAAGGAGATCCTGCAGGAGGGTAAGGGCACGGAGACACCGCACAGCGGATGCACCGTGTCCCTGCACTATACGGGTCGCCTGGTCGACGGCACGGAGTTTGACTCCAGCGTCGCTCGGAACGAGCCCTTCGAGTTTCCACTCGGCAAAGGTGAGTGCTCTGCGAGTGCCCCAGATCCGAAGTAATTCCCTGATTTTCGTGCTCCCTAAGGCAATGTGATCAAGGCCTTTGACATGGGGGTGGCCACCATGAAGCTCGGCGAGCGTTGCTTCCTCACATGTGCTCCGAATTACGCTTACGGAGCTGCCGGCAGTCCGCCGGCCATCCCGCCGGATGCTACTCTAATATTTGAGGTAGGTAATACGGTATATCGGGGTTGAAAGTCCCAAGATTGGTCTATCTCAGAGAATATGTCTAGCAAGTTCCAATAATCAATAAGTAGGTTCCAATTCAATAGCAAAGAAAATTCGTAACTTCTAGAAATTTGGTGACCGTTGGTTTTTTCTGGAGAAACACGATTTTAAGTTTCTAAAATATAATTACATAGTGAGATAATTACAAGAAGATTACCCTGAAATTACTTTAAAATATATTAGGGCAATGATCAATAAATTTTAAAATCAAATTAAATGGTAATAAGATTGAAAATATTTTACTTTTTTATGAAAACAAGTTATACAGTTAAGAATCTATTAAAATGAAACCAACAACTTAGTTTTCTTCATTCAATTTTCCACAAAAATTACATTTTGTTTTTTCCCTTGTGCAAATAATAGATATTGAGATTAATTATAGGGTTCTTTAATTTCAAAATATTACTTTTAAATTGTGCATCTTAAATATTACAAATTTGTATTTATTTTATCAAACGATTTCGGTGACACCCCATTAAAATATCTTGTGACAAAACTAATCCTTACAACTTCCACTCTTAGCTAGAGATGCTGGGCTGGAAGGGCGAGGATTTGAGTCCCAATCAGGACGGCAGCATTGACCGCACCATTTTGGAGGCCAGCGATAAGAAGCGCACTCCCAGCGATGGTGCCTTCGTTAAAGGTTTGTTTATCTAAATTCTGTGGTTAACTCAATCTTATGTGGTTTCCTAAACTCAGCTCACATTTCGGGTTCTTTCGGAGGCCACGTTTTTGAGGATCGCGATGTGGAGTTCGACTATGGCGAGGGCAAGGCCATCGGCATTGTCGAGGGCTTGGAGATTGCCCTGGAGAAGATGAACATTGGCGAGACTTCCAGGTAGACCATTTCCTTAATAAGAAACTAGTAGAACTAAAACCAACCCCCCCAACATAGAATTAAAATCCAGGCCAAGTATGCATTTGGAGCAGAGGGCAATGAGGAGTTCAAGATCCCGCCCAACTCCACAGTTGAGTACACAGTGAAGCTACTCGACTGCGGCAAGGGACTGGAGGAGTGGAAGCTGAGCGACGAGGAGCGCTTAGCGGAGGCCAAGGCCTACAAGGAGAAGGGCACCAACTACTTCAAGAAGGAGAACTGGGCCCTGGCCATCAAGATGTACACCAAGTGCAAGAATCTGCTGCCCAACACTGCCGATACCAACGAGGAGGTGAAGAAGGTCAAGGTGGCCACACACAGCAACATTGCTTTGTGCCACCAGAAGTCCAACGATCACTTCGAAGCCAAGCAGGAGGTGGGTCTCTGGGTAAAACACTTCTAATTGCATACATAATTAATCTGGTCCCGCGTGCTTTAGTGCAATGCGGTTCTGGCTTTGGATGAGAGTAATGTGAAGGCTCTTTATCGTCGTGGCCAGTGCAACTTGACCATCAATGAGCTGGAAGACGCCCTGGAGGACTTCCAAAAGGTTGTTAAGCTTAGCGTGAAGTTATTCCTTTTATAATAAACCATGTATCTTGTCAGGTCATCCAACTGGAACCTGGCAACAAGGCGGCTGCCAACCAAGTGATTATCTGCAAGCAGAAGCTCAAGGAGAGCAAGAACAAGGAGAAGAAGCTGTACGCCAACATGTTCACCAAGCTGGCTGCCAACGACAAAGAGGTATAGACATTCATATTACCGAATTAAGCCAAATAAAGTACAACATTTCTGTATATTACATTCGCGTGTTTACTTTGATCGTTAAACCAATAACTTGTCCGTAATTTTAGACCGAACCACCGCGTGAAACAGATGTGCTCAGCAAGTGCGGCGAGTGGTCGGAGGAGGATGCCAAGCGCGAAGCCGAATTGACGCTAGAGCGCGACAATATAATCATGATCTAAACCAGATCGACTAGTGCTTTAAGAATTATTCCCTAGGGTTTATAGTCCCACATCGAAAATCCAGTAATGTAATGAACAAATGGTCTTAATGCTTATTATACGAATTAAATAAACGCTTTGAGAGCCATGTATACCGGTGGTCACGTACCTCGAGGCAGCAGCTGAAAGCTGGGTCTCGTCTCCCGATCTCGCAGCCACAATGGTGATGTGGGCACCTGGGACTTAATGTACTCGGAGGCCTTAAAACAATATCCAGAACAGAATTTCTTGCGCTCGGTCAGGTCGTAAACCTTGTTTTTGGAAGCACTAATGCTGTATTTTTGCTTGGGAATACTAAATGGAATAGTTGGTATAGAAGACCTTTCGGTTTGAATATTACCACTCACTTTTCTAGAACGCTGGAACACGGCGGATATCCACACAGTTTGTTTATTTCTCGCTCATCTACGATGTCTGAATAATTTGGGGGGCCAATCTCCCATAGCTGCAAGGACAGGAAATACTCAATGCCTTTATGTAGCTTTTGATTTGCATTATTTTACCATGGACAGGAACTCGGGCTCCGGTATTCCGGGCTCCAAAAGCCGCACCACGATTTCATGAGCCCGCGCAATCGCCGCTCGCTTCTTCACCACCGCCGCTATTAGTTGTTGCCTGCCAGACAAAGGGGCATTCAAATTACGCCTGATTGAATATGTATTTATTGTAATTTACCGCAGTTGGTCGCCCTTTTCCGTCGTCATTTTGCGTGATTTGCCCAAATTTGCAATTGAGATGGTCGATAACACGAGCACATATTTCGATACAAATTAGAGCCGCCGATAAGATATTAAGGATATTCCTTCTACCATTACAAATTTTAACAGTGAAGAGATTGTTAAATGTTTTATATTATTTTATTTACTAAATAATTCCGATATTATCTTATTCAACATAAAATAAAGGATAATTTTAAGATTCACTTAATTGCAAATTAGAATTCAATAATTTAAAAAATGTGCTTAGATCGAATTGCACTGAAATAATAACAGCACTGATTAGATCGATAGATGTTGTTATCGATAACAATAACATTTTACCTTTACAGCTTGGGGTAACACTGCTTTCGTAAACGTAAATAAAAAACAAGATTGATAAGAAAAATGGTTTGTGAGAAGTGCGAGGCCAAGTTGTCCAAAGTTTCGGCCCCAAATCCCTGGAGAACAAGCACAGCTCCCGCTGGGGGGCGAAAAATCAACGAAAACAAGGCATTATCCTCGGCCCGCGAACGATACAATCCGATAGGCACAGCTTTGGCGCCTTGCCGGTGAGAAGAGCTCCTCGAAAAGCCACCAAAAACATCTTAAAACCTAGTTTTTTCCCATTTCAGGATCTGCCGGCAGAAAGTGCATCAGATGGGCGCCCACTATTGCCAGGCGTGTGCCTACAAAAAGGCCATCTGCGCCATGTGCGGCAAGAAGATCATGAACACCAAGAACTACAAGCAGAGCTCAACGTGATGCGGTCTATTGGGGGATTCACTTAAGCCTAGCCTAGCCATAGACAACAGAATAATTATATCGTATAGTACAACAAATGCCTAAACTAGTCAAGTCTCGGAGGGCGTCTTTTCCCGCTTTCGCTTGGCACTCTGGGCCTGGGAGGAGTAGCTCAATGCATCCTTTTCGAATTCCAGCGGCATGATGCCCAGGTCACCGGAATATCGATTCTTGGCTATCTGCAGATACTTTTTGCCCCTCACAGACGTCAGCCTTTTGTCCTGGATGATCAGCACGTTGTCCGCCTCTTGAGTGGCCTTCGCGGTTCCGAAAACCGAACTGGTGGTCAACTCGTCCTCCTGCCGCTCCTTGCGCGGATGCATGACCAGCGTCACGTGCACGTTGTGCTTGGTTGCGAAGGCGCGAAAGGCTGCTATTATGGAGTCCTGCTCCCAGAACTTGTCGCCCCGATGCGAGGACACGCCCATCATGAACTGCAGGTTGTCGATGATCACGTGCATCACGTCGTGCACATAGGATGCATGCTCGATGGCCTCCAGCACCGGCTTAAGCGGCTGCTGCCCGTGGAAGGTCATGAAGTAGAGCGGCAGCCGCTCGAACTCCCCAGCCCAGTGGTTAAACTCCTGCAGCCGATCGTCCAACGGGTAACCCACATACTGGCGCAGCAGGGTGGCCGCTAGCCGGGTGTTGCGAATCTCGAAGGATCCCCACAGCGTGCTTACACCCTGCATGGCTAGGTCGAGGGAGTACTCGCTCATGAAGGTCGTCTTTCCGCTGCCCGTGGGTCCAGTTAGGATGGTCAACTCACCCCTCCGATGGCCCTTGAGCAGCTTGTTCAGAACCGGAAAGCGCTTCCACTTCACGCCATTCACCTTCTCGATGTTCTGCAACTCGCTGAGGATGTCATTCCGCATCGCTCCAAACGTGGTGATGGCCTTGTGCCGCACTGGCGTCGCTTTGGCCAGGATGTGGCGCAGATTGAGGCGACGACGGAGTGCCAGGTGTGGCGCCGGTTCTGTTTCAGTTGGTCGGATCAGCAGACACCGCTTTTCGTCCATCTTTAGTGCAAATGCGCGCGCTGCATCCCAGCTGTGACTGGCATCGTAGTGCAGCCAAAACACTAGCTCCTTGAAGCGCTCCAGGCCAGGAAGGCACTCCTGCGGCAGCGTCTTCAACTCGTAAGGCAGGCAAACTGTGCAATCTGAAGAGCGAATGGATATAAACAATTTGTAAATGCACTAAGAAGTGGATGTAAAGACTATTTGTATCATAGCTGCTACACTGTACACTGGTGTACACTGGTGTTATCCTATGAGATGGGTAAGTAAACATATTATTTTTAAATTTGAAAAGCTGCTTAAAATAGATATTTGTTACCTAAAATTTAATTAGATATTACTTACGCGACTCGATGTTCTGCGTGGCGAGGACGATAAAGTCCAGTAGATTGCTGACTAGAACTGCCTTGGACTTGTTCCCACCGCCATGGATGAGCAGTCCTGAGGTCGAACTGCCCTGGAAGGTCTCCTCCCGGCGATCGGCCACATGCAATACCTTCTCGCCCACAACTTGTTGCGCGGCATTGCGTAATCTGAAGTGGAGCAGCTGCTGCTCCGGTTCCCATTGTGCTCCAATGGCATTTAGTTGGTCCTCCTTCAAGCCCTTGATGCCTAGAGCTTCGCAGGCTTCGGCGGCCACATCGACGAGATGGGGAAATCGGGATTCATAATGAGGCTGACTTTGCGGGGGGCGCCTATAGCCAACCGGCGTTGGCAACTGATAGGCCAATAAGGCATTGGCCAGTGAGGTTTTCACATCGCAACTGGGGCATATGACGGCTCCTGATGGGACAAAGGATAATAATAATGGATTTGCTTAGAATTACTACTAGGTATACTCACCCGTCCGCTTGTTTACGTAAGCCAAGAGCCCTTGGTCCACGCCTTTCTGGGCGTTTGTCGCCGGCTGCCTGTTGCGTTCGCACAGGCGGCACTCCAGCTGCAAGCACGTGTGCCCATCTTTGTGGGGCAAGTTGAGCTGCCGCAGTTGCCGCTTGAAGTCCACGTACTCCTTGGGGTCCAGCGAACACTCGGCCAAGTTTGTGTCCACTTGGGTTGCGTAGTTTTCTGTCCAGACTCGTGATTTGTTCTTATTTATACGCAACAGCGGTTTGATTAAACCGGCGCGTCTCATTTTCCATGTTATCGGTATCGGAAGTTGGGGGTGTTCAATAGGGATGAAAGTTGGGCGCGTAAATTTGAATGTATTATATTTTAATTTAAACCCTTTACAAATTATTTATGTATGCATATACATTTTCACCATTTTAAAAAACGTCAAACTAAAAACTTTATTTGTTACCTTCAACAAAATCTCTTTAAATGGCATTGTTTATTTTTTTATTAGCTTACTTTCGCTAAGTGCTCCCTAAACCAAACTATGGTGAAAAAATAGTTTATGGGTTACATCCCGTAAAAAAAACATCTACAGACATTTTAGTTACATCAACAGTTTAAAAATGTTTTGTTTTTTTAACTAAGCGCCACAAAATGTATTATTTAAGAAACACTTGGTTTCCATACAAGCCACAACCCCTCCATAAATCAAAAATTTATAATTCAGATATATACAAGTATAAGCATTATTTTATTTATTTCAAAGTGTAGGCAAGCTATTCAACAAATTGTTTGAATAGACGTCTCTGGTCGTCAACCTGAAATAAAAGTAAATTAAAATTTTAGCATTTTTTAACTAATTAGGTAGAAAACGCATTTCTTAAAAGAAGCGATCAGACGCCTTAGACCATCCTTAAGCCGAAGCTTTCTGGTGGAAACCGCAAAAGGTGTTTAAGGTAATCATCATTTAATCGCTTTCCAAAAAAAAAAACCACTTTGTAATATATTACCTTTTAAATAATGTTAAAGTTAACAACTCTAGTCAATCTTGATAGTTCAAGTGCCGTTTGCCTTAGATATTCTGAAAATAAGAGAATTATTATTAGTACTTGCAAGAAATAAGGTTGAACTCAGAAATTCTGGTAAATGTTTTTGTCAGACGCCAAAAACCATCTTTAGGCCGAAGCCTTCTGGTGGAAACCGCAAAAGGTATTTGAAGTAATCATCAGAACATTTTACTATAGTGGCATTTAAGTGCACAAATATGTATTAAGGGTTAAATAAATTACCTTTCTGAGGAATGTCCATGTGCTCGATGCAACCAGAATTCCACATAACCTCAATCCGGCCGGTAAAAACTGAAAGTAAAATAATTGCACTGTAAGTATAAGCGCCAAAAATTGTAATACGAAAAAATATATGGGTCCTATATGAAATCAGTTTACAACTTTCCGCATGGGTTTTAAACTCAGTACAGGTCTGTGTAAAAGATCATCACTTGAGATTCTGCTGGTTATACTTTATGCTTACCTTTTTCGTTTTCTCAACTATAAGAAACCAGACATCATGGCATCGGACTTGCCTATAACAAAAGAAACATGATTAATTAATTAACATTCGTAAGTTGTAATATTTAAATATTCTTTTCTTTATCTGTCAGTTTACAATTTTCCACACGAGTCTAGATCTTGGTACAGGTCTGTGTAAAAGCTCATCACAACAGCACTAACTAATAATAATTAATTAATAAAATATATCTTACCTCTAACATCAGAAGTGTCACATACTATAACATGCTCGCACTTCTTTGTGTGTGTGTAATGCATAATGACTGCTCTTGAGGGCTCATGGCCCGAGGAGTCTCAAAGACCTCACATGCTGTCCCGAGGTGTCTCATGTGCACATGGCACTATTAAATTCAATTTAACCAACTGGTCACGCCTTCCACTATTTGTCACTGTAAGAAAGAGATAATCATTAGCACACATTATAGCCAAAGTTTAGTTAACAAAATAGTTTAAATGTGGAATGCCATCAGATTGCCGATTCATCTTAAATGAACAAATATAGTTCAACAATACACTGAAAGATACAATGCAAAGTCGAGAAAATGTCCCTTCAGTCTCGTCATCAGTTTCATCACTTTGAGGCATAACACTTGCTTTTATTTAAATCACTTTGAATTTATTTTAGTTAAAAATCTTAGAGCTCTCGAGCGGACTTACCATTTCCTTTGAGTTTTTGATAAAAGTGAACGACATCCGTATATGCACGTGGAAGGAAAAGTATATATAAAAATGGCGGCGAACTATCGATAGGTTGACATGCAACCATGTAAATATCGTATCGGAAAAACACTGAAATTAATTTTTCTTATATATTTATTATGTTATCATTATTATTGTTTCCTGCTTAAAAACAATAGTTTGCTTTAAATAATGTTAAGTTAATTAAACCATTTATATAATGTCGTTGTTGTCACAATATTAACATATGTATATTTTTTATTTAATAAAAAAAAGGTATAATTATTAACAACAGAACTACATGTAACAACTAACT
The DNA here is from genome assembly GCF_018152505.1 of Drosophila elegans. Taxonomy (NCBI): domain Eukaryota; kingdom Metazoa; phylum Arthropoda; class Insecta; order Diptera; family Drosophilidae; genus Drosophila; species Drosophila elegans. Next base: position 2,814,850 of record NW_024546167.1, read on the forward strand.
ATATGTAGTCGATAGAGCGATGGTCTTATTAAATCATCTATGTTTAAATCAAAACGAATGTTCAAAATAAAGTCCAATAAACTAAACCCAACTTAATAAATAATACTCAATTCTAGTATACATACTTTTAATTTATGCTGTTCAGCCAAATACAATTTATTGATTTTAAACGATATTTACTTGTTATCGATGGGTATCGATAAGGCCAAATCAGACCATCGCTGTTCCCAGCTGATCTCCAAAATAATTACCGCACGTGTGTTTAAATTGTTTACATTTTTCAGAAATTAAACCTCACAATGGTAACTATCCTTTTGGATACTTTTGTTTTCGAGTCCTAATACCTATTCTTATATTACAGGGAAAGCACAAGAAAACGCAGAAGGTGAAGAAGCAGCGCAATGCGCAACTGAAACGCCTGATGAAGCCCACGGATGCCCGCATCAAGGATAAGATTCGGGTAAAGAGAAAGAAGCCCGAGGATCCGCACAAGGTGAAGCTGCACGAGGCCACCCAGCAGAGCTCCGCCTTGTTCTTCCAGTACAATACGCAGCTGGGACCACCGTACCACATCGTCCTGGACACGAACTTCATCAATTTCAGCATCAAGAACAAACTGGACATCGTGCAGGGAATGATGGACTGCCTGTACGCCAAGTGCATACCCTACATCTCTGACTGCGTGCGCGCCGAGCTGGAGAAGCTGGGCAACAAGTACAAGCTGGCCCTGCGCATCATCTCCGATCCGCGGTTCGAGCGCTTGCCCTGCCTGCACAAGGGCACCTACGCGGACGACTGCCTGGTGGAGCGTGTGCGCCAGCACAAGTGTTACATCGTGGCCACCAACGACAAGGACCTGAAGAACCGCATCCGCAAGATTCCGGGTGTGCCCATCATGTACGTGGCGGCGCACAAGTACGCCATCGAAAGGATGCCGGAGGCGTACGGAGTGAAGGCGTAGACAGTTTTGGGTCATATATCCTAAGTGTAATGTTTTAAATATAAATTTAACTTAAGCCGCATACGAGTTTTAAATTATTTGAAGGGTGGGCTGGGTTTTCATAGTAGTTTAAGTGATTGACAAATGCAAATATTATGGGAGAATAGACTTTAAAATTGAGACAATCAAATTGGTATTCAAAGATACATATGTCTAAGCGGATTCACAGAATGAATATCTCCATAGCTGCGTTAAAAACTTCTTAAGCTTAGCAAAGGTACACAAATTAGAAACAGCATTTTTGAGAGAACATACAAAATACTTGGACAAGCACATTCCATTTACATTTTAATGAAAACAAGAAAATTAAGCTTTTGTCAAAGTCCCATATTAATAACAAAGAGTAAGCATTTATATTAGAGGTTAATGACTTTATTCAAAAACTCTGGATTGCTTGGCCTCGACGGTGGTCATTTAAGCTTCGGCGTGCAGACGAGGAGTGGGCTTGGACAGGAAGTCCGAGTAGGCATGGTAGGGGGTGGAGCCCAGGGGCATCTCCTTCCACAGATCGGGGGTCAAGTAGGCGTACGTCTTGGCGATGGCGGCATAGGTGGCCTTGGCGAAGTTTCCAAGGGTTCCAGTGGAGCCACGGGCCGAGGTGTAGCAATCCTCAATGCCAGCCATGGTCAGCAGCTTCTTGGGCACGGGGGCCGAGACGATGCCGGTACCACGGGGGGCGGGGATGAGGCGCACGGAGACGGAGCCGCACTTGCCGGTGACCTTGCAGGGCACGGTGTGGGGCTTGCCGATCTTGTTGCCCCAGTAGCCACGGCGCACGGGCACCACGGACAGCTTGGCCAAGATGATGGCTCCGCGGATGGCGGTGGCCACTTCCTTGCTGCACTTGACACCCAGGCCGATGTGGCCGTTGTTGTCGCCGATGGCGACGAAGGCCTTGAAACGGGTGCGCTGACCGGCACGCGTCTGCTTCTGGACGGGCATGATCTTCAGCACTTCGTCCTTCAGCGAGGAGCCCAGGAAGAAGTCGATGATCTCGAACTCTTTGATGGGCAACGAGTACAGGTAGATCTCCTCCAAGGACTTGATCTTTCCCTCGCGCACCAGGCGTCCCAGTTTGGTGACTGGCACCCACTCCTTGGAGTCCTCCTTGCCGCCACGTCCGCGGGCGCCGCGTCCACGGCCACGACCGCGTCCACCACGACCACCACGAGAGCCAAATCCGCCACGGAATCCACTACGGGCTGGAGCTGCGTCCGCCATTCTGAAAGAAGTCACCATAAAATAGGTTAGTTTTGCATTTGAATTTTTTGGCCAATCACCGATCCCCAATCCCCAGTTGTCACTGTTCGAAGTCAGACGCCTTAGCCCATCTTTAGGCCGCAGCCTTCTGGTGGAAACCGCAAAAGGTATTTAAGGTATTCATCATTCGCCTTTAAAACTTGTACTCCCGTCGCCATTTTGGAACACGTGGTGCCCACAGAGCAAGAATTGATTTTTTTGAAAATACACTCCATCACGTTTAATTTCCATCTTTAAATAAGGTAATAACATTTCGGAGGGCTCAGGCTGTGCAACAGCATATTTACTTCACTTTTACACCAATTAATTCCCTTAAAATTACACTCGCAAAATCTTACTTGTAGGTCTATCAACTTTATTGGGGTGAAGACAAAAACGAAATGGCCGAGTCACTTGCGTATTAATGTGCACCAAAACTCTCGAAACGTACTATTTTTTACCCTGCACCGCGGACACAGCCCTGGTTCGGAGATAGGGTTGACTGGTTGAGAACTTGGATCGATGTTAGCAAAATACCTTATATACCCTCTGTTAACATTCTACATTTCTGCAATTATACATTTCGATTTTTGACAACACTCATGTAACAACTCAAGTGATGTAAAATTACGAAACTATATTATAAGGTAATCTTAAGAGCCAAATTAGGAATTAGGATTATTTAATTAATTAGAATATTTTTGGGCAGATTCCGTGGCTGAGTTGGGACGCAAGAAAATTTCAAAATTGTCACTTTAAAAAAATTAATTTTTTTTATCCAGTAAAAGCGGCAAATAGGAATTTTAAATAGTTTATGAGCGACAGCGGTTTAAAGGGAGGTCGCTCAAAGGTACAAACAGCTTCATTTGATTCTTTAAACGCGTTTTTCTTGAAACGACATTTATCAAAATTGCTGACATCATAACTCATCAAGAAATTGAACCAATAAACTTCAAACTTAAGTGAGTGTTTTATAATATATTTACTGTACAAAGACCTAACAAGTTTTAAATTGGTTAAAAGTTTTTAATTTGGCCTTAAGAAAACGACAATTTATTTACTCAAAAAGCAACAATATTTTTCACAAATCTGCCAATTTGTTTTTGATATTTTTAAAAATTGTAGGTCATTGTATTGGAAATACCTAAAATACATAAGTTCAAAACAGGTCTGTAATTAAGCAGCATAAATAAAAGATAAGATTTGTGCATTTGAAATAGAATATATTTTGTCTTTACACTAGCTTGTTCGTTATGAAAATAAATTTTTTCGATAGTTCACCGTTTTAGATTTTTCTTTGCGGAGAGAGAAAAGTAAAAGTAGTTTCTTGTAGTACACACAAATCGGCTGCAGAAAAAAACGATTTGTCCACATTTTGACTAGCTGTGTTTTATTACACATAAATATATGGATTCACATAAAAGTTGAGCCTTAGATTAAAGCGGAGTCCGAAGATACCGAATCGAATCGGTCGATCTCATTTGGTACTGGGCTTGGTGTGTGTGTGTGTGTGTGGTGTGCAAGTCTCGGGTTAGTTTCTCTCTATTGCTGCTGCCGGCGAAATAAATATTGCTTATGCCTAGGTAAGAGTACGATAAGATATTATAGAACAGAAGTTATCCAGGCCCTAAATGCAATGCGACAACAGAATCTGATGGTGTCTCGATGATTGCACAGTGCTCGAATCCCGTCTTGGTCCCAGTTCTCGGCTCAGTTCGGGTTACTTGCCCGTTTTCCGGGCCTAATTGTTAGTGTGGGTGTAGTAGAGGACCGTATTGCCAGGCAGCTGCCAGTGGGAGGCCTTGAGCTCGATGAGCTGCAGAAGAGTGCGCCGAATGGACGCCGCCGATTCTCCGGCATTGAGGAAGGCATCGCGCACAAGACCCATGAGCAACTCCAGCTGCTGGGGCAACTGCTGCTCCATGTCCTGGCCAATGCAGGTAAGCACATAGAACAGGCACTCGATCTGTAAGTACATTTTGTTACCAGTCAGCCAATCAAAATACAATAAACAATAAAATCCAAAGGCACCTCTGAAAGAGATCTTATGGGTGGGCGCACGCAATCCTCGCAGCACTTGGACAGCAAACTAAGCAGCACCAATGGCGGAGGAGTGCCCTCGTGGTGGGTGGTGCGCAGTTGTAGCTGCCGGCGCTTCAGTTGGCAAAACATCTCCGTGAGGAAGGCCATGAAGGCGGTGAAACGCACCCGGGATGGCGACTTCATTCCCTGGATGGCAAATAGCAGCTAGTAAAATTGGTACAAATATTAATGCAATGCTTCATTTATTTATATATTATATTATGCAAAGTCACTTACCTTTTCGCGCTCCTGGTACCACTGGCGGCATGTGTTGAGCAGTGCCTCCAGAAACGTCTCCTTCTGTTCCCGGGCGATGATGTTCAGACACAGCCGTGAGATTGGCAGGGCGAAGCGGCGACTCTCCACCGCTCGCTTGATGAACTGCGAAGTGAGTTCCATCAGGCAGCGCGAGTTCAGTTTGTTCGGATCCTCCAGAGCCGTCTCAATCAGCGCCTGGATCTCTGGCGTGAACTGTCCAATGTCGGCCACCTCGTTGCCCAAACCCAAACCCAATCCGGCCATGCCCCTAGTCAGGGCATCCGCCGACGACAAAGATTTGGAGCGTTGCAGCGAATTTCCATTCATGTACGGATCGATTCCATTCAGATTTGCTTGGTAGGGCTGTCCATAGTTGTTGTTGTTCAGCTGGCCAAACTGATTATGGTTGGCCACTTTGTGACCTCTGGGCTCGGGAGCAAACTTTACACGGTTTGTGGTCTGCAATGAAATTAGAAAACTGTTTAGTTTTGATAAAAATAAAATACATTTTAAAAAATATAAGATAAAGTTAAATCTGAGTTCTTTGTGAGAACAATTTATTTATTAATGAATCTATTTTAAATGATTAAACAATGTTGTTTTATACGATAATTGACAATTTTAATTCAACCAATATCAAAATTTTGTTTTAAAAGATTTCATAAAGGCTAAAGTAATTTCAAAGTTGGACTTTTTTTTATCATCAGCTATATAACTATTTTATGTAAGCACTAAATAAGTTATGCAGTACTTGTTAATACTACTTTAATTTCAATACTATTTATTTATTTAAAGTGGTATTTTTTTATCATGCACTATATTACTATTTTAAGTAAGCATTAAATAAGTTATGAACTACTCATAAATACTACTTTAATGGCAATGGTATTTATGAATCGCATTTTATTTGGCAGCTTTATCCAACTATTTTTAAGACATTGTTATATTTAATGTTTTAATGCGATTTGTTTGGTTATTAACTTTGAGTATTTTAATTGCAATAGAATTTATGTTATGATTCGCCTTTTATTTGACATTTTTATCCAAATATTTTTTAGACATTGTTAAATTTAAAATTTAAATTTTAACGGTTCGTTTTATAAACTTTGAGTAGCGCTTACGTGCAGTATATTGCCACTGGAGGGCGAGTTCATGAGCGGCAGCTGTCCGCCGAGGGAACTGGCACTGATTGGATGCGTCACCAAGATCGAGCGATGCTGGTTGGCCTTCAATCCCGGCATGCTGCCGAGGGAGAGTCCGGCCTGGCGACGATTCACGTTCCCGTACTGACCCATAGACGGAACAACTCCGGGTCCATTGGTGGGCGGAAAGATCAGCGACGAACTGGAAGAATGTTGTATACTGTAGTTTAGCTCTGCAAGGAGACGGGAAGAGGGGTAAACAATGGCATTAAAAGACTTTGCTTTACCGATTGCTGAGTGCCTCGGCCGGTGCCCCGGAGCTGCTGGTCATTGTGAACTCCTGGGCATTGACGTTCAGCCTGTTGGCATTGGCACCACTTGCACCACCATCACCACCATCACCATCACCACCGCCGCCGCCACCAACGGCTGGAGCGGCCAGCTCTCCGCGCACATCTGAGACAGAGTCATTAAGGTGTGTGTTTTTTTTTTTTTTTTTTGGGGGGTGGGGTGGGTCGAGGTGCCCAAGAGTGTATGTGATGAGGTTGGGGGACAGGACAACATTGTGTGGAGGGGGGCGGGGCGGAATGGACAGGGTATGAGACAGAGATATGAAAAGAATCAAAAGAAAAATGTGGTCTCAGTAAGTAATCGTTGAAACTGATAAGCTTGAAGCGAACAAAACAGAGCAACCAAAGCTGAGCTGGCTGAAAGTCATCCTCAACTGAGATAAGATCAAAAATTATGCTACAAGTCTTGGAGTGTTAATTTGTATACCCTTGCAGAGGATACTATAATTTTGGTCAGAAGATTATGATCAGGATTAATAGGGCAGTTGATATAGCCATGTCCGTCTGTCTGTCTGTTTCAATACCGTTTGCGAGCTTAGTTTAAAAGATAGCGATTTGAAACTTTTACTTTTAACTTTCACAGATAAAATTTGAAAAGTGCCCCGATCGGACGTCTATATCCTATATAGGGACAATTGGATATAACTTGCAAGAATTGAAGATATTTCGCGCAGTATAAAGCTATTGACATGAATCTTTCCAAATCTTATTTTTAAATGCGTCCTTGATCAGGGTAAAAGGACGTACCGATCAGACGTCTATATCTTATAGCTTCCATAGGAATAATGGGGGGAAATCGATACAAATTGGATGTTTTTCAGGATATTTCTCGCAGTATATAAGCTATTGAGAAAAATCTTTCCAAATCTTTTTTTTTTATGCATACCTTAATCTGGGTTAAGGGACGTACCGATCAGACGTCTATATCTTATAGCTTCCATAGGAATAATTGTTACACTTTTGTTATTCTTCTCGCTACTTTTGCAATTTTAGCAATTTCAACAAAGCCTGAAAGGGTATTAAAACTTCGGCTTGCCGAAATAAGCTTCCGTTTTCGTTGATTATAAATTTAGGCCTCTTGTTCTACCATATATCAGCATCCCAAAACAGCATTATGAATTCACTTTGTAGTATCCAAAATTGGATATATATTATTGGTAGTTAAGTAGCGTAGTCACCTTCCTGAGTTAAATGCATTCATCTACAACTTATTTATCAGATTTATGAGATCAAATCACGATGATCACAAAATGCGTATTTAAAAACTATCAGAGAAATAAAGTCGATCGAAAGCCAATACAGCTGACAATTGTGATTCTACAGCACGGAGCACCCCGCCAAGCAGCCAAGCGAAGAGGAGAATTTCTAGGGAATGACTAAAACAACTCACTTGGCGGCCTGTATATATCCATGGCGGGTTTGCCCCTCATCTGTCCCGTCTGATTGCCAGGTACATTGAAAGCCAGACTTCGTCGTTTGTTGATATTCTGAAATCGCATACGGAAATATGGTAACTTTTGGTTATCGATACGATACGGTATACGGTGGCGACAACTCACCTGTTGATTCGAGGTGCGCACAAAGCTGCGTTCCCGGGAGATAACGCCGGGCATCATGGGCTGAAATTCAGGTGACTTGCGCACCTTTCGCGGATCATTCTGTTGGCCATTCAGACTGGCCTGGGCTTGTTCGACTTTCTCGGCCATCTCGCGAGTACTTTCGAGTACTGCCTCTGCTCTAATTGGGTAAACTTAATTGAAGATGAAAGCCTAATCTTTGGTGGATTGTCCTCCGGTTAATCGGTTTACAATTGGGATTCCGTGGAATAAACTTCTATATATGCGGCTTCAGTATTTGAGTAAATTTGTACATATCACAATAGTTGGTTTCCGTTCCTTCTTTTCCTTACTTCCTCTGTCGAGTTGAGTTCTCTTCTTAATACGATGTGAGGGATATGTTTCCCTTTTTGCAGATTCAGATTGCTGGGTCTGCAATGCAATAAAAAGTATCTGTGTGTGAGAAACCAAAACTTTAGCCCTGAGCCAAACCCATAACCCGTTCACCTACTCATATATCAAGTAAAGATACACAAAAACTGTTTGCCCAAGATTCGAGAGGGAGGCACACTACTACTTGATCTCTTCGAGCAACCGGCTTTGTGGACGAGCGTAGGAGTTGCATCTGGCTTCGGGGGCCTCTGGCTGGAGCACTTCGTCTCCGATCATGACATCAGCCTCCGAGTAATTCTTTTTCAGCGACCCACAAGGAATCCGGAGCGATTCTTCGCGAAAGATACACACCACTTGGTACAGTTGTACCTCTTAGACTTGAAACTTTTGAAACTAACTAACTAAAATATTAAGTTTTTTCTTTTATGATTTCATCAAATACTACAAAATGTTTTGTTGCTTGTAAATAGGCAGCTAATTGTAGTTGGTATTTAAAAACATAATAATTTACATATTTAAATTCTGTCTTTTGATTTAAAAGTATTAATAATATTTTTGTAAAACACTTAAAGTTTTGTTTAATTCCTTAGGACTTAAGGCCAAGAAGAGTCCCACATAAGGTAGTTCGACCGTAAATGACTACAGCCTCAACTATGTGAACTTGCCTCGTTAATTGCTCGACAGTCTATTCCAAGATTAGCAAACAGAGTGTTCGGCTTGAGCTGGGCATGGATTTATGAATCAGCCAGTGGATGTGGATACTCACCTTTTAGTGCAAAAGTGTTTCTTCCAAATTGTTTCGTTGTTGCTGCTGCTTGAGCTTTGTTTATCTCTCTCTATATAAAGTATATAGATGGGTTTGTTTGTTTGTGCGTTGCTATTCGTCGATTCGATTGCTAGTGGTGCTGCAGCTTAGTTGTTCGTATAAAGATATTTATCTACTTCGTAGATACGCTCTTTCGTGTCTCGTTTAATAATGCTTGGCATGCGCCAAGTCGAGCCATAAGCGGTGCCAAAAAATAATTAATATTTCAAAGCGACCCTCCACGCCCCAATATTCCGAATGGGCAGGAATACTAGATGGTTATGGATTTGCGGGCTTCCAGATACAGATACAAATGCACAGGCACACAGATACACAGATACACGCATACGTATACGCACAGTGATCACAATTGATTGTAGTGCTGTTGTTGTGGCTGCTGTGCGAGCGAGAGGGCGCGATGAGTCAATGAGCGGGTGTCTCGTTAAGTATACGCACCGTTGGTATCGTCTATTTTTGGTTTGTCGCTTTGTGCTGCTTGTTCTCGGCTCGTTGTGCTCGTCAATTAATACAATTACAATTACAATTCCGTTTAGTTTTTGTTCGCTTTATTTTCGTTCGTTTTCTTTTTGTGTGATTTTTCACTCTCTCTTAATGCAGATCGCTCGCTAAATAGTTTTATTGTTCGGATTACTCACAACTAACACATACGCTCACTACACGCATACATCGCCAAAGTAGGGGGATTATTAATTCTTATTTATATTTATATTTGTTTCATGTTTAGCCTGCACGCGCTGTTTGTTTTCCCCCGACTTGTGCGCCGTATACTTTGGCAATTGCCAAAAATTGTTCACATGTGCCGCCGCATCTATATTTATAGTATATGACAGTGCTGCGAATGATGACTGTATCGCAGCACTATGTAGATATATCTATAAACCTACATGCAGTTGGCGTTTGCTTCCGTTTCCGCCAGTCAAAAACAATAACAACGGATGGGGCAAAAACAAGACAAAAAAAAATATATACTCTATTTCATATTATTGGTCTGATTTATTTAGCATTTCAGTGACCGCCGCGGCAATATGATTTCCGCTCGCAAACTGTTTGTCTATTTTTAAATAGAACTCAAGAAAGAATTCGGGGAGGAAACTTATGTACACGGCATGAATCACATAATGGCGGTGCGGACTCAGCTCCCAAATCGTTTTATAGGAAAATATAAAGGATCGGGTTTGGGATTCGATTAAATAATTACTATTAAATTATAGAACTCGGAGCTGCGACGTCTCGGGTTTTAGTTTTACTTCAGGTTTTCATGGGTTCGTTGCTGTTCGATCGAGACACTATATCTGCGGGGTATATCTATTTATCGATGTACGCCGTATTATGTAGGCATGTATTTTCGCACGTATGTGAGGATGTGAGTAACGCTGCTGGCTGCTACACTGGGCGCAGGCTTTAACTTAAAAATTAAATCATCGGCGCGAGCGATCAGTTGAAGACTAAAGACTTGATGAATCGCCCCGTCGCGATCGCAGCCGAAAGCTCTTCCAAACAGTTGTGCTCTCTCGGTTTTCGGTTCGATTCTTCGGTTCTCTTTGCAGCACACAAACGAACTAAAGTGGTGGGAAAATGCGAGAGCCATCACATCCCACTGAGGGTTGTCGAGTTACCCGAACAGCAAATAGAAACATATAACAAGATCGCCTTCGTACACAAATGTTCTTTATCCTTATAACAAGAGTTTCAATTCGATACATAAACGCTTACAGAAGGGACAACTATGCAAGATGACAAATCAATTAAACAAGAAAGTAAACTTGTCTGCCTTGGTTCGTCGTGGAAATGTTTTTGATACTAGGGAAAACAGATGACATCCTATCGCTGATAAAATTCTAACTCAATTTATGATCCACTTTTGGCTAACCCTCGCCACTTCTCACGTTCCTTGCACACAAGTTCAAGTAAAATATGGGTATAAATACAATATTGATCGGTAAAATTACTCAAAAGATTTCAACACAATTAGGCAGCGGTTGGAGGCTCAGGCCATCTTGTTCCAATGCTGGCGAGAATAAATACGGAGGTGGGGACAAGGACGAGAAGGAGAACGACGACAACGAGGATGCCTACTTGGCGGGCGAGGCTATGGAGTTGTTCAGAGAGTTGTTTAACTGCTCCTCCTGATCCTTGTCCAATCCAAGGGCTGTGGTCAGCAGCTTGACCACACACCGCTGCTCATGCACCTCGCCCTTCTCATTGGACGTAATGTCCTTTTCTAGCTTTAGCTTCTCTTCGGCGGCCATCAGGATGCCCTCCTCGATGGTACTCTCGGATATGAGTCGATAAATGGTCACCGGACGCTGCTGTCCCATGCGGTGACACCGATCCTCGGCCTGCTTATCGTTGTACGGATTGAAGTCGATGTCGTGAATGATGCAGGTGTCGGCAGCCGTCAGGTTGATGCCAACGCCACCGGCTTTGGTGGAGAGCAGGAACACGAAAATGCTGTCGTCCCCATTGAAGTCGGTGATCAAGTCCTGGCGCACATTTACGGCGGTCGCTCCGTCCAGGCGGCAGAAACCGAACTTTCGTACCCGCAGATACTCCTCCACAATGTCCAGCATCATGGTGAACTGACTGAAGAGCAGAACACGATGTCCCTCTTCCTTCAACTTCGGAAGTAGTGTATCTAGGTATGCAAACTTCCCGGAATCGCAGATCAACTTGTCGGGTATTTTCACGTCGTAAAACTCCTGGAAAACGTAGCAATTTAGCTATTTTCAATTAGCTTACACTCTGGCAGGAACTCACATGCTTGTTGCACATCTGATAGACCTGAAAATCCGACATAACGGCCAGCTCTTCAAAGATGTATTGCTCGTTGGTCTTCTTGTAGGAACTGGCACTTGCCAGGCGCTTGGCAAATCCTCGCAGAATCTCGTCGGTAAAATAGTGACGGCATAAAAGCGGATGGTTGGCAATGCGTCGCATTTCCATCATGATCGCTATGCCAGCCCGATCACTGCTACTGCAAACCTCACCCTTGTTGTTGGAATAATACTCAACCACTTCCTTATAATAGTGCTTTTGTTGGGTGCTCATGGGTACTTTTTCCTGCAATTAAAATATCGAATTTATTTCTTCATTAAAAGGCTTGTCCTTAAACATTCGTACATACCACAAGACTTAGCTTCTTCGGCAAGTTCTTAAGGACATCTTTTTTAAGGCGTCTGAGTACAAATGGTTTCATGATGCGCTTGGCTCTCTGGATCTGTGTTTCCTGGAATTGAGACACCTCCTCCTGGTCGCCATCACTTTTGCCCTTCTGCAAAGAGAATGTGATTAGTTATGTTGTTTGCTTTTTACTTTGTAATTCCCACCTTGACGAACAATGATTTTATGTCCTCTATGCTCTTGGCAAAGAACTTGGGCATCACGAAACACAACAGGGAGATCAGCTCGAGCAAATTGTTCTGCAGCGGAGTTCCGGTGAGAAGGATGCGCATCCTGGCATTGATAGTTATAAGGTTGGCATAGCGTTGCGTGGTCATGTTCTTCAACATGTGGGCTTCATCGAAGATGACGTAGTCCAACTTGCAAACACGGAACATTTTCCTCTCCTCTGGCGTGGATCCAACAATGTGGTAACTATTAAAATGTGAGTAGAGTTTATAGCTTAGAATCTCCGTGACATTTGAAGCACTCACGTGGTCAAAAGAACATCGAAGCCAGTAAAGCCATCTTTAGCAAAACGGCCGCGCATTCTCCGCCGTTCGTCCTGCGAGCCGTGATACTTTTCCACCACCAGTTTGGGGCACCAGCGGCTGATCTCCGCCTCCCAATTGTCCAGCGTGGACGAAGGAACCACAATCAAGTGGGCCGCCTGGCTGAGACCATTCTCCTTGAGGTAAGCCAGAAATGCAATCACTTGAATTGTCTTGCCCAGACCCATTTCATCCGCCAAAATGCCATTCATTTCCTGTTTGTGCATCACCGTGAGCCAGTTGAGACCAATTATCTGGTAGTCAGCCAGCTGTAAGCTGGCAGCGAAGAAAGTAACTTATATAAAGTACAATCAAGGAGTAAACTGGATAGCACTTACTCGGTGGTAAGGAGCTTAGGTTGCTCCACAATGCCGGCACCATTGGAAATGGCTTTCTCCAAACGGGACACCATGTTGTTGCACTTACTCAGAATGGTGGCCACCGTGTTCTGTTTGTTGATCAACTCTTGGGCGTAGTTCAGGAGATCACCCGACATCCTGATGCTCTCCAGCTTTCTGCGTAGCCCGGCCCAATCACTAAAAGGCCGCACTTCTAGGATGGCTAATGCTTTCTTTTCGGACAGCGTCTTAACAGACTGTAGCTCAATGAGTGTGGCCTCGTTCATGAACTGGAACACCTTTTTGCGCTGTCCTGTCATCTTGGTGGACATCTCGGTGTCGCTGTCATCGCTGTCGTACACCTGATCCTTGGACTGCTTCACATCCTCGTCGTCCGAGTGGTCGTTATCTGAGAAGTGGCCTTGGGAGGTTCCGCTGGTCCCATTTGAGCTGGGCTTTAGCTTGGCCTTGACCAGCGGGCCATTCTGGCCCTTGGGCTTGCAGTTTTCCCGTAGGTAACGCACAGAGGCGGCCACATCCCAATTAGTGCGGGATAGTGACTCTTGAATAGCCTATGAACAAATTTGAATCTACATTTAATTCGCTTTTTGTGTTAAATATTAAAAGGTGTGTAAAAAATTCAAAAATTGCTTTTTCCTACTAAAAACCTTTATAACTTTGTTACAGTTGAATATCTATTTATTTTCAGAATATGGATTTGTACTATGAAACCTTTAATTTCTTTTAAATTTAAATTAAAAATCTGTCAAATTGTTAAGCAAATAAAACTTTGTATATCACCCAAATTGAAAATGTTTATATTATAAACTCAAAAATCAATGGAAATATTACCGACAAATTAATTTAATTTTTGTAAAATAAATATTTTTTAACTACAAATTTGTGAATTTAAATTATTATAACAGAAAAAATTTCAAAATTATATTAAAAAAACAATGGGACTTAACCTTTCAACGTAAAGGCCAATTTTTTAAAGAAAGTAGTGCTGTTACTTAGAAATGGTAAAACAGGTACATAAGTAAGGAATTTTTATACACGAGGGTATAGGGATGTTCGCACCCCCGTCAGCGACGCCCCTGGCCAACCGACAGCTGTTCGCAACGCCGGGCCCGAACCGAATCGCCATGTTCCGCAAAAACAGACGCATGGACGCGCGCTTCCCCGCCTTTCCCCCCATTTTTTATCTTGGACGTTGGAACACATACCATTGTGTCAAACTGTGGCGAAATCTTGGCGGCTGCCATGTAGCGCTCCTCTTTCTCCTTGACGGTCAGCTCCAGCTTGGTCTTCTTGGGCGTCTGAGAGTCGTTTCCGTCACTGTCACTGTCCGCCATCACCTGGATGCGTTTCTTGCCGGGCACACGCTCTGAAAACAGGCATTTAATTCACCAAACACCAGTGGGAATTTCAGCTCTTCAAAAGTACCAGTTTTCGCAGGACCTGCGGCGACAGAGGAGGCACTCTTGTTGATGCGAAACTGTCGCAGGTCGCTGAGACTCGACTTGGCGGGCGAGGACGCGGACGCTGATGCGGCCACTGGGCTGTCCGACATCGTGGAACAGGGCGAAACGCTTCCTGGCAATTTGTCAGTCCTTATTCACGAATTTTGTTTGCAAATCCAACGATCGTGAGGTGGTATTTGTGAATTTGTGCCTGGTAGTGGGGCCGTTGTGCTCTGCAACAAAAACCCTGTTCCATCGAGCGAATGCGGTCACACTTTGCCGCCTATTTAAAAAATTACCATCAATGGTAATATAACTTGCTATATAGGTTTAATCTTAATAAATTCATAAAAAAAATCTATCAAATCGCGAGAAATGTTTAGCATTTGAATTGTCAAACAGCTGACACTCCTAACTAAACTATTTTTAAGTTTTGTGTGTTTTGAACAATTGAAATTAGACTTCCTTATTTTGTTTCATAGTAAATATGGCATTCTACGATACTACTACATTACAAAGTTTCAATTGATTTTAAATGAAAAAGAAAGGACTCTGCTTTCAACGATTTCTGGAATTACTTAAGATTATCTAAGACTTTTTTTTTGGCGAGATAAGGTTTAATACATGAAATTGCTGTTTTTTTCCAATTTCCTCTTGTGCTCTTTGAAAACAGCCAAAACCGGCGTAGAAATAGCTAGATTTGAACAGCGTTGCCAGATGCGCCAATTCAATCGATTTATCGCCTTTCTCTCTCCCGACAATCGAAACTTCGCGACGCGTTGCAACCCTCGCTTTTTTTCGCTTGCTCTTGTAGGTTAATTGAAAACACTTTAATTGCAAATAAACCGAATCAAACCCCAGGGCGAACCGAAAAACTAAAAAACATGGCTGGCGGCAACACCCCGCGTGTGATCCAGGTGACCAACATAGCGCCGCAGGCCACCAAGGACCAGATGCAGACGCTGTTCGGCAACATCGGCAAGATAGAGGAGATCCGTCTGTACCCGACCATCCGGGACGTATCCTGTCCGGTTCAGTCGCGCATCTGCTACGTGAAGTACACGGAGACGACCAGTGTGCCGGTGGCCCAGCACCTGACCAACACGGTGTTCATCGATCGCGCCCTGATCGTCATCCCGGTGCTGGCCATTCCCGAGGAGTACCGGGCCCTGGAGATGCTCAAGAACGGTACCATTGTGCCGGGTCTCCAGAAGCCGGACTCCAAGCTGCCGCCGGAGGTCATCAACCGCATCGAGGGCCAGCTGCCGCAGCAGGTGATCAAGACGTATGACCCCAAGTTGGTCGAGTTCAATCTGCCGGAGTACCCGGCCCTGCCCTCCTTCTACGATGCTCGCAAGATCGAGGAGATTCGGCGCACCATAATCGTGTGCGACGTGAAGAACGAGTGGCGTCTGGACGACCTAATGGACTGCTTTCAGCGTGCCGGCGAGGTGAAGTACGCCCGCTGGGCCGAGAAGGACAACAAGACGTACTGCATGATCGAATTCTGCGAGCAGACCAGCATTATCCACGCCCTGCGCATGCAGGGCCAAGAGTTCAAGGGCGGCCACCTGAGCGTCTACCACTCCACATACTCCATAACCAAGCCGGAGGCCAAGTCCAATGAGGCAGCCCAGGCGGAGATTGAGGAGGCCATGACCATTGTAAAGGAGGCGCAGAGTATGATCTCCGCCGCCATTGACCCGGTGATCGGTATGCTCGCCAAGGACAAGCGGCGTAGGTCGCGATCTCGTTCTCGTTCCCGCGAACGTCGCACTAGTCGCTCTCGATCGCACCGCTCCACATCGAGGCGGCGGTCAAAGCGCTCTGGCTCCAGGGAGCGTCGCAGTGTGTCGCGTTCCCGGCGCTCACGGTCGCGGGGAAAGCACTCATCGCGATCCCGCAGCAAGCGCTCCAGGTCCCGGCATCGTCGCAGCACCTCGCGTTCCAGGAGATCGCGCTCCCGCGGTGGCAAACACTCTCGCTCGTCAAGATCGCGTGGCAAGCGCTCTAGGTCCCGTCATCGTCGCAGCACCTCCCGCTCGCGTAGCTCTCGCTCCCACGGAGCTGGAGGTGGAGCCAGTGGAAACGGCAAGCGTTCCCGGTCTCGTGAGCGCAGCAAGAAGTCGCATCGCAGCGAAAAGCACTCTTCGCGTTCACCCCGGTCCAGGAGCAAGCGCAGCTCACCCTCACCGCCGCCGGCAACCAGCAGCAGCAAGTCACGCTCCAGTCGCAGCAAGGACCCGGCCCTCGTGTCCTCCAAATCATCGCGACGGCGCGATCGCTCACGCACTCCCGAAGCACGCAAACTGAAATCCATCTCCGAGGACTTGGAGGTGAAAAGCTCGCGCTCCAGCGCCGATTCGAAGTCACGTAAATCGGTGAGCGTTGAAAAGTCGGACAACATGGACATCTCCAACTCCCCCTAGGCCTAGAAAGATTGCACACTATTTTATAATAAATACAAAGCTTAAGTAACCCCGTCTGCACAATAACCCGATACCCATTATCCTCCATGAGATTTGTATTCCATTCACACTCTGTCCTACTTCCCAAGCATAAAGTCTAATTAAAAATGCAGCATTTACGCATTATTTATTTAAGGGAAACCACTTGATATGTGCAACATGCTTAAGGATTGGCCAGGATTTGTTGATGTGATCTTGAAATTTCTTACTGAATACAGTTGCTTTATTTATTGGGATAATTCTTTGGAAATAAAGCTGATTGATTTAATGAAAGGTAGTAATTTATTAAAATGTAATACAAATGCGTTGGTGTTAAAAAAAAACACCAAAAAGCAGGGTTATACGCTATTCTTAAATTACATGGAGCAGTTAGCTTTGAACGTTTTCCTTCATAAAGATAATTTGCTTAAAAACGTTGATTTCATCATGACTATTGAAATCGACTCGTTACGAGGTAGAAAGTGTAGCCATTTTTGCGCAGTGTATCATACAGCTGAAGTTTGTGGGAGCGTCGGAAAAGCTTTTGAGCTTTCATCCAATAATATGTCTGCGATGGCGGCGAATCGCGACCAGAAGTCGAGTGATATTACAGCGCGGTAGTCGCTTTTTCTTGTATTAAATTGTTTTCCATTTTTATTAAGAGTGAAATAATTACAAAATGTCTGCAGCAACTAAAGGTAATTTAGTGCATCCATCTGGATATGTTAATACTTGGCGCGGCTTAATGCTAAATGATCTTATACGGCCGTCTGAACTTTGGACTTGTTGGTGTCTTATCTGATGCTCAATCCCCCCACCCCCGCACTCAGCCGGTTGCACTTTGGACCTGTTGAATCGAAAACAAAAATCCGCTTTCGTTTTTTACTAAATTCGTGCTATCACTCTTTGCCTACGCACATTATACATATATGTTCTACATCTGTCCGCATATCTGTCCCATAAAAGGTATCTATATTGTGGCTGCCAAGCGCACGGCCTTTGGAACCTTCGGTGGATCCCTGAAGGGCATCAACCAGACCCAACTCCAGACGACTGCAGCAAAGGCTGCTCTGGATGCCGCCGGTCTGAAGGGTGAGCAGGTGGACACCGTCATCGTCGGAAACGTGATTGCGGTAAGTAGGGCAAAGTCTTAGTCCTTAGAGATCCTTTTATAGAGTGGAGAGCTTCATTAAGCACAAGTTGACAAAATCCCTTATTTGTTGAAAGGATTTATTTCTGGCTATAAAACATTAATACACATAACCTTTAGGACTTCACCATTTTAGATACATATGTATTTTACAACACATATTTACATAGGCTAGTTAGCAGTCTTCAGTCATCATTGTTTTATTGTTTTAAAGATTGTTTGATTTTGAGTGCCCAATCTTACTCGAACTCAAGACTTGGCTCAGATTTTAACTAAAAAAGTTAACAATTGTATTCAGATATTATAATATCCAAACCACAAAATATATTAATGTATATTTAAACAATAAATACAATTATTGGTTATATAAGAAAGAACCAACCAAATTCTATAATTTTGTATTGTATTTAATAAGTTGCAATCACTGAATGCCGTATCCCCAAAGTAAGAGTTCCCAATCCTACACCTTGCAGTCCTCATCCACGGATGGCATTTATGTACCCCGCCATGTGGGTCTCAACTGCGGCGTGCCCATCGAGAAACCCGCCCTCGGCATCAACCGATTGTGCGGCTCCGGGTTCCAGTCCATCGTCAACGGAGCCCAGGACATCCTGGTTGGTGGTGCTAAGGTGGCTCTGACCGGCGGTGTGGAGAACATGTCCCAGAGTCCGTTCATCGCGAGGAACATGCGCTTCGGCACCACCTTGGGCGCCAACTACAACTTGGAGGACGCCCTGTGGGCTGGCCTCACCGACACCTACTGCAAGCTGCCAATGGCGCTGACCGCCGAGAACCTGGCCGACCAGTATAAGATCACCAGGGAGCGCGTCGACGAATTCTCGCTGCTGTCTCAGAAGAACTGGGAGAAGGGCCAGAAGGAGGGCGCCTTCGACGCCGAGATCACACCCATCAAGCTGAAGGTTAAGGGCAAGGAAGTGGACTTCGTGGTGGACGAGCACCCTCGTCCCAAGACCACCATCGAGGGTCTGAACAAGCTGCCATCGCTCTTCAAGAAGGGCGGCGTTGTGACGGCCGGAACTGCCTCCGGAATCTGTGATGGTGCCTCCGCTGTGATTGTGGCCTCAGAGGAGGCCCTCAAGGAGTACAACCTGAAGCCTCTGGCCCGTCTGGTGGCCTTCTCTTTTGTGGGTGTTAAGCCAGAGATCATGGGCATTGGCCCAGTGCCCGCCATTCAGAATGTCCTAAAGGTTGCTGGCAAGAAACTGGAGGACATTGATCTGATTGAGGTAATGAAACGTATGCTTTACATTTAGAAACGAAAATTAACCCTATAACTTCCAGATCAACGAAGCCTTTGCCGCCCAGACCCTGGCTTGTGCCGATGCCCTGAAACTGGATCCGTCCAAGCTGAATGTAAATGGCGGTGCCATTGCTTTGGGACATCCCCTGGGAGCCAGTGGCTCTCGCATCACTGGCCACCTAGTTCACGAGTTGCAGTGAGTTTTCGAAACTCAATATCAAGAATCATATCTTGCAATATATTCTCCCTTTTTTCCAGGCGCAAGAAGCTGAAGTACGGCATTGGATCCGCCTGCATCGGAGGTGGTCAGGGTATTGCCTTGCTCCTGGAGGCTGTCTAATCTCAGAACTCTGGAACTTATCCTGCATTTACACTTAAACTAGTGCTACAAATTCCGTTTTGAAACTCCCCCGATAGTAATAAAGAGATTAATTTAACTTTACAATTTATTCAATCATCTGCGAATGGAAGTTGATCAGCTTTCTACAAGAAAGACAACAAGTTGGTGTTTATACTATAAAATTTCTATGCTCGCGCTGCTTAAAATGCCGATCGGGATGTTGGGCTGGCTGGATGAAAAGGGGACACCAGCCCGCTGTCCCAGGAAATCTCTTGAAGGGCTTACATTACGAGTACATGAACTTGGGATGACATGTGGACGCGATTAATTCGTCTGGGCACTGGTGGAGAAGAGCGCCAGGGCACCGCTGGCGATGCCCACCGAGAAGATGTAGTTGATGAATGGCGTCGAGTTCTTCAGAATGAAGAAGCTGATGAAGATGATCACGGCCAGATAGATGGCGTTGTTGTAGAAGATGGAGAAGGTGGTGGCCTCGTAGTCGGCCACTTCGTTCTTCTTCCACAGGATGCGCTCGTCCTTCTCCTTGCGCGTGACCTTCTTATCGTCGCCCACCTGGCGATTGACCTCGCGGGTCACCGCCTCCTCCCTGCGGCCGGCAATCTTATGCTTCAGCTGGAACTTGATGTTCTTGTAGGCGGTGGCCATCAGATAAGTGCTAGCCGCCGTCACCAGGACGAACAGGATGGAGCTGGGCCACAGATCCATGTTGTGGATGCGCCAGAAGAGCCCTGCAAGGCACAACATTCATTCATCATTCGTCCCAAAACATACAACGTGTCACTTTACTCACAGATTGGAACGGCCGACACGATAAAGGCATTGCCGTAGAAGAGCGCCGAGGACTTGGTGCTCACGTTGCGGCTGAAATCCTGCAGCAGCAGCTCCTCTTCCTTGGTGAAGCCAGAGGACTGCACTTTCTGTTGCTTGCCGGATCCCATTTTCGTTGGATTTTCGTGGAGAAAGTTACTACAAAGCGGAGACGAGGCAAAGACTGAGGTGAGGTGTACACGAATGCAAGAATGCGAGTCGGTTTCGGCACCGACGAATTGTGACGTGTAAACGTCAAATGGCAGGGTTGCACTGCAGCTGTCAATGACAGCTCTGGTAATCGATTGTCGATTATAGACACTGAAAATAATTTTTGGGGCGTTGAAAGTTGCTTTACAGAAAGAAAATAGCAACAAATTTGGATTGATTGTACTTGTATAATTTCAAATTAAAAAATTATAATCGTTAAATACACAATAACTAAAAGCAAACCTTTTTATTTTTAGTTGTTTGTCAACTGTTCTATTTAACATTGTACGTTTCACTTAAAATCTGCATTGCATTGGGTAAACATATCACAGCTATCTTTGTAATTTATTGATAAATAAAATAATATAATTTAATTGATTTATATGTTGTTGTTTTATTTAAAAAATAAAAATAGTAAAATTTGTATAGTCCTCTAAATGTTTAGCTTGGTTGCTGAAATTATAAAAAAGTAATGAATACACCAGTATGCGTATAAATTTAGTTTATTTTCTTAAGCAAAGAGTGATAGGAAATCGTGGCAAATCCGATTGCCCATCTAACCCCCTTTGCTACACCACTGCCTATCGATAGCGCAACAAGTTCTGCGGCAGCTGTGTTTGTTTGTTAAAATTGTTTCGTTTAAATAATATTAATAGGTGAATAAATCTTCTTCAGTTTTTTTGAGTTTTTAATTTATTTATTATTTTAATAATTAATCCGAATTACGATCGAAGTTGTTGGCGGCATAAGTAACCAAAAAGAGAAGAAACCGGCATCCGTCCAAAGGTCACTCACAGTTGTTTGCTTCTCTCCTACATTTTAGTTTAAAATGCTGCGTTCGAAAGTCCTGAGTTTGGTGACCCGTAGTGGCTCCAACCGCCTGATGTCCACCGCCACTAAGTTGACCACAGTGGAGGTCAACGACAAGACCGGAATCGCCACCCTCACAATGAACCGCCCACCCGTAAATGGGCTCAACTTGGAACTGCTGCAGGATCTGAAGAGCTCTATCGATGAAATCGAAGGCAACAAAAGCCGCGGACTCATTCTGACTTCGGTAAATAAGATTTAAAAATGATTAGGGTTCAAATACATAGAACACTATTTAATTCAACCATAGGCTAGTTCGACGATATTCTCCGCTGGCTTGGATATCCTGGAGATGTACAAACCGGATAAGGACAGGATTCGGGCCTTCTGGACTCAATTGCAAGAGACATGGCTGGCACTGTATGGCAGCAGTGTTCCCACAGCAGCGGCCATCAATGTGGGTACCTTGTGAGCTCCTAGGATTCATCTTCTAACTAGCCCATACCATACATTTTAGGGCCACTCCCCCGCCGGCGGATGCCTACTGGCTACTTCCTGCGAGTACCGAGTCATGTTGCCAAAATTCACAATCGGCCTGAATGAAACACAACTGGGCATTGTGGCACCCAAGTGGTTCATGTCCACCTTCCTCAGTGTCTTGCCACAACGGGAGGCGGAGCGCGCCCTCAACCAAGGACGCATGTTCACCACAGAGGAAGCCCTGAAGGTGGGCCTCATCGATGAGACGGCCAACAGCAAGGAGGAGGCCATTGAAAAGTGCACCGCCTTCATTGGCACCTTTGCCAAGGTCAATCCGCTGGCTAGGTCACTGACCAAGCAACAATTCCGGGCTGCCGATCTCCAGCAGCTGGAGAACGAGCGGAAGGACGATCTGGAGAAGTTCCTCTTCTTTGTGAACCAGCCAGCGGTGCAAAAGGGTCTGGGCATTTATCTCGAGGGTCTGAAGAAGAAGGCCAAGAAGCAATAAACAAAGGATTTTATATTTTTTTTATTTTGTAATAATAATAAAAGCATTTTGAATTCAATCTCATTTGTGCAAACTAAAAGCAACACGGTTGATTGGTTTTAAATTTGCCTAATTTAAATATTTTATTTTTAATACATAGAAGGCAAAATTTAAACTATTTTTAATTGAGCTTAATAAACAAAAGGTGTAGTCAACTAATTTACAATATTAACAAGGTATATTCTAGAGTAAGGTAAGTCTTTTATAACTTTTTTGTCATTTGTCTTTTTAGTTTAGGCTTTAGGTTTAGATCTAGGTACAAAAATTACAGATTACTAGATAGTTTACTGTAGGAACAAAAGTGTTTTGCTTTTTAAATTGCTATTTGAATTTGATTGTATTCGATAATTCAAAACCGGGCAGCTCGATAGGTGATAACAATTGTCTGGAAAATTTCCATCGAGGATCAGTAGTTGTTTAGCAGCTGTAGATTAGAATTGTTACATTCGCTTACAGAGCTTTTTGTTAGACTTTAAAATATTGTAACAATTTAGAGTTTAAAATATTGCAACAATTTAAGATAAATTACAAAGAATTGTTTTACTTGGCAACATAAAAATAAGCTTTTAGCCAAAGCCAGTACAAAGGTCATCTTTCATACATACCAAAGAAAAATGCTGCAGTCGAATCTCTTAAGATTTGTGGCTCGCGGGAGCCCAAAAAGATGGATGTCCACTGCCACCAAGTTGACCACAGTGGAGGTTAATGATAAGACCGGAATCGCTACCATTACAATGAATCGGCCTCCGGTCAATAGCCTAAACGTCCAGTTATTGATGGACTTGCAGTCCTCCATCAGAGAAGTCGAGAACAACAAATGCCGGGGCCTCATTTTAACCTCCGTATGTGGTTTCCATAAATGATTAAATTATGTAAATAATATTTGAATTATTTGCAGGCACTTCCCACTGTGTTTTCAGCTGGCTTGGATATTCGGGAAATGTATAATACGGACAAGGAGCGACTCCGAATCATTTGGACTGAACTGCAAAAAGCCTGGATTGCCCTCTACGGGACCAGTTTACCCACTGCAGCAGCAATCAATGTGAGTTGTAGTGGCCGGGATCTGAAGAAGCTTTAAATCTGTAGCATTATCCTAGTGTACTAGTAGTATTTATACTTTATGCTTTGATTAACATTTTGATCATATAAATTTTAGCACTTTTAAAGTATTTTTTAAATTAAAACTATACACTTTCTTAATTTTTTGTACTTTAAATTGTCTTTAAGGGGCTGTCTATGTACAAATTTAAGGAGGTTATATCTACAATTTATTTGATAATTTTATTTTTTTTTAGGGTCACGCTCCAGCTGGAGGATGCCTCCTGGCCACCGCCTGCGAGTATCGGGTGATGCTGCCCAAATACCTGATCGGACTGAACGAAGCCCAGCTGGGAATCATCGCCCCCAAGTGGCTGATGTCCGGATTCCTAAACGTACTGCCTCAGCGAGTGGCAGAGCGTGCTCTCACCCAAGGGCGCCTCTTTACCACGGAGGAAGCTATCGAGGAAGGCCTGGTGGATGAGATCGTCAACTCCAAGGAGGAGGCCCTGGAAAGGTGCGCCGACTTCATCGGCAGCTTTGCTAAGGTCAATCCACTGGCTCGTGGACTGACCAAACTACAATTCCGTGCGGACAATTTCAAGGAGTTTGAAAAGATACGCGAAAAAGATTTGTCCGATTTCATAGCCCTAGCCTCACGACCAGAGGTGCAGAGGGTTATGGGTATTTATCTGGAAAACCTTAATAAAAAGGGAAGGAAGTAAAGGAAATTTATTTTAAGTAAATGCTTATTACATTTCTTAAAGTTCTGACTTTTAGTTTAAGCTTTTAATTGATGTTTATACCTATAATTTTTGACCAGACCAGGTCATGTCGGCATTTAATTTTGATATATACAAGATTTTTAAATCGTTACATTCAAAATGTGTGTATTTAATATACAAATTTGTTAATTACTAAATATCAGAAATATAAGAAATTCGTGCCTATTTTGTCTCACCTTTCGTCCACAAATGTAGAACTTATATTGATCTAACACTAACATACAAACAACTATTTACACTGCACATTTTGAGATGATAACTTAATTCGAAGATCACGAATAACAATTAATTCAGTTCAGTTCAGTTCAACCCCTTGTAATCAAGTTTAATTAATCCCTTAAAATCAATTTAACTCCTTTCATTAAAAGTAATTTATCACTGGGAAGTGTGAATTAGAACAAGTAGAACTTAAAAGTATCTATTAAAAAATCAGGAATTCTGAGACCCTCGATAACCACTTGTTGATCGTGATTTTCTGGCACCGTGTGAACTTCGCCTGGAAATGCTTAACCAGCTGATCGTTTCAGCTTGATTGTTTGTTTTCGTTGGTTCGCAACTCGACTTTGTATATGATAAACAGGTTAATTTGTTCAAATTCCTGCCTGTCGCTCAGTGCGTGATTGCTGCTCCAAATCCGAAGTCGTCGTAATGTTGCGTAACAGGCTGATAGATGCAGCCAGGCGGATGAAGCCCATCCTCTGCGGGGTTCAATCCCTTCGATCCCTCAGCCAAGGGGCGCCATCGAAGCTGACCACCATAGAGGTGGATGATAAAAGTGGAATCGCCACCTTGTCGATGAATCAGCCGCCGGTGAACACTCTGACCATGGAGCTGATGCACGACCTCATCGATTCGATCAATCAGATCGAGAGCAACCGGAGCCGCGGACTCATCCTGACTTCGGTGGGTTTGGGGTTCCCCAAAATCACTCAATCACTTTTTTATGAGTACATTATGTTTTTTCAGAGCAATGACAAAGTCTTCTCCGCTGGCCTCGATCTCAACGAGCTGCTGAATCCGGAAGTGGAGCGCTTTAAGCTATTCTGGACCCGGTTTCAGGATCTGTGGCTAGCCCTGCATCTTTGTGGTATTCCCACAGCTGCCGCCATTAATGTAAGTTCACCTGCGGATACAGATCTTACAGTTCTATGGAATAATACATAGTAATACACTTTTTCAGGGTCATGCTCCTGCCGCCGGCTGTGTTTTGGCCACTGCCTGCGAGTACCGGGTGATGCTCCCCGATCTGTCCATTGGGATCCATGCCACCCGTTTCAGCTTCGTCATCTCCAAGTGGATGATGCACTCGTACCAGAGCGTTTTGCCCCGTCGAATTGTGGAGAGGGCTCTGAACCAGGGCAAGCTCTTTGCCACCCAGGAGGCTCTGGAGGTGGGCCTCGTCGACGAGGTCTCGAGCAGCAAGGAGGAGGCGCTGTCCAAGTGCGCCGCCTTTGTGGCCACCTTCGACAAGGCCAATCCCCTGGCCAGGAGCCTAACCAAGCGCATGTGCCGCGATCCGGATGTGCGGGATTTGCTCAAGGATCGGTCGGCGGATCTGAAGGATTGCGTGGACTATGTCACATCTTCACATTTCCAGGAGGGACTGTGCAACCACCTTAAGGGTCTTAAAAATAGGAAATAGAGGAGCTCCTCAAGCTAGGTGATCAAATTGCATTTATTATATAATATATGTACGTGTATATGTGTCTATTAAAGTTGTCAATCCGAAGAGGCTTCCTGGTGCGATTCCCCCGGCAGATTGGCCAAAGCCTGTGTCATCATTTCCATAAACGAATTGATCTCTAGAATTTTGGCACGATGACGGTCTACTTCGTTGCTGTAAAGAGATGGATTTGGTTGATACTTCGATTTGGAATCTGTAGCGAACCCACTTGTTAAGCTTGAAGATCATGTCATCTATAAACTCCCTGCTGCGTTGAGCCATGCGATCCTCGCGCTCATCCACCCGTGCGGTATGGGTTGTCCTCATGCCCTCCACCAGCTGCAGCACTGCCTCGCGATCGTCCACACACTTTCTCAGCTCTTCGGGAATGGCATTCTGCTCCTGGCGACTCAGCTTGCTGGAGAGGAATTGGGTGACTACCTCCGTCATGTTGTGGGCAAAGTGACTGCAAACATCTCGCAATTGCTGGAAGATCACCTGAGCCTGCTCCACAAAGCTGGCCATTAGTTCGGAAATCTTCCGATTGAAATTTAACGTGGAATCCTGTGCGAAAAAAAGGGAGTAACTAAGGTAAACTAGCTTAGAGTAGAGTAGAGTTGAGTAGCTCACTTCAACAGCCTCGTGCAGATGGAGCTCCTGAGCCATCAGACTTTCCCACAGCTCGTTTAGGGCGTCCTCAAAGTGGGCATTCAGGGTATCCAACTGGGACTGCAGGGCTTCCAAATCATCGTCGCGCTGGTCCAGTTCCCTCCACTTCAGGCGCATCTCGTCGAAGGTTCGCTCCTTGTACTGTAGGAACTGCTCGATTTGCCGTTGACCTTGAGCCTGCAGCTCCTCCTGTCCCTCGTGCAGGCTGGCCTTGAAGTCGCGAATCTCCGCGTCCCGCTCACCGAATCGCTCCAGGCCCAGGCGGTAGATCTGCTGGGTGAGCTCGTACACATCCTTGGAATACTCCTCGTAGAGCTCCTGAGCCTGTGCCCCCACCAACATCAGAATGCGCCCCTCCTCGTCGTCTCGCCACAAGGACTCGTACAGCTGCTGACCATCCAGATGCTCCACAAAACTGGAGGCCAGCCTGTCCGCCTCGGCCATTTCACGAGCCTTCGTTTCCAGGCCTTGGATCTCACGCTCCTGTTTGTCCTCGATTTCGCGCAACTCTCGACTATTCATGTTTGGCAAAAACATTACTCTTGGGATAAGTAAGGCAGAACCAAGGACTAGACTCACTAGAAACGCTTCTTGGCCTCCTCCTTCACCTCTGTCTTGATGAAAATGTACTCGTAGTAGCGCAACTGGGGCAGGATGGCAGTCACATAAAGGGACAACGGGAAGTCCGGCAGTTTGGCAATGGGATTACCCTCCAGGTTGAGCACTTTGAGACTGCTCACAAAACGTAAGCGTTCAATCTAGAAGTTAGCAAGGAAAAAAATTAATAACTTTAATTTGTAAGTATATTTTGACACATTCTCATTATTTACTTTCCAACTTTTGAATCAAAAGAGTCGATTACAAGGTAGCTTAATTTGTATTTTATATATTATATTTTCATATTTTCAAGAGGGCACTATAAATTAAACAACATTAAAATTTACTTGTAATCTAATTATCTTATTATCTGTAATATAATGGTTACAAAGAGTAAATAATAGTAAGAAACTATCTTGAGAGTCTTACCCCCTCCACCGTATCGATAAGGTTATTTCCAATGCTGAGAATAACGAGATTCTCCAAAGTATGTATGTTCTCGATTCTCCGGATGCGGTTGCTAAACAGTGAGAGTTTTTCGAGGTTGACCAGTGTCTCCAGGTTCTCAATTCGCGTGATGTAGTTAAAACTGAGATTCAGATCTTTGAGGGCAGTTAGCATTTCCAGATGCTCAATCACCTCGATTTTGTTGCAGTTCAAGCAGAGCTTGGTAAGATTGGGCATCATCCAAAGGTGATCAATTCTCAGGATATCTGGGTGATAGGTCCTTAGGACAGTCTGTCTCTTTGCCTTTGGGAAAACACTTACTTTTGAACTCTAGCCGCATGGTGGTGATGCGATCATAGACCACTGGTTCCAGTTGGTGGAGACGTCTCGCCTCGCCCTTTTGGCCCTCCTCCAGATAGGCGGTCTCTATCATTTGGCGATCTATGATGCCTGGTTCCGGGCAGTTAATCTCCTCCAGGAAGCATCTCAGGGGCTCCTCATCCTCCTCCTCCTCTTCAGCTGGACTCTCACCTGACTGAGTGTTGACCGGTTCGTCCATTGCGGTTGGCGCTTACTGAAACCTTAATCCTCAATCCGCGTGGTCACCAAAATGGACTCGAGGCGAGGTTGCCAGGGGCAACCCACACAACATGGCACTGCCTAGTAACCGTCGTGGCTCGTATTCACACCCCCAAAGACTTCGGAACCGGAGCCGGATACCCGTTCAGCCGGCTCGGGGACCTTCGGCTGCTAGCTTTCTCTCCCGGATTCGAAGGGTGGTCTAGTTTGGACTGCGGTTGCCTGGCTCGTCGCGTTGTTGTGGATATCGGGCCTGCCAGTTGTCAGTGTTTGCTTATCAAATAAACTTCTGTTCGGCAAGGATATCCGCACTGGGAGCAGTCATAAATCCCAACTTAATTCGGACTAACACATTAAACACCAGCGATCTCGGATTCAAATGCAATTGCGTTTAAGGTACGAGTAATATCGAACCTCCTGGTCCTGGTCCTACATCTTCTTCTGATGGCAGTGCAAAAAGAAAAGTGCAGACCGAGTGCTCCTTTTGTCAACCCCCCAGCTCAATCGATAAAGTGACCCCGAACATTGAAGTTTGTTTGTTTGCTTGGGCACGGTGCAAAAAGTCGCTTATCGGATATAGTGGTGCATATAGTAATCGGCTAATCGGGCGTCGGATGTGCGTGCCTAGAGTTTAAGTGAGTCAAATGTGAGTGGTTCAAGGCTGTGACGCAGAATTCAAGAAAAAGCCAGAAGCCACTTCGAATCGTGTTTCCAGTTGCCCCCGAAACCGCCCTTTTCCCCCCAATTTGGCAAACCAAAACAATCCATTGTATATATACATATATATACATCTATATGGGATATCGAAGGTGGGAACGGTTCGCATACAATGAATAAATTATCGCCCAAGGAACTGAATTCGCCAAGTAACCACAATCCAATTACGATACATGAGTATTCCAAATTGAGTGCAAATAAATTTATCATCTCAAAGCCTATACTCTATTGTCGAAAATAGGATAAGTTATTGGTTTATGATTATGTTCGGTATTGACCTAATTTGTTTTGGTTTAAAATTTCTTCTAAAAAGGTTTAAGTTCTGAATAACTTATAAACAATGCGCCTAAAAATAGAAATAACAAAATTCTATAAGGGGTTGAAAAGGTAAAAGGTAAGTTCTTTAATGGTGTTTTATATTTTTGAGGGTTGATACTTTCTGTAAGGAAACAGCAAGGGAGACTTTTCTTCCTAAAAACTATCATTACAACTTAAGCCAAAAGAAGTATATTTCAGTCAATTTTGGCAAAATAAACTATAGTATAATCTCAGTGGCTTAATAACATTTGAAACGTTCAACTGACTTTTAAATATATTTCTGTTAAGGTTACCAAGCACCAGAAGAAAATATTTTAATTTTTTTATTTATATGTAAAAATATGTTCTACTATTGCTTAAAAAACACAAAAGAAAAACGTATATATCAGTTAAGATATGAGACCTGGATTTAAGAGGCTCCTACAAAAAAAAATAAAAGGTCAACTTGGAATTTTCATTAGGCCTTTAACTAGACTTTAATTTTCCTAA
The DNA here is from genome assembly GCF_018152505.1 of Drosophila elegans. Lineage (NCBI taxonomy): Eukaryota > Metazoa > Arthropoda > Insecta > Diptera > Drosophilidae > Drosophila > Drosophila elegans. The sequence continues at coordinate 2,844,585 of NW_024546167.1, forward strand.
ATGGATTCATTCAAGGCTTCTTTTTTTTATAATAATTCCGCGTTCCCCAAACAAACAAAATATTTTTTTATTATCAGTATCCATCCGAAAATCCCAAAGATTGCAGTTAAACTCTTTCCAAAAACGTTTAAATTAAATAAGTGCTAGTTTATTCATATCGGGATTAAAACATAAAACAATAGTCTTCGAAAGTTTTTATCAAGGAACCCCCAATCCAAATGAATATCTTGAACCAGCCCAAGCCAGAGCAGAAAGTAGAACCATCTTTAGTGCCATCTTTTTTAAGAATAGAGAAAATATTGTTTGTCGCGACATAGAGGAATCATGCAAAAAAAAATTTAATGTAATTAGAAACGCCCTAAAAAACTTGTAGCGTAAAATTGTTAAATAGATTAAAATTAGTTCTAAATAATTTTATTAGAAACTGTGTAACGATTTGGTAAATACAATTTGCATTTGTGTTGCATTTTTTGTCGTTTGTCTGAGCCAGTTAAGTTTAAGTTTAAGATACTGAGAAAAAGTGATATTTGAACTATAAGAAATTAACTATAAAATAACAAATAAATTAATCAAAAATCAATAGATAAAATAGTTATTCTATTTTCATAAATACAAATCCAAATTTACTTGAGCCAATTAAGATGTTTTTTTTTAACTACAAATCTGTTTTTTTTTTACATCAAGCACGTTTTAAAAGAACGAAGTGTGATATTTTTTGATGTAATTATTATTCACAGAAGAATGTAGTCATTGTTGAATAAAATGTAGAGATTAAGAATAAAATAGCAGTACATGTCTTTAATTTCAACTTGTTTAAAAAATAAATTTCCATTCAACACAACAGATTCCTATCGCTCGTTAATTGTATCGCCGCTAGTCAACAAACTAGTTGTGACAATCATAAATCATGTCCGGAGGTGTTATACCATTCCTTTATTTTATTTCATTCCTTCGCTGACCCTGATGGGAAATACGTTTTTGGGTTAAATAAATTTGGTCAAGTTCTTAGCCGGCTGTCCCGTGATCGATATATTGATTTTAATTAACTGAGCTGAGCTGAAAACGGAGACTCACGAATGCCCAAGTTGGATTCGATTTGAGGTTGCAAGTAGTTTAATTTAACTGTGATTCCCTTGTCAGCACACATGGGCGGAACTCATAAGTTATTGAAGACCCCTCCTGCTTGTTAAGTGACATATATACTGTATACTGACCATTATTTTTGCCGTCCCTTCGTGCATTGTAGTTGCATCCGGAGAATGTGTGAAGAGCTGCCCCCCGTCTGAATAAGGATGAACCGCTACATCACACTGACCCAGTTGGGCGATGGAACCTACGGCACCGTGGTCCTGGGTCAGCGCAAGGACACCGGCGAGAAGGTGGCCATAAAGCGCATGAAGCGCAAGTACTACTCCTGGGAAGAGGCCATGAATCTGCGCGAGGTCAAGGTGAGTATAAAGTAGAGTATAGGGTCTTATATTTGTGCCTTCTTTGACCAACTGCTCTTCTGCTGCAGTCGCTGAAAAAACTGTCCCATCCAAACATCGTCAAGCTGAAGGAGGTGATCCGGGAGAACGACACCCTGTACTTTGTGTTCGAGTACATGAAGGAGAATCTCTACCAAATGATCAAGGACCGGGACACCCATCTTCCCGAGCCGGAGCTGAAAAGTATACTCTTTCAGGTAAGCTCGATTGAGCTAATTATTATGTAAATACCGTACGTAGTCTTTGGAGTAAATGAGATGTTCATGTTTCTTATATTCCATGGGCTGAAACCTATTGAAAGAATATGTATGATATGGAAATCTTGTTTCAAGACACTTTGACTAGCGAGTGCTAGTTAGTATGATGTAGTTTGAAAATCTCTGGAGATTTGTTTTTGTATTTCACTATATCTTAACAAAGATCAATTGATTTCACAGACTCTTTACCCAGATAACTCAGATTAATAATGTATTTATTATACATATATGTAGTTTTTATATCTTTGGAGATTTGTGTTTGGTTTTATTACACCATAACAAATATAAAAAAATTAAATTAAATTAAAACTAAAACTTTATTGACAATTTATTATGCAGGTTTTGACTGGACTGGCCTTCATGCACCGTCACGGTTTTTTCCATCGCGACCTGAAGCCGGAGAACCTGCTCTGCTCCGGTCCGGACCTCATCAAGATAGCCGACTTCGGACTGGCCAGGGAGATCCGATCGCGGCCTCCGTTTACGGACTATGTCTCGACCCGCTGGTACCGCGCACCGGAGGTGCTCCTGCACTCCACCAACTACGGCAGCACCATCGACCTCTGGGCCATGGGCTGCATCATGGCCGAGCTCTACACCTTCCGACCGCTCTTCCCGGGCAGCAGTGAGGTGGATCAGCTCTTCAAGATTTGCTCCGTGCTGGGTACGCCAGAGAAGGTGAGTCCTATTTGCGATTAAATTATTTTACTTAACACTAGTCGACAAAATCAGTACTTTCTTTTGGCCCAACAGTAGTCGTCAGAATAAATCTGATCACTAATTCGTAATGGAAAACTTTCCATCACGTTCCTGTTTTGGGTAAAGCGAGCTGACAGCATCAAATTTATTTACTTTAGGATTAATTAGATCTTGGATTAATTAAAATTATGCAGCTTTAAAGATAAATCTTCCAACTTTTGGCTTACCAGTTGTTATATAAAGTTAAATTTGTAAATTTGTAGTTGATATTGAAAAAGTACTTAAGCATATACTGGGACACCTCTTTCAAAACAATCAAAATGATAGTGATTTAATGTTAAGTCCTAAAGCCTATTTGTTAAAAGTTTGATATTTTAAACGTTTTCCATATTCATGTTCTTTTTTATTTAAATAGTCGTTGCTAAGCTTCAGTACTGCAGTTTTCTCAATCTCAAAGTTATGTTCCTTTTCTCCGGCAGAACGATTGGCCGGATGGATATCGACTGGCGAGCATGATCCACTTCCGATACCCGGACTGCATCAAAGTGCCACTGAGCAGCGTCGTCAGCCGCTGCAGCCAAAACGGACTGGACCTGCTGGAGGACATGCTGGCCTACGATCCTGACAAGCGACCGACGGCCCAGCAGAGCCTCAAATATCCGTATTTCCATGCCCTCAAGCGGATCTCGCCCACGGCGGCCACCAAGGCAAATGTGCGGCTCAGCTCGAAGTATGCGGCGTCCAATGCCAATGGCCATCCGGCTCAGGCAGTCTCCAACAATGTGCTTCCGGTGCAGGAGAAGCTGCAGGCGGTCACCGAGTTGCTCCACCAGAGCAACAACAGCAACAACAACAACAACATCGTTATCAATAGCCACTCCAATCTTGGCAAGAACAGCAATCAGACGGCCAAGAATGGAGGAATGTCGAGAAAGTACCAACCGAAGCTGAGCTACTTGACCAGCCACGAGATGGGTGCGGGTTCGCTGGCCGATTCCTCCAGCCTGGGAGGAGCCACGACGGATGGGCTCCAGGGGCCGCAGATGCAGAACGGGAGCGAATCCATAAACGACATCTACCTGAATCGCAACATTTCGCAGCTCTTTGGCCTGCCGGCTGGATCACAGCACCCGCACCACCCGAACGTCTCCTTCAGCACCACCACGTCCCGGAATGCAGGCACCATCTACGTCAATGGCAGCCACCTCAGCTACGACACGGCCAACATGAATGCCAAGAACGCCGGCGCCAAGCTCGTGGTGGGTGCCACCAATGGTGGCTACTATGTGCCAGTGGCCAGGCCATCACTCCTCGGCCCCGATGCCAAAGTGTACAACGTGTTCTCCAAGGTCAGTGCCAGCCAGGCTCCTCCGAGCCTCATTGTGCGCCAGCCGCAACTGCAACCGGATGCGGCTCCTCCACCATTGCGACTCTCGGGAAGATCGCGGCCAGCAGTCCAGGACTCCAAAATGGGTGCTCTGAAGTCCGACGATCTGGATCTGATACTCGGGTGAGTTAGGAGATCAAAATACATTCAACTTCCCCTTAAAATTTGAAAAAATCCCTTGATTTCCATAGCATACACTCGTACAAAAATGATTGCTAATTGAGAAATTTTTTCCCCTTTAAAATGTACATATTTAAAAAAAAAAGGTATACAACAAATTAAAAAATAGCCCTAACTTAATTTATATATATATACTGAAAATATACAATTTTTTACCATACCATATTTTTTGGAATTTTTTATGCGTTAAGAAGTTTTTTCAATTTTCAAAAAACATTTTTTATAATTTTATTTTTATAACCTATTAAGTACCATACACTTGCAAATTAATAATGGTAAACTTTCTATATAATCATTTAAATTGGTTTAAGTAATTATCGAACTAGTGAACAAATTCTAAAAGGGAAATCCGGAATAGATCTATAAGCTTGGAAACATGTTTCCTAGTTTTAAAACAAAATGTTTAAAAATGTAATAGGAAGAATATATAAATATTTTCTGGGGTAAAATGGTGATACAATGCAAAAGTTTTTTTCTTGGTTTTTCAAAAACATTCAAAAATTAATTAAGGAGAACATTAGATTTTCCTTGTCAAAATTGGTGAATAATTACATTTGTATGAGTGTAGAGTTATAGATTTAAAGATAATTTTGTAATTATTTGATGGTAATTAGTTTCTGAGTGTGCACTCCCGGCACCGCACTTTGTTCTGTCGCTGTTCTGTCCTCACCGTGTGTATATCCGTATCTCCCCCGCTCCAAGCAGCTCCAAGCTAAAGAACTCCGCCAAGCGTCAGCGCAATGCCAAGGCCAACATTCTGCTGGAGGATCTGTTCGGGCAGCTGTCCATGGACTCCGACAGCGACGGCAAGTATCCGCACACGGTGCCGCCCACGCAGCAGGCGAAGAGCGGCAAGACGTCGACGTCGACGGGCGGTGGCCATGGCCATGGACCCCGGGAGCGGGATCTCTTCGGGGAGAGCTTCCTGCCCAGGCCGGGATTGCGGAAGAAGGCCACCCAGAGCAGCCTGGAGGTGAACAACGGCAGCCATGCGGACTCGCTGTAAGTGGGTGGGGGATGTCCACTGCCCTGGCCTGCATGCCCTGTAGCCCTTGACCCGTGCTTCCTTGCATCCTCATGATCATCCTGCATCCTGCATCCTGTCTCTCTCTACATTGTACTCTGTCTCTCTTCTCTCTCTCTCTCTCTCTCTCTTTGTCTATTTGTCGTCGTTATGTGTGTGTTTTCGTTTGCTTGTCATTGAACATTGAACATTGAACACTTTGTGCGGGTGCCCCAAGTGATAACTCCTCCTCGTCCTCCCCCTCAATTGATGAAGAATGTCGCTTTTGGCCCATAAGGTAAAAACCAACATTCGCCATTGAGCTGTAAATATGATTCAGTAGCAGTAGAGACCTTCACCACACCATATATCATACATATCATCATCGTATTTAAGGGGAAGTAATTTCTGGCTGTACTTGTACTTTCAGCAAGGATTTCCCTTCCGTAGTCTAAGCACTTTTAATTTGCCTGTCTCTAATTACACAATCTTTCTGTAAAGAAAGATTTAAATTTTTTTCTGACCCATTTTTATCTAAAATTGCCTTAATTTCTGAACCTCACCTATTTATGTACGATCCTATCTTGTTCGGGGTATTTTAAAACTTTTATTTAACATAAAGAACAAGCTGAAATGGTTTTTAAATCTTTTTAAGTGTTTTTTAGTGAAAGCGAATTTAATTATATTGATTTATTTTATTTTTATTTACTTTTGAGTGTCCCACTTAAGTCAGATATTGAGTTTTAAGAATCATTTTACTTTCTTAAATGAAACATAACATCATAAATTAATTTTGACAAATACAGTTTAATAAATTACAAAACAATTTTTTACTTTCTTATGGCCATTAACAAGATACATATCGTAGTTAGACATCTCTATACTATTTCCACTTTAAAACAATTGACGTTGGTCCAAACATTATTTCAGAGCTCAAAACACTCAGAAGGAGAAGCCCGCGGTGGCAGCCAGTTTCCCCTGGGATGAAACCAACAAGACGGAGGACGAGAAGCTGACGGCTTGGATGGTGGCCGAGAATGGTAACTTGGTTTTGAGTAATCATCATCAGCAAGCGTAGAAGTCGAGAGCACTCCCCCCAGTCCACAATAAGTAGTCTCTTAGCAATCACCCAATTAGAACTTGCAAATGGTAGTGTAAATTAAAAGAGCACCACTAAGAAATTCTCAGGCTGCAGTTTAAAATTTACTACTATTGTGTTCTTAGGATCGCTGCTGGAGAACAAATTCTGAGGAGATGGATCGTTGTACCTGAAACAGAATGAATGGAGTAAATTAAAGTGCCTGCGTTGATCTACGTATTTTCGAACTGAATCCAAATACAAGTCCAAATCACCAAGCCATGGAATTGATGGAATCAACGGATCGGCGTGTAGAGTTAGTTTAGTCTCGATATAATGTTATTGCTGTGATACAATTAAGCTAAACTATTGTGTAAAATAGCCTACGAACTTGAGCCTCGAGTCTAATTTGTACTTTAAGCTACCATACGATAATATAATCCGAGTGAGTTTTGAATCGATTGCAAACAAAAAGTTGAAGGCAAGTGCAGGGATTTGGTTTCATTTCCCCCACGGCAAAGGTATATGGGTTGCATAAGGCGTATTTGATTTCATCTCACATAAGTTGGCCACTGCGACAATGGGCCAAGTGTCGGCCTATCATATAAAAGAGGGCCGAGTGCAGCTCTTAATCATCAGTCGAGTGTACTTCATCGCTCCAATTAAACACCTCGTACTTCTTCGCCATGCATGTCTTGGTAAGTCAGGACATTATATATCCCTTTATACATATATAACAATCTGTTGAGCAGCATTGTAGCATCGCCTGCTGCCTTATCCTGAGCGCCCTGGTTACTGTTCAGGCCGGGATCATTGCCAGCCATCCCGACGAACTACTGATCGCTAGTCCAGCCCAGTACGAGTTCCACTACTCTGTACACGACAGCCACACTGGCGATGTTAAGGATCAGTTCGAGCACCGACGGGGCGAATACGTAACGGGTCGCTACTCCCTCAACGATCCAGATGGCCACCGACGCATTGTGGACTACTCCGCCGATCCGCTGTTGGGCTTTAATGCTCAGGTTCGTCGGGAACCGATATCCCACTATTGAGTTCGGTTCCCAGAGAAAGGATTCTCCCAGCTGACTGAATTCACGATTTGGCTACCATAATGATTGATGAAAAATGTGTATTCCATAGAATAAATCAAAGGGCTGTTCATTTAATGTTCATGTAGAATCATTTACCGAAAGAGGGAATCCTATTGGTTTTTGCCATCTAAAAACTGGCTTATCCAAAAACAAGAAAACATCGTACAGTACACTTATGGGCCGTTAAGACAATACTAATTTATAATAAAAGCTAATTCCAAATTTCTCCTCAATTAGGATTTTGTGGCTCTTTTCGAGTCTTAACTTATATATTGAAAGTTAAAACATGACTTTAAAGATGCCATAACAAATCAAAAATCTATATATCAATTTATCTCCAAAGGGCGCTTTTATATATTATATATTTTGTATATAATATAATATATATAATATATATATAACTATAATGAAAATGTTTCAAAAGGCAGGAATTCAATTAAAAATCTCAAAAAGATCAAAGTATGTTTTCTAAAAATGCATTTATTGCCTTCTATATGCACAAAGTATTTACATAGATGAGATAGAGGCCCTCGGCCATCGATTTATGGCACATTCGATGACACGGTGCCGAAAAAACTTAGTAGAGATATCGTAGAGTAGGAAAAGAAGATATGTTCAGAGAAAGGTCGTTACGATACGAGGTGACTGGGTAGTTAAGCAACAGTTCAGATACAGATACAGATGCGGATGCGAATGGGTCGTCGTTGTCGATGCGATGAAGTCAGTGTTTGCTATCTCTCTCGATCAATTGTTCTGCCCAGAGCTTAGTGGTAAACACCCAGGGGAAGTTTGACGGGGGCGAGGAGCTTGGGTGCCGCATAGGCCAGAGGCAGGGGGGCGGGGGCCAGAATCTTGGCAATGGGCGCGGCCTTGACCACCTTGTGGCCCAGCGGATCGCGACGCACGACGGCATTGAATCCGTTGTGGGCATCCGAGGTGTAGTCCACGGTGCGCAGATACCCATCGGCATCGACCAGCGTGTATTGGCCCTGGACCTGGTCGCCCTTCCGGGACTCCGTCTGGCTCTTGATGTCGCCGGTGTGCTCGTCGTGCACCGAGTAGGCGAAGTCGTAGTGGGCCGGTGCCTCCACCTCGATGGTCTTCAGCAGGGGCTTCACAAGGGCGGGTGAGTGGTAAAGCGGGCTGATCGGCAGCTCGATGGCAGCGGCTGCTCCAACACCCAGGATGAAAAGAGAGACGAGCTGAAAAATCCATTTAGAATTAGTTAAAGATATAAGTTCTTCAATATATGTAAGTATAAATTTAAAAAAAAATATTTTAAAAAAATTGTTTAAATATTAATCTATTATCTATATGATTGAAAGTTCAACTATAGTTTGGTTTTCCTCTTAAATTGCTAATCTATTAGCCAATCATTTTTATCTTATATTACTAATTAAAGTTTTTTAAATATTTTTTTATATTTGTATTTGTAAAAAAAAAAATTTTTTAAACATTGACCTTTGTTTAATATAATGTGTCTTTTTAGTTTAGCTTTGTATTCCTTTATAGTTTTTTATGGATACTATTTTTTTTTCAAAAGATATTATTTCATGTCCACTTTCTAGAAAGGCTTTTATCACGATCTATTTAAAATTTTATAACATATCCTTTTTCTAATATCATAGTTTACAACACATTTGAAGTAAACATTTTAGATGCAATTTTGATGATGCTAAGGCGTTAATCCTTAGAGCCTTCTTACTTACAGCGAACATTTTGGCTTGGACTTGGTTTGGGATTTGGTGAACTGGCTGACTTGGTGGCTGCTGCGGCTGCTGCACTGAACTATGTCTCCAAGTGTCGCGATCGCAACTTTTATAGTCAAATTACTGCTCTCTGGCCCGGCCCCACCACCTCCACCTTCATCTCCATCGAATGATCTTAATGGGTGCCACGCTCCAAGCACACGCACCACACACACCACACACTCCATAACCCACACCACATACTCCCAAAAAACGATCTACGATCGCCTCACCCAGCGAACCGGAATCAAGCTAATGCAAAATTGTTATTATATTTTTATTTCATTTTTCATTTTTTCGGCAAATCTTGTACTCTGGTAATAAAACATCTACACTGCTCCAGTTTGGGCAGCAATTTGGACCCGGTAAGCGTAAGCTCTTGTCACTGAAACAAAACAATGATAGTGTGCCAAAGTCAAGTGAAAGTTGGGGGAGGTTATCATTGAACGATCAAACTATAAATTCACTATAATTATTATTGATAGCTGTTCATTAGTTTGCAATATGTAAGGGTAAGTATAAAAAAAAGTTATTAAATTGACCATCATACAAAAATTTCTAAATGAACCTGTACGTTTCCTATAAATGTTACTTCAAGTAAAAGTTTGCTTGTAAAATATGTTAAACTTTATCTCAATATTGACAGACAATATTATACATTTTATTCATTGTAAAAATTAAAATCAATAACTTTTCCTTTTTTTCTCCAATATTTCCAATATTACATTATTCTATGGCAAATAATATACATGTTTGTTGATCTTCAATTATATAAAATTAATACTGTTCATTTTTTTTCTGTGTGTTTGAGTTCAATTTTATTACTTTAAAATATAAAGTTTTAAAAGTTTTTTGGTATGGTTTTTCAAGGATTGAATATCAATGCTATTTTAATAATTTCACCGTCTTCCAAAAAAGTTGGATGACTTCTTGAATGGATATAGACAATGCATTGGCTAATACAACAAACAAATTTTATATTCGAACTGACAATTTTAATATAACAAAATTAAACTATAGTCTTTTATTAGGCGACTTCTCATTGATTTCTGAAAATGCTTTTTCCGGATATTATTTATATCTCAATTAGACGTCAGTAAACTACCAGACAAGTTGGCTGACATATTCAATGGTTATAGGAGGAGGGGCATTATCGCCGTCACATCAAACAAATTGCACGTTGACATTCGCAGACAAAAAACCGCTAAGAGCTTTGCCGATTTTCCACTTAATTAATTAATCAAATTGCAACATCCGCCCGTGTGTGCCGCCCAAGATCGCTGCAATGCATCTGGATCTGGATCTCGATGTGGATCTAGATCTGGATCTGGGTCTGGGCTGGTCAGGTGGCGGCGTCGTTGCCTTTCACGCATGTGCCCCGCACACAAATCAATGCGACAAAGGCTGGCACCGTGGACTCCTCGTAGCAAACTCGTTGCCAAATTCGATATGAAGTAATAGGCTGGTCAAGTGGGGTGGGTTCTGCTGGAGTTGGTTGGAGTGCAGTGGACTGCTATGGATTGGAGTGGCTCAGTGCGTATGCGTATTCATATCTTGCGCCACATTCGCTTAGAACCACATTACGATTTCGGTGCGAGTGGTTTGACTCTGACTGTGAGTGGTCGTGCACCAATTTGGCATCGCCGCCGCCTGCTCACGCACTTGGACAGATCAGTTCCTCCGTCTCCCCTTCCGATCGATAATACAAGCTCCATTTCCACCGCTCCGCGCGGGCGTGCCGGCTGTCGGTCGCTGTCCAGCGTCGCCCAACCCAATCAGCTACAAGACATTTAAATTGAAGTAGTATCTATAAATAATAAGTTGTGTCTACTTAGCGACATGTACACCAGCGGAGATCGTGTCCGATATAACTGACTGCAGGGATCGGAATGGAAGGGTGGTGTAGGAGCTAAAAATTGCTTGTATGTTTTGGCAATTCTGTCAAATATGCTAAGCGAATGGTGTTTAGTTCTTCAGGCACACTACTTTGTGCTTTGGCAACACATATTTAAGAAATCCAAGTAATAATTGGCTGACAAATGTGAAGATTCAACAGGTAGTTTAGTAAACGTTTGCTATATTTTTCAAGGAATTTTATTACCTTTAATTGTTTTTCAGTTCACAGTATAAATGTCTGACCCACAGATTGATGTTAAATTTTACAAAATAGATACAAAATTCACGTTTTGGCATTTCTAAAGATTTTATTATCGATTTCAGTTGCGTTATATGTTTTCTTGAAATATCAAAAAATTGCAAATGGATTACATATATATTTCACTGACATCTTTTTTTTTTTGGTTTTTTGTTAATTATTCAGCTGTGTCAACAGTACGATGCACTACACAAAATCATTTGTCTCACATTTGAATTGTTTATGTAGAAAAGGTTAAATAAATCGCTAGCGTATTGTACTATATAGAGCCGTATATGTTCAGTAATTGGCAATTTTGAAAACGGTGAATCTATTGGCTTCGCTTTGCCTGCCCCCAAACACCATTGCTCGTCCTTAAATAATAAAACAATATAGAACACAATTACAACAATGAAAACGAGTGGATGGTCTTTGGCGCAGGCACAGCAGCCACTGAGGTAAAAAAAAAAGCAAAAGCTGTTAACAAGAAAAAGGTGCGACGGTCACCGGACAGATGCCTACGTCCCTCACAATGCTCCCGGTTTCAAGGAGAACGAAAGCTTGGGCCTGGAATTGTTTTTGCCTAGAATAACCTTCTGCTCCTCCTTGACGCGCTTCTCCTGCTCCTTGCGCATGCGTTGCCGCTCCTCGTCCATGAGCCGCTGCTCCTCAATTATTGCTAACCGTTCTTCGGCCTATGAAAGAAATTATTAGAATTAGAAATCATTAGTTAAAAAACTAGACTCACCAGTTTTCTTTGCGCCTCTTCGATTTTGCGATTGTTTTCGGCCAAAATTTCTTCGAGCTCTTCGCGTTTTTGCTTTTCATCCTCCTATAAAACCCAAACAAAAGGACGATTAATAACGTAAGTCAACCTGTTAGCCGGAAGCTTAGAACTAGGGCATAAATATAAACAGTCTCTTGACATCAGCGATGCAAACTGTGCGACGAATTCGACGCACGTTTGTGGTTGCAGTTTTTTTTTTGCTTGATGAGCTGCAAAGGCAGTTAGAATCTAGTTTTATGTTTAACAATAAGTTACAAAGAAAATTTTGGTAGAAAGTAAAACATTTAGTAGTGTCTAATAAGTATGTTTAAAGTAGGTTGTTCTTTTAGTTTATTACAATAAAGGAGCACACAACATAAACAAATGTACTAAGTATTTGCTAAATGGTTGGTCTTCATTTGAATTTTTTTTTTTTTATTGTTGCTACTTACTATTTAAATAGGTCATTATTCCAGTACAAAGGCTAAATTTGTGTTAATTTATAGATTTTTTTTTGCAGATTTTCGATTTGGGTATATGATTTGTGGAGTTTGTCGCTAATCCAGACGTACATTAATTGCTCGAAAAAACAAAAAACTCAAACACAAATACTTGGCAATTGGTACGGTCAAGAATCCAATGTGAATCCGGTTATTAAAAATCTTACAGACAGAGATCTATAGGGCTAAACATTTGGGGTATGTCTTTGGGTCTCATTGGCGTCCATTCGCCGATCGCAAGGCAAGTTAAGGTGGTTGTCGCGCCTGTTATCCTTACGGCTGCTGGCTTATCACATCGCTGGCGTAGGAAACTCACCCGTCGTTTATTGGCATTGATTTGGTTTGCATGCAGCGTACAGGTACAGTTGGGACTTAAATCAGTCGGCCCGCCCCACAACTAGACAGCCTAACTACCCGAACTAACTTGGGGACACCACTTCGATTTGCTTTGTTTTTTTTATGTGGATTTTTTGTATTTTGGGGGTTGTGGAGGAAGTGCGTCCATGGAATTTCCGGCATTGCGGCTCAACGTGTAGTGCACGCAAGTGTTTTGCGGGTTCGGGTCACAAAACACCCACTTGCAGACGGGACAAGAGCAGCACGTTCGTTGCACGGGCCTACTGAAGCGGAGTTCGCGCGCAATAACAACAACAACGAGTTACAAGAACCAATACCAAAATTAAAATGATACAGTATGTGGGGGTAGGAACGAACAAAAGATGAAGCTAAGAGTATGCAAAGAGGTCTGCAATAATGGGCTTCAAAACTGTAACTGTGACTGTGACACATGCGACACATGGCAGTGTCGTCATTATGGCTTTTTTGGTAGGAAAAATAAAAATTACAAAAATTATTGGCAAGAAGAAAGGGGCGAAATCAGCCGTGGCGCTCACATCCCGACTCACTGCGTGGCAGGCTGCAGGTGGGTGGGGCTCTGAAAAAGGCGTGACGACTGGTTAGTGATATAGCCGGTTAGAGGGCGCCCAGTGCCCGGGGTTATGCAAGCTTATATCTATTGTTAGGGGAATGCCGATGGGACATGGGATGATGGGTGACGGATGATGGATGAACGCCCAGTGAGCCGTGGCTGAGAGCGCCGCCGGATCGATTTCGCCTAACGTAGTGAAGACGACTGTTTGAACTGCTGTTTTGGGTTTGTTCGAGTTTACGGTAGATGTGGCATTGTGTACGTTTTTCTGACAGTGATAGCAGCAGTCGTCCAGCGGAATCTGAATACGAGCACCTACCTCGCGCCGGCGTTCTTCTTCGCGTATCTGCTCGCGCCGTCGCTCCAGCTCCAGCATCATCTCGCGCTCCATCTCGGCTTTGGCGGTCTCGACACGTCGATTGACCTCCTGCTCGATCTCATCCCGCCGCTTCTCCAGCTCCTCCTCCACGCGCTTCTTCACCAGCATCTCGATGCGCTTGGCGGCCTCCTCCTCGATGATTTTCTGCTCGGCCTCCTTGGCCCGCCGCTGCCGCTCCATCTCGGCCAGCCGTTCGACCTGCAGTTGGTTTTGCTAAAAGGATATGGATACCATTTATTTGATTTCTTAGGAGAGTTAGGACCAAGAGCTCTGCATGTATATTCTGATCTGTTATTATTCACTTGTTAAAAACATAACAGAGTTGAAAACATCAAAATAATTAATTGAAAAAGTTGGAACGCGAATTCTTTGGGAATCCAGAATTTGGTAATTTGCCATTAAATTCACATAAACACATTGCGTTTTGAAAAAATTACCATGTTTTTTAAATTGATAAACAAGCCAATAAATTGGCAATGGTGCTTGCAATTTACTTATTATAAGTATTCCAACAAAATTTTTTTATTTTCTTAATTTATTTTTGGGCTGCACCAGGGTTTTCTGTTTCATTTTATGGAATATTAAGTCTCGACTTTTATCATTAACTTCATAAAGGCCCGATTTTCAAGAGCATTTACCAAGTATGGATGCAATTAGTTAGTCAATAGGTTAAAGGGAATAAGCATATTCCTTAGTAATTACCTTACATATATTTTTTTTCTTGACATGACTTTAAGAAGAAAACCATCTTTCTAGACAAAAATATTTCGAATTATGGAAAATGGCCTCAAAAAGACTGTATTAAAATTTGAAGGCATCTTAAGTAAACGGAAAAGCCGTAGTCTTAGCTGGTTAAATCAAATTCTAGTTTGAATATCCACTTTTGGACATATACATGCAGGGCTCCGGATGGTCCATGATGAGGCCAACTCACCTCTTCCAGCTTCTTGAAGCGGCTGCGTTTCTGTTTGCTGCGCTGCGACTCCTTGTCGGAGTACTGACTGTCGCTGCTCGACGACGAGGAGCGCTTCCGGGACTTGAGGATCGAGGGCGAGTGGCGGTAGTCGCGCTCCGTGTGGCGGTCGCCGCGATGTCTGTCCCGGTCGCGATCCCGGTCCCGCTCGCGGTGCCGTCCGTGGCTGTTCACCTCCGATGATTTGTCTCTATCCGCCCGCGTACTGGGCCGCTCGTGGTCGTGGTGGGACTTACTGCGTTTTTTGTGCTTGCTCTTGTGGTGGCGGCGCTTGCCCGACGGACTGGGAGTGCGTGACCGGGAGCCCATGGTGCTGCGGTGTGTGGATTGTACAATTTTGGGCTTTGAAGAGTGCTCAATTGGCTGCCACAACAAATCAATGGAAGCGAGTACGAATTGTGAGCAATTTTCTCAGATGCCTTGAAAACAGTGTTGCACAGCGCTGACAGGGCTGGCCTGACATAATTCTGGTATTTGCTTTTGGTATTTTTTCTGCTACTGTATTTATTTATCTTAATTTCAGTGTTGCGCAAGGTTACAACGAATAATGTTTTGATTTTGATGTTGTTGTCAATTTACTCCGGCTTGTTTTGAATCATTTCGTGGAACTTGTCGATCATCACTTGGTTGTCCTTGAAGCCCACGCACGCCTTGGCCTCCTCCTTGGGCAGCCACTTGAGGGCGGTATGCTCCTCGGAGAGAACAGGTTCCTGGCAAGGATTCCGCAGCTCCGCCAGCCAATAGACCACAATCTTCGGCTTTCCCTGCACCTCATAATTCAGCGTTAGCGGAGTATCCTTGTATATGATTAGATCCTTCTCGTCGTAACTGTAGATGTGCTTTAATAAGTTTAAACAATCACGGAATGGAATTGGTAAAGCACTTGCCCGGCTTCCTCTTTAGTTTCCCGCAGAGCTGTGGTAAAGTCATCTTCGCCTGGATCCACGTGGCCCTTGGGGGAACTCCAGTGGAATGAGCCGTAGGAAGCCTTCAGCAACAGGTATTGTATTTCCCCGCAAATACGCCGAAAAATAACGAATCCGGCCGCTTTCTTCATTTTGTGGCTATTATATTACCGGAACAGGTGTTTGCCCAGTGCTGCTTACAGTGCGATAACAGTGCTGTTAATCTAGCTTTTTCTTGTGAATTTAACAGTATATTTAATTTCTTAATATACATTTTATTTGTAAATTATGAACAACTATAGACAGACTTTCTAATTTGATTACATAGTAAATAATACATGCTGGCAAGGCTTTTTTATGAAAAAATATTTTAAAATTAGCCAGATTACTTGTTTTAGCTACTTTGAAAACCTATTAACACTGCAGCTTACAAGGGAATTTAGGCAGTGTTGGAAAACAGAAGCAGTTCTAACTTTGCGATCTGGATGTGCACGTTGTTTTGTAAATTCATTACATAAATACAAAAAAAAAGTGCATCGAAGATGTACGCCCTGCTCCGTCGGTTTGCCGGGGTCTCCACCAACGGCGGTCCCTTGAGGAGCTATGCATCCTTCACGCCCAAAGATGTGATGCGGAGTACCGCCGAAGAGACCGGCACCCTGCTCACCCGCTTTGCCAAGCACATTGCGCTGGAGCGGTACAGGGATCCGGAGCACGTGCTGCCCAAGACGACGGTCCGGTACGCCGACTTTTTCCCCATCACGGACGACCGGTACTTCCAGAGGACCGTGCAGAAGACGGAGGCGGCCCAACTGCCCGCCCTGATCATCCAGGCCTCCAGCTATCGCTCCAATGCGACGGTGCCCATGTTTGTGGCCGCCCTAAACGCCTTGGATAACCATGCAGCCAATCAGCTGGACAAAATGGAGACCAGTACGGTGCTGGAGACGCTCTACTCCTTCCTGTTCCTCATGCCCAGCTGGTTGAAGCGAACGGACTTCTATCACTCAGCCATGATGCGATTGGTAAAGGAGGATTTCCGCGCCAACAAGGAGCGATTCGTCCAGGTGTGCTTCTATCTGGGTCTGCAGAAGAAGCAGGCCAAATCATCTGAGGACTTTCAGCAGCTGCTTGAAGAGCAGCTACCCGCTCATTTGCCCGCCTTAAGTGAACTGGACCTCGCTGTGATCAGCAATGCGGCCTACAAGACCTCCACTTTGGTTACGGGCCACGCCCGGAGTGCCTATGAATCCTCCCTCGTTAATGCCACATTGAGTGTACAGCTCAATGCCGGAAATGACGCCTTGCTGATCTCCTATGTCAAGGCTTTGCGGTTGCAGCGTGTGAAGGACGAGCGAGTGTGCCAGCATTTGCAGGATATATGCCTGGATCCTGCGAGGATAGCGCTTATTGAGCCCCGGGGCTTGGGCCACATCTTCGCATTCTTTGCCGAGCAACTCTGGGACCAGAAGGAGTGCTTGGCCATCGTTATAGAGCGACTGATGACTCTGCTGAAGCCCGGAGACCTGCGCGCCAAAGACTTGGCCACATTCCTGTGGGCCAGTGCCCAACTCAATTGTGAATTAAATCCGCAGCAAATCAGACAACTCGAGCTAGCTGCCCTTCGAAAATTGGATCATGGGGAATATGATTACTTCCCGGACAACCTTGTAGACACCTGCCTATCATTGTGCACCTTGGGCCACTACTCTAAGGACCTGATTGATGCAGCCGAAGAACTGAAGGCCGCCCAAAGAAAACAGAGAGCCCAGCCTAAGGTTGATAGTCGATTAAATGTCCTGCGGTCCGCTGTAGCCATCGAGCAGCCAACGATGGCAAAACTCAAGACGGAACAAGCTTTTAAGGAGTTCAATCCCGCACCAGCCTATTTGCTGAGGGATCGCCCAGACTTGACGAAGTATGCGCAGGAGCTAAGTGGAGATGCTGAAGTAGAGGGCGTGGACTTGGTCTGCCCCATTGCTGCAATAAATCTGCCTTGTCTGCGAGTTCAGACAATGGGGGACCAGGAAAGTGTGTATTTCGTAGAACTGCTCACTACGGAACAGACCCTAAAGTTCAGCAAGAATCCCACATCGTTAATGCGTCTCAAGAAGAGGCTGCTGGAATCCCTTGGCCGAAAAGTAGTTGTGGTAAGCGCTTTACGACAATTCTAAAATATAAAGTTGAGTTGAGTTTAATGCAAAATCTTTTAGTTGAACTCCGCGGATATGGTCACCAGTGCCAAAGAACTGCATCAGCTCTTAAAACCACAAGCAGATAGACGAGAAGAATCCGAGGTTGCCCAAGGCTTGGCCAACTGAATCGTGTGATATAGGCTAGTTACAAATCGTAGCTTTATTTTTATTTAACAGTGTTTTATGTACTTGTACATATTCTTTAAATATTAATAGCACTAAACATAATGTTCAACAATTAATGTATAATACAAGGAATGGGCTACAGGTGTGTTTCTCCCAACGCTCCTATCGGATCGACTTTAACTTGGCCTTAAGCACGACATAGGACACCAGTCGGAAGATAAAGATCATGGCAACCAACGCATAGACGTCGTTCCAGAACTGATCTCCTCGCATGGTAATCTCGTCTAGGAATTTCTTTGGATACCTGTGGGCACAACGTCGTTTAAAAATTAAGAACACCAAAAGTGCCAAAAAGTAACTACCTGTAATGGCAGTAGGGCGCTTCCTCGCATTGCAGGACACCGCGATCCAGGCCGTAGATGGCTGCTATGAAGCCCTCTAGCCCATATCTTAAGTATGATATGTGACTGCCCCATCTTAAGTAGCCGGGCAGATCCCGCAGCGTCACTCCAAAGCCGGCGAACATCATCATGGGAATGGTGAGCACTGGAGCCAGGAAAGTGCCGTTGACCACATCAAACCAGGCACCAATCATCAATCCAAAACTATGGCCCACAAAGACGGTCAGTAAACTAATGGCGAAGAACATCCAGAAGCGGATCCACTCCATAGGCTGATAGCTCCATAAGTAAACGATGGCCGTGAAGAGGAAGCAACTTATAATCTGTACGCGGGATAACTCAAGTTGGCATTGGAAATTGCGGCAATTCAGAAGGGTTACTCACCGATATGGGCAGGTCTACAAGTGAAATGGCAGTGTAGTAGGCTTTGAGCGAGTACCAGCGGTTAAAGTGCTCCTTGATCAGTATGGAGATGTCCATGGGGACTGTTTAGAGGTAAATCGATTAAGTTACTCCTGCTATCCAATTAACGAAACAATTAACTCACAAGTCAGAACAGTCAACATCATCGTGGTCATGGAATGGTGCATGAGTATGGCAAATAGTAAATTGTAGTTGTCCAGAACTCGAGATCCCTCGCGTCCCGTGTGATCGTACATGGCTCCGAACAGAACGGCCACTGCGATATTGACCCCAATCCTCAAGTGCGTCATGGTGGTGTCACGTTTCGCTTTGATGAAACCCCTTCGCAACAGCACCGAGCACTGATTCGAGTAACTGGTGTCCTCCAGGGAGCGGCTTTTGGTTTTCTTTGGAATCGGATACTTCCTCATCAGAGCCTCGGAGCGCAACACCGCACCGGGATTGCCGAACCAGGTCAGGCAGCTTCCATTCTCCGCAGCGCCCTTAAGGGTGTCCACCTTGTCGTAGCCATATTCACCGCAGGCCAGTTCGATAACTGCGCAGAGTACACAACTTTATTATTACCCCTTAACCAAGGGAATCTATTCTATCTGGACTCACTGTAATCCGCTGGATTGTGGTACATGGGACATGGCAGATCCACCGTCTGCAGGAATGGAACTAGTTTCTGGGTGCTGCCCTGGTAGACGCAGTTGCCAGCCGACAAGACATAGACCTGATCGAAGATCTGGAACAACTTGGCCGTGGGCTGATGGATGGTGCAGATAATGGTGCGTCCTTGGCTAGTCAATTTCTTGAGCAGTTCCAGGACCTTTGTGCAGGAGCTACTGTCCAAGCCACTGGCGGAGAAAAAGAAAAATATATATATCTTGGCTAGGATGGCTTAAAATCTATTTTTTCCTACGTTGTGGGCTCGTCCAGGAACATCACAGTGGGATTGTTAATCAACTCCATGGCAATGGAAAGCCTCTTTTTCTGACCACCGGACAGGCGCATTGTCAAGGTCTGATCGTGATCGTACAGCCCAAGGAGCAGCAGGATGTCCTCAATCTACAAAAAATAGAGACTATTATACTGACTAACATTTGGTGGCATCTCTTGGACTTACCCTGCTCTCCTTCTCCTCGTAGCTGACTGTCTGACCCAGCTTAAGATCGGCGGCTATATGCATGTTCTCGTTCACAGTCAGCAGGGGCTGCAGACGATCATCCTGCGTGATATAGCAGGACATCCGACGGAAGGAGGCTTAACAACAAAACCAGTTAGTACATATATGTACATATTTTATAAAAGTTTCGATATACTCACGCAAATCACGTCGTCGACCATTGAGCAAGATGGAGCCATCCACGCCCGTCGTTTTGAAACCCGATAGGGCATCTAGCAGAGTGGATTTTCCGGCACCCGAAGGTCCCATTATGGCGATTAGCTGACTGCCAGGAAACTTTCCGCATACATTGTGCAAGATTTCCTTTTCACCTGAAAAATTGCGAAATTACGTAGGTGCTTTAATAAACGACCATTAACACTTCACAGATATTTCACTGGATTTTATACGGTCGTTGGTATTAAGGTTCAGGGTACCAATGGAGAAGTATCCAATTCGTGTGCGTACACGTGCAGTGAACCCTGATTTCCCTTAATTAATAGCAGGCTATAACTTAACTCAACTTAACGGCTAGTAAGCTTACGACTCGTTAAAAAGTAAGGCTGTTTTAACAGATTTTAATTCTCCTCAAGTGAATCACCTTTAAAATACAAAACATTTATCGATGCCAAACAAAGAATATTGAAGAACAAAATGGTCTAAAAGTTTAAAATTTCAGAATAGTCATGTTATTATGAAACTTTTAATTATTACTAAATCAAAACTTAAAAAAATAAAGAATTAAAAATGTTGATTAGTTGAGATTGACAGGAGTTCTATGATCAGCAAATGTTATACTTTTATCTACTTCATAACACTTAAATCCATTTTAGTCAATTTGTGCAAATCTATATCAAAGGCAAATTACTTAGTTTGAGTGTAGAATTTATATATAATACAAATTGGAATAATTTTTGATAAACGTACATTTAATTTCAAAGACCTTTGCCCCCCATTTACATTTCGATAACAATGGAATGATTTCCATCTACTGAAGTATTGACCACACATATTATCTTTATTTTAGTTTAACTACCGCCACGGGGCGTAAATTAGTATGGGTTCTAATCAAGTTACCAGGGGCAAGCACATTTCGATATCAATTGCTGTTTGCTTCCTTCTGAACTTTGAAATTAGCAAGCAAACCTTGTCCAAACAAGTACATCGGACTACAAATACTCTAGTTCAAACACTCTATTCGTATAGAGAAGTGAAAACTGCTCTTCATTGTGTTGACTCTACGGAAAGGGAATCTATGAATGACTAACTGCCGGAATATACTTATAAAATCGGGAAGGAGGTGTGATCGCTCCGATCGCCGCTTATCTAATCAATGGGAAACGAAGTTGGTAAAAGAACTAGCAAGCAAGTGTTTATGGCTGATTGGTATGTGAAGCATTGCCGAAAATTATGACCTTGAAGAACATTTGTTCGGCTTCCCAAACATACATATTTTTAAATTAGCCATAATTCGCAAGGCACTCTCATCTATATAAGTCAATTGAAAAGCTCTTAGAACTGGTTTAAAACTCATTGATAAAACTGGTTTTTAAAACAATTATTTCAAAACACTATCTGTAAGGTTGGCGGTAATTGTTGGATATAAATTATATAATGTCGATCCCGGCGATAGCTGCACAAAGAGTAGCCGCTGATCATAAAACCCATTAGCACCCATTTTGGGTCATAACTCCTAGCTAAATTTAAGTTTTCCGCTTGCAATCTTATCGAACCATATCTTAGATCATGCGATCGTGGCAGTGGATCGTAAATGACGCCTTCTTTGAGTGGCTCACCTCGGTTAAAGCCCAATTTCACGGTGAGGGACAGCTCCCTGAACTCCATGTCCACGGGCTCGCGGGCTGGCAGGTTGTTGAGGGCATCGGTGTCGAAGTGCACCTCCTCCTCCTCCACGGGTTCCAGTGCGGACTGCTTGGACCCGTTGCTGTAGGCCACCTGCGGCTGAGTGGGAACGGGCGGGGGCGTGGCACTGGGCGGCGCACTGGTCTGGCCATTTCTGCTGTTCATAGGCACTGTGGTGGAGTTGTAGACGCGACCGGAGGTCACCTCACCGATCTCGATGCCCAGACCGAGTCCAGCAACTCCGTTGTCGCTGCCGAACAAGAACTGTTCCCGCGGTGTCGCCATTCTAGGATTCTAGGGATATCCTTTCAACTAAAAGGAGATACAAGAAATTGTTTAGTAACATTGGTTTACAAATTAAAATTGATAAATTTGAAACTGATTATTGATAAGATTAGGTTTCTTAATATAGGTGCCAGAGCTCGACCAAGTTTAAATAAATTGGTAAAACTGAAGTTCCGACAACATAAAATAAATCTTTAAAATACAAAAAATTAAGTCTTAAATAATAATTTAAGAAACCAATAAAAATAAAAATTCACTTAAAGCCGAAAATAATTTTATCACTTTATCTCGAGGATGGAACATTCACAAATAAGAAATTCCATTTCAATTTTTGATCTCTGGAGGATGAAACCTTTTAAACCATTTAAATTTGTAGGCCAGTGTAATTAAAAAATACAAAATTTCTTAGACAAAACCTATATATATATCCGATAACTGACGGCCTTAGTTTTACTTAAGTCAATTAAATTTTTATAGACCTACTTTATAATAATTCAATTCAATTAAATTATTTTTACCTAGATGTTATTATCTTGCAATACTTATAGTTTTGTAACCCCGCAGGATACCCTGTTTATCTTCTCTTATTTCAGCTTAACGGGAGTTAAAGATTACGTTTTTTTTATATATGTCCAAATATTGATTGTTTTGGTTGATTAGGCAAGGTGCGTGAGTAAATCTGGGAATATTGTGTGCAACCTGTTGCTGACCAATCATAAATGCTTTTGCTTCACCCATAAAAAACGGGTTTCATTGCAGCTCAATTCGCACTTTGATCGAAAGCTGACAGATCGATCAACCTTTGTCATCTAGCCTCATCAGTCAGATTGGCTATTCCCGATCGCAGGCTGAGATTGTATATTTCTAGCGCCCTTAAGGTGGCAGGAAATACGCAGCTAATGCCCATAAACCGAAGTGCTGTCAAATTGGGTGGCTGATGAAACATTTCAATTATCTGCAACAGTCCCAGTTAAATGCGAGTTTACATAAGCGAAAATGTAGCACGCAGTTTACTCCACATTTCGCGCTGCCGCAAGAGACAATTAAACGCGAGT
Source organism: Drosophila elegans (assembly GCF_018152505.1). NCBI lineage: Eukaryota > Metazoa > Arthropoda > Insecta > Diptera > Drosophilidae > Drosophila > Drosophila elegans. The sequence continues at coordinate 2,867,598 of NW_024546167.1, forward strand.
ACATTTACTGCACAGATTTGCGAAAAGATCAAGGTACACCCGATGAGGCGGAGGCGGGCAAACAATAAAACGCCACAATTGAGTGGAATCGCGAGTGTTGTCGTATGCACATCTGCTATTGATCCGCCGATCCGATCCGATCCCATCCCATCCCATCCGAACTGATCAAAACAAAAGCATTGTCCCATGCGGAGAATTAACAACAAATGGAATCTGCTAATGACGAAGCTGTTGCTATATACATAGATGGGTTGGCTATAGATTATAAAAGCGAGTTGTAAATTAAAATTAGTAGAAAGAATCTGTATTTGTGTAATTTATTAACTAAAGACTGTAAAAACCAATATGATATATCAAGGCAATTTGTTTGGAATTTAGAAAGGGAACCTATCATATGTATTAAGAAACTTGTTCTCTAATGTAATCAAAACAAAAGCTAAATATAACTATATAGATAGATTGGTCATAGATAATCAAAGCCAGATTTAATTTAACTTTACACATTGTTCATCTACATTTATATTATTTAATAATTTAAGTCTGCAGATATTATCTAAGCAATTCAATACTAGTTCCCCTGATTTCAGACGATAAGATGCAATCAAAACAACACATTTTTTTCTTGAGGTAACGAAGCTAAAACTATTTAGATGTTTTGATTATAGATTGTCAAAGCGATATTGAATTTTAATTTAATGGAACAAAAATATATATTTCTCTAAATATGCAGATGTTTTATTTCGATTACAATTTCTAATTAAGTTCCTGGGGAATAATCATGTGTAAGATGCAAAACATGCAAAACAACAGAACTTTTCCCTGAGGAAATGCAGCTATAACTATATACGTATGTACATATAGGTCTGGTTATAGATTATAAAAGCGATATTGAATTTTAATTCATTTAATTCATTGAGAATTTAAATATTTCTGTAAATAATTGATTATTAATTAAAACAAATATGAAGTATAAAGTAATGTGTTATATTAAGACAAATCAATTTAAGTTCTTAAGGCAGATAATTAGAAATTACCAAATGTAGTTATGGTACTAATACCTCGATTTCAGACGATCAGACGATCAGATGCAATCAAAACAACGTTGTTTTTCCGTGAGGGAAATTTAGAGCATATGAAATTGTTGTCGTAGCTCTGACGAATTGCTATATACATCTGGTATATAGACTCTAGGTCTTATCTCAATCTGGGCAAATTTCTCGCCTGGGCACTGGGACATTTCCCCTTTTTTTTCTGCCGTTGGTAAAGGTGTGCGCTTCGCTAATGAGCACTGCACTTGAACCCTGCACTTGAGTCAGTTATCAGAGCTGCCAAATACAATTACCTAAGTCAATGCCCTGGATTCGGGGGCTAAGAAGGGAGCAGCCCTAGCGGTCTAGAGTGACGTTGATGGGCCTTAATCAGTTGGCTGTATTTCAATATTGATTGATACCAGAGCTCTGTGGTCACGTTTTGCTGGACTTCCTTTGTTCGACCTATGAGCCTCACATTTCGTGTTTGCCTGCGATTTTGGGGACTTAGATCGCCCTCAATGCCGGCGATCGAACTTATGTACACACATATATGTGCTGATGCTGCCCTGAAACATTGTTTTGTCTACCTTGTACAGTGGTGTACCTCGCATCGGTGACCGAAAAAACCGGTTCACGGATCCCCTTCTCCGTCTGAATTTCTGCGGTGCAGTTGAGAGATGAAAGCGAAAACAGCAGCTGTTCGATCGGAGTTCGGAGGGGGGGGAAAAGGGGAGCAACGCCATCCCGATCACTCCCGATCACTGGGAACAGATTTCTGTTTATACTCCGATAATGTGATAATTCAGAAACAGCACCCGCCTCTCATCTTTGGGCCCTGGTTTTATTTTCGTATTGATTTCTGTCAGCTAATCGATTTAACATATTTCACATACTGCAAATGCAAAACTCAGACAGCGGATTAAGCAGTTTTACCAGGAAGTGACCCATTTTGGCAGGTCTAAAGAGGCCAAAAGAATCAAATCACTTGTATCTATTCCTCAGTAGATACCAAAGCATGAATCATTAAGTCATTTAGCACTTGCCTTTATGCGGCTCATTTGTTAACAAAGACTGATACATCTAAACTCACTGATAAGTGTTGGCCAATAAATTTCTTTATTAAAAACGACTTTTCATTTGGTTGCGTATGCCCTAATAATCAATAAATCTACATTAAGTAAAGTAGCTTCAATATATTTGCTTTTGCACATTTTTTAGTTTTAAGACTGAAAGCACAACTCAAATGTAACCCCCACAATTAACATTTATTTATCAAACATAATCCCTAATTTAGATTTATTTTGATTTTTTATTAATGTCACTCGATATAAGATTTCATGAAAAATCCAATTTATTTAAACTTCATGTTTTATAAAACTTATTGTTATGTGTTTTTGAACATTTCACATTTTGTTGGAAATATATTTTGTCACTCAGGATTGTTTGATCCAGTATATAAGAATTATTCACAACTCCTAAAGTTCGATAGCATTGTCCGTTTGGGTTTTGTTTGAAAGTTTATTAATTTTAAGCCGTGCACTTAAAAATATTTTATTAAATATTTATTATCCTCTTTCAGATGGCATTTGATCTTTCTTTAAGACGCGTTGCAAACGAAGTCCTTACCCTTTTAAGAGTCAGGACTATCACACTGTGTCAGGGATTGCAAGGAGAACTGCTTTCCGGTGATTTAACTCGCGATCCGCACAACCGAGTAACAGCGTCTTCGAAGCGACGTGCGCGACTGGCGGTCAGTAAACAAACAGTGATCCCAGCTAGCCGCTATATGGCTATATGGTAGTAGCAGTTCCCGATCGCGTTCCCGTTCCCCCAGAAGTCGGAGAATCGCTGCGTCGGCCCAGCTGACGACTCACTGGCCACAAAGAACACGATCGGCCGTTTCAGCTGGTGTGTGTATCTCGGCGCCCAAGTGGGTGTGGGTGTGCGTGTGTGGGTGTGTGTTAAGCGCAGGCTTTATCGAAGGCGCTCAGAGATGGCCAGGTTTTTAACCTTTAGCGGGAAACCACTTAAAAAGACATGAATTCATGGATATTAACTTAAAAATTTTTGAATAATATTGTAAACATATTAATTAATTACAAACCTGTTTGCTTAAACAATTTCCTATATACTATGGCTATTCTTCTAAAATTTGAATGTATGGATCTAGTCTTATATGTATAAATTAACTAACGTTTAAAATTTATGTTTGTATTTTACAAACATATATTCGAATTGATCTAACAGCTTTAAGCTAGGTTCTAAAATTAACAATATTTGTCGTTTACAGTTTGTGGCTAAAGCTTTTTTTTTAAACTTAAAGAACATAAATATTGTAGTTTTTGAAGTCTAATAATGATTTTTTTATAAAATATACCTATGTTGACTACTCCTTAAACAATTCAACTTTTTAAGAGAAGCATTCAGTAACTTTTGAACATATTTTAACTTATTTGGCTTAGTATACTGTTATCCATAATGAAATATTTTCGTATTTTTATATTTCTGGGCCGACAAGATTTGCGGATTGTGGTTTTAAAAATAAAATTTGTTAAATTAAATTAAAGCAATGTTTCCGTTTTTTCCACTTTATTTTGCTCTCGGAAATCGCTAAACGCCCAACACTTTCTCAAAGATCGCTCGGCTCTCGCTGCTGGCGTATATTTCGCATTGGTTATTAGTGTTTCGACGTTGTTATATTGTCGTTTTCCTTCGCTGATAAGAACCGTTCGCGCACACAGCCGCACCTGCAGCACACAGATACAGATACAGATACATAGATACAGACACAGATACAGATACTCACCTGTGGCAGCTGATTGAGTTTTGGCAGTACGATCTAGGCCCGATTGCCATTGCCCCGGTTGACAACGGAGGGGGGAGGAGGATGGGTTGGGGATCGTGCTTGGGTCACAAGTCCACATATCGAATTTCTTCGACACACCATAATAGTCGTATACGTAATACGTAATAAACATTCCCGCGCCGCCGTCGCTTTCTTAATTTCGGTTTTGTTCTGTTTTGTGCCAACGGCAACGTACGGCGAAACAATAGCGAGCTCTAGCCCCGAACAACATTATCGGGCCAGTTTACAATGCCTATATATTCACAATGTGCCCACCAACCAGCGACTTTACTTACTAAGGCTCTTTGTGATTGCTCGTGAATCAGAGTTACTTCACCGATTAGCTTCCTTGTTCACTGTTCATCGGACCCTGGTGGTTAATTCACATTGGCAGAGGAAGGTTATTGGTTTTATAGGAAGATCGGTTTTTTTAGGGTTCTTTTAATATCCATGAAACCCCTGAAAAACATAAACAAAATCTTAAAAGTAGAAATGTTTTTTAGGCTACAATAATGCCTTACGAATTTGCTCTTATTAGTTTAATCATTTAATGCAAAAAAAAAACATTTGTATGCTTAACAATAATAGATTTACCTGCTTTGATATATATGTACCTTTTTATATAAACAAAGCATTACATATTCTATTTCAATTTTGTAGAATCAGCAAAGTAGAATAGCTAATTGTCAAACTAAATATTTCTTGCAGATTAAAAAAATAGAAAATCAATAATATAGTTAGGTATTTCGCTTATCTTTAGGTAATTACTAATATTTATTTATATCAGTTTACTATCTTAAGTACTCTAGAGCTAGTTAAACCCGGATCACCTTGAATTTCAATGATAGCAGGGTTTTTTTTACTTTCTGTTTCGTATTCCATGTGATGATCAAACTAAATATTGCTCGCAGACTTGTAGCACTATTTTCTAGATTTATATATTTTTGGTCCATTAAGAGTAAAATAAAATAAATCTGCAAAGCAATAAGCTTAACAAAACATTTCTTAGATACTTAGCTTATGCTAATCTTTAGGTAATTTCGAATAGTTATTTATGTATCAACTTACTATATTTTAGTACCCTCGACCTAGTTCAACCCGGATCACCATGAATTTTTAATAATAGCTTTGTTAGAACTTTCTAATTCGTGTTTCACACTCTTCTTAGCTTTGTCCCACTTGTCGTTTCCTCAGTTTGGAACTTCGTTGATAAGTGCTTATTTAGTTATTATCGTATTAATTGCTCCATCAAACGAACCCCGCACCGACACTATGATTCAATCCTCTGGCGGACTTTGGCCGTTCTCCACTCGAGCTAAACAAAAGCCGATTGATATACTAAGTGCTGAATGCTTCCAAGCTAATAATGGAGAACAGAGCAAAGTATAAAAACTTGAAAACGTCACGGCTTTATCAAGTTCCAACAAATGATCGCTGGTTGGGCTTGAACTTTGCTCTAAGCTGGTTCAGGGGATTAATGAAAAGGCAAAAACTTGATGACTGAAGAAGTTCGTCCCACTACTATAAATAACAATTTACATAAGTGTTTGATAAGTTTAAATATTGACTACATCCACAATCTGCACGCCGGCGAACACCAAGCTAACGATAAGATTACAATTTATGATCGTTCGCGCCATATAAGAGCTATAGGAAATCGTAAAAATGGCGCATGGGATCTCATCACTTCTGGGACGAAATCAAGGCATTCGCTTAATTCCTTGTTTTAGCTAATCGAGGTGGTCCCAGTTCAAATACTTACTGCTATCATTGTACCCACATACCACTAATCCGGAAAGGTTTTTCTTTGATTTCACTTATCATGCGCTGTCCATGTCGTTTTCGATGTTTTGACTTGTATAAAATAACCAAAGTCCAAATTTTCGGGGCTTCTTTAAAGCTTTTGTCGTGGGCGAACTGTCCAGATCGGGTGCAATAAATCTTTGTAGCGCCCGAAAACCCACCAAAATGATAACCCGTGGGTAATATAGGTGCTTTATAGCGATTAAACATGATCTTTGAGAAAATCTCAGGCTCATTGAAAGAGTTTTGTTTTCACAGTTTTGTTGATTGTTTGTTATGACTAAAAATTATATGCTTTAAGCTCAGTTTTATTAATGCTGTTCACATTTTAAGTGGATTTCATTTGATAGTAACGTTTTATCAATATATAATTTAAGAATATTTCCCACTTTCAAATATTTAAGTAAATTTGGCGATGGACTGTTGTGTGTTCTCAATTAAATTTTTATACAGTCAGTTGAAATCTAATGTAACTTAGAAAAATCAATGTTAAATAAAGACTTAAAATATAACTGCAAATTTAAAAACCAATCCATTCTCAAAAGTTTAAATATTAAAATGCTTTCGAATTTCTGAGGTAAACAATGAACGTCTTCCAGTCTTCAAATTTCATAACAAATTTTGGTCATACTCACCAGAAAAAGATCTCCTTAAACCATATTTTTTCGGGAACACTTTTTTGGATGAATGCTTAACAAATTTCTCACACACCTGAAATTTTGCTCAACCGGATCGAAGGCCAATATGGTAAACGGTTCAGCAAGATACAGGCGCGAATGAAATATGCCGCCAAAGGAGCTAGCCCAGATGAATCACACATTTAGATGAATCACTATCACTGGATATATGAGTGCCGTGCCACTTTAACCGCGACCGCAACTTTTCCTGGCCGCGCTCGAAGTCGAACTGATGGCCAGAAGTCGGCGCCAGTTCGTAGGTAGCCACTTCTGATCAACCCGGACCCGGGCGACCCATCTACCCATCTACCCATCTAACTATGTACAGCGCATTAGAGCTGGAGGCTCGGAACAAAAGGAAGCGCTGACAATGCCGGCTGCCTGGTTGGCTGAGTGTGCCTCGGTTGGGGTTGGCTAGCTGTCTAGCTGGCTAGTTGGCTGGAGCGACTGAATGGATGGGTGGATGGGTGGGTGTGGGTCACCAGCACTAGCGTACTAGTTCCACTTGCAACAGCGGCGCATGCTTTCTAAACGCCACCATTATTTAGTCACAGTTGTTGTTGTGGGACGCACCTAACTAATACAAATAGCCCAGGCCAAGTGGAAGCGGAGCGACAGCTGACACCATCGGCGAACGCGCCTTTATAGCGACCCCACCTAGTATCACCCGGAGTGATTACATAGAGGCCAAATGGAAGTGGAAGTGGAAGTGGAGATGGAGATGCCAGTGGCAGTGCCAGTGCCACAGGGTCGCCATGACGTGTGCTCGCCCAGAAACTGGGCTTGGACTTTGCCCGGCATGTAGAACAGCCCTGGGATCCTGTCACATATCCTGCCATTTACTCTGTATACGCACCTCTAAATGGGTTAATGACTCGCCAAATGCATTTCCTAATTAAATTTGAGTCCCACAGGCAGTGGGGCGTGAAAAAGCGTAACCGAAGCCTCTCATGTAACCCAGTTTTAGAATTCCATCTCCCGGGCAGCAGCTAAAAATATATTGTTAGACCGTCAGCATCAGGTGGGTGGATAGGAAAAACAGGATCAGTCATAATTTATATGTATATGTTGTTTTAAATAATTCAAATAAATGTATAAATATATTTATTTAGTTGAGTTATGGTAAATAAAATAATATAATGGCACTTTGCTAAACTCATTTAATAAGCTAAGAAGAATTTGACTCAGATTAAACGGATGTAAAAATACAGCCACTAATCACTTCTTGAGTTACATATGTATTAAATCAAATTTCATTAAGAACACTTGATCTTAAGGGACGAATTTTTGACTAGATTAGTTTTATATTTAACTTATATTGTCTTTTAAAGATTGATGAGATTAATTTTAAATTTAATTTATATTGTCTTTTAAAGATCGATGTATCCAAATAGTTATACACATTGATTCAATAAATTTATCCCCCCACAGTTAAGAACTATTTAGTGTTTTGTTTTATAAGTTAACTGGCTTCAAAAGAAAAATTACTATAACATGATATCCAAATATATGAAATACAAATTTGAGGGGAAACCAACAGACAGGATCATGAAGATATATAATTCACTATTTTAAGTTTCACATCTAAAATAAATATTAATACCCTTACCAAATGTATATAAAAACCGAATCTCAACAGTTAAAAAACAAATAACTTAAAATTGTTTTTAAATAATACTATTGTATTAACACAATATAAACTAAGTTTGTTTTGAAGTCTCTTAAACTATTTAAAACATTATTCTAGGTGATAAGATATAAAATGAGCTCTTCAAAATTTAACTTAATGTAAGCCTTAATCAAGAAAATCCCAAAGGATAGTACCTCGCGATGCCAAGTGCTTCGCCTGCAATATTTATAATCCATCGTTATGTATCCACGGTCCGTTGCTCCATGCCACACCTTGTTCCAAGAGCCAATCCCTAAAACTCCATGTACATGGAAGTAAACCTTCCGCACCCACTTCCCTTCCAATCGACGTGCCACTTTTCGCGCCCCACATGCTTTTCCAACCACGTTATGCCCTTTTTGGCAACACAGGACCTCAAAGGGCGATTAATGGTTGCGGGGATGATCTGCGGTCGTTAAAAAGGGCGCGTCTCCCATTAAGACTTCCAAACTCGCAGAACTAAATGTCAGCCAACATGGGATTGGCCTCCGAAACGGAGATATAGTCCAGACATTTCGTCTGAGGAATCTATTATCACTAATTGAAAGATTGAAACCTCTTTGATCTTTACATTTTTATTTAAATATTGAAACTGTAACAACGTTATTTAAATTAATTATGTTTAAACATACATATTACATTCAAAACAGAAATACATATGTTTCAAATTATTATCTAAAAACTAGAAACATTGATGAAATAGCGACAAAGTCGTTTTATATATCCCTCCGCACATATGTACATGAACACACTGGGCGTTCGGACATCGCCGACCATTGGCCAAGCAACGATTCCTAAATATGTATACTGGTGACATTACATAACAAGCTGATCCAATACGGCGGGGCCAACCCATCCGCAGTCATATCCGCCTTTTGTCTTGCCATACATTAAAATCTGGGTGAGGGTGTGTTGGCCGCGGAAAGAAATTTAGTATCAATGAGCATGCGGCCCTGCCGTTTGGATTGTATAGTTAATTTAAATGCAACTATTTAATTAATTTCAGCTCCACCCGCACCGATTTGTTTGCACATAATTAAATCGACTAATTGGATGCCAGTTTTTAGTATCAATTAGCTTCAGGGCGTGACTTTATGCCTAGTATATTTATTTAACAGTTTTAACTACGCCAAGACAGGTTGTTCTGTGGTGGATGATTCCGTGGATTTGGTATTGACCTGAGGCTGTCCCAGCGACATGGGCAAGCGGTCACCCCAACGACTGACTTTTGCACAAGAATACGCAGACCTGCAAAGAAGATAATCAGAAGCCTGAAAGGAGGAAATAATTGTTCTACTCACTTTCCATGCTTGGACTTTGTAAAGATGACCTCTTGGAGATTGCCCCCTTCAGTGCAGACCCGGCAGATGGCATGCTTTGACCTAACCAACGTGGGACGCACAACCCGCGGCCAGGAACTGGAGCTGTCGGCTTGGGGGCCCTTCTTCAGAATGGCATAGCTGTAGAGGGAGGTGTGGCGGTCCGCCAAAGAGTCGCTACCCAAGCGCAGGGGTGCGTAGGAAACAGGAAAATTGCAGGGCGTTCGATCAGCTAGATCTCTTAGACGTGGACAGATCATATCGTGTGGACACTAAAGGTATGCACAACCGAATTAGTTGGATTAAGGCATATGTAAACCAGCTTACCGGTGCCACAGTGTGACCTTCTTGATCCTGTTCCAACAGAAACAGTCTGGCCTCATTGACAAGCTCACTGCCACGACGAGTTCCCTCCTCCATAATGACCATGTAGCCATCGCATTTTCGCCACAGATTTCGCAGAACATCCTCCCGCTGCTCCTTGTCGGCCAACTCAAAAAGTGTATGAGAAATAATGACCAAATCGTAGTTGGTTTCAATGGCGGGAAGAAACTGGCGGTAGAATACATTGCGCAGGGCTATCTGCTTGTTCTCCTGCCCATCGCGCAGAATGAGCTCGGAGATCTCGTTCATCTCCCTGGACCTGTCCACGTTGTAGTACTCATAGATGTGGTCGCGCCACAATTCGCTGGCCACCCACATCCCAGTGCCGATGCCGGATCCGAAATCAAAGAAGCTGCGCGGCCGAAACTGATCGTCCCGCTGGGCCAGCTCCGTGAGGACGCGCTTCATCACCGCGTACTCCTGGGCACCACGAGCTGTTGCGTAGACGAGGGACTCATAGGCGCCGTACTCGATCCGCTTCCAGGCGTAGATGCGTTGGCCCAGCCGCTTGTTGATCTCCAACTCCCGCTTGCGCTTCCATCGCTCCGCCTCCTCCTCGTCGAGCGTGGCCAGGCGATCCAGAGACATCTTGGAATTTACCTCCTCGATGATGTTCCGCTTTTTGTTTTCGATCTCCTCCAGCGTCGGTGGCGGGTGGCGAGATTTGATGTAGGCGTTAAGCTGCTGGCCATCGTGGACTAATTTCTTGATGGGATGGTCGCCCACGATGCGCTTGAGAGTATCACTCAATTTTTTGGGCAGCTCCACATGATTGGGCCTCACCACGCCGGGATGTTTTCTCGGTTTTAGGGTGGCCTGCTCCAGGGCAGAGATCACCGCTGGCTCCACGTCCACGGCAATCTTGCTAGTGAAGCGGTGCAATCGAGGCACCAAGTTTCTCGTTGTGTAATTCAGGGAAAACATATTAGTTCAATTAAATCTAATAATATGTAACCGACAAATCAAAACAACACGAGTTTACCGGCGTTTTGTTGTTTTTGCTGCAGGACAGTGTTGAAAAAGTCCTACGCGAACAGCTGTTGGTGTTGCCAGATGATTCTTCTCTACGCACAGCTGCGGTCAGGTAAATAGTTTGTTTATTTCGTAGAACTTCATTTTATTTGCATTTAAGATAAATTGCAAATTTAAAATATCTTCTTTATTTTTTTTTAAATAGTATTTATGTTTCAAGGAATCAGAATACAAAATATTTTTAATATATAATATGCTTAAGCTGACTAACTAAAGAAGTGCTATAACGTTGACCTTTATTGTACACGGTTTTTATGTTTAAACGCATATGCATGCATCTTTTTTCGAAAATCTGAATTCAAACAATCGACAGAAGCCGCGCCATGATTTTGAGCCCTAACTATGGATGAATACGAAGCACAAGTGAGCAAAGGTGATCCAATGTGTTCCCAACTTCCTTTATGACAATCCTTGTATCCAACAGTTGCTCGTAGTGGAGCAGGCGTTAGAAAATGCCACGGATGAGCCGCAACGCCAGGAACTTTTGGCCCTCAAGTCAAATTTACAGGAGCTACTTGCCCTCACCCGAGGAACAGAAGATGAAGCACAAACCGATGAAGTACCTCAGCAAGGAGATGACATGGACGACGAGCTGCAGCGGCTCAGAAGCGAACTCAACGAGCTGGAGGAGGCTAGCGCCACCCAATCCGCTGCGGATGAGGAGCGGCAGCTGGCTGGCTTACGGGCCAAGTACACGGCCATGGTGGGCGAGAAGTGCTCCGCCCCCCACGAGCACAGTTGGGGCACCTGCTACCATAATGCCCTCATCTGTGGAGTGGACGATGAGGTGGTCATAAACAGCGAAGGCGCATTGGATGCACGATTAAGGGTGCTCTTTACGAATCCCACGCATCGGGAAATGCTACCCTGTTCCTATTATCTCGAGGGCGAGTGCCGCTTTGACGAAACGAGATGTCGCTTTTCCCACGGCGCTCTGGTGTCTGGTAGCTCCATTAGGAAATACAACCCACCCAATTTCCACAAACTTTCCCGCAGTCGTCCAGTGTTTGCCCTGCTGCCGGACCGCCTGTGGCATCGTGGTCGTGTACTTTGTGTAAATTTCGTGGAGCAGGTGTGCCGGGTGCGTTTGGATGGCCAGGATCACAAGGAGCGGGAGCGGGACTTTAAGTTCGAAGAGTTGTTTCCATTGACCACGGACTCGGATGAGGATGACGAACTCTCCAGCGAGGACAGCAACTCGAGCTTAAACGACGAAAGCAGCGACGAAGGCGACTCGGAAATGGATGACTTGGAAGAAGCCAGAAGAGCCCGCATGGTCGAGTTGAGTTTGTTTACCTTTAAGCCAACGGAAAAGCTGGGCGCCTGGGAGGAATTCACGCGGGTAAGTAGTGCAGTTCAGTTACATTCAGCGATTTGAGTCTCTCTAACCACCAAACCCCACAGGGCATCGGATCCAAGCTCATGGAGAAAATGGGTTACATCCATGGTACGGGTCTGGGGTCGGATGGAAGGGGCATTGTGACCCCTGTAAGCGCCCAGATTCTTCCCCAGGGTCGATCTTTAGATGCTTGCATGGAGCTGCGTGAGGCTGCCAACGGGGACAAAGACTATTTCAGCGTGGAACGAAAACTGAAGCGCGCCCAGCGCCGTCAGCGAAAAGCGGATGAAAAGGCCTACGTCCGGGAGTCGCAACGCACAGATGTTTTTACCTTCTTGAACGCCAGTGTTCTCGGCCCTGGGGAAAACGGTCAGCAGGGCGAGCAGGTGGCCAAGAAGGCTAAGACCAACGAACTACAGCAGCACTCGACCAAAACACTTAACGTGGAATCAGTGCGAGTGGCTGACGAAATCCGCCGAAAGCAGCGCGACATGGCCAAGGTGAAGCAGTCCCTGGACAGAAATTCAGGAGATGCACAGCTTCAGAAGCGACTACATGTGCAGCTGGAGGGCCATAAACAGGAGCTGGCCACGCTTCAGGCCCAGGAACGCAGCTTAAGCAAGGAACAGCAGACGCGCAAGAGCAAGAATAAAATGTTTGAGTTTTAACAAGTACACGTGGCAATGCTTTAGGATTTCAAATCAAAGGTTTTAAGGGGCTCTTGAAATCGGTTATAGTACAACTTAACTTTATTGGGTCTTCGGAAATTCCAACCTTCCGGTCACTTAGTCTGGTTTAATCTTAAATTAGCATAAACCCTCGACTTTAGTTCTTAAAAAAATTTTCACTTTTTTAATATCTTTAATTAATTATTTTAACAATTACCTTTTATATAAGATATAAAAACATGTTTGTTTGATGACTGTGACACCAGTGCAATCCCTTAAATCTACCCAAAATTAAATACTACCGAAGGCTCCCGCCGTAATAATGGCCGTCATGTACTGCTCCAGAAGAGCTTGTGCCAAATGCGCGCCATGCTCAACGGCCAGGGAATAGGCGGTGTCTCCGTCCTCGTTGGTGGCACTCAGATCCAAGTCCCTGGCCAGCAGCTCGTTGCAGGTGTGCGGATGATTTCCGGCCGCTGCGTACATGAGTGCCGTATTGCCAACAATGTCCATGTGAGCCGAATTAGCTCCGTGCTCCAGCAGGAAACGGACGATCTCGTTGTGCCCGCCGGCAGCGGCCAGGAGAAGAGGACTGATAAGGTCCATATCCGCCATGGTGTTCACATTGGCCCCAGCAGCGACAAGGAGCTGCACTGAAACCAGTTGCCCGTACGAGGCTGCCCAGTGAAGGGCCGTGAAGCCGTGTCCGTCCTTGTAATCAATGTCCTTCTGGCGTGTCCGTTCCGCGGCCACCTGCTCCTCGGTGATCTCGCCCTGGCCGGCGCGTTCGTGGAAGGATAGTGACACCTCAACGGGACAGAAGGTGGCCTCCGTGTTGCCGCGCTGCAGATTGGTCAGAACGGTGGACTGCGGGCGGTACGGCAGGAAGGCGCTCTTCCGCTTGGCGTCCAGCACCAGCATGGAAGTTGGCGCCGTCGGCACGGCCTCATCTTCGTCGGAATTGGGGTTATTTTGAAGAGTGCTTGCTGGCGCTACCATTTGTTTTGCTTTTATTTACCTTTTATACCCATTACTTTGGGTATATTGGGTATGCAAAAGGTATCTAGCGTTAGAACTCGGTCGATAAATTTTTCTCGTTATAAGAATGCTACGTCTCTATATGAAAGTTATTATCATTATAATTCATAAATATTTAAAATTTTATATTAATTTATAATTATAAATATAATAATATAATGCAATGGGAAAAATCTGAAAAAATTACTTGTGTGCACCTCCAATTTATTAAAAATTTGCATTTTCTAATAATCTTATCTTGATGTTGGCAATGGGATTTTTATAGCGGGACCAAAAGTAGTGGGTATTTCCCAGTCGATACCCTCTTTCTTGTTGCTAATGTTGTTTTGGTTTCGCGTTGAAACCACATTAAACTTGGCATTAATTGGCAACTCCAGCACGGTCACACTTGCTTAGGTTTGTTTTCGTTTTCTCGTTTCAAAGCTTAATTTGCGTTTAATTATGTAAATATATTTACCTGATTCGTTAGCGCTGTGTTTGTGTGTTTCATAACAGGTTTTGCGACGCGGCGCAGTTGTCTCTTTGGCCAAAACGTTCCTGCACCTGTTGCGCCTTGCGATCGTGAACTGCTCCCCAGTGCAAACCTGCGTTTGGCCTTTTTTATGCCCTTTCGTTGTACGTTTCCACTGCCAGCGAACTAATTGCGTCGAAGTGGTGGGATTGGGATCAGCGAAGACAAAGACGAAGCGTCAACAAAATGGGCAACACGAGTTCCAAGGGCGAGTCGGATGCCAGTGAGCCGCCCCTGGAGGGTGGTAAGCTCCACAAGCAGCAACAGCAGCAGCAGCACAGCTCCCACAACGGAGCCTCTGACGTGGGCGGCAGCCACAACAGTCTGAAGGTGCAGCAGACGCAGGGCTCGATGACGAGGTCTGCTTCTGGGGCGGATGTCACCGAGAAGTATCTCACCCAGCTGGTGCCGGTGGAAAAGCTGGCCGAGATCCTCAGGGAAAAGACGTCGGCCAAACTGGGCATCAATGGCATAGTGGCTGAGGTTTTTGTGGTGAGTAATTAACTGATAACAACTGACGCACTCATATAAAACACATATTTTTTTTTTTTTTTTTGCCAGTCACAAGTCTTTCCGCAGTACGCGGACTTGGGCCAGCGGCTGTTCAACCTGATGCACTCGAACTCCAAGGCCACCACAAAGCACCTGGGCGTTGTCGCCTTTCGGCAGCAGTGCGAACGCTTCCTGGGCATCATGGACGACGCCAAGACGCTGGAGTGTTACATCAAGATGTACGCCCAGGAGGACAATCCCGACTTCATCGACAAGACGGGCGTGACGCGTCTGCTCCACATCTGCTACACCATTGCCATGCAGCACTCGGGCAACGCCGTGCTCTGCTCGGCCATCAACCGCACATTCGGCTCGGTGACCAAGTCCATTTTCCTGTGCCACGACAGCCTGAGCCTGGGCTACGTGTGCCGCTGGTTTGAGCAGAACCTGATTCGACTGGTGCTGCTCGTGCACAAGTACTGTGTTCACACGCTGTCCACCGCTTACCGTGGCCTAGAGCTGCAGAGCCAGTCGTGCGGCATCGAGCTGCAGACTCCGGTGCTGGAGCAGCGTAATCCCTTCACAGACGCCACCGACCACAGCGGCGGAGGTGGAGGAGGTCGGGACTTGGATTCGCTGATGCCGCTCTCGCAGGCCTGGCTGCTGGCCGGAGCCCTGCCGCCGCTCTACTCCAAGCCCCAGACCGTGGCTCCACCGGCCAACAAGGGCAACAACAACCTCAGCGCCTCGACCGCCGTGCAGATCTTCAAGGAGAAGCTGTCGATGATGCCGTCGCACTGGACGCTGCTATACGACTCCAACGAGCATGGCGTGGGCGCGAATCGGTTTCTGCACCACGTCCTCGGCTACCGGGGACCCACCCTCGTCCTGCTCCACACCAAGGACGAGCAGACGTATTGCGTAGCGTCGCCCACTGAGTGGAAGGAGACCCATCTTTTCGTGGGCGGCGAAGGCAGCTGTGTTATCCAACTGCTGCCGAAGTGGGTACCAAAATGAACGAGATTTTCAATCCTTACTAATGGTGCTCCTTAAAGGTTTGTGATACTGGAGAAGAAGGCCAACATTCTGTACCTTAACACCAGCATACGTGGCTACCCGAAGGGACTACGTGCCGGCGCAGATCCGCGGAAACCCATTATTGCAGTCGATGAGCATTTCGAGAACGTGGACTGCAAGGGCCTGGCAGCTGGACTAATGTCCATAGAGGTATTGCTTAACTATTAATTCTTCAGTGGAATTTTTGTGTAACAACAAATTAAGCAACAACAAACATAAATTTACTTAGAGGAAGGTCCGATTTTAAGTTAAATTGCACTTTATAAATTCAATTTTTACAGACTCTCCGAAATGAATTAAAAGCAAGTCATTTAGTTATCATAAATTCCAAACAAGGTGGGTCAAACACCGGGTCAGACCCTCAAATAGATGATGGAAATTAATTATCAATCAATCAAACCACATTTTTTTTGTGACAATCAGAGTAGTCTAAAAAAAACCATTTCGAATATTTCTCTGTACTTTAATCGCATTCATGTACAATAAGCCTTATTCAACAGGGTATATTTATATATGTGTATATGCATATATGGTATATAGTGTAAAATTCATAGACGTATATCGTATATAAACGGCATAATCTCCAGTCTAAGCTGTTAAAAACAGCACACCAGTGGCTTTTAATGGCCAGGTGTGCTCTAGCGATGCATTTTAACTAAGTCTACGATTCTCCTTACCCAACAACAGTCAACCAACAACAAGACAACTACACGTTGCTTCCCGCTTTTTCTTTGATCTCCTCACCAGGTCTGGGGCTGCGGCGACAAGTCATCACGCGAAGTGCAATTGGACATCAAGAAGTGGCAGATCAAGGAGGCCGAGCGACAGCGAACCGTGAAGCTTACGGCCGCCGACTGGATGGACCATCCGGACCGATAT
This sequence comes from Drosophila elegans, assembly GCF_018152505.1. Lineage (NCBI taxonomy): Eukaryota > Metazoa > Arthropoda > Insecta > Diptera > Drosophilidae > Drosophila > Drosophila elegans. Next base: position 2,884,362 of record NW_024546167.1, read on the forward strand.
CTTCTCGAGCTGGGCGGCAGGCAGAACTACAACAATTGATCGGAGCAGCAGCTGTGTGTATGTGTGTATGCTAAAAGCAATCGGGATGCCTACCGTTTTGGTGGCATGCCATGTCGAAATTTACTGGGATTCTTTACTATTATGCGCACGCAGCACGAGAAGTAATCACTGGACTGAATTTGTTTTTAATTGATGTTGATTGATATTCGGTTTACTTGTTTTCTTTATATTATCAGCGTTTAGTATTCGATTTGATTTATGTTCGTAACGTGAATTCCGTGAATGCCTTTATATGTACTTCGGTCTACTCCGTATCTGTGTCAGACATTGTCTCCGTTTTCGTCAATTTTAATTTAAAGTTTTCTGTTTTGTTTTGTATCTTCGTTCAAATGTAAAAAAAAAAAACAAGTATTATGAAAAGACATAGGAATCGAAGTGCTTTAACAATAATTTCAATAAATGTTACAAATAAAATGACGTTGCTTTTTTAATTGACAAATAAGTTCTCAACATTCCAATTCATATCAGTAAGAAATCATAACATTTGCTACTTTATCTTACGACGGAGAGTACGATAAAAAATGAAAACAAATGAAAAGCGGAGGTGCCAAAATAAAAATAATTGGAATGTAGGCAACTGTTAAACTTTTGTTATCACATATTTACGATTCGCATCAACAAAAATTAAAATATATGAATTAAAAAAGCTCATGAGTCGAAGACTGGAATGAATAGCAATGTTAGTAGGTAGATGGGTGCAGTTAGAAATAAATAATAAAAATTTCAGTAGATAAAACATAAAAGGCGGTTGCAAATAGTTTTCAAAATTATATTATTACAGTGTATATTAGTTTTACAATAAGAATTTCTATTTAAACACAAGTCACGCCCTTTTCTGACCGGCGGCAGTCACAAAATTCACAATCGGTTCAGGCGTATTACTAACTAACTACTTTGCCACACAAAAGTTCGAGACCTTACTAGCGGGGATGTATAGAGTAAAAAAATATCGTTTCGGAAAGGTATGTTTACAAAATCAGCACATAAAAATCGATCGTACAAAGTATCTGACTTCATTTCGCACATATGTAATGATGATTCTTTGGCCTAAGGGATGTGTGGATCAGCTTGTGTGCGCTATCAGGAAAACGATTACAATAATGGAGGTGTAAAATAAGTTGCTTTCGCAATGAAAACTAAGGCCACGTTTTCAAAAACACCCCATTTGATGGGGCCGCTAGAAAGTGCACGTTTCATGAGTATTCTAAGCCTAACTTACACAAATCAAGATATGGGGGAAACAATAAATATAGTAATAGCGTACATATGTATAACTGAAGAAGGTTTTAAGGTCAGCGCGTCTAGGTGATGTACTCGCGATCGCGACGGCGCCGCGTCGTGGAGGCAACAACGACAACTGGCTGCTCGTCGTTATCCTCCCCATCTTCTCCGTCCACGTTCACGTCCACGTCATCGTCGTCGTCAGCCTCATCATCCCCGCCCGTTGAGTTCGACCACTCGGACGCCGACTGGTTGCTGCCAGTGGCACTAAACTTCAGACTGCTCGACATGCCAAACGAAACGGACAGCGAAGCGCTGAGCGATGAGGCATTCAACTGCTGGCTCACGTCCACGCCATCTTCGTCCTCGAAAGCGTCGTCAATGTGCGGGTGCTGATGGTGCTGGTAGTGGTACTGGTGGTAGCGGTGTCACCTGCCTGCGCCGCCACCCAACAGCAGGGCATAGTCATCGGTGGACTCGGGAATGGGAGCGGCCGCCGAGGTTGCTCCGGCACCGGTGGGCAGGCGCAGGAAGCTGCCACCTCCGCCAGCACCCGCACCCGCACCCGGATCTCTTTCCCGCTCGCGAAGATGCAGGGTATCACGTTGTCGCGTCGATGGCTGAGAGCCCGACGCGCCTGGCAAGTGTAGTTGTTGTTGTTGGTAGTTGTTGCTATTGCTACTGTTGCCATCGTCGGCCAAGCCTGCTAGGGGAAATCGAGATTGGGAGTGAGTAGGGCGGTTTTCGGGCAGCGCGTTCAGCTTGCCATCATACACGGGCACGATCAGGCGACTGGAAGTGGCACCATACATGTTACCTGATTGCGACGAGTGACCCGGCAGCTGCTGATCCTGCCGCTTGCTGATCAGATACTCAGATTCGCTGCTCGAACGACGAGGACTGCGTGCCAGCGGCTGGTACGTGCTGCGTCCCTGGAAGCGGCGACTCAGCGAGCTGCCCACCACGCCCAGGTGCTCGGTGACGTCCTCCTGCATGTCCGAGATGTCCATCATGGAGAGGAAGGCGCGACACCAGCTGTGGTTCGGGTTGTTCCAGTACTGCGGCGAGTTTATGTGGAACGGGTGATGTGGGAAACTGTAGATGTGGGCCACGGCGGCGATGAACATCTCAATGCAGATGAGGAAGTTCTGGCAGGGATTGCAGGGTATCAAATAAATATCATATCATATATAAATGTCACACAAGTCTCGATGAACTTTCTCTTGAAATTATTTTTGTTTTGCATATATTACTCAATATGTTTTCTAAAAGATTGGATTAAGAGAAAGTAGCTCTCAAGATCCGCTCTTAGTCATCAGCTATAATTGCTTAAGGCACTTTTTAAACACAAATCGGTCAGAGATTTAGATAATTTAACGGGATAGCAATTTATTTAATCAAGCTATTCTTTTATTTTAAGCCTTCCCGTTAAATTTAATTTAAATACTAATGGACTCACCTGAAGCAGAGATGCCAGGTTCGTGTCGCCCACATCCGATCCAAAAATGTCCTTAATTATGTTATAATATACCAGCACATTGAGCAGCACTCCTTGGCTGTGATTGAGATAAATTTGGCTTAAGGATTATGCACTCGAAATGCTCCATCCATCGGCACTTACAAAAATGAGAAGAACACCACAGCCTTGATGCACAGAAACTTGGGAATGGGCTTCATGGGTTTGAGGTCCTCCTTGTTGGCACGATAGAATAGCACCAGGCAGTACATGGCCACAAACTGGGAGATGTTGTTGACGACCACAATGTAGGGAAAGGCAACATTGCCGGCGAACTCGCCCTCGCCGTAGACGCCGCACAGCTCGCAGATGCTACGGAATTCCAATTAGAGTTGGGTGTCAAGCAGAATGGTCATTTCGAGACACTCACACAGAGATGAAGGTGGTGATGGGTCGCACCACCGTGTACTGGAGAATGCCGTGCTTGCAGTTGTGGATAAACTCGCGGCCCATCACCCACGGCCGCATGCAGCAGAGGGGAAAGAAGTGCGGCACCTGCGGCTTGTACTCCATGGTGGCCTCCAGGTCCATGCCGAGATTCAAGTAGTTGAGCAGGTATACCATGAAGTTGTAGATCACATAGGCCTCATAGCACTCGCGCAGCGAATCCACGTAAATGGAGTGCTTCGGAAAGAAGAGGCCGATCCACTGCAAGTAAACGGAGGGTATTAGATTTCTTGTGGTCTCCAAATCCGATTCTGATTCCGTCGACGGTAACGGTGACGGTGACCCACTTACCGCGTTCAGGGCGTAGATGGGCACCATCCACAATATGCGGATAATGTGCTTTTGCAGTATGGGCTTCGTGAAATGGATGACGTGTTGGATGATGTGCCAAATGGAGACGGGCACGGCGGACAGCACAAACAGGCCGCCAATCAGGATCAGCTGGTCGTTGCGTTGGAAACCATCCTTAACGGAGTTCACGATGAGCAGCGGCACCACAATGATGGCGAAGATGACATAGGTGACGATGAGCAGCGGGCGTATCCAGATGCGCCACTCCTCGAAGAAACGTCTCACGTCCAGGCCGCACATCGTGTCCTCTGGAGTTTGGGAATCTACTGGTCGCCGGATCACCGGATCACTGGACTTTCTGATTTCTTGATACGTTGGCGTTGCCGACGCCGCCCCGATATTGTTTTCACTTGGCTTTCCGACTCCCTCCGCTCCGATACACTCTTCTCCGCCAGAAGTTCGCCCACAGAACAGATTACAGGACTCGGCGGTCGTGCCCACGCTGGAGGCGCATTTTCAGGGTTCCACTGCTAGCAGAGCAAGTGCCTCAGGCCACTGGGATTGGTCCTAGTATCGCAATGTCGCTGGTTATTGCCCTTCTTTTGTGCCAATCCAATTCCAATCTGCGGGTGCAGCGTACGTACTACGTCAATGTTCAGTGTGACCAGCCAGCGAGCAACGAAAAATACCCAATATATCGAAAATATATTTGTTTGTTTATTGATGTCGCAAACATGGAGCAAAATAAAGAGAGAATCTGGCATAATTTACGACAAAGGCAATGATGCATCTCAAGCCGGCAATATAGTTTGTGCAATTGATGAAACCTTTTCAGTTTTCATTTTTACCGCACAACGATGGTTTCAACGTTTTCGATCTGGTCAGAAGGTGGTCGAAGATTTGAAGAAGCTTGGATTCACAATGAAGCTCAATGTATGGGTGCCACACGAAATGACGCAGAAAGACACCTTCGACCTTATCGACGCTGCGAATCGATGCTGACTGGCAACAATACGGTGGGATTGGCAGTAAATCATCCACCATGAGCTGCTCCCCTATGGCCAAAGGCTCAATTCAGACTTGTACTGCCAAGAAAGGCAGATCTCATGCTGAATAGGCCATCTTTGATGAACGAAGGCCAAAGTGTCTACCATCAGGTCAAGGCCAGGTGACGGGCCAGAAGATCCGGGAAGTACCTTTGCATTCACCGTATAGTCCAGACGTAGCACCTAGAGATCACCACCTGTTCCGTCCATGGCTAACGAACAACGTAGTCGGAAGTGGGCCACAAAAGTGGGCCTGTGAAAATTGTCTCTCCGAGTTTTTTGCCAATAGGGAAGCGAGGGGCTTGTGAAGCTGGCAAATCGTTGGGAATCTAGACATCGAAAAAAAAGGTCCATATTTGACTTTAATCGCATGATTGTGACCAATTTTATGAATAATAAAAGATATAGAATTTATCCAAGGATAAAACTGGAGGAACAAAAATAAAAAAATGTTGCTTAGATTTTATGCAAGAATCCATTTTTGTTGAACACACATAATAAAAATTGTTTTCTTTATTTTATTAGGTCGGAGAAAAAATGTAATCTTTCTTGTTTGTTATTTTCTGAACACTAAAAATTGAAATATTTAAGATTAACTTAATGTATTTATTTACCAAAACCCAGTTTTACTCTTTATTTGTTGTTTTTTTTTTCCTACGACACCAATTCCAAAAATTGGATTAAAATTTTGAATATATATATACACATAGCATCGACTTTTTAAAATAAATTATTTTAAATTCTGTTGAAAGTTAAAAAAGCGAATTTTACTGTTAAGTTTTCGTTTTATTTAACAAATATTCTTAGATTAAGTGTTTTTCATTGGGATCTATGCTGTCTGTTCATTCTCTTAACATTTATACGTTGATACCTATAGATGTTTCAACTCATACCAAGGTTGTCTTATGGTTTACAGTACGGCGGAATTGCGCTCTAGCTATTTGCCCTGCCCCTGGTAATCATGTTCATATACACAAGATCGGATTAAATTTAAAGTAATTAAAATGTAATTGTATTATATAAAAACAGGGAAAGTCGAATGCATTCTAATTGTTGTGATGATGAAGGAAGAGGATCGCGTCGATTTGACTGCCTGTGAGCATGAAGCGCTTGTTATAGTCGTATATTTGGTCTCGAAGCGCCTTCTTGAAGCTGAGGGTCACCACGCCGGGAACGCTCTGGTAAAGCGTTGCCAAGTCACGCAGCGTTCCATAGACGTGACCCATCTTAAGCCACCACTCGATGGGCGACTCATCCAGCTGGACGACAACCTCGTTGCGGTACCGCTTAAGATCCGATTCCACGCAGCTGTCGTTCTCCTTCTTTGGAGGAGTAGGAATATCGGCAATGTCGAACAGCAGTTCCAGTTCTACAGAAAATGTTGTGTTAGTTGTGATTTATAATATGCACTTTCTTGTTTACTTACTCGACTTCCCAGCTGCACTGACTCCTCCCGTTCTTGATTCCGACTTGATGGCCACAGTGCTGGAAGAGGTGGCCGCCAATTCGTTGCTCTCACCCTCTGCCGACCCGCCAAAGTTCTTGTTATACTTATGGGTCAGCATGCGAACGCATCTTTCCAGGTTGTCAATGGTGGTCAGGCGGTGGAAGCGCGGGTCCAATAATGCAGCTGCGGTCAGGTTGTCATTGGATATGATGTGGGCCTGCAGAACACCAGAAATAGTGCGCTTCACATTCATCATTAGCGGATCGTCCTGTTCGGCAATGCCCAGCTTCTTGATGAGAATCTTTGACGTAATTGGGGAAAGCATGCTGCACAAGGGGATATCCTCGCCACGCAGTGTGTCCAAAGCAATCTGAACGATTTTCAAGTCAATAAGAAATGTGTTCACATGTTAAGTTAGATTAATGCTTACCACCAGGGCACTAAGTGCTTCGGTCACCGTCTTGGCCGAGATAACCAGCTGATCCATGTCCTCAGACCACGAGATCGACTCGGCAAAGAACTTGAGCGTCTCGTACAGTGTCCAAGGGAAGTGTTCGTTGTATGGGGGCAGTTCCGATACCTTGGAAGCGATCTCTGACGAGTGGCGCTGCATGAGTTCCTTTACCTGCTCCAAAAGCGGGGCCACCTCGTCGAGCTCAAAGACGCGTCGCAAGCATTTATCAATGACCGAAACGTAGCACAAAGCAATGGGAATATCTGTAAAACAAGAGGTAGTAAGTCATACTTTCTCTTTAAATCTCATTAAATTATAAAAATAAACATCAAAACTTAGAAAGACTTAAGTACAAAGGACAGTAAAACCATATCAAAATACTTACTCTTCTCCCGCAGATAGGTGTAAAGCAAGTCCTCCTCGTCATCGTAGTTTATGATGGCCAGCGTGCAGTTGGGCAAATAGAAGTCGGTCAGAAGATCGTCCAAGACGATGTACTCGGTGTACTCCACGGTGGCGTATAGTAAGCATTTCACCGACTGCGTCTCCTCGTCCAGATAGTGGTGGAAGATGCTTAGGAAGCGGCGCTGCTCCACATTCACCCAGTGCTCGAAGGCAAAGGAGAAGGGCTTCTCCGAGGTGAACTCGCGCGTGATCTCGCCGACCTCCAGAAACTTGGAGGCGTGCATCTCGCTGATCAGGGACTCGATCTTGTGCGGCTCGGGCATGTGAGCCGATCCGCCCATGGCCTGGCGCACAAAGTCGCTGAAACCGGCGTCGTAGAGGAACTCCACGTTGCGCAGATCCTTGATCATGATGTCCGTGAGTGCCTCGGCCAGATTGGCGATATTGGCCACTGTGTAGCCTCCATCCTCGTGCTTAATGGCCCGCCCGTGCAGTGCGCTCGATGGCGTGGCCACCTTACGCTTGCGACCGTATTTCGGTTCCATGACCAGGCGCTGGTCCTCCTCCTCGACCAGATTTTCGGCCTCGTCGTAGGTGAACGGCACCATGGTCTCATACAGCATGGTCTGGGAGGAGGCGTCCTCCTCCGCCTGCATGGCCGCAGTTGCCACGGCGGCCTCGTCCATCTCCTCGTCGGAGGCGTTGTCGTGATTGCGGTTGTTGATGAACTCCAGCTTCACCCGGCGCGAGGACACATTTCGCTTGGACAGCGGCGGATGGGTCACGTTGCGCGGCGTCTTGCGCGGCGGAACATGAATGTCGTGCTCCTGGCACAGCTCCTTGAACAGATCCTTGTGCCGGTGCTGGAGATGAGCCCGCAGATTGGTGGTGTTGCCGTGATTGGTAAGCACCTTGTGGCACTTGATGCAGACCACGTTCTGCTTGGTGATCACCTCGTTGTTGTCGTTGGAGGGGAACCCAAAGTAGCGCCAGTAGACGCTCTTCATCTTGGGCGAGTACAGTTTGGAAAAGTTCAGCTGCGACACATCCTCGTACTTGAGGTCGGCAATGGCCACCGGCGACGCGGACACCTCTTCACTCATCTCCGTTTCTCGTGGGGATTAGGACGTTTGTTTTGATTCAGATTCGATCGCAATCGACTACGATTGCAGGCCAATGCAGGAATTAGCGCGCAATTTCTCGATTATAGATAGACGGTTCAATAGTCAATAGTTTTTTATCTGTATCAGAGGTACAGTTCAGAGTTGCCACGCGACACGCCAGTCAATCGATAAGGCAATTAAACGTTAATAAATGCTCAAAATGCACTCGAAACTATTTTTACTTATTTTTGATGGCTGATAAAATATTCGCGTCACAGTTTTTTATTTTTAATGCGGCTGTTGAGCGAAAAAAATGCGTTTTGTTGGGTATTCTTGCTAACACTGATTGCATCACCAATCGATAGCTGGGGAAATTTCTCGCTCTTCGCTCGCTTTAGGGAATTTTTCGAAGGGAAATTTTCGTTTGCTCAACGACGTGAAGTTGGTTGCGATTTCCTTTTTAATTCGTTGTTGGGAAGAAAAGGTGTGTGAATTTTGTGAGCGTCCCGAAATTTAATGAAAATAAAAGATAAACGCAATGGAAATTTGACCATCGAGTGTGCGGTGTGTGGAGGACACATTGGGTCCTCAGTGACTGCCCATAGAACTTTGAAAGTGCTCTAAATCAAGGGCGAAATAAACAAAATGACTCAGCCACGTGGGCCTGCAGATTGGTTATGCCGCATTTGCCGTTTATCGTTTACATCTACAGACATTAATGTTTTTATTGTTTCGCCCTTTGTTGCAGCCAATCTAAACCGCCAAGATGGGTAAGGGTAACAATATGATTCCGAATCAGCACTACCACAAGTGGTGGCAGCGGCATGTGAAGACCTGGTTCAACCAGCCGGCCCGCAAGATCCGGAGGCACGCGAACCGCGTCAAGAAGGCCAAGGCCGTCTTCCCCCGCCCCGCCAGCGGTGCCCTGCGCCCAGTGGTGCGTTGCCCCACCATCCGCTACCACACCAAGCTGCGTGCCGGCCGTGGTTTCACCCTGGAGGAGCTGAAGGTGAGTGGTGCCGCACGGCAAGATTACCCTTCCAATCCACTGGCTAACCCAATCTCAAACTTTTCACAGGGAGCAGGCATTGGCGCCAGCTTCGCCAAGACCATTGGCATCGCCGTCGACCGTAGGCGCAAGAACAAATCCCTGGAGTCCCGCCAGCGCAACATCCAGCGCCTCAAGGAGTACCGCAGCAAGCTGATCCTGTTCCCCCTCAACGAGAAGAAGATCCGCAAGGGCGAGTCCACCGTGGAGGAGTGCAAGCTGGCCACCCAGCTTAAGGGCCCCATCATGCCCATTGTCAATGAGCAGCCCGCCGTGGTCGAGTTCCGTGATGTGACCAAGGAGGAGAAGAAGTTCAAGGCCTTCGCCACGCTGCGCAAGGTAAGCTTAAGGCTTAGGAATCCATTCGGCTTTAGATGCTTATATTCTCGGTTATTTTCAGGCCCGCACTGACGCCCGTTTGGTCGGCATCCGCGCCAAGCGCGCCAAGGAGGCCGCCGAGAGCGAGGACGCCGCCAAGGGAGACCCCAAGAAGGCTAAGAAGTAAACCACATCTAGACCTTATCGTTCTGTCTTTAACATCAACACCCAGAATAAAATATTAGTTTTTTCTTAAACGTGAATAACTGTGCTCTTTGTTTTTGTTATTGGTGCGCTCGATATATGTAAGTTTTATCGATGGAACGTGCAACTATCGATAGTCCGGTTTTTAGCGCACTCTTTCAAATTTCACATCTGTTCCTGGTTTCATCAACTAAAAATCAATTTTTTATTTGTATTACTGAAAACGTTAATTTATATTTCTAAAATCTTGAAACAATATTTATTAAAAAAGAAACATAATTTAGAAACTCGTAATGTTTTTGGTATTTTATTATTGTTGTACAAGCAGGAAACGCTAGACATTCTGTAAAATTGACAGTTAATATAAACTTTTTGCTTGTAATGCAATATTTTATAGGTGCTAGTCAAGCCGAAATTTATATACCCTTGCAGATATTAAAAAAATTAAAAACTCTTTAAAAAACAATATTGCGATTTTTAAAGACTATATGCTTAGCCACAGTCAAGCTGTGATGATTTTTCGCTAAATTATTCGATCGTTCCAATGGCTGCTATATTAAAACATATATTTAAATCAAATAAAAAACAGCGCAGTTATAATTATGTTAATTTTTTTCCGATTTTATGTTTTAGTCGTCCGATTTTAGGGAAACTAAAACCGTAATTCTGAAATATTACACCAATACAATATATCAAAGAAAAATATTACATAGGTCCCTTTCAAACAGTTCAAAAGCAATTGCCCTCAATTTTAAATTTATCTGTTATTATAATGTGTGCTATATATTACATTATTTACTTATTAATATTTTTTTTACTGTATGAGGTTTTTGTTTAGGCACCTTATTTGTAATCACTGGCTGTTTAAGTTGTTTAAAGACGGAATTTCTATAAGTGTCGGAAAGGGCAAAGCACTAGCGTCGGTTTCAACATTTTTGGTTTATTTCCTAAATTTAAGTCGGTCGGCGCAAAATGTATCTTATGCTCATGTTATTGAACAAAAATATTTTATAACGGTAATCACAATGCCTTAGCATAAATTGTCTTAATGGCGAAATTCTGTACCAAACTTTGTGCACCTTTTATCTTTTATCTTTTTCCGATTTTCTAAAAAAAATATTTTTATATTTTTAACTACATAGCCCTTGAGATTCAAAAACTAGACATTAAATAAATTTACAGTTCTTAAGTTATTAAGCAAAAAACAGTAACTTATTTCAGTTGTAACCAATCAATGAACGATAAGGAGAGTATATTAAAAATGTTTTATAAAAATAACAATTATTTGCAAGCTTAAAATGGAGAAACCCATTATTAGATGGTTAGATGGATTTACCCAACATAAATGCAATAATTTCTCTAGCATCAAAGGCTTAGAGTCTGAGCACAACTTTACTAAATATTCTGCAAATATGCGCCGAACAAACCGTGTGGCAATGAACCTCAAGATTATCCCGCTTGCACTTGAACCGCAAATATTAATTGAGGCTGCCACCCTGAAATTCGTGTTCCATATGGTGCCAATAAAGGCTAACCCACATATGACCAAATACATTAATCCATGTATGCAAAACCATAGAGTTATGGTTCTGGTGGTCTGGTGGTAAAAAAAGGGTTGTGCTTCCTTAACCAAATGCGACAAGCCAATTCAATTATCGGGTGGTGCAGCAGCATCCAGATTCAGAGATCTAGATACAAATCCCCATCCCAATCCCAATCCCAATGCCACTTTGCCGACCCGACCCGCACCTTGAACCTTGTTTATACACTTCACTGATTTTTATTTCACTTAACCTTGTTTGCTGCTCTTCTGCCCAGAAAAAAAGGGCGAGGATGCTTGTTTCGGTGTCGTGTCAACTGCATTCAAATTTTTATTATTGAAATTTATGAGCGCAAAAGTGATTTTCCACATAGTTTTTCCTGCTGCCCATTGCCACCCCTCAGTTTTTTTTTTTTCTGTTGGGTTTCCTGCTTTTCGATTGTTTCGACTGTTGTTTATGGACCATGCTGGTGGCTACTGGGGTGGGTAGAGGTACAAGGGGAAACTGCTCGTCCGTAATTGGCAATTGTTTTTCTATTTTTGTGTGTGTCACCTTTCGTGGCGACAGTTGCCGGCACAACTTTTTGCAACATGTGCGCCAGGGTGACAAATCAAATGCAGATTTACTTTGCGGTTCATTTGAATGGAGAACGCTCATCAAAAACTAGACTACACAGAAGAAATCACCATAATGTTTTTCGGTTTTCCCCTATTTTTTTTATCACTTTTGTAAACTCGGAAAAATTTATTTTTTAAGTTATTAACATAAAGTTTTATACATAACTTTTTCATATTTGGACCGAGTTGATTTTTTAGGTATAAGCCGCATTTTTAGACAATTGTCTTAGAATGTTTTTTATATAAGTCTTTTGTTAATAAATATACACCAAAATAGGCGTTTTATTTTCAATTTTATATTGTAGGAGGGGCTTGTAAATTTTTCTAATTAATTTTTTTATTTCTTGATATTACAATTTTTTTTATTAGTGTGCAATTATTTGTTCATTGTTTTTTGTAGAAAGAGCAAGTACATTTTTAAAACCTTTTATTTTCAATTTTCAATTGACATTAAGGACCTTATTTTGCACAATTATTTTTTCTCTGTAAAGGGCAGTGCTAAATGAAAGTGGATCTGTTATGGCAAAAATGGGAATTTAATTTAACACTTTTCTCCCCCAGATTGCATTTAAATTTCCTCTTCTTTTTATCGTAAAATCGATTTGCTGTTAAATCTAATGCGGCGAACTTGCAGCATAATTGATGTCAGGACAACTCATCCCTTTCCATTGACTGTGGGTTAATCTGCATATGCTGCGACTGCTGCAAGTGAAGTGTCCTTGCTCTGGATCCGAACGGATACGCATCTGAATACCTAGGCCCCGGGTTCCGTCTGCACCATAAACGCAATCAGTGCTTAATGATCCATACAGCAATTGGATTAGTGTCTGCCAGCCTGCAGGGAAAACTCGACGGCTGAGGGTCGGGACAAAATCAGGACCATCCTGGGACCACTAAGTGCGTTGCCGATTTACATGTGAAGGTGCCGCTGTTGCAGCTGATGTCCAATTGATTAGTGCATATGCAAATCGCTATCACTGTATTCTTACTAGTATAATCAGGGAACAAAAACCGAATTTTTGAAAACCCACCTAAAGAAAACCCTCATGTAGAAACTTAAGTCTACATTTCCTCAAATTAATCATAAGATAAAAAATAATTATTTATGATTTGGTAGTAACTATAACCATGCTTAATCCTCTGGATTATAGTCGGCCCATTAGTACATATTTTAAAGCGAACATTGCTGGATTTATATCTACGAACAAATTATTTGCTGACTCGAAACAAAGTAAATGTATATGTATGTATATATGTAAAATTTAATTATCTAAATTTAAATTTAAATTTAATTTCCGTTTTTTGTATTTATTATAGCTTCTGAGGTTTGCCTTGATAAATAACGAATAAATTCCAAAAAAAACAGCAAACTTCCACAATGCTCATAAACAGTCAATGTTTTTTTTTTTTTAATTTTTATTTACTAAGAATCATATATATTTACCTTATTTTAATGCAACACATGGTGCATTTATATCGCATCCTCATCCCTAAACGACAACAAAAGATGTGTCATGCCCCATCAATTTCGAACCTCTCTAATCCATATCCCTGCAATTTAATGAGCTATAGAAAGCACACCGATCCTTCACTGAGCACACAATAAAATGCTTATTATTTTTCCATAAAAAACCACCCAAAAAACCAAACAAATTAATCAAATATGCAAATAGCCGGGTGTGCCCCTCTGCCCTCCCATATTTTCACGCATCATCTATCAAAAATTGGCACGCCATAAAAAGAGCAGGCTCAGTGGCGTATGCAAATGAGGGACCCTCACAGGAAGTTGCTTTTTTAGACCACTTGGCTCGATTATGAGATCAATAGAGGCGGCACAAGATCCTGGCAAAACAAATCGTAAAAAAGGCAAATTGCAAATTGCGAATTGCAATGGGCGCGAAATATCAAAATCGAATTAGAATCACAATGGGAGGAAAATTTTCGCATATGCAAAAAATAATTGCCGGAAAATATGCAAATGAGGTGGGAAAAGCGGCTGAAGTGGCCTGGCGTGAAATTGAAAATTGCCTAGACTTGTTGTAGCTGCAAAGTGAGAGCACTTAAAGCGATTCGCAATTGTTCTCCTCGAATGCGAGTTGAATGTCCTTTACCAGGCCACGTGTTTTTGGGGCCCTTCGTGTGTGCGGCACCAGCACGAACAATAATAATAATATCCCGAAAACCCTTTGGGCCCTGGCCAAAATCAATTATCATTTTGGGGCCAGTGGGCGTGGCTTTCAACAATAACAGAACGACCATAATGAGGCTCTCTGTGGAGTGGGACACCACAAAATTGCTAAATATTTCATGCCACCAAGCTGTGGGTGGGGAAAGGAGTTGTTTGCTTGACAATAAATTAAACGATTTTGGTTTACAAATTTATCTGTTTAAACTGAGTTAAACATCCTTCATCCAGAGTATTTATTTTAATTTAATCTATAAAAGGTGAGAGTTGTTAAGTCATATATTTATTAATTTATTTAAAAGTTTTCAAATAAATTATAATTATTTAATATTAGAAAATAAACTTTTGTATTGAATATACCAAATTATTTCTTTTTTAGCATTAGCATTTAAATTTTATTATTTATTTTGTAACATTTGTAGTTAATCAAACATAATCATTTATATTTCGTATGAAGTCGTTGTTCAGAATTAATAAATTGTGGGTCTAATTCAATTCTAAGTCTAAAAAGGTTGCTTAAAGAGTGAAATATGTTCAAGTGCCTGGCATATGATGTCCGGTCCCTGTTTCAAAGCATCTCCAGTTCAGACAACTCCTTAACCCTTGGTCTCGACCAATCTGGAAGCCCTTCAAGCGCAAAACAATTACGCAACTGTCTAAAAGCAGATGAAACCGAGAGTCGCAACTAAACCACCGACCAACTTATCACATAATCAAGTGCAGACAACACAGATTTAAATTTTCAAATGAAAAACACATGTTAGGAAATTGTCCAGGGAGTCCAACCTGACCCACCCGGCCACAAGTGAAACATTTGAATGCGTTCGGGCGGGCTTTAAAATCAAGAGTCTGTGTGTAATGCGATATTTAAATTTTACCCAAAAAAAAATCGTGCATAAAAAAAACGGTCAGATTGGAAATAGATACACTCGAATAAAACCGAGTCGGGGGTTGGCTAAGCCCGCTAATGTGAATACAATAGAGCTACTTGAGGCGATCGGGGATCGTTTACTCACGCCACCGACCGCAAAAGCACCCCTCCTTCTCCTCGAGCCACCCAAAGTGCCGAGTTCGAAACCAACCCCTTCCCAGAGACCGCAAAAAAAGGGCCTTCTGACTTTCAATTAATCAAATTATCGCGCGCCCCGGGGGTTGATACAACACCGAGGGGATGGGGATGTCGGAACCACTTGAAAGTTGCAGATGGGAGGACAAACATTTGTCCACTTTTTGCAATTTGTACAGGTCAAACGCTGGCACCGCATCCGTTTTCGATTCTGTAAATTTCAATCAATTGTTGTTGTTTGCCGCGTGTTTTGTGCACGCCACTGGCAACGTCAATAAATTGTCAAAATCTGTCAAAATTTTTAATGACTGTGTGACGGCTAATAACCGAAAATCGATTTGTTCAAGGCGGTCTATTGATTGCGATTGAGTTTGCAGTTTTCTGGCCGCTTTTTTTTGGCGATACTGCGGACGTTTTTATGGATTGCTCCTCTGGACAAACAATCAAATCTGTGCGTTTAATGATCAGGGACCATTTTAGAGTTTTTAACGTCAGGCGGTTATTTTTCATCCATCTAAAAAACGTAAAAGTAGCATGTGGGCGATAGTCTTTTTTGAGGGGTTAAAATAACATTGCATTAAATTCAATAAAACCAACATATTAACCAGTGCTAAAAAATATATTTTTAAATATTATTTGCAGGGTGAAGTTGAAAATTTAGAAATTTAGCATATAATTTAATTGCTATGGAAAAAATTGTTCATTAAAAAATACATATAATAAAAGAAGAACTAAAAATAAAATATTTATTTGAACTTTAAGAATGGCACAGAATTCTCTTTCAACTAAATTACAACTCAAATCTCAGTGTCGCTGTTATTTTGATAAAACGGTTTAAATTAGTGTTTTAAAATATGTTTCATAAAATTCTACCAAATTTAATACAAAACACATCAAAAACTCTAACGGGTTTTTAAATCTAAAAATCCCGCAAATCATAAATGGTTATGATTCAAATATAAAAAGTGCATATACATATCTAAATGCATTACAAATAAAATTTGATGAAGTAAAATGATAAACTTTAAAAAAAAATCATTTTTCTTTAAGCTTTTATGAGTTCCAGTGGTTAAGCAAACCATTTATGTAAAATTCGATTTGTATTTGACTTATAAATTATTGCGCTACAATATTGTAAGTAATTGTTTTCGAAATAAACCCCATCATTTGCATTATAAAGTTGTACAAAAATATGTTTCCTTTGACAATAAAAAATCACTTTTGCATTCCATTTTATTTAAAGTGCACTGCCCTTCCGTTGGCTTTCACTTTGCCAAAACCACAATCCCTGAAACTTTCGCACCTGTGTCGGATGACCAGGGAACCTCGGGAACCGGCAAGTGCAGGACTCCGACCACTACCACCACAACTTCCACCTCCCAGAGCTGAAATAAAAACCAATGTCTAACCCTTTTTTCGTTTAATTGCTATGCCAGATCATAGCCATCAGTCCGTTGCCGCAAAAAAAAGTAACTGACAACAATCCTATAGGATTGTATACAATCCGAGTCCTCCTACCCGAGTCAATGGTTGTATCACATGCATAAATTATCGTAACTGTAACACTCGAGCATGTTTCAGTTCATTAGGGGACAGTTTTCGACCTTAACCCTTCTCCGCGAGCTGCTCTATTCCTGTGTCCATATGCAAAATAATGCCACATCATTAGTGCGACGACCATCAGTGGGAAAGGGTTGCAAGTGGGGCACGTGTCGGGCACCGGCTGCAAGTCCTTCGATTCGGGACTTTTTTGCCCTTGCCCAACCCAGAAATCGTGTTTTTCTCTGGTTTTGCATATGCCGATGTTCACAGCATCATGTGAATTAGATTCTACAGCTTTTCATTGTCGCAGGTCAAAGGGTTACAGGGCATAAGCAAAACTGTCTAGTCATACAAGTCTGTGATTTTAATACTCGTTATTCGTACGACAAAGGGGTAAATTGTATTTGATTGAGATAAGAATTGCGACCCTATCACAATTACAATGTATATTTCGATAAAAGCAATGAATATAAAGATATATTCTTTAAAGAATAAGTTAGCAACAGCTTAAGGCCAATTTAACGTGAATGATAATTTAGTCCAGCTTATTGTACTGCACGCTGTTTTCGAATTTGATGTTGAGTATACATTATATTTTCCCTAAAAGTTCGTTCTATTTGGGATGCCCCGCCTCCCGTTTCTTGCAAAACGCCTCTTCTTCCCAGCCTGTGATTTTTTCCCACACATCAGGGAAACCACAGAAAAATGTTGACCTTGTTTAGTTTTGGCAAAAAAAAAAAAACCAACAGAATCGGCGATCCATCTGGGCAAGGCCAGTTACCTGGCCAGGATCCCGAGATGAGGAGATCGAAGGGCGAAATTTGGACAGGTACTCACGCTTTGGCCACTCATAAGTCACGGCTTCGTTTTCCAGCCAAAGGAGTTGCAGGGCACCCATAAATCAGCGCCTCATAGAGGGAACACGAGCAACAGTTCAACGGTTCGGCTCGCATATCTCTAATAATGATATCAGGGCACACTCTGTGGGGATACTGCTGTCTGATTGCCTCTTCGACGGCTTCCCCAAAAGCGGTGGACTTTTCTCAGGCCCCTTTCCCTTTCATGGCCCCAGCAGGCGAGGCATCGTGACACCATCTCCATATCCATTTTCAACTGCTTCAACCTGGACCAAAGATAATTCGAAGATAGCCCTCCGTTCAGTCATCCTCTTTCCTCACCCGCAACACAGTTATTACACTGAAACATATAGAAGAAGCCTTTTGTAAAAAATCTTACATAATCTAAAAATACTTTGGTATCACAACAAACATAAAATATGTACATAATAAATAAAAACATAACCTTTTCCATAATACGAATACAATGTGGTTGCGAGAAACTTATAATTCTTTTATGTTCTAAGAATTTTAAAATACTATATTCCTTTTATTAAAATGTATACATTTTTCTAGATGTGTACTGCATTACAATTGCAACTCAATTACAGCTTTGAGTAAGCAAAGAAAAAAGCACCAAAATGATAAAAGCTAAGCCTGCCTCTTTAATCTTCAATTCCTTTTGCTCTTCCACAAATAGAGTAAACACCAAAAAGTGCAAGGAGAAGTCCACAATTAGATGAGCGTATACGGATACTCTCACCCTGTTTCTATTCCACGACGCGATAAATACAGACATGGGCGTAGTAAGAGGGATAAAGTTATGCTTCCTCAAAAATCCAAAAGGTTTTTAAATTTCTTGAAAACTAGTAATATTAGTAGGGAAAAGGTTATTGGCACAGATTATTTTTTTCTATACTACCCCCCCTGGTGGTATCTGATCCGAAAAGTTCAAGTTAGGTACACCAATTGCTGACTATGCCCATGGCGTAGCCTATATGCATACGAGCAGAAGAAACTGCGACAATGATGATGGTTCTGATGATGATGATGATGGTGATGATGACGATGATCAAGCGACGATGTGATTGAAACAAAACATCTTATTATTACCTTCGACCGGCCAAAGGAACGACCCCGTGCGACCTCGACGTAAAAACAACAAGCGAAAAAAACAAAACACAGAGAGTGCGCAAAAAAAGTTCCCACGCTCAGTGGCCAGAAGAGGCAGCCTTTTGTCGTCTCCGTCTCCTCCGCATCATCATCGCCATCACCATCACCATTATCATCATCGTGGTTCGGCTCTCCATCTCCGTCGTGCCATATAAGGCAACGTCCTTCCAACGCCCCTTCCAGCCCCCCATTCCAGAGTTTGCGTTTGCGAAAAAAAGTGAACAGTGTCGAAATTTCTGCGCCTTTGTGATTTTCCTTCCCCTTTCCTTTAATACGACTCGTCGTAGGCTGGCCAAAGACGCCTGCGTGATTGATTTCACTCTGCCCCCCCCCGAAATGCCGAACATAATTTCTTAACTTTCACAGCTCATTGAGCTTGAAAAGTCACTCACACGGGGACAGCTTGACAATTGACAGGTAGGGGTATCAAGTGGTTAGGGCTCATAATTATAGTTTTTAGTGATGCGTAAAATGTGAACCGAGGCTGGGATTTTCGGCTATTCCCTTTGGAGTTTCTGACCCGGAGATGCACCAAAAAAGATTTTTCTAGGGATATTTAAACCATTAAATGTTTGCATTGAACAATGGAGTTCGCTGTACATACTACCAAACTTACATAGCTTGAGTTATAAGACTTCAAGTTTTATAATTTATTTTACCTGTATTTATACTTTTCAAAACCAATAAACAAAATAAATATGTGGAACTAATATATATATAGATTGTGAGTTAGGAGAGTTCGGGGTAAACAAGTTTCAAAGAATTTAGAAAAAATTGAACAATATTTTCCTTGCAATATTTAGTCATATTATTTAAAAAAAAAAAATTAGTTCAAAAGGCAGTTTTCATAACTTAAATTAATACTTATTTTTGGTGCAGAACGAATAATTATATTTTTCTTGGTGCAGTCAAGTGTGCTGGTCATGGGACCGTCATCAGGTTTATGATAATATTTTAAGGTAACCACAAAAATGGCATCCCATCCAGTCTAATCAAACTTTTTGGCCATTGAGCCAGATTATTTTACATTTCATTAATGTGTCGAAAAAGGGAAATACTTTCAATGAAAGCGGCTCCCAGGGCCAGCTGCCTGAGTTCCCCGTCATCATCATTATCATTATCATCTGTGGAGCGGAGTTCACGTCCAGGGAATCTGGAATCTGTGGTATTGATCAGTGCTGCGCAATTAACTTACAAACTTATGATTTTGATGATGTTACCGAATGGGTGGTGGACACAAACCACCACACTCATGTACAGCAGCAACACCAACAGGTTGACAGGACCTACCGTTCCGATTCCATTTCGTACCGATGCACTGGAAAACTTGGTTTGAAAGTTTCAAGTTATAATTTCAATATAATAATATTTGTTTTGGAACAATTGTTTAGCGTTATTTTTGTCAGTTTTATTATAAATTTTGTGTTATTTATTTAAAAACAAGTGTTTATTTAAATAAAAATAAATAAAAATCCTTGATTTGTATAATTAAAAAAAAAAACCATTCAGAAATTAGGTACTTTAAGCTTACAATTTATTTATGTTCATGTAAATCAGAAAAATCAAATGTTTCTAATATAAGTGGATAAAAAGGGTTATTCCAAAATGTTTTTTTTTGACTACGATTTTGTTAGCTTAAAAATCTATTATTTTATACTTAATCTTATATGTACTTGTTAATTTTCTAATATATTCCCCTATTTTCTTTGAAATTGGAGAAGGTAAAAGATTTTATAAATATAACAAATGTATACAGTTTTTATTTGAGATTTTATCCTTGATTTCTTCATCTAAAGTTAAATCAACTGCTCAGTTTTTGTCCCAGTGCAGGGGTTGTGAATCCACCACTGCGTCGGTGGAGTGGGCAGTCGAGTCGCTGCCGCCGCAGGGTGGTGGTGGTGAGTTGCAACTTCAACTTGTTCCTGAGGGCTGCGGCGAACTAACCTGACTGACTGACACTGACTCGCTTCGGTTATTCGTTCTCCACTCGCGCTTGACTACGGACGTGTTTTCGGTTCGAAGTCAAAGTCATTAAAACATCGCAACGGATCGGTCGCCGCCTCGAATCGGTTGAAGGTTCAGAAACTCGTCAATTGACATAAATTGAGTGCAATTTGCAGAGTGCGAAATGTGTGTGTCTAACTGAGCCAAGAAATTCGCTAAATTCTCCGTCTTGTCGCGTGTGTTCAGTTCACTTTGTCAGCTTAATTAGAGAACATAAACAAATCGCATTCAGCATCCGCGATGGCCGACGAGAGTCTGCACACCATGCCGCTGGAGCACAACATCGACTACCATATCGTGACGTTGTTTGAGCGCCTGGAGGCGATGCGCAAGGATTCGCACGGCGGAGGCCACGGGGTCAACAATCGGCTGTCCAGCACCCTGCAGGCGCCCAAACGCAACATGCAGGCCGAGATTCGCACGCTGGAGTTCTGGAGGTGAGTCTGTCCCAGCACTTATGGGAAAAAAACACATGAACATTGTGACAAAAAGTCATGACTTGCAAAGTAAAACTTAAATATTAGTTCTTAAAGTCGAAGACATAACAAAACATAAGTTATATATTATTATTAAGGGTTCTTCAAAACATATGAAATGAAAATAAAGCATAACTTCTTTTAAGTCCTGCATATCTTAATGAATGCTTTTATCTGTTTATATATATATATATATATATTTATATATAAAAAAACATTTTACAATAATCAACCTGCTATTAGATTTCACTCATATAAGTCATCAGAAACATATTTGATAACGTATTTTTCCGTGTGTAAATCTACTTCGAACCTTTTGTTTTCATAGTCATTATCTGCACTTGCTTTCAATTTGCTCAACTTTAGACGGCAATTGTTAGATGTCATCTGGCTTTGTGTGAACTCTAAGTAATTGAAATCCAAGTGTTCTCCAGACGACATCATCAAGATAATCGCCAAACTAAACACGCTCAAAGTTTCGAGCACTTTGTGGCTCATACCGAGTCCTTGGCTCAAGGAACTGGGAAATAATTAACATTTCATCACGAGCTGATGGAGTTATTAAATCTTAGCCAGGAGCAATGCCTCTGAATAATTTTAAGACATGTCAAGCGCAAAAAGTTCAACTAAACTATGCGGCATTATAACTTCATTACCCCCTCACTGACTATAAAAATAACTAAAAGTTAATGGTACAGGGGTGCACATACGTACATAGTTTCAATTAAAGATGCACGACTGCAAAATCTGACTTCTGAATTTGTGAATTTATGGAAATTCATAAGTTTGATTTTTCGTTATCGTGCAGCGGGCGCCCGTTTTTTAAGTTTCACGCGAAAGCGAGTGGCCCCTCACGTTCAGCGGAAATCCAATGGACTCAGCGGCATTGCAGCTGCTCATCATACCGCTCCCCGTACCGCTCCCTGTCCCGCTTCCGACCCTCCCCATCAAGCGCCCCCAGCTTAATTGTCACTGCAATGCTTGAGGGCAACAAGAATGAGCTTTGTGTACAACTTGATTTGACAAATACAGTAAATATAAGCTGTCCTTAGCTCAAGGAACTTTAAAATAATTAACATTTCATCACGAGCTAATGGAGTAATTAAATCTTAGCCAGGAGCAATGACTCTGAATTCTTTTAAGATATGTCAAGCTAAAAAATTTCAACTAAACTATGCTGCATTATGACTTAATTTCCCCCTGAATGACTATTAAAAATAAATTTGAAGTTAATGGGGATAGTGGAGATAGGGTACACACACACGTACATAGTTCCAACTATAAAAGCACGACTGCAAAATCAATCTTTTGAATTTATGAATTTATGGAAATTCATCAGTACTTCGGATTGTTTGATATTTTGTTATCGTGCAGCGGACTCCTCTCTTTGAGTTCCACGCAAATGCGAGTGGCCCCTCACGTCCAGCGGGAATCAAATGGATTCAAGCGGCATTGCAGCTGCTCAACAGACCGCTCCCCGTACCGACCGCTCCCTAACCCAATCCAGACCCTCCCCATCAAGCGCCCCCTGCTTAATTGTCACTGCAATGCTTGAGGGCAACAAGAAAGAGCTTTGTGTGCAACTTGATTTGAGCAGTACGGTAAACATAAGCTAAGTTGATTCTTGTGAATTCTTAAACTCTCCTAGTATTAAAACCAACCATGACCTCGAGTTAAGCAGACTTAGACTTGTGTATTTATTTACAGGTCGTTAAAACCAATAAAAAAAATATATAAATTTGTATTATATGCAATCCCAGCTCTTTAAGTTTAACCTATTAATTAATGCACTAGTCACGAAAACTAATTATGTTCAGTATATCAAATATTAAAACTAAACCTAAGCACACAATATTTATAAGTTAAACAGTGCTATTCAATCTTATTACTATTCTGATTAAAACCTTTATTCCGATTTAACTTTCAAAGATTTAATACTATTTCAAGTTGCATAAACTAATAGATATTTTTTTTTGGTTTTCAAATTTGAAAGTAATTGTCTTTTAAGGATTTAAACTAGAGAGCCATTTGGTTGCTGAATTTAAAAGTAATTATATTTTAAGTAGGTTAGTTAAATTATGTTTAAAATAGTTATTTTCATTTAAGGTCTCAATTTTAACTTATAAAGGCTGTCGTCCAGTAATGGTTGTATACGTTAACGTTCCTTGCCGCTCTTAACCGATATTCACTGTACGCACTCCACATGCAGGCAGAAGGGCCACATGCAAACCAAACGCAGTTGCGGAACCGTCCTAACCCAGGCTTCGCCCTGCTCCTCCATTTCAGATCCATCATCAGCGAGTGTCTGGCCTCGTTCCTCTACGTGTTCATCGTTTGCGGTGCTGCCGCTGGAGTCGGCGTGGGTGCCAGTGTGTCGTCCGTGCTTTTGGCCACGGCTCTGGCCTCCGGACTGGCGATGGCTACCCTGACGCAGTGCTTCCTCCACATCTCGGGTAAGTTCGAGGAGACAGTAAACAAGAGCAGACCATAACAGAACGGGGTGACAAGTGTTTTTCGGGACCCTTGGACTTGCGTGGGAAACTCCCGTTTGCGATGGCGAGCCAAAGCAGCACTGAACACGAACCCCATTCATTGTTTGTTATATTTTCGAAAAGGCAATGCACTCAGTGCGGCTCCACCTACTCCACCTCCTTGGCATCTTATCGCCCCGGGCCAAGTTCCACCGCCTTCACTTATTTTCCCTTATTCCCTTGCATTTATTCTGGTATTTATGTATTTGTTCATTTGCGTTGACATTCAAGGCAATTAAACGTTCTTCAAAAAAAAAAAAAAAAATTAGTAAGACCAAAGTCAGGGAGAAACATGTGTTGTTGATTTGCCTTCGACTCCCCCATTTTGTGGTTCGCAATTCTCTGTTTTTTCACAGCCAATTGGTTGAGCATTAAGTTATGATGTTATCCACTGCCCCCATCTCATTTTCCATTCCCGATTGCCTTCCGTGGAAGTGTCAAAGTGATATTTAACGGTTTTCCCATTGGGTGGCCGCAAACGATTCCCGCAAGTATCTAAAGCTATTTTCCATGTTGCTCCCCTTTCAGGCGCCCACATCAATCCCGCCGTAACCCTGGCCCTCTGTGTAGTGCGATCTATATCTCCGATCAGGGCAGCCATGTACATTACCGCCCAATGTGGCGGCGGAATCGCTGGAGCAGCTCTCCTTTATGGGTAAGTCATAAATTCGGAAATCAA
Organism: Drosophila elegans; assembly: GCF_018152505.1. Taxonomy (NCBI): domain Eukaryota; kingdom Metazoa; phylum Arthropoda; class Insecta; order Diptera; family Drosophilidae; genus Drosophila; species Drosophila elegans. The sequence goes on from NW_024546167.1 coordinate 2,908,572, forward strand.
TTACATTCCTTTTTTTCTTACATACAAAAGAAAGTTAATTACTTTTGCCAAAGAACAGAAAACCAGAGACATACATTTTATGGATTAAAGTAGCTGCATATTAAGACAATGAGATAAAAGTAGATGAGATTTTGAAAGCCTTAATTTATTTAACCCACTTATTGATTGATAAGCGCTCAAATTTATTATGCACCTTAAAGCCTTTCATTAAAATCATTATTTTGTGCAGGACAACACATAAAAGTCAATTGAACAGGAATTCATTTTATATTTTCTGTGGAGGCAACAATGAATTTAAATGTGTACATGTTTGTACGCCTGACCACAGGCAGTTACTGCATTATGCGAAGGACATCCTGCATCTGCATGTGGATGGATTTGCCCAAAAGCAAGCTAAGGAGACTCTCAAATTAAATCCAACAGGCTGTTCGCTGTGCCAGGTCGTAAATCAAGGCGGAAAAGATTGTTAGACAGGGACACACGCACACACACAGGGTGACAGGACGACGATGAAGAGCACTTTCGGGCGATGACTGTACAACAAGGACTCTCGACAGGAAGCGTGAAATGCGTAGAAATGTGAAATTCTATAATCGGAATGTGCAGGTAACCTAGGAGCACAGATACAGATACGGATACAGATACAAGCACCTGCAGGGAAAGAGAACGCAGGTAGCTAGGAATCTATCTGCCGGGAAAAACATCTGCCCCTATACTCTTGTGTTTGCGCAGTGATTTCCTTCTTCTTTGTGCTGCCTAGATAAAGGACCCTGGGCATTGGGCCCAAGGATCTACACGCACCAGTGTGCTATCCGAAAATCTGCTGCCTGTCAGGGTTTTTCCTTTGTGGCCTGGTATCGCAGGACGAAGAAAAAATGGGAAATATCTACGCCTGCGCAGCAATTTTTCAACTGTCGCTCCAGTTTTTTTTGTTGCCGTTGAACAACTCCTCTTCGGAGCAACGTTAATGTTAATGCCTCTTCCCGATTGTCTGCTCGACATCTGTTCCGACCCTCAGTGATGCCTCTTTTTAAGTGCGTTGGCATCTTTACTTTCTACAGATCCGTGCGGGAGAATCAGGAGTTGGAGGTGGAGAAAGGGGACGAGGATGAGGATGAGGATGAGGACGAGGCAAAGTCGAGGAGCAAAGAAACATGTTTCAGCTGCTGCTGCCACTGCGATCAGGTTCGGGTTTTTTGTACTCTGCTGATATGGATTTCTTAGGGTCCAACGAGTTCACGTTTGTGTTTTAGTCGGAACATATGTTTCCCTTAGGATTGGACTCCTTCTCTACAGCTGCCTGTGTGCTGATTAATTGGTTTAGATTCGACTTATATAGGTTATTGCTGCTGGACTGGGATTTTTCGGAGAAATCGTTGTGATTTTATGACGTGTGTTAAAGTTAATTTCATTAATTTCTTAGGGATTTTGTTAAGCTTTAGGGTAACAAACAAAAGGCTTAGCTTTATCAAAATAAAAAATATACTTGAGCAAAGAATTTGCAACTAAATCACTGTCACTGCGTGTTAGTAGGAAATGCCAATTATTTTCCTTGCAAAGCAAATCCTTTCATCAAATTATGTTTACCCCAGGGCAAAGAATGTGTGATAAACAACATGTTAAAAAATCGTCTGCATTATGGGGGGCACTTCATATACACCCACGCCCCAAGGACCTGCCACTTCAGCTGCTCTTCCTGCTCCTGGTTTTTTTCTGATGTCACATGTCTCTCGGCACTTACCCTAATTGCGACACATATGCCACATGTGGCAAAGTGGCAGCAAATACCACCGCGCTGAGCGGATAAAACCCAGTCTAAAATTCATTATCTTTCAAGAAGCGAGGAACGCTTGAAAAAACATTGTGCGTTACTCGGAAAGGGAATTACGCGGCGAAGGGGATAGGACCTGAGTATCGATATCCGGCTCAAAAATATTTGAATAGTCGTTGGCTGCTCCTCGCATTTCAATTTCAATTTCATTTTTTTTTTTTTTGTTTTTGGTTCGAAGAACGCACGCCGAGCACGTTCCAAAAATGCGAGTAGCCTTTGAAAATGTCGAAAGATAAAAATCAGGTAGAGGCCGCCAAAGACAGAGGCCAGCAAAGCAATGAAACCAGAAAGCAGAAAAACATAATTAACATTTCCATCGTCCGTTGGCTGGGCCTTTGTCCAAGTTGAATCTTCGGGGCTGCGCCTGCGCAGGATGCGTGGTGCGGAAACTTGAAATCAAACACGTGTCGCCGGAGTAGCCGCTTCTGCGATCTGGTTGGTCATTCGAAAAGCAGCTGGAAAAAATGATGCGAGCACACCTGCTGCCCAAAACAGAAATTACTGTTGCCGAGGATACACGAAGAAAACAGAAAACAGGATTTCGAAGCGAACAAATTTAAATTTTAAGCAGCTAAACTGAACCGAAACGGACTGGACAACAAAAAGAGAGATCAAGGCTTACACTGAGCGAAAAAAGATAAGCAGAATCACTGATTAGTCGTCACAACTGACAATATAAATGATTTATCTAAAGACTTTTTCATAAAAGCAATTAAATAGCCAATATATTTTTTAATGAATGCTATCATCAAAACAATGTTTACTAATCATGACAATATAATATAGGATTTTATTTCGGTCAAAATTCAAGCTCTTAAACCTGTTGATTTAACTCAAAAACTATAAATTATAAAGCATGTATTCTCCTTGTGTGCCAGTTGATTTGGATCTAGCTTGGAAATACACTTCCTGTAGCAGAAGGGATGGTTTGTAGAAACCGAAATCGAAATCGTAATCAATTCGTGTCACATTCAATTATTGAATCCGTTCGGCAGTGCATTTGTTCCCCTTTTACTAGTTGCTACTCCTCCGGCTGGCTTATCGCACTTGGTTTGAAAATGACATCCTGCCTGTGCTTCCGGTCGCCTTCACTTGGCCGCTGAATCCTTATGCCCATCCTCATTCTTGTTGCAATCCAGGACAGGTGGTCCAGTTATACAGTTATGTCGTCGACATTCAAGCAAAAAGAGCTCATAAAAATTGCACAATTATGTTTGTTGCACTCTTTGTTCTATTTGAAAGTTATTGGGATTGTTTTAAAAATAATGTAAGCATAAAATGAAAGGGCTATTTCAGTAGCAAAACAAATATTGCAACTGATATACTAACAACTTAAAAAGGTAATATAATTCTGTCTGCAGTTCTCATTGGTGCTTTTAAGGTGTATTTATCGTTTATTTAAACAACAAGCAAGATACACACATTAAATCAAACTTGGTGGCTAACGAACACGTTAGAATTTCATGAAAACTTTAATATTCATTTTGCTTTAAACCACGTGCGATGCGAAAACGCATTTAGTGATTTTGTGATTTCGTGTCATAATTTCATTTGGTGCAAATTTCCCATTCCCATTCGCAGTCCCTCGACAACCCAGCCAGCCAGCCAGAAAGCTAGCCGCAAGCCCAATAGGACCGAAAAGCAAACCAAACCGAGGGCGTTGCACATGGCACATGGCAATCCGCAGTTTGCAATCCGCAATTCGCAATTCGCCATTCGCCTTTCACCCGGATATGCGGTGGCAACTAGTGCGGGAAAAAGTGGGCTAGAGGTCATCCCCTTTTGGGGATAAGGATAACGATTCCTGTTCACAGTTCAAGTTTGCAGCTAGATGCGAGCTGTTTCCTTGAGCTTTTTTTATTCCGCAAACAATTTGCACAGGAAGAGCTGCTGAAAGGGTACGAAACCACCCAACATTCCACCATTTCCGGCTACTTAGATGCTTCCTCCCCAACCGAGTGTTTGTTTATCCGTGTGGATGAGTGTGCCTTTGGTCACTCCAGTCTGTGAAATTAGCACTTTATAGATTTATAAGCAAACAAGGACCACTTTTCATTCCGACTCGATGGAAAAATGTTTTCCGAAGCGATCAAATTGTAATCAAGGCACAAGAGCAGTTGTGGTGGACTCCCAAAACCGCCTAATGCCCACTAAGCCGCTCCAAAAAAAACACGACGACCATAGCCCACACTTCTCACCTTAATCCCAACTGCAGCCGGATCTCGGAGCAATTTCCTATTGCCAGTAGTTCCATTTGCTCAAGTACTTTTAAGTGCATTCCGAAAGTATTTATTTCCGGAATTCTCAATGTGGGTGGATGAGTGTGGCTGGGTGCCAGGCAAAGGATTGCGGTACAGCTAGGAAAATATTTACCTTGCACCGCAATGCAAAATGTTATTTAATTTGTGTGTGTGTGTGTGTGTGTGTTATGCCTGTGACAACAATCAGATTTTTGAGCAAAGTAATATATCAGGCTTCCGAGGAACTTTGCATCTGCATCAGGAAACAAATTATCCGGCAGTTGAATTTACCCATAAATCGCAAATTTGGCCCACAGCCGCTCAACAACGTTGGCAACGTCGGTAATTGAAACTTTGACAATTTAAATGATGTTGAGGCAGTTCATGTGTCAGCAGATTAATGGGGTTGGTTTCGGTCAGAGGGGCGATGGATGGGAGGGTTGATTTCAAATCTGTCAGAGCCCTAAAGGTTAAATAAAATAAATTGTCATTGACATTCAGCTCAAGAAACTTTGCACTCGAATCAATCAGATACCAGAAATGTGTGGTTTTTATCAAAAGCATGTTTGTTTTCTGACTGTTCGTGCCCAGTAACTAATAAATTTTTGGATTAGCAACTCAAAACGAATTGCATTATATTTTTAAACATTTGGCTATAATTATAATGACTAATCTCACTTAAAGATTTTTAACTAACTCTACAGTAATCTGCAAAGATTCTTCTGACTGTTTGTGTTTTCTGACCGTTTGTGCCCAGTAGCTAATAACTTTATAAACGAATACATTTTATTTTTAAGCATTTGGTAGTATGTATATAATATTCTTTATCAGATTAGTTACTTGAAGATTTTCAACTAAATCTAAAGAAATCTAATAACTTTTTGGATAAGCAACTAAAAACGAATAAATTTTATTTTTATACATTTGGTAGTATTTATAAAATAGTCTTGATCAGATTAGTCACTTCAACTTTTAAATCTATAGATTTGTAATTCCCAAACCTCCGGAGATTGTGATGTTTAATTTATTTGTTGGTTGCCGAATCCCTTTAAGTATATTGTCATTACAAAAAATGTCTCATTTCTTTAGTATTCCATTTTGCAGGGTAACGGTGCCAGGATACCAGGGCAATCTGCAGGCCGCCATCTCACATAGCGCTGCTCTGGCCGCCTGGGAACGGTTCGGTGTGGAATTCATCCTCACCTTTCTGGTGGTTCTGTGCTATTTCGTGTCCACGGATCCCATGAAGAAGTTCATGGGCAACTCGGCCGCTTCGATTGGAGCCGCCTACAGTGCCTGCTGCTTTGTGTCGGTGAGTTGACTTCACTTAAGTTGTTCAATCCCAAGCCCAAGGTTCAAGGAATGCCGGGCAGAAATCTGAAAACCAGAACCCGCCAAAACCGAACTGCGGAATGGGGAATTGCGAACCGAAAACAAACAACCGAAACGCACCTGCCGACTTTGACTCTGACTCTGTCATTTTGATGGTGCAAAATCGCAGCATGACAACGGACGAGATAAACTGGGTTCAGGTAGAGAGTTTAATCTTGGGATGGGGGATGCTGTATGCTGGATGCTGGCTGCTGGATGCTATAAGGTCGAGCGGACGGGAGAAGATAATTAATTTAGCACACGGACTCCCAGCACTGAGCCGCATTGTTGGCATAACGGGCAGTTGGGCAGTGGCGGCATTCAAAGGCGATGCGATGACTTGGCTAAGCTCTTGAGGGAGGGGAACCGATTAAAGTCAAGTTCACATCGACCGCGGATTGAATTACGACTAAGTGATTTGCGGAAAAACGCAAGCTTGAGGTCCCATTTAGGGTCTATTTTACCGTCATTAAGAGTTTAGAGGCATTTATTTAGAGAATTCACTGAATAAGTCCACACAAGTCTCATTTTCATATGATATGTACCATTGACAACTTTGGATAATGTCACTATTGGGTTGCTCTGTAGTTACTCTATTTATGACCTGCATAAAGTGGAGTGACAAATAAAAGTCCTCTTACTAAAACTACCATTTGTCCCTTGACATTTTGCAATCTTTTTTATGCATAAAGACAAAAAAGAAGCACAAGAGAGCTACTGGCCCACGAGTCCTTAAGCCATTTAAATTATTTAAACAATTTATCATCAACTGGCTTTCTAGGGAAAATGTCCCTTGCAGTGTTTTCCAACTTTTCCCACAAGTAGCCCTGTGCAGAATACTTTAAGCTAAAACTCTCTTGAAACGACACAAACGACTTTGACTGTTGACTGCTGACTGCTCACTTATGCAACCCCTGAAATACTTTACTAATTTGGCAGACAACTAACCAGAGTCTCCTTGCAGATGCCCTACCTGAATCCGGCCCGCTCCCTGGGTCCCTCGTTTGTGCTGAACAAATGGGACAGCCAGTGGGTGTACTGGTTCGGTCCGCTGGTGGGCGGCATGGCCTCCGGCCTGGTCTACGAGTACATCTTCAACTCGCGCCGCCACATGCGCCATACCAAGGGCAGCATTGACAACGACTCCAGCTCGATTCATTCGGAGGACGAGCTGAACTACGACATGGAGAACGAGAAGCCCGCCAAGTACCAGCAGTCGCAGGGCACCTATCCGCGTGGTCAGTCCAATGGAAACGGAGGAGGAGGCGGTGGCGGTCAGGTGACCGGCAATGGTCAGCACCAAACCGCCAATATGGGCCAAATGACCGGAGTGGTGGCCAATACCGGTCAGGGCAACTACTGCCAGAACCTGTACACGGCTCCTCCGCTGTCCTCGAAGTACGACCAGCAGCAGCAGCAGGAGCCACTTTACGGAGGAACCCGATCCCTGTACTGCCGCTCGCCCACTCTCACCAGGAGCAATCTGAATCGATCGCAGTCGGTGTACGCCAAGAGCAACACGGCCATCAATCGGGACATTGTGCCGCGTCCAGGTCCGCTGGTGCCCGCCCAGAGTCTCTACCCCATGCGCACCCAGCAACAGCAGCAGCAACACCAGCAGCAGCAGCAACAGCAACAAGTGGCCCCAGCTCCTCAATCCTCGCATCTGCAGAACCAGAATGTCCAGAATCAGATGCAACAACGCAGTGAGAGTATCTATGGAATGCGTGGCTCCATGCGAGGACAGCAACAGCCGCTCCAACAGCAGCAACAGCAGCAGCAACAGCTCCAGCAGCAACAGCCCAACATGGCAGTGCAGCAGCAGCAACAGCAACAACAGTTGCAGCCTCCGCCGCAAATGATGGCCGATCCTCAGCAGCAACCACAAGGTTTCCAGCCTGTCTACGGCACCCGCACGAATCCCACGCCCATGGACGGCAATCACAAGTACGACAGACGCGACCCCCAGCAACTGTACGGCGTGACGGGACCACGGAATCGGGGACAGTCGGCTCAGTCGGACGACAGCTCATATGGTTCGTACCATGGGTCAGCGGTCACGCCGCCGGCACGTCATCCCAGCGTGGAGCCGTCACCTCCGCCGCCGCCCATGCTGATGTACGCTCCGCCACCCCAGCCAAATGCAGTCCATCCGCAACCCATTCGCACCCAGTCGGAGCGAAAAGTGAGTGCTCCGGTGGTGGTTTCCCAGCCGGCCACCTGTGCCGTGACCTACACGACCTCGCAGGGAGCAACGATGGCCAGCCAACAGCAGCAGCAGCAACAGCAACAGCAGCAGCAACAACAACAGCAACAGCAGCAGCAACATCAGCAGCAGCAGCAACAAATGATGATGCAGCAACAACAGCAGCAACATTATGGAATGCTGCCGCTGAGGCCCAACTGAAAGCGGCTGTCATGGGGTCCGGTGACCACGCCCCCGCCAGGGATTCACGCCCTCGCCCTCCAACCCGGAGGCACCATGACCCTGCACCGCTGCAGCCTAGCCAAGCAGAGCAGTTTGTTTTAGTCGTAGTCTTAGTCGTGGTAGCACTCGGGCACCGCATCCAAAGGAAATGTACGCAAAAGTCTCAGCCCTTAGTCTACCATAGTCCTAGTTTAGATAGATGCAGCATAGCCACATTGTATTATTCAAAGCCAACGCGACGAGGAACTCACACCTAGCAGCAGACAACGATGCGATCGAGCATAGAACATTTAATCTTAAGGAACTAATATTGGCAAACCTTTACTATACGAATGTAGATGATCTACACTGAAAGATAGCTGCATTTAATAATAACTAATAACTTTAATTTTGTGAAAAAAATAACTCCTATTGTTTTGTCCACACCTTCCGATTGCAAACATTTATGTTTCGATTATTTCTTTTCTTTTATGAAAGAAACTCATTATACCATGTTTTATCTTATTTTTGTTTTGTTGTAAAACCAAAAACTAGACTGAAAGATATTACTCTGCATTTACCAAGCCCATTCATTATGTTATATTTCCAAAATCGTTTCAAAGTTCATTTATACATCTTCCATTTTCCAAGAATTATCAAAGACTTTTGTTTGTATTTTGATTTATGGATTTTAATTTGTACATAACGTCATCTTAGGTTTAGTGTTACACATAGCTTAAGAATTCCTGTATATGTTACGACCTTAAGCTGACTTCTGAGTACCAGCTTATATTGATATATCTATGTATTTAATATAGCTATATTTACTTAGTGCTAGCCTAAGAGAATTATGCAAATATATAAAGTATTAAAAGAAAGACAAGCTCATCCAATGCTAGGACTTATTATTTAAGTCAGGGATACGCCTGCTAATGAATAAATGTAACAAGCTAATTATAATCATTAAATACTTATCCGAATCATCAAATTTAAATTCAAGGCATTCTAAAAACAGACTTATTCAATTTATTATGTTTAGGTTGAGGTATCGTCTAAATCACCATGCTTGTAGGAGATATTAATAGTTGGGAACCTAAATGTCAATGCTTGGAGTACATATGTATTTGGCTGAGGCATTCAATGGTGGTTAAATTAGTTAGGTGGAATACATGAAAGAGAAATACAGGCGGACATCGGCCAGTGGAAAGTGCGGCACCAGCTCCCGTATCTTGACAAAATCGGTGCCGTGTTGCTCGAAGGCCTTCGAGAGGCGGACGAGATCCTGGGCCTTCCAGCGATGGTAGCGACATCCTCGAGCTGTTTCAATCCGCGCCAGGCGACGACGGGCTATCGTCAGGTCGAATCCGTGACGACGGAGGATAAAGAGAGCCTGCTCCTCCTCGATGTTGTAGTGGCTAGCCGCAAAGTCCAGGTATTCGCAAACATTCCTTTCGTCCTGTTCCAGCAGCTGGGGCGACCACAGGATCGAGGCTCGATGCTGCAGCTGCTGCAGGTCCTGTTCATGCTGTGCCGGTGGCACGAACTCCGGCAGAGTGGCTGCCTGTCGGCGCCAGTAACGAGCATCTCGCTTCTCCTTCCGCGGGGACATCCTTCGATCAAAAACAAAAAATAACTGGATCAACAACGTCGTAAAAAGTCACAGGGTTGCAATTATTCGTTTTGGTGTTGGTAAACACATCAAAATAAATCACTTTCTTGGGTCAGCTGTTTTATGCATACCAAGTTTTTAGAAAGTACTGCAAATCACTTCAAGGCGATTGACTCGCTATTTTGAAATATGTATATGAGAATACAATGGTTAAGTGGCAAAATCTGATAATCGTATCATTTAATATCGTATATGAATAAAATTACATTACAAAATTCCTGATTTGGTCGCACCCTCCATTTGTTGTGGGGTCCATGCGGTTTTGCTGTTTCTAAAATTTCCTTACCGCTCGTTTCGATAATTTTTCAGCCGATAGCTTTTCCGTGCAACCCAAAATTCTTGGCGGGAAACAAATTGAGTTAACTTGTCGGCCATTTTAATTTTTGTTTGGGTAGTTTGGGCATTCCCGGAAACGTCTGAATCTCTGAAAATCAGTAAGCTGTTCGTCAGCTGTTCCATACAAACAGAACTTTCTGAAATTTCAGCATTTTAGCAACCCAGAGGCTGCTGAAAATTTTTTTGAATTATTGAAGAGCCATGGTAGTCGTTCTTTCCTACTAAAATAAAGAAGGCAACACTGGACCTAACGTGAGAGTAACCACCAAATATATGCAAATAAAGAAGTTTAGACAGTCCATAGCTTGTTATTAAATCCAATAGTTCGACTTTCTACTTTGGGAATACCCAAAGTATAAGTACTAAAGGGAAAAGCAAATAAATTGTATCGATGTATGTATGGATACTATGTCGTAGGGATAGCAATTGTGCTCGATACTTTTGCTACAATTTAATGATATTAAAGTGGGTAGATGTATTTAGATCAAAACATAAAATGAATTGGGCCATTTCATTAATAGTAAAACATTTGAATATATAAGGAATAAATGAGAAGATAACACTAAATATCTTCATACAAGACCGAGTCCAAGTCGCAGTATTCCACTCCCGACTCGGAGATGTCTTCCGTAGAAGAACTAAATTCGTCTTCGTCTGGATTGGAGTTGTCATTGCTTATCTTCTTACTAAGATTTCCTTCCCACAACCCCAGACCCTCTGATGGTGGAGGTCCTTGAGCCCTCTCCGTATCAAAGATCAACCATTGGGATTGTTGTTGAGTGTAGAGCGAATTGAGAAGTGTTGGCCAGTAGACTAGTAAATCAACCTTGGTCAACTTAACATGCAAGTAATAGCCTAGTTGTTTTTGTGTTTCAATCGCAACCTCGCCCAGAAGATTCAGGATGCATCTCTGAGGAGGAGAAGTGGTTGTCACGCTATACTTTAAGATATTACCCTGCACAATGAGATTATAGTCTGACGTCAGCTGTTCAATTATTAGTTCGATATATGTGTGGGTCTGGTGCCATTTGACCCTGGGATACACTGACCCTTCAGCTTTCATGCCACACTGCAAGGATTTCGATACTTGGTTCATTGAAGGATCTTTAGGGCCTGCTTTAGCAAATTTATCCCTGTTCAACGCTTTTGCGCAGGATTCTTTAAACGGGATGGTTTCCTGATTTTCTTGCTCATTCAGAATGTTGTAAAGGAATTTTTGAGTATGCTGTTTCTTCGAAGGGCTGTTAGTGTTCAACTCGTTAGACAGGACGTTTAAGAATGCAGTAGAACTGTCTAACGAAGAATCGATCTGAGCATGATTTTCCTTAACTGCTTTTTCATCATCCTCCAAAGGTTCTAAAGAATCTTTCTCTTCGTCTTCTCTTTTGACTGACACCTTATCATTTATATGTTGGTCAATTGCTGTCATCATTTTTTTCTGGAGGGGCATAGTAATATCCGCATTTTGACATGCTCCATTCAAACTATTCACTTCGCTGTTTGGTGCAGAAGGGAGATCCTTTTGAGGGTTCTCCAAATCGGTATTTACATTAAAATAACCAATGTTTTCTTTGTTGGCATTCAACTTTTCGATTTCTTCTTTCCGATCCTCAGACATGGTTCGCAGAACATCGATGACTTTGCTGTCCAACCTAGCGAATCCTCGACGAATCAGCTCCTTGCGCAAAAAGATTTTGTACACACTTGTTTGCATTGTTCTGCACTCTTCTATTAAAGCGATTTCCCTTACATAGACCACATTCAGAACGGCGAAGTCTACGGTTATCTGCATTACCTGTCCATCAATGGGGCCAAAGCTTTCCTCAACGTATCGAATTGAGTCGGACGACCACTTGCTTTCCTCTCCAGCTGCCACTACTCCGGACAAACGAATATCCATGGCCAGAGGAGGCTGGGTCCTAAACTTCTCCGGACACTCCAGCAACTCACTGGGCTTGATCTGCACTAGTTCAGTGCCATGGTCCATAAATTGGACAGTGATTGGACGTGTGGAGGGGATATCTACGATTCTTACCCTCCGCAAGTGTCCGTGATACAGCACAAAACATACATCGTTAACATTATATGGGGTATGTATCTTTTGGGGCACTCTCAAGCTCATTTTTAGCACTAGTGTCGATGGATTCGAAGGATAGGGCACATCCATCCAACTGGGTGAACCTTTGCACTTGTACTTCATGGGCAAGACGGCCATGTGAGCTGCGTTGTAGGCTTTGTGTAATTTGCAACGGATTACGGTCCCCGATTGCTGCAGCGGATTACCAGGATACGGAAAATCAGCTTTGACGTAGTGGTGACGCTTATCACATAAGCTCCGGTTACACTCCCCGCTGCTCAGAAGGTACGGGCAATAGGGAAGACTATCAACCGATTTCTGCTGGCTAGTGCGCATAAATTGGGACATCAACTCCTTCGTATCGACGCCGTGATCCTCAAGGAACTTCATGGTGCGAGGCCACTCCCTGCAGTTCCCCTCGTCCAGCATCAAGTAGCTGACCAAGGGCTGCACGTTTTCCAGTGGTGGCTTCAAAACATTTCGAATGATGTCCGCCATGGTGTGGAATCGAAAGGCAAACTTCGACCAGGACTCCGGAAGACTGAAGTGGATGAGCAGCTCAATGTTTCTCGCTGGCAGCGGTTCCTGGAGCTGGCTGTCGCTGATCAACAACAATTCGTGTGGTTCCTAAAAGATGTTGTTCAAATTTATCGATTAATCCCTAATCCATTAATAATAAATTACGAATCTTATGATGAACCAAAACTTTCTGATATACAGAACAAAAAATGTCATATGTAATCATTTGAACTAGTTAAATAAAGATAGACAATTTGTCTATAAATTAACTCACCTGATGCATTACCTTTGAAATGCCCAAACATGTATGTCCTGCTTCGGTCAGAACAATTTTCAGGTCATCCAACTCCTGATTTTTGCAATAGATCAGTGTACGCTTCTTTGGGGGCTTTTGTTTTGCCAGGATATCGAGGAGCTGCTGCTGCTTCAAGGCGGAATTTCGCAGGATGAACTTCAATTTTAGACCCCCATATATGGCAGCCGCGAAGAAGTCTCCAAAAAGAATCAGTGGTTTAACTGCTCGCTTCAGGAGCTTTTTGAATTTTTCAGTATTCCATTGCTGAGCCACAACGACCAACTGCATCGTTTGACAGCCCATGCTGTTTATTTTCTGCAGCACTTCGTCAAGGAGCTGCGAATTTCCCAGACGCATACGATCGAAGTCATCAAAGATTAGGTACTGCAACCTAACCGGATCCAGTAGAGTTAGTCCATCGACATTTAATATATCTAACAAATGCGCCGGCGTTGTCACTAAAACGCCGCACGAGTTGAGCAGCATCAAGTGTACATCAGTCATGCCATGGGCATGAGTATTGACCACTTTCAGCTGCTGGGTGTCGTAGTCCCTCATCAAGAAGTCGCAATGGGAGGCCAATTTGTTGGCATTGTCTACAGAATCCACAACCAGGATGGTCAGGGGACCACAGGCAATCCGTTCCAAGCAGTTGGGTGGAGTGTCCTGCATAGAACGCAACACCGAGGAGCAAAGAACGGGTAAGTAACTCCAGGAGCGACCTGCTCTCGAGCCATCCACCAGGATGAGGGATCCGCCCTGGACGAGATGCGGCCAGGCATAGCCTTGCGTCACCAATGGTGTGCGAAAATTCAGATCGTTCATGGCCATCTGAATCTCCTTGCAAAGAGGGATCTCCTTCAAACTTGTGACTGGATCCACTGACACGAGGCTGTGGACTAGCACCTTTCTTGCCATGTTAATATCTTTATTTCCTACGACGGATTTAAGTGTCTTCCCCGAATTTCTTATCAAAGTTGGGGAAATAGAATTTTTTACTCTGTTGTCGTTGTTCTTGCCAAGCATGTCATTAAAAATGCGTTCCATTTTATTCATGCAGAAGGATACTGATTGAGAATTCGATGGGTCAGGTCCATTTCCATTTGCATATGCAGGCGAAGTTTTTGCTACTGAAGAAGCAGACAATTTTAACATCACGGAAGTAGGCACAAAATTTGGCTTAGGTATTATCACCGGCGGAAGCCTTTCAGCATTAGTTAAGGTTAAAGATTCAGTTAAGTGCTCTAACGATCCACACGAGGCTGATGATGCCGTATCATTTACAATAATTGGATTCGATTGGGAAAAGGTTTGCTTAATTGGTGATAGCTGCAATTTTGGCAAACAATCAGATAAATTATTGATTTCCAAGGAATTATTATCCGACTTCCTACTTTTCTCAAACAATTAGTTATATCTGATGTCAGAGCTTCTTGATTATTGTTTGTTGGTCTGCTATTGAGAGCAGTCTCCACGGAACTGTCGCGGTTGCTTTGAATTTTGCTCAGGACCTTGCCAGTTTCCGGTATGAGTAAGGGATTGCGACTCTGAAGAAGCCCGTCCAGCTTCTGGTACTGAGTCTCCGGGCGGGTCAGATTCCGTCTCGCTTCCTTTAATGCAACGAATGAGGACTCTTTTTTCTCCAATGTCTTACAATTGACAAAAGATAAATCAGTGTAATTTTGCTTTAGCACCACAACTGGCTGAAGTTTCAGGGAGTTTTCAGAGGATTGGCTGCCAGCCACTAATTCAAAAATGCCTCTAACACGCGGCCGTGCTTCGAATCCCAAGTAGTTGTTCTCGGCCAGTTCCAAACTAAAATCATCAGCGGAAGAGCTGACCATCAACAAATTCTTGTCATCGTAGAGGGCATGCTTCCGCTCTATTAGAAAATTTGCAGCATCCTTAAAAGAGTCACTGTGACTGTTGCATCTAATCATAAGCTGGCCGAAATCTCGATTCGTTGAACTTCGATATAGGACTTGAAATGTGAGCTGGATAGCTTCCTCCAGCTGCTTGTCAAAGGTTTGAATGGCTGATTGGCACCAGGCACTGCCATCTTGGGGGGTGATAAACGCCACGCCACCCCATTTGATGTCCCAGAAACGGCGACTTAAGTGATCAGGCAGAGGCCACAGTTCATCAACAGGGCAGCTTAAGGTGAATCCGTAATCCTGAAGCCAGATCAGGTACTGATCGGCCTCCAACCGCCTACGCACCACACCCCTTAGGAGCTTGGGCGGATTCCAAGGCAAGTAGCGCACAATGACTGGCTGAAAATCATGAAAGATATGCTTCGCCAATTTACTGGGGCAGTAATCCGCTAAATCACGCTCTATTTGGCGTAAGGACGAGGCGGAGTCCTGCACATCTTTGCATTTAACGTAGCTAAATTGCTGGGGACTCACATAATGAGTTATCAGAATTGATTCTCCTAGGTCCATATCAAGTTGGTCCTTCGCTTTGCCTATATTTGAATCGAAATAAACATTCAGTTTTAATTCTAATCAAATAAATAATTATATATATAAAAAAATCTGTAAAATCTATACCCGATTATTACGAAAAGAAGTGACATAACTCTGGTAAAAATAGACACTCGTAAATAAAACGTGTTCAAGTTAAAAATTAAAGATGTGTTAACTTTATTTGAATTATGTTTATATTGTTCGTACGGCAGGTATTTGATATAATCGATCGTTTTTGACTTTTGCAATATAAAAACGAATTTTTAAAGTTTTATCCAGTTCGCTTTAAAGCTGAATAAGTCAAGTTTTCGTAAAACAGACGGACCGACAAGATATATCCACTTTAATGATTTATTCATTGTGTTGGAAATCGACTGAATCTCGTTTAAATTAGAAAAAGCCAACTAATCGATTTTTACTGTAACTAGTTACAAAGAATTTTTAGCGCAATTCTCAATTGTACATACTTGTATGTATTAATGGTAAGCTAAAAGAAATGACTGTTTAAATAAACTTGAGCTTAAAGAGCGTTTACATTTTCGCAGTGCACTCATGTGGAAATTACTGCGATTTCCTCGCGTCAGAAACTTTGCACAGAGCGAGCCAAAAATTGTGAGGCCAGCCACAGGATTAAATTTGTGGATTCGGATTGTAATTTAGTAGAGAGTAAATTAGCTAATTTAAGTTGCGAAAAGCGAAAGCAAATGCGGCAAATGCGACGGCAACTGCAGCTTCCAAATGGCAAAACAAAGGAACCTGCTAAGCCGCAAGTAAGTAGGTCCTTGTGCCTATTTGCTGTTTGTTTGCGCTGCACTAGATCCTGCTGCAGTGGCTCCGACCCCTCCTCCACATCCTTGGGGCAAGTGGCAAGTGGTGCTCCACAATCGGCAGTGGGGCGTGCTTCAAGTTGTTGTTTTATCAACACTTTAAGAGCCGGAACTGTTCCCAAAGCCAACTTACATATATAAATGCAAGGCAATCTTTTTATATATTATTTGAGTTAATTTAACATGTGCGTAAGCAAATAGGGGATTTGTCGCCAGAGCAATTGAATTACTGCGATTTGAATCTCGAACCACCCCAAGTGTTTCGTCAGAAAAAAGAGTGGTTATCATAAAAAATCACAGAACAATGCAGTGGTTGAGCCAAGCATGTAAGCCAGCCAATATGTAAATCGGATCATCAGATATCGATCGAAAAAACCTTTGTAAATGCAGCAGCCAAAGCAAATTAATTCTAAATAGCAGTTTTACTCACTTGAAGAGGGACTGGAATTACTGCCGTCGCACATCATTATAATAGAAAACTGCAATAAAAATCTCTATTTTTAAAAATAATAAATAGATTGGTTTATTTAGGATACTTACATTAAACGATTTTAAATCGGGTTACGGAATTTTGAAAGACCTAAAAATATAATTTACACGAATACATAGTTAAAGTATGAATGGTAGATATTTGTATGGTCAGTAAAAATCTATTTTGGTTTCACTTTCATAAAAGTCTTATTTGTTTTGTGTATTATAATATACGCCATTATACAAACTTTGCATAATATTTAAGAGTAATGTTTTGAAAATAAATTTATTTGTCACAATTTTCGAACAAAATGTAGTCATTTTCGTTTTTTATCTTTCTTCTTTTCAAAAGTGTTCCTTATTAATATACTTAAAATCAATTACGGTATGCTTATTGACATTGTTGTTTTTATCACTTTTGCTAGAAAAAAGTGGCTCCAAACAGCATGAACTTTTAAAAAATTGATTAATGGAAATTAAAAAAAAAAACAAAAAGCAATTGTTTTGTTATAGTTTAGCAAACTGGAATAATTTTTACGGGAAACGACCCTTCACAACAAGATTGGAAAATCCGACTGACTTCCAATAGGCATTTCCAGGCCCTCACTTGTAAACAGAGAGCGCCATTTTTTAAAGTGTCAGCGTAATTGGAATGGCGTAAACAAACTCGACTAAGAACTTGAAACCCGATACACTTTGGGACTAGAAATAATTTAATGTGTTTGGACAAACAGAAATCCACAAAAACAATAGAAATTAATTCATTTATTTCTTCGGCGCGAGGAGCAAGATTTTACGATCTTTTACTCTTGTAATTTAATTTTTTACAAACAATTGTTTTCGGAAAAAAGAAGTGCCAAACAAGTGTGCTATTAAATTGGCGTTGTTTACAACGACATAGCGTCTTTTTTATTTTGATTCTAAATTGGTTTTACCCGCCAGTACGTAAGTGAAAATCACAAACTTTTACTTTTTACAGGTTGTTGTTGAGATGGAGAATCTCCTGTGAAACTTTAGGGGTGGAAAAAGTTCGATAGCATCTCTAATCGTTTTTTAAATGCCTGAGATCGGTTAGAATTTAAAAAGGAAGTATATTTGCATTTATCGTATATTGATCACCAAATATATTAAAATCAACGATTTAGTTAACCGACTGTTCAAATTCAAACACCTAACAATTGAGTTATAAAAGAAAATCTACAACGTATATTTATTTTATCTTCAGATTTGATACTATCCACTTGGCAACGGTGAAAATTAGCGGCACATATTTTTCTACATAATTAATGCCAATCTGGTCCCAATAAATCCTTTTCACCCATCCCGCGCTTGCTAATTGCAATACAAAACGCCAGCCATTATTCAACCCAAAAGTAGGGGTTATTTTCCTCACAAAAATAAAAATACAACTTTTTACCCCTTTAACGGCCACAATTTTCCCTTTTTTCCTTTTGTTTGTCGCTTCACCAGGTCGCCCATAAAAGTTTGACTGGGCAGGGTTGTCGCATGTCCCCGCAACCCCTGCAGCATTTGCTTTTTATTCCTTTTTTATTTGATTGTTTCATATTTATGAGGATTATATGGTTGAGTGTTGAATATCAGAATAAAAGTGGAGTTGGGGGTGGACGTGTGGTAATTTATATGCGGCTTAGAGCGACACTCAATTTAACATGACTAGCGGTTAACTGAAATACTTTCCCCAACTTCTCGAGTTTAAGATCACAAGGTATGAAATAAATTTGTGGGGAAATTATGATACCTAAATAATAAATTTTTAGAATGTTTTTTATTTGTATAATAATAATATTATTTAAATTATTTGGGTTATTACTAGTTTTAGTAAACGTTAATTATTGGGACTTTAAATTCCATTTATGAATGTTTCGTTTTCCTAAAACAAGAATTTCTAATAAGGTCGATAGCTCATTTTCTTATATGAAAATATGTTGATGGAGTTAAAATTTAAAAAGCATTTCAAGTGAAGCAATGAAGTCGTATCTTCTTATCGTTGCCACCAGCCATTTTACCATTATTTTTTTCATATTTATTTAGTTTTCATGTTTTTTTTAAATGTTAGCTATGAAATTTAACAATATACCACACACTTTGACATTTATCAAGTTTAAGTAGTTCCTGAACTAGTTCCTCTTTCCATTTAACCTTGTCCTAGTATTCCATGATGAGTGAACAGTAATTCAATAAAACACCAATTAATAATTATCATCTTATTTTTATTTTTTGTAATAAAATCGATGAACAATTAATTATTAACAAAAATATTAACTAAATTCAAAACGAACTAAGACTACGACCCAGGTTGGCAGCTCTTTTGTGTGACGTGACACTGCCGCCTCTTTCCAACACTAGTCGATAACCAGTCAAAATGGCGCCCGCGAGCTATCGTATTTTCCCAGCAAATACTATCGGTTCGGCAGCGCATCACACACACAAAGCGAAAAAAAGAAAAATACGGGTGACTTGCGAGCGAATATCTCCGAAATTCACTGAACTCCGACGCCGAGATTTGTGCTCCGACCAGGATAATTACTAGTTCGTGTGCTCCGTCCGCCCAAGCCAGCAAAATAACCAAGTTCAACATACGCCTGGACAACATTATGTCGAAGAACAAAAAACTGTCGCTGTCGGGCGGCGATGCGGCGGAGAAATTTATTTACAAACCCAAGGATCTGATATGGTAAGCCAGGACGAAGGACCCCCAAGATTTCCGTGATTTCCCAGCTCCTGCTGGCCGAAAAAAAAAACCAAAGCAAACACATAACCTCAATTCCGCACGGTTAGCGCTCCAAAAAAAAAAAAGCAGTGAAGTGTGCATAAAAAAGCAATTAGCGCTGGTTTTTCGACCGCCACGCAGGGCATTACCCATGGAGTTCCTCCCAAAATGGAGCTAACAAGAGTTACATGTGTAAAATCCGGGCGGCGACGTCGACATCTCTGCGTTGGCGCTTTTTACGCGCGCGCGCCTTTTTTTAGTGCGGCTATAATATAGCCCAATACGATTCTCCGCCCAGTTTCAAATTGAGTTTCCTAATAGCATTTCCTTTATTCCAGGGCCAAAATGAAGGGCTTCACACCGTGGCCTGGAATGGTAAGCGATCGGAATGTTTACGCTGCGTCGACGTCGCGTCGCTGCCGAATCCTCTGCCGCCGCCTCTGCCATGTTGTTGTGTTTGTTTTCGACTGTACTTTTCCATGATTCTGTCGGCGTCTCTGCCAGCGTCGCTGCCAAAGGCCACGCACTTGCACACGCTTTGTTGTTGCTGCCGGCGGGCTGGAAATGGCCTCCTCTTAAATGGAGCCGCTATCGGGGGCTATAGGCCATAGCTTTCGATCGTGTACAGCCGCAAGAAGCCAGCATGTAATGTTATTGAAGAGGAGGAGGGGGGTGAGGAGTGAGGTGACGCGCGTCGACGGAAGGAGTGTATGGAATTTGAACAGGCGTTGCCAAGGATATAACCCGAATCCCCTTTCGATCAAATTTGGTGAAAAGTTTGTGCATATGTTCTTTTTTTTAAATGCATAGAACTATAATTTTTATTTTTAATTTTAAGAGATACAAATTGGTTCTTTATTATCTGTTAAAGATAGTACAAATTGTATCTGAGGAAAAGCTTAAACTCTGCAGTATATGTAGTTTTCAAGCAAATTTGTTAAAGGCTTCTTGTCTGACTAGATTTTTTTCATCTCTATTTAGATATTAGCATTGTTATTGCTAATATTGCATATTTATTTAATTGCTTTTTAAGGCTGAGGGAAAACAAATTCAACAAGAAGTGACTAGAACTTGTTGAAGAGTTTTTGGTCTGATTTATTTGATTATTTCTACAACATTTTGTTTATTTTATTTTTATGTGAATTTTATGGGTTTCTGAACCCTTTAATTCTCGAAAGTGTCAAATATTAAATTCTGGTTATTTGATTGTTGATCTTGTGAGAGGTAACAATTGGTTATTTGTGTTTTTGAATTATTTTCATGGAAATTTTTTAAATGTTTATTTTAAAAATATTCGGTCTTTATTATTTTTTATTTATCTTTTAGGAAATTAGAAAATTTATTTCTTAAAAGTTGAAAAAATTACGTTGGGCTTTTAAAATATTAAATTGTTTTTTCTTTGATATTTAATTCTTTTTTTTTTTTTTTGTTATTTGATCAGCAATATTGATCACAGCTGAACTTTTTAGATGCAAAATTCGCCAAATTTGATTCGAATCGGAAGCGTATCAAAAGTGAGTTTTAAAGTAACCATTACTTATTATAGATTGTGGATCCACCCCTTGATCTGCTCAGCCAGCAGCGCCGGGCGAATACCAAGTGTGTGTTTTTCTTTGGGTCTAGGAATTTGTAAGTATAAATAGAGAAAGAAAGAAGTGAGCATAATTAATGTATGTGACATTTAACAGTGCCTGGATTGAGGAGAACAACATCAAGCCCTTCGAAGGGCCTTGGAAGGATGAACTGGCCAAGGTGAGCAAGCCCGCTGCTTTCCGACACGCCATGACGGACATCGAAAAGTATATTGACGACCCCGCCGAGGTAGACGAGCAGGTGAACAAAAGCTGCGGTGCGCCCAATCACGCCACCGAAGCCGATTTCGACAAGATCCGTGATGGCCTAGACAGCGAGGAGAATGTGGCAGACGAGGCGGCTGCCGATGCCAACAACGGAGTGGTGGCCCATGTGGTGGGCAGCCCTGATGAGGGCGAGGGCTTGGATGGGGAAAACAATGCAGATTCTTCAGCGTCACCCGCGACGACGCAGGCAGCCACAACGAAGACAGGTGCTAAGCGGACGCCCAAGGCCAAGTCCGTGGCCGCCGTGTCTGTAAAGTCGGCCAAGGGATCGGCCACAAAATCCGCACAGAAACGGCGCACCTCCGCGCAACAGACGCCCAGTGGGACATCAAATGCCAAGCGAGGCAGGCGTGCTGCTTCCGGAGAAGCAGCGCGGGATGCGGGAGTTGACGATGCCAACTCCACGCCTACGGCCAGACGCCGGGTCGAGACTGACGCACTGTTGGCCTCGCTGGCGGCCAAGCGGGCACCGAATGCAATTGCTCTGCTCGACCGTCCGGTGGTCACGCGGCCAGAGACCCAGGTCATCGACATGAGCTCGCGTTCTAACACGCTGGCCGATCGTGAAATCGTGCCCTCAGAGCAGACTTTCGGCTTCCTGGGCCTTGGCATGATGGGATCGACCATAGTCAAAGACTTGATATACACTGGGCACAAGGTTGTGGTTTGGAACCGCACCATCGACAAGGTGAGTGTCCTTTGAAGAGAATCTAAAGCTAAATTTGATGACATTTGTGCTCTATAGTGCCAGCCCTTTGCGGAGGCCGGAGCCGAAGTCAAAGACACTCCAATGGACGTGGTGGAGGCGGCTGACGTTATCTTCTGCTGCGTGTCGGATCCCAAGGGCGCCAAGGATGTAAGTCACAAAAACATATTAATACGTTGTACTGATAAGAAGATTTTTAAACTTCCTGTGGGTGTGTTTTATTTTGTTTACCCTAGAATCATCTAAACCAATCGAAAAATTAATTAAAAACATAAGTACATTTATTTTATTTTTTATTTTAGTAAGAAGAGAAATACGACTTTAATTTTATAAAAATCAGACGGCTGTAAGCTTCGGCTAGATTCCTTTTCTGTTTAATTTAAAAAATAGTTGACACAGATGGGCACAATAATAATTAATTTGATTTAACAAAATTAAACTGAAATTTGGTTGAAGTATTATTAGTAAATCACAATTAAATTTTTTTTTTTTTTTTTTGAGTGATAAAAATTACTCTTAAAATAGTTAATATTTTTTGAACAATATTATTTCGATCAAAATATGTTACTCAAAGTCGGAAAATTTTTTTTTAACACCTAAAATCTTTTCCAAGAATGCAGTGCAAAGAAAAAAAAAGTCAAGTTTGTTTGAATAATTTTTGATTTGCTCAAAACAATCATAATTATGTTGTGATCGATTAAATAATTCCCTAAAAAATCATTAAATTGGTAAAAAAATTTTCTGTTTCAACCAATTTAATAATTATTATTTATGATCCCTGAGCTTAACCATAAATAAAAATAAACCAAACAGATTTAAGAAATTGTATACCGTTTCATCAACTAGTTCAAGGCGTTTGCTAAACTTCATATTTACAATTAAAAATACATAACAATGCTCGTTAATGAAAATATTCTTAGAAGAAAATGTTTTACATATATGTAACATTTTCACAAACCAAAATAAAATGACAGTCAATTTTTTCTTATGCTTTGTATACAACAAATTCACGTTATCTTTGTATGGCGACGTTGTTGTAAGCTGAATAAATTTAACTTAAAGTAAAATACAAAAGAATAGGAAAATACGATACGGAATAATTTAACAGACGACGAAAACCTTGGAGCGTCATAATTCAACTCTCATAAATAATATACTCTTCTGTTTTTTTATGCTCAGCTCGTGTTTGGCAACTGTGGCGTTCTGCAGTTGAAGGATTTAAACAACAAGGCCTACGTGGAAATGTCTACCATTGATCCGGACACCTCGTTGGATATAGGTGAGGGTATCAAGCAGTGCAACGGTCGCTATCTGGAGGCACAAATTCACGGCTCGCGCCAAGAGGCGGCGGATGGCATGCTCATCATCCTCGCCGGCGGCGATCGCTCAGTGTTCGAGGAGTGCCACTCGTGCTTCAAGACCATCGCGAAGAACACATTCTTCTTAGGGAGTAAGTGAAGCCTAGTCCAACGACACATTCGACAGAACAATTTACTAAATTTGTCCCTTGTTCACATCTAGCAGATATCGGTAATGCCTGTAAAGTGAACCTCATTTTGCAAACCATTTTGGGAGTGAGTCTGGTCGGGTTGGCCGAGGCGTTAGCACTTGGTAGGTCTTATATTCAAATGTTGCTAAGCGTTTATAAATTAATTTGAACATAATTTTTTTTGCAGCTGATCGTTTTTCAATTTCGTTAAATGACATCATAGATATCTTCGATTTGACTTCGATGAAATCACCAATGCTGCTGGCCAAAGGCAAAGGTATGTCTAAATTTAATTCCCTGCAGATTCGATTATCTGAAATTGTTTTAGTCCTAAAGAATAGTATAAACAGAGATGGTTAATATGGGCCTTATTTATCTTGCAGAAATGGCCAAGGGCGATTTCAATCCACAGCAGCCTTTGAGCCACATGCAACGCGACTTGCGTTTGGTGCTAAACATGGCGGAGAATCTGGACCAGTCAATGCCTGTCACCAGCATCACCAACGAGGTGTTCAAGCACACCAAGCGCTTGGGCTACAGTGAACACGATTCGAGCGCCGTATTCGTAAGATCCAGATTTTAACATTTAGTTAACACGACTAACGTTTAAACTATATTTTATCATTTAGTTTAAAGCGTACACCGAACAGAACAGAACCGACACTGACAAATACGCAAACAGAACAGTAACGCATAACCCTCACATAACCACCCACCTATCCAAACTTACACAGGCGTTCTACCGCAAGGCACGCAGATCGGCTCAGACCATTGGCCACGTTTGTTTGCCCTTGCCGTTGGCAGCGTCATCCTAACCTTTCGTATCTTTCCCAATCCCCCCACATACGAAGCTTTTATTGCAAAACGGCTACACGATTTCTTTCGAATCGCCGACAATCATTTCTGATGGTCTACCCGGTCTGACCACGTTGTCCGGGCTGAGACGCGCAGGAGCCAATAAAGTGACCTGGAAGAGGGTGTTCAACAAGAGAACAGATGAAGAACATACCTGTTCCAAGATCCTTTTTAATGAATTGTGCATTATAAATGTTTTATTTTATTTTTTAACGGGTGAAACGCAATCCCAGAAAGGGTGGTTAGACGGTCACCGTGTTTCCGATTTCCTGTATTTTAGATGTTGCTCCCAAATATTATTTAACGAATGTGCATACATAAATTTTAAAATGTATAAAATATCGCATCCGAACTAAATGTACAAAAAGCATACTTGTGAAACACAGTTCTCAATGTAGAGTACCTAACTTATCCTGATAATGGTTCCCCGAATGCATCGACCCGACTTTCCCTTACTGTGCTTTTACTTCAATCTTATATTTTCATGTATACATTTACACATTTTTTCTAAGAATAAACAGTAAGCTTAACGATCATACAGATTCATTATGCAGTCAAATTTGGCGTGGCGGTAAAAAAAAAAAGATTGGTATAGTTTTAGTTTTCCTTTATATAACAAACGAGACGCAAACTGACACGGAAAACGAAACTGAAAACACCACAACTGAAAACAAAACTAAATCTACAACTGGAAGCAAACAAAATAGCGTAAACTTTGATCGCTCAATTGGCGAGGGTCATTATTAATAATAATAATAA
This sequence comes from Drosophila elegans, assembly GCF_018152505.1. Lineage (NCBI taxonomy): Eukaryota > Metazoa > Arthropoda > Insecta > Diptera > Drosophilidae > Drosophila > Drosophila elegans. Next base: position 2,933,482 of record NW_024546167.1, read on the forward strand.
GAATATATAATAAATAATATATTTTACTTATTATTTAGTCTGTATTTTGTTGTAAAACAAAGATTAATAAAAAGATAATTTTAATAGAGGATGTAAGGAACTTAAATTGTTTGAGTTTACATTGACATTTCCCCGATATTAAATAAAATTATATTATATCGGGCGATATAATGTAAAAAATGTGACTGCAATCAAACTGTTTTTAAGTGTAAGTATATGCTTAAAATAAATCAACACAAACGATTCAAGTAAGTGAATTTACCATAGTAAATAGTATAAACGCCTTGCAGTTTTGAGCAACTATTTTATTGGACAAAGTCTTTTATATGACATATCTTAGGATGCAGAAGCTTTTAAACATCCCGCAGGTTCAGCAGCGTTGACGGTATTATCGTTCGTAAACTTTTGGCTTTTAAACGAAAAACAATTGAGTTTACTTATGTTTCGTTTGGGGATCCCCAGTCTGAAGGGATACCTTCTTTTTTATTTATCTATGTGATGAAGACTATATCATTGTCTAATGTTAACCTTGCAGCTTTTAAAAATGCTCCGATGAAGAAACTTAGTGCCCTTAACTAAGGACTGACGTGGCTTTTTAAAACTTGTATTTGTTCTAACAAGCTAATCATTTCATTTTGTTGTTTAAAAACCGTAATTTTTTAAAGTTGGTTTTCAAATTTGTTGTAACAATCTTCTTGATGGCGCCATTTTGTTTATTAAGTAAGTGCTGAAAGCTACTTTCAAATTTAAGTTATAGAACATCTTAAATAAATATATATTATAATAAAAATAAAGAATCCGAAATTCTTGTAGCCACCAGAGTACTCGAATAGCAAATCCTTTACTGGCTATCCGTGTTCCCCAACCTTCATAGTCAATCAAAAATTAAGTATTTATACATTGTTGTGAAAATGTTGGATTGTGAATATAAAAATAACCTATAACCTATAACAAAAATAATTAAATTGTTATAATTATAACACAAAAATAATTAATTGAAGAATGTCTAGTTTAGCAGTAATTAAATAAAGTTATTAACAAGTTTATTTTTACTTTATTGGATTTGACGATAGTACGTTTTAGTCGACATTTTTCAATATAAAATATTTGTAGCCAGTTTTAAACCGGCTCCGACTGCGACTGCTGAAAATAATAAGTCAAAATAAATAAATATCGACGCTTTTTTAGATCATAAAAATAATCGATAGTTGCGAGGGAGTAATCGATATTGTGAAATTTTTAGAAACATCGATAGGATTAAGTAACCATCGACTTATGTTCCATCTCTACCATCTATGTTTATGTGGTGCGTGTGTGGCAGAATTATTATAAAAATTGTTGTAATCAATCAAATTCAAGTCAGCAGTTCGTCGCACTAAATCGAAAATGTCGGAAAAGAAGCGCACCCGTCGTCGCAAGGATGTAAGTTCAACGTGGTTTTAACTGGACAGCCACTTTAGGGGAGGCATTTGTGTGGGTGCCACAGTCCAATTGGCATGCCGAAAGTGTTTGTTTTTTGTTTTGATAAAAAAACGAGGAAAAAAACGTGAATTCGCATAAAAGAGAAGATTGAATCGAATCGCTGATATGGAAGATCAGATGAGGCATATGTATGTATTCACGTTTGTACATACTTATGTGGGGGGGCAAGTTCAATGCTGGAAGTGTTTTTCGTTGGACAACCCCGAAACTCGCCCCCCGCCTGCAAACATCTATAATTAGCTGTTTGTGGAAAATCTCTTGACTTGACTGCGCATTTAGCACGGCCTGGATATCTCAGCTTATTTACTTTTCGATCAATTAACTTGGGCGACAATTTGAACAGCTGAGCTTGTAAGCTCATGTGCCCATCTGGCAACGCTGTAAGCCAGTCTTGTAAGTCGATCTCGCTCTCCAGCTTCAGCTCTCTCTCTTTCTCTCTCTCTGGTTCTCTCATTACCCACACATGTCAGGTGCAGTCCCACTTATCAGCTGCTCTGGTTGTTGTTGTTGGGGAAAGTTTGAGTACGCGTGTACACTGGCCACAGGCGGGGATCTATGGGGGGATTGACTTGGGGAAAACCCCCCAAAAAATGTTCAAAACAAAGCTAAAAGTCTTTAAACGTATTTCCTATTTTCAAAAGTCAACCAATCAATTTCATAGAATTTAAACCCCCTTTTCTTTTACGCCTTATCCCGCCCCTGCTTATATCCATGTAATGGTGTGCGCCTGTGTTTGTTTGTTGTGGTGATCGCCAGCTCGTTTGACCAGAGTCAAGATTTTAATACTTTCTAGACTCTCGGAGCGAGTGCAACACGTCACGACCAAGAAAACTACTGCCAATTCCAGACAAGTTTTTCGTTTTATCAAATTCGTAGTACTTAAGAATATAAGTCGCAAAATGAGCGGCGAGGAGGACTACTTCGAGGAGGAGCAGGAGCAGGAAATATACGACGATGGCACGGTACTTGGCAAAACCCCACGTATAATAAAGCCATCTCAACGGCTTGAGTGTGACGAATACGAAATTGGTGTCGTGGCCTATATTTGCCTATAACCCCCCCCATTGAACTAATCGATCGTGAAAGTGAGTTTCTGACCCAAATTTTCTACTCTTTTTTTTCTTATCCAGGAGTACACCGAACCGGGTGCCCAGAAGGTGGACAAGCCCTCGAAGGACGAGAAGAACGTGGCCAAGTGGCTGAAGAAGAACGTCAAGACGAAGAAGACCAAGTTTCTGAGCCACATCGTCGAGTACTTCACTTCCAGCAAGGCCATCGATGCTCTGATGAAATCCAAATTCGCCGAGGGCAGTAGCCCGCTCTTCACCACCCGTGAGCAGGTGATCGAGTTTCTGGACGTGATGCTGGAGCACAAGTTCTTCCATCGCGCCAAGAAGGTGCCCGTTACGCTGGAGGAGATCAGGGGCAAGTCCAGTGGCGACAAGAAAGGGGACAAGGAAAAGAACCAGGAGAAGGACAAGGAGAAGGACAAGGACAAGGACAAGAAGGACACCGATCCGGAGGCCGAAAATGGCCAGGGCGAGGGAGGTGCCTCTGGCAACGAGAAAGAGAAGAAGGAGAAAAAGAAGCGCAAAATCCGCCTGGACATGCATCCCGAACAGATCTTCGTGGACGGCTCCGAGGCGTACGTGTGGATCTACGATCCCATTCCGCTGCACTACTGGATATTCGGCTTCATCCTGCTGTTGGGCGCCGTGGGCATCTGCTTGTTTCCCCTGTGGCCACCACTGTTGCGAAAGGGTGTCTATTATCTCTCCGTAGCCGCAGCTGGTTTCCTTGTCTTTATTCTGGCTCTGACCGTGGTGCGTCTAATTGTATTCACCATTGTATGGGCACTAACCGGTGGCAAACTGCACTTCTGGATCTTCCCCAATCTGACCGAGGATGTGGGCTTCTTTGCCTCCTTCTGGCCGCTTTACGAGGTTTGGTTTGACATAACAACTAATTGCTTGTGAACCTATTAAATCAACTTTTCCACTCAACAGAGCAACTATAACAGTGAAGGAAATAGCTCCTCCGGCAAGACCGACAAAAAATCCAAGTCAAAGGACAAGAAGAAGGAGAAGGAAAGCGATGCCGAGGACACTGCTGTAGACGCGGATGGGGATGTTGACGGCGATGGTGATGTCGATGCAGAGGTCTCCACACTTGAACCAGAGAAAATCGAGCTTATCAAAGAACACGACACCGACATGGAAATCCGCAAGCGTCGCAAGGTGGGAGCCGATGAATACGAGGATGACGATGTGGACGAAGAGGATCCGCAGACGCAGCCCAAGGATTCCAAAGCTGGGTAAGAAGGGTCCGCTCAGTAATGACTAGGATTCCTGCTTTATTGCTCGAATTTGTATTTATGATTTGTTTAGTTTCCGTCGAGCATTTCGTTTTGTTTTTTCATTGAAAAAACAATATTGCAAAGCGCAAGATACATTAACTCTAGCTTTTAATTGTAAAACCTCTTTGTTCCTTAATAAATAATATTGTATGATTAAAATGCATTAATTTAATTTTTTTGTTTGCGTTCATAACAATTTTATTTCGTTTACAAAGCATGTCATTTGTATATACATTTGTTTCGTGACTTGTGGAGGTTCATTTTATTGGTAAATGGTTTTTAAAATACTGGTTTCTGGTGAAATTCGGAATATTTAAAACGTAAACGATGTATATAAAATCTGAAATCGTAAGTTCTCACATCAAAGCTTGAAGTATAAACGGAGTAAGTTTTGCATCCTATTCATTTTATTTAACATCATACACATTGTACCTACTGTCCCTTCTATACTTTTGATTAATTCACATTGATTGTTAGTAATTCCCCTCATTTTTTGCTTTCAGAACCCCACGCAACTCGGGATCCGACTCGGAGAGCTCTAGTAAAGATTATGAGATAATCAGTTCAAGTGAAGTGCAAAACGTTGCTGGCAACTAAGATGGAGAAACCACAATATATATATATTAATATTTAATGATCCACATCTAGCTAATTGATAAGACATAGAACAAGAATCACACATCAAGTACATCAGCACATACACGATTCCAGGTTCAGCGAATTATTGTCCCACAAAAATACGATCGACGTCGTAGTTTTCGATCGGTGTTTTCCGAATCCGCTTTAATTGAAATTGAGTTTGAAGTTTTACATTTAATATGTATTTGAAGGAAGGCGTACAGACATGACACACAACATTTCCTAAACGCAATATTATGTTGACCCAGGTTTTCTAGGCTGCAGTTGGGCCTTGTTTTGCCGCGTAAGTTCTCAAGCCCTTAAACAAACTAAATATTACTTATTTGTATTCCTATGTTTGTAAATGTATACAGTGGAGCACTGGGCGAGTGCAAGAAACGATTGCAATTGATAATAATCATAGCGAGTACGTAGATGTGAGCACATACGTCTTTATGTGCATAAATATTTACTCTACATGTAATTAAAGCGAACTAACAACTTAAAGAAATTAGTAGTGTAACACGCAATTAACTATTATATAAATAAAGCTAGGCAATTCTGATCTGATGTGAGAGATATTTGAGCGTTTTTTAGTTCTTGCTCGAACGTTTTATTAAAAAAATATACAACCTACAATTCGTTTTTGAACTGTCGTTTTGTGGGAGGATAAATCCAAGATATTGATAACGAAGGATGGCTGGAAAAGCGGGACGAAGTTATAACTATAGACAGTGATTTATTCTTGACTTTTAAACGAATATATTTTGTGCACTTGTCACCCTGCACCGAATACACCAAAGTAAAATAATAAACAAGTTTGTTGTTACAAAAAGTGTTTAAATTATAAAACCTTTAATTTACAATTCATTTATCGCCACGCTTGATCCAAAAAGTGTATATATTATAATAATTTAATTTAATTTCATGTACAATTCATCTATCACACTTATTTGAAATCTTTTTTTCTTGTATGGAACCTCAATTCCATCGAAACTTATTTTAACTCCCCACTAGAGGAGGTTGAGTTCTCAAAATTGGTTATAAGACTCAGTGGCTTTTGGCAAGGATAATTTGGTTTTGAATCAGAATTTACAATTGGCTTTCTTAGCTTTCTGGCACCTGGATCTGAAATATCTTTTGATGCACTTGATAACGCAGCAGTATCTATTCCTCCAACAGTTTTTTCGACAGGAGTCATATCTGAAGAGTTGGTTGTAATCTTAGTTTCTCTTTTTGTTTTTGAACTCAATGCTATGCTGTTCCGTAAAGAGTTTTGATCCCTTTCTTCTGTATCAGCCAATTTATTTGTAAATGGTTCCAAAAATTTTGAAACCGATGAAGTTTCAGTCGATCCCAGCAGCTTTATTGGCTTAGTCATCATTTTTTTGAGCTTGAGTTGCAGCGCATTGTCGATTCGTTTTCTAATGTTATCGCTCACTTTTGAAGAATTGTAATGGGCAGCCGTTGTAGGATTCACCTGGGCTATTTTGTTCTGATTTTTTGTCACATTGTTTCCGTTTATGGGATTCTCATTGAATTTCTTAACACCTGTGCTTTTAGGTCTAGTTTTTAAACTCTCTGCCTTGGGTTCTTTACTGACTGACGGAGAAGGTTCGCTATTATTAACAAATAGTTGATCACCTTTCATAATATTAATTGGATTTGACTTTGTTTCTTCCTCTGTACTCATGTCGCAAAACATATCCGACTGGGAAAACTTCTGAGCATCGTAGATATTGGTAACTCTTTCATCCTTTTGAATCATCACCTTTTTCTGATGATCTAACAATATCTTATTTTCTTGCATATCAAATGATATTTCAAGTTCTTCGTATTTAATCTTGCGGCTTCGGTATTTCAAAGGATGTGCTGGCCAGACCGGTAGACGGGGTTTTTTGCGATTTTTTCGTTGCTTAATTGATCGGCCTAATCCCTTGGGAGTTGCTAAATGGGCAATTGGAGTTTCATGTCCGCTATCATCATTTACAATTGCCTCTTTGTCTTTGTGAGATATCAGTTCGCTGGGATCTATATCAGGCCTACGAAACTCGTAGAGAGACAAAGGAGGACGATTCGTAACGTAACTTTCCTTCATGTACCCTTTAATAACTTTAGTGTCCCTTACAAAGGTAGCGACACGGAGCTTGGGAATCTCTGAGCATATGTAGACCACTGTCTCGAAGGTTTTGCTTACAGACCAGGAGATCGAATGAACGTTGTGTCTACAAAATTTATATTCTAGAACGGTTGGTGAAATATTTGGTACATGTTCCGTATTAACTAATAATGACTTATAGTAGGATTTTACCTTACTCTCCAATATCTTTTTGTCAGTCTGTAAAATGGAAGGTATAACACATTGATGATTTTTGCAATGTGTTTGTGATGAACTTCTATACGAATGACAGCATCTTTGCCCTTTTCTTTGAAATATTGTCTGATTAACATTATACATATCTTCTTCGTAATCTTCCATCTTGGAGCATTTCTTCTTTTCAGTTCTTATGTTTTCCAGTTTTTGCCTTATAGCATTTCTAAGTTTTATGTTTATGCAGGTTCGATTTTTATCATCGGGCTCTGTAGGTATTATATCTCCCTTCATTTTTATGGCATCATTTTCTGTATTTTGTTTAATATTTCGGTGATTTCCGCAACGGCCGCACTTTAAAGGTAAGGAATTGGGCTTGTCCTTCACAGAACATATTGTTTTTCCAGTTGTGTTTGGTGATGATTCGTTTATTCTATAGAAATCCCTTTCCCCGCTAGAAGAGCTTAGTGTTGTTGAGACGCGTTTGGAATAATCTTGATCGTGCTTAGTTTTATTTGAAGAAAGTACAGACTGATCAGTTGATAAATCACTTAAAAAAGAACTTGTTCCATGGTCCTCGTTGCCGTGATTGGGAAGCTGGTTCAATTCAGGGCCCTTGTCATCCTCGGAGTTATCGACAGAGCTCTTGGATGCTTGTGAACGGATAAGCTGATCCCAAATCGAGGCAATGATGGCGGATCTCTCGGCTGCCTGCCTTTCTACATTTCCGGTCTCTTCTGGCGCATTTCCTTGTTTGGTCTTCTGGATGATTGGGGGACTGGAAGTGTTGCTGCTCAAGGAGCCGCTTTCGCTTGAACAATCGAATTCGATTTCATTGATGGTTTTCATAAGATTTTGCTGCACCAGCTTGGTCATGAAGAAGCAAGGACGCTGCACGTCTGGTGGACTATCGTTCTCGGGATTAACGGGGACTTTGGGGGGTGGTAAAGGCGCCGGTGAACCATAGCCACTTCTCAGTTCCATTTCCAAGGACTCGATGCGATTGTTGCGCAAATCCCGGCGTGGTTCAATGTACAACGATTTGGGTCGATGGAGCAGGTAGCGAGCACTATTCACGACGAGTGCATCCTCTGATGGACCCTCGTACTGGTCGAAGGGACAGAACTGGCTGGCCAGCTCGCTTTCGGCATCTAGCGAATCCTTGGACGTCTGTGGACTGGAGCTGCCGCCCTTCTCTCTGTCCTCCAGCGACTTTTGACAACTGGCCAAGATGTTGGTCCGTACTTGGGCCAGTGGGGGCAGCGGACGACTTCTGTGACAGAGTGGCGGACGGGAGCTGTAGCTGCTCCTCTTGGAGATGGCTCCTCCCAGGCCATTCGTAATGGGTGTGTTCAACGGGACAAAGTTGCTGACAAAGAGATTACTATAGCTCTGGAGTACGTGATTTTCCTCACTGAAAACGTCTTGTTTCATTAAGTTTGGCATCTCCTTCCATGGTAATCTCGATGCTGGTGGTGGAGGAGGTGGAGGAGGAGGAGGAGGCGGTGGCGGTGTCGGTGTTGGTGGCTTCCATGCCATTTCAGGTGGCGGCGCTGAGGGTTCCTGTTTCTCCCGGCGTGGTGGCACTCTTTTTGGCTTCGAGTGGAAGCCATGACGAACCGAATATAATTTGCTTTTAATGTGTTTGGGGTCACCATTTCGTGTCTGGCCACCTTCTGCTCTGGACAAGCCACCGCATTTGACGCAGTTCGTCCGGCAACTGGCTCTGGCATTGGGTTTCTTCGCCTTCACCTGGCTTATTTTGTCTTCCTCCGTGCGACGTTGCTCCATTAAAATCCTCTGGCGATTGGCGGTCACCTCGGTCTCCTCGTCGCTGGAGGAGTGGACGCCGGTCTGGGGGCGTCGGGCCAATCCGCACACCTCGCAGACCAGATGGCGGTTCACCGGGATGTGGAGCACCGCTCGGGGCAGCTTCTCGCACAGGCACCACTCCTGCTGCCACGTGAGCCCGCTGGCCATGTTGTTCATGTATAACGAGTACAGCTTGTAAAAGCGAAACATCAAAAGCGATTTGTTTTGATTTATCGGACAGCAATCAGAAAAGTTATGTATGTGCTACAATATATTCGGGCGATTTCTGTCAGTTATGGATAGTAACAGGCTTGCCACCCACTATTTAAATAAAATAGTATTCTATTTCGTTAAAAAGTTTGTATAACCAAGTCAAAAAGTCAAGTACATTTAGGCAATAACCAAGGTACTTTTGAAATACAACTAACCTGGGTTATTTATTTATAATTTATAGTCCAAAACAAAGCTTCTTACAATTTTCCGTTACTTTACAAAGAAATATACTTTCAACCAGATATGTTCAAAAACTTTGTATTACAATTTTGACATATTTGGGGATGAATCCTATAGAAATTTTGTTTTACAAAAAAATTTGTATATAACAGCGTTTAACATTAGCAAATATAAGAGTATGGCAGAAGTGAAGATATAAAATAAATAAATAAAAACAGGTGAAAACCGTTATTTACACTTAAAAAAAATGGTACCATTTTTTGAGTGTAAAAATTTAAAAAAACACTTGCTGATATTGGTTTTTGAATAAGGTTCACAAAATTTCGAATGGCTGTGTGACTTAGTTTAGCAAAGTAACAACAAAACAGCACTTTGCGAATCTGTTATTTGTTGTAACAATCTCTAAATAAAAAACACTTAAGAATTGGTTTTGGAATCAAAGCCTGGAAAGTAACCATCAAAAGTTGGCATGTCATACATCGTTAAACTCGTCATAAAATTTCTAATCGAATGGCATTTACAGCTAAAAGTATTTGATTGTTTTTTCATTAAGGGATGGAGGATATTTTGTAAGAAATTTGATTTTGTTAATAATACTATACCTTAAGGCATAAGTAAATATTCAAACTTGGTTTGCAATAGCTTTGTTTGCACAACCTGTAATTTAAGTTTATTTGGCCGTATGGCTTGGATTGCACGTGCGTCAGAACACTTTCAGAGTTGAGAAATTTAATTAACTTTCTTCTGCATTTTTAATGCACACATTCAATTGAGTGTAATTGTTTTATTTTTTTTTTTGTATTGTTGTCCGACTCGAAGAGCTCTCCTTCAATAGACTGCAGCGTCCTTCGAGAACATTTCATAAAATACCATTAAATGTAGTTTGCATATTCGCCCAGTTCCTGGGAAAGCAGATTAGTTGCATGGCAATCTAAGTGAAATTTCATGTTCCATATGCAATTACAGTTCTGGGAGCAAACTCATATATATTAACACTTATAATTGACAAGCACACTTCACCTTGCCATTCGAATGTGCTTCGAATTTATTTGTATTTTTCCTGCAATAGATATGTACAAAGTGCAAGCAGTTGACCCAAATACTCAGCTCCTTCAGCAGCATTCTGTTTAATTAACTCGATAGCATTTGATTGATTGGCCTAATCCCTCAGCTTTATACAGCACCACCTAAAAGCCGAAACAACTATCCACCTCATTTCCCGGGCAAAGTCAATAAACACATTAAAAGCGCATCGCCTTACAAAATGTTCTGCATCTTCGGCTCATTGAGCAGCTTTTGAGGAGCAGACTGGAGACCTTAGGGAAAGGCGTTTGGCAGGGAATTTATGCACTCAAATCAAGCGGGGCCATAAATTATGGACCCAGTCGCTATCCAGCCGGGAGTTACTAAGTTCCAGTTGCACGTTCCTCTGTCCATTTTGAATTACCAGCCGACTGTCCGGGATTTATGCGCGCCACTGGCCATAAAAATATTATTCCCAGACTACGGACTATAGCCTCTCCGAATCGGCGCCTAATTGTTCAGCATCGATTGTAGTTCAATATATTCGGCTGCAAAGACTACATCGGGAAAAATATGTTCTTAGGAAATTCAAAAAATAAATTAAATAAGTGGAAAATCATTTTTGTTATAAATAAAGTAATCTTCATCTTGATTTAAAGAAAGGATTGCAGAAAATATCAAAGTTTTTTTACTTTAAGGTCTTAAGATATACAATTTCAATATATATATTATATATATTTTTGAAGATTTCTGAGGCACCCTTAACTAACAAGGTTCTATTTTTTACAAATTTTGTATTTGAAAATACATAATGTGAAGTCTAAGGAATCTAAATCTCAAGAAGTGAATGCAGAATTCATTCAAAATCATTTAATCAACGCAGCACGTTTTAACACGCCTTTTAATGTGATTTTCCATTTTAAACTTTATGAGGTACCTCCCGACTAAAAAGGAGTTATTGTAGTTATTTTTATATCAAAGTATTGATAATGTCTTATTCAAAAAAAAAAAAAAGAGCACACTTAAAAGAATTTTGCACCCTGTACGCAACTACAAAAACGCTTCGACGTCTGCGATTGGGGCAACAAAATTATTTACTCCCTGGTGTGGCATTTTAATGCGTTTTTATTGCGATACTTTTAGCGTCATTTCATTTTCGGCATTTTTTTTTGCCATGGAATTTGCACCCCACCATTTGGCCGCCTTTGCTTTGCCATCGCCAGCCGTAATTTTTGTAATTTTTTGGCGTGGCTTTTAGTTGGCGTTTATTGCATTTCCTTCAGCATTTAAAGAACGGACGCCCGACCGGAAATTTAATGTGTGGCAACTATTTAAAGCATGCACAAGCTACATACATACGCATCCAGAACGGGCTCTTGTCCGGGGTTCAAAGGGCAGCTCTGGGAGGGGGTGGAAGGGGGGAGGTGTAAAACAGTGGGGGGTGTTGGTGCCCAATGGGGAGAATATTTTTGCATGCAACTGGAGTCGCCTGGCAAATTCATTGCATACTTTTAGGCTGCCGTCGAATGCGTTCAGGGATACTGATACTCTCACTGAATGGCGTATTTCTACCCCAGGTCAAAGGTAATGAAATGTATATAATTATCCGCAATCACAGCAATTTAATTGGAGTTTCACCTCAACTTTAATTACGAAAGCTATTCCAACTAGCACCTACTACACACACCCAATCCGGTGGTCCACATTCCTGAGAAGCGGAGCTGCTTCTCGCCTGGCAAATTCCAATTGTATATTAAATACTTGGTATTAAGTTTTAAGCAAATTTTAATTACAATGCCGTTGCTTCCGCCATTTAACACAAAAACAATTTCCGCCCGGGCATACATATTTTAGATCAAATATTGCAACTGCTGCCTGGTCATGGATGGGATGAAAAGGGGTAGGGTTTGGGTTTGGGATTCCAAAAGAGGGATTGGGATGTGGGTGCTATATCGTTGCCTAAATGGTTGTTTTTTTTTTTGTGCCGCTCTGCTGGGCGGTTGTGTTGCCATGAAATATGAAATTCAGTTCGTGGCTACGTGACTTGGGGAGTGTCTATTTTTCAGCAGCGATGCTGCCAAAATTGGGGGCGCGGATGCTCCGCCTTGTGTGCATGCTGCACAAACGCATCCTCTGTTTACTTATTTAACACAATTTTCACATTTCATAATTCAAGTCGGTGGAGTGCACACCGTACAGTGATGGCTGACGTGCGATGGCCAAAGGAACTGGGCGTGGCTGTTTGGGACACGCATGCGTAGCCTCGCTTTGGGGTATTGATGTCGGTCCCATCACAACGTATTTCCCGTTTAATGTTCCTCATTTTGCCACTGGTTATTGCATGCAACTCTTGAGTTTTGTGTGCTGCACTTTGTCTGGGTTAATTTTTTTTTACCTACGTAGTACATAAGTGGAAAGCGCTGTCTGGGATCTCTAGGCGAGGCGACAACCTTGAAAAGCACTCAACAAATAAAAGCTAGCACTTCCAGCACACAGCTCGGGGGTTCCTTCGGTCGCAATTATTATAGTTTCTGTTATTCCAGAGGCACATCACGTATCCGCCGTGGTGGCCCACTCACGGATTCGACTCCTGATGCAGTGTTGAAGGAGGCGATGTTTGCCTTTGAGCACTGTACGCTTTGTAGCACAAAAACTAGTGCTGGATTTGTGGGAAAGACATCGTTTACTTTAATACGAATGTCGCACTTTATCCAAATCGTCTTACGACTGGAATATTATCTTAACGCATTGCCTAACCGTTGAAGACATTAATTGCGTTAAAGTATCTTTCCTTTTGAATTATTTAGCTTATTATATTATATAATCTTGAGTTACAATTTATTGGATCATTAAAAATAATTTACAAAATAAATATTCAGTTGATTTTTAAAAAGTTTTGTACATTCTACACACCTTATTAGAAACATAATCAATGCGTTTGTCATATTCATATTTAATTAAAATAATTACAGATTAAAATTTCACCCTTAAGTTAACAAGAATTAAAAAAATAAATCCATTTGCCATGATATTTTTACTTACATAATCGATTCATTCATTCCAAATCAAAATTACAACTAATGTCTCTTAGCCATTTCAAATGGGAGTGATTAGTTCAAATTCATATATTCAGTTTCCAATTTTGCTTTTTAATTTATGCACATGACCCATTTATGATTGATTTTCTGCCAGTGCACTGGGTCGAGCATCTCGGCGGGATGGCAGAAGTCAAAGGTCTGCTCCTGATTGCTGCAGTATGTGACGGAATGTGTGCCTAGATTGGATTTGATTGATTGCGGTCTGGGGGCAGAGACAGACGCTGGGAGTTTGCCAGGAATGTAAATCCGTCTCGGGATGCTTTAATGGCTGTTAATCGAGAGGTCTCCGGAGAATCTTTAACAAGTATCTCTGGGGGGAGACAATATAATCCGTTGTCTTTTGGCAAGAGTGTTTCGTGGTGGCTGGGCCAAGCTACTTCCGTTGCGATAAAAGCGCTTCTAAAAGGTAATTGTTTAAAAATGGACTTTATTCAGTTATGGCGCAGCACTGTCCTCTGTGGCCATACACACACATGCATATGCATCCGCATCCCCATCCGCATCCCAGACCATATAGCCCATAGATCGGCTGTCTAGTCATGTGTGTGCTCGCTGTCCATGTAAATTTTAAGCAACTCTCCAAACTAACAACCGACGCAAATTGCTGCTGTTGCGGTTTATTTTGTGTTGCAAAAATATGCACCGTCCTGCCCTCACCGTCTGTCTCCTTTCGCAGTTCCTGGGTCCTGGATCCTGGTTCCTGGTTCCTGATTCTCCTGATTCTCCTGTCCCCTGCATCTGCATCTGCATCTCCCCGCTGTTTGCTTAGGGCTCTGGGAGTTGGGCATGGGTATGGGTATGGCCATGGAAATGAGGATGAGGATGAGGATGACGATGACGATGGTCTAGTGGCGCATTGTTGGGCCTGACTTTTTGCTTGCCGCTCTACGGAATGTGCGGAGTTTGTTTGTTGTGATGTGTGTTGGTTTGGCGGGCTTGTTATTTTGTTATTTCACCCAAAAGCTGTTAAATTGCTTGAAACAAAACAGTGCAGCTCCATGGAAAGAAACTGCTGTTTGCGGACAGGGCTACGTTCATGGCCATAAATATTAAAGTGGGTGTCAAAAGGAATATGTGGTGCGAAATGCTTTGAATGTTGCCTGCTGCCTGCTGCCAGCATCCAATGAAATAAATGTTAGAGCCCAAGGAAAATCCCCGAACGTGCTGATGATCCCTTTTCCAGATAGTGACTGCAGTGCAAAAAGCCCCTACTCATAAATCAAAACAGCCAAATGCGTAGACATGTTCCCGATTCTCTGGTCAGCTATATTTTATGCCCACCACAACGAAAGTTTCCCCTTAAACGGCGAATTAATTAAAAGAAAAAATGTGCACCTTGAATGCAGATTTTGCCATGCATAAATATTTTAATCAAAAATCTTGGCCGAAGAAAATGAGAAAAGCACTTTTTGCAGTTGCACTGGCCAAAGGATTTGCCTTTAGCTGCGAAACTTTGCTTTCAGAAATTATGCGGGACCAAGTTTTCCCGTTTATAGTGCGCATTTAAAAAAAAAAAAATTGTTCCTTATTATTTATAGTGTGCGTCGAGCCCTTTCTAGCGATGTGTTAAGAAATTATGTGGCTCGTTCCAAGGATGCCCATCCCATCCTATCCCATCTGACATTGAACTCGCCAACTGCTGGTGGATTTTTATTAAGTTTCAAACGCTCAAGAGCTTTGCATTTTATCTGGCTGGCAGCCTTTGAGCGGGCTTAACTTTTGGACCGCTCAGGGAATCGAGTCCTTCTTATTTGTTACGAAAACTTCAACTTGGCGGCGTTCCAGGGGGCTACGACAAGTGCAGCCGGGTCTTAACGTCTATGAAAAGCTCCTCAAGAAGGGCCCTTTTTGAAAGGGGGGGGAGTACGTGGGCACGGTACGCATGGCCTCGAAACAAGTTTACTCCTTACGGCGAGCAGAAGCAGCTCCTTGTTTCCTGCCACTCCGTATGGGTGTGTGTGCGGGTGTGGGTGTGTGGGTGTGTGTATTTACTACTACTTACTTTGGCCGAGGGAAGTTGTTGGCTTCCTAAACGGATACACAGACTTCAAATAGTTTTTTCCTCTGTGAGCACCATACTTGTATGCTTCTTTACGGGCATTCCGCTTTTTGCAGTTGTTGTGGTTGCACTTTTTGTTTGTTGGCTGTGCCTTTGCCTTTGCCGGATCCGCCCACAAATTGCGGACGGAATTGGAATCGGGATGCGGCAGCACGTGCCAGAGGTGTTCCGATTTCGGTGCTCCGACTTCTCTGGGCTCCGTAACTCGTGCCGTGGCAATGATGAGTTGTGGAATATTCTTGGGGAGTCGAACTGCTCCGGGCCAGAGCCAAAGAGCCCCTCGACTCTGTGACTCTGCCTGCTGATACAAGGATTTGCGGTACAAAGTCGTGTCTATTGCTGCACTCCAAAAAAATAGCTAAGAAAACCCTGCGACGTAATGCGGAATGGAAACTTTAGCAAGTTTTCAACTCGTTTGTTAAACATTAACAATACCTTAAAGCTCTTACTTCTGTGCATAACAACATAGGTTTATGTTGATAAAGTGAGCCATAAAACTCATTACTTACAACTGGCAGTATTATTGTAAAACAGAAATTAAGGTCCCCTCTCAAACATTAAAGCAATTAAATTAAAGGGTGTTTATTACAACTCGATTATGTAGTTGTTGTTGGCCAATTAAAATCGCAAAGTGTTAAATTACAAAGAAAGTACAACAATAAAAACTTTTATATTTTATATAAATTATACACAACATATTTTTTAACACTCTCTATAATTAGCCACCAAAAAAAGTTGTCATACAACTCCAAATGAAGTGTGAATGTTAACTTCAATTACCTTTTAAAAATTGAATGTCGAGCTTCAACACTTTTTATTGAACAATAGCTACTAGTTAAAATATGGTGTTAAATTTTCTTGTGAAAAAAGGTTTAAATTTAAAATTTAAAAATACAAAATACATGTTATTCCAAAAGATAAAAAGCTAATAGATTTTTGTGTAAATATATCCTTCAATTTAAGCAAACGAGTCTTAAGTACTTGAAGTTTTAAACGCAATAAAAAATAACTAAGCAAAATTACAACAAAATTAAGGATAATGAAATAATTGTTTGTTTCTTCTTATATGTTTTTTAAAAAGTTATATATAGAATGACCCATTTATATGTATTATATTTTTTTTAAGGTAAAACAGGATATTAGTTTTTTTTTAAAAACCTTTTTTGAATACATTTTGTTCAAGTGCATTCTCTTCTGTTATCTTGTCCAGTGTGCTCCACTTAGTGACTGCGATATCCACACAGGCTTGGGAGTTGGCCCGAGAGCCGTTCGAAGATGCTCGGATTCCCAGGACTCTGTGTTTTGTGTTTGGTGTTCACTTGCTGCTTTATATTTACTAACAGCCACTTGAAGTTCATCGCTTACAAACATATTTTCACTTCGTCCCACACCAGCTCCCATGTCCCTGCTCCTTTCACCCTGGTGAAAGTGCTTATCGCCTTATGATGGGTTCTGTTGAGCTCACTTTGGTTTAGCTCTGTTATCCCTGGCCCCTGGGGGAATTTAAGACTTGGGTGTGTGGCCAGGTAAATGCGGTAATTATGAACTTAAATTTCTGGGTCCCTTAGGCCAAGCTATCTGGGTTAATTGTTTAATTCCGGGTATCGACTATCAGACAGAACCAACTCAATAAGTTAACAACTTTTGCTGATAATTTTAAATAACCAGAGCTGCAGCTTTTTTGCGTAATTACAGCTAGGGAAGGACAAAAAGGACAAGGGGAAAAAGTGCCGGGCAAATGGCGAGTTGGTAAAATTTGTGAGCTGCATAAATTCATTGCGCTTATTAAGCCACCGCCAACACGCAAGACAAAGCCCCAAAAGGGGTCGAAATGGTACAGGGATTGGGAGGGTGCTTGAGTTTTGGTTGGGGTTGGCATAATCACACCTTGACCACCTGTCCGCGCTGACGGTTGGGTTGTGCTGCCTGGGGTCCACTGCATTTTTCCCCATGGCCGTTGCCGTGCATTTAATCTCGACAGCATTTCCTTTGCCGTCGAGGACGCAGCCCATGACATTTCCTACCAGCAGCCCCCAATCCTTGCTTCCGGCCCCTTTTTTTTTGCTCCATCTCCATGGCTCTACGGTTGGCGACGTTGTCGAAAACAAAAATTAGTCCTGCCGTGAAATGGGCAAAGGAAGTGGTAAGTACCAGAACAACCTACCCAACTATCCACCTACCCAACTACCCACCTGACCACTTTTCCGCCATCGCATCGCATCGGCATCGGGCGACTGCAGTAACCGACTTTGGCAGTAAAAATTCGTAATGTGCTGCTAATTAAGTTCAAAGCATAGTTTCAGTCGGTCTAGTCCTCGTGCATTTAGTCCTGTCGCAACCGCTAGTTGGATGGTTGGCTGGCTGGTTGGATAGTTGGCATGGGGATGGGGGATGGGGATGGTGGCTTTGGTTCGGGCGGGCTCAAGCCTGTTGACAGTACCAATCCTCACAGCATTTTTGTATGATTGCCCCGGAAAATACCCCGCCTCCGCAGGTCGGAGTTGCTCGCTTTGTGGCCGCCACATCCTTTATCCCTTATTTCTGGCAAATAAAATACAAAAATTGATTCCGCCCACAAAGGAGAGCCGGTTGCCATGGCCACACCCCTCGCCCCCGGGTGTGTGGATCTTACTGCCCTAAAGCATATACAAATCCTTTACTGTGGCAACTTTGCCAGCACTCGACAAAATATTTGTTTAATAGGTTTAATCTCTTTTTATGCTACGAAAATCTAGAAACTCTTGAGAAATTAAATTAGTTGGAATAGGGGTTCCTTTAATTGAAAATATTATTAAATCCCATCAATAAGAACGGCTTAAAGGTCCTTAAAACAAATCACTTTTCAATACTTTAAGTTAATTTAAAATAGAATTCAAAATTGAATAAATGCTAATGTTGATCATTTTGCAACTCTTTGGAATATACATAGTTTCTAAACAATTTTCACATTTTTTAAGCATGGCTATTATAAAAATGTGGGTGTTTCTCATACTCAATTTTTTTTTATTTTTACTGTGGCAAACTGCAAATAAAAATGCAAAAATCGGCATTTAAAAAATTATTTGTTTTGAGTGTGTGGCGTTGATTGTAAAGCTTTAAGGGAAACTGAAAATGAGTAGGAACCTAACTGGCATGTAAATATTTAGCTTGGGCGATTCCTTGGTCATCATAAAAATTTAAGGATCCTTGTGAAACGTTGCGGACACTTTTGACAGGTAGCCCGGGCCGAGGACGAGGGGCACTTCATTTTGCGCCACTAAGAGGCGGCGAATACACTTCATCGTGCACATTAAATTCATAATTGCATGGATTTAGCCGGCATTAAAAATGCAAAATGCGTTAGCTGGAGAAGGGAAAATGGGAAATGGGAAATGGGAAACGGGTTCGTCGGCGTAACTTCATCGGACGCATTAGCAAAGTTTCGTTGCCTTATTTATATGCAAACTGGACTCCGGCCTTGCCACAATGAAACTAATTGCCACCGAGTTGAAATCCGGCGAAGAGCCTTTGCCAAACTCGTTTCTAATGCGGCCAACGTGCGATTGTCTAGTGTTGATTAAATACTTGCCAACTGTGTGCCGTCAAGAGGATCGCTGGATATCGGGGCTGTCATTTTAGCCACTCCACAACTCCACTTGTTGGCAAACATGGAGTCCCTTTTGCATGGAGTGGAGTAGAGTAGAGTGACAAAACTAAACAACAGGGCCACAGCACGCAACTGTTTGGAGCTTAGTTCGCCTTATTGCGCCCGGGGGCATGCAACAATATTTGTCGTGCAGTTGATAAAACAGTCCTTAAATGTCCTGCCCCGATGGTGGCTCTGATTCCAGGCCAGACCAGGCCAGTGCCGCACTGTCGTTTTGTCTGATGAGTTTTTAAGTACAGACAATTACAAAGGACAACCGAGCAGCAACAAATGCAATCAGCTAGCCGCATGCCAGAGTCGCTTGCTTACTTAACCAAGTCAAGACCACGCCCTTCGTCCTGCGTCCTTCGTCCTGCGACCAACGCCCCCATCATCCAAACCCAAGCCTCTTCTGGAGATGGTCCTTCTCACAGGGTCCTGCGTTTGCGGTTATCATATTCTGCTGGGCAGTTTAGCTGCGTAATTGAATTAAATTTCGTTTTAAAATGTAAAAGGCTTTTGATTTGGTTTGTAGTCCTTGACGTCGTTTGTACTCCATGAAGTAATTAGCATTTGTTTCAATCCCTGAACACCAACTTTGCAGCACGAGTTGGCAAAACCCACAAAATGGTACTAAGTCAAGGAGGAAAGAACCAGAGAAGTTGGATTGGGGTTGTTATCCAATTGAAACTACAACAACTTAAAGATCTTTCAAGGCTATTACCACTGTTGAAATGGAAATAAATCAAAAAGTCTCTCTTAAAATTGAGCTTAAAAGTAATACAGTAATCAAAAGAAACCGAAAACACTGCATCAAATTGTAAAATAAGCTTCAACATAGTATTATATTTGATATATAAAAAAAAAATATTTATATGACCACAACAAGAATTTTATGATTTTATTTGGTGGCTAGGCCATAAAAACCATTGAATAATGCAAATATATCTAAAGTGGATCACCAAATGGGCAAGGACTCACATAAAATTTTACTGGCCTGCAAGTAAACATAAAAAACATATACAAATTTATTGTTGCGATTCCTGGCGAAATCTCAATAATATTACTTGATTTCAATGTTATTTATCAATCCAATCCGTAAGTAGTTTAAAAGAAGTAATTTGTTGTTTCAAATTATGTTTTAAAATATATTAAGAAAAGCTATCATAAAATTAAAGACAATAATACATGATCAAAATTTAAAAAAAAAAAACCTTCACCCTGAAAGATTAGTGTCTTCAAAGTAAACTACATACAGTTATACGGTATAAGTATTAATTCATATCGAGAGTCTAAAGCTTTAGTTTAAGCTATTATTTTTAGACCACACAAGTTTAATTTTGATGGTTTCGTGGTGTTTTTTTAGTACTTATCTTATAGAGAAGTTTATTACACCCAAAAGCTTAAAATGTATGTAGGAATAGCTAATTTTTTGTTGATATATTACTTCTTTCTGCTTTTTAATCACAACTTTTTATCAGGCACTCTATAAAAACCCAGCAAAAATTAAAAGTGATCAGTCTGAAAAACGAAACTTCAAAAAAAAACTTTCGGCTGTCAGAAAAGTAGTTAAGATATGTCCGGAAAGGCAGTTGGCTTGCTCCGCAACATCGATTGTGTGCGCTGGTACCGTGGCATGTCGTCCGTCCAAACGAATGCCTGCGATGAGTTGCTCCACGCCCTGCGAGATGACATGGAGCAGGGATCCACGTACCGTGTGCGACACTGTGTCTCCCAGCTGGGCATTCATCCACTGCCGGAGTCTTCGCGGATCAGGACCATCATGGACATGAGCCAGGGAAATGACCTGGCCTTTCTGTGGTTCCTGTGGGAGTTGGCCTACAAGCAATCCCAGACGTGCCGCAAGGATAACGAGCATATATATACGGTCAACGAGCAGCTGCTGCTGTCGGGTATAGCCCACCTGGACATGCCGACCACGCTGAGAGCCTTGGATGCCCTACTGCCACCTGGGCCTCAACCAAAGAAGCGGAGCACCCAAAACCATTCTGTTCAAAAGTCTGGTCCGAGGCAAAAGGACTTCGTCCTGCCATATTTTGCTCCTCCTTTGCGTCCTCGTCCGTTTATTTCAAAGGGCAAGATCCAACTGCCCGACAGTAAGCTCCGTTTTCCGGAGTACTCCCAGTACAGTGATCGGATGCACCAAATCCCCAACGAAACGTCACGCTGGTTTGCCCAGTACCAATTGTGTCCTGCCAAGAGGATAGTAAACAAGTTGCTTACCGAAGAGCTCAATGGGCTTAGCTTGGAGCCCTTGGCTGACACCAAGATGCCAGAACCTCTGTGTGAAACCCATCGTTTCTTGAAAAGAGCGGTGGAAACTGAACGACAGGCGAAAGTCAACTCAGACTTTTTGTCCCAGTTCGATGTTCCTAAAACTGAGATGGAGATTCGGCGAAAACATATCCTTCAAGACATAGAAAAGGGAACCGAATGCGCAGCTGACAAGATCCGTGAACTATCTCGAAGACCACTTAGCCAAGTGAAGAAAATTGGCAATGAGTGCGTAAATTGTCGATTGTGCAGCCAAATGGTATCCTCACCCGTACACATCTTTAAAAAGGACCATGATCATTCGGTGCTGATGGGTCTGGGTGTCGAGGAGAGTCCCAAAGTGCAACTGTGTGACCAAACGAAGGAGAACTTAATCAAGGTTATGCTCATGCATGCAAAAGAGGCCAATCGCTGTGGGGTTGGCGACTGTCAAATGCAGGATGTAGTTCTCAACTTGGAAGCGCATAACCACATTGGCGTTTTACATAAGCTTAAAAGGATTACTCCACCCATTCGCAGGTCGCGCAATAGGTCATCTCAGGGTCGAAAATTACCAGCAAAAGGACGAAAATCAGTGAAGAGCACCCTCAACGAACCACCGCATATACCAAGGAAACCCATTCAGAACCTAGCCGATCTTATTCCCAAGTGCAGCAGAACTTTGACACGTTTGAAAAGGTCTGCAGTTCAGTGTCCTGCAACTGACGTGAATTTTATAAGCAGGACCATCGATGGTTTTCAGCTGGACTACCATAAGATATACGATCTGCCGGCTCTGCCCGAGGAACGTTTGCCTTGGGAGGACGATGTCGTGGACCTGGAGGACAAACAGGCTGTAATTGAAAGGCTCTGCATTGAGGCCCTGAATAGTGGAACATCCAAATCGATAAAGGAGTTGCAGCAGGATAAGTCACTTTCTCCGATTTCAAGAGCAGTTGTCAATTGTGCTGTGGACATGTTCCGCACAAATGCAAACGAAGTGGAGGCGGAGGAAACCCAAATCCAAGTTGAGGAGCAGCAGCAGAATGATCCCATAGATCCAAACAACAATCAGCAGATTGAGAACCTGCTGAAAGCAGCTCTGAAGGTGCTCAGTGGTAATCCCCACTTTGTGCTGGCCAGCTTAACCAATGCCCACAAGATGCCCGTGCTCCTCGATTGGGTTTCGGATCGCTATGGCAAGACCTTCAGTCGGCAGGAGATGCGCGATCTTGTGAAGAACTCGTTCCACATCTACGAAAGATTCTATCAGAGTGAAAGGAACCATTGGCGAAAGACCTTGAGACTGAAGAGGAGTCTCACCTACCTGGGCAGTGCGGTCACCTATGCCAGCTACAACAAGGTTAGGTGCCAGACCAGACGGCTCAATGGGGAATACCAGGCCAGGCTCAACGATCTGGCGCTGGAGCAGACGCGTCTCACCTGGATGGCTCTGCGGGGATACTCGCACCTGGACGGCGACATCAAGGACACCTTCTTCGCCTACATGCCCGCCACGCAGCACGATCTGAAGCGCCACCATGTTTGGCAATCGGATGACTACCGGGACATGGTCAGGTTGCGGCTAAGGACTCGCAGCTAAATCGCTGGTTCCCGATGGCAGATCGAAGCACACATGACAAGTCATGGACTTCGCTCTGCCATTTGGAACAGCCATCGAACCATCGAACCATTGATCTGCTTTGTGGCGGTTAATTCAACCATTGCCATTGTTTGCCACTACTTAAACCAAACTATGTATAATCCCAATTAAAAATGCTGATGCCCAACTAAAACGCCCGTCCGGACGGCAAATGAATAGCAAACACGGCCAAACAGGGGCTTAGTTTCAGGTTTTCGGCTATCGCTGGGTCGCCAGATTGCCGATGGGTCGTGCCATCCGTCGTTGTTGCTCATTAATTAAAAACGGGGCGGGGTCAGTGGGAAGGCGCGCCCTGCAGCCGTGCAGCCCCAAAAAAGCGGAAAAGTGGAAGGGGGAGAAAACAACAGACAGCAGGTTGACAGGGGGGCGTGGCAGGCCGGCAGCCAACTGCTGCCATGAAATGGCGGTCCAATGACGCACGTGACACGTGTGGCATGGCACTGACAACTCGAAATCGACTCGCTGACAGGCAGATGCCGCCGACGGCCAGAGAGCAGGACATTTTCGAGGTCCTGATTTCAGCGGTCTGCTCTGGTCGCAGCTCTGCCCGCCACACTATGTGTGTTGAATCGGTAAGGCATGTGACAGGATTATGATATAAATCATTGCATACTTTACGACGATCGATTTAAGGACGGTCTAGTGCTTTAAAATAGCATCTAGTGCAACTGATTCTGTTTTATTTTTTTTTAACAATTGGAAGCTAAAAAGAATATGTTTTTTTTGGATGTGAACACTTACAAATTAAGTTATCCTAGGAGTCTGTTAGTTAAATACTTTTTAGAAGTACATAAATGGATGGCTTTGAAACCTTGGTTTGTGATAACCGTGCTTACAATGAAAATCTCTTAAATTTTAAGCCGTTGAGAAAACAGCCTGTAAAATATTGGGTATATATTGTTTGGCTGTTATATCCCATTTGGTGCAAAATGTATTAAAGCTATATAGTAGTTTTGAATCTCTAAACATTTTAGTGACACCAAAAAATTTTAGATTTTTTATTAAAATAAACAAATGTCTTTTAATTTCATAGTTTTTGTTAAATAAAACTATGATAAAATTCTGATTTTAAATTGTATACTTGCACATACAAAGACTTTCCTATTTTTTATTTGTTTTTATTATTTTTGAATATAACTAACAGTTCCATATTTGTCATTGACTAAAACTATGTCTGTTTAAAATTAGTAATTTTTATTTTAATTTGTTTTTCTATATTTACCAGCAGGGTATGTTTTTCCACTCACAATCTACTCAATCGAAATGTATTAATTTTAATGAAGACATTACAACCAGTTATGTTACATTTTGTGAGATTTTTTTTTTCGGTCAATGAATAGAGCACTTGTGTATGTGGTGCTGGTAAGCGAGAACCCAATCACATGCAGGGCCCCGGGGCGAGTGTTTTGTTGCGGACTCTGCAGGAGCTGTCGGATAATCGCCGGCTAATACAATGAGCTTTTCGTAGGAGAAGCCCCCATTCGAACGTCGAACAATGCCCGCCGGAGACGGATCCCCCATTGGCAGCGCCATTTCCATGGCCATTATATTCAATTATACGACAATAACGTGGCGCTTAGGGCGCTGCGGTTCACGGGAATTGAAAATAATAATAAAGCGGAACGGGGCGGGGCGGGGCGGGGATAGATAAAAAGTGCAAGCTGGTTTGCGGGTGGTAGATGGTCCGTGCACAAGGACTTGGGCCAACTATCAGCAAGAAATTATGATTAGCTTTTGGTAAAGTTTTCGACCGCAGTCAGCAGTCAGCGCGGGCACTTGGGAACTGCCACTACCGCATACTTTGCGCCACTAATTCGCCGGACGGACAGCGGACAGCAAAATACGGACAGCGGAATACGGACAACGGACAAAATGTGAGTGGAGCGTGAAGCCTGGAACCTGAGAACAAAAACCGAATTTCTGCTGGCGCAACGTTTTAATTTGACTCTTGATTGTTATGCCATTGTTGCCTTGCATTGTGCATTCGGCATTCTACACTCTTATTTCTGTGTGGTCTCTTTGTGTAATCGACGCTAATGCGCCCGAAATTATGCTAAACGAATACCATTCCGCCCACCATCCACTTCGGGATATTAAGAAATGGCAGCTTTGAATTTGTAACAATATTTTAAAGAACAAAATGGGCATGCTATTTTACTGACTTATCGGTGGGATTATGAATCGGAGGCCATTTCTTGCCGGCAGAACCCTGAGATTTGCATTCGCACGCAACATTTGTTAAATGTATCGTCATGTATGTCATTTCACTTAATTATGCCATTTACTTTGCATACAAAGCTGCCATAAGTTTCCCCCAAAATCTTGCGAAAATTTGAAACTCTTGACGTTTGGGGCGTTTGCGTTGGCCAGAAGAGGACAATTTGTCACAATTATTGCGCTCAGGATGACAGGCAAATGAAAACCAAGCAGCCGGAAAACAAGCTCCGGAAAAGTCGACTCCAAGGAGGGCTTTTTGACAAGTTAAATGTGTTCAGGGCCTGCACAATGATGCAGCAAATGCTCTCAGGAATATTCAGAAGCAGGACGAACCACCTGCAGGGCCATGTGGCCATGTGGCCATGTCCAAACTTGTGTCCGACATTTTGCCATATTTTTTGGTTAATTTCAGAAATGCAAATCATCGATGCCCTGGCGGAGCGGAGCACGTCCTGTCGCCTTTTTGACAAATTTGCCATCAGTGTTCGTGCGGCGATGTGCTCGTTACAACTTTGTACGGCTAAAATATCATGGATCCGGTTTGCTCTCAAACATTTTGCTGCCGAGTGTCCTTTATTCATTCTGACAACTGGTGCCTGTCGATCGTCGTGTTTTCTGTGGCCTGGTCGCTCATTTGTTTGCAGCTTACGTGCATAGTTTGATGTTGGTTTTCTGCCTGGTCCAGGAGTCTTTTTGGCCATTTTATGCAATGTTGGCATTTCCATTTCCTGCCTTTGTTTGGGCTTCGCCTTTGTTTAGGCCCGAAATATTCAGTTTTTGTGCAACGAAAAATGGATTATTTTTACAAACCAATAAGAGTTGAACAAGTTCAAACCAAATGTTTTCATTTAATTTTTACTTCTTTCGAATTTCGAGCATTCTTGCTCCTTTTAATTCCATTCTACCAATTGTAGTTAAAGAATTTTACAATATTTTAGTATTTACTGACATACTGAATGTTTTGGTTTATGTCTGCCTCTGTTTTCCTGCAATCAGTTTTAATATATATATATATATAAACTATTAATTTTAATTACACTCAGTAAATCAATTTCAGGATGACTGATGTAGGAGATTGGTTTACAATGAATGGTACTTCATGTTAGTTTATTATGATTGTAAAACGAGTTGAAGTTTGTTTAAAGTCGTAAAAAACCTACTAAGGAGCGATAAAGAAAGCTTGTTTGTAAACATAATAAAATGTCCAAATGTTTTATTTTTATTAATAAATTTGGTATTATATATAATAAGGGGGGCATAAAGAGTAGATTATATTTGGGAACTTTTTTTCTTGGATATAATAAAAGTTTTCCACTTTGTTTTAAGATTTTTGACCTGCCAGCATGATTTCGTTCGAATGAGTGGCTTAAATTGAAAATTTAAAATAGGTTATTAAAGCTAAAAGTGTTAACCTGCAATTTGATAACAAACTTACAAAATGGCTTGAACAACAAATTTTTATTAAGCGTTTTATCCTTTCTTTTCGGTATTGTACTTTTTTTGTTTTGCTACTCTTCAAAAAATTTGAGTACGGGAAAATTCCCGTATCAAATGATTGGCCTAATAAAATATCCGATCACGAACCTAAAGTGAGTTTATCTACTCTATGACATTAAGAGTGCTGAGCTTTCGAAAAGCTCAGACCGGTTCTCTCCAACTGCGCATGCGCAACCGTCTCACTGCAATTTCCTCAAGGCAGAGCGAAAGCAGCGATTTAAATGGAGACTTCGGGGCGTTAAAACCCATTCCCGATCCAAACCGATCGCACAGTTAAGTCCGAGACGGAGACGCGTCCGCACCTCGATTTTGGTGAGTTCCGATTTCTCCCAGTGCAGTGCCGATGGTGTGGAATGCCACAATGGAGTGCCAAGTGTATCAAAATTACCACTCGAATGCATTTAAAGTGCCGGAAAGCATATTAATTTGCAATATTAAATTAATCTATCTGTCCGTTCAGGTTAATGTCAACTAACAAAATGGCGTTTGTGAAAATTTGCATATTTGCTTTGGCTTTGGCCGTGGGTAAGTGTGGAAAAAGCTCTTAATTGCATTTGCCAATTAATGATACGTCAATACCATGGCACGCAATGCTGCCCTGCTGTACAAACTCTATTTGAATAATGCGCTCTGACTTTAATGCTCTGCCGCTGCTCGCATCACAAACAATCGCCTCTAATTGTTCGCCGCACCCAAATAAACATGGAACAAACCAACAAAAATACCGACAAACAACGATATGCAAATGCAAATGCTTTGGCTGTAGCTGGATTTTCTGCGTGCAGCAACTAAGCTGAAAAATATGGTTGTAAACATTATTTGCACCCATGTTTATGCATATCTGCAGTGTTTGTGTTTGCAATGCTTGCCCTCCCATCATGTCAACTGTTGTCCGCGTTCGATGGCACCAAACACGTGTAAATGCCATATATATAGCATATATAACACACAGCAGATAGCATTCATCGTGGGCATTGTCACACTTGTTGGCTTTGGGTTTGGGATTTTGCAGAAATTTCGAAATTACAACTGCAACAATTGCCATTACAATTGAAAATTCGGCAATTTTATTTGCTGGCAAATTCTCTGCTCATTTATTGTGTGAAAGCTCATTAAAAATTTGTTTGTCTACGATGCCCCAATATGCAAAAAATTAAATTTTAATATTGTTAACTCGCCGGAATAAAACATAAATTGATATGCAAGCAACTGTTGCGCGCGCGGGGGCGAAAGCCGAATTTAGTAATTACATTAAAATGGCCATGAAAGTATTGCAGTTGCTCATAATTAAATGTATAGCAATTTGGAGCCACGCACTGCGAGTACACAAACATAAATGGCATAAATTAAATTCCCAGTTAATTGAGGGAAAACTCTCCTGATGCCAAGCACGTTGAGACAATGGAAAAGTTTTAAATTGATTGCGAGCGTGTTTGGGCGAAAAGTTTATAAATTATTTGCCTCGACACTTTCTAGACTGCCAGCCAGCAGACATCTTTCCCCAGAACTCGCAACCAAAATAACAATTCCTCCCCTCCCATTCGAGTCTATTATACATCTCGCATCAGCTCAATGAATGACATGAAAAAAGTGCTTCAATCTGTGTATTTTTAATCCATTCAATGTTCATTGAACTTAACACGATGGCTGCACGCACTTTCCCAAGATGACAGCCCGACACCCACGACGTGTGTGACTGGAATCGAAAATCCCAAGCCGCAGCGGCTCACAAAAAGTTTGGCCCCATAGCCACGGCATAGGCAGTCAATTAATCTAGTTTAACCGGACTGGGAACCGAGTCAAACGGTCCAGGACCAGGTTGAACCGGGTCTGTTGACAACGGCGGCGACTCCATGGCAAACTTGTTGACAGACTGTCAGAGCGACGCGACCAAGTCGGCAACTCGAATACCGGCCCAAACACATACCCCAAACCCAAACCCATACTCAAACCCTCGAAGCCAAACCCAAGCCGCATAGGCCACGCTCCGCTTGGCTTACTCGGCGACTGCCAAAAAAATGGAGCCCCATAAAAATGAAAGGACAACATACACGTACTCGAGCCAGGCCGAAGGAGAAATGCCCTTGGAGAAAGGTTTTTAAGAAAGTTTTATTGTTGACTCAGCTGAACTCATGAATCAATATTTTTTTTTGTTAGAAAATAAGTATTAGATATTAAGTTTTTTTTTGTCAAGAGGATAATAAATCCAAGAATACAAGAAAGACAATCCTTCTTTAGTCGTGCACAACGTAAACATTTAAACATTATTTGAAAAAAATATTATGGTGATCAAAATTGGTTAATAACTTTACCAAGTTTAATATGAAAATGGTTTTAATGATACATATAAATACAAATAAATAAATGATTAAATTAATAAATAAATTAAATTTTAAATACAACAATCTTTAACTTTAATTAAAATATAAAGTAGAGTGATGGCATCGCTTGTTTTTTTCACATATAGACTTTTTTTTACTTAAGACAGGGTTGGTTTTATTATTATTAATTAGATTAATAAAACAATGACTAAAAATAAAGTTATAGACATTTGATCCATTAAAAATTGCCTTTAAGTGTATAGACATTTAGTATTTCAAATTCGTTTTCCAAAATCAAAAGAATTTGGTTATTTGATTGGACTTTTTAATTATAGTGATTATAAATTTATATGCAGACAATTGAGGCTTTTTAATAGTTGCCTTAAAAGAGTTTAAATGTTTGGTATCTCAATTTAGTTTGATTGCTTCATTAATATGACAAATTATAGGCTATGATTTAGCCTTTAAAAAATTGTCGTAAATCGAAAGAAATTTATTATTTGGTTAATATAAAACAAATATAGATATAGACAGTTGAGCCTTAAATTTGTTGCCTTAAAAGAGTTTAAGCTTTTAGAACCCAAAATTCGTTTTCCGGAAATAAAAAAAATTGATTATTTGGCTTATATAAAAAAGTTAGATAAAGATAAATTAAAGGACTTTAGACGTTTAATATCTCATTTTGGTTTTCTGAATCGAAAAAATTCTTTCTTGACATTTTTAAAATCAGTTTACTTTTCATTAATCCCAGTGCAAGAGTATTAACCAACTGAACTATGAAGCTTACGCTACTTTTTCTTCCCAAGCTTCTTGTTTGTGTTGAGTTATTTTTCGCTAGGTCCCGAGCTGTGTACGAAACATGTTTCAATGACAAGCGACAGCTGCAACAGCAGCAGCAACAACAGCAGCAGCAGCAACAACGGCAATACCAGCTACATCAACAACAACAACAACAACGACAACTTGTTGTTGCTGCAGTCGGTGTAGTTGCTGGCTTAAATGTTGCCTGACACTTCACGCACTAATTGCTCTGTGGAATTGTTTCTTTATTAACGTTTAATCGAATGTCAGCCGGGCGACGTCAGCATCAGCATCAGCAACTTGCTGGCATTGTTGATGTTTACTGCGTCTGCTGCGATGGCGACAAAGCGAAAACTGAAGTCTTTTCTCGTTTCTCCACTCGTTTGGTTTTTGGTTGATTTTTTTTTTTTCTACAATTTTTGCAATGCCTGATTGGAGTGGTTTACCTTGAGGAGAGCTACACGTCCGTTGCGGGATGCATTTTGCCTGATGGCACGACCGTAAGCTGTTGCAACTTGCAACTTGTCGGAAGTGCGTGGCAATGTCTCGATTTTCCGCTGATTGCAACATTTCAAGGCTGAATTTCAGCAACCCAGCTGTTGCGGCTTAAATCAGCTGTTTACGGGCCTAAACCGAGATTTGTAATCCCCGAGACACTTTCACTTTTAAGGTCGCTCGACCGACCGCCTGGCCTGTGTCGCAATCAGACGGCAGAGCAAAGCGCTAACTCATATACATATCGGTAGCTGTTTATTGAGTTGCCGCAAACGGGTTTCTCGCAAACAAAGTGGAAATGTTGAACCGAAAAACAAAAGACAAAAACGTGCAAGTTACACTTGGAAAAAATTGACATAAAAGCTTGTCTAAATGTAAAATTATTTAAATTTCCGTTCAGGAAGGTACTAGGAAATTTTTATATTTGCTGAGCTCTTTATCTTGTCATTACAAATATAAATAAGTTAAATATGTTTAACCATTTACATTAAAATAAATTATTAATATTAAAAAAAATAGTTTCTAATATGAATCATAAAAGTACCCAAAAGCCTTTACTTATCGTCAATAAATCTGTGACAAAATGCACTACAGTTTAAATATATATATAGTTTAAAAGAAAATAATAAATTTCTAAATAAATTTCTGTTGTCAAACAATCAAAAAACCACTATAACGAGATTAGCAGAACTAAACCCTATCATCTTTTAACAATACACTATTACTAAAGCTTGAAATTGCAATGATTTCTTACAAGCTCAGCCAGGTGTTTACATATATGACAAATGAACAGGACTATATGTTATTGTGCAATTAAGGAATTTTCAATCGATTCAGATGTAAATTTAATTTAATGGTTTTAGTTGTTGGACACAAAAACTTTAATATGACACTCTTTTGCCTCTCCATAGCTAAGTAATTGAATTACATGTAGTAAAAACCAAATAAACATAAATAAAGTTTGATTTATATTAGATTAGATAAAAGAAATGTTCAATATTCAATTTAAAATGGTTATTGCAGAAAGTCACTGTCAGCATGCGTATTAACTGTGATAGGGAGAGTGCTGTGCAATTGGGCAGCGTGTGCTATGCATTATTGATTGGTTGAAGTTTAAATTATTGCCCTTACTACCGTCCATCCAGGTCTGACCGCCACACTGGCCCAGGAGCAGCAGCGGGGCGGTTTCCGTGGCAGCAACAGCCAGTTCCGCGTCGGACCCGGTCACCCCCCTCCCAGCGGCACTTGCCGCCCCGCAACCGCGATCCTGTCCAGGAGGCATCCGTGGTCCCCAAGAGCAAGCAGACGGAGAAGGAGCGGGAGTACGAGCCCACCGAGGAGTGCCCGGAGCCCAATGGCTTCTATCCGGACAGCAAACAGTGCGACAAGTACTACGCCTGTCTGTAAGTGACCCAAAGGAGCAGCCGCCACAGGGCGTATGAGTAATGCTGTGTGCCGTATTGACCACTTAACCACTTGCCACTTTACAGGGATGGCGTGCCCACGGAGCGTCTCTGCGCCGATGGCATGGTCTTCAATGACTACACACCCATCGAGGAGAAGTGCGATCTGCCGTACAACATCGACTGCATGAAGCGGACCAAGCTACGTGAGTATTCATTTGTGTTACGTATGCGCCGCACAAATCGCAGCTATATATATATATATATATAATATAAAGCTCCTTCTTTCGCTCCTGACCAAAATCAGCCCATAAACGCGCTGCGTGCCCGCACTTATTTGCTCGTTACTTCTGGGCTGCGCTTCTTGTTAACTTATTTATTATGCAAACGGCATGCGAGGCGGTTAACCCAAATTGTTGTCGTCAATAGGTCTTTGGTCTTTGGTTTTGTCGCGGTGCTTTGTTTTTATTTTTCGCCTCTCAGTAGACTTGTTTTATTCGTGATTTTATTATTGGGGGGAGAGTTGCCAACGAAATTTTAAGCCCCAGCCTCAGCAATTGGCTTCCCGCTGCTTTAAACTTGTCTGTCTAAAATGTGCCACGTTTTTGGAGGGAAGCATCAGCATCCCTCAAACTTTGCAACAGAAATGCTTTACTAAAGTTTTTCCTCCATTCACGACGCTTTAAGAAATTATTCTCACTCAAAAGCATAACACTTTTGGGGGCCATTTGTATGATTTTGTAATTTAAAATATTACAGGACGTTTTAGTTTTTAAATAAATTATATGCCACCCATCAAAGCAATTAGTACACATTGTGCAGGCCCATTAGCAATTTCAATTACCTTTGTCTCCTGTTCACTGGCACACTATATATGCAGCTGAGCAAATGTGTGCCCAGAACGTTGTGTGCGCTGGCTGGTAATATACTAACGGAAGTGCAGAAAGGGTTTTTATGGCCAAGGAAAGGTATATACATAGTACGGATGAAACTGGACCTGGAATTTGATTTGTCGCCGGCTCTTTGTAATTTTTAAATTATTCCATCGCAGAGACGCCCCAACCATCGCTCCACTGCCCCCGGAAGAACGGATACTTTGGCCACGAGAAGCCCGGCATCTGCGACAAGTTCTACTTCTGCGTGGACGGGCAATTCAACATGATCACCTGTCCGGCGGGTCTGGTCTTCAATCCCAAGACGGGCATCTGCGGCTGGCCGGATCAGGTGGGCGTCACCGGCTGCAAGTCGGAGGACATCTTCCAGTTCGAGTGTCCCAAGGTCAACGAGAGCATCGCCGTTACGCACCCGCGCTACGCCGACCCCGAGGACTGCCAGTTCTTCTATGTCTGCGTCAACGGAGACCTTCCCCGGCGAAATGGGTGCAAGCTGGGCCAGGTCTTCGACGAGGAGAAGGAAACCTGCGACTGGGCCCGCAAGGTGCCGGATTGGTAAGTCATAATAGCTACATATCAACTTGGGACTTTCACGTTTTCAAACTTATTTTATTCTTAGGGGGTATGACCCCCTTAAGAATCAAGTTTAAAATAGTTGTAATTTATAGAGTTCTTTTTGTTTAAAAATTGGGCAACAGTTTTTGATAGTTATTATAAAAAAATAAAACAACAGTTAAAAAATCTTTTAAGTAGAACAACATCTCAACCCAAATATTCTTTTTTTTCTGACAATTTAAAACATTTGAATAAGATTTGAAGCATATTATAATAATTAATATTAATTTTGTTTGTTTACTCTAATTTTCTTTATAGTGAGTATACAAAAATTAAATAGAATTTAATCATTTCAACATAACTATCCTCTGAAATGGTATTTTGCAACAAAGACAAAATATAATTATAAATAATACAATTGATCCAAAATATATTTTAATATACAAAAGCCAAAAGGAATTTAATCAATTGGCCTAAAAATTCTTAAACACAATGATTTACTAGGTTAGAAATTTAGAAATTCACTATCTTTCCATTAAAGTGCTGACTGGTATGTTACAGGAAATCTAGTAAATTGAAAAAAAAGAAAATCTTGTTGGTTTGAGAGCGTCCCTTTTTAAAGCTCAAGACATTTTTGAAGCATTTAAATGTGACGTTTTCGGTATAGTCTGTTCCTAATGTCACTCCCTTTCTTTTGCAGTGCTGACTGGTACAAGGATCGCCTGACCGACAAGGAACTGGATGAGCTGGAGAACCCGAAACCGAAGACCACGACCACCAAGAAGCCGGCCCGAGTCCGCGGGCAGTTGAGACGCAAGCCCCAGCCGAAGCAAGTGGAGCCGGAGGAGGAGGAGGCCTGATCCCCGACTGTATTAGCCATAAGTGAAACCCACTGATTGTCGCCATTAAAAGCGTGCAGGAGGTCTAACCATCGATCGTTTTACTCCAGCCCAGTGGCTCCCGGAGTTTGATGCCAATGGGGTATTCGCGAATGCCAGGGGAATTAGCCCCTTGCTGCTGACAGTCCTGCCGAATGTAATATGCATGGGAATTTTTGTGAGGAGCAGTTGATGTGGTGCCAAAACGACAGGATTTTATGCGCATCCAGTGTGCACAATCCGTGCACTCTGCATTGTCCTCTTGTCCTCTTGTACCCTTGTCCTCTTGTCCCCTTCGTGACATGACGAAATCAATGCTCGTCCTGCCCACTTCTTGCCAGAGAGTTTTTCCCATTGCCTGCAGCGCATAAATTCAATTTGCCGATGAGCGTGCACAAAAGTATGCAACAAAATGGCAACAACCCGATACACCATCACACACACACACGCAAACAAGGATATTGGGTGTTTTGTGGAGATGGGGGGGTTCGAGGGGTGGGACAACATGTGTATGACGTTTGGCAGACAAGAAGCATTCGATAAAACGCATTGAAATTGCATTGTGGAAATTGTGAGCAGTTGAATGGCGAGATTTACAGTGGCCATTGCCAATGGAGGAAACGAAATTGAGTGCAGGGGGGTGGGGTAAAACTCTGCCAGGGGGGCAGGACAAAAACGCTGTGGAGAGCATCAATTCTTATTGTTTAAGTACTGACGTAAAATCTCAGCAGACGATGACATTTTTACTTGGCAGTGTTCGAACGTTTGCTTAAATTTATTTACTCATTGGCTTAGGGTCGCTATAAATGGATTTTCCATCTAACTTGGTAACAGGATAATAATATGTCGTGTCTGGAGTTCAGATTTCAATTGAATAGTGGCCCAGCTTCAGGCAATCATGAGTATGTTTTTATTTATTTATGCTTGAGTTTATGTACTTTATGTATTATATTCTAAAGGAAAAAAAAAGTTGGGAGTACACATTTTAGTTTATAAATATTGGGCTATTTTCAGTTAAAATAACCAAAAGCAAAAGCTTTATTAGCTTAATTTTTATTGCTAATATTTTTCAACATTCATTTGGGTTGTTTAGAATCTAATTCTGTCTTAAATGAAAACGTTCGTTAAAGTTTTACTTTGGAAGATATTTTTGATTGGACATTATTTAAGCTTAGAAACCTTCATAGGAATGTCCGAGTTCATGTGTTTTCGATCCAATCTTTTAGGGTACTTTCTGATTCTATGAGGGACCTACTGCTTGACATGCTGGATGGCTTTGCTATTCCGGTGTTAATTAGCCACAGCTACGGGTCATTTAGCCCCGACTTATGGCTTCGGCCAAAGGACATGGGGACGAGCAGCTGTGTCTAATTAATCAACCAACACAAGCACCAAGGTACACACTTGTCGACCAACTCAGAGCGGAAACGT
Source organism: Drosophila elegans (assembly GCF_018152505.1). Taxonomy (NCBI): domain Eukaryota; kingdom Metazoa; phylum Arthropoda; class Insecta; order Diptera; family Drosophilidae; genus Drosophila; species Drosophila elegans. The sequence goes on from NW_024546167.1 coordinate 2,968,747, forward strand.
CTCCGTGCTGCTGTCAATAATTTGGCACGTCCTGTGACCCCCGCCGGCCGTTGTCCTTGTGCCACGTAACAGCCAACAGCCAACGTGTCAACTTGACAACGAACCACATCCACGCCCGCCGCCCAACGCCCCCGCCCCTCACCTTTCCGGTTGAGAGGTGGTCCATCTAAAAAGCATTTCGTCGAACTCAGCGCCTACTTAATCAAGTGTAACATGGACATGTCCAAGCTTACCTGCCGTTTGACATATTGCGCGATGTCTGCCCCACCCCCTGACCTTCACCGCCCGCCCCTGGTAGACTCCCCTTCTGTGTCCTTCGGTCAGCGGACGCTGCTATCAGATGTCAAATTTGACATAAGCAAGTGTTTACATAATGACAACAACAATTTGCGTAATTGTCACAGGCATCCAAGGCAGCAGACGATGGATATGGATGCGGCACCACCAAGGGTTCCAGCAACGCAGGAGCTCCGACCCTGTCGAATGTTCAAACAGAGGAGAAGGAACAGGAGAAGGAGCATCTAACTTGCACAGTGTCCTTGGTCGCCCCTTCATTGGGGTTGCATTCCACTTGGATTTATCCTTCCAATGTTGGCGTACGGCAAACTAGAAATGTGTGCGACACTGATTAATTGATGGGTTATGTGGGGCCCTGCAAAGATCAAGATGGGAAAACGCAGACTACTTTTTAATTGGGTATTCACACTGATAACAAATATAGTATAGTGACAATAAATATCTGACTATTGAATTAATTTAATATTTATTTGAATATAGTTTTTTTGTTTTATTTTGATATTTATTTGAACATGAATATTTAATTATAATGTTAAGAACAATCTATAATATAATATCAAATAAAATACAAATTGAATGATTTAATATTCAAATATTTTAATAAATGTGAGAGAAAGTAAAATTTAAATTATTAAAAAATTCCTATTTGCTTTAAATGCATTTAAACAAATTAAATTTTCAGATTTTCATATCAATTCCGAAAAGAGGTAAATAAAATTTTTAAAAATATTAATTATTTCTATTTTAAATAACTAAAAACCGCAATGGAAAAAAATGCAAGATTTCGTATCTTAAGTGTTTTTTTTAGTTTGGTTTAAAAGCACCCGCATCCGTTTTTGACCTTGTGCATTGTAAATTCTTTTAACAAGCAAAACATTCCTTAACATTTACCCTTTATAAGAATAGTGTTGACTTTGCACTGAAATTGTTTAGCATATTTTTTTTGTAGCTTATTAAGACAATTGAATTTGAACACTTTGGGAGGCAAACGATAAATAGCTATAGAACCTTTATATAAAGTAAAATATTTCATATAATGGAAAGACTATTGTTTACAGTGTATATGGAAAATACTTGTTCTAAACTTTGTCCTTCAAATAGTTATTGTTATACATATTACCTCGAAAACTTGTTACTGAGTTGAAGAACGATTTTTTGTATTGTAACCCTTGGCTTTTCGACAAGTTTAAGCTCATTCCTTATTCCGATCTCGATAAACCCAGTTCGTTATTCGTGAACGGCCCCAGAAACAATCAACTTCAGCATAACCAGCATCTTTTCCAACTTTTTCTGACCTCCCGCCCGGCATTATTACCCAAATACACACCAAGAACAAAAAAAAAACAAGAAAGAAAATAGCAAAGCGAGGTATTTGTGCCTTATGCTGGAGAAAAGTTAATTGTTGGGCCCTTGGGCTATTTGCTTTCCTGATGAAATAATTAAATGTCATTCATTGAGGTCGTTTGCCGCTTATTCTTAGAGCGCCATCCCAGGACCCCTCTTTGCCATCTCCTGCTTTAGCCTTTTGCTGATTTCCGTCCGGGCCTTGTGTAATTGTTGACCACTTTCGCATATCCTTTTTGCGCCTTTTGCTGGCTAATTTGTGCAGACAACGCCTCAAGGGCGGTCCTCCTTGGTGCGGGTCCTGCTTTTGATTTCAGTTATTGTACGCACCCCCATCTCACCAAGTTCATTAAACTTTCGGACAGGCTGCGCCATTGGTGCGGCTAATTAAGTGCTGCACATCCTGGCCGCATCCGGGCCAAGTTTAATGAACTACTCGACACTGACGTCACACCTGACGCATCCCGTCTGCGAATTTGCATATTCATAAGTGCGCCACGTCAGATACAGCCGCCGCATCAGATGGAAAATTTGTACACAGATAGACAGATGGATGGGTAGATGGAAAGATAGCCAGACGGCCAGACGGCAGGCAGCTTGACAACCAATTTTCTGCTAAACTTTTGGGTCTTGGCCAGTTTTCAATTTGATGTAAGCCACGGCGATGCGAAGGCCAAAGTTTGAGCTGAGTTTATTGCCTTGCCTGGCAAATGGCAAGTGGAAGGTGGCAAGCGGATAGTGGCAAGTGGCAGTATGGAAATCAATTCTAGCCCAATCCCTGCAAAGTCGCGCCTTGGGCCACTAAACTGCAGGTGGCCCCCCTTGACTTACAGAAAGCGACTTTTCCCCGGGGCGGTACCCGAAAGTCTGCGTAATGTTCTGCCAACTTTAAAACTGTCAACTGGACAAGCCAACTGCCAACCCAAAACTGTCAAAAGTTATGAATTCGCTATGCACACACAGTTGCTATCCTCTGGATATGGATTACAATTAATGCGAAAAAGCAATTTGAACGGGTAGCTACTAACGAGGAACTGGTAACTGGTAACTGGTAACTAGTCTATTTGGGTTGCCGCAGCTAAACATTGAATTTGGGATGGAGATGGCGGCCGCCTTAGGCAGCACATATAAATCACATGAATTTATTATGATGATGGCATAAATCATAGGGCCATGCAATATATAAAATTGCACCATTTTTTTGCGGTTTTTTGTTTTCGGTTGGGGCATCAACTTGGGGGCATTGTGTTCGTTGTTTAAGGGCCGCAAAATATGCAATTCGAGCGATATGAGTTGACAACAAGGAGCCAGTGACAAGGATGGCAGGATTCTACCAGAGTTGCCTTTTTAGCCGGATGTCGTCAATTTGAAAATAGGAATAAATTTAAAAAATAATAAAATAAAAGCCCCTCAAGGAATCCAAAAAAATACCACACCATCTGAATAGACAAATAATTATCTTAACAATTTTATATGTAATAAAATAAAATTAAATAATTAAAATAAAAATTAATACATTTTTTAGAGTTAATTTATCACTTTAAATGGCTTTTACCTTAAATAGGTTTATTTTCAAAACACAGTTATACATTTTAAAACACCTTTTTAAACCCACAACCAACAAATTTCAAGAAATAACTGCTTACTACAAATAACTTTATTTACTGTCACTTTGCAAATACCTAAATTTATGTTTATCTAGACAATGAAATGCAAAGGACTGCTTTGAACACAGACCAAACTCTGGGGAAAGTTTTCGCTACTTTTAATTACCTTTCGAGGTACTATTTTAAGTTTCTTGTTTTGGCTTACTCTTGGCCGTTTAGTAGCTATTTTATTGCTTTTTAACTACTTGCTGTAACTTTATTTGGCGAATCTAGCCGTTTGTGGTGCTGACATGGCGGCACCACTCGAAGGCAGGGCAAGTCAGGTCAGCTCCTGTCAACGGATGGGGCGTTGGCCAGGGAGCAGGGCAGGATCAGGAGCAGGAGCAGGAGCAGAGTGCACCGCTGCGGCGAAATGTTCGGACAGCTCGGCACATGTACCCGGGGCCACCCTAAATAAAAACGGGCCAAAAACGTTCGGGCCCCATTGAAATGGAGTCCTTTGTTTTTGTGTGTCGGGCCTAAGCTTGGGGCTACCAACTGGACAACTGGCCAACTGGCAAACTGGACATTGGACACTGGACACTCTGCACTGGGATGGACCCAAACCAGACTCGCAATTTGTTTTTAGTGGCCTGTTTATGCTGTGAGTTGAATATCGCTGCAGTGGCCGTAGTTTTGTAGTTGTAGTTTGGTTTAGTAGTTTGTAGTCTTTTGGCGGCTGTCACTTTTCATTGCCCCAGCATGTTCATAATTTCCATGTTAATATTGCCCTTGAGTCGCAATTCAGCAATGAAATTAACTCGACTGTGAGCACTGTGTGTTTTGTTCTGCGGTCCGTGCTAACCATCGCCATATCAGGGCAACAAAAACATGTCCATTGCAATTAGCATATGAGCAACAAGCCATGTGTGGCCCAGTTGGGGGCGGCGGGTGCTCGCGGTGAAATTGTGGGCGTGGCGAAGCTTGTAATTTATGAATTTCATGGCATTTGGGGTTAGGGACTTGCGCCGGCAGTCGATGATGAGGGTGGTTAACTAACTGGCCGCACTTTTAATTTGATGTATAATCATCTTTGGGCTTGGGGTTAATGGAATCCGGGTCCCACTGGGAAAGTAAATAACACTTTTTCCGATTTATCGTTGGTTAAATATAAATAAAAACAGTTAACCCTTTGCTCCAACTTGAGTGGATAAAAAATCATTTATTATTAAAATATTTAAAATAAATCGATTAGCTGCCAAAAAAATACTGTAAACAGTAATACAAACGAATACTCGGCACTCGTAGAAAAAACACTTAAATTTAATTAATTTAAAGAGGGGTGAAAAGGAAAATCCATAAAAATTTACAAACTTAATCATAAGGCCGCCATGAGAATGTGGTTGTTTTTAAACATATATGTATACATAATCAATTGAGTTATGCTAGATTCAAACGAATATTTGCAAATGCTCTTTGGGAACTTGCCAAAAAAAATTTACTTTCTTGTTATTTAAATGAATTCTATATTTTAAATACAAATTTGGGAAAAAAGCTACTTTAATTCGAAATAAACTTACTTTTTAAATGTAAAGATGAAAAAAAAACTACAAAAACTAAAAACTACAAATTGTGCGTTATCAGACGGGCAATATCAAATTGCTTTTAAATACTTTTCCGAAATTAAACTGCAGGATGTAAAACAGGACATTTACTTTAAAAAGCATAAGTCCCCAATTTGGATACAATCTATAAATACAGTGTCAAGAGCATACATGGCCATTGTTTCGTGCTTGCAGTTGGTTTCTCCGCATTTGGTTTTCATTTAATTGCAAACTTTCATTCAATGCGGTTATGCATACTACATTTGGTGTATTATTCAAATTCTAACAAATTATGCATATAAATTTTCATTTCACTTTTGCTAGTGCAAACATCAGCACTCCGCCGCAGTAGCCAACTTTTGTTCGGCCGGCAACGGCAGCAATAAAAGCTACAACTACAACTAGAATTTTGGGAACTTTAAAGTTGAAGCAACCCACCACCTCAAACTCACAGCCCAAAAGCTGGCAAACAATTTGCAAACAAAATATAAATTCTGCAGCATTCTTTGGGGAGCATTTAAAAAATGTATGTGGTCAAATGCCCACGCCTCCGTTCAGTCCCATTGCCCCATTGTTAAGGCCACATTCTGGGGCCGGACTTAAGGTTGGACCCAATGCGATCAGTAATGGAGTCTGGTTAGTTGGCGAAACTTCCATGGCAGATAAGCAAATGAATTTCAGCACTTATCATTTAGAAATTGGCAATCTGTTTGGCGACGTTTGGGGGGGGGCAAATTTTATTGTTTTGTTTTCGGAAAACACGACCATAAGTCCTGTGGCATTTAAAAGTGTGAGAAATTCACGGTGGGATGTGGGATGTGGAATGGGAGATGAGGGACATGGACATGGCAAGCTGCAGTGACAGGCTGTCTCCTCTAGGAAAAGAAGATGAGGATGGGAATGGGAATGGGAATGGGCGGCTTAAACTATGCATCAGCAATCTGGACTAACAACAAACTTGGCCGAGAAGAGTGTGTCTGCGCTTGGCTGTGCTGCATATTTAAAGGCGCTTAAGTGCCGGCAAAAAGTGCAACCTGAGCACCCGAGTGCCAGGCAAACGGAAGTGGGCGGAGAGGGGAGGGAAGGTGGGCGGTCATGCGTCGTCATCCGACACATCACTCATGCTGTTTTTGAGCCCTGATTGTTTTGAGTGTCTGGCAGCGGCAGCAGCAGTTGAATGCTGCAACAATGGCACACAGAGAAAGAAAACCGAAGTTCCCATAATGTTATAATCTTTAATCCTAAAATATGTTCTCGCTCCCTCATAGTTGTGTTAATTTCAATTAAAAACCATTTTAATTTAAAATACCCACTGGAAGGGTATCACAATGACAAGACCCAAGTATTCGTGAGGTTTTTTGACTGAAGTGAGTACACAGAAATGTTGAAACCCCCGATTTGGCTCTAGCTACTTAAAAAGCATTCATTTTGAAGTTTATATAAAACAAAATCTAAAAAAGTTTTTACACTTTTTATGTCAAAATTATTAACAAAAGGGTTTGCTTTATTTTAGAAGAGTAGGAAGTCCTATATTTAATTTTGATTAATTAATTAATTTTGATTAATTAATTAATTAATTAATTAATTCTTTATTTTCTTTAACTTCTTTAGCTGGACTCCACAATTTCGAGGTCCTTAATCGACAAATTTTTTTTTCTCTGCACAGTAAAAATTGATTGCATTTGTGTCTGCTGCCAGGAGTCACTGATTCCGACAAAGTCGTTGGCTTGGCAAGTGTCGAAGTGCCAACTCCGCCGGGATCCTTGTTTATGCCTAAAAAGCTACACGGCACTGAGAGCCCTTCCACTTGGCCCTCGAAGTTCACCGCCCAGCACCCATCAGCCATCATTCAGCACCGAACTCGGAACTCGGAACACCGAACACCGAACACCCAGCGCAAATAGTCAAACAATGACAGTTTAGAGGGCTTGGCAAAGGACAATCGTCGAGTGTGGGCGATAATCACTGCGTCGGCACAGTCGACACCTTCGGTCGCACCAAATATTGACTATTTTGCATATTGATTGGCCTCTGTCTCCGTCCGCCAGAGCCCCTTTGTTGGGCCCCTCTTCGTTCGTCCTTTTGGCAGCCAACAACATGCCAGCGACACCTTCATCATCAACTTGTTGACACTTTAGCATCGGCAGCAGGATGCAGGATGTAGGATGGTGGAACATGAGCATGAGCAGGATGGAGGAGCAGAAGCATGAGCAGGATGCAGGACGCAGGAGCAGCTCACGCGACATCCGGCGCTCCGGCAGTTCATCCCGCCGTATCCGTTCTTTATGGCTGCGAAAAACACTTTATGCACTGGGCTCCGCTCTGCTCTCTGACGTTGTTTGACATTGTAGAAATTGCTTTTAATTAAAATATTCTGCGTGGCAAATATCAGCGCACATACAGTACATTTCAGGACACTGCGAGGGAGTGAAAAAAAAGGACGAGTGGCTCATAAACTATAAAGCTCAGCCTTAGAGAGCTGACTTTTTTCTTCGCGATGTCGAGTATGCAGAGCTGCACATTTGTATAACAAAAGCGATGGAGTGGGTAAGCATTCAACCCAACACATTAACAAATAAAGTTTTTTTAGCAAGGACTATGTTTTTTAAAAATTAAGTTAGACAGTAGAATGATTTATGTATTATATTATTTATATTATTACCAGGTTTAGAAAGAGGGAATTTTTTTTTTAACTCGCATGTTAATGTTAAGTTTCGAAATTTATGTTAAGGCTTAAAAGAAATTTATTTTAAATGTTTTTAAAGACAAAACGCCTATAAACAGAAAATTTATTTATTTTTAAAAAGTTCTATAGCAGCCTTATTAAAAAAAGGTATATGCTCAAAGATATTTTTAAAGTTAGCGGTTCTTATATTTAAATTAAAAAAATGTTTTAATAATCATTTTAAATCAAAATATAATCAAAAAATAAGAAAGATAAAATCTTTAAGATTTACTGTCCGAAATTTTTTCGAAGTGTTTTGTTTTTGTTCTTTTAATTTTATGTCAGGCAACTATACCCATTTTTTCAGTGAACTCTGCCAGCGATGTTCGTTTGAAGAGTTTATTAGTTTAATTTGGTATAAAGTGTTCACATGGCCCGAATTGAATTTGAATTCGGTTCAAGCATATTAGACGGAGCTAATCCAACCCTTGGGTTTCCTTGTGAGCGCTAAAGTGTCTTTTTTGCTGGCGACACTACTGGGAAATTAGCTCCGTACTCCCCCCGGCTCGCAATTGCAATGCAATTTATGTTGATTAGTTTGCATCTCGGAGTTGACTCCGAGTTAATGAATGGATTTTGCAGCCAGCAAAGCAGCGGGGTATCGGGAGATATATCTGCAGGGGCAGGGTAGTTGTTGTGGAGTATTTGTCACGCAGCTCGGGCTTTTTTTTCCCCGTTCTCGAGCAACAACTGCCACATCCGCTTAGCAACTTTATAATTAGCCAGCTTTGTCGTTGTAGGCGTCGCATTATTCGGCCGTCGTCAATGGGCCACAAATCGTTTGACTTGGGAGGTTCTTTTCATTTTCGTTGGAGCGATTGTCGTGATTGCATAATCTCTAAGCTCGGTCGGCCAGCGAAATCGAGGGGGAGAAGCTGGGGGCGGGTAAAAAATCAATGGAAATAAATCACCGAAGAGCGTGCGACAGACTCGAGTCACTTTTTTGCCTCGAGCCAGACAAATGCCACGTCAGTTGTCGGCACTCGGCCCGATGAAATCTACTCCTTTTCATGGACGTAGCGAGGGGTTAATAACAATAAATGTACCCCTTAAGTAAGGACTAATTTTTGACATTGTTTTCAAACAGGAACTCTTATATAAAGTCCACCTTTTACTATGAATTTAAATACATATCCTGTTAACAATAATATGAAGTATTAATTAAAAAAGGTTTAATGTTGTAAAAATCATTTAAAAATTATAAATAAAAAATAAAATTATAGTATCGAGGTCTTAATGCTTGTTACATTTGGTAAGAATTTACCAAAAAATTGCATTAAAACTTAATAACGATAAGAATCTGATTTAAAATACATATTCTGTTCAAGTCTTTTTGACTTTTACTATTTTTAAATAAATCGATTAAAATACACTTGATAGAAAATAAATAAGAATTTTTATTAAATTATAAAAATTATTAAATTATATTTTATATGGAATATAATTTCCTCTCACCCTATAACATTATTCCGGCTATGCCACTGCCCCGGAATCGCCATTAATCGTATCGTTAAATTGATTAATTTCTTTATTTGCGCACCCGCTGAAAATTGCGGTCGCCTTGTCGATTGGAGATTGAGTGAATGACTGCAAAGGGGTTCGCTTGGTCCCCGAAGCAATCAAATTTAGGATTAGACAGGACTGCGACTTAAAGGGAATCCGGAATTTGCATCAATACTGGATGCCTGAGACGCAGCTGGGGTAAATTGCCTGGGAAAACTTTCGCGCAATTTCGAGCAGAATGTCACTACAAATAGTGCGAATTTTCTGGTATTTCCAGTCCATACTTCAACTTCCTGTTGTTGCGGATTTAGTCAGAACCCCCTGCACCACGCCCCCGTTCCATCTACCCACATAAACACGCCTTCCGCGGCCTCTGGCGCATATTTTGATTTTGATTTTGACTTCAACGCCAATTTTGATGGATTAATGGGGCTGGGGCGACATTTGTTGTCAGTGTCGGCATCTTGGCGTCAAACAAAGGCGTGGTCAAAGTTAATGGCTGGGGGCAGCGGCGGGGGAATGGGCGTGGTCGCCAGCGATTTGCTCCGGGTCGTTTGTCTTATCCGCCGTGTTGGACAGCCGGCAATTACGTATCCGCCCGGTGTGCCATGTGTGTACTCTATTCACAAAATGCGGAAGGTGATTATACGCTCGGGGTTCTCTAATGTTGATCGATAGCCAAACGCAAATATTAACGCTAAATTGGCTTACATTATGGATGAAATTCCTGTTTAATTGTACTATTGAAAATAATTCATCGACTGTAGTTAACATATCCTAATAATATATTTGCGGGAAGTTAATCACAGTCATTTACGCTTTGTTAAATTATTCTTTTTATTCATAATGGTCATGAAGCCACTTTTTTAGATTTTGAAAAGCTAACTATTAAATGAAGCTTTTTAATAAAATTAATATTTGCTTATAATAAAATACTTGTCTTTGTTATTAATTGCTAACAAATATTGCAGATTTGATAATATACACACGGTGTTACACTTTAATAAAAAAATTATTAAGTGCTGGAAATATATTATAGTTTGGATAATTAAAGGAGTTTGTAGCTTTAAATGTTGTAAGTTTTTCCGCAATTATCGAAAATAAAATTGCTTTTTTGTCACACTGTTGAGGCCAGCTGAACAAAGTTATTACAAAATTAAAAGGACAATTTTTTTCTCTTTGGCAAAGAGTTCGCATTTTGCGAGCTTAAAGACGGGTGGGAAAACGTTTGCACCTGGACGGGCTTTCCGAGCGAACGGTTTGCTCAATGACCAAGCTCAGACTCGCACAAAATGTTTACGTACTCGTATTTGTGTGATTCTTGTGTAAATTGTCTGTGAAAACTCCATGGCCATGGAGTGCTACGGCTCAGCTTGAGTTTCAGCGCCAGCTTCGACTTTTGCATTTGCATTTGTCTGTTTTCAAGTCCTCCCCATTTTCCCACTAGCTGTGATTTCGTTTTGCATACGTACACCTTCCGTTTCCTCCGCCATATCCTATGCCATCCCATCCCATCCCAGCTCATCCCATCCCATGCTACATTCCGTCTCCGTTTTCCGGGCAGCACACACCGATGCTCATTTCGCCAGCGCCAACTAAAAATGCATTTCCTGTCGAGTGTAAAAAGGAAATGATGTGATGCTCCCCGGCTTTAGCGTGCAATCAATCATTGCCGTGCCCGTTTCCACCCAAAGCACCTCCTTTCCCCCACCCCTTCCCCTTCTCCTTCCCCGCATCCCTCATCCCTTATCCCTTTTTGCGGTGACAAAGTCAACGAAGGCGGTTTTATTAAGTCGGGCAAATAGTGTTAAGTATTTGTCGAATGTCAAGTGTCGGGCTTAAAGCATCCCCTTACATCCTGGCCAGCCACACATTGGATTTTAATTGCCCCGCCGTTAGGCAAGTGTTTTGAAAGCCCCAGTTCCTGATAATGATCCTGATTCTGACCCACCATCCCCACTGTTTTCATCCTCGCCACCTGGCATTGATGTGCAATTTCCGCCTTTCGCGGTGGCTTTTCAATTAGAAGGTCGTTGCGAAGAGAGTTGACTATTAACATTAACCCTCCGACACTCAAGTCGAAATTAATTAAAAAGTATAACGGGTATAGGTATCACTGCACGGAAAAAAAGGGTTTCAAAAATAAAAAAAAATATATTAATGTCATACAAAACAATGTTAAAATGTTAATTTTCTTGAAAGCCGACAAAATTGTATTTAATGTTGCATGAAACTATTTAAAAATATTAGAAATTCCTTTTTAAAGAACTGATGGTATAATTTGGTTTCACTTATTCAATACTTACTTCACCATTAACTTTATTTAAAATATAAGGTTTTTTATGCTTTACTGGGGTATTGATATTTTAACAACTGATGTTTTAATTCGGTTTCACATATACATAGCTTTCTTAATTTATCATGAATGTCATATAAAAATAATTTAAGAAGTTACCATTCCTAAAAGTCAAACAAAATTGTATTAAAAATATTTTTTTTTTGTTTTAATAACTTGTGCTATAATTTGGTTTTACATTTATTAAATTACTCACTTCATCATTAGCCTACCTTAAAATATCCTTTTTATGCTTTACTAGAAAGTTTATTTTTTATTAACTTATGTTATAATTTGGTTTATTTTCATTATCATGAAACTGAGATTAACATTTTTTTAAAATAAATTGTTTTCTTACTTTGTACATTTCAAATTTAAGTTCATGTTATAGGAGTGCTATTTGTTGATAAAGCTAACTATAATCAGATTTTGGGCAAAGATACGGAAACATTTGGCCCCGAAGGTAGGCAACGAATTTTTGAAGGAAAAGTAAATAAGTAAAATAAAGGATCAAAAAGTGATAGAAAAACCTCCCTAACAACTTCGATACCCCAGTACTTCTTTCTCGTTCATCCCTTTTAGCACATTTGTATACGGGATTCACTCAATCGAATCCTAAGCCCTTCTGGGGCGTGTCCTGGGGCACTTTCTGGTGTGATGGGGGTTTCTGTTCGCCCCCAGAGTGCCCTTCTCCTGCTGGCAGACTTTTCAAGTTCAAGCGTGTGATATATGCACATGCCCCCCAACGTGTGTCTGTGTCTGTGCCTATATCTGTGGCCCGATATGTGTCTCTTGTCTGCCTACGCATCTTGATGGCTTTGGGCTACGTGTTTGGACGCTGTAATCGGATGTTTATGGCCCACAGCAACCTCATGGACACTCCACGCACTTTCGGTTTCGTTTCACTCCGGCGGGGAGTCATTGAACGGCGATCTCTCGACGGTCTCTCGGTTACAGTCAACTGGAGACGGTGGGTACTGAGCACTCGAGTACTGAGCCCATTAAGGGCCGGCGGGTTCCTTGAAGCCGCTTAATTACATCGATTCGAGCCGCTCAAATGAGTTGACAAATTTTTTGGGTCATTTCTAGGAAAAGTCTTTTGGGGCAACCTTCGGTTCTTGGGTATTATTAATTTATAACCATTTTCTGTGACCCAATGAGCGGCTTGTTCCTGGTTGCCAGTGCTCTCGATACCCCAAAAACCAAAAATAGAGTATGCAATTAGTAATCCGATTTGGCAATTGGCAATTGCCTGGCTTGTGTTTTTGTTCCGCAAATTCCAAGTGCGAATCAATGTGAAACTGAAACTGTGCCAATGCCTGCATGTGGGGACATAAGGTAAACACACCAAGTGGAGCAGTAATAAATTTTCTACAAGTGATAAATACCCGAAAAACTGAAAATCATGCAGCCAATGAGGCAAACGCCGCTGACATACAAACGCCCCATGCCAAAAGGTTGAGTTTTGGGGGGCCCAGAGGTGCTGACAAGTCACCTAATTTTCTGGAGGGGATTGAGGTGACAATCCGTTGGCAGCAAATTTCGCGCTCCATTGGGTCGCGCATGTAGCCAAGAAAAACAAGATGACTGTCAAGTGCCGAACTCCAGTTGTGAGGTAATGTGCTTCCAAGGAAAGGTGCGCTGCAAGGTGCCGCCGAGCTGACAATTGAAAAGTTAATTGAGCAGCGCTCAAATCGCAATTAATTACCGACCGACAGTAGGCCTACAAGGAAGCGCCAACTTCGCTGCTGAACTTGACATCGAAAATGGAGCAGAAAACGAAACTGAATTCGATACTGAAACGAATACCAAAAGTGTGGACAAAAGACAAATTACCCGAAACCAGTTTGGTCCGCAATTGTCAAATTGTCAGCCAAGATACTCGCACTTTTGTACTTGTTACCGGTTTGCTCTTTGGCTATTTCGGCTTTTTCAGGGCGCCACTTCTTTGGGGCTTATTCTGATCTGTCGCCCCATATAAAGTGACGTGCGCCGGGAGTAGTCGACATCATTAAGTCGGCGTCGTTCCAAGAGTCCAAGAGTTTAGGAGTCCGAGAGTCGAGCGGATACTCAGTCGTCTCGTCTTAGTCCCCCAATCGCAGTCAGAGCTTCCTGTGCGGCACGTGCCAGTTCATCCTCGAGCAATCCCAGTCCAAAGGAAGTGATTCCACTTTGACAATGGCAGGCAAAGTAAGTTCAATAAAGTGGGAATCGAACTAAATGCAGATGCAGTTGTGAAAAAAGTGGTTTAGTTTGAATTTCCATCAAATGTTCATATCAATCCTTGCCTATTAAAAATAGATAGCATAGAGGTTTGCATAATAATTCATATTTGAGCAGCTCCAATAAAAGCAATTTTAATTTTTTACTGCCAAAAATATGCGGACGAAACAATTATAATATGCATGAATCCATTTGTTTTGATTTGCATTATCACATAACTAATAACAACAATCACATCAATATTGTTCCTAACAAAATATTAAATCTCATTTAGATCAATTTCATTTGATTAATAAATAAATACACAAGAACAATAAAGGCAAGCCAAAATTTATATACACTTGCAGCTATTGCATAAATGAAATATTCCTTAAAACATCTAAATTTCGATTTATATGCGTATATTTCTAAAAACATTGAGGCTATGTTGATATTTAGCTAAATTATTCGATCGTTCCTATATGCTATAGTCGTCCGATTCGGCTCGTTCCGACATATATACTACTTGCAACAGGAAGACAATTCTCCTTGTGAAACTGATCAAGAATATATATACTTCATAGGGTCTCCTTCACTGTGTTGCAAACATCTGACTAAAATTATAACACCCTCTTCAAGGGTATAAAAACATAATTTAAACTTAAATTTAAAGGTTTTTTAAGTGCTCGCAATAATTAGGGTAATTGCTTTATTTATTTAGGAAACAAAGTATTTAACTCTTTAAAACTTAAACCAAATTAATATGTTGTTCAAGTGATAAATACAAATTTGCAAGGAAATTTTAAGCATATGGAAATATCAATCAAAAATAGTTTAAAGATTATATCCAAACTTACAGTCAGTTATTTTATTATATTCTTTAATAGTCCTTTACTGCAGTATAATGATAAAAACTTAAAGGAAATATCAATTCTTTTCAGTTTCCTTAAAAAATAAAACAACGTTAAAAGGGTTTTAAGCTGCATTTCCTTAATAGAAAAATAAGCTTTTCAATAAATTAAAAGAAAATTTATCGTATGCTTTTACAGCTATGCTTTTGAGCACTTTACATTTCCCCATTTTGACCGCAGCTGCATATATAAAATGGGGAATGAAATGAGCGGTGCAAAATACGCAATACATTTTATTAGCATATTCTTATCCACCTATTTCTATTGCAGAACCTGATTGTATTCTCCCTCCTGGCCATCGCTGGATCCTGTCGCGCAGGATTCGCGGCCACCTATGCCGGCTTCCACCCGGGATATGCCACCTACCAGGCTCCGGCTGCAGTCTACCACTCCGCTCCGGTGGCCCAGCCTGCTGTCTATCACCAGGCGGCTCCTGTTTTTGCCAAGACGGTGGTGCCAGCTGCTCCTGTCTACACTAGGTCCTATGCCCTGCCTGCTCCAGTTGTCAAGACGGTGACGGCCCCCATTTCCCTGCCCGTGGCATCTCCAGTGGTGAGGACCGTGGCTACTGCTCCCGTGGTTGCTGCTCCTGTGGTTGCTGCTCCCGTGGCTACTGCTCCCGTGGCTACTGCTCCCGTGGTTGCTGCTCCTGTGCTTAAGCAGGTGGAGCTGGAGTCCTCGCCACGCTACGACTTCTCCTACGGCGTCCATGACAGCATCACCGGGGACATCAAGAGCCAGGTGGAGACTCGTGACGGAGGCAATGTGGTGGGCTCCTACTCCGTCCTGGATGCCGATGGCTACAAGCGCACTGTGACCTACACAGCCGACGATATCAACGGCTTCAATGCGGTGGTTCAGCGTGAGCCAGTAGTGGCCGCCCGTGCTGTGGCTGCTCCCGTGGTTTCAGTGGCTGCCCCAGCACATGTGCCCGTCCATGTGCCCGCTCCAGTGAGCTCTCTGCCCGCCCCCATTTACTACCCCCACCAGCAGGTGTTTGCCCCCCAGCAAGTGCAGCCAGTGCAGCAGGTCGCCGAGCAGCAGGGTGAGGTTGTTGAGGCTCCTGTGGCCACTCAGCCGGAGCTGGAGCCCACGCCCATCGACTACAACGAGGAGCAGCAGCAGCAGCAGCAGCAACAGCAGCAGACCTATCCCCAGGATCAGCAGTTCCCACCTTTCTCTCAGTCGGGCGAATCTTCTCCAGCTCCCGATAGCGATGACTCCGATGTGGTGGAGGCCCGTTCTGTCACGGAAGCCAACAGCAGCACCACCTCCACCACCGCAGCTCCGGCTACGGAGGAGAACAAAAAGACCGCCTAGATTGGAACATGACAGGAAATATTGTTGAAATAAATGCGAAAATAAATACAAAATTTGAGAATATATATATACAAACTTGCTGATTTATTTTTTAAATTTCTTTAGCAGGCACATATTTCCAAACAACAAGTAAAGCAAGTTTGCCAATATCGTTCGTAATGGACCAATACTTTTTTGGTGCGAATTAGAACAAAAATGTTTACACTAAAATATATTCACTAAATTCTATAAATGACCAATGGTCATTGACCATAAATACAACCAGAAAAAAGATTCCTTGATTTAAAAACAAATTCCTCAATTTAATAATAGATTAAACATGACCTTAAAGTTAAGCCTGCCATAAAAATTAAAAAAAAAATGACTTAAAAAATTCCCTAATACCATGTAACAGACCATATGTCCTTAGGTAATTATTGATGTATTTTTTCTTGAATACAATGATAAAGCGAGGCTAATTTTTTGGGCCATGTTTATGAATTTTTCCTTAAATCAAGGAATTTTGTTTTCTGCCTGCTTTAGGATATATTCAAACGATTTCGGCAGCTTAATAACCACATTTAAAAACATTTAATAGAAAGCCGAGCTTAGTAAACGATGCTATAATAAATTCATTCGATAAACTGATAGCTCAAAATTTTAATTGTGCGCGATAAAATGTACTAATATAATATTTAAACAGTTTACTCCTCACAGTAGGCTGCAAACGAACAACAAATGTGAGCATAAAAAAGAAGCGTTGAAGCTAAATCGATTGGGAGCAATAACCTGTAAAAAATGCTTTTTTATTTCGAACATAAATAAAACAGATTAAAAAGAGCATTAAGCAGGAATTTGTTTGCATTTATGACATTATTATTAATAAACGACAGATTAAATGGTACCAATTCAACAAAAAAACAATTCCTGAAGAAAAAACACTGCAAAATCCAATATGAAAAAATAAGTTAGTTTTTCATCACATTAAAAGTTGATTTACTTTTATATGCAAGGACATGTTGCTCGCGGTTAAACTTATTAAACATTAAAACATTGGTTATGCTTCATATCAAATTATGCTGAACAATTTTTAAAAATTCTTACGTAGCTCTTTAACCCAATTATATAGAAACGTATATTAAATCTTAACTGTTTTAATTCTTGTCCTTTTGAATAGTGGGACAGTAAAATAATTACTTCCTTTTATTTTTGAGCAACTCAATTTAAATTCACCCGCCTGCTTTGCAGATTCAGCCAAAGGCTGAACAGCTGAATTTGGTTTAAATGCGCGTCATCGAAACGAGTTCCACGTTCCACAAGAAATTTGCGGAATGGCAATTGGCAGCGCCCGCCGTCGGCGACGATCAACACTACGACCGTTGATCGCAGAGTTACTTTTGGTTTTCGATTTATTTTATATTCATTATTTTAATCGATATGTAAGGTACCTGTTTTTATCAAGTTATTAATTGTCATTTACCTTTGAACGCGTTTTCCCGAAAGTAGTATTTCTGTAGCTGCCGATTAGGACTTTTTATAGAAGAACTAGTTCCAATTTTTACAAAACATGCCGCTATGTTTGGCCGAGTACGATTTTCGACTAACAGGTTAAAAAATTACTTAAAATTTAAATTGTTTACTTATTGGTGCATAAACTTAAATTTGAGAATTGCGAACTTGGATAACTTTCAGATTTATCATCTGAATTAATTAGAGATGTGCGAAATTTAACATAAATGTTAGTTAAACGATGATCAGCAGTGCTTCTGCACATGGAAGACCCCGCCAAACATCGATGAATGTTTTTAAAACATCGATGACATCGAAGTTGGCGTCGATCCACCTCTAGTTTTTCAAACTAAACGGTAAATCCGGCCGGCACAGCAAGCATTGACATCAATTTCGCATTGATTTCGAGTTTGTCAACGTGTTTCACAGCACAGTTACACCGGCACTTTCAGCGTGTTAACACGCACAACAAAATCCCATTTTTCCTAGAGGAATGATCA
Source organism: Drosophila elegans (assembly GCF_018152505.1). Taxonomy (NCBI): domain Eukaryota; kingdom Metazoa; phylum Arthropoda; class Insecta; order Diptera; family Drosophilidae; genus Drosophila; species Drosophila elegans. Next base: position 2,986,562 of record NW_024546167.1, read on the forward strand.
AAATTGTGTAAATTTTCTGTGAAGTGATTTTAGCCAAGCCAAAAAGCCAGCATTCGCATTCAGAGGACTCGAAGGTAAGTGTGTTGTGCATGTTCTTTTGTCCTTTGCGCGGTTTCTCCTGCGGTTCCTTCATTCCTTTCTTCTATAACCACCTCTTCCTGTTCTCCTTCATTACATCTTCGTCTTTGCCTCTCCTTCCGCGATGCTGCAAATGGCGGCTGCCGCAGCTGTTGCTTTGTTGTTGCTAGCCAGGGGCGTAGCAAATTATTTGCAGGGGTTTTGGCAAGTTTGACCTCCCCTCTCCTGCCAAAGACATCAAAAATGTTTTTCCAAATAGTTGTTAAAATTAAAATTTGCATATAAAAGAAAAGCTCTTATTAATAAAACTTGTTGATTGAAAACCTGGACCCTCTGTTCCAAGTTCTGGCTACGCCCTTGGTGCGCCCTTTTAAAAGCCGGTCTCGAAACGGCGAAGGAGAACAAGAAGAGGGGAAGCAATCACAAGCAGCCCTTCATTTAACTTCTTTACTTTTGAACATTTCGTTTTTCAGCAGCCACACATAAACTAAAACCAAACAATAACTGCCACAAAATGAGTAAGGCGGATTCGAACTCGCGTCAGGGCTCCTACAAGTCCAATACCATCAACACGCAGGTAATAAATCCAGATTCCGGCAGATCTCCGTTCGTAACTAACCTCACTTTCTCGTAGGACTCGCGCATGCGCCGCCATGAGGTGACCATCGAGCTGCGCAAGTCCAAGAAGGAGGACCAAATGTTTAAGCGGCGCAACATCAACGATGAGGACCTAACTTCGCCGCTCAAGGAACTGAATGGCCAGTCGCCGGTGCAGCTGTCCGTGGACGAAATAGTGGCGGCCATGAACAGCGAGGATCAGGAGCGCCAGTTCCTGGGCATGCAGTCTGCCCGGAAGATGCTCAGCCGTGAGCGCAATCCTCCCATCGACCTAATGATTGGCCATGGCATCGTGCCCATTTGCATACGCTTCCTGCAGAACACAACCAAGTGAGTATTGACAATTGAACACCCATAAAAGCAGTACTGAATCCGCTGAATCCTCCAGCTCTATGCTGCAGTTCGAGGCCGCCTGGGCTCTGACCAACATCGCCTCTGGCACCTCGGATCAGACGCGCTGTGTCATTGAACAGAATGCCGTGCCGCACTTCGTGGCCCTTTTGCAGTCCAAGTCCATCAACCTGGCTGAGCAGGCTGTTTGGGCCCTGGGCAACATTGCCGGCGACGGTGCCGCCGCCCGCGACATTGTCATTCACCACAACGTGATCGATGGCATCCTGCCACTGATCAACAACGAGACGCCACTCTCTTTTTTGCGCAACATCGTCTGGCTGATGTCGAATCTGTGCAGGAACAAGAATCCCTCGCCGCCCTTTGAGCAGGTGAAGCGCCTGCTGCCCGTCTTGTCGCAGCTCCTGCTCAGCCAGGATATCCAAGTGTTGGCCGACGCCTGCTGGGCACTGTCCTACGTCACGGACGACGATAACAGCAAGATCCAGGCTGTGGTGGACTCGGACGCAGTGCCGCGTCTGGTCAAACTCTTGCAAATGGACGAGCCGAGCATCATTGTGCCAGCCTTGCGCAGCGTTGGCAACATTGTAACCGGAACAGATCAACAGGTAGGTCAACCAATGATCGCTTTTTGCATAAAAAGTTTAAATATTAAATTGGCAAAAATCAAATTAAAATCAAACATAAAGGTAAATTAATTGCACGCTCTACGGATGCAATTAAATCTATTTTCCACATTTTCTTGTTGATATGAAAATTCCACACTTTATTTATGCAAAAATGGTGCACTGCTTTATTTGGTTAAAAAATTAAAATCTCTTTCGACCAAATGCCTACTAAAAATACATAAAAATTAAGGTGGAATTTGTTAGGATGTTGTTTGTATTTGGTGTATTTTGTATGTTGTATTTTTATTCAAAAACGTATTGAATTTTATTTGACAACCGACATAGAATTTCAATGAACATTTATGATGAAATTGTCTTCTAATATAATTTTATCTTTTAGACTGACGTGGTTATTGCAGCTGGAGGATTGCCCAGGCTAGGACTCCTTCTGCAGCACAACAAGAGCAACATTGTCAAGGAGGCTGCATGGACTGTCAGCAACATCACGGCAGGTAACCAAAAGCAGATCCAGGCGGTCATCCAGGCCGGTATCTTCCAGCAGCTGCGCAACGTGCTTGAGAAAGGAGACTTCAAGGCCCAGAAAGAGGCTGCCTGGGCAGTGACCAACACCACGACGTCGGGCACGCCCGAGCAGATCGTAGATCTAATCGAGAAGTACAAAATCTTGAAGCCGTTCATTGATCTTCTGGACGCAAAGGATCCGCGTACCATCAAGGTGGTGCAGACGGGCTTATCCAATCTGTTTGCTCTGGCTGAGAAACTCGGTGGCACTGAAAACCTGTGCCTGATGGTCGAGGAGATGGGCGGTCTGGACAAGCTGGAGACCTTGCAGCAGCATGAAAACGAGGAGGTCTACAAAAAGGCCTACGCCATTATCGACACTTACTTCAGCAACGCCGACGACGAGGCCGAGCAAGAGTTGGCACCGCAGGAGGTCAACGGGGCCCTCGAGTTCAACGCCACCCAGCCCAAGGCTCCAGAGGGTGGCTACACGTTTTAGGCTAATCTAATAACACACCAGAAATCCATACGCCTCTCACACGTTTCGTTAACACCTTCGACCGCGCTCACACGTTTTTCCTTTTTTTTTGCCACAAGCTATGCCATTGTCAAACGTACACATTACATCAGAACATTCCCAAACTCTTGGAGGCATGCATGCAAAGATAGGCTTAGATATTACACACAAATCGCCTCAAATCATTTATCGGGTTAGCAAAACACAGCTAGTAACCCGCCACTCGTACTCGTATGAACCATTTTTACATTACAACTATACAACTTTGTTTCGGCGTTGCCTGGCAGCATGGATCTCTGGTGCAGCTGTGCTGGCTAAGATCATCCTGGTTGCTGCCCAGCACCGTCTGCGGGGAGCGTCTATCAGTCTGTATGCGCGTGCTTGGTCTTTTTTTTTACTTGGAAACGAGCTCATTTCGGTTATATTTTAGGCTGTTTAGTATTTATTTATGTATACAAAAAATGGTTTTAATCCTCCACTTTCTCGCAAGCATTACAACAACTAATCATCCACTTCACACCAGTGTCCTCATCCCCGATTCCTATGATTATATTCAAGTTATCAATAAATAATGAATTGTTTGAAAGATTAATAATGTCTTTAGTTTGTTAATTTAAACATTCAGACTTGCCTATTCGCTGAAATAAATTGTTAAATTTTGTAATGCACTACCGTCTCTGGGCAAAGTATGCATTCTGCATTTAACATCTAAAAAGTATTCTATAATTTAAATTATTCGCCAAGTGTAGCACAGTTTTGGTCCTTTCAAAATAAATTCTTTTGTTGTAAGCCTAGCGGCGTTGAAATTTATATTCCGATTAAGTCAATCGAATTTTAATTGTTATCCCTACTTGCCAAGCGCCTTTAGGGACTATCCTATTGGAAAAAAAGTTGTGCGGTCCGTACAAGTTTTTTGTGCATTTTAAATCGCTGGCGTACAGTAAGCGGATCAAAAGATTATGGTCTATCTTGTGTAGCTACGCGCATTTGTGCAGATTTGTGCACAGCATCGTAACATACAGCGACCTAAAATATTCCAGATTAGATAAACTGATCAAGCAACAACTACTGGCACAGAACGAGTCCCACAAACAACTCAATCAAAATGACTCGCAGAGCGGCATTAGCGATTTAGCGTTAAAAAAAACAATACCAGTAGAGCGTCGTCCATCAACCTCATCCACATTCACATCCAAGTTCCTATTCCCATCAGATGCAGCGTCCGTTCGCCGAATCGTCTGTGTAAATTGACGGCAAACAAATTATAAAAATAGATTAAAAATTCAGCATCGGAAAAGTAGTTGCCGAAAATTCGAACCGAGCCGTGGAAGCATTGGCCGGACGGAGCTTTTGCCCCCGCGTTGTTCAAGTGTCGTCACCGATGAGGCGGGCGAATTTAATTGGTTCTTTTTTGTGCTATTTTATTATTTCCGAGCAGAAGCGTTTTAGTTGAATTTTGGCCGAAGCTGCGTGCGGGCGTGAATCTCTAAAGGCAACTAATTTATATAATTGCTGCCCGATCTATATTTCGTCGTTAAAATATCTTACGAATTCAGCCAAAGGTAATTGAGTGAAGAAAGTGATAAGAACTGAGCTGTAAATCTAACAAATACCTTCTTATGATGAACAATTTGCTTATATTCCCCGACATTTTCACAACAAACTATTGTTGCTGATGATGCCACTTTGAAAACAATTCTGTGACCTCATACTCGAACGCCTCATTGAAAATCTGGCGAGGATTCACCATATGCCACTCGGTTATTATCCATTTACTGCAATGTAGCGTTTTAAAAATAAAAAATAAAAAAACAGTCTCCCTACAAAACAAAACTGAAACACTTTTGACAAACTCACGATGTAGTTAATTTCGTTGAGTAAAACAAAAAATTGGCACACCAAAAATAAACAATAACATCTAGCACTAGAGCAGCGCTACTTTATAGCGACAATGGTGTGGTATATAGGTACACAAAAAAAATTTTTTTTTTACTTAAAACTGATATCTAATCGTACTATTCAAATATATTTTTTTTCGGTTTTGATTAAAAGTGCATCACAAAACAAACACTAAATGTTGAAATGTACTTAAAAGTTAAACAAGTTATCTGTGGCTAACAAAACAACGTATTTTTCATTCAGTAATCACATTAACCGATTTAGAATATAAGGTTTTTAACGCCAAAAGATTCTACGATTGACATTTATAAATCTAAAGATTTTTTTAAGACATTACATTTGCGTATTAAATGTATAAGTAAGTATTTATACCTACGTGTTCTAGAGATATGATTTGTATTTTGTGATAGCAATTTATTGTTTTAATGCTTTACTAAGACTTTGGCTACCAAATTTTAAACTACACTGGTAAAACAAAATATAATAAATCCAAATATTTTCACCAATCCATTGTGGTTTTTTAGTTATTTTAAATATGAAAATATTTAAATTATTTAAATATTTTTACTATTTTTATGAATTTATTTTATTATAAATCTAAAGATTTTTTTAAGACATTACATTTGCGTATTAAATGTATAAGTATTGAGAAACCCTTAAAAAGATTCATATAAGCTCTACAAATGATATATGTTTTTGAAGATTTTTGGTTTATTGTTTTTAAAGATTTTGGTTTCTGTGTAGGCAGCGTGGTTCTCGCGATTTTGAAACGGAAAACGGTTTTTCGTTCGTTCCGTTTTTATTTTCCAGTTCGGGTGGGCGCGCATTTTGTTTGTTGATGTGGCAATTAAGCGCGCAAGTGTGCGCGTCGCATAGAAATCGGCATGCAGAGCTGCAGCTCTGGATCGGGAAACTATATAGTGGGTGTGGAGGGTGGTGCTCGCTAAACAACAGAGGCTGCTGCCGAATTTCGCGTGAAATTAAAAGTTTGCCGCAAATATATAGCCGCAGCACTGTCACAAAGTTTTCCGCCTCGGTGTTTCCGCTTTGTTTACTTGCCGAAAATAGTGTCAAGTTTGGCCTAGTGTGCTCTCTTGTTCACTTTATTTATTCAAGGCGTTTCTTTTGTGTTCTGTGGGCGAGTGTGTGCGAGTGTGTGCTCGTTCGGTTCTGGCCCAATGAAATGGAAGACAATTTACATTTTCATTACAAAATGCACTTCACGGGCCAAGGTGAATTTAAATAGGATTCAATATATCTGCTGGCTGTTATTTAAAACTATATTTTCGTTTTACTTTGGGCATTTTATGACACTAAGTCTACTTTTGTACGTCGGCACATGTGTTTTGCATTATGCCGAAGGGCGTTTTTATGCTAAACAAGTGCTTTTGATAGAGCAACCCATGTGGAAGCAATAAATTCACGCCGTTATTAATAAGACTTTATTAAAAAGCGAATTCAAATTAAAAAGAAATGTATGTATTATGGAGGAAAAGGATTATTGTTTGCCCTTGAAGAGGATGCTAAAACGATTGCCATTAAATTTCAACAAAAGTAAACAAATATTGAGAATCAATCTACAAACTACGCTGTACATTTGCTTAAATTCATTGAATCGAACTAAATATTTATACCTACGTGTTCTAGAGATATGATTTGTATTTTGTGATAGCAATTTATTGTTTTAATGCTTTACTAAGACTTTGGCTACCAAATTTTAAACTACACTGGTAAAACAAAATATAATAAATCCAAATATTTTCACCAATCCATTGTGGTTTTTTAGTTATTTTAAATATGAAAATATTTAAATTATTTAAATATTTTTACTATTTTTATGAATTTATTTTAATAATTTAAAATTTAAAATAAAATGCATTTAAATAAAATATGAACAATTTTAAATCTTATATTTTCAACACTTATTAAAATATGGTAATATTAAATCACGGAATTCAAAATGCATTGTAGTTTATATTATGTAATAATTTGTAATTTAGAGATACAATTTTTTTTTCAATTTTTATTAGTGCTATCTAACTCTGTTTTTTTTTACAGAATTTTATTGAAAGAATAGTGGACCAACAAGGACAGAATGAGTGAAAGTTCCAATCCTTTGCCGAGTTTCGAGCCCCATCAATCCCATATAGGTGCTGGGATATACCACAACATAGCCACAAGTTTCACAGATCAGAATGTGGTCGTATCGCCGCTGCTCGTGGAAGCCACCCTCTCACTTCTGTTTTTGGGATCGGATGGTGCCACTGCCGAGGAGTTGCAGAAACTGCTGCGACTGAAGGAGCGCTTCCCCAGCAACGCAAAGATGGCCAACTTCTATGCCGCGGAACTGGCGAACATTACAGCGGATCCAGACACCCGCCTGCAATTGCAGAACCGATTGATGCTCCAGCCTCTAGCTGGATCCGAATCTGGCATTGCCGATGACTTCCAGAAGATTGCTCAGACCTATTTTCATGCCACTGCCGAGTGTGTTGACCTGGAGCAGACGGAAAAGCTGCGGCGCCACATAAACGAGCAGATCCTGGCCAATGTTGGCGGCGGCAGCTGGGATCAGATCCAGCTGGAAAGCAACCCAGTAGCCAAGACGCTGCTCCTGCTAGCGGCCAGTCTGCAGAGCAAGTGGTTCCTGCCCTTCAGTGCCTACCGAACGGGACTGTATGAGTTCCACAGCGGCGGCCAGGTTAAATCGGTGGCCATGCTCTTCGACGACGACATGTTTGTGAAGTATGCGGAGCTGCGGGACCTGGACGCGCGCGCCATTGAGCTGCCCTACGAGCACGCCGAGGAGCTGTCCATGCTGCTCATCCTGCCCAACCAGCGACACGGTCTGCCGCAGCTGGAGGAGCAGCTGCGGGGCCTGGACCTGGGTGCACTGCAGCAGCGTATGCAGATGGAGGGTGTGCAGGTACTGTTGCCCAAGTTCTGCATCGATTGCGAGTGCAGTCTGCGGCAGCCCCTGAAGCAGGTCAGTAAACCTCAAATATTGCACGCTTTCTGAACGCATTTTACTCTGAAATAATTTGCCCAACAGCTTGGCTTTGAGGAGATATTCCGGGCATCGGCCAACTTCAAACATCTGCATCCCTCTGGCAGCCTGCCCGTGGTCGATGTTCTCCAAAAGCTGCGCATTAGCTTGAACGAGTCTGGATCCGGACCCCCGTTGCCACGCCCTGCAGCAGGTATTATGTTTTTAGTAATACCCAAAAATTGTGCACCTCACTCTTAGCCATTTCCAGAGTACAAGCCCATTGTGATCAGCAATTCCTCCCGCCAGAAATTCTTCCGAGCCGACCATCCATTCTTCTTTGCCATTCGCAGCGAGAAGGTGACCTACCTAATGGGTCATGTGGTGGAATTCTAAAGCTCACTGGGACAAGCAGGGAAAGTGGACAAGTGGTTTGTGCAATATTTAAACTAATATAAAAATAAGTAAGGTAAAATTTATATTTACTAAAAAAGTAAAAATTTGTTAAGCTGATTAAAAAAATAGGCTTCCCAAGGATGTGGATTTTTTCTGATTTGTCAACTGGATATGTTTTCCCAATCAGATTCACATTCTGTGTATTTAAATGCAATATACTCTTCCTGATAGGAACATTTTGACAGATGGTCGCTATTCCTAACGTAAATATAACTCTGGGAAATATTAATGTCTTTTTTTTTGTCTGCCAACACCATTTAACTCCTTATTCGAATATTAAAAGAAGATTTAAAAATGTAGTCCCGCTCCATAAACAAAATAAATCAAAACCCTTATTTTCATAGATTTTCTAACAAGAGTCTTGAGTTTATTTAAAGATATATATCTGTATAATTTGTTTTGTTCCAGAAATAGTCCTGTTATGTTTATTAGTTTTACAATTATTGTATTTTATAGGTTTTTATCTTTGTTACTTAATGGGGCTTAATTTTGCTTTAATTCTAGGAAAACTTTAAATGGAATCAAAAACATTTTCACACCTTGCTGTGCTCTCGCTCATTCAATTTTCATCTTCATTGTGTTTTCCTTAATAGGTTTTTGTAAATCTAGCTAAAAAGTTATTTTTAGTTTAAATTCTTTCAATTTGTTTACATATGCAGTGACATAAAGTTCAATTTGTATTCTAAATGTATGACTATAGGTATGATTGATGTTCAAATCACTTTAAAAGACATAAATTTTGAACATTTCATGGATTTATTGAACTGGAAGTTCTATTAAATCTGGCAGGTTCGACAACAAAACTGGGACTCACTTGATAGAGTATTGGGTTAAACGATGACTTCAATGGATTGCTAACCCTATGAAGTATATTTGATGCATACATACATGAGTATTCACAGAGATTTCTACTGTAGTCAAGTTCGGCAATTTGATTTACATATATTTACATCGTATGATAGAAAAACGAAGCCTCTTAAATGCATCTCAGTGTCGGAATCGCTCTTCCAACTTACACATATTGCTATTGTTTTTGCTGGCTGCCATCAGTGGTGGGCGGTGGTAGTGGTAGTGGTGGTGGTGGCACCCCGCCTCCATCTGGGGCATCCACTGCCCCCCGGTTCAGCAAGTAGTCCAGATCTAGGGTGATGCGATCCAGCGTGGCATCGTTGGCCCCACAGCCACTCTGTGTGGGCGTATGAGTGGGCGTGGCCGGGGTCGCCGTGGTCGCCGTGCTGGTGGCCGTCGAAGTGGAGACCACAGCCGCCACCATGGTGGGCAGCAGGGGGTCAAAGGTCGTGCGAGACGTGGGCTCCAGGATGGTCACCCGCTTCTGCGTCTTGGGCGTCTGGGTGGACATGGCAGACATCGCTGACATCGCCGGCATCGCCGCTCCACTCAAGTTGCCGCTTATGGTCGGCGGTGGCGCCATACTCAGGATTAGCGAGCTGGGCACAAAGTCCACGTAGGGATTATGCTGCAGCGGGACATAATGAGAAGTGCTGGTGGCCGTGGGGATAATGGCACTGGTGTGAATGCCAATAATGCTGTCTGCAAGGAGGAGAACGAAGGCGGAATAGTTGGTTATAAGACGCTAGAACGTGAATGCATACATCCTTCTTCATTTTGAAAAAAGGGTTTGCCGAACATATCAAATTAAAATATATATATTTATTAAATTGTATTTTTTTTTTTAGTTCCTGAGTAACATTAATTAAATCCCTTACTTAAAAGTTTTCTTGCTGCAACAGAAAATTTAACTTAGGAACTAAAAGCGCAATGCATTTTCACTCGCCATTTAGCCAGAGTAAATGGTTTTGAGAAACTTTTATGTGCTTTTATCCGTCTCCCCACTACAAAATTAAAATGAAAACGATATTAAAATTGTAATTTTTACCATATATTTTTGATGCAATAACAATTATTATTTATCGTGAACTTTTCGTTCAAAAGAAAAATTTGTCAAAAAATCAAAATTTATTTAAATTATATAAGAATACAAAATTTCATTAAAAGTCACATATTCATTTATTTTATTATTATAAATTTGTTGTCTTTTTCAACTATAACTTTATGTCTAATAGGACTTATAATTATTAAATGTATTAAAAAACAGTTCATTATGATTTAACTTTACATTATTTAAATATTGTTATCCTTGTTAAGAATCAGGAAGCTTATCAAGTATTAAGAGCAAATGAATTTAATATTTCTTCACAAAAAGTTTAATATATCATCTTTTTTTTTTGGTAGAAAAGTCGAATAACTGATTTTGGGCATAGTGAGAAATTTAAAAATTCTGATAATTTTCGCCATATATTTTGTGTAAGCACTTACCTGCTGCCACGCCCTGCAGGATATCGAGCGTCTCGACGCCCACAAACTCGCCGCACGGTCCTTGGCGATAATGCGTGGGCTGCTGATGCAGCGTTCTTCTGCCCAGACTTCCCGTCAGTCCTCCCACACCCACGCCCACTCCCATGCCCATGCCCACGCCCATACCCATGCCCATGGTGTACGCATCGTAGGCGGTTCCGCCGCCCAAAATGGCGCAACAGCGGGTGTCCGGCGAGGGGGCCACGGACAGACTCTGGCGGTCGCCCATGAAGGACTCCGCCGCTCCATCTGCGCCCGCTTGGCAACGCGGCGCCGTCGAGATGATTGTCAACGGCAGTGGAACGTCGGAGCCCGGTGCTCCTGACATCTCCAGGCCCACCTTCGATTGCAGGGGCGCGGCACCGCCTCCTCCGCCAACTGACGAGCCCAAGGATCCAGCTGCTGCTGCTGCAGAGGACACGGCTGCATTGGACATTGACAAGGACACACCGCCGCACTCGTTCTCCTTCTCCTTGTCGTGGTTGGTGTAGACTGCAAAAGGGGATTACAAGGGGGTTACAAGCCGAAACAGGAGGAAATTCGAGAGGGAAAACGCACAGCTCAGCGGACTATTCACGTTGGCCGTCGTCGTGGTGGTGCAGTAGTTCTCGTCCAGGCTGCTCCGGCTCGTATTGAACTTGGCCTGCTTCAGGGAGCTGTTCTGGCTGCTCCCGTTGCTGCTGAGGAAGGGGGGTCCTCGCAGCTGGCTCTCGGCCCTGATGACGAAACAGATGAGGATGGCCGAGCCCTGCAAAAGCGAAGCGATTGAATCATGACCGGGATTGCGGCATAAACTTCCAGCCCATCTGGGCTGACCCTAATAAAATTGGTTTTCGTTTGTCAACGGGAGATGGGTTGTCGCCCGAATGGAGTCATTAAGCCACGGAAGACCAAGACCCTTCGATTATGGCCAAGGTGATGGTGGCCCAGAGGCCCTCTAAACGGAAAATCAAACCAAGCGATTGGGAAATTAAATGCATGACCAAAAGGCGGCCATAAATCGACGACCAAACCATATGGGCCATACACGGCTATTATGTCCTTTTTTCATGAGCGCAATTTATGGGACGCATGCCCCGAGTTACAGGCATTGGATTTTCGAACAAAATTAATTGCAAAATTAGCGAAGGAGGAGTCCTAAGCTCGATGTACTGAATTGCTCTAATTGTATAGATATCCTTTGCATGCTCCACAAGGATTCCAAGCATATTAAAATACAAGGATTGCTGCACTTGAAAAAAGAAAAAAGTATGGGTAAAAAAATAAACAAATTAATATATTTCACTTGTAACTCTTTTTAACTCTGTAAATTCTTCGTTGATAATCATTTGGGTTTCAAAAGAAGAAGCTTTTAAAATTTGAATATTTAGTTTTCTAAGAAATTAACATAGTGCAGAAAATATAATAACTTTGTTTTTAATGCCAGCAGATTTAAAATTCCTATTTTATTTAAATTAAAAAATTTTTTTTTATGTTGTTTTAGCACGAACGATTCTAAACTTTCTTTTATATTTAAGGAACTTAAATTCTTTTTTGAGTTCTTACAATTTAAAAGTTTATTTTAAAATCGCAGAAGGGAAATAAATAAAATGAAAGAAACCAAATATTTCTGCGATTACCAAAACATTTAAATTTATTGATATTTATTACAAAATAGTTGGGACAGAGCTATTTAAAATTATATTATCAGAATTATAGTATATTTAATAAGCTATTCCTGTTTTATTGAGAAATTCAAGTCTTTTTTTCCTATTTGTATCAGTGGAGCATGATGCATATAAAAAACCCTCTTTTATTGATAATTTAGAGCACATCTTGACCATATTTTTCTCCCCGTGCAGCCGCCGTCTTGGCCATTGTTTAAATAATTAAATAGCAACAGCAGACAGAGCCATGCACACATACCCACACGCCCACAATCAAAGTGATTTGGGGCACATTAATAGTCCTGAATTGAGACGGTTGTAGACATTGCGGCTTGGATTCAAGGGGCGGCTGCTCGACCTAATTTGTTTGTGTTTGAATTTGAATGTGCCGTTTGCCGTGTGCCGTTTGCCGTGTGCCTTGTGCGCATTACGCATACGCCGAGTGGTACACACACGCGCCCACTTGCCGGCTTGCCGGCTTGCCACAACAAAGTGTGTGTGCGTGTAATTATGTGATTAGTTTTGCAAGTGAATCCCTACCCAATGCCTCCGCCCGTGCAGATAATTGTTTATTTAATTGGATAGAGCTGATTGCTGGGCGTGCGCAGAGCATTAGACCGTTTAATGCCATTCTGGTGGCTACAAAAAAGAAATCGGTGGCCGTTCCGTCCCCTGCAGCCCGGCAGTGCAATTGGAGCACGAGGATGTGATTCCACTCTCAAGTGGCAGGTGGTGGGCAAGTCGAGGGCACTTATTCCATTTGCACAGCAAATCACCCAGAAGTGGAATAAAAAGCAAACAATAACAGCAAGTGGAGCAAGCCGGAGTCAAGTGTCAAAGCCAAGGGCAAAGTAAACACCAAAAAGACTTCTTCCAGCTCTTTGATCATTCAAGGTAGCTAATGCAGTCGCTATTGCCACGCCCACTCTCGCTTTCAACCACCGCCGCCCATATTCTCAGTTGATTTTGCATGCATAATTTGCACAGGCAGGTGTAAAAATATGCAGGCATTACACTTTGATAAAATATGCAACTTAAATAAGTCGTCGGAAATAAAAACGAAATGCGATTTGCATAAGCCTCGTTTGTTGGATGCTGCCCCCCACCCTCCCCCCTATATATATCCCATAGTTGAGCACCAGTTGGAGCGGCAAATGGAATGGGAATTGGACCACCCAGAACCGAATCAAACATCCGACCTTAATCCCATCACGGCGCAGTGATATACATATATATTTTATCTGCGCTGCGCCTAATTGAATTTCAATCGATGGTCCACCTGGCGGCTAAGAGGATGTAAACGGTTGCCCGCACTTACCAATAATATGCACGATATGCCGAACGGATATGCCCACAGAGTATCCGGTGATGAATTAACATAAGCGATGAAGAGTCCGTCGCTGCAGATTTTGGCCAGCAGCAGTCCGCCCGCCCGGTAGAGCAAACCGAATCTGGAATCGGGAATACATTAAATTAGACGCAAGTGCAGATGCCATCATGGCATTGTGGCTTCGTTTTCGTTTTCGGATTTCGTTTTTTCTTATCAGATTAGCCAGTGACAGGAAAATGGTTCACAAAGAGACCAAGTCATTAAAATCAAAGTGTTTCCCCCGAAGCCATATCTTCCATTCCCGTTTTCAGCATTTTATTGTCGAATGACTTACCGCCTGCGCAGAGCCAGATTGAATTTATCCAACGGATGCGTATGCACAGTGCGATTCTTATGCCACAGCCACAAAAGTTTCTTCATTAAAATGGCAAACAGCGCCAGGAAGAGCAGAATGAAGAGCAGATCGATGCAGACGAACAGGACGAAGCTGAGTGCTGGCTTTGGCACTGTCGAAGCGTCACCCAGACCGGAAGTCAAAGGCGCAGTTAGCGCAAATGCGGAAGTGGAGGTACTGCCCCTGCTCCGCCAAGAGACTCCCAACTGCTGCTGATGCTGCTGCTGCTGCTGCTGCTGCTCCAGACCAAAGCCACTGGTAGCTGCAGTGATTGATGACGTTGACGTGGCCACATCATCGACCGATGACAATGACTCTTTCTCTGCTGGCAAAGTCGTTCCATTGCCCAGCTGCAGTGCCTCCGACTCGAGCAGTAAATTATCGCCGTTAAGCAGCGAGTGGGCCGAGTACTCCGACTCCTCCGCTTCTGCCGGTCTGCCGAGGGCGGCGGCGGCGGTATCCGGGGAGGCGACTGCACCCGTCCAAAGGACCTCCAGCCACCAGTGCGTTGGCCAGCGGCCAATGATGCTGCAGATTAGGGGAGCGGCCACCGCAAACAGGAGCGGCAGTAGCCAACTGATGCCGATGGCGCCTCGCATTCCCGCCGCCGACGAACTGGGCGATGGGCGGCGCTGGACAATGGAGGACGTGGTGGCCCCCAGCGGCGACTGAGCCCGAATCTGCGTAATGTTGCTCAGGCTCTCCAGTTCCCGATCCCGCTCCCGCTCCCGCTCTCGCTCCCCTCCTCCTTCGAGGCGTCGCTTGGTGGGCGTGGTCGGCCTGCCGCCAATCTGCAGATACTTCTTGGGCATCAGCTCCGTGTGGATGGCCAGGGCAATCGCAATCAGCGTCGAGATGCCCAGCAACAAGAGTGATGCTAGCGATGTGCTAATGATGCCGTGCCAGCTCTGCAAGAGAGGAAATTATGAACGGCCGTTAATAAGGAAATGGAGTGCTTTGACGGCTGAGCTGCAACATCGTTATTTTTAATTAAATATAAAAAGTTGTCATCTTGCCGCATCAGCAGCAGCAGCAGTAGCAGCCGCAGTAGCAACCGCAGCAACATCCAGCCAACGAAGCCATTTGGTGGGTATTTTCAGCCCCCAAACCCTAATGGTCAGCATTTTGGCATAACTTTTTTATTACACTTTTACCGCGCTTCGGTGACTGGACATTGGCTATAAGAAAGCTGTAAACAATTTGCACAACATTATTTTCTGGACACGGTTTTCATAACCAATTAGGAACCCAAGTATGGCGTAATGAACATGCATCTTAGGTTGCATTATCAAATATCTTATGGCTAATTGGTTTTCGGGCTTACATAGGGGATATCTAATTAAGGAAAGTTATTTGCTGCAGATGTGCATTTCGTAATTAAAACTTCAATGTGTATTGAATTTATGGAAAGTTTCAAATTCCTTATTTTTGATGTATTTGCTGGGCCAATTTTGTATACTTAATATATAAACTTAACAAAGTTGGTTAACACACAAGCTTAAAGTTATGACTCAACTCATCATCTTCAGTAGCCTTCGGGGCCAAATGTGAGAAAAACATTTTGTCAACTTTTAAATTTTCAATTTACAATACGAAAACGAATACGAATACGAATACGAATATTTCCATCCCGTCAGTTTGCCGCGGAAAATTATGAGTTAAGTGCGCTTAAAAGCTTTCGCCTTTCACATGTTCTGATGCAGTTGAGGGCGGGCGTACGCGTCGTATGCGTAATTTATGTTTTCTTATTTATTTATTGTTTTTTTTTCATTCCGTTTAACTGTCGTGCTGAAATTGTATTTTATTTATGCCCGCAAATATATGCAATAAGTAAAATGAATATTTTAATTGTATTTATTGTGGCATGACGTGGGCGTGTGTGTGTGTGTGTGGGCGTGGTCGGTGGTCGGTGGTCTGATGGTCTGGTGGCTGCGGTTGACGTCCGTCGCCAGTGGCAGATGCGTCTTCGTTTGGTCCTGCTCCTGGGACACGTGTTTCAAACCATAAAATTTGCATGTGTTCACATGTTCGGTTGTGTGGTACTTTTTAATAAAGTTGCCCCGAACGCGTGTGCGCGCAATTAATGTGCAATAATAATAATAATAATAATTGTATGTGTGTGTGTGCGTTGTGTGCGCTTGTTTGCGTTGTGTTATTAAGACAAAGTTTCCCTCTGGCGAAACGTCATGAAATGCGCATTGTGCAACTCACCGCCCCGACGTAAGTTGCTCATTAACTTGGCCAACAGAGGAGAGTACGCATTGTCTCCAGTGCCGGGGGCCAGCCTATGCCTATGCCAGGTTTGTTTTATTTATCAACAGCAAAGCTCTCTACGTCCTCTAGCACAAACGTTCATTATTCACAAATTCCTCCACTGCAATCCTTTGAGACGCAACCCGTAGTGCGTGAGGCAAAAATGTCGATGCAGATAGCGAAACATACGCGCACCGCTCCTCCAATTGTGGCGTCCACGGTCGAGCTCACAGGCATCTTGGTGCCCGGGCCATCAGCATCATCGTTTGCCTTTGTCAGCATTTCGAGAATTTGAGTTCTCCCAAGAGCTGCACGGCGAGAAATTATCCAATCTAATCCGGTTGCCCAATACATGCGGTGCTACGATGTCATCATAAAATCATTTGAGGCTTATGCTCTAGAGAAAACGATGAAAATTTCTCTACTCGTTCAAAAACCAATCACTTGCTCTTAACAAAATTCTCTAGAGATTTAAACACACATTTCTCTCACCATCTTAAGTTTAAGATCCGAGAGAAAATAAAGTCTGCAAAGAATTCAGCATGTCTATGTTTTTGGGGTCTGTGCGTTGGCTTCAAAGTTTATCACTCATACGTACTGTTGCCTTTGATCAAAACTTAATTTTCATCAAGATGGCGTAGACTAATTTCACCTTTTCTCCTTATATGGACAACTATTTCAGCAAGATCAACAGACTGACAATGCTAGAAATGGAGATAGATTTATTTTCATAAAATTCCAGCTGGCTTATGAGTCAAATGAGTTATTGAGACCATTGCGACATGTAATATAATATTTTTTGGTTTTCAAATACATTTTTTGTGCACCAAAAACTATTATATTTATTGGTCAGAGTTCGGTTTATGGCTTTATATTTTTGGGGATACAATTTGCTTGGACCTTAGAAAATAATCGTTACTGCAAAAAATTGTAAATCTATACTTCAGGAAAATGGTCTCTATAAATACACATGGCAACATAAATTGTTTAAAGGTTTTGGACTAATGTTGCTCCTACTTTAGAACTAATTTTCATAAACTCTACGCTTATAGGAATTAAGCATAGATTGTCGATATAAAGTAAAATCTTTTCATATGTTCTTAGCTGTGGGAAAGTTCAGGCAACAGGCCAGACTTCTCTTTAAGAGCCCAATAAAAACCAATCCTTTGGTAGTACAGAATTTCAATGGGAAATTTTCATGCTGGATTACCATGCTTGGCTTATGTTTTGATTATCGTTTATTGCCAAAAGCTCTATGTGAAACTGTGTTATGCCTCTACCCAAATGTGTTTTTCCAAGTGTGTCCCCTTTTTTCATTTTCATTTTCAGTTTCCCTTGCCCAAACCTTTCCATATTGCGTCCTGGCATCCTCGTATCCTCGCATCCTCATCCTCTGACGCATCTTTATTTGCAAGTGCCCGCGCCTTTGTCGTCTCCTTGCTCGTTGTCGTACACAATGTTTTATTTGTTTTTCATTCGTTTATTGAGCCGCTGCTGCCGCTGCGGACCAGTTTATTACTAATTCAAAAATGTTATTTCTTGTTAGAGCTTTGCAGTTACTTCTTTTGCGCCGGGCGTTCCACGCACCCCCGGGGATTAGGCATCGCAACTTTATTCGCTTATGCTTTTTTCGTTTCACGTTTATAATTTAGACGGCTTGCGGGTGCTTTGGGGACCTCGACATCCCCATCCCCATCCCCGTTCTCGGATCCTTGGCCAATGGGTTCAGTATATAGTATATAGTATTTCTACAGCGCGCTCGGGTTAGAGTCTACCCCATTAGCATTTCCCCACTTCAAACGTCTGAGAGTGTGCGTTTATAAATATTAATTTCGATTCCAGTTGCCTCGTAGCCTCCACCACCTGCCCCACTCCTCCTCCGCCTCCGCCTCCGTCTCATCCTTCGAGCCGGCGTCGTGCATTGTTGACTTTTAATTTCCATCCAAGGAGGTCGACGCCAACAGGTTAGGGAATTGTTTTCCATGAATTTTCCGTTTGGCTGCCACGAAAACTAAATGTAAATTATTTGCTTTGTTGTCCACCGACCTCACGAAATTCCGACATTCTTGGTATGGTATGGTATGGTATGGTATGGTATGGTTGGGTATGGTAACGACTTGCAGACGACACGCTAATTTGTTTTGATGATGATTACAGATTTTTGGCTCGGCCGTGATTGTTATTATTTGAAAAGTCTCGAATAAGACTCGTGATGGGAAATTGGTGATTGCCGGAGATTGCAGACACCGCAAATAATTACAACTTAAGGGTTTTTGCCCTGCTCTGCTAGTTTAAACCGATGGTATTTCCCATACCCACTCAAAGTGGGTGTGTGAAACTCGTTTGTGCTTCGATTGCCCTGCTCCTTTATTTTTTTCGTTGGTGAGAAACCAAGGGATTCTCATTCTGTTTCTGATTTCGATTCCGCACGCCCGCGCGCCTTATATCATGCAACACTTTTTGTTATTACTTTTCAGGTCCGCCTCCTCTGCTGCTCGGCTGCAGCTGTATGTTTGGATTTGGGTTTTCGGTTTTCGGTTCCGGGCTGCCTTGCTTTCAGCTTGGCTTTCCTCCGTTTTACTTGTTTATTTATTTTGGCGTAATTAAATTTCACGCTTTGGTTCCCTTTTTTTTCCATGCTCCCAGTGCAGCCTCTCAAAGGCGTTGTTTTAAAGCGCCGCATCGCACTAGCGCATTTAACTGCACCAAAGCATGCACATCGCATTCAAAAATGTAGTGGCTAAATAGCCTTACATGCCATTTTTTTTTTATTTTTTTTTTTTAATAAAGCTTGGTTTCCCTGCTTAAATTGCTAATTATTAATTCATTTTAAGAAGCAGTATTTTATACTTTTATCCAATTGAGAGTCTTTGATTATTTCATTCACATACATTCACATGAAAATTGCATCATATGCTCTAATGCTATAAACTTACACATGAAGGCTTACAAAATATATTTGTCATGAAATTTGCATCATATATTCTAATTGAAGTGAAGACTAAGAAGAACTTTTAATAAAAAGCGTACAAAGGGAATATAGTTTCAGCAATTAAGAAATAATGAAAAAGGCTAACTTTAAATGATGTAACAAGTACATTTTGGATTAAGTAAAAATATATGGTTTTTATCATGTAGCATACGCCATTTTCGCCATTTCAATTATACACATTATGTCATGGTCTTGCCAAAATCAATTTTAAGCTTTCACATGGATTAGTTTTAAAACTTGAAACAATAGTGCTACCAATAATGGTTGAAGTGCTTTTAAAAATAATATGAATACTAAGCAGATGAACTTTTCCTCTTTAATTGAATGATGATGTTAGATGTTCAATATGTCATCCCAGCCTTAAGAATTAAGTGTTAAGTCTTTCCATAGAAAAATCTCTGCGTTTAAAGTTGTTTCTTAAGTACATACATAGATTCTAGTCATGTCAATGGAATACAAGATAGAATTCAATTTGTATTCGTCGAAGCAGCATTGCTATTCCCCCCCAAAATATTATTATTATTATTTGTTTTTGCGGACAACTCACCAGCGGCAGCATTTTCATGAATCCCAGCAAGTAGATGAGCATCACACTCGACGTGGACACGCAGAACTGCATCTTGAGGAACGTGACGGCGCACTTGCGATTGCACCAGATGGGCACCAGGATGAGGAGGGCGGATCCGCACTGGAGGAGGCAGCAGGCGCAGCTGGCGATCACGAAGATGGGGCGCCGGGGGGCGTTTGCCGGGGGGGACTGCAAACGGAATCGACCAGAGGCCGAAAACAATTAGCAATTCAAACTAGCAGCGAAACGAAACAAAACAAAACGAAAGCTAAATGGGCCAAAATGCTGTTTGCCTTAGCAGGCTGCCGCCAGCAATCGGACGAATTCAAATTTGGTCAGGGATGCAGCCTAAACATCTCAAACTTTTTTGGTGTACTTTAAAATAAATTTCAAATTTAATTAAAGTTTGTAGATTATTATAAGACTGTATTTGAAAGCTGAAACGGCTTATAAAAATTTAACATTTTTCGAACGCATGGTTTTGTTGTGTTATTTTAAATATTTGATTGGCACCAACTGATTGATTTTATTAGGGCTAATATTTTAACTGAAAAAAGGCACTTTTATTTTTTGCCCAGAATAAATTGATTAAAAATATAAAAAATTATATTTTATGTCTATAAAATAACGTAAGCCACCAAAGTATAGGTTGTGAGAGTCAAAAATTTATTATATAAAGCCCAACTTAATAAATTTTAATTAATTTAAGTTACTTTTGCTTTTTTCATATTATAGCCATCGAAAAACAGATGTTGGCGGCAAATGCTGACGAGTAAAATAATCAAAAATAAATACTTTATAACTTTAAGCTTTAAGACACTGAAGTTCAGGTTGTGACAGTAAAAACTGTATTATCTAAAGCCTAACTAAATAATTTTAAATTTTAATAATTTATTATATAATTCCAGCGATAAAAAGATGATGCCAGCAAATGCTGACGAAAAATATAGTCAACACGGGACTTAAAACCAAACTACTCGTGATATTTGATCGATGTGCATCCCTGACTTTAAGTATTTTCGCTGTGACTGAATGCAGCCAGCACAGTACAGAATCTAAGCTCGGAAAAAAGCGAGTGCATTTGGAGCAAGTTCATGGCAGCAAAGGCCAAGTTGTTGATTGCGAGCCAGGGAAGCGGAAATGCGGACGCTGAAGCTAAAGCTGCACAAAAAGGGAACCGGGCTGGGCTTCCCAGGTTGGGGCCACTAAATGGCAGCTCCTAAAAGTGCCATAAATCAAAAGGGGGCTTTCCACTTTAGTACACGTGAATGGCATGAATTGGGTGGCCGAATGGCCGAATGGCCGAGTGGCCTTGACGTCCTTGGTGACCCCGGTGAAACTGGCTTACATTCGGCTGGCGCTTGGTTAGCATGACCACGTAGGTTCCGGACAGCGGGCAGATGCAGCGCGTGATGTTGGCCATCAGGTGCTTGGTGATGCACAGATCCGATCGCCAGGTGGAGTCGAAGGAGGCCTTATAGTCGTGACTGCGCGGGAAATGGTCGATTAAGAACTGAGTTAACTTCTGGATGGGTCATCCTCGCTTACCCACAAACGGCCACCCAATCGCCCGTCTTGGGGACGCTCTCGTGCTGAAAAATAATCTCCACATGACCAGCCTCGAAGGGCAAATCGAGGGGCTCGCGGAAGTTGTCGTTGGAGCGATTTGACTGGAACAGCCAGGTCTGGATGATCCGCGACGCCAGCACGTAGTCCGAGTCCCGGGGATCACTATTCAATGAAAATGAGATAGAACAGGAGTTTTCAATTTATTAAGCCTTAACATCAAAATTAATTTTAAGGAGAACTCCAAATTACTCGGTGTGAAGACAACCATTTTTTTTGGACATATAAATCATTTCCTTAAATTAAATATAAAAGTAATGGTGTATTTAATAAGGGCACACGTGGTCTTTAATTAAAGTTTACGACATTTCAAGTTTAATTACATTTCATTAAGGGAAAAACTAGTCCATAGTTTCTTGACTTGTAGATATTTTTGTATTGAGTGCATTTGTCCAGATAAAAAGGTTCTTAAAGTAAGTTCTTATAGTAAGTAACAGAAAAAAGAAAAACATTTAAAAGGTAATTAAACATATATGATTTATTCAATATAATTTAGTAATTGTATAATTTATATAAAATATTTGATAAACCAATTAAAGTATTATAAATAATACCTTTAATCCTTTTTTTTCCTAATATTAATTATATGTCATTTTATGTCATTAGAGTACGATTTAATAAATAAATCAATCACAGACAGAACGTCTGTTTTCTTTTTCCGCTACAACTTTCTTAAGCTTCTGAAATTATATGCAATTCCTACTATCTGTCCCATTTTTTGTGCAATAATCAAGATTTGATAACAACTGTGTTGGCATTTCATGTACCCCGGCAAGCATACTTTTCCCCATCTCATTTTTTTCCTCGCCTTTGCTGGCAGCTGCATATTTGCATTTTGTTTACAGTTGGGGAATTACACTCGAAGCTGTGGTATTGTTGCTAGTGTTTCCCAGCTGGCTGTAATACGCTTAAGCCAAGGAGCCATCTCGGCACAAGATGCCACCAGCCAGAGGAGGCGAAGAGTGACGGCAGTTGGCATTACACACATTTGAGGACCAAGCAAACATGGCTTACGAATTGTACATTGGTGGCCATAAGCCGGGACTTAGCCAAGACAACTTTCTTGGGCTGGTTGCCTTAAATCGGGGAATTAAACATGTGCAGTGGCGCTAATCTTTAACTCTTCCCAACGGATCGCCTCTATTTACCATTTACGCTTTAGTTTAAAAAAAACTTTGTTGAACTTTAACTAGAACGCAATCGGTAACTAATTAGCAATTTCAACTTTTTCAACTCACCTGCCGCGCGTGTAGTAGGTCTTGGGGAGGAAACTTTTGAGGTTCTTGTAGGATATGACCGAGGCGAATATGGTTGAGTTGGCCATGATGTGCAGCAGTCGCGTAGAGAGGCCAATGTCCATGTAGAGCTGGTCCGAGAACAAATCCTCGCTAGAAGGGAAGGACAAAAAGGCAGGGTAAGTGCATGAGCCACCGTAAATCAGGCAAATTGTAGTCGCCTGCACTTAGGGCACTTAATTAGCTAAATTAGACACTTGCAAGCCGGCAGGCAGGCAGGCTGAGGTGAGGGCCAGATGGAAATACCTGTCCGGAAACGACAAGGTCTCGGCGGACCTCCATCTTGGGTGCAAGCGCTCCACTTTTATGGCCCATTCTTCATGCCACGACCTCCTCGCCTGCTTTTTATGCATTTCTTATTTATGCTTGCTCATAAAATAAATTTTCCATTAAGAGTCCTGACAGAGGGGGTGTGGGTGGTAAATCGTTCTCCTTCCTCGCATATATTAATAAAGGGGCCGTAAAACGAAGTTTACTGTTTACTTGCGCTGCAAATTTGCATTTCGTCCCATCCGTAATTAGAAATTATAGCCAGCTCTGCTGGCTGGGAAATCAGTAGTGTGTCTGATTTCATTTAGGGGCCATTTGTCTGTTTGTTTGTTTGCGACTGCAACTCACCCGTAAATGCGCAAATTAAACGGCAGCGTTTTCACCGACGTCATGTAGATGCGCAGCGAATTGAGTCGGTCCAGCGACAGTGTGTCCTCATCGACTGTCAGTATGCTGGCGGCTCCGGGTCCATGTCCTCCCGCTCCTCCCACTCCTCCTGCTCCGCCAGCTCGAGTTGCCTGCAGGCTGCTGCCGGCAGGATCCGCGGAAACCTCGCCCGCTGTGACCCCTGACCCGCTGCCATTGCCATCGTCGCCGCGGGTCGAAATGTCACCTGTCGCCGGCGCCGAGGCGGGCTGACTACTGCCGCTCGTCGAGGTGGCCAACTGGGAGGCCGCGATGGTCTCGCGGTTCAGCGCCGCCGATTGCGTTAGCTGCTGCAGCTTTTTAATTTGCTGAAGGGGGAAAAAGAAATAAGAGAAGAGCCAAACGCACGGCGGTTAAATAATGGCTTTCGATTTTGTCCGATTGTGTCACCCATGTCCACAACACCCAGAGTGAAAATCCAGGTAAATTCAAATATTTTCACTTTGAAATAAATATTTTCGGTAGACAGGGGTGTTGAATTTAAATCAAAGCGTGTTTTTTATTAGTATTTTAAAGTATCGAAAAATTATGTTTAAAATTTAAAAAAAAAAATGAAAACTACAATATTCCTATTGGATGTAAAAAGTTCAGGTTGCAAAGAGATTTGTATGTACAAAATTCGGACTGGCTTACGTGTCGAATGAGTAATTATTTTGGTAACATTAAGACCATAAATGGAGCAAGCAAATGTACTTAGAAACTTTAAAACAAAAATACAGTTTGAGAGTATTTTTTGGTTTCATTTTAAGATAAGTTACCTAAACTTTTTTGTTAGCCTGTAAGCTACAGTCTCTGTCTGTTATAATAACTGTTCAAATTAAAAAGGATTTTTATGCGAACCTTTTTTTATATTATAAAACACTTTGAGGTAATAACAGTAATTTACTAATACATAAGTAAAATGTAATGACCAAAAAGTGGCTTAAAAAATAAAGTCTGTCAATACAATTTAAACTGTCGAATTGAATTGATTTTGAGTAAATAGCAGTATAAAATTTTTTCTTTAATATTTATCTGGGCACGTGAAATACGATTCGAGCTACAATGAGAGCTGAAATAAATACTAAATTTATATTAAGCTAATTTTATGACTTTAAATTGAGCAGACAAAATATCATCTTTAAAATGACTTTTTGTATAAAAAATAATAGCTATAAAACAAAACTCTCCACTTAAATTTAATGCAAATACCTCATGGACCTTGTGTGTTTGAACTTGCCTAAAAAATCAAATTAAAACCACTCCTGAGGTAAAAATATTAATAACTTTTGCCTTAGTCAAACTCAAGTTTTCCATTAAAACGAAGATTTGTATTTGTTTATTTGTCCCCGAAGCAAAGAGCTATTTTTGCAAGTGTGGCTGAAACTCGAGAGTTTGTCTGCGTTTCAATATGAGGGAAAGGTACCACAGATAAGACCCCAGCATATGCCATGTTTATATTTACCCGACCTCAGCCATCCTCCATCCTCCGCACAATCGAGCCAACAATCGGATAAAGTCCGGCGATGAACTTTGGCCGAAATCAATGCCACAAGGAAGGAAGGCGGAATGGGAATGGGAATTGGAATGGGAATCATGCCGCTGGCCATGTGGCATATTTTCTGGATGCCAACGAGAGCACAAAAGCCATAGAAAGCGCAGTCACTGAACCCGGGCATAAAAATCATAAATTGTTACGTTCTCGAGTGCAGTTACAAAGCCATAAAGCGGGGCCAATAAGCAGGGGCCCAACTACAACGTTCGATGTTCGCAATTTGTAATGCGAAAGCCATTGCCATTACAGCAGCTCCACATTTCTCTTCGAACTCCGCAATTTATAATGCAAAGTCCGGCACAGCTTTTTTTGGTAAATAGAAAGGAGAGTCAAGGAGTGGAGTCCGGAATTTCTGTTACAAATCAAAATCAAAACAACATCGGACTCAACGCATTCGGATTTTTACATAAGATACAAACATACTGCTGCATAAATGTTTTTTGGGGCAACTAATCGAAAGCGAAAACAATTCCAATTGGAAAAGTTTTGCGTAATGGAACTTTTCTGAACAAAATCCCAAAACTTCGGCATCATCAGAGAGCATTAGGCTTTGCCGCTGTATGTATGAGTGCCACGCCCCCGATTACGACCACGCCCTCGACCCGGTGCCTATTCAAATGTGTGGCATTCGTATGATTTCTTTAAAAGGCGCTGAAAAGAAAAGATCTCGAAAAGGGAAAGGACAGAGAGATGTGAAGAATGACTGCAAAAAAGTTTTCCATGTGCAAATTTCACTTGACTTTCGACCTAGCCACGTTTGGCAGTTTACCGGCAAATCACCGCCCCCCCCCCGTCCGCCGAATAAAGGGGCGTGGTCGTGGCCATGTGTGAGCAAAAGTTTTCGCCCCGAACTGCGAAGTTGAGCCGTGACTTAGGGTCACGTTTGCAGCGAATACTTTTCGGCTAAGTGATTCGTCGTGATTTGATTTGAATGGGAAGCGCTTTTCGGCCCACTTTCTACCTTCTCGTGCGATTGAAACTGGCAGCCCAACTGTACTCGAAAGTGGGTCAGTTGACTTCGCTGGTCAATACACCAACTTATGCAAATCCCAGTCTGCTGCTCGCACAAGTGTTTTAATCAACTTTTCGGTTTCGTTCGCATTGTGAACATCCAAAAATGAGCAGTTTCCATCCGGAAAAACTTTTTCAATTGCCAATCCCACAGACCGCAAATGGAGGCTTGCATTGACATCCAGTCCACTGGGCGTGAATAAAAATTGGTTTTAAGCAAATGAAATACTATCATACAAATTTCCATTCTGGATTATTATTATCTATCAACATGTGGCAATTTATTTGCGAAATGCTTTCGGTTGAATTAAGTGGCTTAATGTGTGTGTGGCACTGGGTGCAACTCAACTCAACTTGAAGTTTTGAAACTTTTCAATTTTCGCTTTGGGCCATCGAATGGCCTTGGCGAACGGTTGATTACTTTCACGGATTTTCTCGGACCGCCGCGATGCACTAATTAAACTTGATTGCGCGCAGAAAATTCGATAAACTTGCCGGGGATTCGGCTCACTCCATTAAACTTTTCGCTCAGTCAATAAAAACGATGCGAACTATTTGCACAACTTCAGGAAAAGTTCGGCGAATGCCAACGCTTTTTAATCGACCCAATTATGCTGCCAAGTTTTTCCGACTGCGTCAGCTAATAAAAATTTAACATAAATTGTTCTTTCCGAAACGACTTTCTGGCTTTCGGCTCACATGGCGCATTATATTGAAATGCCATAGCTCAGCCGAACCCTGGACAAACTAAATTAATTTGAAGGCATTAAAAACTTCTTCCATGCTCTTCCGGTAGCTGTGTGCTAAGCAAACAGATCCCGCGAAAGGCGAAAAACTTGTTCAGTTCGCTCGTAAAAGATGAATATTAAGGAATAGCTTATCCCTCCGCGGATAAGTGAGTCCGTTGGCTAATAGATTATGCTGGAGGTGTTGAAGGTGTCCTTGGGGAGGGGGAGTGGCAAACAAACTCGGCATCCAAAAGGAGCTTGCCAATTATCCTCACTTCTTGACAGGTCCATTGAGCGGGGGCGCCATATTCAAACAGTTGCAATCAACACTCTCATAAATTTGCATACCAAAATTTCAGCCTTATCCTGCCTTTCATTCATTCGCTCTTTCTTTCTTTCACTTTTATGCCGCACTTGGCGTACGCAAAAATTTGCCCACGGAATAAAACATGAGACGCGACGACACAGCCTTGTCCTCGGCTCTTGAAATCCTCAGTTGAGCCGGAAACAATGGAAACCACAATCTCAACCGGGAGATACACACTTCCTCCCACCCTCCATCCATCCAGCTGAAATGAAAAAAAAATAAGGAAACGCACTTTTCAGCGACGTTTCGAGACCGTAGATTGGCCAAAAGTGTCTGCCTTTTTACCAGGTGATAAGGAAGTGGTTATCCTTATTGTCCTGCGACAGGCAGGAGAAGAGGGTCGCGGGCAAATTGTTTGATTGCCCCTCATTAGCAGCACCTTTTCGCAAGGAAACAGAGGTGGTCCTTCTCCATTAGCTTTTCTGCTAAATGGAGCGTAAATAGGCTTTCAGTAGTGGGTCTATAATTTGGCATGCTTGAGTTTTAATCTTCGAGCGGGAAGTAGCAATTATCGCTGCAGTAAAATCGGCACGTGGAGCACGAACTTGTCGGGCCAGGAAATCACATAATTCACCACTCACAGGACACCGGAAACAGTGGGAAAACCACAGACAAACCCGAAAAATGCACAAGCTCATGCATATCGAAAAAGGTATTCATTACCAGGCGGCAGGCTCATCAATTCACCGGCTGCTTTGGAAATCCGAGCACGGATTGGGGCAAACAAATGTACGTATGCAAATTGCCACCATTCAACCACCCAGTAGTGTAGTTACAGGCCAACTACAAGCTAAATAAAAGCTGGCAAATGCCCACCTTTGCCCCAGTTTGCAATCGATGGCAACAAGAGTGAGTGTGTGTTTCTATATTTTTTTTGGGCATGATAAATCCCCAAATAGGGTCGGAAAACCCGTCTGGCAAATATTGAATATGGCTGCAGGGTATAAATTATGGCGCCCAACGGGAGCACACTTCCCATAACTTATGCGCCATTGCAGGCAAAGCATCCTAGTATCCCTTACACTTACACCAGCACTTACCTGTTGACTGTTCAGGGATTGGGAATTCTGCATGACTTTATCCAGGATGCGCAGTATTATCTCCGCGGCCATCTCGCGCTCCAGTTGTGTGCCTTTCAATTGCAGGTAGGTGTCGAGCTGTGAAGTGGCCAAGGAAACAGACTTGAGACAACATAATATAATACAAGAGCCGATTTCATCTTGCCATCCCATCCTGCCAGCCCGTTTAAGGGCATAACGGCAGGTACTCCAAAGGGCTCTCACTGCAATTCGTTAGCCGGCAAATTTGTGTGCGCATTAAAATGAAAAATTGTTGCTAGGCTACCCCAAAAGGCGATGGAGACAGAGGGGGGAGCAGTAACAGAATCAGGAACAGGAACAGGAACTTTTCTTTGACTGCAGTTAGGCAACCGAAAATTGTGTGAAAAATGGCAAGCCGCCCGGCTCAGCAGCTTTTGCATTTATTTGCGTGTAAAAATAGTAAAATAGTTGCCTCGTCCTCTCAAGAGCCCGGCATCCCAACCAGGTGAAGCTTAAGTGTGTTAAGGGTTTTGCGAACAGAACGGACAAATTCCGCAGCCCGAAGTTCGAGGTCTGCGGCAATAAGATATTACGCCGCAAAGGGAATCGCAATTCCGATTTTGATTAGGCCAATTTAACCAAATCTGTCACATTTCGGAAATGTTATTGCCGTCCCCTTGGTGGTTTTTACGTTTGTACCCTGGCTGGGGATAATTTGGATTCCAACAGAGGTTTCTCAATCGGTTGAGAAGGCATTTTGAACTTTTTGAACTTATTGAAAATATATATAATTTAAGGGAGTAGCTCTGAGTGATTCTCTGTTACAATCTGTTAGTGGTTATCCTGTCTTTATACTGTCCTTTAATATGGTTAATTTCTTTGAAACTGCATGGTTTTTGATTTATATATATTAACAATGGCATTGTTAAGTTGTCTAAACTAACTCCAAATGTTTCATAAAAATAAGGAAATAATTTGTTTTTGATTAGCTTCTATACTTGTATATAAAATACAGCATTGCTTTTTAAATTTTATCTATAGATTTGTTGTCTAGACTGAAGCTAAAGGAGATTTCTTAAATCTTGTTGTTGTGCCGTACTGCTTTTTATTTTTGTAAGGATATACGCTTTCTTTAAGCTTTAATAACGTACTTATTGTTGGTTTTGAAATCCCTGAGATTGCCGATTGAAAATCTTGTTTTCAGCTTGTTTACGGCATTTCTTTTTTATGGCTGACAAGTGTACAAGCTTTCAAAACCAACTGAGTTTAGCCAGAATCAGATGAATGGCCTCCTAAGCTTCGCCTTCCGAAGTCACCCTTTCATTGCCCCAAATGGGGATTGGGGAATCCCCAGCAGCTCACCTCGTGCAGCATGTCGATGAGGAAGCTGGCCTCGCCGGGCAGAAAACTGTGCCGCCGCTGCAGGGTGAAGTCGAAGCAGGCCTTCAGGATGTTGGAGGAGTTCGTCTGCTGGAAGCCGGCACTCAGGGCCAGGAAGCGGTTGTAGATGAGCAGCAGTTCGTCCCTGACGCAGCCGGAGAAGTCGGGCAGCAGCCAGGTGGAGTTGCCCGTGTCCCGCTGCTCGCAGATGCGGCGCAGGTGACCCTCAAAGCCCCGCGGACAGTCGGTGATGATGGGCGCTCCGGGGGCGCTGGTGGGCCAGTGGATGCCGTACGTGGACTCCGCCTGACACACGTGCGCCGCGTTCCGCTCGATCACGTTGATGTAGACGCTGCGGGACACCGGCCGCACACTGTTGGACACCAGACAGGCGTACTCCGCCGACTTCTGGATGTTGTTGATCTTCAGGATGCTGCCGTCGGGGTACAGGTCCTCCCACATCGCCGTTCCCGCGTCCGACTGGAAGAGCACCCCGTTGCGGGTCCAGCTGTAGCCGAGCTGGGCGTAGCGCTTGATGTCGTCGTTGCCGGGTGACAGGCACCGCACCCGCAGCGAATCCCCCCGCTGCAGTGTCACACTCGCCGGATCCACGCGTAGACGGGGCGGGGACTTGATGTGGATGTGAAGGGAGCGGCACTGCTCCACGCCCCAGTCGGTGACCTTCAAGAGGAGGAGAAGAACGGGAGTCGGTGGTCAGTGGTCAGTGGGGCTCATTAGACAACGTCCAGTCAAAGAAACTGGCCACAAGGAACGTCTGTCAGTGGCACTGCGGAATGCCATGGCTTTTGATTACTCATATCAAAACAGATACACAGTGGTGGTCCGAGAGTCAAGAATTATCAAATCGTAACTAATTCATAACTAATAAATCATAAGCAATGTCATAATAAGGTACTCCTATAATCGTAAAAAGGGTATTGAATGCAATTGACTTAAACTGAACATTTGAAAACGCAAACTTAGAAACAAATCATATGTTTTAAAAAACAATATTAAAGAATAAATTCCATTTAAAAACGAAAAATGTTTAAAAATGGATAGAAATGCCTAAATAATGGCATAATATTTATAACCAACCATTCATTCGATATTGTTAACGATACCATATTCATTTGTCTATCCATATTGCAAATTGTGTATTAAATGAAATTGAGTTAAACATTTAGTTTTACTGATTAAAAAATCGAAAATTTAAAAATATGACCTTCTAGGTATAGGTATAAGTTTTATTCTTGTACCGTTAGATATATATAAAAAATATAAAAAATATATATATATATAAATATAAAGAAGAATGTATGATTACATTTTTTTTTACAGTAAATCGTTATTTTAAATACATAGACCCAAACTGAAATTATAGGATATAAAAAAAAAGTAATGTTTAGCTTTGGTGTAAATTTCCACTCTCTTACTATCTTTTGACAAAGAATCAATGTCGGAAAACTAGTTTTAAAACAAAGACTAACAAGCTTAGTTTAATGTAGAAACAATAACTGAATGATTTTTAATTTCCAAGTCTGCCATATAATACAATGCTTGATATCATTGATATGGTAATTTAGCCACAAATAATAACATACATACAATATAAATTTGGAGCCACTGGTGCGACCCCAGCTGTACGTGCATTGCATTGATATCCCAGCATTGAGGGCGACCAGCCAAACATCAGCAGCCTTGACTGAGAGCAGAACAGAGGACACAGGACACAGGACACAGGGCACACTTCCTGGACAATGGCGATGTCCTTTGCGAGCACGTCGGCATGGGGCAAAAGGGAAACAATTGTGGCCTGCTTGTGCTCGAAGGCTGTCACCCAAGGATTTGTTTAATAGACTTATTTGCTAGTCAGCTAGACTCCATCTTCATTGTGTGCTGATTGGATATGACGAGCCCTGATTTTGCTTGTGCTTGCTGTTTCACTTGGGGC
Source organism: Drosophila elegans (assembly GCF_018152505.1). NCBI lineage: Eukaryota > Metazoa > Arthropoda > Insecta > Diptera > Drosophilidae > Drosophila > Drosophila elegans. Next base: position 3,017,787 of record NW_024546167.1, read on the forward strand.
GATTGAGCAATGCAGTCATAAATCAAACGGCAAATCCCGTTTCGGTCTGCCGTTGAGGCTCGTGTATTAGTTTATGAAATGTAATTTAAAGGCTTAAGTGCCCGAACGGGATTGCAAAATGTATTTGTCGTAACAAAACAGGGCATTGGACTGGGATTATTATTTGCCTTGGCACTCGAACCGTAAGTCAGACGATGTCCAGGCAATCCTTCGCCGCTTCTAAGGACTCTTGAAGCAACACACGAGCTTGAGCATTTACGACCACTTGCTCGGCCAAGAGGGGATGGCTACTTAAAGCCTTAGTGCAGCCGTGTGGGTTCGAGCCAACCTTTGCATTTATTTATTTCCACGCGGCTGGCGAGCAAACGAATTGTAAACTTGCTTTGTTGATGCTGCCGTTGTTGCACATTCATCCTTAGGGAAGCCAAAGACTTTCCACTCGGAAAAATCATAATTGAATACAATTATAATCGAAAAAGTATAACAACTGAACAAAAATGAGAAGTCAAAACTGTCATAGAAACTAAACTATAAGTACATGAATTTGAATCCTAATAGGGTATGAAAAAATATAAGATTAGTATTAAATTACTACCACGAAAGTATGAAAACAAAAAGAATGTGGTTAAAAAATAGAGCGACTAGAGGGACTACTAAAAAGTATAGTGGTTATATTATTAAAATTAAATTAATACTTATACTTTGATAAACTTTCAGTATTTGTTTTGGGTGTGTTTAAGAATCAAACAAATATTTTATTTCACTTCATATGACTTTCGTTTGTATTTAATTTAATTTAAATAAATTTATTTTTTTGTTTAAATAGCTAGTACAGTTTTTTCAAGTGCAGTGGCTGTCGGTTCATAGAGAAAATCCTAGACGTTGCCACACCGCCAACAATGATGTTGATGATGATGATGATGACGATGATGACGATGATGATGACGATGTTGATGGGCACAAGTCTGCCAGATGTTGAGCAAACTTCCGTTTCAAATTTAAAAAAAAAGAAAGAAATATAAAAGCGATACAACTAACGAGGAGGCGGCGGCCTCATTGTCGCCGCCGTGAAGGTATCGCACTTGTCTGGTTGGGTTTTCCTGCATCCTCGTCTGATATCCATCCTGATATCCCCGGGCACTTGGCCTCAGTCGATCCGGAAATATTTAATAGACAGCGAAACGCTCTTAGTGTAAGCCGAAGGTTAGTTTCTTTTTTTTTATGGCAAGGGCGGCTTTAAATTTGTTTTGCAATCCTCGGAACTGTGAAATGTCCTTTGGCCTTGCAGTGCCATTTACGAGTCTGCAACGTCAACAAATCTTGTCCGGCCACAAAATCCAAATGCCAATTAACTCATTAAGCAGGCACGTTGTTCGACTGCAAAACTTAGCTGCCGAGTGGAGCGTTTTTATGGCCAAATGGCATTTTATTGGCCCGGATAAGTCGCGTCTCATTAACGGGCCAAGTCGTTAAACAACACATTGTGCCCTGGAATGGCTAAACATTTGGCTCGATCAATGGACAACACTCGAACGGAATTAATAGTTCATAAAATAGGTTATTCCGCAGCCAGCAGCATTTATTAGGCTAATGGATATTGACAGCATTGTGGCCTGCAAATCGAACCACGAAAACCAGTTTCTTTTTGTACTTTGATAATTAAAGGACAATGCACAACTCTGACTTGATACCATGGTGGCCTTCATCCACCAGTCTTTTAATCAAGACAACACTTAAGCTCCAGTCGTGCTCTGCCAAATCAGAAGTGGCTTAAGAAGTGGGGCTAATGCAGCCGACTTAAGGACAGCACCGCTCTGGGCCATTGTGCACGTAATGGACCCAAGACGGCCGCGTTCCCCGAGGCAAATGAATTAATTGCAACAAGGCGTATACTTGATATCAATACATAAATAATAAATGCGCAAGGGCACACGCCCCATTAGAAATGTACGATGGTCGCTGTGTGTGTTTCTGTGTGTGTTTCTGTGTGCTTTTGTGTTATGGACATGGACATGCAGTCCCCAACGAATAATGGAGGCGTTCTATTGACTTGGACCTCGAGGCCGTGTTATTGAAAAGGATTCATGCTCTCGAGTTTTCAGCAAACAGACGTGAAACGTGAGCACAATCGACCTTCAGGGACCGAGCAGCTCGAAACTCGAAGCACGAAGCTCTGAGCTCCAGTCCAGCCCTCCTGATTATCGTTCAGTTGTTGCAGCTGCTAAGCATTTCGCACTCCCCCCTGCCATGTCCTTCTTCCTGGCAAGTCCTGCCTTTGATCTGGCTGCGTCATTACGGGCGGAGCAGCGACAATAATAAGTAAGCGGCACGAGGCGCGCCAAAGGCACAAAGCGGCAAAGGCAGCTGGAAAACCGTGCTGGCTCCCCCATAAAGAACTCGACAAAATCCCCTTAGGAGAGCCTCGGACCAGGCACTAAATACAATGGGCCCCGGCCCCCAAGAAACGTGGCGGTGCAACAGATGCTGACGATGCTTTTTGTGGTTGCATTCCATTCCCTATTCCCCTTCCTGGCTACGAAATTAAAGTGCAGGAGCCAGCTTTAATTGCGTCAGAAAGTAAGGCAAACGAATCAGAGTCCATTATGCTAATGCCAAAGTTCAATTGAGTTTGTAACAATTCGGAATTTGATTTATACGCAACAAACGTAAACATTTTATTACAATCTCCCGTGGGCAGGCAATCAAATTACCATTTGATTTATAACTAACTTGGCATCCATGGTCATGTGTCCACGTACTTGGCGGGCGGGCCAACTTTTTTTTTCTGGGCGGAAACTTTTCACGTGTACGTACGGCAGGACTTGGCCTCTTTTACGGGCGGTCCAATATTTTTTACAAGCCATTTGCGTAATATGTTATTACCTAAGCCGTAAAGAAAGGACTTGAACCGGATTGCCGGGGAAGTGAGGGATGGGGAGCCGGGCAGTTTTGGGCCTAATGGTGCGGAACAATTTAAAACTCTTATTTAGTGCCGGCCCCTAAACCGAGAAAGGACTGGCCTAAAGACACACTGGGCCACATTGGGCTTAAAATCGTCTTTGGGGCAGCCGTAAATTCATCCCCGGAAACCGCAGTCAAAAGAATGTTTAATACCATAGATTAAAATATAATTGGCCCCTGAGAAAGACCATTCAAGTGCAATGGTCGGCAGACTCTTCTCCCATCATCACTCCTTTCTAGCTGGCCGTTCTGCCATACTTTAATTAGTCTAATTAAAAGCTACGTTATAGCGAAAATGAAGAACAGGGCCGTGAACAGAACGCAGCAAAGCCAAATGTAATTATGTGGCCTTCATGGGGGTTTCCCAGACGGTTTCCAACACTCGGAATAGCTCTGCACCGCTGCGATATGGCAATTAGACTGATTAGTCAGCTGAAAATATTACGGGGTGTCTGCAAAGGCCTGAAAGTGCCCGGGGAACCGGAATCATTAAAACAAAAAACCAGAGGGCCCAAGTGGCATAACCAGATCATCAGCTTAGATTAACATGGAATTTTTGAATGCTTTGATGTGCATGTGATGGCTTGAACCCATGTTGGCCCAGTTTAAAATTAGATAGAAATTCTAGGAATAATGTTCAGCTGTTGATTGGTTTTCTAAAGAATTTAATCAGTTGCTAACACATAACGACAAAATTAGGCTTTTCAATGGGTTGCTGGTAGTTACTTTTAAATGTGTGTTAATAAAGGAAATTACTTAAAAGTCGCTCGAACTCATTTGAACTACCATAAAGGGAAAATTGTATAAAAATATGTATGCTTGATTTAGAATGTGTCATTAAAAATGAATAAACAAAATTGTTTGTTTTAAAATATCTTCATGTTGAGGTATATTTATTATTTTATACATTCATTATAACACAGTAGCAACCCATTTAAATCTAGTAGTAGTCTTTATCCAGACCTGTTGTAATTTGTATGCAGAATAAGAGCTTAACAAAATATGATCACAATTTTAAAAAATAAGCTGCGCTGAATTTGTAATGCGGATCAATAAACTTACATAAATTACTGTGTTAATGCCATGGCTATTTCATGCAATACTTTTGTGAAGTCAAGATAAACGTGTGTGCACAAACACCATTTCTTGTATTGGCCTACACCCGAAAGTTGACTATGAATTCAGAACAAATGCAAGAAATGGTGAGGCGCATCCAAGTTAAATCCCTATTAATAAGGTGGCAGCGCCGGACGTAAAAGAAAACAATTGAAATTAAAATCTTCTCACCCTTTAATTAACTTTTTTTTGTTGTTTATTTCTTTACTCAGCTTTATTGTTAATTAATTTCCCTGTTCGCTTTGGCGATGGTAAAAGTAGTAATAAGAAGCTAAAATAATAATTCTATCAGTAGTGCCAGTCATGTAATTAATTTTACATGTCTGGTATCCCTGCTTCTATTATTTCACGAATTCGCTCTTTTCGCATAAGAATAGGCTATTTCGATTTCATAAAGTTCATAGCATAAACTAGTGCATTAAGTAAACGATTCTATTGTAGCACCAATGAAAAAATAAGATATAAATTAAAAAAACAAAAAAAACATAGTAATTCACTGTGAAATATTTGTTTCTTCGTCGTAATGATAAAGTCACTTAATGGGAACTCCAAAAAAGTCGAAATAAAGGAAAGTTTTCCACGATATGATGACTTACCTTGCAGCTGTAGACTCCCTCGTCGATCCGACTCGCTTTGGTTACGCCCAGAATCGCGGTGTAGACATCTTTGGTTTCGGGCGGTAGTACCGTGGTCCAGATTTCCCTGAAACAGACAGATGAAAGCGTTAGTCAGTCATGCTAATTAGCACTCCACTTTCGGTTTCCGCCAGTACTTGAAACAGATTCGCACAGTGCCAGTCATGCAATAATTCTCACGCCCCGGGCATCTGCCATATTCCATAAACCATCTGGCATGGTGTTCCATGGAACCCGAACCAAGTGAACTGGTTCATATGTAGCAAGCCCGCTAATTGACACGCTAATAGCAGCTCACTTATCATGGCTCTATTCCTCACTCCCCTGAAAACAATCCCCAATCCCCAGTCCGCACAACCCATCGCATTCTGGGCGAAAGAAATCGTAGCTAATGGGGAAACAATCGCGGATGCTGTGGTTCGAAGTCAATTAGGAACATGTTTCATTTTCAAATGTTTTGCGAAATGCCCTGAATGCGGCGGCGGCAGCTTATTGTTGCTAAAATTGTTAATAGTTTTTGGTTTCATGGATAAATGGGTCGGTGCACGGCTGGCAGACATGTGTACGTTGAGTTCTGGCTGGGATTTATGTGGCTCATCAGACGAATCAGTCCGGGAATCAATCACCATATGTAAAGTTTCACTCTCACCGACATTCTTGTCTGTGTATTGTGATGACTGAAGGCATGAGTTCGCATCCAATTGCTAACAGAGGATGGAAATCGCAGTTCTCGTGTCTGTGACTAGCGATGTGAAATCTTAGTTAATTGCGAATTTAAATTCAGCTCGTCAGCAACTTGGCCAAAAGTTTGTGCAAAGTGTCTAAAATGCATGCTAAGCCTATTAGGGAGCTCCCGGGTGTGCCTCATAATCCTCCGGAGTGCGGAGTCCGTAGTGCGGAGTCCGGGAAGCTGGAAATCGTAAATCGCAGTTTGCAACTGCATTTGCACCTGCAGCTGCACCTGCACCTGCCCCTACCCTTCAGAGCACTAAGTAAAGCAAACCGAAAGCCGAAAACCAAAGCCTTCCAGCTGGCAACAACTTAAGTGCTGTTTGAGGTTTTCGTGGCCAACAAACATCTGCAGTTTGCCACTGCCACCTGCCCCCAATGCCATTTCCTTTCGCCTTCCTATGGGTGAGTGCATTTCACTAATAACTTTTACGCATGGATAGCGCTGACGTCACAAGAGCAGCAACAAGAGCCTTGAAAAAGTGGTGCCCAAAAACCGCATTTTCGCAGTGCGGTGGTAGGCTCCTTAACCGCACTACCACTCCCACTTCCTAACTATTTACAGGTGTAACGTCTAAAAATGCGTTTTCAATGGATGTGGGGGTGGGGGAATGGGGATGGAGATTGGCTTTTGGGCTTTCGCTTGCAGAGCACTTAACCTACAATTTACTAATGGCCGCGGGCGGAAGATCCACCCCTACCTTCCCCTTCGACCGCCAAATACGCACCTTCAAAATCAATTAAACGGCAACGGAAGTAATAACATTCCCAGCAGGAAGTGCGTAACGCTTAAATGCAGCAGCAACAACAACAACAGCAGCAGCAACAACAGCAGCAACAGCAGCAACAGCAGCAACATTAGCAACGGCAGCAACACCAATGCCGTACTAACTACGTCCTCGCCGATTCGCAAACAAGAACCGCAAAAACAGCAAAGCGTCCCCGCTAACAGCAAATGGACCCATTCAGGATTGACAACGGCTTTGGCACAATGGCAATGGCGTCCTGGATGTCCAGGATGTCCAGGAAGCTGGCTAAGCCGCAGCAGCTCCACTAATGCCACTGCAACTGCAACTGCAACGCAGGACCAAGGATTAGTCGTCGCACAAACAGGATCTCAGCGATGCGTTCGTGATGGTTAAAGGAGCTGGAGTCCTTCTTTTCTATTGGTAGCGATCTAATATCGGGCTCGAAACAGATGAACATTATTCGTTTTGGGTCGTTGGTGGTTGGATTGCCATTCGATTCGCTTCATGGTGTGTGCTCAATTTGATGCCCTCGACAAAGGGTATACCCATGTTGAATGGAAGTTTTTGGGGCAAAGGAAGCCTTGCCGAGTCCTTAATGCATGTGTTTATCTGGATCTGGCAGGCACACTCCCTTCGTAAACGGCTTTCAGCTGTGTGTCAAGCAATCTCAAAGTTTTAAAGCTATTGGGTTGAAGTTGTTTAAATATATTTCTTTTTATGACCGGCAGTTGGTATTCTCATTGCTCATTAAAGAGCTCAAAAAGACGGAAGCATATTGTACAACATTTTTTTAAAGCTACCATTTAAACAAAATTTAAATATTTTTGCTTAAAAACCTATTTATTTCATTAAAATTACTTTACTTTGAAAGTTAGTTAAAGCTTAACACAACATTGAAGCTAGGTAACAAGTTGATTATATGCAATACTTTAATATTATTCTTTTAAATCATTATCGAAGCTTTTAGCTGGAGAAATTTATTGACATTAGCTAAGATGGAATGCAATACTTAATATTTCTGCCTTGACTCAGTATTTAGCTGTTGAGACATGTTTCCACAAGTGTGCAATCACTACGAATCCTTCATTAGATTAAATCGATGGTTCTGCCAGGGTATTTCCAGTTCCGTTTCCGGTTCCGGTCCCAGTGGTCGCAGCATCTTTCTTGTTAATGATGCATTTTCCCAATGTGATTTCCCTCACGTAACCATCTCCGGCAAGTGCAATTGGTCCCGCTCCTGCGGCTCCAGGGGGCAGCAATGTTTCGTTGCGTTGCCGGCTGTGGTTGCAAAATGCATTTTCCAGTCCGCAGGCCCCGCTGAAATCCCCATTTCCCCATATCCCCTACCCCAATACCACGCGCTACAAATGGCCCGCAAAATTCCTTTGCGTAGGCGTGCGTGTCTGTGTGCATGTCCTGTAAACACAACTGCAGCTCAGCTGCTCACGAGCTCAGCAGCAAAACAGCTAAACAACAAAACAGCTCGCAGGATGCCAGTTCATGACGGGGCAATCCGAATCTGCGCTTCATTTGAGCTGGTGTGCTTTGGTTGCTGGTCAAACCACTCATAACAACCCATTGGCTATAAAGTTCAATGGAGCAATTACGTCGGCACTGCTGCCGGAGTCTTATGATGTCAGCAAACTCTGTTGGACACGATCTACAACAACACAGATTACCTAACCAGTGATTCGGATGCCAGTTTTGCTCATGACACAAGAGTAATCCTTGATTTTAAGCGAATTATTAGGCGGTCTTCGGGAAAAATAGTTGCAAGAGTTCTTTAGCTCTCTCTTAGTAACCTAACTGCTGTCAAAAAGGAGTTTATATATTTTATAGCTTATTTAACTAGCACTATAACTACATTTCGAATTAGGGGCACTAATTTTTTGTCAAATTTTTGTTGATTTGCCTTTAGCTCCTAATTCTTTATGAGTCACACATGCTAATACGTATACGTAATATATAAGAAATTCTTTCTCAAACGTATCACATTTTCTTTTATGGTCTCAATTTTTATCATGTAGTTGCACGATTTAAAAAAAATATAAATATTTTGTTGTAAAGTTTTTTTTATAAGTTTAAGTTACTTTTTCCAAGCTTTCAAATAAAAAATGTAAAATATGAAAGTTGAATTGGCAAAGAAACAGTTCTTATTAAAAACAATTTAGAAATATCATTGTTTTAATTGTTAAGTTAAAGTATGTACTACACAAATTTGGATGAAATAAATGAAAACCCTGTCTTCAATTTTTGTACTATACAAATTTGGATAAAATAATTAAAAACCCTGTCTTTAATTTTTCATAACAAATACACGACCTCGAGCCGGCAAAGAAAACCATAACCATGTCTAATGCCTAGGACCAAATTGATTATGTACATGCGTAAAATCTTAATTTTGTCACCATTACCATAAATATCGGCAATTAAGAAGCTCGACAGGGCGTGAAAATCGCCGGTGGATTGCCTCCCCCTGGAGACCTCAACTTGTGTGCTCCTAAACCGTCTGATGTCACATCAATTTGCGTAATTAGGTGTCGCGTCCTTCACACATTCTGCCACATTCGCTCACAAGTTGGCGACTCCTCGGGGGATACGGGATCACAGCCCGATTGAAAAGTTGGCAGAAAAACATCCAATCGCACCCACAATGGATCAAAGGCCATACAAAATTAGTTGTGAGCTGCATACCGATTGCTGTCGAGCTGTGGCCAGTGAAACATAAAACAACAATGGCAATAGCAATGGCCTTCGGCGATGTTCGATGTTTTTCTAGGGTTTTCCCAAGCGGAAGGGCTGTGCATATGGGTTTTTTATGGATAAGCCTACGGCCCAGTTCTTTAAACACAAACATACGCAGTGTACATGGCATATATAGAATACAATTCCATCCGAGTGTTTTATGAGTTCATAAAATTGGTGTGTAGGTGTTTATTATCGTTGTGTTATTTTGGTTTGTCCCCGGCACCAATAGCAGGGGAAATTGAAATTGTGAAGTTACTTTTCTGCTGAATATTTTATCGCCATCCTCATCCGCCATACTCGTAAATATGAATATCCCACGGCCCAGGCAGTCGGTCCAATATCTTAAAGCTGCAGGCAGCGTTTCCGCAGCCGTAACTTGATTAGAAATAAGGGAGTCCGTCCTTCGTCCTTCGGTCGCCACGCCTCGCATTCAAGGGCCATATAAAAACTTTATTAAACGCAACTACGCATAAAAACAAAACGATGACAAAGTACGCGACCTCGTTGTCCCATCGTTCGGTGGCAATTTTTTCAGCTGCCGGCCTGTGGACTGCGGCCTGCAACAATTCTCTTCAAGATGTAGCAAATTTCATTACAATCGTAACCAGAAAACGTGTCTCAACAGCTAAATTGCAAAGGACGGCAACCAAATCAAAAGCGGCGAAGGCCGTAGGCTTGATTGGGCCCTTATGAAGTAGGCCACACGCCCCTGAGTTTGCAAGCTTTTCCATATATTTTTGGGTTAAATATGTTGCAACCTAAGGGAGCCTCAGAAAAGATACCCACACTTGCTGGCCAAAAACGAAGCATTTAATCCGTAATAAGTTTAATTACTGAGGTTTTGCGTATGGTTTCTCTCTCTCTGTTTACATAACAAGTATTTCCCCTTGCCTTTTTGCTGCCAATTGTGGGATTGTTTTGTTTGGAATTTTCTTAGGTCGATAAGCAAACTACATACGTATGTCTTCGTATTTTCTTTATTTTTTGCTGACTGGCTGGGTTTTTCCTTTGTCTTTTTATGGGCCATGTGCCTAAGGAAAAAGGCAAAGCGTCAGATGCAGACGCAAAAACAGAGAGGAAAACACAAAAGGTGTTAGTGAATTTTATTCAAATTTGACGCTAATCAAACGCTGCGTGACAGGAAAGTTAAGAGTGGCGAGAAATCCAATTCGCTTGGGATTTGTATCCGAGCCGGGTTTTCCCACGGGCATGATTTATCCTTGATTTGGGATTGTTTTGACGATTAGCTGGCGAATATTTTGTGTGAGATTGCATTTTAAATAACAACTCAATGGAATGAATCTTCGTTATCTATCGATCCGTCCCTTTCGGATTCTTTATACAATTACCCATCACAACTGAAAACGGAACACAGTACCCAGAGAAAAAACCCCATAGTGAAATTAAACATTAAAATATTTAAATTTAACATTGTTTTTCAAAATATAAACTTACTTAAAATAAACTAAAACTGAAAATGTAATTATTAACATGTTTAATTGGTTTATCCAAACGGAAAAACAAATGTAATTCAAAGTGAAAATATTTGGATTTACCATGATTCTTCTCTGGGTTTGTAAAATGAGTAGTAGAGCTAAATAAATATTGATTTAAAACTGTGCGAGTCTCAAAAATACCATACTTTTGGTTTTCTGATAAAGTCCTTTATTGGCATAACATAAAATCTCAAGCGTTTGTCAACTCTTTAACGTTATATTGAATCTATCTTAAGAAATAAAACTAGAACCGCGCCATATTTGCTCACGTTTCGAACGAGGGGCTACGTGCTAGCTATACTGGAACCTAATGACAATCCAAGTAACTACTTTCTCCAAAGTACAAGTACTCCAACGTGCATGTGCCTATCTCTGCGCCTTTGAAACTTGGTCGACTGCCTCTGGCGGCCTAAACGCATTTGGGCTTCCGGCTCCACTTTGGGATGAAGAGGCGCAGCCTCCGCGCAACCGCCAGACGTCGCCGGCTTCATTTATCCATGGCCGTGTCATCGGGAGTGGGATCGCCACCCGCCTCTGCCTGCTCGATGGCCTTGGAAGCCGTGGGATCCGACACGCTGCCAAAATAGTTGCCCGTGGACTCGATCTCGATCAGCCGCTCCACGTCGTCCAGTTTGGGCGGTGCCGGCACGGTGATCATGAGGATGCCGTCCGCCGAGAAGGTGGCCCGAGCCTGGGTGGCATCGTAGTGGCGGGGCAGCTTGTAGGATCGCGTGAACTCGCGCGTGATGCACAACTGACCCTTGTCGGCGCGGTCATCCGACTGCTTGCCCTCCACGCACACAGTGTCGCTGTTGCGGGCCTTCACCGTCAGCTCGGCGATCTGGAAGTGGTGCACGTCCAGCACCACCTTGAAGGTGCCCCGGCCCAGGGAGTCCGGCTCCGTGCCCGTCTCGATCACAACGCGTCCCACCAGACAGGAGCCGTGGCACCAGGCACTGTCGTCCATCCGCAGGTGGAAGTCCCGGGCGCAGACGTCCAGGTCGTGGGACAGGTAGTAGTGTCGCTGCCGGCACTTCGACTCCCCGGTGGACCAGTGGCGCCGCGGCGGTGGCCAATGGTGGTGCCCCCCGCCATGCTCGTGGTCGTGCTCCCAGTCCCAGTCCCAGTGGATGGGCATGGTGCGGTTCCGACTTCCGACTTCCTCGGACCCCTGTTCGTTCGTTGGACACGGAGCAAGCGCGTTGATTTTTGGCTTAGGTGGCCAAAAAAACCGTTGCCCTCCGCCCGGTTCGACTCTTACTAGCTAACTGAGTGCCTGCCGAGGGTATGGTAATCGGCGGAGCTTGGAGCTGCACAACTGTACCTGGCACTACTGCCACAGCTACTAAACTATTTCTGCCCCGCATTCAATGCCGTTCATGAATACAGCAGACTTTCAATAAGCCAAACTGGAGAGCTGTGGCGTAAGAAACATGGTCCTTAAAAAACTTAACAATATCGAACAATATCCTTTCATATTTAACAATATTCAACAGAATTCAACAATCTACATCAGCATTCAACCATATTCAGCAACATTTAATATTACTAACAATAGGTAACAATATTCAATAATGTTTTAAAATATTTAAAAATTTCAACATTATTCAACAATATTCAACAATATAATAGCGTTCAACAATATTCGATAGCATTAAACAATTTTGAGCTACATTAAACAATATTCACAAAATTCCACAACACGAAAAAACATTCAATAATATTCAGCAATATTGAAACACTTTGAATAACATTCAACAATTATCAACAATATTCAACAATACTCAACAGAGTTCAACAATATTTAACAATATTCTTTTATCAACTCACTAAATTGTGAAAGCTTTTATATACAAGATTAAAAACTGCCTCATTCTTATATTTAAAATATTAGTTTCAAAACTGAAGGACTTAATTTAATTTGAGGCATAATTTAGCGCAAAACCTAGTTATACCATTTTATTTCATTCGAAAAGAAAGACAACAAAGCTTGGTAAAGTGAAAAAATGTTTTCCCTAAAGAGATAGCATAAGTTCAAGAAACTGTTGAGTAAGTTTTCATTAAATCCGACTTTGTGGGGCTCGACTGTATCGCATTCCTTCAGACCGACACGCGTTGCCGAGAAAGTGGGGCTCAGCCTTGTCCGGCAAGCCAAACTGTTTGATCAATACCCGTCCCGGCAACGCTCCAATCAGCCGCTGAAGTTTCCTCCTTTTATTGCACAAATGGCGCCAAGCAGCCAACCAGCCAAGCAGCCGGAATTGGAAACAGCGACAAGACAGGGGACAGGGGACAGGGACAGGACAAGGAAAACACTGCACAGCGAGTTGAACCAGTTATGAGATAATGCCGAATTTTGAAGGGGCGGTCGGGGAGGCGAAGTGGCCACCGAATGGCGATGGTGTCACTGTCACTAATTGTGCCATTGTCACCCCGGAACAGAAAAGCAGAGCAAATCCAAGGAAACAAGCGGACGAGTATGGCAGACGCATTGTTGCAAATGAAACTAATGAAAATCGTGACCCACCACATTGAAAATGGATGTACTGAGAAAAATCCAGACTTAAATTATAATTCAATTATTCATGAAGAAAATAAAATTGTACGCTGAAGTCGAAGGACAAAAAGCCATATTAAATTTAAAATAAGAAATTCATATTTGAGTTTCAGTAAAATGTAACCTATGGATCTTTAAGATATCTTTTCAAAGAAGAACTTCTCAAAGAACTGAATACAGGACTTTAGTTTTTAACTAGAATATGTAAGTAAACAACCAAATAATTGATTGAAGAGATGGTAGAATTTCAGGAAATCTTTATGACCAGGAGTACAATCTACTTTTCACCCTGTATTTTTGTATAAGTTGCATTCCATTGTCGTAGAGAACGACAACGTTGCGTTGTCAAGACAGTTGTTGCCTCGTTGTTGCTACTATTTTGGACTACTGTTGCCCCGGGTTGAGCCAATTTGTAAAATATATACGAAATATATTTTACTTATGTCTCGTGCTGGGGTCAGGCAATTTGGCTGCTTGGCTGCATGGCTGCTGAAATTGAATTTTTCCTTTGGCTTTTAAGTAAGTTTGACAAATTTTCAGAGCCCGGCCAAAAGTGAAGGCAACTGTTTCGTTGGCCCCAGCCAAAGACTTGTTCTTGGCTTGGTTAAAAGAGCTAAGAGAAGAGATGGAAGTGGGGTTCGAAATTGCATTGACAGGCAGTCAAGCCCTTCCACTTCAAAGCGCTGAGACAAATATAGATTACGCAAGTGCTTAGGGTTAAGCTAACATTAGCAGATATTTCTGTTCCCTCTTTAAAAGGTCAATTGGTTTGTGTATTTCTGTGAAAGCAGACTCTTACATGACACAAAGTTGTGAAATACGTCAAACGCTTTTCACAAGTTCCTGTTCATGGAATTAGCAACATTTTGTTAAGCCAAAAGTATCTTGTTTTGGCAAACACACCACTCAGCTCAGTTGTTTTCTGACTTTAAAGGTGTTTACAAGCTTAAAGTAAGAGTCATAACTTAAAGATAATCAAAAGGACATGTGGTGCATAAAGTGAATTGAGAGGTTTTCAAAAGTTAATTAAGTGCCTTGATATCGAAGCTCCTTCGGGCCATCGAAGATGGCTCAATGAGAAGTATTTGCTTGGGAGCAACTCTAATAATGGTATTACTGGAGTCGTAGCACTTAATCAGCCCTGCGACCTTGTCGTCCGCCCATCCTGCGACCCACATTGTAAAGGACACAGGATTAGGGGCGCAATTAATGGCCGTGCCCTGCTGGCAGCCGTAGATTATTTTGCACATGTGTGCACATAACTGCCGCCTTCGAATGGCAATGTAAACGCCAAGGCATGTTAATCAAAGCCCGACCTGGGAGTTGGCCCTGCTTGCGGGCTCCTTGGCAGCCAGCTTTGGATGCGTTAGCGCCGTGATTGGAAAATAATTGCATTCATTAAGTGGGTTACGGCCTGTGCTGCTTTCGATAAACATCTGCTAACTGGGTCACAATTCGGCGACTGGCAATCCAATAGATTAACGGCCAAACGCCTCCGGTTTCGGACTTAAAGGCGGCCTAATGTAGGTAGCCACTTTGAGTTAATCTTGAAATTGCATCTGGTAACTAAGACTGTTGAAAACAACATAAAAAAGTCTTTAAACAATTGTCTTCCAAATTAGTTTATTTGGAATATCTCGCTTTAGTAAAAATTTAAGTTACTTTACAACATTTGATTTGAAAAAACTTTAAGAAAACTTAAAACAAGCGAAAAGAAGGCATACTTTTACATACCTTAAATGCCATTCTCAATAATTTAGCTTAGGCCTTACAAAAGAAATCCTAGTTGCATACAAACTATTTTTGATGCACGCACTTTTGTTTGTTTTTAAGCGCCTGTTCACTACATACATTTTTTTAGTGGCGATTTAAACCTGTTTTTGTGTCTTAAATACAAAGCCACATTAAAAGCAAATAACAATTGTTGTATCTGAGCTGTGTAATAGTTAGATTATTCTTGTTAAAGATTTATAGTGAAATCACAAATTGCCGTATGCCTGACCTCAATTACAGTTGTCCAGTGAAACAATTTTTAGAGGGTGCAAAATCTTAAAGTTCGTTGATTGTAAATGGTACTAAGATCTTTTTTGTAAAAAAAACAATCCAATTGTGCTACACTTTAAAACAAACAAACATTGTTTATGCAGACTGTCTTAATTTACCAATAGTTTTCAATTAGTAATCGTGTCTAGTATAGGCTCTATTCCAATTATAAATTACATTACCGCAAGTAAACAACTCCCTGCGGTGAAATCAAGCATTAAAAATTTGCTTACTTCCGGTTATTTTAGTACGCAAAAGTAAAGTCATGGGACGGATTTAATGTGTAGTCGTTTGTATAATGCAAAGTTGGTAAATGTCCAAATGAATGACTTCACTCACTTCACTTTAGTTAAAATATTTACTAATACTTGCTGCTGCGTTGGGGCAAACATGTGTTTGCGGCTCTGTACGCCAGTCATTTTTCACACATCGATGCGTCTAAGTGGGCCAAACGAAGGGCTGCCTGCCACGTGGCGGTCCTGCAGCAAGCCGGAATACGCTACGTTACGTATACGTAATGGGGGGATATGTACAAATATGCATAAAAGTAATCATAAGTCCGGGCCACGACTGGAAATGGATGGGGCTGGCGGAATGGCCACAAAAAGGGTCCGAATTGTTCTGCCAGTTGGCAGTTGGGAAACGTATAGTTGGCTTCACAGGATAACAAAAACTCCGGGAATAGATTTGGATATCGATTTGCCGGGGGAGATGCCCTCCATTTATTTATTGGAAAGGTAATATACGGATGAACAATCGTTGATTCGAACAGCGAATAAAAATAACACACCCGGCTATCAGTTCGATAGTTATCTGGTGATTGAATAATAAGTTATGTATTCTGTGCTCTAACAATTGGAATTTTGTAAATTTGTGTAGTTAAGTGTAATTTAATTTGCATAACTAGACAACTGACAAGTGAATAGAAGTTATATTGAAGGAATAACGAGGTTTGGGCTTTATTTTCTATAATGAAATTAAATACGAGTTACTAGAAAACGAGGCGATTCTGTGCTTTATTTTATTTAAATTTTATTTATTTGATTTCTTAAATTAAAATAATTGTAATTTATTATAGAAAGCAATATCCATAAGAGTACTGCCATTATGTAGTATTAAAGGTATGAGTTTAAGAGTACCAATGATTTTCATAAGCCCTAGAAAGTTTGGATAGTATTCAAAACAAGGATATTATAATTGTCATCAATTAGAGATAGCAAAGTATAACATTCCGGGCTGATAAACTTAAATTTTGGCAACGTTTTGTGATGTGGTCTGCCAAGGAATCTTTGCTCTGAACTACTAAAAGCATTCCTGCAAGCGCTTAAATTTTTGTTAATGAATTGCGAACTCTATCGGCATCTGCACCGCACTTGCCCTTATTTAAGCAACCCACCACTAAAAAGACCTCCGTTCTCCTCGTTTCCCATTCACGCAACACACATGTAAAGTTTGAGCTTTGTGGTGCGGCTGCAAGGCGAATTGTCAAGGCAACATGGTCGCCCGTTGGTGGGTGGTGATGGTACCGATGGCACCAATGGCACCACTGATGGTGCTGATGATGAGGCCCAGGGAAGAAGGGCTAAGCTCCTCGTAACCCCTGCCAAGTCGCCCAAGAAACAGCCCCTCGTTAGTTACGGCCATATGCTTTTTATGTAACACATCCCCGCCAGCCAAGTGGATTTGGATTTGGATTTGGAGCGGGGTGAATGAGGAAATGAGAATGCCATTCGTATATGTTGGCCACACATGTGTTCCGGCTGGCCCACACTGTTGGATTTATGATCAATCATTCGGCTAGGCTTACTGCGGTTAGGTTTCGGCCTGGTCCAGAGCCCAGACTCCATCCCCAATTTCACTATGACTGCCGTCTACGGCTGACAAATCTTTATCTTTGCCCTGACTTATTTATCCTTTTTTGGCCGTTTCGTTTCGTTTCATTTTTATTCTGCCAGGCATTTTTATGTCATGTTTATTGATGTGTAAAAGTCATAAAGTCAAATTGAACACTTGTGCCGGCAGTCGCGACTCTGTGACATTGGCCAGGGAACCCCCACTTTTTATTAAAACTTCAGGCTGGTTGGGTCGAAAGTTTACGGAATTGCAATTTAAGCTGGTCCTGCGAGATAAGTCGGATAGGATAGTTCACTTACCGCGTCGCCTTGCTGGCATTCACGACGGCACCGTCCTTGAACCACTGGAACTGCATCCGGGACGAGCCCTGGGCGGTACAGGATATGATGAACTCACTGGCCTCGCGCACTCCTGATTGCGGTTGATTGACGCTCAACTCCTGCAAAGAGACACAATGTCGCACTAATTAGACACCGCACAGCTGTGGTTCGGGGTTCGAGGTTTTGGGTTTTGGGGTTTTCGAATTGTGAAAGGCGATCCCCCCAGCAAACTTGGGACCGCTGAGGTTTGGCGGCTTGTTCGTCACGTTAATGCCACTTAATTGCAATTGGCCGCCTGATGAGGCCAATTGTTCGAGCCGGCCAACTGGCCGCAATTAATAAATAATTATTTTCGTTGCCGGTCCGATCCGGTCCGAGTGTCAAGTGCCACACTGTTGACACATTTATGTGCATATTTATTAACACAGCACTTTGCTACATTGGCTATGGACGCATTTGTTTATATTTTTATTGGACCGCCCTTGCAGCACGTGCCCCTATAGTTAATAAATTATTGTTTAATACGTATCGGAAATGGTGGAAATGCCATCTATGTAATGCGGACGCCAGTTTATTTATTACGCTTTTAATAGCCCTGATGGCCGTCTCGGATGCGAATTAATGAAAATACCAATGCCATTCGGCAGAAATCAATGATGGAATGGCTGCCATTGATGGATGTGCCCAGAGAGCAAAGTGAAAAAGTGCCTGGGACGATGAATTTAAAATTTATTTCTACGAAAATTCAGTCTAACCGGAAAATTTCAATAGATAACTTGGCTGGGCCATGCTTTTTCACAAATAAATGCCTGAATGCGTAACAACCACATTCCTGTTGGCCAATCAAATAGAATTGCGTTTTGAGAAAATTTCAAAAAAGAGATGGATAAGCTGATACTCACCAGCAAGCCCAGCGGTGGATTCTCGTCGAAGTGATGGAAGTTCGCCACCAGGGTGAAGTTTCCGATCCGGCCACGTTCCACCATCCTGGTGATGGCATCCCGGATCCGCTGGGAGTCGCCCTTGACGCCGAAGAAGTGAAAGGTGATGTCCAGCCGATCGGTGGAGTTCGATATCAGCTCCAGATCGCTTATCTTTGTGATGTTGAAATTGCGCAAAACACGACCAAGCTGAAAGCAAAAGCAGAAATCATATATTTAGTTGAGGTCCTTCACTGCTGGGATTGTATTAAAGCCGAAGAAATATTTAACCTAGGCTACCACCGTACCTAGCTGAGCCCCAGCTCGTTGACTACGTCGCCACTTTTTCATAATTTGAAATTAATGATAATATATTCCTGCAAATAGCACCACTGGGCATTCGAATGCCGCCACACATTGGCCGGCAGATAGCAAGTTTTGGCAGCAAAAAAAAGGTTAACTTGGCGTTCTTACGCTGGAGGGCGCTTGTAGCACCTTTTCGGCTATTTTGCTGCTTTGTTCTTATCGCTTTTGCTTTAAGCCAAGCGGGCCAAGCGGGCCAAGCTTTTCCCGCTCAAATTGGCAATAAAAGGAATTTTTTCCAGACTTGGCTGCACCAGGGTGTGTCATAATGCCCGGCTGCAGGACTCGAGCAAGGCTTATCCTTGTTTAAATGATTATGCATTATGCTAAAGCTGGTCGTTGGTCCACCTAAGTCCTAATACGACGGTTTGCTGTGTTGTCTGAAAGTTTTACCAACTTTTTCTGTGCTTGCCCCGCTTTTTGTGGCATGCTTAAATATTCATTCTATCGAGTTACAGCTCTTTAATCCCACAAGGGTTTTCCAGTCAAAGGGTGCTTAAAGACGTAAGGTTCTTAAATTTCAGCATAAATACAATAGAGGAGTGGTTCTTAAGTTCTGCTTGACTTTTAAATTATTGAGTGCCTTTTCTTGCCACTCCAGGACATAACCAATTAGCGCGTTTAATTAAGATGGCATTAGAGTGGGAAATGAGAAAAAAACTCCCGCGAGAATGTGGCAAACCATGAAATCAAAGCTGACAGGGAAAGTCTTTTCTTCCATTTTGCACTGCTCACCATGGCCACTGTTTGTTTGGCCAAAAGTTATTGGAAGTAATTATGGGCGCTTTAAAAACCTGGGGCCACTTCAGATGGCTTTTTGATAGCTCGTTTTGTGGCGGCCCGCTGCAGTTTGTAATTATTTTTGCCGAACGCCAAACTAATGCAATTCTCGTGGCCTAATTAGTGGGTCGGCAGGTACTCATACAAATTACCGGCAGGCTCCATTGTTGGGGGGCACACAAACACTTGGATCCACAATCCTGCTCAGAAGTGGAAAGTAAAGCTCGAAGGGCTGGAGTCTCCGGCATTGCACTCATCACAAGTGGTCGTGGCGGAAAACTTACTCCCGAGTTGTGCAAATATATAGTTACGGAATTAATCAGAGAAGTGCGCACAAAAAACGAAGGCAGCGAGCAAGAAAATAAATATTTTCGGTTAATATAAAAGAATTCAGCCCACTCCCAATTTTCCTCGGCTGGCTCGTTTTTTGCGCTTCTTGCTTTTTAATAAATATGCCGCAAAATGAAAGACGGCAAGTGGTAAGAAAAAAAGTGCAACAGTGAACGTGCTGCAAAGTGGCTTCGGTTGTTTGGCTTGAAAGTTGCTAAGAGGCTTGTGGAAACCGGGTGAACGAGTCCGTCCAAAACCCTGAACAGCCAGGATCCTGAACCCATTCCCTTCTCCCCAATCCCTTTGGACCATAAGTATGAGTAGGCCGTTTGTTTGGGACTGCTGTGAAAAGTTTTTAAGTAAAGTGTTGCAAACAAAAAAAAACCAACAGTTTGTGGAAAAAGTTGCGCCGCAGTTGGGGAGCCCGGAAAATGTCAACTGAGCGCAGGGCTGACTGCTCATAAGGTGTATTCGAATATTGATTTACTTGAGAACCTTTTCATTGTTGACTCTTTTTCGTCGGGGCAATGTTCACTTAAAAATTAAAACAAAAACGAAACAAAAAGAATGGGTGGCTCTGGCCAAATTGGTTTAATTTTTGAGAGCGAAATTGTTATGTAATTATTTTTATTTCAATTGTAAGCTTTGGCCAATATTACTACATTACTATTTTTTTTGTTAACCATTTCCGCGCTGATAAAAAATATCGCTCACAATCCAATTTAAATTAATTATTAAATATTATATACATTTAAAAAATGTATATATATATATTTAATTGTATAATTTTTATTTTTTATATTTGTTGAAAATGCATTTACGACTTGCCGGCTTGATTTCATTGGAGAGTAAAAATCGCAACTCCATTAAATCTCAGTTCCTTACTCGCTTGTATGTGCCCTCTGCCGGGAACAGGACATTCGAGCAGATCCTGCAAGGAGTTAACCCCCGGCAGAGCGCGGCATCAGCATTCCGAGGCAGCTCCTCTGTTTAATCGCAGTCGCATCGTTTTTATCCCAACTCGGTGCTAATGGCATTTTAATTTCGAGCAGTCGGAGCTGCACTGGGTGCGCAAATATCCTCGAAGGCCTTCTCCTTTTTCTTCTTGCTTTGCCGCAAGCCCACAAGCCCACAAGCATTTTACCTTTTATTGATACAGGAAAATGGCGCCTGAGAACGGGTTGGCCTGCTCTTTGATTAAGAAATTGTTGCGATAATCTGCAAGCCATCACAGCATGCCAGAACTTCTGAAAGTAGTTCTGGGAATATACAAACAAAGCGCAAACTACTTATAGCAACCTTCAGAGCCCATTAGCGGCTGCAAGTTGCTGCAGCTCGGAAAAGTTGCGCATGAAAGGCGAAAATGAAACCGGACAGAGATGCTAATGCAGTGACTGAGTATAGAAGTCGGGATAATGGGGATGCAGATAGGCAAGGCTATGCTATGCTATGCTATTGTATACTATGCAAAACGCGGCTTTCTGTTTTGGATGCGATGTTGCATACATCTAGCCGTTGGCAAGGCTCCTGGCCAAGTTGAGTTGCCAAATCCTTACCCCAACAAATTTAAATTAACGCCTCAGTCTGGGGATGGCCATTAAGATGCTCCAACTTTGCAGCTTGATTTGCAAACTAAACGGCCACTTTCTCGGGCTTATCCATTCGCAGATTCAACTTCAACCTAGTGCGCTGACAGGATGCCGGGCGTGGTCTTCCTAATCGTTGTGCCGACAGCCAATTTCGAACGTGAGCTGATTTACGGTAAGTGAGGTGAAGACCAAAAAACGGGCGGCAAATTGAATAAGCGCCCGTGCCTAATTAAATACAAAGTTGCAATTTTGTTTACACGAAAGCGAAGCATTTATCTAGGCGTCGGCAGCCACATAATCTGAACATGCCCCGCTCACCGTCCATATACCACCATATACCATATACACCAACCACCACATACACCTGTATGCATTGGGCTTAGGCGCGTAATTACGTTGTTTAGTGGCGTTATTAATTATTTTATGACATCGTAAAAGTGTTCTGCGGGCCTAAGAGCTCGCCATAAATGTTGCATGAACCCCGGCGGACAGAACACACGTGGGAGTAGATTTTTTGCTTCGCATTTTCGGTGGGCCTAAAACCAGCCCACCATTTGCGGCATTCGGGAAAACTTTGTTAAGATAATTTTACAAGCGGATACCAAGGGTACACCCAAAAAAAAAAAAAACACATAGTGGAGGTCTAATAGGAATAAGGGCAAAATTAAACCTTAGGCAGAAAAAAGGTATAACAATAGAAATAAATAACTTTCTCCAAAAGTAATATCAATCACTCCCTGTACGGAAATCTGTCCGTTCTTATAAAAAAAAAGATTTTGAACCAAGGCTCAAGGCATTAATTTATATTGATATTCTCAAGATAAGTGAGATCTCAACAAATTCTAAGGACTACTATTCTTTATTTAAGCTTTTATCATATATAAATTTTAAACTAAGACCTTGAAAGCCTCAAATCTGCTTTACTCTTTTAATATCAAAAGTTTCCTAAGGCATATTTTAGAATTCGTTTAACAATAGTTTTGTTTCTTTCGGTGTGGCACATTTTCGAGAACCAAAATTTTATATTAAAATTTAATAAGCCACGATGAGATTGGTCGGAGGAATGTATAGCGAACAGGTTGAGAAAATGGAGAAAGTGTTGTGTTGAAAGTTAAAGCTATTGGGGGGCTCTTCAATTAAAAGCCACTGTATCCACGAGATTCTTGCGGCGAAAGAAAATTTTGGCGAGGAGTAGAGACCTTGAGAACATAAGACGACGACGAATTAATTGCAAATACTCAACTTTCGCCACTAGCCTACGTGGCAACCATTTATCACAATCAACGGCGATAAAAAGCCCACAATAAAAACCCATAAAACAATATAATTTATGAAATAAATGGCATCAGGGAAATATGGCATCTTGTGCAATCCGGCGACAAAAACAGGCATGTAGGAGTCGTTTTCAGCGAAAAGACATTAATCAAATATTTATTTAAATACAAAACCAGGCGATGGCAAAAGCCATCAAAGAGAATCATCATTAATTTAGTTTGTCACCATGGCAGTGCCGGTCTGATAATGACAATGGAGCGGAAACAGAGCTGATGAGCAGAGTGCTCTGAGTTTGGCCTTCAAGTGGGGCGTGAACAAAGTTGCTAAGGGTCGTGGAAAAAATAAATCACCTTTGCACCCTGCCCAGAGATATATCGAACTCTCCTTATAGTCCTTATCATTCTAAAACTAAATGTACATTTTATTAACATAAAAGCGATAATACTTTTAGTTGGCTAGCAATGACCCGTTTAAAACCTAAGGAAAAAATAGTCAAAATTAGGATTAACTTTTTTAAAAGTTTTATTTTTGTTTTATCCGACTTTTATTGAATTTTTTTTCAAATTTATTAATCTCACTGAAGCTTTTAAATATATACTTTTTAAAAGGAATTGCATCCCACATTTGTTCGATTATTAATTAATATATTCGCTTATATTCAAATATATATTTAGATATATTTTTTTAAATAAAAAATAGTCAATATAAAATCCTTGTAATAAATAAAAATTGACAGCACTATATAAGCTTGGCCTGTGTTTTAGGGTATATCTTCCTCGAGACAGCAAAATTTTGCCATTTCAAATGTGGAAAGATAAAAGTAGGCAAGAAATGTTGGCCTTGGCAACAGCTTAAAGAGTGCAAAATACTTAAGCAAACAACAAGACTTAGAAAGAACAAAAAAATTGACATGCACTTGGGTTGAAGAGCTGAAGAGGCCGGCTCATAGGTGTCAGACATAAATCATGGGCCCTCGATTCCATGGCGACCTAAAACAGAGATGTTCAATGCCGGCAACCGAGACGGAATTAAATAGGCAAACGACGGTCAGGTGGGGTGGCGAATGCGCTGACTTTAGAAACTTTTCCCACTATGGAAACTATGCGAAACAAACTCAGACACACTCGTACGCGAGAAGGGTCCTGGTCCTAGAGTCCTGAAAGTCGTGGAAGTCGTGAAAGTCCTGGGCCCTGGCTTCTGGCCTAAGCGCATTTAAGCTTTATTTTGGCATTTGTCAATGTGGCGGGATTTATATTACATTTCGATGTCTGTCTGGCTCCGCTTGTTGGCATAATAAATTGTGATCCTTTGTGTGGTTTTTATGTAGACTTT
The DNA here is from genome assembly GCF_018152505.1 of Drosophila elegans. Taxonomy (NCBI): domain Eukaryota; kingdom Metazoa; phylum Arthropoda; class Insecta; order Diptera; family Drosophilidae; genus Drosophila; species Drosophila elegans. Next base: position 3,041,584 of record NW_024546167.1, read on the forward strand.
GATTTGATTTTTCGCATGCCACTTTATTTATTTATTTATTTAGCGCAAGTGGAGCTTAGTGCCCCAAACCTTAATGGTTTTGTGGGCGTGTTTATGTAGTTTTTTTTTTTGTGATTTTGTATTTTTGCGGGACCTGTTCGAATACACGCAAACGAAATTCGAACCGGAGCATAAGTTATCCATATAATTGCATAACACCAAACCGTATTTGTTAGCGATAGCCGGACATTTAATTAGCGTAATTTGCAGCAGAAATGAGCTTAGTGGCAAAAACCAAATATTTGTTAAACGCTTAACTGGATCCAAAAATATCACTACAATTTACGCTAATTGCAATATAAATAGTGCGATTGCCGTGAATTAACCAATCAGAGTCGAATTAAGCCAGCGTTTCGAAACAATGGCGATGGTAAATTTAATTAAGCAATTCAGTGTTCGACTTGGGACCCAAAAGTGACCCCCTGCCATATCCATCTCTATATCCATCTCCATCTCCCATGGATCCGTAGAGTCCGGCTTAATGGCAAATCAGCTTACGTTTATGTACACGGCCATATCACCTTTTCATTAACCCATACCAGGCACTTCAAATAATGCCCTGGTGGAGACGTCTGTCGGAAACATTGGCAGCACTGGCCATCTAGGAAACCTCGGCCATCCTGTGGTCGCCAGTGCAGCTGGCCATGGAGGTGGCAACAATAATCTGAACATCAATCTTCCGGAGAATAACAACGCAATACTACGACTCGAAGTTGAATTACGTGACAAGAATGTGCCCAAGTACCGCCGTGGAGCGGGCGGTGGGCGTGGCGGAGGTCCTGGCATTGGACAAGTGGGCGGAGGAGGAGGCGGACGAGGAGCCAAGCGCACCGCTGGCGCAGGAGCAGGACTGCCGGTCGGGCCAGCTGACACCTCCACCGTCGCCGCTCCGCTGGACAGACGTAATTTAGTGGTGCCGCTCGAAAAGGTAAGTCGTCGAACGGTCAGTTACGAGTGTAGGTAGAAGGTAGATGGTTTTGGGTCCTTTCAAGTGGACAGGGCTCCATGCTTCCCCAAGCACTTAAAGTTGATTTTCGTGTGCGTTGTCAGCGGGGACAGGGGTTCAGTGACGACTTTGAGTGCGATTTGTACACAGAGGGAAATATACGACAGTTTAGCCGTCAATAAGGTTCGATTGTCTTTGAAGAAAAATAGAGAAATATTACAAGACAAAAAGACAAGCCGAAAAAAACCCAAAATATAAATTAAAATGATATTGTTTCAACTGAAAGGTGTAGGATTTTATGCGATTTTTATCTTATTTAAAATTGTTTTGATAAAGAAAATATTTAAAAACACTCTATAAACAAACATTATTATATAAATATGGATTGAAGTAGGTAGCTTAAAAAAATGTATGCAAGATGAAAAATTATAATTGCAATAAGGGCTTATTAGTTAACTAGCTAATTAAACAAGGAGAAAGTTTTAGCAGTGGCTGCGTCGTTTATAGCATGAAATAAATATACAAGGAAAAAAGAAAAGGAAGTATGTATTGATGTGGAATCAATGTGTGCATTGCAGTTTTATTTAAAGAAAGTTCAAGCTAGGAATAACACGAGCCAATAGAAATTAGAAAATCATAGTTTATCAAAATCAATAACCATTTATTGTAAGAAAGACTTTTGTGAATACAGTGGATTTTTCTCTCCGTGTACCGCAATTGCCATAGCGATTGGCACTGCGGCAACGATTGTCGCTCCGTTTGTTAGGATGCACTTAACGGGCGGGAACGTGACTCTAGCGCTGTGCGTAAAAAGGTTACCCAAATTGTATCTTGCGGGAGATTATGCTGACGAATGAGGTGCCCTGGCTCCTGGAACCTGGCTCGAATGGGAGGGGAAAGATTGATGGATGCACCACTTGGCCAGCCAAGGCCGGGACAAATCGTCAATCGGTTGAGTGCGGCAACTGCCAGCACCACATAATCACATTCAGACGGACGGACCGATTCCAATTAAATGCAAAAGGCATAAGCCAAAAGCCGACGAAAACGCCATTTTAAGCTGTTGCTCCCCTTTTGTTCGTACTCGCTTAGGTACTCGAGGAGTTGCTTGTCAAGCTGGAAATCGAGCACGTCACCTGGACGACCAGCAAGAAGGGGTACTTCCATCACGTCGTTTTTCCGCTGCAGGCAGGAGCCGCCTGCGAGACGACCCTGCACTGCCTCACCGAACTGGGCATTGGCACTAAATTGAATTCCAGTGTCAGGTAAGTTGAGACCTTGAGGGGGGGGTGAAAAGCCAACGCGGAACGTGCCGGGCAAGTCAAGGAGTCCAGCAACAGCTGGTCGGACTTATCCGGTGACTCGGGGCTCTAATAAAAATGCAATAAAAATGCAGAAAGATGAGGAGTCGGGATCGGTTGCCAAGGGCCTTGAGGTGGCATAAATTTTGATTGCTTGTAGGCGGAAATCGCCGGGTAGTTCCACATGATTATCCTTGGCAGCAGCAGCTGTAATACCCAATGCCCAATGCTCAATGTCCTTCGTAAATGCAATGGCCCGATAATGTAAATGATGCAGTCGTGAAGCTAGTACAATACTCCTTCAACATGAATCCAATTAAAACGCCTTGCAAAAGAGGTAAACATGCAGCTGCAGTTCTATAAGCAAATTATATGCCCTGCCTTCGAGTGAAATACCTCAGTAATTAAATTAAACAAAGCACAATGGAGCTGAACAATGCAGTCTACTAAGTGGGGCTGCAGGTAAATTAAAGATGAACAGGCAAAAGGGCAAAAGCAACAGCAGAAGTATCTGCAATGGAGATGGGGGCAGTAAAGACAGTAGGTGTGATAATCATTTAATAGCATTAAGTAGGGGGATTAAAATGCAGTCGAAGGTGTGACCAGCTGGAATGGAGAGCCTTAAGACAGTCAGAGGGCAAAGGGCAGATGTTTTCAAGCCCTCGAGGTGCCGAGTGGCCAGACAAAGTACGACTTAAGCTGATTAATATGCGCTGAAATTCAATTAAGAAAGGAGCTGCAAGAATGCATCTTGCCTTGATTGAGTGCCACTCGTGTAATCTATAATTCATGTTTGCTCGTAGGCAGCCGAGATGGCCATTTCAAGATCTCGATGTCAGCAGTCATGTGCCATGATGCAACCTTTGACATTTCCACGAATTGCGCATGACTTGCTCTACAGAAACGCGCTTGCATATATCAATTTCAAACGTATCCGCACAGGGAAAAAATGTATTAACTTTAATGTTTGTAGGACAATAAATGTATCGTTTCAAAAAAAATATATATAGCAAACTAGATATTTCGTCCATTTGACCATGTTAATTTGCATAAGGAAAATTTTATATTGATCTTAAAGTTTCTATTTAAAATTAATCATACAATAAGTATCAAGTTATTACTTTGTAGAAAAAAATAGACAAAAAAATACGTTTCTTTTTAAATATAGACACCAACATACAAATTTTTCAAATCCACACAACAGTGCGTATGAGTGATAATCATTAAGTGTAAGATCTAAAACTGTGCAAGCAAATCGACGTCGCTTTACTTACAAATTAAATAGGCTATAGTAAAAATAAGTTCCTGAACAAATAAGGTATAAGCTTTTGGAAAATAATTTATTAATCAACCCAATTTGAAGGGTACGCATTTTACTATATTAATAATTGGATCTTGTTTTACTAAGTTTTTCTAACATTTGATTTATTTTCATGCATTTCCCCGCAGTGTGCTGCCCTGCAGCGTTAGTTATGATGCCATCACAGATGCGGCCAACATGCGAGATGACTACAGGTGAGACCGATATCCAAATGTCTGGGCGGGGGGGGTATTGTGTTTTCGGGTCGCATTGTATTGTAACGACTTTGTGTGGACCGGTTAGCGGAGAGGTGCCTTTTGTCAGGATGCCGCAGCTGTCGCTTTGTTAAAAACTAATTCCAAGTGTTCTCCTACGTGTCAAAGTCGTCAGTCATTTCATTAACTTTCACTCGCACTACGCTCTCACTTTCACCTTCACTGTCCGCCGGGGCGTGGGAAACGTGACACTTGGCTCTTGGCGCGGGATCGCTATTCGCATTTTTTCCCTTTTACGACTCTAGTCAAGTCGACGGGGAGGCGATGGATAGGCCTTGGCCCAGGCCCAAGTTTATTACGACCTGGGGCCAGACTTACGAGCTACTTGGAACGAGAGTATTGCCAGGGAATTCGTCGGGTTGGAAAGTGAAAATGTCAAAATTTGCATAGGCAAGCGGATGATTTGGGGCCGGGATCTCCGGGCCAGGGGTTAAATGCATCCACTGTGTGCGCACAATTTATGTGGCTGCTCTCAGCCAAAATCGCAAAGCCGACAGTAAATATACACCCGATGACTTCTTGGCAAACCAAGCCATTGTCACAGGCCCGAAACGCCTATGTGCATACCTGATGAGCTTGTAATTGAGGTTAGCTTGTGGTTTATTTTCGGGTATGGCTGAGTAATTAGAGCCAGCAGACTGACTACGAAAGGAAAATTATGTGAAGGTGTGAAGACGCAGCAGGAAAATTGACAGACAACTCTGTCATCAATTTTTCCAATCAAGATTTTACTTGGGATAAATATGAATTATTAACATATTCACAAGCTTGGCCGCAGTCGTCAATGTTCAATTAATTTATTATTATATTAGAGAATCAATTTAGAAAGAAACCTCAACCGCCAATCTTTTAATATGAATTACATATTAATTCCTTGCATTTAAACAAATTTACAATATTAATATGTTATCAGAGATGTTTTTAGATACACATAGGCTCGAGAAAATTGAATCGAATTATAATTGGATTGAATTTTTGGGTGTATGTAACATTTTCCCTTTTTTTCTGAATTGCATTGTTATTTATTGTGTTATACCGCAAAATAACTACAAAGAAATGTTAATCAAAAAAGAATATTAGGAATGTGAATGAAATATTTAAATATTTACAAACTCAGAAAAATTTATAAATTTTTAATTTATTTACTTGTTAACATAAAATTTAGAAAACCTCAATTTTGATAAAAAAAAACATACACAATTGTTTCTTAATTGCTGCGTAATTTCGTGCATTACCATTAAATTGAGCTTTAGAAGTAGACCAACTATAAAGATTATATTAGGCCTGGGTATGAATTGTTTAGACAAAAGTGAGTAATATTTAATTTATTTAAAAGACTATTGGAAAATTATGTTTAAAATACACTTTCAATATTAAATAAAAACTATTTCTTGTGTAACACCACAAAATAAATCCAAAGAAATGTTTATCAAAGTAGACCAACGATTCTATATGGAAATTATTATTTAGATATTAACAAACTCAGGCAACTCGATTATTATTTATTTTATTTATCCGTTTATTGACAAAACCTTAATTACGAGAAAAAGCAGTCAACATTTTTCTCTGAATTACTTTGTAATTTCTTGCATTAGCACAAAATAGAGCCAAAGAATTGTTCAATTGAAGTAGACCAACTAGACAGCTGGCACACGTTCGAATGCCCCTCGGTCCATTCAGTTTTATGAGGCTGCTTACTTATTTGGCACTGTGTGTTTTTTTTTTTTACCACCCACCCACAGCGAGGAAGCCGAGGACGCCTCGAAATGGAACAATTTTGTGGAATCAATTAAATCGAAATTAACAGTCAAACAGGTGGTGGATGGAGTGCGCGCTGGAGGATCCCTGTCCTTCGACTATCTGCTGCTAATCGTTACCGCCGAGTAAGTACAAAGTATCTGGAAGGGTTTTCAAAATTAATTCACTGAATTTCACCGCCAGCTGACGGAGGGTCAGCTACGGTATTAAAAACAAGCATTAAGGGGTCCTCCTACTCCTGTTCCTATTTCTGTTCCTACTTCTATTTATATTTGTATTTCTATTTATATTTCCAGTTCCCTTGCAGCCCTCGGTCTGGTGGAGAATAATGCCCCGAATATAGTGGCTGCCATGTTAGTTTCGCCGCTTATGGGTCCCGTAATGTCGATAACATTCGGCGCAATTATCTCCGACAAAGAACTAATGGTAAGTGCAGCTTCCCCTTATGGTTGTGGCTTTTTCTGCGCTTTCCATTTTACGTGGGACAACAAATTGTTGTGTACCATTGCTCTCCGAAAAGCCATTCAGAAAACCACCGTTCAAAGCCGGCCAAAAAAGGCGAAAAATGAACGGAACAGCCATATATGTAGTATGGCTAGTGAAAAATGGAATAGTGGAAATAGTTTTCCCTAGGATAGGGGAAACTCGCAAAATCCATTTTGCAGCGCGTTAAATGAAATCGTCAACACTCTTGCGCGACGACTCTTCGACTGGTTCTATGTTGGTACTATTGAGTGATTTATGAGCAAATGACATTTGGAAAATAATAAAAATTGCACCGAAAATTGCTATGCCAGGCGTCCCGTCCAGCTGTCAAAATTCGCATAAAGCCGGCAGAAATATGGGATATGTGGGGCGTTTGGACTTGGGTTTGGGTTGTAGTTTGTGTTATTCCAGTCAAATGCATAGCGACACAGCGCTTGATGTTTTGCAAATTTGCATCGCTTTTGTGGTAAATGGCAAAGTTGCTGAATTGTTTATTGACAGCGTTGGCTTGAAACAGGGGTGTGGCACCCTATGAAATATTCAAATGTTTTTTCGAAAATTGGATAGAGCTCCAGCGAGCAGCGAGGCGTATGTTTGTGGGTTTATTCAAATCGATATAAATAAATACTTTGTAAATTCTTTTAGTCCGAATTGCACTTTATGAATTAAATGAGTACACAAAAGAGAAGAGTAGTTTTCTATGCTTTATTGAAGCACTGGCCACTTCACATAACACAAAGCATTCTGCTCGAAGGAGTCCTGGCTTAAAACCACACCTTGCGGCTTTGCAATCATTTTCTTCCCTTTTGTGCCAGACTGAAAACTAAGCTACTTATGTAGAATTAAAGGAGGCGGCACTTAGGGCCACCGTTCAGCGCAAAGCCAATAAAACTAAAACTTTAACTGCAACCAGACGTCGGCACCTGCTCTCCAAAGTGTCATAATTGTCACCACCAAGACAGCGAGCTGCAATCATCATCCTTTGAGATGGTTTTCCTGGATCAAAGGCGGTGGCTTGCGCTTGCGGAAACCCAGAGAAAGGACTCAATGTGCTGGCTGAGTAGTAAATAGCAGTGAGAGAATGCTCTGTGTACATAGATAAAGTTGAGGCTGCAAAAAAAAACCAAAACAAATAACTAAAACAAAATAAAATAAAATGAAATAAAGAAGAGTGAAATAAAATAAGGTAAATATAATCGCCTGCTGCTGCTGCTTGTGATGCCGCTTCTAATGAAGAGACGGCTCAGCCAGTGGGTCCGATGCCCCAGAGGCAACTTGTTGTCTGCTGACACAATTTCCACCGCACGATGGCTCACACCTGGTGCAAAACAGTCTGGATTCCCGGACTCCCGGATTCCCGGTGTCTTGCTGGCTGTTGACACCTGCGTCGTGTACTTCAATTAAATTTTAATTGAAATGAATATGTTCGTATGTAAACACATGCCAGGGTGCATCATTTTTGTCGCCGCCCTTTTGTGGAGTGGCTGTGGCTCAAGCTGCGCCATCATAATCTTTGCATTTGGCAAAGATTGCGGTCACAAAAATACCTGCATCCAATTTTCAGATGCTTCCTGCATTCAATTTGCGATGTATTATGTATGAGTTTTAGGGAATTCACCCTCAATTTGTTTGCTAACTCTTAAAAATTGTGACTTTAAACTTAAATGCAAATGTCAATTGCATTCATTTAATTACAGCTAAAAAAAAGTCCACAACGTTGAGATGTTTTGATTTCATTACAAAATATTTGACTATCTGCACAAAATACACAGAAGGCCGCTCTCAGATTAACACACATGCTGGGAAAATAATTGAAAAAGTCATGCCAGCCATTCAGTGCGAGTGTTTGCGGACAAAACTCATACGCAAAAGTGTTTAAACAATTTCACACAAAAATGACAATTACAAACGATGACAAAAATGGAAAATCGAATGGGGGCAGTCAGAACTGATGGCTAACTATTAAAAATAATTGGCGGGTAAAAACTGAAACAGGATTCCGCGTAATATTGTGAAAACGAGTTGGCTTTGCACATATTGGTGGCCGTTGAGGCTAGTTGAATGTTATTGAATTGCAATTTTAGCAAATATTTGCACGCCATTTAAAGTTGATTCGCACATGAATGTAATTTGTTTGCCCATTACGCATACGCAGTGTGGGTTCGTGTGCATACCTGCCAGCAAATAGAAGAGCGAACAATAAACAAGAAATTAGCAAAAGTTTTCACACCCCACTTAAACAGCAGTTGGTTAAATTGTTGTGTAAACTCTTTAAACTGCATTTACTTCAGGGCTGCAAACTTTCAGCCCCGCATAATATTTCCAGCTTGTTAGTCAGCTGCTTTTAAAGCCTCAAGACAAGTTACTTTATATGCGACGCAGTTGTGTTTGACTGGTGAAGGGGGGGGAAAATGGGCGAAAATGGGCGAAAATGGGGAAAACCGTCTCCTCATCACTGGTTAGGAATGCCAGGACAACATCGTGTGGCTGACATTAGAGCGATTTTCTTTTGTGGGTGCTGCTGCCAACAACAGTTTGCAGTTGCGTGGCTGCAAATTTGGGTTAACATGTCACGAATCTACTCGCACTTGCTTGGCGCTTCAAAGTATGCAGCATTATCGCTTAAAGTGTCGGTGGCTGAGGTCCTGTGGCATTTAGCTCGCTGTCTCACCCCCGCTCCTAATTTCGCCCCTCCATTTTTTTTTCCTTTCAGCGAGTCGGCTTCCTGTGCCTGGGCCTGGGCATGTTCATCTCCCTGGTCTTTGGCTTCATCTTCGGCCTGATTCTGGGCACCACCGAAATGCCATGGGGCCAAAATGCCGACTGGCCCACCGAGGAAATGCGCGGCAGGTAAGGTGATAAGGTAAGGTAAGGTAGATAAGCAGCCCCCAAATCAATGTCAATCAGGCAGAACAATTGGTTTAGATTGCCCAAAAACGCTGCACGTTCAAATCAAGCCGGAAACCACCTGGAACATTAAATTAATTCCCTCATACGGTCGTCGACAAATTGGATGCAATCAAATATGAATAACACTACAGTAGCTGCGGTGTCCGAAACAATTCCAATATCCAATTTGATTTGGAATTTAATTAAGAGATATTTATGATTTTCATTTTCTGTAGTTCTTTGAACTTGCATATAAACCAGACACTGAACGACAGCTGTCCATTTGTTTGAACCCATCAAAGACAGAGCTCAATATATATATATATTTATATGTAAATACCCTTTTCTTAATTTATGTTAATCCTTCACGAACAGTTAAAATTTCAGACGAGGCCTTTTGTGCACTCATAAAAAACGATTAATGAGAGAATAAAACAAAAGTTTACATCCAACAATGGCGTAGGAGGGTGAACATGTGAGGAACTCTACAAATTTTGATTGACAATAAAGAGAGGACTGACGTGTAAATCAATAATGCTAGACAATATCCGTGTTCTGATATTAATTAAGACGCATTAACGCAAGCCATTCATTTCCCAGAGCCATCAAGTGAGACAGTCTCAAAACCAAATCCCTCGACTTTCCAAAGTGAATTAGGAGTTTGCCGAAAAACCCAAAATCCAAAATCCATTAAGTATGTTAATTATCCAGTGTCTCGCGCAGCTCAGCCCTTGCTGCTACAGCAAATCGGTGGGTAAATCTATGAGTGCGAATGTAACAAATTACTAGCAAATAATTCAAATAATCCCGGGCCCCGCAGTAATGTGAGGCGTGTGCTCATTAGAGAGCTCCCCCCACCCCCCCAGTCGTCTGTGCCAGGCTTTCTGGGACAATCTTCCGCCCACCCAGTCACTTGAGTCCATATATATGGGCACACATTTATTACGGCATCGTTTTTTGCCAAAGAAATCTTTAAGTCGCCACGCGCCGGCTGTGTAAATCTCTTCTAGCACTGGAAGTTGGTCCACAATGGGCTTAGAGTAGAACACGCCCCCGGGCGGCAAAAAAAAAAAAAAAAAAAAAAAACGACAGCACAATAAATTAAGCTCAGCCACAGAATTTGCCGGAAGTTGCGTGAAATGAATGTGTGTCGGCAATTGTGTTAATTGCACAAAATAAATTGTTAAAATAATAATACACAATACACAATGCTGGCTGCTTGGTCTGCCAGTTGGGCGGTCGGTAAGTCCGTCGTCCTGACATCTAAATATATATTTGTACATATATGGCCTATCTCTATAATTAAGTGCCTCAGTCCGGGCTGCTGCTTTATTGTTGGCCGAGGCCCGTCAAGTGGCTTTGTCCATCATCATCTCCATCTCCATCTACATTTCCATCATAATAATAGGCACACATAATGAATTCCTCCAGATTGCGTGAGTCTATCACCGGTCATGCAATCGCCGTGAGTTTCCAATGGTCATCTTAATTCTCATCCGACCCGTTGTCGCTGCTCACTGGGCTCAATAATTGTGTCACGTGGCCCGTGAAAATAGAGCCTTGTCATTCGGTCCATTGGACTCGAGACGTCCGAGTGATATGCCGATATTTCTCCAAGTCAAGCTTGTATGTGCATGCACCTGATGAACGTGAACGGCTGTGGTTAATTATATAATGCTGAAAGCAGTGCCAGATCTAGGAATGGTTGTAAGGGGCTTTTAAAGCAATCATTTTGTAGCCTAATTTGAAGCACTCCATTTGCTATCACTTAAATTTTTGATGTATTACTTAATATTTAGGATATATTTGTCTTCTTAATACTTTGGTATAGGTAAAAGAATTTAAAATGCGCTGGTATACTGTTCACAAACGTCGTTTCAAAAGGAAAAGACAATGCTGGTTTAACATAAATAGGCAACAATTTAAAATCTGAAGTCCCTAATATTTATTTGAAAAACGACGTAAATTTTTTAGTGCATTCTTTTGAACACATTTCAAAGTTATTTGAAAATACTAGTGATTTCTGAAAGTTCATCAATTAAAGCAACTATATATAAAAAAGCATAAGCCTGAAAAAGTAGTAAGGGAGCTCAAATCTGCAATTATCCTATTACTTAAATGTGTTGATGAAAGACTTAATTACTTTTCAATCGACAAAGCAATCCTCATAGAGTTATGTTATTTTAACTAGACAGTCAGCTTTCCACCTCGCACATTTTTGGCCCACTTTATTCGCCACACATTACAACGGCAAACCAAATTAAATTTATGCTACTTTACTGCGGGGGCGTGACGCCACGCCCACATGGTTGCAACTGTCGGCAATGCCACATGCAAACTGGCAAAAATAATCAGTGCAAAGTCGTCCAGGGAGGGCATTGCGTCCGAAAGGTGGAGAGAGTTTGTCTAGTTTTCAGCAGTAAAGTGTGTGTGTTTTGGATTGTTTTCCATTGAGAACGGGAATTCAAGAATATTTTACTCCTGCCGCGCTGTGTTGATTATTACATTTTAAATGCACACTAAACCAAATTCCCATGGTCAGCTTAGTTAAATAAATCGCAATTAAAAGCAGAACGTCTGCTGTGGGCGTTTCCATTTTCCCTTGATGCAGACAAAAAATGGTTAGAAGTGGAAGGGGTTTTTAAACGATATTTTATCCAGAGGTAAAATCGCACCCGCTCTGACCCACATCAGACCAATCTCGATGCTGTTCTGGCCTCATTTGCATTGTTTTCAATCTACCAAACTCAACCATAAACAATTTGCAGCAACAAATTTATACGACTTGCCTAATGTTAGGGCTATAATTGAGCGTAAATTGTCGAGGTATAATAAAGTTGTTTTATGCATAAAAGTTAAATACTTGTATAACTCAAACTGCGGCATTCATAAATAAAACTCACACTTTCGGTAGCGGAAAAAACCCACCAAAGCAAAGTAAAAGCGCCATTAATCAGGAAAAGTTTGTCCCAGGTAAAAATCCCGAATTTTCATATAGGCAAGCCAAGGGCACAAATGAGGCGCATGAATCAAAAAAAGAGAGAGTTACGTAACTTGGGATATCCAAAGTCTAAAATACCCTTGCACCTTGCTTAAAATCCATGCTCACAACGGCATAAAACAAATCGCCTGTAAAGATAAACGGAATGAAATGTTAACGAAAGTGGACCTTAGCATGTGCCATCTTTGTTTTTGACTTGATGGAATTAATTCACAAAGCTATTGTAAATAAACAAAAAATTTACAATTTTAATAGCTCAAAAGTGTGCTAAAAATATATATTTCTGAAATAAACTTATAGTTTTTAAAACCGTTTAGTTTGCACTGTCAAAACCAAATTTTTCCTTAGGCACTGTTAAAATGAATTTTTGAAGCGAAATTAATTAAAATGCTTAACGAATTCCTGTAGAGGTAAACATAATTGATATTGGTAGCCTATCAGCAAAAAATAAATTGATTTTAATTTACCATAACCATGTTAAATAGGTATTAATAACATTGCGAGTAAGTAATAAACCAAAAAGTTTATCGCAAGCTCTTTAACAATGATTTGTTGTAATTTAACATCAATTCAACCAAAGGGAAAATAATTATCAACACGAATTGAATGGGTAATAATAAAATTGGGTATGAGTGATAAACTAAAAGCTTTGTACTATAATCCATTACTATACCTTAAGCTCAGCTTCAGAATCAGGCTCACCCTTATATTTTTAACTGGGGCTTTAGGTCTAATCAGGGACTTGACTTGGGTTGGGGAAGAACTTCAGCGAACCGAATCGTAATACCCCTAAGAAGGGTATAAAAGGCAGGAGGCAATGAAAAGTTTGCCAACATTTCTCACCATTAAGCGACTCTGACTCCTGACTCCTGACTCGACGAGCCCAGGGCGACCAGACCAGACCAGACCAGACCGAATCAGACCAGAGCAGGCTGGTTGGCGGAAGCGATAACAAAGCCGCTGACACTTGACAAACTTGCGCGAGTGTCAAAAAATCTCCGTGGATGAGATAGCAAATGGGGAGTGGGGGCATGGAAAAATCCGTGTCACCTGGCGTCGTCGACGGAGTGAAGTACTTGGCCCACCTGCTGACCCTGACGCGAAACGGCTGATAAACGGGGGGCTGTGCGACAGTTGCCTGGCCGGCCAAACATTCATCTTAATGTGACTTAATTTGCAGTTGCTCGCCCTTTTCAACAGGGGGCCCGCGGACATAGCGTTTAGCCGGCGGGTCGGCATTTGTCATACGCCGGCTGTGTTGTGTTTTTAATTAATTTTTGCCATTTTGTCCCTACTTTTTCGATGGCCATTTCACAGTTGATTTTTCAATAATTTCTCATTCGATTCGCAGGGGCAACGTGCGCGCCCTCTGGATGGGCGTTCTGTGGGCGCTAACATCTGGCACTGGCGTGGCCGTGGCCTTGCTCCAGGGTTCCGCTGGGCCCCTGATCGGGGTCGCCATATCCGCCTCCCTGTTGCCGCCCGTTGTCAATTGTGTAAGTATCTAACAGATTCAAAAATTCTTCTTTAATTTAGAAATCACCAAGGCTTTGAAAAGTATGTCATGAAAAATAGGTAAGTCGTTTTTCGTTATTAATCCATCGGACTTCCGGATTAAAAACGTTTTTTAGGAACCTTTATAAGTATTTTTAAAAATCTCGTGATTTTGGCTGCACCCTCAATATTTAATCTATTGAATATAAAATTCCCTTAAGCTCTCTACAAAATTAATAATAATATTTTGAATATCATGTAATGCATACCTTTAGATACCGATATAAGTACATTTAAAAACCTCGTCATTTCGGTTGGTTGTTTAATATATAGAATACTCCCCTAATCTCTCTAAATTATAGCCAGGGCTGGATAATATTGCATTAAATTCCTTTACCAGAATAATTTAACTAGGTGTAACAAAAGCTTTTTGATTTTAGTTCGAATATTAAGGAAGCAAGCTTTGATTGAGGATTTTTATTATCATCTGGAGAATTATTTACATTACGTAATTTACTGAATCCGTCTTAAATACGTTTGCCTTAACTAGTTTTTAAGGATTATTAAGGTATAAATGTTAAGTTTTGCTTTTGAAATCTTAGTTGTTAAATCTAAAAAGTTAAATTTTCCTCAACACGAATATGAATGTAGTTAGTCACTGTACAAAAAAATAATTTTAATTCTCTTTACTACAAATTAAGTAAATAAAGCATAAGCATTTAAAGCTACAATTTAATTAAGTCTGTTGGATGGTCATATTCTACAGTGTACTTATTGTATTATGTGTGCTAACTTGTTCTTCGAATAGCAGTAATAAGCAATCTCCGTCTGAACTTAGCTTAATTGGAATGCCGATACCATAAGCAAACAAAGCGGTCCTTCAGCAAACATCAGGTGGAATTTGTCAATACTCGTATGCATAAATATGGCGAAGGAGAAGCAGACTTTATAAAGTCTGTTTCGTAGCCTTGAATGTGGCTTCTGCAAAGCAATATTTCTCCCATTAGCATTCTATTAACAAAAGCTTCGTCGACCTTCGATTTTGGCAACGGTTGCGCAGTTGATGTTTCATCATGAGTGAGCAGGTGCCGGAAATGACTTTGCCAGCAATATTTATGGCCAGCCAGAGGTCCAAAAGCATTCCTCGAAATGTGAATAACACAGGCTGCTCAAACATTTCTATCAAATATCCACTGTGGTCAGCCGAATGGAAAATTACGCAATTCCCATTTATATTAGGCTTTCAAGTTTTGACTCCACTTGAGTCTTGACTTTTTATACTATCGATGACTGCCTGCCTTAACTGCCTTGCCTAAATTGCCATATTTCTACTGCCGCAAACATGGTGGAAACTTCCGAGTGCCTCTAAGCCGTAAGTGGATGTAGCAACGCACTTTAAGACCCGGCCAAAAGCGATTGGCCAATGCGAATGCAAAACGGGGCTAGAAATTTTGGACCAGGCTAATATTTTTTGTGCCGGCGATGGGGCCCTTCAAGTGAATTTCGCCATAAATTAGGCCGAAATACAATTTGCTGATTAATCTGAAGTGCATTGCCCAAAAACTTTTGGCCATAAATCTGTCCGGCGGCAGGAGTATGAAGAAGGGCCAATGCCGGGACCGGTTCTCAGCTGTTATCCCACTTTCTGTGGCGCAACCGCAGCGAGTGCATAAATTTCGACCCAATTTTCAAGTGCAAATTGCGAATCGGAATGCCCAACTGCAGACGGATGTTGGGTAAAATTATAAAGCAAGTGAGCAACGCTCTGCTTTTGCTCCGCTCCGAAGGGAAGTGCATACAAAAACTTGCAAACACAGGAACCGGCAGGCAGGCAGGCCAAGTGCCACACAAACTGCAAACTGGCAAACAAACAGCGTCGCAGGCTGACATTTATCAATGCTGACAGAGGGACAAAGGCGCGCCAGAGGGGAAAAGGGAAAAGGGAACATGAGGAGCCCACAAGCATGACAAAATGATGCAAAGGGCGAATTATGGACACTGGAAAGGGCTGTCTGTTGTCTGCTGGCAAAGGGACTCCTCCGACTCCCGAACTTTAACCGGCCAAAACAATGGCGCTGAAATCGCTTAATCATGGCGGCCGCTGCGGTCGAGCATGTGTGCAAGTGTCGCCCCAACTCCGCGTCCTTATCCTCATTCGTCCTTTTACATATGAGCTGCATAAATCAGTGGCACGCACTGAGGCTGAAGCAACCTTTGTCCATGTTTTCTCGGCCTTTTTACCCGTTTTACTTAACCAGCAAAGAGCGTGTTACAATTAATTGCCATGTGTCTGGCCCTAAGGCAATAGCGCAGCCAACAGAGCGGATGAGTAATTTCGAGCTCTCATTTCTGCCGGGTGCGTTCTACTGTTAAAATGTGAAAGTAAACTGAGTAAACTGCATCACAGCGCCGCCAGAGTTGCAACTCTTAATTTTGGCTTATTAAATTGCCAGCGACCTTATTTATGTGGCTTGGCAACATGAACTCCAATTTCGAATCGGTCTGCCTTTACTTTCAAATCCGTGCACGCAATAATTCACCCAGAAACGGTCGTAAATTCGAATAATAGCGAAAATAGAAAGTAAGTCGAGGAAAAGAAAAGTCATGAGCTCGCACACAAATGGAAAAACAAATACACTCCCAACAGATTTCTGTATTTTACAATCGAGGTCAAGATATTAGAAGATGCATTTGTTACATTGCTTAAGGCTTCGATTTTACAAAAAACATCGATAAACTTAAACATTTTTTTTTTAATTTTAAAACAAAAATAAAAATTTGTTCATTAATATTATGTTTAGTTTAAGATTAAAATAAAAAACTTTTTTAAGGATTAAGGATATAATAATAATAATTTACCCAAATATATTTTTTTCATGCTACACAAGAGAAAAAAATATGGGATGCTAGACTTTTTTTTTTAATAATGGACTTATTGAACGAAAAAATGCTTTCCATTTTTTATGCACTTAAGACTTCCTTCCACAATATTTTTTTCAAACTCATAAATAAGCTAGAAAATGTAATAAATCATTAATCAACTTTTTTTCAATAAAAACTCAGTAAAACAATATGGCTTTGGAAAAGTAAAATATTTAGGAATGACATTTTTAAAGCTAATAATAATTTAAGATTTAAGTACGTTTACCTGCTACCATTCTGACCCCAATAGTAATCCGGCACATATAGGAAAAGCACGCACTTCCGGACTTGCTGAGCAATGTGCTGAGTCATTATTATTTATAATAGCAGAGAGGAGGACCCAAAGCAAAATCAAAAAAAGAAAACGAATGGCACAAAAGGCGAACGAGCTGAAAATGCGACAATGGAGTTCTATCTGTAAGAGGTAGGGAAGGAGGGGGTTGACGTAAAATGTTTGCGATTCTGTGGCGCCCACACACGCTGCAAAGTTATTACAGCTCAAGGCCGGGAGGAGCGACTACTTGGTATGCCAACGGCTGAGCCATCTAACCGGAACTAAGCACGCGGCGACCTTATGACCCCGAGAAGGCAGCATCAGACGAACGACCGCCACACATGACCATGGACCATGGAAACTTCAAAGTCACAGCCACTTTCTTCCGCTTGTTCCGTTTTACAGGGTCTCTTCTGGTCACTGGCCTGCATTTGGCTCATCTACCCGGAGAAGCGGATTCCCCACTTGAAGAACGAGCCGATGAACTCGACCAGCGCGTATCCCTTCATCTACACGAACTACTTGCCCACCGAGTTCCTGATCAACGGCATCGTGTCCGCCTGCCTGACCGTCGTGAACGTGATTTGCATATTTATCACGGCCATAATCGTATTGAAAATTAAAGAGGTCTCGGCGCCATATACGGCCAGTCCGGACTTAAAGCGGTGAGTAGACCATTTCTGTCAGTACATTTCTGCCACTTTGTAGGCATATTTTAGTCGATGACGACATGTAGTGGTTGTCCACTCGGTGAACTCATTAGGGTGGACCTTGCTACCTTTGAAAATAGGTTTTTGATATATGTAACTATTGTGTTCAAATTTATCATATATGAATTTACAGTTTATTTTTATCAATAAATTTAAATAAAAGGGTTATAAGAATTTCGTCACAATGTATGTATTAAATTTGAATTTTTTCATTCAAAAGAATTTCAGGAAGGCAAAATATCCACTTTTATAAAAAGACTAGTTCATTCTAGTTCAGTTCAATTCAATTTTTTTTTATTTTTTCTTTATCCGCATAGCATGTGGGCCTTACTTTATTTATCCAGTTATCAAATAAAACAAATTTCGAGCACTTCAAATATTTATCAGATACATTTTGATAAAAAAAAAACAGATTAAACTACTTCCAAGTCGTCGAAGATGGTCAACCCTAGAGAACGTAATACGTACATATGCATGAATAGCAGGAAATTAAAAATCTGCACAGCGAGAAGCGCTGGAGTGTGTTTAATGACGGCGGAGCAAGTGCTTTTAAGCTTATCATTTCCGTTATGTGCGCTTGGTCAGTTGCCCATTAGTAAGTGTAATTAATAACGACGACAACCACAGACAAAATCACATTGCATTGGTTTACTTTGCGAGCCATCTCTGTTTATAGTCACTTTAAATGCACATCTATTAGCAGACGAATTATATGTAACATCAACATTGTCATTGAACTAATCTGGTCTCAGTTAATAAATCAGATCTTGTCTGTTTGTTTATTCAGCCAATCTTAGGTTGTGCCATTTCTCCAGCGGAACAATGCGTAAACACCAACACGTGTGACCAACCAGCTGGGGAAATTAACCTATGTTTGTCCGACACTTGCCAGGCTGCCCATTTAAATCAATAAAGGAGGACGATTTGGGATACAGCTGTATTTCAGCAGTACTTCGGACTTAGTTGATGTGCTCTCATTTTGGGAAAAGATTAGCTGCGTCGACTTTGAAAGCCTTTTTAGGCCAGGCGATTTGTTAGCAATGCCTTTGGAGTGAAGAAACTATATTTGGCAGCGAGCAGCATGTCTGGACAAGTGCCTCGCTCAAAATATGATATATCGCGTAATTAACTGACTGATTTGGTGTTTTTATTTCGTTTTCTACCCACTCGGCGAGTGGCCGAGGCAATCTAAATGAAAATAAATGCCCTCCATCTTTGGATCCCGGCTCGAATGACAAGTGGGGATCTAAGCTCCAGTCTGGCTCTGACTCTGACTATAACTCTGACTCTGACTCTGACTCTGTCTGCCCCTGAGAGCCGGGGCCAGACATGTGGCTTTAATTTGCCAGAGTGGCGCATTAAATTGCTTCAAGCGAGGACTAAGCATTCGTCCATCGTTGTCAGTTGTCAACATCGCGCCACAGCCCGCATAAGCGGCCCGCGAAAGTGTGCTACAATTTTATTTCGCTGCCGCCGTTTGAGGCATTCTTTTTATTATTATAGTGTACAAATGTATGTACATATGTTTGTATGAATGCCCTCTGACTGTTCCAACGTTTATTTAGGCACACTCACGTTCGCCTGCCCGCTTGTTTGACTTGTTTGTGTAGCTTTTAGAAATGGTGTGTGCTTTGTGCATACCCTCGCCAGCGATACCCTCATATCGATCTGAAACTTGCACTGCAGCCAGTTCAGTGAAACCAAAACAAAGCCACTCAGAACAGATTTTTTTATAAGCTGGTTAGTAGACAGAACGGGCGTTTATCCAACCATTCAGTAGCCGATACCGATGCCGATTTCTGCCCTCTTGTTTGCCGCACTTAGACCCTCTCTTGACCAAGAGTCCACGGCAGAGAGCAGAATAAACAGGACCAGAAAAGGACCCTTTCCGCAGGCTGTTGCATTACGGATAAAGTGCATGATTTCATATTTATTTGTTGTTACCCGGTCCCAGTTTGCTCGAATCTTTCGAATTGGTTTTGTTTTCATTGCTGCGGTTTTCTTTTGACAGCGGTTTATGGTTGCGAATTTCATGTCTCCGCCAATTCAAAATGATTTTTATGGGGTTTCTGTCAGACGAGAGCGGTTCCTATGCCAACAAAAATGGCGACATTTTTGCTTGCCCGAAGGTTACTTCCTATAATAGAAAAAGTTTCTCGATAGCAACTGAGTAAAATTCAACTAAAAGTTTTGCAAAAAGTCGTGCGTAGCCAATCGTTCAAAATATAATTTTACAGCTCTTTTACAGTGCAACTTTATAGGTGGGGAGACAATATTAAAGGGAATTGAAAAAGTCTACGTCATTTTGAAATAACACTTAGCTAGGTATTACAGTGTCCGAGTAAACAAGTTCTAACCATTTTATTTTAAAACTTACTATATGGAATCCTTTAAAACGTTTATACTTAAAAAGTAGCTTTTCTTAATGGTCAAATATATAATTTTCATTGTTTTAAAGTCTCATCACTGTTGAATTTAAATTTTTGAGTAGGCAAATAACAGATAAGAATTAAATTATAAGTAATTATTGTTTGCAAAGGGTTTTGAGCCCAAACATCGAATTTGAATATGTTATACCATTAAAAACAGTCTGTATCAATAGGTTACAAAAGGCTTTCAATAGCTTTAATCTGTCAAAGGTATAGAATTGATTTTTCACTTGATTTTCGTATGCATACAATTTCAACTATTTTTAAAATAAATGTTCCCCCTTCACGCAGATTCTGGGAAACAGATCTTCGAACCGTTCGCAAAACAAACCGCTCAACAATGCGGCATCCCCACAGTCGGAGCAGCATGGCTGGAGGACCTGGAGGACATGGAGGTCCTGGAGGGAGAGGAACCATCAGGGGCATGGACAAGTTCGGCGGGTGAGTGGCAAACACACAAGTGGGGTAAAAATCTCTTTCGAGACCGACCGCCCATGAACCAATTCTCGTATTTCGCATATCCTTTACAATTCCGTTTTGTTGAATAATTGAGCCCGGCCGTGTGTGTGCGTGGCCTCGAACTCATTCTCATGAACACGTCCTGGGGGCAAGTCAATTTACTCCCAGCATTTGTCTGCCCAAATGCTTGAACGCAATCCGAAAAGGTAAATAATGAAGGTATTTATGTCGTCAGAGTGCGAGTGTACCGCCCACGCCATCTAGTCCATAAATAAGTATGGCACTGCACATTCTGTAAAATATTTATCGCATAATTGAAATCATTGCCAAGTATTTATGCCGAACTTAGGCAAAAGCCAAAGCAGAAAAAGGAACAAATGTTTATAAAACATGAAAAAGAATCCCGAAATAAAGTCAACCAGAAAGTTGGAACAGATCCAAGTAGCTGGATATCCAGAAAATCCGCTTCAAATGGCTATACAAATTGTGTACATTTAATTTTTTTTTGCCAACTTTACATAAAAAGTATACTTGTAAATAAATTAATAGCAACAGAATCAATATGCATTCAACTACTAGTTCTAATTTATGTTGCCCTGAAGCGAAATAGAAAACGAGCATTTTCTGTAAATGACTCTAAAATAAGCGTTTTAATACCTGAAAATGCCAAGAGAAAAAACGCGCTCACTGTGATGGACATTTTAACAATGCAAATTCATGCAACAAATTAACACACAGCTGTAAGCTTTTTAATTCAGCACAAAATGCCGGCAACATTTGTTTACACGAGACTAACAAAAACCATAAATGTTTTGGCAGAGTGCAATTTATTTCCACCCTGACGCGTCATTCAAAGTTCATGCCATTGTTGCATAAAATTAACACTTGCTTGTTCCACCCACAGTGGCGCCCATTATCACGGACTGGACGAGCGGGATGCCCAGATGGATAACGCCCTGGAAAGGGCTTTGGCCCAGGCCGAGAACGATGCCACTTTCAAGAAGGTCAAGCGAATGAGCTACTCGAGCAATGCGGCTGGTGAGGTGAGCAAAAAGTAGTTCTCTATTTTGTACTAATCTCAAACTAATATTAAAAACAAGAACCTTATTTCTCATTAATTGCTGAGGCTAAAATTTCAGTCTTAAGTAATACTGTAGACCCACAATAATTAAATTTGCATTTAAAGTTAAAAAAAAGTAAATCTAAATTAAACAGGACAAAAATGTATAAGAAACAAGTATCAATACTTGTTTTAATGAAATTCCGTATTGGCATTGGTAAAAAATTAAAAATTAAACGTGTTTGTTGACCTGTAAATATTATATAATTGTGCTGACCTTTTCTCTTTTTGTTTTGAAGCTACATAATTGGTTTAACTATTGTATAAGGGGTATTAGGGTTAGTAAATGTTTGCCATTTACCGTTATCGAGGAATCTGTTTCGTAACCTACGTAACGTTTAAAGCAAAAGTTCAGTATGTGGGCCCAGTTAAAAATTTATTATGTTTCCTAAATTCTATTTAAAGAGTATAAGGGTAATTGTTTCCGTGTCGGGTTTTATCATCGTTTGCGATTTCCAATAGTGTTGCTTAACCAGAGTTGTTTCTCCTCCTGTTGCTCCTGTTCCTGTTGCGTCTAATCCTCCTGACCTTGTTGGGCCTGCTTATCGTCCGTCTGAAGGTCCTTGTAGTCTTCGTCTTCTTCTTGCTGCCGGACGCAGAGGATACGGTGGTGGCAGAGGCAGAGGCAGCAGTGGTTTCTCCGGCGGCAGTAGCCACTGTGGTAGTCTCGCCGGCTACAGTGGTGGGGTCAGGAGCCACCGTGGTGGTGGTGGCACACTCGGCATTGTCCGCATTCGCAGATGACGTGCAATCGATGCAGGAAGTATCGTCAGGAGCATCGGCACAGGTGACAGCCTGGCCAACTGGGAGGTGGACCACGAAAATGGTCACCAGAAGTGCTCCAACTATCACAATTGACTTCCTCATGTTGCTGGAGATGCTGCCAGATGTCGACTGATACTTTTTTCTTGCCAGATCCCCAGCTTTTATAGCAACTCCCGAACAAGATTTCTGCAAATTGGCAAGTGTGCACAGCTGCCAGTGATTATGACTACTTTTCGCACTCCATCAGTGTTTGATGGACCATTGTGCCAAAGATTGGGCCTAGCTGGCTTCAAGCAAAATATTTGAATAGTTTTATTCACAGGTTGGTAGATGGGCGTGTGTCGCTTTCAAATATTTATATATTGACTCAGTTGAGACAACACTCTGTTTGCATATGGCAGCCATCGATTTTTGAAAAATTAAAATGTCAAGCACATCTGTTTGTGCTTTTCTTCTGCAGAAACAAAGACCCAGTTTGACATACTTGCTTTAATAAACTAGTTTCCACCAACTTTCTGAGCAATTAAAAATTTACCAATGCCGCAATACAAGTTTGGGCCAGGAAGTGGCTCGAAACTACATTTTTCATGACCCACAGACCTCCAAGGCTCCGGGGCGATTGGGCGATTGGGTGGTGGTCCTCTGACAAACGGCATTTAAGCTTAATTACTGGCAATTATTTGGCAGAGACGAAGGCAGGGAGCAGACGGCCGCGTAGGATGGCCAACTGACCTCAATCATTAGTTGATAAGCCCTGCGAGGCGCACAAGAAAGTGCACAAAATGCACGGCGCCCGGAAAAAGTGCCGGCCAAACGATGCGACAATAAACCAAGTTGGGTAGATCATAAATCAAGGCGGCGTGCAGCGAGGTAAGGACAAAGGGGTCACTGGGGGGGGCGGGGCAGCTGCAAAAGCAGGAGCAGCAGCAGAGCAACAACTGAGCAGTGGAAAATCATATAAGATTTATAGCTAAGCCAGCTGAACCTGTTGCGAATGAAGGAGCAGCCCAAGACGAAAATAAACCCCTGTCGCTTTTTGTATGCACTAGATGAAAGTAGACCCACTGGGGCTATGGCTGTCATTTGGAATGAAAAAAACACAGTAAGCTGCAAAGTTGCAGCTCTAAGCTCTGAGACCTTGTCATTGGGTTCAGTTTGGTTTTGGATTTGTTGGTCGTGGTTGTTTTGAGCAGGAAAGAGGAACTCAACTAAGATCTGCATGTGCCATCACCTTGATGAATCCGCTAATGACGGCTACACGTGCCTGAATCCATAATCATAAGGCATGGTGAAAAACTTTCTTAATTTCCTGTTTAAGGAGCAGACAAGCCGAAGAGCCGACAAGCCGACAAACCGACGGGCGCCTCAATTAAAACTCGCCGTCAAGAAGCAAAAAGCATTCAAAAGCCATCCAAGCGTCGATTGCCACAAATCAAGTTCTACATTAATTCGTTTGCAGGCGGCAAAAGTAAGGATGGAGGTGGGCTTGGGTGGAATGGCCAAGAAGCTCGAGTGGCTGCCAGACTGACATGCTCCAAATATTTCGAGAGACAGCCACGGAACAGCCGAGTGGCATGCAAAACAAACCTGCAAAGCCTACGACGACCACGCCCCCCTCTGGCATCTTGTAATCAGTTTAAAGTGAGTCCTGGCCACTAAAACTCAATTAACCCCATTTGAATGGAGCACGAGGCAATTGAAAAAACACAGAAACATGAAATGAAAACGAAACGAAACGAACGAAATGAAATGAAAAGCGGCGAACGGAACCGAAAGGAGAGCGAACAAATCAAGGCAAAAGATTAAAAACGGAAATGGTTGGCCATTGAGTATGGGTGGTTTGATGGGTGGTTGGGTGGCTGGGTGGTTGGGTGGCTGGGTTGCCATGGCTGGGTCCATAGGTTGGCAGCATTTTTCACTTAAAACCGCATTGATACTCAATTACCAGGTCGGCACTCGACTACCCCACTTGGACAAAACAAACGGCGGATGCGGATGCGGAGCTCAGGAAAACGGAAGCACTTTGCAACGGAAATGAAACATCAATTAAAGTCGCACACCGAGCAGCTCCACGCCAGCGAATCCTTATAACTCTGGTGTCCTGACAGCCACTCAACCTCCTCCTTCGAGAGCACATTGCCATTGCCCTTGCCATTGCCACTGCCATTGCCATTGCTTTTCTCCTCCATTGCAACTTGGAGAAGTGTTCGCCCGAACACTTGTTCGGTTGCCAGCAGCCTAAGGGCATATTTCGTTAGTTTTTATTGCTTAATTGTAATTTCGCATATGGGAAACGGAAAGTTTAATTGCCTGCGCTCAAGTATCAGCCTCTGAGCGTCTCACAGGCGATTTATTAGGAAAAGGGAGTTGGGCAAGAAGAACCACAACTGCTCACAGGGAAAAACTTAGGGTCGTTTATGCGATATACACTTTTTTGTACCCTTGAAGACCTCTGTGTTTTTCAAATATTTTTCAATATATTTTGAAATATAGTTATGGTTTTAGTAATTCAGAGTTTTAGTTTCATTAGAATCGGACGACTATATAATGTAGCTCAAATGGAAACCATCGGAAAAACATATAAAATATTATTATTATTTATTGTTTTGGAAACAGAGTCATGGTTTATAATATCAGAAAAGCTACCAACGGAACGATCGAATAATTCAGCAGAAATATTGCAGTTTTAAAGAATGCTTAATTTTTGGAATAATAATAATAGAATATAAACTTTGCTTGCCAAAGTTAGCTTTGATTGTACTTTTGACATATTGTTAAATTTTGTTACAAATTTACAAAAGAATTTGCTTTTATATCTTTTTAAAAATATTATTATTTTTAATAGAAATTATAAGTGAAAAGTTTATAATCTTATAGACTTATAAGAACAAAATTTCTTTCATAGTCAAATTATATAGGTATATTTTACTTCTGTTGTAAGCAGTTCTACTATATCATAAAAATGTTTTATTTTTATATAAATTGAAGATACAAGTTAATTTATTTAGTATGTTTCATATAAGAATCTTGCTTTCAAAGCTGAAAAATATTATATTTTATATATTTTGTAAGCCTAAAATATTATTAGTGCAGTTATCTCACCTAAGTGAAAATATCTTTTATATATTTAGATACAGAAACCGTAATGATTTGAAAAAATGTTCTTGGTTTTTGCAGCTCACCGAACGTCTGGCCAAGATCGCCGGACTCAATCGACTTAAGACAGATGGGGACCCGGGACAGACGAGCTCGGGCAGCCTTTCTGGCAGTCGGATGAACTCCATCCCCAACTCCCAGCTGAACGTTGATCTAAAGGCGCTGGACAAGCTGGTCAGTTCGCTTCTGGAGCAGCACACTTCCGGGGGCAAGGGAGCTCCGTCCCTTAACCCGGAGACGGGCACCCGCACTCCGCCTCTGCAGCGTATGGCCTCCAAGAAGCTAAACCGCTGGCGACCCCTCTCCCGCTCCGCCCACAGCTACAAGCGACACGAGAGTAGCGACCTCATCGGAGGCAGCTTCACCCAACTAATGGAGCGGGTCGATCCGCCGGCAACCTCCGCCCAGCACCCACCCAACATGCCCACGATCATGGAGAGCAGTGCGGGCAGTCCCGGAAGTCCTGCTCCCAACAATGCGCAGCCCCAGGCGGCACATCCGCCCATGTGGACTGCATCCTTGGACGCCACTCAGGGAGCGGTGCGAAATGTGCTTCACGGCATTGGTCAAGTGGCCACTGGTGTGGCAAGATCGGAGGACGAGCTTAATTTGACACAAAACTATGTGGGCTAAGCTTCGTATAACCACATTTTTATTTGCACTTAACATTAATATGATATTACTTTTAAAATATTGAACTTGATTGTTAACAAAACAATTTGTCCTTTCTTAATTCGATTTCTTATTGAAAATCAGCTTAAAGGTCTTCTGCGTACACAAGGTCTGTATGTTAAAAATTAATTACTTGCTATAAAAACTAAGCACAATAAAATTAAAAAGAAAAATTTACGGTTAGCTTAGGTCCAAGATATTTTTTCAAAAAGTTGCATTATTGTCAAAATAAACTGTGGCTTATGTTAGATTTAGAGTAAGACTACAATGTTTTTCATAAAATAAATATTGCGGACATAAACCAGCTTTTGAATTTAAATATAAATTATATAGGTTCTCTTATGAGAATAAATGTACTCCACCAAGAAGAAGACCAACGAAACTTAAGTTTAAATACAAATATATAAAGGTAGAGTCAAATAAGCTTACCTGTCTTTCCATAACGCCGGACAACTGTTCCCGGTCGGCATGTCGATAATACCCCGTAAGATTGGCACCCAGTCTCATGGTCACCTCATATCGAGTTTTACCGCTGCGAGCCAAATTCCGGTTGCTTTTGAGGACGGAATAGCTCTGGCCAGAAGAGGACACAGAACGACTGAAATTGTCAAAGTCGCAGGCCTGATGGCATTCAATGTTGCTCGTATTGCTGGTGCAGCCTAAAAGAATAAAGACAAAATTGGTAGTTGCTTCGATAAAAGGTCAAATCATAAGAAAACGCCTTCTAAAATATGGATGCATGTGAAGACCATCACCTGTGAGCAACTAAACCCAGTGGGCTGGGTTGAATGTCCACTGCAATTCCGATAAAAAAAGACTCTTTGAAACCGCTTTGGGGCATCAAGCTGAATAAAAGACATAACATAAAATGCGGCAAAAATGCGGAGCATGTGCCAGGCATTCGTTTGGATAATGTCTTGGACCCTTCCCACTCTCTCATCTGGCTGCTATGCATTTCTCTATATATAAAACGGAATGGAGTGTCAAAATCGATGATATGGGAATTTTTGCTCAGCAGTCAGCTCTTACTAAGAAACTTTTACTCATTTCTGAAAAATTGGTAGCTTTAAAATTTGCATTTTAATGATTTTTTGACTATACTATGTGAATACTAATTAATTGAAAATGAAAATCGTTCTTGAAACAAGATATTGTTGTTTTCTCAGTATAGCTTTTGAGGTTAATATTTCTTGGTATATAAAAGTATAGAAAAGATGCAATTAGCTCACTTCAATGGTGATGTAGATAGTTTTTAGTGATCAATTTGAAATCTGACTATATAAACTAATAGTTGGCTGTACGGAACTGTACCAATAATTCCTCTACAGAATTTTATTCAGGCTTTTCAGAAATGCTAAAAGCGCAGTTCACGGGCTTTTCCATTCTCGAAACACCGGAACATGTGGCAATCGGCTTGCAATTCCTGTATTCTCCGTTCTCATTGCCCTTGCAGGCACTTTGCGATTCAATGGCCAACTTAAAGCTTAAACATTGTTGGCGGTTGGTGACATGTTGGTTGTTGTCTGTGTCATGGGTTTTCCACCGCGAAAGGCAGGAGCCGTATGGAAATTGGCACGTTTCCCGGGCAGTGACAACCTGAGGTTTTCCACTGTTTTCCTCGCCGGCTCCCTTTGAACGCTCTCCGTTGCAGTTGCTTTACATTTTTATTGTTTTTGCACGCACTTGCCGATTAAATGGGGCGAGAGAATTTCCAGATGGGAAGGAAAAGGCCCCCAACATTCCTTTCAATTTGGCGGCACAGTGTCTGCGTGGGTACCTCAGCTGCCAATGAGTGCATTTTTAATGCTAATTATTTCCTTAATTACATTTTCACTTTAACAGTGTGCCTCGTTGTCCCGCCTTTTACCCACTTGCCCATTTATTTTTGCAGCTTTTAATGTTCCCCTCACCGGACCCTGGCGCCTATTAGCCCAGACTATATGTGTATGCACGTAGATATATCTTGCGAATAACATTTATTATTACACTCACCCTGTGTAGTCTCGTTTATTTCGGGTATTTCGCATCTGGTCCCCTTGAAGCCCTTCGGACAGTGGCAAGTTATGGCGGCGTCGCCGATGTGCCTGCAAATGATGATCCGACAATAAGAAAATGAGGTCCACAAAAAAAGGGAGCTGGCAAGCACACGAGGCTCCACATATAAAAATGTGTACATGCTCCAATGCAGTGTTTAAATATTTTTAAGACAGAACCGACAATCTACAGTATTGATACTTACGTAGGAAAGGTATTTATTAATACTTTAAGTTAACAGATAACTTAATATTGAAGAACTAGCCTAGATAATACAAAATGGAATTTAGTGGTTTAACTAATTTGAAAACCAAAATAAACCAAATATTTATATAAAACCAAATATTTAAATACGTTAATACCTTTAATACCTGATTCTTAAGATAAATAAAAACTTTACCTAGTCGAGGGAAAAGGTAGACATATATTTTTTAACCCTAGGTAAGGTACGAGGTACTAAACATTTCTAACTGGATAAAAACCTAGGTACAAGTATTTGGGTAAATCCCAACACTGGATGTATATAAATGTTGAAATAACATTAATATTTGCACATGAAACTTTACTTAATTGTTGTTACAAAAAAAGTAAAAGATTTCTTAAGTCAACTAATTAATTTTTACTAAGATGTGCATGCACTTTTAAAATAAGTTTTGCGCCATTTGGCGTTATTGGGCGTTATTTCGCATGCGTTTTTCCTAATTTCCAATGTAAATTTGCGCAATTTTAAGTACTTACTTGCAAGTGCCGCCGTTCTGGCAGATGTTGGTGTGAAGGTCCTTGCACAGTGGGCCATGACCGCAGTCGCTGCCGCTGAAGCCGGGAAAACAGGAGCATCCATAGGAGCTGCAAGATGAAAGAAAGAATGCAGGATGTGAGCACGTTTTGAGTTCTGTTTGCTATCTGTGGGGTGGCGAAGTTGTTTGTCCGGCACTGTAAACTTGGCATCCGCCGGTCAAAGTGGACAAGTTATCACCACGTCGGGCGCGGAATCGTACATATCTGGACACGAGATTGCGGCTGACTCATAAAACTTTTATTGAACCCACTTGATGGGGACTTTTTTAAGGACGTGCCTAAGCTGAATTTGTAGTTATTTGGAACTGGCATTGAAGTCAACAGCGTCATCATCAGATACGGTTACTTGGGTCAGGCGTTGGGCCTCAGACAATAATTTAAATGTGTAAGCTGGAAGGCAAGGTCATGGATTCAGGAAAAAAATACTACTGTCGCCAACGAAAATCTCTTAAAGAGGATTTTTACGAATTGCGTAAACTCTTTTAAATTTTGTAAAATGAGCTTTTTAAATAATAAAATCTTTTCCTCTGATATTGCATTACAATACAATGTAATCCCTATGAAAAATAATTGTAAAACAAAGTGTCGCGAAAAATTCCACATTTTGTTAATGCAAAAAATCAGAAATACAAGTCAAACATCCATTTCCGTATTCAATTTCACATTTTGTTAAAAAAACAAAATAAATATGTATACGTCAGACCTGCATTAGAATATTTTTAATAAGACCCCCATGCTTCAAATCCATTGCAAATGACATTTCCACCAGAAAATTACCGACATTTAAAATCTGGAAACATTATTTACGCTCTCAGCTTTTTTGACAATTTAATTGGGCTACCCAGTTTGACCAAATTTGTTGGGGAAACGCGATGACAAAAAATGTGTAACCATTTGTTCAAAGTAATTGGGCATCCTTTGCCATTTGTTTCGCTCCTGTCGCCCTTTTTTTATAAGCTGGAAGAACAATTGTTATGCTTACCCCACCAGTTGTTCGTAAGTCATGCGTTGTTGACACACGCCAAGCGAAATTAATTTTCCATTTTGTCCTTTCATTTTTTAAAAAGGTTGAGCACTGGGACTTAAAACTTCGAAGCTGGTAAATGAGAGTGAATTGTTCTGCTTTTGAAAGACATCGCTTCCGAATCTTAAGCCTAATGGGTAAAAAATGCAATAAAAGAAAAATTCGAATTGCTTTTTAGTGCCATCTGCATCACCCAATCTGTACTGTTATCATCAAACTCAAATTATTTTGGTTGAGTTGCAATACATACGAGAGGCCAAAAAATTGGAAAGTTTCACGCCGCTTAGTCAAAGAATAATCAAATCTTCTCCTGGGAAAACGACCAAACAAAAAGTGTCAAGGAAACTTTTGATGCTCATAAAACTTTTACTGAAATAGGGAAAGGCTTTCTGAGAAAGTTAAATTGGCGGTTCTAGAACATGTTTGAGACACAATTCGTGGAACGCCTTTGTTCAAGTATTTGTTGTCGTGCACATTTTGTAGCCATATTTTGACCACTATATATTTGGAAAATTAAGCAGTTTATCATTCGAACATAGATATAAGCTCCAGTATGCCGCCCCTTTGTTAAATTTACACACTGACCCACTGCCTTGCTACATAAGAATTTTGTGGTCTTGTATGCCAGCTATTGTATAGCGGAAATTAATTGCCCCGATGTCCTGTCAGGACTCCCGGCATCTGCGATGCCCACAAGTCCGTGCTGCCTACTTATCGCCTTCGTTTCGTGTTTTGCCTTCTGTGACGGAAGCGTTTTTCCAGCACAACCGTATTTTACAAAGTTTAATAAGGGACAAGCTTTACTTATTAGTGAATAATTAAATTCTAGCTGAAACTTGGGACTTGTAGGCATAGGTCATTTTTGGAAAAAACCCATTTAAGTTAAAGACTTATTCAGCTAGTCAAAGTTATTTTGCCTCGTTAAAGTTAAAGGCATTTCTTTAAATGAAAGGAGACCTAAAGTGCTCATCGACAGCTATTCCGTAAGGATAAACGGACTGCACAAAAAAATATGGAAGAACCATTTCGCTGCATCTCTGGCACTAAACCTTCTTCATTTCAATGAAAGGGCTTTGCATTTTTTACGAATCGTCGAAAATCACCTGCAGCTGGTTTTTGGGCGTGTGTTTGCAAGTTTTTGGCTGTTTTTCCTCTTTTTGCATAATTCTGTGTATTTTGCGACATGTGCACTTCGAAAGTTTTTTTTACAAAAAAAAGTATTTGGCACACACAGAGCGTTATTTTGCCTTTATTTGAGCTTGCCGCTGCTGCCGGCCCTTTGTTTTAAATAAAAATTAAATGGGCTGCGCATACGGCATGTGTTGCGATTTTGCGATTTTGTTGGCGGTGAGCAGATAGATTTTGCACGGATCTCAGGGGAGCGGCATTGTTTCGACTGCTCCTGGCCATCCAATTTTTGCGCTGCGCATTTTAAATTCATTCAGATTTGAAAAGCCGGACAATTAAAATCGCTTGCCAAAAATCTGCAGCAACTTTATGGGACTGCACTCAAAAAACTGCTGACAACTCTGGGGAAAATGCTTGACTGCATTTCGAATATGACGATGGGCCAATGCGAATGCGAATGCGAATTGCTTCAATGGATAGCCCAAAATACACATATGGCTGCCATGAATATGTCATGTGAGACGCCAGCATTGTTACTTAGTTGCGAGACTCTGGCCGGGATTTGGCCAGATTTTTGACAAAAAGCCAAAGTGCATTGAAAAATATGAAGAAGCGAATAGTGGTACAGAGCAGACATACACATCGCGTAATGGGCTGGCCAAAACTTTAACCAGAAATTTGAGAAATTAAAGCCATTTCCCTTCCATTGTTTAAAGTCATTTACCCTCTGATCATTATTAAACTTTTGACTACATCTTTTTGCTACTTCTTCGCTTTCTTCAGCACAAATATCCTTTATTAAAAAGAATCAACAATTAAAACCTCCACCAATCGAATCAAAGCTTGTGCTCCCGCATTTAATTTCACTTTAAATGATGGGCGTATACGAATGCGCCATTGAATGACTGTTGGCCTGGGCAGCGTGCGATGAAATCGCAATGAAATTACAACAAATTGCTTTTTTCTTGCCGGTGGCACGTGTAATCGTAAAAGGAAGCGGTTGAAAAAAAAAGAAATAAGAAAAAAGAAAAAAAGAAAAGGCTGAAATGTTGGCAATTACTTTTTCACCCATTCGCCTAATGCAATAAAATTTAATTTGATGGTCGTATGTGAAAAGGTGACTGCGCGGGCGGCAAAGAATAGGGATTGTGAAATGGTTTGCGGCTGGCATTTTACCGCTTCACAGTCGTAAAACACAAAGGATGTTTAATATGAAAAATATACATGCATGTGTTATTCTATTTGCATTTTAATGGTTTTGTTTTGTTTTTTTACATTAAAATTATTTGTATTTTGCCTGTGCCAACTTATTTAGTTTGTGTTGCTTTGCCGAAAGGGTTACTTTGACCACCATAATTCGTTTTCATATCTGCGCTTTATTTTACACATTTTGCACCACATAATGCTGATAGGGGAATTCAATTAGAATAAAGAGCAAAGAATTTTTGTATTTAAGCTGTATAAATATTTAAGATGTGAAAGAGAGAAAGCACTCTTCTTTGCCACATTATATTTTCTGTTCGACCTCGACCCACCTGTCTTTCTTTCATATATTTGCAAACTTTCGAAATATGTAATAACATCTCTCGCTCAAGCGAAGACCCCAATTTGCGGTAAAGGTGCCTCAACCAACGTCACTGCAAGACAGGAAAATTAAAAGCCCCGAAGTTCCAGAATATTGAGGACAAAAAGTTTTAATTGAGCGGCACATGCCGGGGAATCAGGCGACACAGGCAGACTACCAATGTGCGAATTTCGGGGCCAAACAAAACTTAATTGCAATATGCAAAGCTCGGACTCCGTTCTGCGACCCAACTTGCTGCTTCCCAGAGCCCGGTCGTCGACTTTGGATAAATGACAATGTTTGACATGGCAAACAATGCACGAGGCTCATGCAGGCGAATCGGAATGACACTGACACAGTTGCCATGTGGCGAGCCCACTGGCGTGTGCATCGGCCACAAGGATGCACCATCAACCCACTCCCATCCTCCCATCCATCCATGCTCCTCCCATCCTCCCATTTACCCACAACCCTTATCCCGTTATTGGACTGGGCCACAAGCCTGATCTCAGTTGGCACTGACATTCTGTTTGCTCAGCACCAGCTTCGCTTTTTGATATTAAAGCTGAATCGGTTGCAGATCCACAGCCAATGGTCACGCATATTCATATTCACCCACCCATCGCCAATCATCTAGGAGCAGTTCAAGTACTCGGGGGTGGCCTCTGATAAATATTGCAATTAATTGGAATTCATGTTTTTCTCATATATTTTAAATTTACGACTTGGTCTTAGCCACTGAAGAAATTCAGCTAATTCCATGCTTCCTTTATACGAATAGCAGATCCAACCACATACCAAGATAACATGTTTGAACCTTGGGCAGACAAATTAAATATATTGATTGAATTGTATGTTTATACTTTATATTAGTGGACTGTATCAAATGAAAACCATTTCATTCTACATGTATAAACAGAACATTTTCAATAAATATTAAATGGCAATGCTCAGAAGGATTTTTTTTTAAACTCTAGAAAAATCATATGATTTATTAAATAAATGAGTAAAATGCCTTTAAATGAAAAAATAAAAGAAAGCTGCATGGGGGAACTAAAAAATAAGTAGGATTTTGAAATATTTAATAATTAAATTGTATATTGCACATTTTTAGATCTATTCATAAGTGACCTAGTGATTTCTGTAGCAACTTCAATTAACTTATTTGTGAGGGATAATTTTTTTTAAACGCACTCAACTCCAATTTGCACTGGATTGGATCATCTACTTACATTCTAGCAAAAAACCCTTAAAACACCCCTGACTCCGCCACTGGACCCAACAAACTCCCCCCTTTTGGGACCCACACAACTTGCCGCCTGAATGTGGTCTAATTCTGAACCGATGCCATTGTCGTCGTGGCTGCAGCTTCTTCCGCTTGTTTACCGATGCTCGCACAAAAAGGTTGCCAATCAGTCGGTAGGGGATTGGGTTTTACAGCCTCTTTTACATTTTCGGGCACTCAAATATACAATGTTGTGTTTAGAGTGAAAATCTGGCGGCAGACTGCGCTAACAAGTTCGAAATATATGCGTAATGCGAACCGAAGGGAACTTTTTCGTTTTACTCATCAATTGTGAATATATATTTGGCCACTTTCTTCACTGTTGCAAACTTAAAAGAAAAATAGATTAAATTACCGGAATCGGTTCAATAAAGAAGGAAGGGCCTGGGCTGTGTGAAGTCCCTCAAAGCGAAAAAGTTTTTCAATTAAGCGTTTGGTTAATGAAAATATAGAGAACGCGCCGAAAACCGTACGGTACGAAAAGGAAAGGAAAACAAAAGTAAGGGCCACAGCCCAAATGGCTTAAAAACGAAAAAAGTATTTAAAAATATAAATTCGTTACTGCTCTGTGGAGATTTGCGGTGAAGTGCAACAGATTTTCACTGGCCAGCGGCGAATTGATGAACGCCAGTGCCCCAAATAAATGCATAAAAATGCAGCCAGAATCGCATTCAGTCAGTCGAAATAAATGCAGAACTAAAAAGAAATCAGGACTCGAAATGGAAGCGAACAGTTTCTGGCTGGGACAGCAACTTCTTGCTGGCTGTTGGCCAATTGTTTATGGCTTATTGTTTCAGCACTCTCTGGCTTTCGCAGGCAACTTGCAATCGCTTTTCTAAAGTTTCTGCGAGCAGTTCGCAGCTCAACAGCATTTTGAATATTTTATACAAAGCTTATTGGCAATCAAAGAGGGTTAGTGGTCGCCACCATTAATGAGCTTGGAGAACTTTTGCGAGAAATACCAATTTCTATAGTATCACACATAAATTTCAATCAGAGAAATTAACGAACTTTTTGGCTTAAATGATTTAAGAAAAAAACAATTAATTTAAAGCCAGGCGAGCGTAGAATTCATTTGTTCATTCTTTTCATCAGCTTTAAACTTTGCAACACTTGACACTTTTACTTTTGCTCCTTTGAAGATGCTTATTAAAAATGTCAACGCAAATATAAACACCAAAGGTCAAAATAATAATTGTGTAGGCACTAATTTATTAAGCACTCAAATTTTAAGGCAGCGATTTAAATACTAACTTAGCTTTTCTGTAATTTAAATTTATTCATAACAATTGTATATTTGAGTTAATTAACCTTTGTAAACATTTTTTTATGAAAACAAACTTAAACTATGCATAAAGCTTTTAACTTTTTCCCCTCTAAAGACATTTATTTTAGCAAATGAACTAAGAAAGCTTAATTTTAACCCAAAGTCTCCTATTATTTTGACCTCAGCTGTGGATACTTGCTGTAGCATATGCAAAGTCAACGAGATGACACGCCTCGGGTGAAACAGTGGCAGCAAAAAAAATTAATAAACGGGGAGGACTAAGCACACGCATACTGGGTGACACATAAAGATTCGGAACGAGCTCCGCCCCGCACTTTTATCATCTATTTAGCATTCTCCGATGCTATGCATTTTTCGCACATTAACTTAACAAAGGAGATGCTGAAAACGAATGTGCAATGGCAGATTGAGCTGCCAGGGAAGGCTAAAGCTAAGGAGGGAGGAGGGAAAAGGGAAAGGGAAGGGGAAGGAGAAGAGGAAAAGACATCCCCTCCATCCAAAAACATATCCTTGTGGCGGGAGTTGACAACATGAGCATGACTGTTTGGCTGTTTATACGAGTACGCAGCAGCAGCTGTGATGTTTTGGCTCTGACACAAGTCACTTGACAGCACCCACACATTTCGCTTCATCGTGCACTGAGAGATATTGGGGGGCTCCAGGGGATTTGGGGGACACTAAGGTTGTGCCTCCTTATCTGAGGCACGTAGAGTACGGGGCCTTTCCTCATTTGCCTTTAGTTGGTAATTAAGTTACGGGATGCTACGTGGCAGGCGCGAAATTATATTTCCAGGGCGAAAGACAACACGACACGCAGCTAGCCCGTTGCAACTTAGTTCAGCTGTCACTTTTATATTAATTTTTCCATCCCCTTGGCAGAACATTTCACTCTTCGCACTTCGCACTTTGAGTTCGACATTGATATTAATATTCAATTAGCTGGACGGATGCGCGGTCTTGGGCCCTGCTAATTAATTATAATTATGTTAAGTAGGCGTGGAAGTTGCAGCTTCTTCACAAGCACAAAACTTCGCCCAGAAGTTTTTCGAAAATGTATTTGGGGGGGGGCTTATAAATAGGCGAGCCTCGTTTTGCTTACCCAGCAAATCGGGCAATTAATTTGATTTGTTTAGCCTCCTCTGGGGTCATTGTTTGCCGTGCCATTTACATGTTAATTGCCTTCAAATTGTCTATTTGTTGCCATTGAAATTTTTAATTGATTCGCAATTGAAAATGTCATTTGGTCGCCGTTGTTTGGCTTCGAATCGGATGGAAATGGTTTTCCACGGAGCCACGAACGATATTCGCTGCATCAAGCAGCTCTTCAATTAATCAAGCCCCCAACAACCCGTCCACGGCTTGTCAAGGCATTGTACCACAAGTTCTTGCCGACGAGCTTTTGCCGTCAAACTCAATTGCGGAGCTTATTCATAAAACCCACTACCTGGATTTTGTCAGGGAAATGCATCAAGAGCTACCGCTTTTCTTTTGACTTTTAACTTTTGGCATGTGTGTGTGCGCATACGTTTTGTACTTTTCCATTCACTGACATGGGTTGTTTGGTCCATTGTTTCGGCTTCTCTACTTTTCCGTCGGGGAAACGGAAAATCGGGAAAACGGGGAAGACGTGCGGGTTGTTTGTTTCGGGCTCCACTTATTGAAACATTACAAATGTATGGCTCCCACTTGGTTTATGCTGAGAGTCTTGAACCGATCCCAAACCGAAAAGCGAGAAGCGAACCCAAATGCACAGGTTTTCCCGCAGCAAAGGGGCGAAAGATTGATGTGCGAGCAGTTAACATTTTCAACGGCTACCTGACGGTGATTTTGCGATGTGGGCGATTGCCATGTGTGTGAATTTGGCTAAACAGCGAGGAAACCGAGTTTTAAACCCAACTGAATCTGGGTGCGCTCTCAGCCATTTTCACTTTCCCTCGCCACATTTTGAATGTCCGGATGGTGGAGGGTCGATGCGAGACGTTAAAGTTTTGCCTGCTCTCAAATGTACTACATGTTCCGGACGCAGGTGCTCGTGTCCACGGGGAAACCGTGTGCAGACTGCCAGATTGCTCCAGTAGTACTCTCATATTTCAGCTGCATCGGACAGTTTACCATGTGCGGTTTCATACCATGACTTTTGGCCCGGATTAATATAAGACTTTAGAAATGTATGTATATCAATTGAATGTTAGTAATATTTCAAACATTTTCTATACACTTTAACCCATTGAACGGAACAAATTTAAGCTTGAAGTGGCTTCCACAACAGATCTCAAATCATGTAATAAATTATACATTTTAATTTAGGAATCTTTAGTTTATATTTTCTAAGCTAAAACTTAAATCACTTACTTTACAATGCAAACCAAACCCTTTTCGTGAAGGTGTAAATTAATATTATGAAGAATGATTATACCTACTTTATGTATGTCGTGTTAACAGCTGTTAACAATGAAGAAATAAAATTAAAAATTTTAAAAAGATTTTAACCCTTCTTGATAATTGTTAAGTGTAGTCCTTCAAATTTATAATAATTATTTTGCCTTTAAATTGCAAATACCATAGCAACAAATATTATATCAGTTTGAAAAAAAATTACTCATCCGCCATGTTGGTTAACGACAAAAGCTAATATCTATGTAAGCTTATAGTTTTTTATTTAAAATTGATTAACTTGTGCTAGAAAAATGGCAATGCTTTTAGACTATTAATCTCTTCGTTCCTGCTTAACTTTATGATTATTCTAGTTCTTGTTTATATTTTTTCAGGGCAATTTAGCAAGTGAGATATTTGAATAATAATGAGTAGCAAAGAGTACATACCTGTAGTCGGAGCTTGCGTAGCAATCTCCAAGGAAGCGGCACTGCAGCGTGTTGCACTGCGAAGTCTTCACCTCGTTCTGCACCTCGTAGGTGATGTTGAATCCGTAGACGTCCAGCAGGCGGTCCAGAGCCCGGAGGTGGGTCCCGTCCAGCGTGGCCATGGTGAAGCGGATTTCCAGGTACTGGCTGTGGAATTGCACCCACGTGACCTGGGTGACGTCGTCCTCGGTGAGCGCGAACACCCGGTGGGCGGGGACCTTGAAGTCATCGGAGTAATACATGTACTCCGTGAACTTGAGCCCGCTGAGCACGTACAGTTGGGTCAGGTACACCACGATGGAGACATTGCTCTGGCCCGGCGTCGGCATGTCCGAGGCATCGATTATCCACACGCATTCGATGGGCGTGGCGAAGCGGTGCGGGAAGTTGGGCGTCTGGATGAGGCCGTGCCGTGCCCTCAGCATACCGCCGCATCCCGGGGAGCTGGCGGAGGAGGCGTGGCCGCCACCCCCGCCGCCGGCATGCTCTCCGGCGAAGGCGTTCAGCGCAAAGTGATTCTTGCCGGGGGAAAAGGGCGGCGGAGGCGGCAGCGGAACGGCGGGCAGCGAGAACTTCTGGTCCGCCGGTTGGACCGCGTCCATCTTGTGGGTCCAGACCGCCGGCAGGAGCATCAGCAGCCATAAGGTCGTGGCTAACCGGTCGAGGGTCATTGACTTGGCTTTTGGCTCGGGCCCCGCTCTTAAGGTTCTTCCCTTTTATTTTTCAGCCAGCAGCAGCTAGCTTATCATTCGGCAAGGACGTGAATTGGGTTTTTGGCGGCTGCCACCGCGGCCCAGTCACTCATTGACATTTGGCCCATTTTTTCGCACGACTGCAAGTAGAGGGAAAAAGAGAAGAGGGAGAGATAGAGTCGAATTTTTAGTTAAAACCATTTTGACAGCTGTCGTTTGCATTTGAATAACTGACGCTGGCGGGCGCTCCACGTTACTCTGTGCCGTCGACTGTCAGTGTGAAAAAAGCAATTTGCAAATCCACTAAAACGCGAAGGAGCTTGAGGAGCGCATCAATCATGGCCTTCATGGGTGACGTCGCCGTCGTCGTTGTCATCATCGTGAAACGCGGGCGGTCATAAAACAAAAACACACAAAAAGCCCGCTTTTCTTTTCAGCCCTCAAATTGTTTTCCCCTATTTCGAGTGCTTGACTTTGGCCAGCCTAACTCTAGTTTTCAAATCAGTCAACCGTAACCCCGGAAACGGGCTAATAAATATAGTGGACCCACACGGGCTGAGGTTGACAAAGGCCAAAGGGAAATGCAATCAAATTCTAAAGCATGCGGCTCAGCAATGCAAACACAGCCGGTGGTAATTAGGATGGCCTAATCGGATAAGTTAAAATTTGGCAAACCAAATCAAAATACGGATTGCCACAAGCCCCATGGCCTGGGAATTGGATGCATAAAATATTCAGCATTCACAGAGTGCTGGCAGAGCTGGGTTGTGTGGTTAATAAGATTATGCAATAGAACTTCCTGCCGGGACAGGAAATACCCAGGCGGATATTTTGGTATGTAAGCTTCCCTCAGCTTCCTTGGACCAAATGAGTTCGCACCGCTGACTTTAAAGCGATGCTGATGGTCCTGGTCTTGGTTCTGGTCCTGGTCTTGGTTGACAAACCTTGGCATCCTCGGCTCCTTCTGCGGGGTGGCAAAAATGTTACTGCTGCTGCGCGAATGTGTGTTAACAAGTTTAATCAAACGACAATGTCGGCAGATACGTGCATACTTTTAGGCATATGGGCACGTAGAGTCTTGAAGGGGGAAGGGGGAGGGGGGAGGAATAGGGGGACGCACGAGTGCGGGGCGAAGTCGAGAGTGAAAATGAGCTCCACTTGGAAATTGCTTTAGTTACGCATTTAAAGCATAATGAATAAAAACTCCGCCGCCTTCACTGCCGAACTTTTCGCCTATCTCGAACGACCGGAGAATTCTAATTTGTGACGCCAGGTCTTGCCATTTGTCAACACATTTGATTTAAATATTTTTAGAAAAAAAGAAGAGTGAGTTTTCGGTTACCCTTTCCACTAAACTTCTAAGTGCAAGGCTAATAAGATGTTTAATATACATTTATTGCTACTACTCCGAAAATGAGCACTAATTTGATTTAAATATTTTTAAAAAGGGAAAGGTATGTATTTGTATTATTATTTTTCTAAACTTTGGACTGGCAAAGATATTACAATGGCTAATATGCTATTTTTTTTAATGATATGGTTGAGTTATTATTATTTCTTTATTTATTTTTATTTTACTTATTTTTGTATATTTTATTCATTTATTCTTATATTAATATTTTGAGAAAGAAAACTGTGTGTCGATACACTTTTTACCAATCTTTAGAGTGGCAAAGGGTATTAAACTTTGTCATATAATTTTTTTTTTCAAAATTTATAGTAAATTTGTGCAGCTGCTTTTGTTTGCAAATAATAATTTTAATTAAACATTGCTATTTGTGACTACACCTTTCACAAATAAAGCAATTTTTCAAAAATTAAATGCTAAATTTTTACCTTCAATGCTATATAATTTGGAATGATTATGAAAAAGTAAAAAATATGCTAAATTCTATTAACCAAAAATAACAATAGCCCAAATCAAAAAATAAATATTAATATTTAAAATTTTATTTACTTTGAAAGCAGTTCAAAATAATAGCGAGTATTTTTTAAGCATATGAAATCACATTTTTTGTGAGTTAACTCAGCTCTACATAAATATCAACATATTCTCAAAGGCCCCAAAAAATAGCAATGTTTGACTTTCTCTATATGGCAAATGGGAGTTTGTTTAAGATAAGTCCGTTCGTATTTGCTTATTCCCATTTAGTGTTGTGCGTACGTAACCCCCTTTAAGGCGACGTCCATGTGTGATGGGCTGGGTACTGGTACTGGGGCTAAAGAACGTCTCGCGTTAACAGTGACGCCTGGCATGCCCAACACTTCTCCGTAGATAAGACCTCTAGGCAGGCACTTCAACTTCCACTGATACCGATAAACATAAAGCTAGTCGACCGTCGCAGTCGCAGTCGCAGTCGGCGTCGCAGTCAACGTTACCGCGTCGAGCAAATTGGCAATTTAAATTGGCCGCGTTAAATTAGTCGAGTTATCAGCCTCCACGGCGGCAGGTGTGCGGAGTGTTTACGGTTACGGATCGGGCGGCATTACCTATATACCCCCATACCCCCGTGCATCGAAAAAAAAAGCCTTGGGGCTGCGAGTCAAGTGATTCAGCCCATGGAAATGGCCCTCGTGGAGCGGAAGTTGTTACGTGCGAAAATGTAAAATGACCCCATCGGAATTTTTAGGAAGTGAAAACAACACGAATGTCCATCAATAGTCCCGATTAATTCGTGGTCATTTGGTTCAGTGGTTCAGTGCTGGCATGCCCGTTTTGCGTGTACTTCTCAAGTGGTTTGTTGAAAAGTGAAAAGCTACTTAAAAAGTTTGAGTTCTGTTGTTGGAAAAAAAAAAGTGCTTCACCGAATATAATCCCTGTAAAAGCGAGCTGAAAAGTGCCCGAAACGGAAATATGCATGAATTTTATTTCCATTCTACTTGACAAATGGAAAGTCAACAAATATATCAATCATCTTGAAGTTCTTGATATTGATATCTAATCAAAAGATATGGCTGACATATTCTTCGACAACTTCGTGGAAACATTTGAGTGTCCCAGTGAAAAATAACTTGTGCGTCAGTCCACGAAAAATTGTTCAAAATAAGTTAAAACTTTTAAGGGGTTATGGTCAGTTTTTCGGTGACATTCATTTCCCAATCGACTTGTAAAATAACGTTAACTTTTCCTTTGTCATAAAGTCTTATCGAAGCACCGAAAGTTTCGTTAGTCCAATAAACGAGCTTATGTTATAAACCAAATCAAAACCTGAAAACAATACAAAGAGCTGGGCCAAATCAAGCAATAACTTCATTATTAAATGCAATGAAAAGGCAACGTTGAAGCCAGTGAAGAACAACAAATAAAGAAGCAGAGAAGTGTGCTGATAACTGCAAACGAAATGTCAATAAATTAATATAAATGAGTGACTCGTGACTGGCGGCTCCGGCGAATCACTCCGGCCTTTCTCTTGTCGTTATTGTTGATGTAGCTGTGGCCATTACTTTGGCCAATGTTGCCGCTCGTTCTGTTTTCCAAAGCAAATCAGGGCAGGGAAAACAAAATACAGAAAGCAGAATACAAATGGCTGTGGAAACAAGCGGGCATTCGTTCTTAATTTCATCGGACGGCTGTTCGCCGTTATCGACAAATCGCATAAGGAAATACAATTCAATTGGTGGCTGATAAAACGGCGTTGTGTATATGAGACTTTTGAGGCCAGGGAATTTGTTAATACTGCCAGCTACAGCCGTGATAATTCCACCAGAATTGCCGCCAGGCACCCCCAGAATTGCGACCGTTCAAGGCATTTGCCTTAGAGCTTTTGGCCAAACAATGAAATCCCCCCGCATAAATAGAAAACAATTAGGCATTTGAGGCGATAAGCGGGAAATGATAAAAGCCAGCAAGCATACTGACTCATCGCAATGACCGAACAGAAACAAAACCCGAGAAATTGGTAGCAATTCGCTCTGAGCGGTAATTAAGGCAGCCAGCCAGTTGACGATGCGCATAATTTTTGAACTTTGAAACTTTTGTTCCACAAACAAATTTATCAGATGCAAAGCAAATGCTGCTCTCAGTTTCTGGGACAGTTGATAAACCGATGTGGTCAAACACTGAGTTTAGTGGGGACTGCCGCCGAAATCCTTTGTTTTTGATGGCAAACTGAAAGCTGATGGCTTGCACAATATCTCGTTTCCTTTTGAGTGCGTACTTCTAGTTTCTAACATTTTGTTATAGCTTCCCAGATACTGGATTAAGTGACGCACTGAAAAACAAAACCGCATTTGACCAAGTTTGTGCTATCAATATTTAAGAAGATTTTAATGACTAAAAAAAGAAAAAAAAAGAAAACAAAAAATACAAATTAAAATTCAAATTACCGGAATTTGTTTAGTGTGTCAAAACTATACGACTTGATGTGTCAAGGACATAGCTTTTATTTTTTGTATAAATAAATCAATGTGATTAGATATTTTTGAACAACTCAATTATCGACTAATAGCATCTAATCAATTTAAAAGCAATGTGTGTTTCTTTGTACAAGAAAAGCAAATCGAATTGACGTCCGATCACAATTGAAGCATACATAATCCGCGACAATTGCAACCGAACACAACAAATTTATAGCCGCAATTAAATCCTTGACCATAAATCAGGCAATATGGCCGGGGTAATCAACGTGTTTAGCCCACACCCAGCAACCGCAGCAATCGAATTGAGATAAAACAGCGTGCCGCAACCACGACTAATAAAAGTGGAGAGTGGCCAAAGTCACAAACACCCATTGACGGATCCAGATACATTAGCTGAATCGACAACAAAATGGCCTGCTTTCCCCGGCTTTTCCACCACCGCAGCAAAAACAAATTCACCCCCGCCCAAGATGAGAACACCG
The DNA here is from genome assembly GCF_018152505.1 of Drosophila elegans. NCBI lineage: Eukaryota > Metazoa > Arthropoda > Insecta > Diptera > Drosophilidae > Drosophila > Drosophila elegans. Next base: position 3,085,095 of record NW_024546167.1, read on the forward strand.
ATACGATACTCAACACTCAAGATAGTCCCGTGGTGAGTTCCGCGTGCCACAGATCACGCTTCGGCACTGCTCTCGTCTGATAAGTCCACTGATAAGTTCATGAAGTGCTTAATTAAGTTAATCGCGCGGCGAGAAAAAAAACATAAATAATGTGTGGCGAAACAGTAAACAGAATTAGCTAGATTCGACTTAAAGATACCCAATAGTCAGTAAATATTTAACTAAAAGGAATTACTTTTAATTAAATCCCTTTAAAGCTTTTGTACATTAAGCCTATAATAAGGGACCGAAAATAAACTTTACATTATATTCTATTTTTATATATAAACGACACAAATAAAACTCTTTTTACTCTTCTCCAAAAATTGAACTAACTGCCCAACATGTCGTATGAGTAATTTTTACAAAAACTTTTGAACAAATTAAAGTTTTTATAAATTAATGTGTTTATTCAAATCTATAGCAAACTAAAATTAAAAACATTTCTTTGACCACCCTAAAGTAAGTTCCTATTTGTCAGTAGATAAATTAAATAAATCTTCAAAGGTTAATGCATTGGTTTACCAACCAAATTTTAGAGTTTCTTTATCTAAGGATATTCCCCCTATTTTTATGAACGGAAATGACTTTATTTTCCCGAAAATAGGGTATTGAATCACGTTTAAATGTGTTTGGAGCGAAACCTAGTTACCCTTATCACTAATTTTTTGTCCATGACGTTCACTTTTAATGGGCTTATCTCAAAAGTACAAAAAACTTGGGAAAAACACGAGTGCCGATGGCTGAATTTCCATTAAATTTTGTTTGGATAAATACTTAATGAGCCATTTTCGGAAATTTTGTTGCAACCAAAACTCTGATCCAAAATATTTTATTGAATACGTTAGCATGAACCATAAAAAGTAAACAATATTTCCGGGAAACATAAATGATTAATGAAAGAATTCAAATGGTATAAAATAGCATAAATACATTTGAATTGCCTTGGTTGGGACACGTTGTCAAATTCGTCACACAAACCCACTACTGTGCACTCCAATCTGCTCGGCACTTGACTTTCTGCAATCTTTCCATTTCATCAATAACAAACATTCAACGACGAGTTGGTATTAGGTATGCAAAAATATGATAAGCATGCATATAAATAGGTGTGGGAAGAAACAGGAATCGTAAGAAAAATCATACTCCAGCTAGAGCTCATGCATAAATCTAAAACAAAATGTGTGAGTGGAGCAGCTTGCAGCCGGAGCTCCAAATGACGCATAAATATGCAGGATCCGTCGGATGTCGGGCTATCTATAGAAACATCTGTAGCTGTCTTTCTTTATCACTGTAGCACTGACATGGTTCATGGTTCTCGGCGCGGGGATGACAATGGACGTGATTGCACGCACAACTTACGCGTCACAGTCACTGTAATTCTAAATAACTGCGAAACGTTCAGGACGAAAGCAGTTAGAAGGGCAAAAACGCCCCGGGAAGGAATACGTGGGATGACGCAGACTAGAAATTCGGGACTGGGTACCTAAGGCTCTTTTTTTTTTTTCTTTTTGTTATTTTGGAAGTCAAGCCCTTTTCCCCTTCGAAAATTCGCCTTCGACTGCAGGCTGCGCGTCAGCCTTATCGCTGACTTTATCGGCCAAAAGCCAAACAGAATTCGCCGCTTCCGTGGGAAAACGGAAAACCTGTCAAAATGCCGTCGTTTAGGTCGATTAGCATATCAAAGCAGAGCCAACCAGGCGACTCGCAAATTGACACGTGTTTATTTATGCCTGCACTAGGCCCCCAAACAGGTCTGAATATTTCATTAGACCCCACGCCAATTGAAAGATAAGATGCGAACGCTTTTCGCTCGAGTGAACTTACACACACATGTGTAGTAAGTTTAAACATTTAAACAGGTGTATCGTGGACCTACCACAATTTCTACTTTGTCTAACCCACGCTTAAAGTGGACAAGGTTATTTAGTCAGTTTGGTTTACTAAAAACGAGTAATATTATATTTAGAAACTTTTAAATTATGACTTATGTCAAGAACAAGTCATAACTGTCTAAGCTATTTTTATAAAATTCTTGCGCAACAAGACAAGAGTGTATTTCTAAAATGTTTTTACGACGCATGACACTACCCATGTCAAACTTTTCAAAAAGCCGACATAGAATATTAAGTTTGCGAGTAAACAATTCTTACGCTTATGTAAATTCGATTGTTTTGCTTGAAGCTGGCTGCTCATCACCATTCTCATCCAATCAATCTGGAATACTTTACAGAAAATCCCTAGCTGACGTGTCGAAAGGTCAAAAAAAGGGACACAAGGGTGCTACTTTTTTTTGGCTAAGTATTAAGCGTAAACTGAGACCTGTAAAGTTCAGTATTAAAAGGACAAAAAGCCAATGAAAATTAAACTGACAAAAAAATTTTGATTGTAATCGTGAGCTTTACCTGAAACTGTTTGAAAATCGAAATAAGTAAAATACAATTTTTTCCGATGCAAAGCAAAAAACACTTGCGATCAAGCTTGCAATTTTATCAGGTGCTTTAAAACCAGTCTTGCCTCTTAAATAAATATTGGTTGAATGCATTACTTTGCAATAATGTCAAACATCATGGAAAATGTATAAAAGCTTGTACTATTAAGAAAAAAATAAATTTGTTTCCCCAAAAACATTCAAATGATTTATTGTGACAGCACTCTAACTAGACAAGTAACAGCCGAAAAATATTTTAATTACATTATTTATTTCATTGCTTTTGTACCTTTTAAGGTTTATTTAGCTGTTGAAAGCAAACAAATACTAACTTAAATCTATAGTGTCTATTTCGAGTTTAACCATGGAAATTAGTAAAAGAGATCCTTTACAAAGAGGTTATTCTTTATTATTAAAAGCGAAATAAAGCTATAAGTCATGCGTAATAAATATTACTGATAAGTGGGGTATTACAAAAGGCTTCTGTGGATGGTTTTGCAGCTTATATCTTGTGTTGGTACACTGAGATATGGCAAATATTTAATTAATTAAAGAAAACTTGTACAGTTCTAAGAAGTATGCCGAACTCTATATGTCAGTCGGCTCGAGTACAAATGCATGCATTTCTTGTTAATAAATTTGTGTAAAGGTATTCATTTTTTTATTTCAGCAAATTGGTCTGTACATCCGTCGCGAGGAGAAGCCCCTGTACTCGCCCATCGTGACCCCCAGTGCCAGTGAGGTGAGTATTTGCCAAAGCTCTTGCCCGCACAACTCCAGTCCGCCTGTTCCACCTGTTCGACTGTACGTTCGTGCTGTTTTTGTGGCACTCGACTAATATTTGCACACATGCTTGTTTCTTATGTTTCTTATACTTTCAAACGATTCGACGGTGTACACAACAATATCGACACACAAAACACTTGTAAATATGCACACTCCAAAACGCCTTCAATGTCCACCGAACACCAAACCGCCGAAACTTTTGCACCGCTGTGTTTGTCTTCGTAAATGTTTGTTGGGTGCTGGGCTGATGCTGATGCTTCAGGCCAAACTTCAACGGCTGCGGCAGCAGTCGCCCGTCTCCGGTTCCCCCACTCCGCTCCAGCCAGTGGCCGAAAATGGCAGCACAAACAACAATGGTGGCGCCCAGGCGCGCAAGTTCCTCTCCAACAAGGACAAACTGCAGGCGAGCAAACAGGACGAGCAGTGGGCCTCCTCCTCTGTCGGCGGCAGTGCAATTAATGTCGCACGCCCAGCTTCAAATTTGAAGCCAGTAAAAGAGCGACGGCCCACCGCCCTGCCCAGCGAGGTGCCCTGCATAGAGGTCGATGATGACAGGGATGACAAGGATGCCAAGGATGCCAAGGATTCTAATGGGCAGTGGGAGGGGGAGCCGGGTGCCAATGTCCTCGATGGCGGCAAGTCAAAACTCAAAGTGAATGTGAATGGCATAATTGATGAGGGCGTTGCTGATGCCGATGCCAATGCCAATGCCGATGATGTCGCCACACCCTCGAGCACTGGTACCGCCACTACACCTGTGACGGAGAGTCCTGTAAAGTTTTTCATTGGTCACACGCAGGATCTAAGCGCACTGCAAACGGATGACACCTTGTCCTGGCAGAGCGGCGATACCAACAACAACAGCAAGCTGACAAATGGTGTTCTGCCGCTGCCGCAGGAGAATGGTCACCACCAAGGACCGCTTCCAGCTCCACCCCGCGCCAAGAGCTCCAGCAATGTGTCACTCAATTATCTGGCCAAGAGCCAGTCGGACAGCCACCGCCGCCGCCGAGTGTCCACGATGCCCGACATTAACATACCGCCGGCCCCGCCGATGCCCCCGGAGCTCCTGGTCCCCGGAACGCCGCTCCACCTGCGCAAGAAGCGCGGAAGCGTGGAGCGGCCGCAGGACCAGCCGGATGCTTCGACTAGTCAAGTAAGTAATGAGGTGGCTGGCCAGATGACAGGACCGACAACTGGCCAGAACTCTGCGGCTTTTCAACCATTTCTCCTCTGTGGCGTCTAATGGACAGAACTCAGCCCAGGTGGGCTAGATAGTAAGGAAGAGTTAGTTCATTTGTCTAGGACCAGATAGAAGCAGCGGTACTCACAAACTTTTAGTTGTCAGTATATCTTCATAACTGCTTACTTAATATTCTTATTAGAAGCACAGAATATGCGTACATTTTTAATTAAGTGACTTTCATCACTTTAAAGCCAAACCGACTCCAGATCAGTCAACAGTTTAAACATATTATAATAATTTAAAAAAATTTTAGGAGCCAAAAATTTAGTTTTAATTCTATTCCGTTTATTTAGTATTATAAAGCTCTCCTTAGTTCACTGTTATTTATATTTTTTTTTTTTGCCAAAAAGTTTTAACTACCAGATCTTGACGATAAAAAAAAAATAGAAAATTAGCTCCAGAAGTAAAAAAAAAAGAATTGTCTACTAAATTTTGTAGAATGATGGTAAAATATATATTTTACTCAACTTACTAGACCTCATCTTATAATATAAGGATCTTAGGACCTAATCCTTAAGTTTTTCTAAATTTGATATGTTTCTATTAATACATTTTTAATTTCTACAAAAAAAGTTTAAAATATATTATAAAAGAAAGAAAAATTACTTATCCGCAATGTGGGTCGTGGTTTCATCCATAAGAGCCCTCTGTGTTTTCTAATAATGCCATAATTCCAATATAAAAAGGAATGAACATTTTTGTGCCTTTTTCTATAATTATAAGACCAAATGTCACACAACTATCAACTCAGTAGTATCTTTCATGGCCATGATAAAACTAAATATCTGGGTTTGCATATGTATATTCAAATACCTAGGAACTCCACATTTGTGTGTCGGAAAGCCACACTCCATTTACTATTTGAAGTAACTTTTATGTGGGAGTCAACGTACAACTTTGCCACCCTTTTATTGCCCAAAGGCATGGCAAATGGGGAAGCTGAAACATGAAACAGCTGGTTGCAATTGAACCGTGCGCCCAACACACTTGTAAAAACAAGTTAAATGTTAATTGTTCGCCAACAGACACGAACCAAAAGTTTTCCCCCATCAAAAAATGTTTTTTTTCGGATCTACTCCATTGACTAATAGGTCCTTGAACAGTTTTCGCAATGGATTCTGTTGCTGATACAGCCCAAAGAGATTCTTACGGTTGAGTTTTCCTTTATGTTCTGAAAGAAAATGTGGTCTGCAGTGTTCGTTTTCAGGTACACCATATTGTTTCCAGTTTTCCAAGCCAAAGTAAACAATGTTAATTATGGCTTCTTTGTATGTGTTTCTGAAGGCTTATGTTTAGATGAATGCCTAGCTTTAGCCATTTTTGTCCCCTTGTCTTAAGTAGTTTGAAGCCATTACAAACGTATTTAAACGAAAAACAATCTGTGCTCTTATCAGCCATACTAAACGTATCTATTCTCTTATTTTTGGGCAATTTTCCTTGGAAACTACTAGGATCAAACATTAGGGACGAAGGAAAGTGGCGATGACAATGCCTCGACACCAAAAACCCATCGCGTTGAAGGTGGCCTCATCTACGCCCGACCCAATTTTCCCATTCAGGGCGACATTGAAATCGAATTTATTGCAAAGGACGAAGCGTAAGTGAAACGGGCATGCTGAATTAGAGAAATACAAACAATCCGTGCTTAATACCCAATGAATCCGCCTCGCAGCACACGCAATCTCATACGGACGGCCATCGAGCGCAACGATTTCCTCAATAATCTAATGGACAAGGAGCGCAAGGAGATGGTTATCAATGCAATGGCGCCGGCCAGCTACCAGAAGCACAGTCTCATCATCCACGAGCACGAGGAGGGCTCCGAGATATACGTGTCCGCCGAGGGGCAGTACGATGTGATCCGGGCGGGCCAGTTGGTGGCCAACTTTGGACCGGCCACCGTGTTCGGTGAGCTGGCCATACTCTACAACGCTCCGCGACAGGCGACCATAAGAGGTAAATTCACGGGGCTGCGAAGAGAATAACTCAGTGAATAACTCATTTTTTTTTTTTTTTTTGTAGCTGCCAGCGATGCACGTGTTTGGAAAATCGCACGCGAAACCTTCAGGGCCATCATGCAAATCTCTGGCTCCCGGGAACGCGAGGAAAACTTGCAGTTCCTGCGGTCGGCTCCCTTTCTGCAGGAACTCGACCAGAGTTTGCTGCACAAAGTCGTAGATCTTCTGCAAAGGGTAGTAATTCATCAGCCCGCCTATCGATGCCTTAACTTATTCCAGAATTATTCCGATTGTATTCCAGAAATTCTACGAGACCGACAGCTGCATTGTGCGCGAGGGCGAGGTGGGCAACGAGTTCTACATCATTCGGTGCGGCACCGTGACCATCAGGAAGCGGGATGAGCAGCAGCAGGAGCAGGTTGTGGCCAAGCGGAAGCGGGGCGACTACTTCGGGGAGCAGGCCCTGCTGAATGCTGATGTCCGGCAGGCCAGCGTGTATGCCGATGCCCCGGGGACCGAAGTGCTCATGCTGGACAGAGAGTGAGTGACAAATAAGATTCCTTCGCAAACCATATCAATATTGAATTAACTTAAGCCCGAGAGAATCAAAACGGAAGTCGCAGTGTATATAAACATTAATTTGTTAAAATTTGAATTATTATTAATATCACTATAGAATTTACTTAAGTCTGAGAGCAAATTCGGAAGTCGATGATACATAACTTTGCAGTTATAAAAAATTATTTTGTAATGTATTTATTCTTCCAGTTCATTAATTTAAAATTATAAAAAACTATTTAAAACATATTTTTATGCCTAATTGTTTTTGAATGAAAAGGGTAGAAGCGATTTTTACTTTCTTTATTACATATTAAAACCTGTTAGGATATTAATAAATACAATAAAATAAATTAAGCTTTATATAAACGGATTGATCATTTGCATGATAGCTATATGACTTTTGACAAAAAGTAAAATAGGATTTTTATATTAATTTTAAGATTGTTTGTCGTCACATCTCGGTGATTCTGACATATATACTAATAGGAAGAAGACTATTGCTAAAGTTTCATTCATTCATGATCAAGAATATATATATTATTTTTTTGGTGTAATATTTTAAAGTTTGACTTTTAAATTACGATTTTTAAATAATGATTTTTTACACATACTTAAAAGCAAAATGTGAATCCGCAGGAAAGATGTGCCCATTTAAAAGTACTTTAATAAACTTGTTGTTGTACAATAAACCATCTGATTATATTTTTCCCTACTCAGAGCCTTTATAAGCTACTTGGGAACCATCAAACAACTGCGTGAAAAGCCCAGCAGTCAGCGCGGCGATACGGGCAGTCGATCTAGTAACAAGACCCTGGAATTCGACAACGAGTACTCCCAAGTGGCCATCTCGGAACTGAAGAAGATTGCCACGCTGGGCTGCGGAGCCTTTGGACGCGTGGACCTGGTGGCCCTGGGCCAACAGGTTTTGGCCCTGAAGATCATCAAGAAAATCGAGGTGGTCAAACAAGATCAGATAGAGCACGTATACAACGAGAAGAACGTAATGATTAAGTGCCGGCACTCGCCCTTCATAGTCCAGTAAGTCGTGTCGTAACTCAAGCACTTAACTCCGCCGAGCTTAAATACCATTTCATTTCAGACTCTACCGCACGTACCGCAATGACAAATACGTCTACTTCCTAATGGAGGCTTGCATGGGCGGTGATGTATGGACGGTGATGTCAAAGCGGCAGTACTTCGATGAGAAGACCGCCAAATTTATAGCGGGCTGTGTAGTCGAAGCCTTCGATTACCTGCACTCGCACAACTTCATCTACAGAGACTTAAAGCCAGAGAACCTAATGCTGGGCACGGATGGCTACTGCAAATTGGTATTATTAATATTGCAAACAAATTTTTAGAGATTTTAAATTACTTCTAAATAAAATAACCTTTAAGCAATCGAGGAAGGACAAAACAAGAAATAAGGTCGAATCTTATATACCGTAGCAGCTATATAAAAACTAAAAAAAAAACTACACTCAACAAAAAAGGAGAGGCTCATTTTTAGGGCCAAGTTTTGTAACTATAAAATCAGTGAATTTGGATTTTTTTTAATGTGTAAAACGACTAAATATCGATTTTTAAAAGCAGTTAAGCTATGACGATTTTTAAGTAATGTTTCTTTAATTTAATAACGTTTAGAATGTATTTTTGAGTTGGTAAAATCGTCTATATCTCAATATCAAAGAAGTTAAGTAGAATATAGACACCAATTAAGATCCAAATTTTAGAGGTAAGCTTAATGATATAAACGTCAGATTTTTATACACATTTGTTTTATAAACCCGAATTTTTGAACAGACAATTCTCTCAGTAAATGCTTAAATATTGAAATGCCCTCTGCAAGGGTATAATATTTGTAAACAAATTAATAAGTGATTTGAAACCTCTAGAGATTTGTATTTAACTCTTTATAATCAGTAAAATCTAAATTCTTATATCTTGATCTTTCAGGTTGACTTTGGATTCGCCAAATTCGTGCGACACAATGAGAAGACGAACACATTTGCCGGCACCCCAGAGTATGTGGCCCCTGAGATTATCCTGGATCGAGGACACGATCGTGCCGTCGACTACTGGGCGCTGGGCATTCTCGTCTACGAACTCCTGGTGGGCAAGACGCCCTTCAGGGGCGTGAACCAGATCAAGATCTACCAGCAAATCCTCAGTGGCATCGATGTCATCCACATGCCGTCGCGCATCCCCAAGTCTGCCCAGCACTTGGTGCGGCATCTCTGCAAGCAGCTTCCGGCGGAGAGGCTGGGATATCAGCGGAAGGGAATCGCGGATATCAAACGACACAGTTGGTTCGAAAGTCTGGACTGGCAGCGACTGAAGCTCAAGCAATTACCGTCCCCCATCAAGAGACCTCTGAAGAGCTGGACAGACCTGCAGTACTTTGGACCCTCGGGTGTGGAAAACGACTATGAGCCACCGGAGGAGTTGAGCGGGTGGGATAAAGACTTTTAAAGCTGCGAACTTGAGAGCCAAGTAGTTTTAAATTTGCAGTTTCAGATATTAGTTGGTAGCTAATTAGATGTTGTAACTACATAGCAGATAAAAAAAAAATTAACAACCTCGTACCAGCTTCGAAAAATCTTGATTTAGTCCGTACCCATAAGTTGTTATATAGGTATAAAATACATTTAAGTAGACTAAAATAAACATGAACAATTACATCAAACCATTTATACAGTCCTCTTAAGAGAAACGTAAAATCTAGTTCTAAGCTTTCCCAATAAATTGACATTGCTTTGACCTTCTAAATGACTCAATTTCAACATTTCTTTTGATGCAATCCACAAGCAAATCGCTTTGAAAGTCAATAAGACTGCTGAGGCAGCTGTGTCCGAATGTTTACTTGTTTATTTGTACTCGCGGTATCAATTAGAACCGCAAACTGGGTTTCTTTTACCTTTGCCGACATACACCACAGGTAAGCAAACAAATTCGATTTAGCTTTTCACTCACTTCACTCTTTGCTTGCCAAATGCAATTCCACAAAGTTGAGATATATAAGACTACTTTGTCTTTAACATGTGCAACAGAGTTGTATAGTCCGTTTGGTTAGAAAACATAACTTATTGTGACGTTCGTGGCTTGTTGTGTTATACAACATCTCTTATCATCGCCATCAATATCAATGAAGTTAGTTTCCCTTGTCTTGTGCGCCTGGGATACATCATCATTTGTGAGAGAATTTCATCAGGCAACACGGCTTTATTGTTTTCCACATAACTATTAGTTGTTTTGAGACACCCATGCAAATGGACTTCCTAAGAATTAATTGTAATCAATTTCTTAAGGTGGTACTTAAAGCAAAGAAGTATATCAAGAACTTGAATTAACTAGTCATTAGGTATATTATAAAGAGATGAACCGTAATCGAACTCCACTCCTTGAAGTCCAATCAATTGAAATTCAGTTCAGTAGGGCCCTCAATTTAATTTTAGCTGCGCATAGGGAAAGTTAAAATAAACTAAGCAGCAACATGGTTAATCAATAATTTAGTACGCTGCGAAACGGTCAAAGAACGAAAGTTTGGATCCATTGAAAGGACCCCGTAGATATTCGCACTCATTTAACAATTTTACGCTTCGTTAAAGATCCGTAAGAGGGATTGGCTGCGGCAAGAAAAGAGTTTTCTCTTTGATATCGGGGAATTCAGTATTTTCCGCATTTTTTGCGGCCCAAAGTTTGTGGGGAAATAAAAAGGCATTTGCATGGCTTTCTTAGTTAACCTTTTTCACCAGTCAGCAGTCACCAGTCAGCACCGCCATCATTTCACTGGGTAAACTAAGCGGCAGCGGTTTCCCCTTTCCCCCGATTTTCACCCGATTTTCCTCCGTGTTGCCGGTTGAGCGCGCACAGTTTCCCAACGGAAATGATGACATTTCGTCCAACTTTGTCGCCGCGGTGTGCAGTCGCATAGAAATGTTGGAGGTGTCTAAGAAATGGCACATACCGGGCTATATACTAGGGACAGTTGCGAAATGAAAATTTTCACTTTGCCAGCCGGTAGCGGAAATTGTTGAAATGTTCCCCAGTTTCTGGCTTGCTGGCAGACATTGAAATTGAAATTGTGACCAAGAGCTTTCGCCATCGCCATCGCTTTTATTGATTTCCCCCCACACATACACTTATTTTATTCCATTTCGCTCCGTTTTGCTTTGCGGCTTTCTTCGGAAGGAAGGTAGCAAAATGTTATTATCAATTATCATTTATTATTGCGAGGCATTTTTTCGCTTGGTCGATTATGTTTTCCTTTCCTTTGTGCCATTTCCTTGAGACTTTTTCTGTTTGTTTATTTTAAGAGTCGTAACGCTCTGATCGATGGCTACTCGTGGCATATTGTACGAATCCGCTGATTGTGGATTGAATTGTCTGATGATTTCAGCCGCCGAAAAGTATGTGAATGTAAATCGGTTTTAAATAAGCATAAGGACAACTCGAATTGGATTCAGAATTCCATTGTTCTCTCACATTCAATTTTATTGCATTGTTTATACATGGAAATTCCAAGAAACTTTAACCATTCAAGCAAATTACAGAACTCGTTGCTACCCAAAAATAAATAAACAAAATAAATAAACATACGACATGGTTTGCTTATATTCTTTAGTGTTGTTTTATCAACTTTGTAAATTTAAGTTTGTGTATATAAGAGCCAGTCAAAATAGGGTTTTTCTATTCCAAATTCAAACCCTCAAATAGGGTAAAAAAAAACCATGGGTCTGATGCATGGCAATACAAGTCGACAGCTGCTGAACAAATTTATATTGCTCATACATAGCCGTATTTATGAAAGTCTTTTAAAGGCGGTCGCTGTCCATAGAAATGCAAATTGTCCGGCAGCCTTTTCAATGCAGGGCCTTAAACAAAAATTAGACCCTAATCAATGTAACAATTGTTTACTCTATACACAGCATCTGGCAAAAGGGGCTGTCTTGTGTCTGGCTGCAGGCAAAGAATATTTTTTCTTGAGCCATTTACCATTTTAAGATTGTAAGTTTTGTTTGCGCAACTCAAAAAGGGGAAAGCCGAAGAACTGACAAAATTAATCAAATCGGATTTAGCTAATACTTATCATAGAGGACAGTATAAAAGCTTTTCAAGAGCAACACACACTTTAAATAATTGGTACTGGATACTATGAGTTAGACTCACATTTAAAACGACACTCATCATTAGGTCAATCCTTTGAAAGAACAAAACAAATCAGCACTACCATTTTCCATATAAAGCATTCATTCCCCAAATGAAGCGACTCGTTGGCCATTTTCCGTTCACAAGCATGGACAAACAGTCGCACTTACTAGTGATCACCCTGGGTGCAATTAGGATTTGAGTGTTCAATAACGATTTACACAAAGGCTGGCCCACAGGCCAACATGGTCTCCCAGGGAACTGAACTGGGCCGTCTGTGAAACGTGCGACCCGGGCAAATAAGCTTTCAAATGTTACCATTCGTATACAAACAGTGCCTAAGTTGGCCAGCACGTATGGATTTGGCAACAAGAGCAGCAATTATAAGGGGCAGGGTCAGAGGCAGTCGGCCACAATTCGGCCACTCTAACTAAACTCCCACTACCACTGCCACTGCCTCTTGCCAATCCAATCTAATCAGCTTCGGTCGAAAAGAATCTGTTTACAATATTGACAATTTTGTTTTGGGTGCCAGACCTAAAACTAGAGGTTGAATCAAAAAGTTTCTTTTTATGCTGGGTAAAAAGTTGAATTTGCATATTTTTTGTGAGGCACTTGTCCTTTTTGTGATGCTTCTTGCTGTTGGCCAATTTGTGGCTGAGTTAAAGGGCCAGGGCTCTGCCACATAAACACTTCTGTGCCGAATGCTATGAATAAGTAATGAGCTTTGTCTTCCATCGCCGGCGAAGTGATGGTCCTGGCGTTGCATACTTTTGAGGCAATAGGCTCATGCAATATTCGTGTGCCATTTAAGCTGCTTTCGTGCATTACGTAGGGGAGACTGGCTTATGTATACATCCTGGACTCGAATTCCACGAAGACTGCACTTCACAGACTATTAAATATCAATAAATCGCCAAGCATTTGCATTGACAGAGAAGCTTTCATAAAAATCCAGGGAAATATCTATGCAAACGCAAACATATGCTTACATTTGTTCAAGCCAAAATCACATTACCACGTTCTCTTGCTGGAATCAAATTATGTTATTTTCCTGAGCAGCCAAAAGTATGCAAATATTTGCCAAGCCCAAACATTTGATGCGACTTTGCCACTCGACGACATACGGAATACACAGGCAAAGCTACAGCCACAATGAGGTAGCCAGGCAAAAAGGTCGCTAGATTGTTAACAAGTTCATAAAAAGACGCTGGCAAACGGGACACACACACACACACACACACACAATTATAGGTGACAGAGGCTGAGGGGTGGGGAAAGGACGAGGAGCCCGGCAAGGACTGCCTAAATACTATACGACGCGTCTCGTTGCGTATTTGCAGAGCACTTTTTCCGTTTCTGCTACTGCTGCTTTTGACTCCCAACAAGCAGAAAAGTGCAAACAAATGCACACTCAGAAAAAAAGTAATGGGAAATTAAATAAAAAGAAAATAAGCAGAGGTTTTGTTAGCCACTCAATTTTATAATCACCCGTTTAACTTAAAAGTTTATTCCCTCATTTATCATTACTATTAGTTCAACAATTAAAGAAGCTACTTCAAGTGCACAAGAGGCAAAATATAAATAAAAATCTAAAACTAAAATCACTTTGTTTAGAAATTTAGAAAAAAAACAAACGTTTTTTTATTAATTATATTAAAACCTATGTAGGTGTAAAGAAATCACTAGGGGGCTAAAACTAGGTAAATATGCGTGTTAAAGTACGCAACAATATATGTTCAATGTAGAAGTCCATTAGAAAGTCTGTGACAGAAATTAAAAAAGTTTTTTATTGCTTACTTTTGGACAGCTTTATAAAAAAATATAAATACATAACTACTCTTAAGTTACTATTTTATTAAATTAAAAGTTTTTGCCCTATTAAAAGCTCTTTCTTATATAAATAGATTTTATTTTTTCCAGTTTAGAGCTGTGAACTGGTTGGAGGAGAGATGAGGTCAGGGCGACTATGAATATAAGCATGGGTGAGCTGAACCGAACTGAGCACGAAGAGCTCCTGCGGTTGTTTGCATTAGGCAATTGATGTTTATTATTTCTGGGGGCGGCTGGTTGGAGGATCGACGCCGGCGACAAAAGCCGCTGTCCCCGTTTTCGAGCACTGTTTGCCATCGCCATCGTCATCGCCATTCCAATGCAGCATTAAGTTTCAGACTTCGCGAGCAACAGTTAATGTTGCAATTTGCATTGACTTAAAGTAAATTAAAGCGTAATGCATGCTGCATTTGCATTTGCATTTGCATTTGCTTTTTGTGTTCTAGCCTTATTAAACAAAAACAGCTGGCGGGCAGCAATTATGCCCAATTGAAAGCCGCAATGAAAATCTGTTTAAATTTACTGCCACCTCGGCGGCAAACCATTGGATTCCAATGGTGAGACCGAAATATGGTTGTGCAAATTAATTAAATTCGATTAAATATGGCATTATTAATTATTTCTTTTTTTGCAGCTACGACTTTTTCAATTTGAATAAGTTTTTGTTTTTATTAGCTTTCGGATTATGATTAATTTATCAATACAAATTTCTAATTAAAGATCCATTGTTCACATTTGTATAAAACGTTTTTTACATATGTCCACGTATTTACTTATGCGCATATAAAATGATTTTCCAAAGCTTGCTGATTCATGTTTTTTTAATAGTATTTTTAGACGACAAGGCATTAAACGACTAACCGCTTGACAATCCCTTTTAAAATGCCACAAAGTGCCAGCAAATTGAATATTTAATCAACTCTTGAATCTTAAGACTGCTAGCCATCAACTACACTTTTAAGGCCGAAGACGCGGGCACAATTGAAAAGGATAAAGTTGTAATTAAATAGAAAATATTTATTCAATATTTATGGAAAAGAGAAACAGTATAAACCAAACATTTAATTATTTAGTGAAACGTAGCGGGGACGCACAAGTGTTAATAATTGAAACACTCTGGCCAAGGCACAAAAGTTTCGAAGGAGAACTTGAAAAACAAATAGGCGGAAAAGTTTCTCCGGTGGCCAATTAATAATAGATCGCGAGCCAAAAAGGGAGACTGCAACTAATGATGCGCCCCATTTAAGAACCAAAAAGCAAACGGCAGGTCGACCACGTGTAACAACAAATTACCGCCACAAAGGCGAACAACTTGCTAGATAGCCATCGACCCAACCGGAAGGTCAAAGGTTGCCTGAGCGAAGGTAAACGCTTTCACGAAACTTGGCCAAAAGGTTATTCGGTGGACTTTGCGCTTGATTAAGCGTCAAAAACACCCTTTTTGCCACCCAATCGGCCCTAAGCCATTGTGGAGTACTGATTGATAAGGTAAATTGGTGTTGGGATTGTTTTATACCTTCTTCTGCCCGGCAAAGTTTTGTTAGCCAGGCTTCGCTTATGTAAACTCTGCGATTTTTAATTAACGGTACCGTCATTTCGTATCCTTGCGATGGGTATTTATTTATCGCAAAAAGGAAGAAAACTTTATTCATATTTGAGTTTCAGTAATGTTTTCCTGTTTTTAAAACAATCTGGCTGGAACCGCTCCTCGCAGAACCATATACTGCACACATATCGGGGGTATAATAAAGTTAATTTCAACAAGCTCTTCACATTGTAGGAAAATGTGTATAAAAACGCTTCCTGGCGCCTGCCTTGCGGCGTAATTAAATTTTCTAATTGAGTTACCACTGACATGGAGAGCGGTGAAATTTCGACGCCGCCCACACAACCAGAGGGCCAAAAGTAAGATTGCCTTTTGCAATTTGAAAGCTACATTTCGCTACTTTGGGCTGGCAATCTGGCGGTGCCGTTTTCTGGTCGAGACTTTTACAATTCGCTGACTTTCCTAATAAATTATTGTATGCCCGTCAAACTTTGGGCCCATAAAAAGCAGTAGGCAATGCTTTATGTTGGCTATGCGTATTTTGTTTGTGCTTTCTGATTTATACGCAATGCACGAAAAGTGGTCCAAGTCATAATTTATGCCTCATCTACACAGAAACCAGAATGCCGCGAACACGAAACCGCTCTGTGCATTTAGATAATTGGCGATTTTATTAACTTTGAGAAAAATGTGACGGAACATGCCATTTAAAGTAATGAAGAACTATTTGAAAAAAATTTAATTATTTTTCATCTCCTATGCAGACTCTACTTGCGAAACCATTTATATCAGAATACTTTCTTTGGTTTCCTTCCAGCATTTCATAGTTTGTGCATAATTAGAGCAACATGTCTGTTTAAATGAATAAATTTATGTCATGAATTCAACCCTTGAATTTCAGTTATGTGTCGAGTGTTGTTCATTGCAAGTTGCAGAACGCATCTATGGAATGGCTTGAAAGTGGGAAAAAGTATGCCTTTAATGAAGACTTTTTAAAACTATTTACGCAAGAACACATATGCGTTCATTAAAAATGCTAGAATACATACTTATTATTAAAGAGCTGTAAACTTTCATTTCTCAACTAAAATATTATGAAACTTCTTAAATGAATGATATTTACTATGATAATGATAAAATTCGAACACAATGAAGTTGGCCAAAACCCAGTTCATGAATAAACTGTAATAAAAATATATTGTTTGAATTTATCAAAAGAAAGAGTAACACAAAATTGGAAAAGAACCCATGCAAAACCCTCATTTGTTATGATTGTTAAAATGGAAAATTGTTAATTAATTTGTAGAATATTTGGTAAAACCAGACAGGCAAGATTAATATTTGTGCAGTAAGGTATTGTATTAAGCACTAATGTTGCTAAGCCCGCAGTGTGCGCACATGATTTATAATTATTAGAATTCGTTCACACACTATTACCCGTTTAATTTTACCAACTAATAGGAGGCGACGATGATTAGATGACTAATTTTGCCGCTAAAAGCCTGTCTTTCGCATGGAGGAGCTCCTTTGGCGCATAAAACCCCATAGTTACTTTATTGAGTGCTTATTAAAATTTATGGCTCGTTTGGCTTCGGTATACCGAAGTTGAGTACTTTATACGTTCAGTAATATGGTGAATTTATGGCTTTGCTTAATGGCTAATGTTAGCACTGCAATTGGATTAAATTGTGTGGCCTTGGGCTCGGCAAGGATTGCTTGTCTATTTGGTAACCAATCAAATGGATAAGTATGCTTGGTCGCATTTGCTTAAGCAAAATGATGTTTGCTAATTCCCTTAAAACTAATCAGAAAGCTCATTGTCCATGGCTTGTTATTCATGTTTCAGTTGAATATGTTGCACCTGTCGAACTTTAGGCTTAATTAAATCTGTTCATAAAAAACCAAATTAATTTTTAATTATGCATTTTTACCTCGTTCGATGAATTGATTATATTAAAAATTAATTTAATTGAAACCTGGCGTGTGAATATAAAGGTTAACTTTTTACATAACATGAAAAAACATTTGTACGATAATGTGTTGATTGTGGCGCATATTTTATTGATTAAATCTCAGAGCCTGCCATAATTCAAAGGGTATGCTAAGTCCAGCAGGCTTTCAGCGCTGTCCATGACGTTAATTGCCTATTAATTTGCAGCAACATTTCCGGAATTCTATAATTCAATGAAACTGAATGCTCAGTTGCAGAGTGTCAAGTGGCGGTGCTGAATGACCGGCAAAGGGCAAAGCAAATGGAGTTGCGAAAATTCATGTTGAATTGAAAAACCCACCGAGTGCGATAAAAGCCGGCAGGTCAAACAAGGCCAAAGGATGGGCCAAATGCCGATGATACTCTGCCAGGCTACTAAATCAATAAAACGGTCAAGCAGTTGACGGCGTATAAGTCGAAAACATAAACACATAAAATGCTGGCCCATAAAAAGGAGCTTCCATTTCATTTGTAAACAAAAGCATTCCGTATTCCCACCGAGCGGCCGGAACAATTGTATGCGGGCATTGTATAGTATGGTATAGTAGTATACTAACCCCTGGCTTTTGTTGGCCCTGCTGAGCTTTTATTTTGTTGTGCGGGAGGTGCTGTTTCAAAAAGGCTAAATAAAAATATTTTCTTTTGTCCGCTCGCTCACAGCTGTCCAGATAATGCCCATGAGTTGGCTAGATGGACGGACGTCTGTTTAAAATCAATTTTAAAGCCGAGCTCCACATTTTGTTAAGTAACTAAATAATAGATTCATGACTTCCAGTTTTCGGCACTCATCCCCAAATGCCATGTTAATAGACCTCGAAAGGTTCTCAACGAACCTAGAAAATCAAATGTGCGTTAGGAATATCAAAGATCATATCTGTTAAAAAGTCAAACGGACAGCTTAATAACCGAGAACTCAACTATGTGGAAAACGACGGAAATTATCCGGAGAGTAAAAGCGAACATCCTCCACTATTTTGTTTTATTTACGCTTCATTTGAAGCTGTCCCTACCACATCAGTCGCTTTTGGGTGCTAAGTTTCGTTTCTCTGTGGGTTTTTTTTTGGCCCTTCATTTTATTCTTTATGTTGACAAGACAATTTGCAAGAAACATACCAGGCATGTAACATGGGATGTCTGAAACGGCTGAGCACATATACACAAGAAATAAAATATTAATGCGGCAGATCAAAGCGAAGTATACCGTAAAACTTGCGAATTATTCCGCGCATACAAACGCCCAAAAGCAAAAAGTTTTATTTTGTTTTTTGTTGGCTGGTCCAAAAGTCAATTTATGGTTTTCCACCCGCATAATTTCATTTTATTTTGGTGTCCTACATTTTTTTTTTTTTTTGCCTTTACGTTGGTTCATATGAGTGAATTATGTGAAAAGCGTGTATTTGCTAGCGTTTCTCTCAGAAGTTGTAAATTTTGTTTTGTTTAAACGAAGGCTTTGCTAAAATAATTTTTCCCATTAAATATGTTTTTTTTCTTTCATGCTGAAAAGCGGCCATCAAAATTTAAAAATCCGAATAGCGCGCAAAAAATCTATACAAGGTGAAAGTCGAATATACTAAATAAATCGGAACTTATTAAGAAGAGATTTAGTTTATAGCCCGCATATTTGTTAAAGCCTTTTTGGAATTAAAAAATGGCAAAGACTAGAAGGCATAAAAAGGCATTTTTAGAAATTTCCCAAAGCGGGAAGAGAAAATAAAACATATTTTTATATCGCTGCTATGGGATGAGGTAAACTGCTGACAGCGCTGACCAGAAACTGCATCGCCAAAGCCATTTATCAAAACTAATAGCCGGTTAGATAAAGTGTGAAAAAGTGGAAAACGATAGGAGGCAAGTGAAACCATTAAGGGGAATGCAACTAGAAATAAGAAAGGCAAAATAAGCAATGTCGGAAGTGGGAGACAACTTACAACAAAAAAAAATTGTTTCACAAGTTCTTAGCAACCTTAAAAGTACAGTGACATATACTCAAGCTAAGTTTTATAATTGAAAAATATTGTATCTAACAAAAGGAAGTTATAAACCTAATAAAAAAGGGAAACTATGGATGGTCTGAATAGAGAATGTGTTACTTTTGAGGAGGCTAGACCTAATAATCCCGATTCATGGGAACAATTTTCGCATTTACTGCTCAATCTGGCCAAAGATTATTGGCAATGGTTTCTAGTAAAGGTGGCTCAATTCAATATTTTTTGTTATCGGCCCATTTGCAACGTAAAGTTATCACTTACTGCCGATCCGGAATGCTTGGATAGGATTAGCGAAACAAGAGGCTGGAAAACGGCGGCCATTCGATGCATTGCGTTCCATCCAAGCAGCGTGTTGATGGCTCTTTTAACCAACCAGGACAAAGTGTTGCTCCATGACGAAAGGAATTGCTCACCCGCCAGTCTGCAGTCCTGCCAACAATATGACATCACCTGTGCCGCCTTTCGTCCCTGGTCTCATGGCTGTGAATTGGCTGTGGGATGTGCGGCGGGCATTTGTTTGTGGCGACAATGTAGACGCTCCAAAGTGGATCACAACATTCGAAATATGATGGGCAGCCATCACATGCGAATCCTCGAGGACGAGGGGCACACCTATGTGACTAGCTTGCAGTGGAATGAAGACGGCACTATCCTGATCAGTGCCGCCCTGGGATCCTCGCACATTATCCTGTGGGAGCCGGACTGTCGGCAGAAGATTCGTTTGATCCCAGCACCGGATAGACTGAGCGCTTTTTCCCTGCTGCGCTACAGTCCCAACTTTCAGGTCCTGTTTTGCGTATCCTGCGAAACTGGTGCCAGTTTCTGCCAGCTGAACAGATCCAAGTGGAAGTCGGAACAAATACTGAACCAAAGCCGCATTCAAACGGCTGTCTGGACCACTAGCAACTCCTTTTTGCTGTTTGTGCGGGAGGGCAGCACTCGCGTTTATTCGTGTACCAACGATGCGGAGGCCACAGTTTTCTTATGCCCAAAACCCGTTTGGAGCATCGAATTGGTTGTGGATCTACGGGATGTCACCATCTGCTCTGGCCAGCAGAGGCATTGCGGTGAACCGCAGACCTTTGCCATGGACCCTCTGGGTCTCTACATGGCCGTCATCTTCAAGGAGCAATCCTTTGTGCTGCTATGCCTTTTGGTCATGACACGAACTATTCCACTGCGACTTCTTCCTCTGGAATTCATTGATTGCGATGTGGAGGATCAACAATATCCCACTTGTGCTGGCTTTGGAATTTCATCGAGAGCCGATCCACAAACTCGATTTTTGGTGATTGCCTGGAACGCAGGGCATCTTCAGCGATGTGCTATCACTGCGACTTGCTTACAACAGGCCAAAGTGATTCATAATATTATGTAATGGGTATGCAATTAACTCAAAAGAAGGGGTAATAAAACTGTTGAAGGGATAGTAAATAAATAAACAAAGTTACACCTCAAAGATGTAAATGTTTTTTAAGAAGATTTATCAAAAAATAGAACTTATAATTAAATAATATAACCTCTCTAAATTAACTTTGCTCACATAAAGCACGAGCGGCCAAATGCTTATGTTACATGCATTTTCTTTCTAAAATTCTATAATGGACTATATATTAAGAAAACAGGTGCCTGAAAATGTAGCCCAATTACCAAAAATGTACGAACATTGTCAAAATGTATTTATTTCTACAATGAACTTAATTTTAAGTAAACAATGTCCTAATAATTAAGTCAACACGTTTCTTAAAATTGGACTAAATTTTAAGAAAATAAGGGCCTAAAAATTGAGTCCACACATTACCTAAAAAGTTGTAAAATATGCCTTACCTATCATGCATAGCTTAATACTTAACGCTAAACAATATAAACAAGAACAAAGATCCTTCTTTAAAATAGTCATAGCATACCTAAATCATAAAGAATCCTTGAAATGGTGTCGATATAATTCATTCTCATGTTCCCATCTGCAATTGCCGCTATTAAATTCTGAGCGCCGTGTATGAATATTCAACGGAAGCGCTTATGCAAATGGAAAAGAACTCAAGTCTGCGAGCAACCAGTTTTCGGATTCCACCACCACCCACATGATACTCGTGATTGTCGGTTATTCTGCAGGTATTTTTATTCACCTGACAATCGTGAAGGAAGCTTAAAGGCAATAAATCTTTGCCTCGATTTCTGATTGCACACCGAAAAATTGGTTTTACACAGATTTTACTCTTTTATAATTGACGTTTTTTGTTCTGTCAGGGCACAAAGTTGATACGGAAAGGTTGCGCAATTGAAAATAATTTCATCATGGTGCCGATACAACCGATTGTTCAACAAAAAGGTCCAATTGATAAACGACTTTTTGTCCCAATCATAAGAATTTAATGTATTTATACAGTCCGGGGGGTTCGATTATTGGAATGATACATTTTTGGGCTAAACTGCGCTTTAACGACTCCCTTGATGCTAACTCATGCCGAGGCACGTGCTAAAAAAGGCAAGAGACAAAATAAATTAATGCAGTCTAACGACCAAATCTCAATGGATATTTACGATTCAAAGTTAATCTAATGGAAATTGATTTCCCGAATTGTTTGTCCTACGATGTGATTCCACTTTAAAGGGACCAACAAGTTTAATGTGGTTTAACTCATGTCAACATTTGATTAAATCAACAAAAATCTTTTCAAGCAAAATTAAAAAAAAAAAAAAAAACCAAAAAATGGTCAGCCGAGTATCGCAATCAAAAACGAGAGCACACTTGAGCATTTCAATATTGACCAACAATAGACAGCAGAAAAGGGAGCTTAGTAAGAATAATCCGGAACAAACCGAAAGGAAAACAGAAGACAGAATAGAAGTCTCAGAACCACATAATCGCAATCCTCAGTCCGGCTCAATTGCGTCCACTCATCTCCAAACCAACATTGACTTTGGTCTGCAACTTTCCTTAGGTAAACATCTTAAAACCGAAATGCCTTTCCTGCCATAAAGTAATTTCTGGGGACAGAGAGATATTGCGCTGACCAAGGGGAAAAAGCGCAAAAACATGAATGCAAATAGGTTCCCAAGAACGGGAAGGCAATGGGCGATACTCTCGTGAATCACTTAACTTCCCTGGACCACAAAGGCAATATGCAAAAGTCTTTGTTCAAGAGCCATCCATTCGTAGATGTAGCAGAACTAATGGAATTA
This sequence comes from Drosophila elegans, assembly GCF_018152505.1. NCBI lineage: Eukaryota > Metazoa > Arthropoda > Insecta > Diptera > Drosophilidae > Drosophila > Drosophila elegans. Next base: position 3,107,807 of record NW_024546167.1, read on the forward strand.
TCAGACTTATAAAATAGTCGGTTACCCAAAAGTAGCCTTGCATGCGTAAAAAATACAGAATACATTCCGTAACTAAAGCTAAGATCATGGCAAGCAAACAAAATGAGTTTTTATTGGTTGCGCACAAGGACACACACGAGTCTTCAAAAATACGCACAAAAGTGAAAAGTTTAAGGACCGCAACATTAAAGTTTAATGTTGGGAGTGCAAATGTGTACCCATAAAAATCATTTAAATGTTTGTTTGTTTTTCCCAGATCTCGTTCGCTGTCGTTGTCAACGTGTGAAAATGCTTGAGGGGAATACACATATTAATAATCTGCCAAATTCACGTGGTAGTTAAATATATTTATACATTGAGTTGGTTAAAAGCCAAGGTTTTAGCCACAGCACAATGTTATAAAAGTCGATAATTTTGATAATACATTTATGTCGTATTTATTATAACCAATTTACTTTAAGCTTGATGGTTAAAAAGAAAAGTTTGTAATATTCATATTTTCGATTGCTCACAGTCAGGAATATACAATACAATGTATATTGCTTAAATATAAATAAGTCTCTGAAGAATAAAGTTTATCACCGTTGCATATTGGAAATACCACGCACTCTTGCGACTGAAACCTCGCAATCAGCCAAATCTGTATTTATTGTTTTAGCATATTTTGCGCAAACATCAAAAATACAATTTAATGCAATGAATGCGAAGCCCCCAAACGGCAAACTAGGCAATAATTTTGTGCAGACGTGTTGTAGGCCTCGATATGCTGACAATGTGAGCGTTGATTTTTTTCCGTCAGTTGTGAGGACTAGGAGCACTGTAGTGGCACAAGAAGACGACCCTCGACGAGAATGGAAGGGGAATGCGAAGTACACGCTAGACATACCAAACAACTTCACTTACTTTTATGCCCAAGTCTTTGTGTCGCTTTTTGTGGGAAACTTTGGGGACTTGGGATTACACCCTGCCCAATCTGGGATGTGTGTCAAATGGCGTAAACGCAGAACAATCAGCAATGAGGCATCAATAATTCTTAACGCGTTTGCGGCACTCTCGGTGTCGGAGCGGTTTTGGAATTCGCCGTTCGTTCGTTTTCATCAAATCAGCTGGATCGAGGCTGGCGGAAAAACGCGACTTGGCCCATTAAAACTAAAGTTTTGCCCAATTTTCTCCGTTTAACTTTTCCCATGACCTAAGCGAGGCCTGCGGTTTTTTGATTTATGGTGCCACTGGCGGCAGGCACCACAGCCAAATATCCGCAATATTTACACCCAGCCCATCGCGTTTGTCTTCAGCCGAGTGTTTTGTTTCGTAATCACGTTTTTATCTTTTACTAAACAACTCATGTATACGACCGCACAAATTTTTTTTGTAAAGCCTCACGTCGAGATTATTTAAAAAAAAAAAAAAGAAAACGACAAAACGGTGGCACATGGCGCGTGAAGCGAAAACTTGTTTACCAGCTAGTATATAACGAATCCTGCTTTGCAAACCGATAATTGACAGACCAAAAGATTTCGTAGTTGCCAGAAGGAAAGCATTATGTTGTGGGAAAACAAAGGAAGTGTCTAACGCAAGATGCCGTGGTTGATTTAAATAGCCCTAAGCATCCCAGATGCTTCACGTTGGCAACTGCAATTGGTAATGTAACCAAAGTTCTCAAGTACTTCTCAAGTGATGTCATGAGCAGTCCAACAGTTTTCTCTAGCCTGTCAAATTTGTGCATAGTTTCCCAACAACTTCTGATTGTGAGTGGGCCAAAAACAAGCAAAGCAATTTAGCTAGGTGTGTTGCCAAAAATATACATTCATATTTAAAAAAAGAATTCCCAATGTATATAAGCTCTTAGTTACAGTTTAGAGGACTAAAATCATCACTGCGTTAAGAACTGATAAATGGCATAACAACTGCCCTCAAATGTAGGCAACAAAAAAACAAATTGCCTTGGAAAATAAACAAAATAAATTTTCACTTTAACCGATAAACAAACTGGCGCTGTTTTATTTTTGGTTTAATTAAAATTTATGCATGTTGAATGCGACATCGTAGATTACAGCGCAAACAAAACACAGATATATATTTGAATTTCGTTCAAAAATCAATGGGCAAACTATACCCTGTTTGCTTTATTCTTTCGGAGGACTGGAGGATAAAAGCAAACAGGACAGCCAAAATAAATACCCAGCCGCAAATCCTTGACAAATCTGCTGCATTGGCTTTGGCGGCGGTCCCTTCGAGATAAATCTTTATTGCCTCATTTTGCTTAAAGTTGATTCTATTTTTATACGCTGCCGAGGGGTGTGTTAGCATTTTGTCTTTTGTTTTTATAAACGGCTTGTCGTTTACAAAACTATTTTTGGAAAAGGAATGCTCGAAAGTGTATGTAATAGTGCACAGTATTATTTTCCCATTTCGTAAGAGTTACGTGTACTTTTTTCATCTATTTGGTTTCCTTGCCTCAACATACCAACTTTTTTGTGGCCAAACTAACAGTGCTTGTGGCAGTGTCTTCGGAGTGCGGCCAGAAAGACAAAGGCCCAGAGATAACATGGCTGAGGAAAAGCCCGTATGGAAACTTCGAAGTCAACAATAGCAACACAGGCAACATCAAGACAAAAACTTTGCAGAAAAGTAAGCGAAATAAAAACCTTAAGTATTTCAAACTGACGAAGAGAAGTGGAAAATATGATATGTTAACTGGTAAACTTATTTTCGTGACCGTTGAAACCTTTACGTTAAGTCAACAGCACTCTTTTCTTACAGCTACATTTGGAAAGTCAGCCTTGAGCGTTTTTCGCATTTAAACAACGTTAAGGAGATGTTCCTTTGAGAATAATATGAAAAGAAATTCACAGAATATGAGATACTTACATTACGCATATAGCTCCGGCATGCGAAAATCCTGTTTTGTGGAGCCTTCGCTACAATTTAAATACAAACGGATGAAATTATGAAGTCCCGGATACTGCGCAAACAGCCAAAAACTTGATGTTTACTTTGCCGCAGCTGGTGCTTTTCCCGCCGCCAGTTGTTGTTGGCTTTTCATACGTAGATTGCTCACACAGTTTGCATATTATTTTATTTCATTTTTTTTCCGCTGAACTTTGTACCGACACTTCCTTGTTATTCTTTGTCCAGCACGGAACTAATTTAATTACTTTTACTTGGTATATTTAAGCCATTCGAGGAGCTTTTAATTTGTCGATTCGCAATAATCGTCCGCCAATCAGGTGAAAAAACACATATAAAACTGTCCCATTCAGCACTCGAAATGATTAATTTCCCGCAGACCGAAATGAATTCTTTTATTATAGATGGAAATAAGCAGCACGTACATCTGTTGGCACATTTAAGTTAACGTAAATGTATTGGCAGTGCAACAACTCAAATTGAAGTGAACCTGATTCGAATTCAACTGGCAAATTGAATTTTCATTTGATTTAGTTTGCATGGAACTATATTCAATTGAGTGCAATCAAAGCCAAGATTGTTTGGAAACGTAAGGGCATGATGGAATTCAATCGCAATTGAGTTGGCCAGCAAGATGGACATATTCATATAATGAAATCGAGTAGTGAAGTGTATACTATTTACTGACCGTAAAGTAACTTAAAATTGACTCAAGGGGAGTTGAACAAATCTGCTCTTGTAGGGAGCGTAGGTTGTCCCCTGAGAAATTGCAATCTCAATATGAAGAAATTGTAAAATTTTTTGAAAACTGTCTGAAAAATGCTTACATACTATATATATATACTTTCAATGGCAAAACCAATGTATTGCTGCGCCTGACAGCATGCAATAAAAAAGCACGGGCACACGCACACAAGCAAACGGCGGCATAAAAATGGCGAGGCAATAGGAAACGGAAACGGAAACCCATTTTAAGGGGGAGTGGGGGGGGGTTGAAGAAAAAGCGAAAGCCCAGGCAAACCGCTGATGTACAAACAATAAAGTTCAAGGGTATTACAAACAGGCAGTCGCCACACACTCGCGTGTGCTTAAATATGAGTAACAGGGTTTGTTGCATCTGCCTGCGGTGGCTGAAGGCCCGCTTTGGGTCAAGTCCTGGGCCTGTTTGCCTTGGGTGCTAATGGATCACTGGTGGGCCTAGTGTTTACCGAATTTTAATTATGCTAATGCATAACGTAAGCAACACCTCGTGTATGCGGGCAGGTGTATTCAACCGAATGGCAAATGCACATCCGCTCTGCATAATAGTACTTAAACAGAAAGTTTGTCTTGTTTGCCTGATCTATCGCCTTGCTCCTTTAACATAAGTATACCTGGTGTTTTATTGCTTTAATTTCCGGAACAGTGCGAAGCAGTGGTGATTATCTGCTAACGCTTACGTTCCTTAATTGGAGGGAACTCAACTCTAATTAGAAGCGGATTAGTTAGTTTGACAGCAGCTTTGGTTTAGTTGAACATAAGCCCAAATGCAATCGATTTGGATCGATTTTACTGTGGCTATCCAAATTAATTAGGTATATATGTACACTTGTTTATTTTGGAAATAAAAAGAAAATATGTCCAGAATAAATATAAATATCCAGAAAAAATAAATAAATAATAAATTAGCCATCTTTTAACCCAAATATATTCGTTTGTAAACTATCCGTGGAAATTAAATGTATTGCGCGAAAAAAAACTTTTAGCGCATTAATTTGGCTATTAAAAAAGGATAAATAAGTTTTTAAGCTGATTGTTGAATATATATCCCAAATTAAGAGAAAAGCTTTCAATTCACTTTGATCATTAGAATAAATATAATTGGCTTAACAAAAACATAGCCATCTTTTAAGCCATACATTTTAGTTTGCCAAATGTCCGTGGAAATAAAATGTATCGCGCGAAACAAAAGCTTTCAGCGCAATCATTTGGCTATTAAAAAACGATAAATAAGTTTTTAAGCTGATTGATGGGCTTAAATGTCAGTGAATGCCACTAATCAAAGGCCACTAATTTAACTAACGAACCGGCAAACAAAACCAAACGCACTTCACAGAACAAACGTGGATGGGGTTTTGTGGTAGACAAAAATAATTCCCGAATGCGGCATTCATTCATAACGCTTGAGTTAGGTCAGAACCGGAAATTCGTTGAATTGTGTGGATACAAGACAGGCATATCCGCAATTAGACTCACAGTTTGTTCAATTACAGGCCACTCCACAAATAATTTACATATTTAATTTGGTGCTGACACCCAGAGCATCACTCTCGTCGAACCAAAGCGAAACTATTTCACACTAATTGAAATTCGCGCAATTTGACGTATCGCGACGAGTTGCGACGAGGTGGCCAGGATAACGAGCCGCGAGGATAACCGCACCTTTAGCCAGACACGAACGCACTGAACGCAGTGCCCGGAAGACGGCAACGCCTGGCATGCGAAAGCGCAACAGCATCTGGAATCCGCAAGACAGGGTTGTTACTGCGCGGCGAACAAGTACGACGAAGCACGACTCCTCCCGAGTGACCTTCGGTTGGATGCTGTTCGCTCTCCCGCTCGCTCTTCCAATTCTGCAGATTCAGCGAGAGATGCCAAGCTTAGTCGTTCAGTAGGTCAGAAGCACATCTGCGTTCCACAATACAGACGGGTTCGGAATATTAGGCAAGGCATCGGGGCCTTAGGACATTAAATACAAATAATTAATTATTTTTATCATTTAAAATTACTGGGAACTTATAATAATTATTTTAACTAATTATTCTAATAAGATATACTAAACACAATATAAATGTATTATACATTTGAAACATTTTACCCATACACCAAACACAATATTAATATTATTTGTCATACTATTAATTCACCCAGTTATTACCATAAAAAAATAACCTTAAAACAATTATTTCTTGCCACTTAACTTTTAGAAATTATAATGCAAAAAGGGGTGCATTATTGTTGCATATTCAATCAGCAGAGTTAAAGAGTTAAGTTAGACTAGGATACCCTTTAAAGGTATATATATATATATATATTTAGCTTTCATAATCTGTTTGGAGTAATTTTTTTTTGGAGCCTCGGCAGCCAATATTTTTGTTAAACAAAAACCTTAATTTAAAGTTAAAAACGTACCTTAAAATGTGCAAAAATTTTCAAAACATTCTGTTTTGTACTTTCTATAAAAAAACTCCACAAATTGCCTTTTTTTCGGGGGTTACATTGCTATAGCCTCTTAAGAAGTTTAACGTATTGACGTACTTATGAACAACCCAACCAATTCAGGTCCCTTTGTTGTTTAATGCATAGTACTTAACCTTCGTCTACCTATGATTATGATGCTTCAGCCCTCTACAAAAATCATCAGTCCTGGTAATTAAATTAGTCTGGTTCGATTTCTGTTTGAACTGATACAAGGCTTACAAATAGTAGTGTTCTCAGCTCGATAACAAATTCTTCAAAATGCAGTCAGTTGTAAAATCTCAATGGATAAATGTAATAAATGCGGTATGATTAGCCTCAGCCTCGTTGGTTTTATGTAGTTTGATGAACGTACATATATTATATGTATATGTAAGGGAAAAAGTGACGGGGTAAACAGTTACAAAACATGGCAAAAAAAAAAAAAAAACGTCTACTTTTGCTGCTCGTATGACCGGCTGGCTGTGCAAGACATTTACGAGCGTTTGAATTTGACAGATTTCTTTTATTAGAGCGACAGACAGCGTCAAAGGAACTGGCAAAGCGCTCATGCGTGCAAAATCCGGGTGCTGGCTTTCTATATACCTACTATATATACGTTCAAGCCAAGGATTTCGAGGAGAATTTAATAAAAACAAACAACTTTGGCAGAGCCCAAGGCGATTGAAAGTCCGTATGAAGACGTCATAAAATTCGTTATGCAGTTCAGCGCATTTTTATCACACAAAGAGCAGATAAATGGATTAGACAACTTGGTAAGTGGACGAGCCCCCATTTAGTTATGCACTCAATAAAATCATTTCCTAACTACTTCTTTGTTGCTTGTGTTTTAGTTGCTTCAAAGACAAATCACTTTGATGTACGCACGCACAAATTAATTGGACAGACAACTAAGAGGCTTGGCTGAATACAAAACAAAGTCAGTTTCTCCCTTAAAGAATAAAGTATAAAGAGTTACTAGTTCCTAAGCAATATTTTTTTGCCCTAAATAGACAATAGCATATGAAAAATAATCTTGTTATTTCTGCCCATTTAAAATGTTCCAATTAGCAATCGATCCGACGGCCTTCGGCTTTATACCCCTCGGAAATCAAAGGCGCTTACTGAACGGAATAAAAATGCATTCCCCCTTCGAAACCTACTTAACAATGCACGCTCCTCGTCGTCAATTAAGTTTAATTGCCCCAGTGAACCACTCGAAATATGCATACAAAGTGAACCGGGGGTTTCATTGAAAAACGCTGCCTACTCTACACTTTAACGCTGCCCAACATTAGCAATCCCCATCCATTTAACAATCAATTTATTTCGCTATATTTTCGGTCTTGTGCCCCATCGATCCTTAAACCGCTCTCCACATCGGCCCTATCAAAAAAGCTAAGTTTGCAAGTGCTATTTTCTTGTGCATTCATTGCATATTCATTCGAATTTCGAGTGCGCAGGTAGGCATCGCCTGTCTGATATCGAAGCAATTCAAACCCTAATTGGCTTGACCTCCTTGGGCGGAGTTTACTGTTGCATAGTTGCAGCCACAAAATTGTGCATAATGTTGTAATAACTTTTTCATTTTCTATTTCTTTTTTTTTTTTTTTTTTTTGGTATTCCTGTTACACTGACTTATTTTAACAATGTAGAAAACAGGCCAAGTTTTATGTAAAGCTGTCCATTGTGCCAGAATAAAAACTTTTTCACCACATCTACGAAATAAAATTCCATTTAAAACTTCAGCTTAGAGTTTTACTAAAAATGACTAGTAAAAAATACTTGGGAATACAGGATGTAAATCTAAAAGCTTTTTGAAATACATTAAGCACTAATAAATATATTACAATAGTCAGCTGAAATGTTTATCGTGGTTTTCGAATGAACCGAATGAATATGTTACGACATAAAAGTAAAAGCTTTTTTCGGAAAACATATACTTAAGAATCACTATATGACACAGTTATCGTCAAAAAAATAAAAATCTACCATTTGCTAGCCCCTCTCTCCATTAAGCCACGAAAAACGGAGCCCGGCAGCTGTTGGAGCTCCCTGGGATTGCCATCTTCAATGATTCGCCCTTGGTCCAGAACGATTAAGCGGTCATAATCCAGAATAGTTGTCAGCCGGTGCTGTGTGAGGGGAGAGAAAATAAATAATTGCCATATCACAGCTGCACTCGAGTGGCCGGGATTAACTGCGAACTCACGGCGATGGTAATGATGGTGCGCCCCTGGAAGGCCAGATCCGCCGCCTTGAGGAGTGCACTCTCGGTGCTGCTGTCCAGGACACTTGTTGCCTCGTCCAGGACCAGGCACACGGAGCCACGCAGGATGGCACGTGCCAGGCACAACAGCTGCCGGTGGCCAGCACTCAGGTTGACCCCTCCGTCACATATCACCGTGTCTGCAGGACAAAACCAGGTATAATTAAGTTTAAAGCACTAGTTGTGAAGTTAGCTAATTGTACAGAGCAAATGTTTGAGAGAACTTAAATTTGATTAATTAATATTTAAAATACGAAATTAATGTGATAAATATGTTACATTATAGGAATATTTGTTGAATTTCTTTAGTTACATGAAAAAGATTTATATGTAATTATCCAAATAAGTTAAATAGTCTTAAAAGGACAAAGTTAGTTTATGTGTGGCTCATTAAATTATAAGAAAGTCCTAGCAAAATTTAAAAATAAAATTCATCGTTTTATAATTGCGCTTTTATTTATAATAATTGCAAATTAAAAGCAATTCGTAACCGAAAAATAGGGCGTTCATTACTAAAATTAGACCTCTTGAAGTTTTTACATGTGAGCTGTTCAACTAGTCGGCTACGCAATTTGGAAGGTCTCAAAAAACCAAATTAAAACTTAATGCAAGTCAGAGATAAAAAAGTATCAAACTACTAAAATTCCACACCCTTAGATTTTTGATTTAGTTAAAGTACAAAATTTGATTCATTACCATAACTTTTAATCATTACTGCTTCTCAGAAACTTGATAAATCTTATTTTGGCTTCTAAAAACTGTGGTAACAACTGCTCCTTTTTTTTTTTTTTTTTTTATAGAAAAAAAATTAAATGAATTTATAGAGCTGAATACTTTGTACAAAAAATTTAAATATGCGCAGTATAAGTTGATTTCATTTTAAGCTTGGAAAAAATATATAATGAGTTATATTAAATCAAAAGGGTAAGCACCTAATATGCATTAGCTTGCACAGCATTCGGCATTTGCCGTCGAAGCTGATGAAGCAAGTGAGACTGCCAAACTACAGAAAGCTGCCAGAAAAAATGTAACAAGAATTCAGTGCGCTCTCATGACTTTTTCATAAGGCAAATGCTGATCCCAAGCACGGCAAAAGCCACTTGAGTGGTTGTTTATTTTAAGCGGCAAAATATGGAAGTTAAAATCGCACTCACCCAAACCGAGGGGAAGGTGCCCGTTGACAAACTCCTTCAGCTGCGCCAGCTCGAGGCAATTCCACAGTTGCAGGTCCGGGAAGTAACCGTGTGGATCAAGATTTTCACGTATGGTTGCATTGAACAAGTGCACATCCTGGGGAATAATCGACAATCTGGTTCGCAGGTCGTCTGGGCGGATTCGTTGGATGTCCACATCGTCAATGTAGATGTGTCCCCTGGTGGTTTGCAGGACCCCGAAAAGGGACAGGCCCAAGGATGATTTGCCACTGCCAGTGCGACCACAGATGCCAATCTATAAACCGATTACGAAGGGATTGAATAGTTACGTTCTAACGAGTTTTCAATGTTATACAATACAAGCAATGAGATTTTTTAAATTAAACTAAATCAACTTTGTATTAGTTTTAGTTTTAGTTTTGTTAACTACCTACATAGCTCGGGGTCGTGGAACAGGTGCGCTCATTTTTTATAAAAATTATTCCTTGCATATGAAAGGACGCATTTTGTGTCATCAATCAAAATTTCTGTTTACTCGTCAGCCCAGAACAATTAATACCCATTAAACGCTGTGGCAGCTTTTATGGAGCACACAATTCACGCTGCAGTACAGCTTTGTCCCAGTTTTTTGATTTATTATCTCATCATTTTGTCAATTTATAGTCAATATAAATTGACTACCCTTCGGTCATTTATTTTTGTGTTGCATTGATGATTTAATTTTAAACTACAATATTGCTTGAATATGTAAAACGCCAGCAATTTTGCATAGTTTGTAAAAACAACAAAAATTAACTGCTGAATTTACCTACTTATACAGAAATAAAAAATTCAAGGGAAATAAAATATGTATTTTTACTACTCACCCGTTGGCCGGCAGGAATTTTCAATGTTAGATTGCTGATGACATTTTGATTCTGGCCTTCGTAACGCAGGCTGACATTATCGAAATTGATATCTCCTCTTTGCGGCCAAGAAATGGGTACGCTTTGATCTGAAAGTATAAAGGATAAAGTAGTTTTAAATTCCAAAAAAAAACACATAAAAAAAGTCTGTTATATGAACAGACATACTTAACAAGTTATGTTGAACTAATGGTTAAAAAGAACTTAAAGCAGATTGTAGGTAATCGCAGTAAATGCAGTTTTTTTCCCAACATTAAGCTTATTTTAAAAATATTAATATTATAAGTGGAACTGTCCTATATATTTAACTTGTTTTAATATCTAAAGTTATTAAACGATTTTTTTTATTTTGACTAAGAAAATCTTTGAAATTAAAGATGAGGTTGGAGAATAATCTTTTTAAGTATAAGCAGGTGCTTAAGTTATTTTTTTTATTTGTTGTCAAATAAAACTAAATGATTCAATGAGTCACATATATATTTTTTCTTTTGCAAATAAGAACCGATTCTATGTAGAGAAAGCCTTTTACTTGTTAATGCTTTGAAATGTTATTCAGAAAATTTGGAAAGGCTGAAACCAGAGCTTCAGTTTTGTTTAACTCTCTTTATGGATTATTGTGTCTACATTACCTAAACGCTTACTTTAATCAACTGATCTAATTCCAGCAAACAATGACTAAAGCTTGCTCAAAATATTTTGATGCGTGCTTAAACGCCCCCGAGTTGGTGGCCAAAAGAGCCACAAACTGTGCCACACTTACAGCGCTCCAGCTTCCTGGCCGGCTCATTTGGCAGGACCTTCTCCACCTTCTCCACCTTCTCCACCTTCTCCACCGTCTCAACCTCCTCGTCCTGCGGTGGCAGTTGCTTATCTTTAATCACCGACGTCTTTGTTGTCGCCTGCTCCACCTTGTCGCCAGCTGTCGCCGTGAGGAAGTGGAAGTTTAAGTGATTGCCGTCGCCGGTTGCATTGCCTGCATTTAATTTATCAGCTCCAGCTTCAGCTTCATGTCCTTCCCCGGATTCAGCACCAGCTCTTGCTCCTGCTCCATTTCCACCTCCATCTTCATCAACATCACCGCCAGCTGTCGTTGCGCCTGGGTAAACTTTGTCACCGGCATTCGACTGGGTCGACCTATCGACTTTGCCGCTCACATCTTCATCGGCCGCCGCCGCATCCAAGTCTAAGTTCGGATGCGAATGGGGATCCTGTTCCTGTTCCTGTTCCTGGGCATAGTGGGCGATGCGTTCCACGGAGCCCGCATACATCTCCATATCAGCCAAAAGTTTTACAACCCAATTAAGGTAAATCGGCACCAACAACGTGTAGTTTATGGCCAGACCCACCAGCGAGGGCGAGGGTCTCAGCTCGGAGGCGGTCTCCGGCGGGCTTTTATTGACAGCATAAGTTTCGGATGCCACGTGGTGGTGCTGATGGTGGTGCTGGTGGTGGTGGCTGTCGTAGTGGCTCCTGCAACTGACGCTCGCCGCTGTCAGTGCCGTCACAGTGGCCACAAAAACAATGCATCCACCCAAATAATCCTGCAGGAAGAGAAACACATTAAAGCAAGCGGATGTGTGGCGGGATTAAGATGGGAAATGGGATCGAATGGGATGAAATGGGGGGCTTGTCTACGGTAAAGATAGTTACTTGCTCTAAAAGTGGTCTGCTGCCGACTAATTCACTTAGCCGCCGTTTATTGGGCTATCATAAAAAACCCAAAACTAAATTAAACCAAAGTTAATGCAGTATATAACTAGGTAAACTAGGTAAAGGATTAACTTTGGTTATAAATTATAAACTTATATATGTTTTTGAATATAAAAACTAAAATTTAGCTATAAAATTATATAAACGGAAAATAAGTATGTAAAGATCGAAAAAAAACATTATAAATGCATCCTTATAACTCAAAATAAAAGAGTTTAATACCATTTATATATTAAGGGAGATACCTTGTGTTTTCTTTTTTTGTTTCAAATTGTCATTTGTTAAAATTGTTATAATTTATAGACAGCAGTATATAAAATAAAACAAATTTCAAGACATTATTTCAAATAATTTTTCCAAAAAAAAAATGGTAAAGAAAGAACGCTTTTTCGGATGCACAAGGTAAAACCCCCCTTAAATATTTTCAAAGTCAAGGAAATTTTATAATTTGGATAATATCGATTGAATAATGCATTTAGAAATACTCTTTTTAACATATGTTTAAAACCATAATTTTGAAGTATTGGCAAAATTCGTGGTTAACGAAAACCGATATTATTAGGTATTCATATTTGTTTACAAAATTAAAAAGCCAAAACAATTTGTTGATCCTGAAATAGTTTAGGCCTATGTAACCAAAATTCAAACCTTATTGAAAAGCTACAAATTTATGTAAATGAAAAACAAATCCAGGTTTATTGTATATATTTACCAGTGATACTCCAAGCCATCGATGGCTGGTGTTTAGCAATGCATAGGCAATGGTGTTTGCCTCCAGACGTTTAAACAATATCTCTGTGAATCGAGTCTGCTGATTGAAAGCGCGAATCGTGGTCACACCTTGAATAGTTTCGGATAGATGCGATATTACAGGGGAATTGGTAGCGTTTTCAATCCGCTGTAATTCTCTGTAAAATTTTATTAAAAATATTTTCATTTAGATGAGACTAGAGAAAACTTAAACAATAAACTTACCTCGCTGAACACCTGTAGAACTTTTGTATGATATAGTAGGCTCCGCAGATCGGCAGGGTGAGTACCAAAATCCAGGGAGTGATGGTGACATTTATCAGAATTGCCGACAGGCAGAGCAAAGTTAATTGCAGCAGCCGCTGGCCAGTGGCGGCAATTTTCTGAGAACGTATAGGTCACAAAGTTATGGGTTATTTAAGGCATTTTCCATTTTTGACATGCACCGGATGAAATAGTGCAGCAAACGCGTGCTTATCGCAGTGCAATATCAATCAAAGAGGGCAGACATCTATATATATCTATATGGCCTGCCCTCGATTTTTGTGTCAGGACAAAATGTCGATATAAGAGATACCACTATAACAAATCTCACCTTATCAATGACGGCCATATCGTTGCTGAAACGATTCACAATACGTCCCAGCGGCGTCACTTGGAAAAAATGCAACGTTTTATGCAAAATCGTTTGCAGCAGCTTATCGTGCAAATTACGACGAGCATTACAGCCGGCGTATTGTCCGGCCGGTGTTGCAACCAGTGCCATTATAATGCAAACACACGAAATTGCGGCATACATGCGAAAATAGTACGTGACTTCGTGGCCCTCCTCCGTGACATCCAGTTGCCTTTCGTCCTGATGGAGGACCTGCTCCCCATTCTGATCCCCTCCCACTCCCTTCACATGGACATCGCTCCATTGCTGCAGCCAAACGTCCGTGTAGACACGCAAACACTGCCAAATTAGTGCTGTGATAAAAAAGACGGTGATTATGGGCAGGCCGGCGGCTCGCAGGTACATTAGATATATGTCGTCCGATATTTTCCCATATTTGCGTTCGGTATCAATGGCAGTTCTGGCCACCGCCACCGCCGCCGCCATCGAAGCACCAGCCACCTGGCCAGATTCACCTGCCGGAGTCACGAGCAGCACGTGTCCTTCGCAGCGCTGCTCCTGGGCGACCGAGGAGGTCACGTTTGGCCCCGATTCTTTGTTGAATGCTGATTCGCAATTGTCAGCGCAATTTATTGTGACTTCCTTCGAGTCAATATTTACGCCTGTTTTTTGTGGGCGAAAGGAAACAAAGGGTCAGATGTTTGCGATAAAATAAAGCATGAAAGCCTGTTTATACGAAGGCTTATTAAACTACATAAGCGACAAAAGAAGTCCGCTTTGATTGGTTAGTCAATTGAAGTCTTTGGGAAGATGCATTGACCATATTGGGGTCATAATCAATTAACCTCATACCCGATCCTGTGATTAGAAAGATTTTCAAACTAAACTGAGAAAACCAAAGTTAAACATAGTAAATCATTTCATCAGCCCAAAATTATTTTCTGTTTAATTTGAATCAAAACCATCAAAAGTTTATAAAAAGAATTTTAGAAAATCGTAAGATGAAATTTTAGTGCTTGCCGCACTTAATTAAAATACCTTTTTATCAACGAAAACATTTACATGCTAAAAAAAAACGTAGTAAATCCAAATATTTTTTGCTCAATTTAAATATTTTCCCTTTGATTTTCATCCATTGCGGTTTTCAATTATTTTCAATATGAATTTTTTTAAATTTTAAATTTCATATTTTTCCGAATTGGTTTTAAAACCTGAAGATTTAATTTAAATTTAAACCATTATTATATTTAATAAAATATATTTAAGTCAAATAAGAATAAATATAATATGTTCATCATTAATAAAATAAAGTAGTTCAATAAATTTAGTTGCCACTATGTAAGCTAAAATAAGAATTTTTTACATAATGAATTGAAAAGGAAAGCTTTTGCTCAAATTACTTATATAACAAAACCATTTAAAATCTTATTTTAGATTTGGAAAGTAAACTGATTATCAAAAGCTTTGACTTTGTTTTGGAAGAGCTAGGCAGCCGGAAAAGATCAACATGTTTTACAATTTTGCGCAAAATTTAATTTTACAAGTTTCACAGACAAGATAATTGAAAGAAAAGTTTACTTCCCGTCTGCGGATTTGCCTAGCGAATGAGATGCCCTGGCCTCGAAGGGAGTGACACTTGCAGCACTGATTAAATCGAAAGTTTTCACTGCGAACCAGCTGACTTATCAGCCAAATATTGATAGATCAATGCATCAAGTTTGGCCAAAGTTTGTGCCTAGCCAACTTTTCGCGCCCTGGAACACTGTCTCTTTGACTTACCGCTTGGGAGCTCAAAACTTTTAAAATCAAAGTTGATTTAAGTTTTAAGCTACACGCATGCAACGAGGAGTAAACTAAAAGTAGAAGGACCCCGTGTGTATTGGCATTGAAGTGCGAGGAATGAGAAATTTCCGTTGTCGAATATAATGCCAATATTTCGCTTTCAGTTTTCAGTTTTCACGCCCAACTGAATAAATTTATGCTAATCAATATTCATTACCAAAGATTGCAGTACATAAAAGCAGTTCCATGGCGCCAGGGAACGTTAGCTTTAAATGAAAGCTTAACACACTTGAAAACTAAGAAAACTAATTTTCTTGTCAATAGTTGTAGATGTTAGTTTATGGGTTTAACTTAGCCTTGAAAAAAAAAATTGAGGTTTGATGAGTTATAAATATCTTTTACTTACATTTTTTGGGCTTTTCCTCTGATGGCAATTCCCCCTGAACAAAATTACTGCGGGGCGAAGCATCCGTAGCCAAAAGTGGAGCAGGAAAATGAAGAACAGGAGGAGACTCCTCAGAAATGCTCCTATAAGTAGTATAAATTAGAATGAACAATAATAAATAAAATAGAACGAAAAAACGTACATATAAAACTGATGAAATTGAAAGACGATTAAAAAATTTAAGATTTAGAATTAAAAAGTTACAGTTTCTTAAATAATGACTTTAGTATTTTTAGTTCCGGATATGCAGGTTTTCAAATATAGACATGGCTTAATCAACAAAGCTTTTGATCCTGATCAAAAATATTATATGATATATAAAATATAATTAGGGCAAATCTTGTGAAGAATTCACGATATATTTTAATAAATAATATTTATATTTAATAATTATATTTTATATTTAATTAAATTTAATATTAATTTTAAGGTGTATTTCAAATAGCCAATTAAGAATACAAAAGTAATCTTTTATGATATCTTTGTATCTTAAATTTGCACAACTTTATAACTTTTTGTTTGAGAATAAAATATTCTAGTTTTATAATAATTGTCTGCATTTCTACAACTGTGACAATAAATTTTGTCTTCATGATGTGATACAAATTCCTTATCTTTCATAGCTTCCCTTAGTAATTTTACATTTTACCCAATTTTCAATTTTATAAATTTAATATACAAAATTATAGTTCATATAATTCTATACTTACAGAATAGAGTTGGTGGCGCTCAAAGGATGATGGTGACACTTGGGCTTATTGGAACGCCGCATGGACATTCGTCGCAGGAACTGCTGGAAACTGCCTCGCACCTGCTCATCCAAAGGACCCTCCGCGCTCGCATTGACCTTCATTGGCGGTTCCGACTCCTTATTGTCGGGATTGACCACCTCCATGGCGGGCGGTGAGGAAGCATTCCGGGACAGGGGTTGATGGGGTGCGTTATGGGGCGGCTGCCAGGATTGTACTCGTGGTTCTGGCGGTGCTGCGGCCAAGTCGCTGCCATCCACACTGCTTTCCCCATAGCTGCTGCAACTGGTGGCCAGGACACTGCGACTCAGGAGATCGCCGCTGGTGGAACTCGAGGCGGAAGTGGCCGTCAGAGTGCTCAGACCACTCAATCGGTGCCAGGAGTTGGTCGTTCGACTGCCACGACGACTTAGGGTATGCCGGCGACGAGGTCGCATGATTACATCATCGCCCTGACACTCGTCTATAGGAAGGGGAACATCGTACATCAAATGCCTGGAGCCATAAATGCTGGAACGCTTTCGCTGCAGATTGAACGATCCACAAGATCCATTGCCAATGGGATATGACTAGGGCGAAATATAAATAAATAATTACTTAAACCATATTATTTACATTTATTTTCATCACTTACCGCCGACACTCGGTCATCCTCCTCATCCTCTTCGACCACATTTGGTGGCATATTAGCCACCGAAATACAGCCACTGCCATCAGTAGCATCTGCATTGCAACCGGCATTCGAGTCCATTGTCACCGAGATCGAACGCTGCAATCCCAACTTGCTCACATTTCTCAGCAGTTTCCAACGCTCCCCAGCTGTTCGTTCGCCAGGACTAAATAATTAAATATATTGTGAAGTTAATTTATTATATTTATATAAGTAATGCACACACAAGTAAAAAACTTACTTTTGTGAAACATTATCTTTCTTGGCCTGCGCCATTGCAATAATCGAATTCCATTTGGAGGTAATACGCGGATGCATTAGCTCAATATCCGCATAACTACCACACGCTTCGACGCGACCATCTTTGATTGCAATCAACTGAAAATAAAATAAAACATTAAAATATACACGAAAAATTAGATTAAATTTAGTTTTCAATTAAACTATAAATTTCAATTAGCGATGATTATATACAAAAATAAAGATTGCATTTAAAAGACAATTATAAAAATATATAATAAAGAATTAAAAAAACTTTAAATTTAATTGATTTTAATTGTTACAAAAAGTAAAAAAGTGTAAGTATTATCAACTAAAATACCTACATATTCGGCTTCCTTTATGCGTTGTAATTGTTGTGTCACAAGAATAAAAGTTCGATTTGACTTTTGTAACATCTGTCGAATGCAGTGCTGAAATATGTGTTCGCCCACTTCGTTATCAAGCGAGGCTAAGGGATCGTCCTAAAAAGAAAAATATATATTGTTTTAAATATATTTAATTAAAATACTGAAACAAGAAGGAACGCTGTAATCGGGTGAACAACCTACTAGATACCCATTACTCAGATAACCAATGTTAAGAAAATATGCCCTTGAAAATAATTGAATTTTAGGTCGCGCCATCTGACGGAAAATTGAAATTAATGGTAGTTACTTCGAAAAAATTGCTTCGATTTGGAAAAATGATATGTGTGAATAAACATACAAAGCTTAATGACTGAAGTCTACACTCAGAAAACTTGATTTCCTTGATTTTAGGAAAAATTGACTTAGCATTAGGAATAATTGCCTTAAATTTGAGTCTTTCATAAAATAAAACACAGTATACCCTTTTACTCAACGAATATCGGGTATTAAAAGGGGTAATTATAGTATTAAGCACATTTATTACTTTTTACATAAAGGATTTAAGAATTGCTTTAATAACTTAAAAATGCGCTAATAATTTAACCGACATATAGTGGAATAAGATCATTTCGTGTGTCCCGTTCAATTATCGGGTCCCAACATCTTGCTGGGCTGCACCCACTCCTGGAAGTCCTCCATTTTGATGCCCGCCCTGAGGGCCTCCTGCTTCAAGGTGGTGCCATTCTGGTGCGCAGCGATGGCGATCCCAGCCGATCGCTCGTATCCGATGTGGGGACTGAGGGCCGTGACCAGCATCAGGGAGTCCTTCATGATGGTCTCGATCCTGCTCTTGTTCGGTTCGAGGCCCTCCAGGCAGTGGATGCAGAAGGACTTCATGCCATCGCCCAGCAGGGTGATGGAGCGCAGGACATTCGAGGCGATCATCGGCACGAAAGTATTGAGTTGAAAGTGTCCACTGGAAGCGCCCATCGAAACGGCCACTTGGTTGCCCATCACCTGGGCGCAGATCATGGTCAGAGCCTCACACTGCGATGCTTTCACTACGCCGGGCATGATCGCACACCCTGGTTCGATCTCCGGGAGATTTAGTTCAGCGAAACCACTACGCGGACCCGATCCCAGCAAGCGAATATCATTGGCTATCTTCATCAAACTCGCCGCTATGGTGTTGAGTTCGCCATGCAACTCGACCAATGCATCGCAGGCGGACATGGATTCAAAGAAATTCGGGGACTCCACAAAGGGTAGGAATGTAAGATCGGCAATCCGCTTGATGCACTGCTCGGAAAACCCCTGTGTGGTGTTCTCTTTGGTTCCCACCATGGAACCTCCCATGGGCAACTCGTACAGCCTGCAAAGGGCCGAGTCCAAACGAGTTCTACCATTCACCAGCTGCTGCTGATAGCCACTGAATTCTTGACCCAGCGACAGAGGCACTGCGTCCATCAGGTGGGTTCTACCGATTTTAATCACATCCCTCCAGTCGCTGGACTTCTTGGCCAGCAGATCGATAAACGTCCTTAGGCTGGGATACATCTTCTCCTGCAACTGCATGGCCACGGCAATTCGGGCCGCTGTGGTGAAGGTGTCATGGGAGCACTGCGACAGGTTGACATGCTCATCTGGGTCCACTGGATCCTTGGTGCCCACCTGACCGCCCAGGATCTCGATGGCCCGGTTGCAAATCACCTCGTTTATGTTCATGTTAGTGTGCTCGCCACAGCCATCTTGCCAGATAACCAACGGGAAATGCTCTTCTTCGTAGAGTTTTCCGGATATCACATCATCGCAGGCCTTCGAAATGGCATCGCACAATTTCTCCTCAAGACAATTTTTATTCGCCTCCGCAGCCGCTTTCTTCACAATTCCCATGGCTTTTATTAAGGGTCGCTGTGGGTTAAATCACTATAAGGATCTATATTTTGTACGTTATAGTTAAAGTCTGATATACAGGCATGCGTTCCTCGACTCCGCCAATGGGAAACTTGATCAGGGATCGCAGGGTCTGCGGACCGTACATTCGATCAAGGGGAATGTGCATTGCACCCATCGAATCGTATTCAACCCGCGTATCCGGCACTATAAGCCGGGCCAGCTTGTACATCAAGCTGAAGATCTCCTTTTGATCGAAGGACATTTTGGAAAATTTCAAAATATATTTTCAACGGGTTATGGGGCTTATAGGGGACAGAATGAAAAAGCCAAATAAACTCTACATGTTATTCAAATGTCACTCGTTTGTTTAGTCCCTTGGATCAATAGATTTATCTTAAATAGTTATTATCAGTATAGGAAAGACTTACCATAATGACAACATTAGCCGATGAGTATATAGCTCGAGCTATAGCCACTCGCTGTCTCTGTCCGCCGGAAATGTTTATTCCGCGCTCTCCTATCACAGTTAAATCGCCTCTGGGCATTATTTCAATATCTGGTTTGAGGGCACAGGCTTCCAACACGAAATCATATCGTTTGGGTCGAAAGGATTCCCCAAAAAGTATATTCTCCCGAATGGTGTCGTTCAAGAGCCAAGGCTGTTGCGAAACGTACGAAATTGTGCAGGTTCTGTGAAAGACAAATAGGGATTAATTAAATAAATAATAAATTAATTTGGTTAAAATTGGAATTTACATTTTATACATTTCAAACTAAACTTAGCTTTAATTCCTGGAGGAACAGGTTTTTTTTGTTAATTTGTTTTTTGTTTTATTAACTAAATGCAGTTTTTTATTATTGTAACTTTAATACTATTTAATACTTTTACTTTTTCCTAATACTTATACTTCATTTAGAGTCTTGTGGCGACTTGTAAGAAATAGTGATGTTTTATAATTTTTTAAATTTAATAATAAAGGGTTTTATAAAAAGGTTTTTGGTAAGTTAAGTACTATGTTGTCAGTGAGATACAAAACAAATTTATATTACAAATGCACCTCCCGTCATTTAAAGCGTTTAAAATTGTTGCATAAATATTATACTTGGTAAGTATATTACTCAAGTTCATAAAATCAGTTACCATCCAACGAAAATATTTAAAAGGCTTCATTGGGAGAGCATGGTATAAAAAGATTCTTATTTAATGCATTGCAGCCAGTTCGTATGGTAGAAACATAAATTTGCAAGGCAAAAAGGAAAGGAGCACGAAGCCTTGAAGATACCACAGAAAAAAAAAGGGACTCAAACTAACATAGACATTTATTACAGTAATTGAAATTATTGCACATTTGCCGGTTGCCAAGGAAAGGATGTGGGGAAGGAATGGAATGGCAAGGAAAGGAGCAGGCAGTCGTCCTGAGGGAAGCAATAGAAGCTAGGGCCACAGGATCGAATTGGTTTCGGTGCTGCAAGTAAGGCAAGTGCAAGTGCACAGGCATCCTCGTTTCCGCTCCGCGATTTCCAGCAGTTAAATGCATTTGTATATATGCCCAGTAACTCCGCCTTCTGGCAGACGGCGATGCCATTTTTTTATTTTATGTGCAATAAAATTAACAACGTACACAGGCGTTTTGTGATAAATTACCGAATCACGTGGCGTGCATTGAAACGACTGTTAAAATATGTTGAATGACTGCGGCGAATTCGATTGCTGCAACAATGCAAGTTTAAGCTATTCCATTCCACCTGCTGCTGGCCGAGGTTTCCTTTGGTTTCCACTTCCGGAAAATGGGTTATCCGGGCAATCAGCCAAAAAAAAATCAATAAGACTCAACAAACTCTCTAAACTTGACAAAGATATACTCTATTCCATAATAGGGTAATGACAAAGGTAATCTGTTAGAAAATCGAGTGGTAAAAATAAATGTCATATTTAAATTACATATAAAATCATTATGTTGCAAGATTTAATATTAAAATATCTTAATAAATTTAGAAAATATATGATTTAAATTAGGTATATATTTATATATATTTAAGTATTAAACTGGTTTAAATTTAATTTTTATGTTTTATGTTGCATTTTTATATCATTATATTAATATTAAAATATTTTAATAAATGTAAAAAGTATAGGTATGATTTAAATTAGGTATTATTTGTTTTGCTTTATATTTAAGTATTAAACTGGTTTAAATTTAATTGTTATATTTTAGTTAATAAAAACTATTCGAAAACTAGTCTAATTAAATGTGGAGCACAATTTTATTATTTCCATAATTAAAAAATTTAATAACCGCAATGGATGAAAGCAAAGCGAAAAACATTTAAATTGAGTATGCAATACTTTGATTTACTGTACAAGTGTGAGAATAATGTAAAGTAAAAAACAATTTTAGAGATTTAAACTGCAAACTAGCTAAATAAACTAGCTGTAGTTAAAATCAATACTAATCCACATAGTTCTATTTTTAAAATGAGCTATTTTAAACTGTGTGGCCATGGTAATCTGCACATGAAAATAGGTGAAAATTATGCAATTAAATTTGATAAATGGACAAACAAACTTATCCACTATGGGGCGAAGCTGCTGCTACTGCTACTGCTGTTGACAGAACTGAAAATAAGCACATAAATAGCTAAGCAAATTTACATGAGCACCGTGTTCCGGTTTTGCTGTGTTGACAGACAAGGAAACGTGCTTAATCTTGGCCACAGGGAGATTGCCTAAGGTTTTCAAAGGTTTTGGCTACACCAAAAAGCGCTTAGAATGGGAACATGTTTTGAAACTAAAATACAAAAATAAACTTTTCCAAAAGAAGATACCAAGGAAAATAACAAATGCTGCTGCAGGGTATAGGATTTTAGACAAAAATATTACATTACATTTTTACACCCTAATAATATAATCTTTTGGTAGCTTTTTATGAGATTAAATGTCGATTATTTAGCTTATGCCAAAAAGTCAAAAAATTTATCATATTTTAAACAAAATTTATTAAATACTATTTATTTTTTAATCTATGGTTTACTAGTAAACGCAGGATTGTCTATCTGTTGCGGTATTTAAGACGGAACGAGCCAGATCTGACGACTATATCATATAGCTTTTATAAAAAACAATCGGGATAACAAATGAAAAAAAATTATAACTTTGCTGTTTTTTTTTTAATTATTTTTGTTAGTTCTTTGTTGTATACTATTAGTTTAATGTTTCAGACTATAGTTTCCATAAAAACAATCGGAAAAACTAATAATAAGAAACTATAGCTTTGCTTTTTAATTTTGTTTTTTTTTTAATTTTAATTTATTAAAAAAAGGCGAAAAAAATTAAACAATCAAATATTGTAAAAATATTTTAAAATTTGAATTGAATTCTATTTAAAAAATAGTTTTTAAATACCCTAGATTTAATTTAAAAAGTAACTGACAGACAATTTTTGAATGATTTCCAACCCATATGTACATATTTATTTGTTTGAATTTAATTTTTATATATTAAGGTTAAATACTAATAATATTCTAAGCAAATTATAAATTAGAACATGGTATTTGTAATCGCATGTCTTAACACAACGTAACTAGCACATTAAATTAAGAGTTTTTACTTGTAATACTGAGATGCATAATAAAGAACTAATCATAATAATAATATCTGTTACTCACTTGTGCCAAAACATGTTGCCCGCCAGAAGCGGCATCTCCATGAGCAGGGCGGATAGAAGGGATGTCTTGCCACTGCCGTTTTTGCCCACCACGATGGTCAGCTTGCCCTTGGGCACAATGATGCCGGGAACATGCAGCTGCACCACTGGCATCTGGCTTTGGCTTTGGCTTTGGCTTTGGCTTTGGCTTTGGCTTGGACTTTGGCTTTGTGGCTGCCACGTGAAGAGGCCGTCGTTGATGGAGACGGCAATGTCATCGGGCATTTTGAGCAGCAGCGAATCCCGCCGCCAGCTATCCGTGTTCCGAGCCCGGATGACCGAGAACTCCACGGGTCTGTCGGCCACACTGCCGCGCATTTTCGGTGGTCGGATGGCCACGTATGGAGTGTTCCGGAGCAGTTCGCGACGCTGTTGCACCATTTTGTTGTGACCAACCTCCTGGATCGAAGAAGTGGATGTATCGCCCGCAGTGGATTCCTCATTATGTTGCAACAGCGGAGTGGAATTGGTGGGCAATTCCGGAGTCTGAGACTTTTGCGCCAGTCGCTTCTCATTTAACCGATTTTCCGCTTGTGCCGTTCGCATTGTCATATTCGACTTCTCCTGCGTTTCGTACATGTCCAACGAGGCATCGCTTTTGCTCAAGATTCTGGCCATGTTTCGGATGCCCTCGAACTGCTTCTGGATCTCGCTGGACTTGAGGAATCGCTCCAGGCGGCGCGTGGACACCCTGGCTGCTATGATAATGGGCACGGTGATGGGAAAGATCAGCAGCGGAACTGTGAGCTGCTGGAAAAGTGCCAGCGAGGAAAACAGTCGACTGGCATTCAGGTCGAACTCCTCGTCCCGATGGAGCCAAACATAAACACCCAGGGTTACAAATGTGATCAAAACGGTGGCTACATGTGTGAGTACGGCTATTTTGGAGGAAAAATAAACATTTTATTGTAGTTATAGTCCCCTAAATATTTCATGTTTTTAACTTACCCATAAGTGTCCAGAAAACTGCATCCTTGTTGAGATACTTAATCTCCTTCTTGCGGGCCTCTTGAATCTTTTTGAGAAATACCTCATCCCAGGCATTCAGTTTAATGACTTTGATGCCCACCAGTGTGTCGTGTATTTTTTTCAATCTCTCATCGGTATATTTCTATGAAAATTCAACGAAATTTTAAAACAAGTTTATGATATACTTAACTATATTTAATTTCACGCTAATTTAATTACTTACTGCAATAACCTCGGCATTTTTTGACATTGCATTTCCAATTACAAATTGCAGGGGAGTCATTATCACTATACACACAATGGATCCAATAACTGCACTTATTCCCAAATTTACATATAATAAATATATAACCACAGATATCTGAAATGCAAAATAGAACCAACATTAACAATTGAGTCGTTAACAAATCTTAGAACCCATTTAAGAAATGTGTTTCTCATAAATAAAGATTTATTATAAGCATTTTATAGTAAATTTAGGCAAACAAAAAGTTGTTTGTCTAAAAAAAATATACTAGTAAGGAAAGCATATAAATATTTACAAATATAACCGAAAAGATTCAGCAATAAAAGAGCTTTGAATAAAATCAAATTTATAGCCTGACGATTATAAAACATATTAAAAACATTTATATTCGCTTTCAAGTCAAGGATTTCTCAGGCAGCCAATGCTATAAATTAGGTTCGTGTTAGCGGACATCAAACGGAGTCCAAATGGCACACAAGTTGCTCGTAAATTGTAAAAACGATTAGCCTACCAACTGGCGAATCTCGCTACGAACCTTAAATGGAATGGCCCAGGCATAGTGGATGATCAAGAAGAATTCCATAATGTTGAGGGTGTCCTCTGTCATGTGGTTGGTAATACTGCCAATGTCATTGGTGATATTTGATTCTGTAAAGTAATTAAATAAGATTTAAAGAGACAACTATCTAAATGACCTAGGAAATAATTTGAGATGACATAAGGAATATGCGATATCCAGATAGCTTCAACATTAAAAATAAATATGAAGAAAGGGTTATTTTTTTTTTTAATTTTTGTTTTGGTTAGATCCGATTAATTACTACTAAAATAAGCTAAATATATACAGTAAAGGCATAGAAATTAACAAATAAATAAATATATAGACATCAAATCCAAATCAATTCCAAAAATTCAAGAAATATTGCTGAGATAAATAATTATTTAATTATAATAAGTGTCTCGTCAGTTTTAAAGCGTTATATCTTAGTGAAGAATTAAGAATGGAAGCACATAAATTGGTTACCAATTTTAAGTCTTTTTCTAGTATTGTACACTGATAAAAACTGGAGTAATAAAAATAAATATTTAACTTTTAAATTTGAAATTGTATATTTAATTTTAAAATCGAATATGAAATCATAATATTAAATGCAATTCATATTAAATTACAAGATTTCATATTACAAATTTTAATTTATTTGGAAAATATTAGATTTAAAAAGGTTCCTATTTGTTTTAAAATTTTAAATGCATTTAATTTAAATTAAATATGATTGAAACTTAAATTAAATGTACAGATATTTAAATCAATTCCGAAAATATTCAAACAAGAATTTAAACAATTTTTTAATATTTTCTTATTTAAAATAAATAAAAGCCGCAATGAACAAAAATCAAAGGAAAAATATTTAAATTGAGTATAAAAACATTTGGATTTTCAACATATTATTTAACAATGAATCAACAAAAAAATTTTTTCCCAACGTTCAATTTTTGGTTTTGGTGGATTTCTTCCCCATATACATCTATTTTTTCTATAATTCCCCGATTTACCTACCGCTTAAATTGGCCACATGCTCTTCCGTAGACTTGGTATCATTGTTTTTTCGTTTTTCATCCGAAGCAGGTGAAGTTGTCTGAATTTCTTCCGCAGAATGGTTTTCATCACACCCACCGCCCGCATTTAGAAGCAAACTTTTTCTATAAATTAGACCCTGTAGGGAAGTTTTAATCCTGATGCCGGTCATATTGAGGATGTGCGTGGAGGCCTGCGACAAGGCGCCCTGTGTGATTGCGGCCAGCAGGACGATCCAGGCGATGCACCAGCCATTGGCCAACAGATCCGACCATGTGCTGCTGTACACCCTCACTGTTCCGATGTCGGTGCCGAAGACATCGTCGAATTCGGTGCTCACCTTGGAGGTGGACAGAAGACCGGCCATCTCCTCCTCCGACGGCACTTCCGGCCTCAAAGCCTGGGCATAAAGTTGCTCAATATATTCCACTATTTGCTGTATGGCCAGCGGACCAATCAGGGCAAATAAATCACCGGCCAGTTTCAAAATGCCGCCCAGGGCAAACATGCGCCAACTGTTCTTCAGATAGCAATACCACAAGGATGGGGACGAATTTGATTTTTTCTAAGGACAAAACTTGTCACGAGATATATACTATATGCGTACTGGCAAAGTTTACCCACCTTCTTCTCAGTGTAGATGTACAGAAAGTGGTCGTAATGCGACCTGGCACTATCCTCCAATTTCATTTCACCCAAATCCTCCAGTTCCAGCGGTTCCTTGTAGCCCAACCACAGCAGCGGTGTTAGCCACCAGAAACAGGACTTGGAATAAAAGGTGGCCAGCGAGTGCTTGTAGCCTATTTTGCCATAGTCGTCCACATAATCATCGTGATAGCACTGCTTAAAACAGATAGCATTTAAAAATAAAAACTTTACTGAATTTAATTAATAGTAAATAGCGAAGCTCCAACGACAATTGTTAAAGCATAAAGCCCACAGTTATATCCACAGACCCACCATTTTGTTCATTTAAATATTCAACTCTTCATTTCCTACTTCGCTTGTTGTCCTGGGACTTATCCTGTGGCCAAGCCACAAACTACTGCACAAAAAAAAAACACATTTCCGCCAAGTGTAGAAGGCATTAAGCTCAAAATCTGCACTTAACCTCAATTAAAATTTAAACATGCAAATCGCATTGCGATGTTTGGCTTCCTCTGTTGTGCCAACTTGCATTTATTTGCAAAATAATGAAATAAATACGCTTTTGTTGTTGCCATAAACGCTGACGGTGGTCATTTCTAAGTTAATCTTTATACGCCTATTTAATTCAGTTATTAATTGATAATGCTTGACTAGTATAGCAATTTCGGGATATTCCAAATTCTTCTTTTTAAGGTACATTTTATTTTAAATGAACAATAGAAAACGGTTTTGAAAGTATCATGTCTAATTAACAGTATGCATTCTTTTAGCCTGTGTTTATAAGAAAATGTTGGTTTAAATAAAGACATCTAAGAATTTTTTTAGTTTTAAAAAGGTTCCTTCCCCTTAAATTAAATTTTAATATTTTTGATATTTAAATTGCTATTTTAAGGGAAAAAATGTGCCTTTTGAAAAACATATTTAAATATTTTTTTTAACAATTGTAAAATCATATTTCTTGATACATATTTAATAAAACTATTTTTAACGATTGCAAAATCCAATTTTTTAATACAATTGACTGTCGTTCTACACGAGTTAAAATCAACTTTTAAACAGCTTGAAAAACTCCATTAAAATTATAAAAATGAGGTAGTTTTGAAACAAACCATCACTTTTAAATCGCTACGTTTAACTGCTTTAAATATTTTCCATTTTTTTCGGCAATCTTATAAACAGGCTTTAAGGTCTTAACTAAATTTGAGAACGTTGGTAAGGTCTCACCTCTTTATATATAGTAAGCCCGTCCAGCAGTGCCAAGGCCATCATGCACATGGCAGACATGCCCACAAGGCACGTCTGGAGCTCCAGCAAATCCTCGTAGGTCGCCAGCTCAGACAGCTCGTTGGTGAGCAGGGCAAATGTCAATACCTCCACGGCGGTACTGGCGTACAGAAACACTAAAATCGGGCAAAAAACGAGAGTGGGACAGGTGTCCAAGGACTAAGTTGCCTTGCAGATCGGCTAGGCACACTCACCTGTCGCCTTCTTGCGCTCCACCATGCGATGGTACAGCATTAGCCAAAGAGTCAGCAAAGTGGAGAAAAGCGCATTCCACACTTCTCCCGACCCGACCACAATCAAATAGTTTCGATCCCTGGGGTTCAGCCTAAAAAGATGGTTTAGCTGGCGAACATCGCGGTGGGGCAGAAGGGTCCTGGAGAGTTCCAGGCTATTCACAGCCAGCAGGAGCAGGGAAACCGCCGCACGTCCATTGTGAAACATTAGCAATGTTTTATGGCATCTGCATTAAAAGGGCGGAAATGTGGGGGTTGGGGAAAATAGGTCTTTTATAATGTGTCGTGCACTGGGTGTCTCTTTATTTCAGTTCCTTAATAGTTTTAAACTTATTTCTTAAATATAAATCACATATCTAGAGGGACACGTTTTTGTTTTTTAAATAATTAAACAAATTCTGAAGTTAGGTTCTATTCCGGTTTATACGCGCACTTAAAAAGATAGGTTCTTGAATCTTAGATTTTTCGATTCATTTCTAGACTACAAGAGTAGTAAAATTTCTCGGCTATAAAATAAACAAATACCTCTAAGTTTCTGGTCGAAAAATAATACAAATCAATTACAAAGATAAGAAAGATTGAAAAACATAAGTCATAAACCAGAAAAGATTTTTTTTATAGATAACATAAAAATATTTTATAACAGGTATTAAGGATCTTTATTTTTTAATCAGAAAGTAACAGTATGTCTAAATGTCAATTTTAGTTGTTTTTGGTTGCCAAAGATTTATGTGACAGCCCCAATAAAATATTGAAATTTATGCCCTACGGATCCAGTCATAAATGCGTGCATGTTTCTATAATTAACTGCACTGCCTAATGATATTGATTTCGTGTGTTGGGTTTGTATATTTATTTATATGAGCGCGCGCCCTCAACGCAAAGTGCGTTGGATATGCAATTGAGATTTACTCATTGAGAATACTTTGGCACGCGATGCGTTATTTCTCGAATCCGGAATGCTATGTTGATTATTTTTCAGCTTCGCTCCGGGGTGCATATGATTTTCAATGGCGTATGCACTTGGAGTCCGGATATCAATAATTGGTTTTAAAGTGGATTTTAAAATGTATAGGGAAGATTACATATTTATATTTATATAGTTTCGGTAAATGACGTCCGATTGTTTTACGAACAAAATCACTACATTAGGTTTTAAATCAGTAAGTAAAAGAAATTACACTTACATTTATTTTTTTTTTTTTGGTCAAAAAAACTAAAATTTCTAAAAATAAGTATATTTTTTTATTAAATAATTAAAGGGCTTACAATTATATCTTACATATTTGAATAAAGTTAGCCATTAGCTTAAAAATACAACTGCCATTTGCCACGTATGTTTATGTGTAAGTGATGATGTGCCAAAATTATAAAAATTATCTATTTTATTAAGATGTTGTGTTATCTAATGCAATAAAATTTCTCTAAAAATTTTTTAAACCTCTTAATCATTGAGGTAAAAGACTCTAGCTCCCTCATCTTTTCTCCAGAATTCGTATAATCTACAAACGCATGTGCTAAATTTAAACAAATGTGCTCATTTGCTTGTCTATTATATATGTAGATATGTGCATTTGTGGGATTTATTTACATACTTGTTTTGGCCGAAATTGTGCAAGGAGTGAACTGGATATCAAGCATTTAATGATGATCCCATAGAAAAGCGCCAATGGAGGTAATCAAACACACAATACATCTGACCTAATTTTAGTTTTCTAACTCATTGTAAACAATACAAAACAAATTAAACAAAGCAAAAAGTGCTTTAATGTTAGTAAAACATGCAAATTTGCCTTTTTAATGCCAACGGTTACAGATGTAAAACATTAAAAACTGTGGGATAAAGAACAATCAAAATCAAATTAAAAAAAATAACAAAATTTCCCCCAAAATTAACATTTTCTTTTAGATTTTTCAATAATCTATAAACTCAACAATCTGTCAATCATTTTTATTTTATTTCAAAAACAACGCAACTGTTTTTACAAAAGCTTATACATTAGTTTACCGGCATTGATGATCAATAAAACTCACTTTTTATATCTTTTCCAAACAAATATCCATCCCAAAAGTAGCACAAAAATGCTCAAGCACGCAAAAACACGCCTCACACGGTCAATGCCACAAACATCTGTATTTAAATTATCATAAATAGAGCGTACATGCCCATTCAAATGATCACAGTGTATTATATTGAACAACTGCTTCATAATGGCCAATAAAACAGAAACTTGTGGCCAGAATTATATGATGTTTGCTAACGTTTGCACTGGCGCCTGATTTTTTTTAACTTAGCAAAGATTTCACTTTTCGATTTGTGATTTCATTTCGAAATATTTTCCTCCCGTTGCGCATATTCTTTTACGCTTCTTTGCATCGCTCACAATTAAATCCGATTCTGTAGGCATTCACTTTCAAAACTTTCGCGTACAACAGGTTGAACAACAGCAAATACAGAAACGCTCAATATAAACAAAATATTTCGCAATCGGGAATATGCACTGCGATTGCCCGCTGGCGCAATATGTGTTATGCGCTATGGATCCAAAATTAATTTCGCTTCAATGTGAGAACCCGTCGCGTCCCCAGTTGCCATTCAATTATTATTCTTTTAAGTAATTTTTGTATAAACAAAAAAGGCAGCGAGAGATATGTGTGGCGCACGTTTCCCGCGATAAAGAAAACTTCGAGAGAAGAAAAGGCCAACCGACTTCGACCGAGCGTGGCGGCTCACTAACCAGACTCTCGCACGCCGGAAAAATCACGAAGACCCACACGCCCGAACTTGAGAAGATATGCCACTGATCTGGGGGATCGCGCACGTGCGCGATGTGGAAAAGCTCTTCCCACATCGACCAATTTGTCGGATGCTCTGTACTGATATGAGCGGCCTATAGAAGCCGTTTTAATCGAACTCAAGCAAAACAATCAAATATGAAATTATTAAGTACAATTATAATAGTTCACTATTCAGTTAAAGCAAATGCAATCAAATCTAATTAAGATCGTTTTGTTAAACAAGTAATGTAATTTTCGATTCAAGTATATTTTTTGTTGTTCTATTACTAAACTAGATTTTAAGTTTTAGCTTTCATTTTCGAGGTCTTGAATTTATTGGATGAACTTTTAAATTTAAAGATTTTTAAATGTAATTTCCTAATAATATTCTTTAGTTATGTATATCAATTTTATAAGAATAGACTTAAGATTTTCCACTATATAGTGCTTTTTGGTTCTTGATGATTTCAAATAAGAACATAACTGTGTAAAACACTGGTAATTATAATGATAGCAATAGAAGACGGTCATTAGACCAAACCAAATCGAATTAATTAGTTAACTATTAAAGTCAATTATTTAAATAAAAAAATCGTATACTAAGCTAGACGCAGCCAGCGATGAAAACAAAGACTTAAGATTATCTAAACGGAGGAGAAGTAGTCGCAGCAGCCGCACATGTTATAAAGGTGTCCCGAAGAAGGTTCGATGAAGAATCGCAGGGCCTGAGTGCATTGGAGCTCGTGGCTGGTGATTTGCTGATGCAGCAGTTCCTGTAATTGTTTCTCATTTGCAGCATGCTCAAACTGGATGCCACACTCGCAAACAAAGGCAGTTTTTAGGCGGCTCAGAGTTTTTATCTGACAAACTGGGCACAGAACGTTCTTTTGCTCCTCATCCGGTTCGACAAACAAGGTTTCCAGGTTCTTTTCACCCAGGGCATACCACTCGTTCACATCCGACAGTAGCTCGTCCAGGATGAGTTGCTCCAGCTCCAGATCTGCTTCCATTTCATTGAGTTCCAGGCGAAGGATATCCTTAAGTTCCGACTGAATAGAAAGGTAGTTAACTAAGGGTTTTCTATGAGTAAGTAATCAAAAATTTATTAGCTTACCAGTTGTATTTCGCGATTGGCGTCCGTGCACCTATTCCTGGTTTCTATAATGCGCTTGCGGTACTTCTGTAATAGTAAAAATCTAGTGTAAATGATAATAAGGCATGGTTTACTATAGTTTTTACCTCTCGCAGCATTTCGCGGAGTTTAGGCATTTGCATTCCCATTCGCTGTCTTTTGGCGACATCTTGAGCATGCCGCTTTTGCTCAACGGAGGTATGATAAACAGGGCTTTGTGTGGAGTTCATTTGGTAAATTTTTTGCTTAAGAATAAAGGTAATCTGAAATACACAAGAACATATCATTAAACGAGTGTCATTGGTCCCTAACCTACCTCAAAATTCACTGAATCAATACAATATCAGCAAATTACTGATGGAATATCGGGTTGTAGAGACGGTAATTGTCTGCTATTTTAATAATAAAACAAAAAATAGAGAAACTATTTGTTTGTAAGTGCATTAAATCATTTAATTTGAATCCAATAAACCAGACATACTTAAATGGTCATAAATGCACTTACATTTTATCAAATTTCTAAAGGTACGCTATACACTACGCTAGGTAAATGCAATAAAAAAACAAGGCTGGTACATATTAACTATATAAACAAATGCAAAGCAATAAAATGCTGGGCAGCAAGCCCTAATCAGTAGAAATTTTATTAAACTACTTCAATCTTGGCAAAAAAAACCAATCTAATTCGGCGAATCAGCGACTGAATCTCAGTATTTCCAAAAAGATAAACTGTTTAAAAGCTATTTAACAACAACGGCACACTTAATATGTTTATTAACTCACTCAAAGCTCTTAAAATGTTATAAACAAGCGTGAATAGTTAAGAAACCAACATGAATTGCCGAAATTCCGCGCAATCTCCTGTTGATTCGCCACTGGCAAGTGATGATACTTCTTCGATAACTGTTATCGCAGCTGGTGTGACCGCTCCGCCGATAGATCTCGTGTCACGTTTCGTGGCAGTTTCCAACACCGAACGCAGGGTTGCACTGTTTTGACAGCTCGTACATGGCGTAGCCTACGTTTCCGGTCTTTCTTTCCCTTTCTTTTACCAGCGTGTGTAGTGACCAGTAAAAGGTTAGTGCTATATTTTCCAAAAAAAATTCACCCAAACTTGAGAGGAAACCACTCAAATGCAACTGTTTTGTGCCGCCCACAGATGCCTGCTCCGGTCGCCAAGAAACCAGCAGCGAAAAAGCTGCCCGCCGTGCCGGAATCGAAGCTGAAATTCAGCAAGAAACAAATCACCAAGCGGGTGGCCGATTCGAAACGTCGCCTCAAGAAGGCCGCCGTGATTGCCCTGCGCAAGAAGGAGAATCTGGTGCGCGCAGAGAAGTACCAGAATGAGTACATCAAGGCTGATCAGCGTGAGATCAAGCTGCGCCGCTTGGCCAAGAAGCGCAACCAGTTCTACGTGCCCGCCGAGGCTAAGTTGGCCTTTGTGGTCCGTATCCGCGGGTGAGTAAATGCCAGCATCCGGATCAAATCTTAGCCAGCTGCTCTAATTGCCGACTTTCCGCAGTATCAACAAGGTGGCGCCCAAGGTCCGTAAGGTGCTGCAGCTGTTCCGTCTGAGGCAGATCAACAACGGCGTGTTCATCAAACTGAACAAGGCCACCATCAACATGCTGCGCATCGCCGAGCCCTACATCACCTGGGGCTACCCGAACCTCAAGTCCGTGCGGGAGCTGATCTACAAGCGTGGATTCGTGAAGCACAGCCGCCAGCGTGTGCCCATCACCGACAACTTTGTCATCGAGCGTAAGCTCCGCCAGGCGCACAACATTCAGTGCGTGGAGGATCTCGTCCACGAGATCTTCACCGTGGGGCCCAACTTCAAGTATGCCTCCAACTTCCTGTGGCCCTTCAAGCTCAACACGCCCACCGGCGGCTGGCGCAAGAAGGCCAACCATTACGTGAATGGCGGAGACTTTGGCAACCGCGAGGACCAGATCAACCGTCTGCTGCGCAAGATGGTCTAGACGATCCACTTGATCCATTTGCTTGTAGGACAAAAGCTGCGGTTCGATGTAAACAGTGAGAGAAAATAAAAGTTACTTTTATAAACCCACGAGTTGCCGTTCAGTACAAAAACGCAGTGTTTTCGCTTCAACAAGGTGATGGTAACTATGTGTCAAGAACTTTTTTTAAGAATTAGGTTTGAAATGTTTCGCGAAAAAGTCGTGTTTTAGGTATTCCAAAGAGCATATCTTTTTGTTGAAATGGTGATTAGCTAAAGTTCCCAAACTAATAAAAGTACAATTAATAAATTTCTTTATTTCAAAACCCCATTGTTATTTACACAAATGCCAGAAGCTTAAACACAACAAATAAATCCAAATTTTTGTTAGCATTTGTACAATTTTGCCATTTTCTTTTAACTTTTTTTTTTGTTTACAAATGCAAATTTTAAATTACGTTGAATATTTGGCAATCAGAATTTAAAACTTTCTATATAAAATATTAAGGCTTTAATTTTTTGAGTGCATTTACCAATCACTTCCAATCCAAAATAGTGCGTATCCAATTAAAAATTAAATCAATAATTTTTTGAAGATTTAACACTTCACGATTTCTAAACAAGTACTATATTCAATTCTTTATTTTGATGTAACTCAATATTAAACCAATTACTTACCGAGTTCCTTATAGAACCAATTAGCTTGGAAGTTTATAACCATTTGGGAGTTTTTAACTAGGCCTTTTTTTTGCCCAAAAAATAATGCACAGGATTGTTTTCAATTTATCTACGCTCTAGATTGTTTATTGTTGTTCTGGTCAAATTTTAAGCGCGCTTAATGCACAACACTTAAATGCAGATAGCATGCTAGATTCAGGGTGCCCATGGGGTGAAATTGTTAGCCAATTGTCGCTTTATTGAATACATCATTTGCCTTTCAGCTGGCAGTGGATTTTAATCAATTTTTACACAAAATATAGTCCAAAGCAGGTAGCAAACAAACATAAATATAAATTCCAATTGCATGGAAATTAGTCAATAATCGGGGGGGAACTGGCACCCTTTTAAATGTATAATTTAATTAATTGTTACCACATGAAGCACATGCCGTTGTCCGCTGTAAGATTCCCGTTTCTACTGGTGTCCACCAGCCTGCGTGGCGGTCACGTGCATGTTCTGCACCAGCCGCTGGCCCCAGTACTCCTCCAGATCGAATGGCTTGAAGTTTTTCAGCTGATTATCAGGTTCGTTGCAGTAGATCACTGGTGGTCCCTGTTCGTAGACCTGGAGAGAAAGCAAAGCATCAAGAGCAACCGAAAATTTACACCAGGGACCGCAATCAATCATCAATGGTTTCATTTTATTTTCTAGTTGTGTACTCATCAAAAACAAGTAAAATCACTTGTAGTTGTTTTATGCATACATATGTATATTTATTTACTGTTGTGACGAATTTTCAGCTTTCGTAAGTAATAAACTTAGTAAAATTACGAGGTAAGAGCTAACTCAAAAATATTTTCTCGGTCTGTTTCTGCTTCGAATTTAAACTTCTAAGTCTAATTTGATTTGGAAAACACTTCTAATAAAAAGGTAAAATCAATAAAGTTTTATTTGTTTAAATTTTAAAGGTATTTCGTAAAACCATAGATATCATTGAATTTTTGTTTTGTTAAAAAAACAATGATTTCTATGTAACTAATTAATTAATTAATAGTTAATTCTGCATTCTAAAATATTTGGCAATTATCTTATATTGGATTAAAGTGTTCCAAGTGATTTTAAATCTCTTGTTCTTGGTTGTGACCGGAAAAATGCATAATTAAGTTTGGAAAACTTCTATATAATTAAAGTAAAAGTTCGACTGAATCATTTTTGTACGGTCCCTGTTTTTCGGGGGAAGAAAGCGGAGCAGGGTGACAAGTGTATGGACTTCTGGGTCCGAATTTTCGGGGCCTTACCTTGTTCCATGCCTCCCGGATATATCGGATCAGCTCGTCGTGCTGCGAGATCGGCAAGCTCTGTTGTTGTTGTTGTTGCTGTTGCCCGGCGGCTGTCGCATAAGGCGCATTGCTGTTGTTGTGCGTGCCGACGAACGACGAGCTTCCGGCACTGTGATTGTTGTATCCCGGTGAATTGGACGCCCCCGCCGCCGAGTTGTTGTTGTGATGATGGTGGTAGCTGTGCGGCGGATTGTGTCCGCTATTCTGGCGTCTTATGTTGTAGGGGTAGCGTCTATAGGGAAATAACGGGAAATATCTCCTTAATACAGTGCCACAAATTAAAAAAAAATTCATTTCTGCTGGAAATTTCTTTAAAAAAAAAGTTTTAGAAAAACCAATTATCAAACCTTTTTTTCAAATCAACCAAAGATTATGCTTTGGAACTGAAAAACACTTTAGAAACTCTAGATTTAAAAAAATAAAAAAACAGATAAAAAAAACAAATAAAATGTAAGTTCCCAAGAATTAATAGAATTTCAAAGACGTGGTAAAATTTTGGAAAACAAACTATCACTACGTGTACTTTACAACTTTATTTTATAGTCAAGCCACTATAATTCCTGAGATCTTTAAGTTTACACGGACAAATAGACAAAGCTTAGTCGGATGTTGGTTCCGATCAGTAATCCACGTATGTACATATATACAAATGTTTATATGAACATTGATTGAAATGTTTCTTTTTGACATACTTTTGCACGAGTACAATGTACCATTGTATATCATAACAATAATGAGTATTAAAAGGAAGATCGGACATACAGACGTCCCATGTATATACCCGTGGATGTGCGTATGTGTGTAAACACTGTATTTTGTCGTCAGATGCACACAGCCTTAATGCGGGCAAAAGTACCGTTTGTTGAGCCCGTGCTGCAATCCCGATACATTACCCGTTATTGCGATCCATATTTCCGGGTCCTTTTATGAAATTCAGCTCCTCAAATTGTCTTGTTTATTGCCGAAAATGTACTTATATTCGTACAAATCTTTTCTCTTTTGCAGTAGTGTGACCGCTGCTGGTCTGAAAAAATATACCAAAACGTGTACTAAAAGTGAATACCCTTTGCATTTTAAAAAACATATATATTTTTTCACATCGGTTGTTTTAAAATTTTTTTGTCAACGCTACAATAAAAAGTTTTTTAATTTTACGCCAATAACTTTTAATAAACAAAGAGCATACAAAAAATGTTAGTTTACTTAAATCATTTAAAGTTTTGCAGAAAACAAATACTTTAATATTTTTTTAGTCTCCCAAGGTACTATTTAATTACATCTTTTTCTTCTTTAACAGTTTTTTAAATGATTATCTTTGATGACTGGAAATATTCCATGAATCATTAATAATCACAAATCAACCCGATATATTATATACTTTGGCTTCATCAATTGGAACCTTTTCTTCATTTTGTAAACAGTCATAGTCACCTTTACTTACAAAATAACATAAAATATGAATAAGTAATTCGACTAAAAATAAATGGTGACAACGTCCAAACATTTTCGTCATTTATTCGAAAGTGAATCAACAGATAAGGGAATGTACATACATTTATAATTGTTTTAGGGAAAAATCCATTTGGACTCCCTATTTCATTTGCCATATTTATCAGTACATTTATTTTTGTAAAATGCATAACATATTTTTCATCTAACTCTAAAATAAAGAAGTTCAAGTACATACATATATTACAATACAAGAAATAATAAAAGAGATAAAAGGTTTCGTCAAATTCCCATTTACAGATCATTTACAATAATTCAACATTTAGATATAAATAATCATGGTGAGACGAGCCATTAATCTTGAGCATTGGCTGCGCAAATCCTTTTTAGGATTCGTAACACTTGCAAGTAGCAGAGGGGATAGTGTCTTTTTGTATTACACACATATAAAATCTTTAACCTTAGTCAAATGAGTCAAGCTGCTTCTGCACTCACTACCAGCAGTTGGATTTAATCTAGTTTGGCGGCCCTTTTCTCGGAAAAGGCAATCAATTTGGCAACTTGCGGCAAGCATTACCTTAGCACATTCATAGATCATCGTCCCCGATGCCTTCAAAGGCCTCGTTGGACACCCTTGCGGCATTGTCAGCCACATCGTTGCGGAAGAACACAGCTCCAAATGTGCGGGATGTCGTCATCCTAGGCTTGTTTCTTGGGGCCGAATCCTCGGACAGAAACCTAACTGGCGGCGTTGTGGGCGCCGTGGACGTAGAACACGAGGAAGATGCCCACGTTGATGTGGAGCACGTCGAGCTCGGCGTCGATGAGGACGATGTGACCGCCGTTTGCTCCTGCTCGTCGTCGCTGCTGCCATCCGCCTTCCCGCCTTCACCACGGTGCAACAGTTCGTCGACCATCGCCTGCAGGCACACGGACATCAGCATGGCCTGCTCGCTATTTATGGTTATCCAGCGCAGCGTCTGCTTGCCAATCAGATACTCGAACGCCAGTTGGAGGTGCGAGGGCTGCAGGCGTGACTCCAGCGTGTTGTGGGTAACGCTGACGCGCCACGATCGCATCCTGGTCACCCGGAACTTGGTCTCATAGATCTTGACGCCTCGTGCCGTGCGCAGTCCTAGCTCCTTGTTGCCAATGCTGACCAGCGCCATTGTATTTGGCTCCGGATAATCCACTTGCGCCTCATCAAACTGCAGGCAACCGTAGGAGGGCAACTGGCGCACCAGGTCCATGTACTCGCGCGGTCTTCCCTGCAATTGCAAGCAGCTTAGCTGACGGCCTTCGCCGGGCGAACAGATGACCACCCACTCGCGGTTCACATCCGCCACGGTCTGGTTGTACAGCAGATTCAGGGCCACCTTGCTCCCAGTTAGCTTGGCATCTCGACTCGAGTCCCAGTAGCAGGTACGGAGCAACAATTCGCAGGGCTGCATATGCAGACGCGTAATGTACGGCGACTCGAAGTCCATGAGGCGACGCATCAAGTGCAGGTCGTCGGATTTCCGCTGGCGCCGCACAAGGAACAGACAGAAATAGCGCACCAGCTCGTCGGGCAGCTGGAGATCTCGACAGACGCTCCTCAACAGTGCCCTGGAGTTTTGCTGCACGGAACAACTGACCAGGATGCGTTCGCCGGCGGGATTAGTGTAGACCTGTACCTCCAGCTGCTGTTCCTCGCAGTCGCTGGTCACCTGGCCTTCGGCGAGGGCCGTGTCCAGTTGGGCCCGCTGCAGGAACTGCTGCAGGTGGGCGGATCGCGCGAGGCGGCTGTCTTGACCCACCGCCTGCAGGTATTGCTCCAGGGCACTGCGACGCGCCTCCAACTGGCCATTGGTCAGCGGCAGGAGGCGTTTGGGTGGGAACGCAGGCAGGGGCACGCCCACACAGTGCCTGCGCAGCTGCTCGTTCAAGGAGTGCAGCTGTTTGTAGCGCAAGACGCTGTGGTAGCAGCCGTTTATGTGTAGGTTGTAGGCCGTGTAGGTGGGCGCAGAGCCCATCTCCTGCGTGTCCGGTATGGAAAAGTGCATCCTGGTGTTGTGCGTCGGCGCCCGGCCAGCGGATTACACCTGCATTGTCTCCCTGCTTCTCTGCCAAGCGCAGCAATTGGTGTCAATTCAATTAATTCAACTTCAATTGCTGAATTCGTTTTTTTTTTTTGCTCAACTAACACCACCGTCGCTGCCAGTGTGACCGTGCTTGCAATGAAGGAAAATGACAAAGCGCTTATGAATATTACAACTTCAGTATATTTTTTTAACGTCTTTGGAGTCAATAAAACCTATTTAATTTATATTTGGTCCATCCGTTTTTGCAGTGCCAAAAATGTAAATTTTGCAATTTTTTAATGTTTCAAATAGCATATTTCTATAAAATATTAAGCTGATGGTTTCGCCGTGCAACCCTAACACTAAAATCGTATGGGAACGATTGGGATTTTTATCCCGCTTAGCACTATCAATCAGTGCCATAAGCGCAGTAAAAAGTGTAAAAACAGGGTTGCTTTGTTTGAATCAGACAAAATCAGCTGTTCAATGCGGTTTTTAAAAAATGCGGTCTGTTAAACCGTGGTTTCGAAAAAAAACTAAATTGCTTGTATCAAGGGAAAATTCATAACTTAATCAGTTTAGCTTTGATCAATTTAACGAAATATTAATAAAATATTAATTAATCACCTTAAAAAATGTGGGCTTTTCAAAACTCCAATTATTGTAAATTTCTCATTGAAACTTAATTGAAAAATTTCATTGTTAATAGTCAGTCGTGGACCCAGATAGGGGTGAATTAAAATTTATTGACAAATTAGTATCAGTTAATGTTTTTTTTAGGCGATCTCGTTTAACAAATTGTATTACAAGTCAACTGGAAACTGAACTTCTCCTTTGAGCATAACCACTCCTGAGGGATTAACTTTTACTTTGATCTTAGTGTTGGGATATAAAACGCCATAGTCAACATTTTCGTAGAGGTCCTGAAAGACAAAGGTTTAAAAATCGGGCTTGATCAATACCAGCGAATGTAACTAAAAACATACCTCTACTCTATACCCAGAGTAATTAATAAGACCCAGTTCTTTTAAAGTAACTGATATATCTGATGGAGTTCCATCCGTTCTTCTGTTAACAAAGGCGATTGCGTAGGAGTAAAAGTTTTGGTAAAGTGGACCAATAGGTCTCGACCAAATTTCAATTCCTTTGTGCTTATAAATTCGTCTTCCCTGTATACCCAGTGGATCTTGATCCACTGCAATTATTTTTCTATTTTGTAGAATATGTTTAAATTGCGGACGAATCGTCCTTAAATCAACTGACATCAAAAGTGGGGCAGCCAAAATTGACCAAATTGCGAATTGTGTTTTGGCTTGCTCATAACTTAGTCCAAAGTTTCCAATAATTAACTGAAATATAAGTGGAGATCAGAAAAGTCAGTTTATTTTGGTTATTTATTAATTGGAACCTACCATATCAGGATCGTTCCAATGTCCAGGTCCCGCATTAGGAGCTATTAAATCTTGATTATTGCCATAATAATCGATGATATTTTCGACAGACGCCCAGGAGTCTTGGATGTCATCATAATTTCTCCAAAGGTTGCAATGTGTTTGGATTGCCGAATAGTTTGGCTGTATTCCAGCATATATTTGGTATACAGGCCAACTGCACGAGTATACCATTGATTTTCCTGTACTGTTTAAAAGCCTTCCGAATGTGGAATAGCCATGATCCATATCATAAGGCAGAGCATAGCATCCATCTAATTTTACATAGTCGACATTCCACTCAGCAAATTGAAGTGCATCCTTCTCTTCATAACCGATAATGCCAGGATACCCCGCACAAGTATAGTTACCATAGTCCTCATAAATTCCAAATTTGAGACCTCTTGAATGAATCTAATAGAAAATATAATAAATAAATAACAGAAATGTTAATTAAATTTTTAGTTGATTCATTGTTAAGCCAAAAGCCGCAACCGTAAAGAAATAATAAAAGTATTCAAAGTATATATATCAAATTCCTTTACTTACATAATCAGATAAAGCTTTGATCCCATTGGGAAAACGTTTGCGGTCCGCCACTAATTTTCCATCATGACTGCGGTGCTTTTCTAACCAGCAGTCATCAACATTAATATATTCATAGCCAACAGATGCATATCCATCAGCCACGACAATATCAGTCATAGTTTGAAATAGCTGTTCACTAAATTAAACCAATAATTTTGAAAAACGTATTTTCTATAATTTTTATTTTGAAGTTTACCTTATGCAATTATCTGGATCATTTATGCAGTCAGTATTGCAACGAAATCTTTCCCACGAAAGCCATCCCATGGGAGGAGTTTTCGCAAGACCATTGTCTAGACCGTGACACAAAGTGCTACTCAATAAAATGATCCAAACAATAGATAACATCGCCTTCTAGAAATAATATACTTGTATGTATAAATGAAATAACAAATATTGTAAAGAAAAATACATCTACGAACATAAATGTGGTTTAAAAATGGTTTCAATATAGTAAATTTTAGTGAGCATAAATAATAAATAATAAACAAAAGTCAAACAATTTTATTTTAAGCTGGGACCGTAAATAATGGTTAAACGAAGCAAAATTCTGCAAGTCTAACATCATATACCCTTGCAGCTTTTTTTAAAATTAAATATTCTTTTAAACATTTAAATTTCCAAATTTAATTCGATCTTTCCTATGACAGCACTTTGATATCGTTTTCCGATTTAAACAAAACAAAAAGCGTTATTCTGAGTTATTGTCCAAAAGAATTTAAAAAAAATTGTAATAAGAAGAGGTACATTTTGATTTACTTGATTTACTTTTTTTTATAATCCGATAGTACTTATGGCGGTTATATGATATAGACGCCCGATTTTGATCAAATTAAACTGTAATTCTATAATTTGAGTATTCCTATGGGAGCTCTATGATGTACTTAGTCTTCCGATCCGGCTTGTATACAACCTGCAATAGAAAGACAACTTTTGGGAAAGTTATATGCAGATAGCTTTAAAATTAAATGACTAGTTTGCGTAGAAACGGACGGACGGACATGGCTAGTTCGACTCTCCTAGTGATGTTAATACAAAATATATATACTTTAGAGGGTCGGAAATGTCTTTTCACAGCGTTGCAAACTTCTGACTGAAATCATAATAACCCCTGAACGGGTGTAAAAATGATAAGAATTTAATGTTTATTTTTTAATTTATAAACAAATTGAAATAATAAAGATGATTTTTAGCAAAAATTCCGATTGTTCCAATGAAAATAATATGGACAAATTGGATATTTTAATTAATTATTTCAAAAAATGGCGAATTATAGCTCGTTTAATTATTTTTCATAAGTTTGGATTTAATACTAAAAAAAAGGAATTAGTAATGTAAAAGTAAAGGTTAAAATTGT
Source organism: Drosophila elegans (assembly GCF_018152505.1). NCBI lineage: Eukaryota > Metazoa > Arthropoda > Insecta > Diptera > Drosophilidae > Drosophila > Drosophila elegans. Next base: position 3,150,926 of record NW_024546167.1, read on the forward strand.
TAATTGTAAAACGAATTTAAGTCTGGCAACGCTGTGGGAGCCAGGCTTACGGGTTCGTTGAACAATGGGTAATTTAAAGAGAGATAAAAGAGAAAAAGGTCTGGGTCAGTAAAAGAGCAGATTATGTATGTATGAGTGCCGATATTGTTCTCACTCTATTGTACTCTATATAATAACAACAAACAGCATAACAACAGTAGCGTAATATTAATTCACAACATGCTGCTAAAAAATTATCCACATACACACACTACAATACAAATCCGTTGATATTGTATAATATGTAAATTATAAAAGTAGAACGAATTTTTTAAGTTGGTATAATTAAAAGCTGTGTATTTACGTACTCTCTGCCAAGTTTAATTGTTGTCAATTTTATCCGTACGTACACTTAAAAGAAAAAAATAAACTAGTTTGTGAACAGAAATGTATAGTACATACCAATGATTTCTATTTGTATATTTGCACCTCAATTAAGTAATTGAGTTTTCCGCATTTGAGCCGGTTTCTTTAAGCAAAGCAGAGCTTAAGACGGATTTTTCCATTGCTGCTTAAATATTAGATTTTTTTTTAATGTTAACATAAATATTTACCAATTAAATTAAGGGTTTTTAAAAATATTTATTATTATTCCAATATTAATTTGTTTAAGTAATTTTTAGCACCATTTTGTGAAATCCGAAACACTAATTATGTGGCAAAGGCATACATTAAGAACGTATGTACATAAATATGTATATAAATGTATGTGTATACATAAAAACTCGTTAAAAAACCAGTTGTTATTATGAGAGATAAACGTTTGCTCTCAGCAATCAATTTTTTCCTTTGAAGTTGCATATTTACATACTCATGTATTAGGTTTCATTGAATACTACAATTAATTAAACTAAAGTTTGTACAAAAGAAACGCTTTAACTTGGTTTTTGTCAAAAATTGTTTTTATTTTATTATCTATAAATATGATTTACCAGATTTAAGATAACTTATTCTACTTTGTTTGCCAAAACAAATTTAATCAAAAAAAAACCTTATTATTCAAACAGAGGGCTATAATTTTTGTTTATTAAAAGTTATTCAGTTTTATTATTTACTAATCATGATTATAACAAACCTTAAATATTTACTCTATTTTGTACATATTTAACACACATTATTAACTAACAAGTATCAATAAGCTTTATAAGATTTCTGTCTCGAATAAATTGACATTTCTGCTCAAATTGAATAAGCGATTCTTCCATCCTTGCAAACTCAGAATTAATCATTTTATTGTTCTTTCTGATTTGAATCAGAAATTTATCCATGACGGAAGTATCCTCCTCTGAAAGGACTGTAAATTAAATGATTTATTATTTGTTTTAGAACAAAGTATAAATTAAAAAAAATATATATAATTAAAAAAAATATATATAATTAAAAAAATATAATAATACAAAATTTTGAATTTAAACCAACTTTAAAATATTACTTTTTTTTAAAAAAATCTTTGTTCATTAGGAAATTTGAGTTGTTTTTTGTACGTGTAAAATTTGGAAGCCAAAACATTTAATTAAACAAGTAAAAAATGTACTAACGAATAAAAACGAATATAAATATTGTATATGTACAAAATAAAGTTTACCTTCTTGGCTTTGTTGCATTACTGGCGGAGTTCCAGTCGAAATTGTTGACAAGTTTGAACGTCCAATTTTTTCACCGCTTTCTACAAACTGGGCAATAACATTACGAAATTTCTCGGGTATTAGAAACAGCCTATCAACGTTGCCCTTTTTGTAGCACAGATAAGCACTTTTCATTTGAAACCATTTTCTCCTAATTTGTGTGGGAGACTTATTTGGAAAGCCTCGCTTTTTCATCTGGTTGGCAATTTGAACAAATGTATATTGCGTGGTGCTTGTGGACAAGGCTCCTTGGCAGTTGTTCACTTCCTTTATCAAGTCGAGCATGCACTCTATTTCGGCGGAAACCCAAAAGTTTCTTTTAAGTTTTTCGGACTTCATATTTCTTATAATTTTCTGAAAGAAAATATATCTTTGACTGTTTTGTTGTTCTTTCAACCAGTGTGACCGAATACTAAGAACTTTATTATCTTTTGTGGTGGAACGATAGAATTTTGAACTTGGCTTTTAATTTTCCCGCTAAATGTCTAAAAAAAATACTTTAATTATCCACGCTTATGATTTTTTAAGAACTTTACAAATTACGTACGTCCATAATTTATTTTTTGTGTTTTAAATATTATATTAACAATTTAATAATTGCTTTTGGAAATTCTGGAATTTATTTTAATTTTTTTTAAATTCAATAGCCAAAAAAAAAAACAGTTGATTCGTGTAAATTTCGAAATTTCAAATCACATATGATCAAAGAATGAAGCCAACAATGTAATGTCACAAGCCCATAAGGAATACCGAAAATACTCCAAACCAAGTTTAGGTATATTTTGTAAAAAATACCGCATATTTTTTGGTCACATGTGACACTGAAACCTGGCAACCCCTTCGTTTATCCACACGCCTGTTGCTTTTCTTGACAAATAGTTTTTTTTTTTAATTCCCTAAACGGGACTTGCTAGTTCTAACTTTTGAATAGAAAGTGGCACAGGTAAATACCTGTACAAAACAACTGACTGCCTGTCAGTTGAGAGCATAAAAGTTAAACGACTTTACTCGATCCTTGCATCTTTGTTTACATTTTTTTTGGCCAAGAAACGTGCTGCGATAGTGTAAATAATGGACTCCAAATACTTGGCCACCAGCAAACGAGATGCGGGCGGTCCTTCACCAGTGAAATTCTCGATCAAACGGAAACATGATTCGATTGCAAATAGTCCCATTAATGAGAAGAAAACGCATGTGGCTCAAATCAAACAACCGGTGTCACCAGTTTTGCTGACCAGTAAAAGAACCTCAATCGAACAGCTCCAGAAGTCGTTGCCCGTCTACAACTGCCGCCAGAGAATCCTGAAGGAGCTGGAACTGAACGACACCGTGCTGATAATGAGTGAAACAGGATCGGGAAAGACCACACAGATCCCGCAGTTTCTTCTGCAGGCTGGTTACGCCAAAAGCGGAATGATCGGCATAACGCAACCACGTCGAGTGGCGGCCATCACGGTGGCCCGTCGAGTTGCCCAGGAATTGGCCGGAAACGTTGGCGACACAGTGGGCTATACGGTTCGATTCGAGGATGCCACCTCACAGAACACCAAGATCCGCTTCCTTACCGACGGTGTTCTTCTCCGAGAGTCCATTAAGGATCGACTTTTGCTCAAATATTCCGTGATCATTCTGGACGAAGCCCACGAACGTACCGTCAATGCCGATCTTCTGTTCGGAATAGTTAAAGATGCCCAGAAAGAGAGACGGAAGCAAAGGTTGGCCAATCTGAAGGTCGTTGTTACCTCGGCCACGATGGATATTGATCATTTTGGAAAGTACTTCAATTGCAAAGGATTGTATCTGGAGGGCAGGACATATCCCGTACGCGTAATGCACGCCAAGGAGGAACACGAGGACTATGTTCACACCGTCCTAGTTACTCTCTTTCACATTCACCGCACCACGCCCAGAAAGTAGGTACAATTTAAATTACATTTTAAACCCTCACTTATGACTTTCAAAATTAAACTATTTAAAGAACTAGTCTTTGCAGATTCCATTTTTGCAATTGGTTTCTTGTATTTGAAACTAATAGATATAGAGCATAAAAGCTGTTTCATTTAACAGTCAAAATTTCAATTAGTCTCAAAATTTAGTTTAAATTCAGGGATCCACAAATGTTAAAGACACATTAAAATAACAATTTAATCTTAATTTGTTATTAATTTACTTTTACATCCAAAAAAACTACCTCTTTTGGTTTGGTAAATCCATTCAACCATTTCCTTTTACGATAACAAATTGAAGAATTATTAAATTTTTTCATCCCATTTACTAAATATTGGCATTTAATCTTACAGCCATGACGTTTTAATATTCCTAACAGGGCAAGAGGAAATTGAATCATTGGCCCATCAAATTCGCCAGCTTGCAAAGGTGAGTGCAATTTTTCAAAAGAAACAGATTACAAATGAATAAAAATAAGTTTTTGATTATTACAGATTGATATGACTGGAACTACGGATCTCCGGGTGTTCACGTTATACGCTCAATTATCGCAGGGCAAACAACTGGAGTGTTTCCTACCGACACCGGTAAACGTGCGAAAAGTAATATTGGCCACTAATATAGCAGAAACCTCCATTACGATACCCGGCATTCGTTGTGTCATCGATTGCGGATTTGTAAAGGAAAAGTCATTCAATACCTCCGACGGACTGGATGTCCTAAAGTCAGTGCGAATATCGCGGGCACAAGCCTGGCAGAGATCAGGACGAGCAGGTCGCGATGCGGATGGCACTTGCTACCGGGCGTATACAAAAAGAGAAATGGAGTCGTTTGCAGATGCTACGCAACCGGAGATCTTGAGAACGAATCCCACTTCAATGGTACTGCAACTTCTCGCCCTGGACATCGACTGCAATAATTTTGACTTTTTGGACGCCCCACTTGAGGAAGGACTAAGGAGTGCGTATAAAAGCCTGGATGCCCTTGGGGCCATTAAGAGTGGGTCAGTCTCACTTATCACCCCTTTGGGTCGACAAATGGTGCAGTATCCTTTGGATCCGAAATATTCAAAGTTGCTGCTAACTGCATCATCGTTCGGCTGCATGGAGGAAATTCTGAGCCTCGTGTCCGTGCTCTCGAGTGATCATGTCTTCGTTTCGAATAGCGACAAAAATGAAATGGCCGCTTTAGCTCATGCAAAGTTTCAGTCCAAGCACGGCGATCATTTAACGCTACTAAATGTATTTAATGCATTTTGCAAAACAGAAAAGCCAAAGGTAAATATTTATGAGAAATAATGAAGAAATGATTATTTTCAAATTTCTTGATTTTGTTTTAGATGTGGTCTCACGACAACTATTTAAATTTGCGTAGTTTAACGTACGCCCGAAATGTTCGTCGACAATTGGCAGAAATTAGCGAGCGACTAAATTTGGTTTTCAATAGTTCTGATGACATCGAAATGCTTAAAAAATGTATTTTAAACGGATTTTTCGAAAATATTGCCGTCTTGCAACGGGATGGATTCTACATAACCGTTTCCGGCAACATCAGGGCCAAAATTCATCCGTCAAGTGTTTTGCATGGCAAGTACAAGCCGAACTATATTCTTTTCACTGAAATAGTTCAAACCGAACAAACATTTCTACGCCAAGTCACGGAAATATCCATTGAATGGATTACAGAGATTGTGCCGTTCGTTAAAAATATACCATCGAGATAAAATAAAGTTTTAAACTGTTGAATATACGTTATGTAGTTTTTTTCTTTAGCATTCTGAAAGATATTAAACATTTCTGATATTGATCAGTTCAGAAGTTGTTTTACTTTTTTCTATTTAAGCTGCATGTTTAGTTAGTTTTTTCACCAAAAATGTAAAATGTAAACTTTCCCAAAAGTTGTTTTTTTTTCTTATTATTTATTGTACCTTAACCGGTTAACATTTAAAATATTTTTGAGATTATTTCAATACAACTATGGGATTGATTTATAGAATTCCCGCAAGTGCTGTCTCGTGTTCAGCAGCAGCAACTTGTTTATGGTACCTTAATCTAGCATTACTTACAGGAGCCCCTGAAAAATAGAAAAGAAATATATGAATTAATAAATATTGTGCCTTGAGGAGAATGATATATTTACTCACCAATATAACTTAACAGAACCGGTAGAAAGATCAGACCATGCGCCGCCCCTATTACCACAATGCCCAAGTACATGCGGAAATAAAACACTTGAAATATTTGACTTTTAGCAAAAGCTAGCACTAGAATGCCTGCAAATTTGGTTAAAGTAATTCCGGAGAAAATGGAACTACCCATTTTCGAGAGGCTGTCTGCTGCTCTATCAATTTGACTCACTGATTTCGAAGTAGCGAAGCTGTGCACCAAGTGCGAACAAAATTCTACGGATATTCCGACGGCCATAACAAGATTAACTAGCGAAACAGCATTTAAAGAAATGTTCCAATAATACATTAAACCTCCTAAATTAACAACTATCATTGTTATCGTAATAACAACTACTAATGCGGAATGAACGTCGAAGCCCATTAAAATGAATGTAACAACAAAAATGGAAAGAACTGAAATACCCATGCTCTGTAGCGTATCCGACCACATGGTTAAATATTGTTCGTAAAACACATAGAATACTGAATAGGGGAAAACCTCGACCGTAAGGGCCGATTGCATAGGAACTCCGTTGGAAATTAATCTGCCCTGCAACATTTGCGTGATATTTGCCGATATCTTTCTAGCCGATTCAAGCGCTAGAAAATAGTCAGCCGAGGATTTTAGTATGGTGTGATAGGCCATAAAATATGACGTCTCAATGTTCAGTCTTTCATGGCTGTAGGAGTACCGAACACCTCCACCATAAGCGGCATGGCCGGCCTTTGCACACTGGTCGTCCGGATTATCCTTGAGGAAAAATGGCAAATACTTTTCAAACTCTTTTTCCTCTGGCCGTTTAAGGGAATTTTTGCTGATATTACACCTCAAGCAGGAAGTATCTGAAATGTTTTTAAAATCATTATATATTATTACTAAATATGTTTCTTTTTGGTTTTTTTTCTTAACAAGACTCACCTTGGTGTGGGCAAAAGTCTCCAGTGTCCTTTTTATATTTGCAGCAAGAAGATGCTGCTGCTGCCCAGTCAAAGTAGTCATCGATCCAACTTGATGCTGGACGAGCGATATATGTTTGATTTGAGTGTCTACTGGCTAGGTAAATTTGCGTTAACACGCTGTCATCGTTGCAATATTGACCTGCACACACTAGATTCTGATCCGAACTATTTGTATAAACTAAATCACCCTTTAGGACAAAGTACACTGGCGGACCGATGTTGAGATTCTCGTTCAACGACTGGAAGTAATGTAAAACAAAACTATCCTGTGGCATGGCCAGCTCTTGGTCAAGCCCAATGTCAATCTTTGGCGCAATGGCAATGCTGAAGCACAGCCACGCAAAGAAGATGACCATTACACTAGCTCGAACAACTTTCTTCATTAAAAATGGAACGTAAACACTACTGAAAAATTTGTACAAAAGACCTTCACTGCTAACTACACTATCGGACTTCTTTCCTTTGATGAAACAACAGATATCCATTCGATTCTCCTCCTTGCGTTTCGTATCTAAAGTGAATAGGCTTACGAAACATGTTATTTGCAATAAAAAGTCAATGATAAGGGCTACGCCAGCGTATAAAGCAAAAGCCCTTACAGCTGGCATATCAGAAAGGCCACCAAGGAAGAAGCAAAAGCTCTCACTCAAGGATGTGAGCAGCATGCTGGGTCCAACACGACCCAGTATTCGACCAATTTGCTGCTCAAGCGTTTCATTGGGTTTGCGTTGATCGCGCTGGTGAGTTTGGACAAGGATAAAAATGTTGTCCACTCCAACGGCTAATACTAAAAAGGGTATAACTTCCACAATAATGAGGGTGGCCGGCAAGCCGAGGTAACCGAAAATGCCAACGGAGGAAACTACTGAGGCTAATACAATGATGACACCACCTATGCCAAGGGTGATTTTACTGTCGATGAAAACTCTTTTAAATTCCTTAACATGTCCCAGCGATATTGCAATGTACATGAACATAATTAGATAGGACACTAAAATAGTTAAAACATCTGACTGGGACTCTCTATTCAGCTCGTCTTCTATCGACCTCTCTGAAGTGAAAGCTATGTCCATGTGCTTCGACATGTTGTTTTTGGTATAGTTAGTCATAAACTCTACAAACTTTTTCTCCCACATTAAGGCCGGCTGCAAATCTGTTCTGTTGTGATGATTCTTGACCAAGAATGTCAGAATAAGAGCATTGGCTAGCTCATATTTTGTATTACCCGTCAGCTGGGCTCCGGACGGCAGAAAACCACCAAAGGCTATTGCTGGATCTACAGGGCCGCCATAGGGAGCAAGGCATAAATACGGATTACTTATGCAATCGTAGAGGCCATCCAAATAGGTTACCTGAAAGTGTATGACCAAACTGTGTTTCAATTCTCAAGAAATATTTTCTTTACTTACATTAAATCCATTATCCTCGTCGTGGTCATCCAATCTTGATGGATCATCGCTAAAGTACCCCCAAATCGATTGAACAACGCATTTGGACACATCGATTTCACTACCGTCATCTGATAAGGGGGAAAAGCATATATCCTTTAACATTGTGCCATTGGCGTTGATTTGCTTTATGTTCTCTTGGAGATTTAACACCTCCGTCAGAAACTCTCTGTCAAACACAGGACCAAAGGTGTAAGGGCCATTTGAAGTATTGTGAAAAATTTGAGGCAAGTCAACTGCTTTGATTATGATCTGCAATATACACAGTTGAAGCGATTTCATTTTACAATTTTGTCTTGCACATCAAAGTTTACCTGTTCAAGCCTGTAGAATGGCGAAAATTTAGTGTCGAAAAATTCTTTTTCCACTCTGGACTTTGAATTTGGCGACGCCCAAAGTTTAACCGGATCCGTTGTGATTTCAATAAAGCTTATGCCATATCCCAGAATCACAACCAGCGAAGCTCCGGCAATTAATGTCACCCCTGGATTGCTGGCAAAGAACGTTCCCCATCTCGTAAACAAGTTTTCCAAAAAAGTCTCTGTTTGAGCTCCCAGTATTTCAAAATATGAATCTTCCTCCGAATAGACCGTTTCATCAGAAACATCATTGCCGTCTACTTGAAAGTTTTCATCTGCAATTAATAGTTCAACATTTTTTTTTAAATTTACTTTTATACAATTAAATGGTTTGCAAATTTATCTCTCAAATGAAAGTCATCTGGATAAAGTTTTTGTCTTTTCTTTTGTATGTATGTATAATAAGAACCATATTGAAATATTTTTCAATTTTTTGTAAAACCAATATTTAAAATCGGACGACTATAAGCATATGTATCTTCCAAAAAAATAGAAAACTCTTATTTCTATTATTATGATTTTCTATTAATCAATATACGGTCAATGCTTTCCAACATATACAAATAGATTTAAATAATTTTTATAAGTGCAAAAGTAAATTTTTCATTTTGTATTTTTATCGAAAAATCAACTTAACTTTCATTGTTTTAAAAATAGAAGCATAAATTCGATATTAATTCTTTTTATAGAACAAAACGTAATTGACAGTGTTGCAAGAGTATATATGCTTCGGCATGCCGAAGTTTTAACAAGAAAATAACGAAATCGTTCTTCACATACATAAGTGGTGAATTAAATTACTCACCCATTGATGAACCTTGTGTAAATAAAAACGATCCCATTAGGAATACTATTACTCCAACAACAAACACAGCGGCCATAATAACGAAATAGGCGTCAAGTCCTCCAATTTTGAATGGTTCTGGAGGAGCAGGTTCTGGAGGTCCCTGCGGGCATGACAGGTCACAATCCGAACACGAACATGCTGGTAGTTTGCTCTGTAAAAAAAAATAAAAACAATATGTGAACTAAATATTAATTAAATCAAACATTTTGAACTTACGTTCACCGCTTGGTTGCAGGGAATTGTTGTCACGTTTAACGGCGTAAATGTATCGACTTTATCTTTGGGCTCATGCTGAACGTAAGTGATTTGAAAAGGTACATATGGATTTTCGGCGTCCCCCATAAAATTAAACCATTTTGTAGGATTACAGCGAGATGCTGAATAAGCTCCGCACATTAAATCAAGTGCTGATTGACCTGTTTGTGGTACAGAAACCTATGAAGAGAAAGTATTTATTTATTCTTATTTACTTCAATTAGGCGAGACTTACCTGAGAGCATGATTTGTAAGTCTTGTTGATATATTCTGTCGATATATGCAAATCCACGGAAGTGATGTACTCAACATCTGAAATAAACAAATCATAGTTATTTATTTACCTAATAATACTTATACTATATAAAATTCTTTTTGAAAACAATTTAATATAGAGTTTTATATGATATTTTAAATCATTCCCAATAATTCTGATCTGGGTCGACGCTTAATCTACTTTGCGGTCATATAAAGGTAAAACAAATATAGTACAATTTTGTAAACTATTTTGAATTCTATTATAAATAAAACGTTGCTGCCTCGAGTCAGAAAAATGAATCACCTAATTTATACACTAGATATGGACAGTTAACTAAATGCTAATTTTATAGGGCTATTTAATCCGTACAAGGCGAATCATTTTTTTACATTTAATATGAACAGAAGTGCTTTTTCCCCCTTTTTAGCATATTTTACTTTTTTATTCAACTAGCAGCTACTTGGCTTTCATTTAAATAAATATCGGAAATACATACATACAAAGAAGATTAAACTATTCACCTTCTTTATTTTTTTCCGTGGCCACCACATGCATGAATTCTGTTTGCTTCGGTGAGCAAGTAAACTGGCAGATGTGTCGAACCAAGTTTTCCATGCAGGATGGACATCTGTCTAGAATATTACCGGCCAGCTCTACATTTTTATTCAAAAGTTCCACCTAAAAGTAATATGAGCATATTAATTACTAAAGTCTGCGCTGCAAAACTTGTATTATTCATACCTGTTTCTTGTCGCAGCAAAATTTATTCTCGCTGTTCTCCAGCAAAAAACCACATCGTCGTTTCAGCAGCTCCAATCCGTCTTCAGGCATTTCTTTGGCTGTTCCATTGTAGGGACAGTTTTGACTGTGTGAAAATATATTTGTGTTGCATACGCCATACCAAACGCAGTCCTTAAATACACAAATATGTTTGAGTTAAATTAAGTTTAATTTAATATTTAATTGAAAGACCAATATTCTTTTAAATTTAATATTAAGCTTTCAATTCTAAGTTAAAATGCCAGCAGTTAAATGTAAACGATGATTTTGAAGTGACCTGGTTAATCTCTTTATACTGGCCTTTAAATAGCTTTTTACAATTTACATTTTAGTTCGTAAAAACGGCATTACCGCCACCTTTGCCCAATATAATTTATTTTGTAATTGGCTTGCATCTGTTTTGACTCCTTCACGCGTTTTTAAGTTTTCAAACGCATGACGTAAAATTTACTGCAACTATATAAATATAATTTTAGCCCAAATTTTCACAATTTTTCTGGATGCTCTCAGAGATATATTTTCGCAATATACTATGAAGATGGGTCTATACAGATTATGGTGTTAAAGCATAAGTTTCTAAACCATACAAAATAAAAACTAAATTTTAGTTACCTGTTTCGATGATTGTATTAACGTAAAGAGTACAGCGGCAAAAAGGATGTGTACTCCAAAAGCGGTACTCCTGAGTGGGGATCTTGAACTCATCCTGTCACAATCGCATATCTGTAAACACAATACTTTTTAATAAACTTCAATTTTGAGGGGGATAACCCATCTGAAAACACCACTGTGGTGACTAATCGCACGAACCGAAATATTTAGCAAAAGAATTGAAAATCTACAACGGATTAACCGATTAAAAAATGAATGTAAAAATGAAAATGAAATGAAAAAAAATCACCACTTTTGAAATCGCGTCGACATTCCTACCCCGTTAAGAGTAAACTTGCGAAAGCTGAATTAAATGAAATCCAATCCGAGAAACTTCAGACTCCAGGCAAACGTTGTGTTTAATGTAAATGTGTCCAATGGCCAGAGGTATAAGTTTTGAGTGGTTTAAATAAATATTTATTCCTGTTACCGATACAAAACGAATCTGTGTACCCCAGTATGTTGAAACACTCGGAACTCGGAATTACAACAAATAAATTTTCAAGTGGACTTTGCAGATACCCCCTAATTAGTTTGGCAAATTTCTTTATAATTTACTTGTTTACAAACAGCTTTAATGATAAACTGATTTTTTGACAGACTTTGAAGCCCATTCAGTTGAATTGGTTTTAAAGTAATCAAATCGTAATGTACATTATACGATTGACTGGGTTTTCGTAATTGCTCCCAGCAGACCCATTTAATAATAATCCGATCATTAACAGAATATACAAAAAATAAAAGATGTTTTTTTAGAATTTAGTAGTTTTTTATTGCCAAAATTTTATAGATGGTAATTAAAAATGAAAAAATGTTAGTATTTCTTACATACATATATGGGTCGTGACTCCATAGTTATATTTTCTAGGAAAAAAGTGACTAAGCTTGTTCAAACTAAAAATATTTGCTAGGTAAACTATGAAAACATGAATGTATAAGAAATGTTCAACTACCAAGTGATTTCGAACCATGTGAAAGAGTTCTTGGAAGCAGTGGGCTGGCAAGATAAGAAATCTTTAAACTTATAACTTTGACTTCAAGCATGCGTTCAAAATAACTTTACAAAGGCAATTTTTAAGCTATTAGCTGTAGGAAAATTTTAAATTTAAAAGCAGAAAAAAATCTGTGTACCCCTCTGGGGAAAAGTTCAAAAACGATGAACTGAATAATAGAAAGCGAAAACCTGGTTTCCTATTGAAACAATTTGTTACTGATTAATGTGCACCTAACGACGGTTAACTGGGTGAACAGAAAAGGCAGAAATGTCAAGGGAAGCAGTGAATTGTGGCCTTTGACATTGATACGTTAAATTTCGCGCTTAAACTCATTGTCGGTGGTAAGTGGTTGTCGGTGGCTTTTGTGAAAGTGATGATGCAACTAGTTGCCTGGTTATGGAGGGGGTAATTTCATTATATTTTTGAAGTATGTACAGCTGACGGTGCAATCGTCAACTTCTTTGGAAACCGTAGACTGCCTCGGTTGCTTTTTTTTCCACCGTCACATGCTAATTTTACACCTCATCGGTAAATCGGGAATAAAAAATCAGCAATCAAAATTCTCTGCTGAATGGACCCGATGTTTTATTTATGTATCTGTGCTTGTACTGTGGCTTATTGACAAGCGGATGTCATTGGGATTCTTAAGCAATTTTATGCACAAGTTATGGTTGCCAGTAGCCCCATGAAGGGCACGCAATATAGATAGTGTACACAATGCTATCACTTCCACTTCCACTTTCAAGCGACTGTATAAATCGTTAATTGTAAACATTAGTATTGCGCCGAACCAATAGAAATGTTTTCTTTGTTCTCTATTTTCGTGCACCAACATACCTACATATGTGTGTGGGTGCATTTCTATGAAGTCATCTTAGATAAGTTCCCTATTTAATTAAATTATACCGTTATATGCTCAAAGCCCGCACCAAGATTTTCCTTTTTTTATAATATTTTGATGCAAACACTTTTGGGTAGTAGAATATGACCGAGTTACAAGTACGTCAACTAGTGAGTCACGCATATACCCCTGTCAACAAGCCAAATCGGAGATACTAACCCTCGGTCCCAAAACAGGAGAGAGTGAAAAAATAACTGAAGTATACAATTAAATGTAAACACTCCCACTGACTACTTATCAGCTTAATGGGGAAAACAATCGATTGTAGTCGATATACGATATGCCAACTACGAAAGCCAGTAGGAAACGTAAGAAAGGAACACTCAAAAACATATGGAATAATAATAGCAATCCTAATGTTGTAATATAATCTGGGTATTCCCGAAACGTCTGAATCTCTGAATAGTTTATGTGACCAGAACATAATTGCAAAATCGCATCGATCGGATTAATACTTTATGAGATACAGGCTCTTGCAATTGCGCCTATTATAAAAAATTTGTATTGAAATTTTTTTTAAAGCCAGTCAACATCATACATAAAACTATTTTCGAATTCAAAACCAACAAAGCGTAGTTATCAACACGGCATTAAGCTTAAAATATTTAATAAATTTTGATGTCTACCGGAATAATATTATTTATTATTTAAATATTTAAAAACAATTATACATGTAAATATTTCTTGAGAAAGCATGATGCAAATAATACTTTGTATGATGGATTTTCAATATTAATATTTCAACAATGTGATCGGATAGTAAATATATTTGACTATCATTCGAAACTCTACGCAAAGCTCAAAGCTATTTTTTCCCATCGTTTCAATTTGTATGCTAATTTCACCCTATCGAAATACTGAGCGAATTTCGATATTTTGTTTGTTTGTTTCTCATGGCGGGCCATAACTAACTATCGAGCATTTCTACTTGTCATCATTCAGCTCTGCGGCATTTATTTTAAAAGTCATGGTAAAGTGTTTATTGCAAATTATTTAGTTTTGTAACAAACTTACCGTGCCGATTTCAGTTTCGCAACCAGTATGATAGCGATGTTACGGTGTGGAGTCCGCAGGGACGACTGCATCAGGTGGAGTACGCAATGGAGGCCGTGAAGCTCGGTACCGCAACTGTGGGTCTGAAAAATAGAGAAACTGCAGTGCTCGTTGCCCTGTGCAAGCCGACATCGGAGCTGTCGGCCTCCCAGCGCAAGATAATCCCCATTGACGATCACCTGGGTATATCTATCGCTGGAATTACGGCGGATGCCCGTGTACTTAGCCGGTACTTGCGTTCCGAGTGCCTGAACTACAAGCACTCGTACGACTCCACCTACCCGGTGTCCCGTCTGATCACGAACCTGGGCAATAAGATGCAGACCACCACTCAGCGCTACGATCGTCGTCCGTATGGAGTGGGTCTGCTGGTGGCCGGCTACGACGAGAACGGACCGCACATCTATCAGGTCACGCCATCGGCGACCTTTTACAATTGCAAAGCCAATTCAATTGGATCGCGCTCGCAAAGTGCACGCACCTATTTGGAACGGAATCTGGGCACGTTCTTGGACTCATCCAACGATGATATCATCTGTCACGGCATACTGGCTATTCTCGGATCCCTGCCCACAGATGAGCACCAGAGCAAGGAGAATGCAGCTCAGTTTGTAAGTTACACGGGATAATTGAATGAGTGTAAATACTACATACAACTGTCTGTTGCAGAATATCACTGTGGCCATCGTTGGCAAAAATCAGCCATTCAAAATTCTTTCAGAGGAAGAAAACGAGAAATATTTGAGGATGGCCAAGGAAAAGGGTGCTCCAGTGGATCCACCCAGGAACGACGATGACGATGACCGCCCATCCCCTCCAGACCAACCAGAAGCGGGACCACGCGACCCAGAAGTTCTTGTTGCCACGGAGCAGCGTCCTTAGGTTCTTGCTTGAATATAAAACCATCTTAACCCTTAAAAAATGTAAGATTGAAGGATACAATAAAATTGTTCATGCATTTGCATAGATCTTAACACGGAGAATAGTGTTGACACTTTGTAATTATATGTCTTGGCGGCACTTTTAAAAATTCGTTTGGTATATTGTCCTAACTGCATGGTATTTAACGGTGCTCCAAATTTGGTCACACTGTTTCCTAAAAAATATTTCTCAATGCCGGTATAAATATATATTTCTTCAATAAAAACAATGTTAATTTGGTTTTGTGAATGACTACTTACTATTTCGATTGATCATTATGATAAAAAGAACCTCTAGTTTCGACTGCAATTGAAATATTCTTATTGAAACGTATTAATTTTGATTAATTACATAACGAAAGTCTTAACAAATCGCCTTCAATAATCGAAGATTTTAATCAAAACCTTATGAATCTTACAAAAAAAACATTGTTTATAAACTTTTAATATTTACTAACTCTTACTCGAAATGTTCACCATTGCTTTGGACAATTTATTTTAGATGGTAGAATAGTTAATCAACAGGTTGAGTACACGAGCCTTACTCCTTAATAAATATGTGTTTATTTCAGACAAGATGACTTTACCCGATCTTGTGTCCAGTCTGTCGTCGAATCCCTATTTCGGGGCTGGTTTCGGATTGTTTGGAGTGGGCGCTGCGGCTGCAATATTGCGAAAGGGTCTTCAGGGCGGATTAATCCTGTTCCGACGGCACTGTATGATTACCCTGGAGGTGCCGTGCAGGGACAAGTCCTATCAGTGGCTATTGAAATGGATCACAATTAGAGGAGCCCGCAAGACGCAGCACTTGAGCGTGGAGACGAACTTTGTCCAGAACGACAATGGCACGATCAAAACCAGCTATGACTTCATACCCAGCATCGGCAAGCACTTGTTCCATTACAAAGGCAACTGGATTCAGGTGGAGCGAACCAGGGAACAGCAGACACTGGACCTCCACATGGGAGTTCCATGGGAAACGGTGACACTCACAGCGTTTGGAAACAATAAGGCTATTTATTTTGACATCTTAGAAGAGGCTAGACAATTGGCATTGGAAGCCACCGAAGGAAAAACGGTGCTATACACAGCGATGGGTGCGGAATGGAGACCCTTTGGTCATCCACGAAGGAGACGTCCCACTGGATCGGTGGTCTTGGATCGGGGAACGTCCGAAAGAATCATTGCCGACTGTCAGGACTTTATTAAGAGTTCTATGTGGTACACTCAGCGCGGAATTCCCTACCGAAGAGGATATCTCCTCTACGGGCCTCCAGGCTGCGGAAAGTCTAGCTTTATTACTGCCTTGGCTGGCGAATTGGAGTACAGCGTTTGCTTGCTGAACTTGTCTGAAAGAGGCCTCACCGACGACCGACTAAATCACCTGTTAAACGTGGCGCCAGAACAAAGTATCATCCTGCTGGAGGATATTGACGCAGCATTCGTCTCACGGGAAGCAACTCCACAGCAAAAGTCCGCTTTTGACGGCCTGAACAGGATTACGTTTAGTGGACTGCTGAACTGTTTGGATGGAGTGGGTTCCACAGAAGCCAGAATTGTCTTCATGACAACGAATTATATTGACCGACTAGATCCCGCCCTAGTTCGACCTGGTAGAATAGATTTAAAGGAATACATAGGCTATTGTACGCAGTATCAATTGGAAGAAATGTTTAAAAACTTCTTTGCCAACGGAGACACCACAAAGGCGGAGGAATTTGCAAAACG
Source organism: Drosophila elegans (assembly GCF_018152505.1). Lineage (NCBI taxonomy): Eukaryota > Metazoa > Arthropoda > Insecta > Diptera > Drosophilidae > Drosophila > Drosophila elegans. The sequence continues at coordinate 3,167,860 of NW_024546167.1, forward strand.
TGTTAATTCCTTTGGTCGTGATGCAAGTCCGGCTCAAATTCAAGGCTTTTTCATGAAACATAAATTATCCTCCCCGCAAACAGTCATTGATTCTTGTGAAGATATCTGGGAAAATGTTTTAAGCTCTAATAAAAAAAATAATTAAATTATGAATATATTTTAACATGAACCTTTACTGGGTTTCTTCAAATCGAAACTCGATTTGCATACTTTGTTTATATTCTTAAATGTGTGACATTCAATTCCTCATTCTCCCCGATTCTTTTTCCCAATCTAACTCGCCTAGAAGAACGACTGGTTTTATATTATGATTTAATTACATTTTTATAGGTAATTTAAAAATATGAACTATGTTCTAAAATATATGTATATTTTATGTGACATTAAACTTGATTAGTCCTTTGATCTTCTGGGCCTTCCAACTTTTCCTTTCCTTTGTCCAAGCGTTCCATTCGAATTGGCGGGGCCCTTAAGTAATTTGTGCCAATCTTGCTCACATACCAAGCTAGCTCCTAACATAGTATACCTAGAAGCGATTTGTTTTACCATTAGTCGGTCGTTTTTAATTAAACTTTGATGATGTACATACCTATCACCAGGACGCAGACTTGATCCACACTTAGCACAACTAAAGCACCTTAGATGAAATACGCAATTAATTATTTGTTTTTGTTGATTTTGTAAATCGATATTATTTATTCCAGTTAGTGCTTTCGCTACCAGTTCACTTGGGGGTATAGTTTCCCCACATCCAGAACAAACTCCAGAGCATCCGAACATGCTGGAACAAATAAGAATATGTTATTTTTGGTTAATTTCAGCTATGTAATAAGAACGTTTTCTGTTGATACGGCAATTTTTCATCTATATTTTGGCCATTCAGATGCTTTGAAATCTGAAAACTTAAGTAAGCTTAAAACAAAAAATACATTTTTAATAACGTTTTATGGGAGAGCTTCGACGAGGAACAACAGCTACTCACTGCCCTATTACAGTATATTGTTTATTTTAAAGGGTCTGTAAACATGACAAAAAACTTTAACGTTGTTAAAAATGTACTTATTATAAATTTATTTTGCCGAAAATGTTGTTGAGACTTTCTAGGGCGGCAAAAGCATCTCAACAGAGTTCCTGGCGATTTATAAAGTTAATAAGACATCAGCTCGATCAGAAGTATCAGCAAATCACGAAAGTGCGAATTTTGGCACACAGATCTCTCACTCGGCAATCAAGTTCTCTTAAGATTTTATCCACATGTAAGGGTATTCCGCAAATACTAAACTACTTTGTTGAAGTTTGAATTAGAAATATCAGCCGTTACTTGAAAATATTTTTAAAATCCCAAACATCTTCATTAGTTTAAAATTAGGCAACAAAATGGGTAGCAAATATCAGTTATCCCGTAGTCGAATCTCTCGTCTCTGGTGATCGTCCTAGCTCATACCTGGAGTAGTCCTTTTTGCAAAGAATCAGGCCTCGCCTCGTAAAACAGCTGGAACCCACTTCTGCTAGCATAGCTCCACAACAGTGACATTTAAGGCAGCCATTGTGCCAATATCTGTCCAAAGCGTATAAAAGATATCTATCACTTATTTTATCTGAAATAAATCAAGAAAAAGGAATAAGTTAATATGTTGTTTAAAATTGGTTTAATCATTTAATGTAATAGGGGTTTCACCACATCTACACAAATTCAAACCGAATTTTTTCGAAGGGATTTCATAAGGCTAAGCTAAATTTTAAAAATCTTACCTCCGCAACCACCACACACTTTAATAAGAGAGTTAGAATGGATTAACTGTTGATTATTAAAATCGTTTGAAGATTCGTCCATGAACGATAGCTGAGACGATGAGATATTTGAGTTGGTCTCGACAATGTCCTTTGTGTGGTTTGAGTTTCTATAATCAATTACTATGGGGGCGAAATTTTCAGGACTAGATGAGTCTTGGTGATGTGCCGCTAGTATATCTCTGTATGAATGGAACGTTGCATTCATTGCAAATAATGTTGATGACTTAAGTCGTAAAAGGCATATGGGTCCTGTTTATGGTTTAAACCTGAAAGGGCAAGAAAAGTATTTTGTTAGGAAAAAATTATATGTTGACATTCGTTTCGTAAAACATAATGAATGTTAGGTAAAATCTTATTACCTCACCTTTTCAAGCTTGCAAAAATTAAGCTCAATCGTGTAAAAACTCCATAATTGTAGGGAAGTCAAATCATAAATCGCAATATTCGATTAAAATATAAATATCTAAAATAAAACTAAAATAATATTTGTTCGGTTAATAATGGTTAATGCCGAAAAAAGTGTTCGACTAACAGAATAGTAAAGGTAATTAAATTGGCAAGACTTCTTATTAAGAAATGTTGGTAAATTATCATAATGTGATTATTTTTACAAAGTCTGTCTTATCATCATTATAATCAACATTATACCGATTTATAAAAACAAAAAGTTTGTAACTTATATTCCTTAAACCCTGAATTTTCACAAGCATGAAATAAAATATTTATTTATCAATCGATGACTGACGGAAACGTTCATTTCATGCAGTTTCTTTCCGATTACCGATGCGAATAGCGATACACAATCAGCATATAATGAATTATCATTACTTCTGGAATTTAAATCTGATTCGAAATTATTTTTGAAACATTGCAGTGTCCACAGCTGTCCTTACATACAAATGTATATATGTACGTATACATAAGTAAAACACCCAAATGTACATACACACATTCACACCAAACGCTTTAATATGTATGTACGTATATGTGTGTATGAAAGTGCGGTCTTATGCCGATAGATTAATCAATATTAATTTTGGCAAATTGCTTTGCTCATCACAAAGTGATAAACTTGATGTATAAAAACTTTAAGTTTATGTCGATTAATTAATACTGATTTGCTGTCAGTCGCGCATTCAAACGAAATTTTGTGTACATATATATGCAGGTATTTATTTCACTTAAACACTGGACCAAACATCACAATTGTAAATATTATCCGCTTTTTCAACTTACACACTCATCAATTAATTATTAAATAGCGAATATTTATTTGACGACACCATGAGGAACAGTAAAATCGTTTTAATTTCAAACACCATTTCTTGTATACGACTTTACCAAACTAATTCATAGATATGAAAGCAAGCAATTCGCGATTGTACAGGGTGCACCGTGCACTGCCTCATTTTAATCGCTGTTTTCACTTATTCGGTGAAAAATATCGCAATCAGTGCTGACGGCTTTGATATTTTTACGGCAGTTTCGATAACTTTAAATTAATTAATGCATTAAATAAATTTACAAGCCGTTAATTTTGTTTCTTGAATAAAAAACTAGTTTTGTTATGGGTAAAAATAAGGTTTTAAAGTTAAATAAACCTTTTTTTTTTCAATTAATCATAAACAAAATAATTTAATATTTCCAGTGGGATTTATTCTTTTCAAAAATGATAAGCAAAAACTGTGCTTTTTCTGTACATAAGTGCGTACATATGTTATTACAGATTTTTGTTAACTATTTCAGCTGAGCCCGTTGTGTTTCGAATTTCCAAAAAGAAAGATTATGCTATTGGCTGTCATACATGCTTTTTGATTTAAGGGCTTGATTCTCGAATGCCTGTTAAAACTTTTTTTGGAAAAATTGTTATGCAAACATTTCTAATATCATTTAATAGTGGCGTATGCTAATGAAACAGTATTTTACAATAAATGCGACGTTCACACATTACACAACATTGGGAACGGTTGAATTTTTGAAAAATGTGAAACCGTGTTGCCCACTGAGCATAAATTGAACAAGATTGTGTGAGATATAACACTATTTTAGGACTGGCCACTAAATAGTACCGGAAAATTGTAAAGTTTATAGTTGCACGGGAAAAGCATTCTCATACTATTACAAGGAACTGTGCATGTCGGAAAATGGATGGTGCTCTGTGGAACCTGGACATTAAATGCTATTGTAATTAGTGTTGCCGTACTTTTCCTGAAATACCAAAAGAAATCAGTATTTTTAAAGTATTTTCAGCTGTTTTAAGCCCTAATACTCAGATTGACGAATAGTTTCGCCTGCGAAAAAACTTTATTCTTTCTAGTGTGACCAAAGTTTTTAGAGCTCTACGGATTTGTTGATCTATGAGAGAGCGAGAGGCAAATAAACGCCGTACATTTTACGTCAGTGCCTTTTTTCACCACGGTACTCAGATCGACGAAAAAATACCAGAAAATTGCAAAGTCGCGGTCGAAAATATAGCTGAAAACATTTATAAAGATTGTAATTCATAATTTTACATTGTTAAATATTACACATTGATTTACAGTAATTGTGAACAAGCCCAGCTGACTGACAGTGAGACCGTGAGAAAAAACTTCGGTCACACCAGAAAGAATAAACTTTTTCAAGCTGGCGTAACTGTTCGTCGATCTTAGCACTCAGCTTTAACGAAAAAGTGTACTTCAGTTATTGCCCTCTCGCTCTCTCTCATAGGTGATGAACTTATGTCGTCGATCTGAGTTGTAGGTATTAGAGACTACTATTTCAAAAATACTTAGTAACGTATTTCTTTATTCTTATTATTTAGGTAAAAATAAGTTAAGTCATCAAATATAAAAGTATTTAAACAAATTATTTATTCAAATATTGTAATTCTTAATTAAATTTTTTCTTGAAAATAACAATCTCTTAACTTAACTATGGATTAAATTTTTATGAAGTTAAATCAATGGAAATTATTCGGCCAGTGCTATTAAACGGCGGAGCCGCGGAAAGGGCGTCAAACGTACTACTCTCAGTAGTTTGATTTGCTGTGCTCTTTTCGGAGTTAGCTGAACGACCGTACCAGTCTGTGAGTGTAACCAAATTCTTCGAAAAATTGCAGTTTTCTTGATTGTATTCCTTTCTGTGTCCTTCTGAATCAGAAAAAGTATTCGATGTACTCAGAGGACTAACCATTGAATGATTTGACATGGAGTCAACCGTGCAACGACTTAATACCGAATTAGCCTTATAATTTGAAAAAATGTATAAGGACTGTTGTAAGGGCTTAACAGAACTATCTACTACGGATTCTGGTTCAGAAGTATATTTACTTGGCTCAATGGTTCGCCTACTGGACTTTCTGTTGTTATGTGTAAGTTTTATTATAGTAAGTGCATCCGAACCAAGAACTTTGGGCAAGCCAATTGTTTGCTCATCATCATCAGAGGAGCATAAGTCAATTGTATCAACAACTACTTCACTAGAAGGTGAAATCCTCCAATGCGAATTAAGCGAATTGTGGCGCGTTAGTCTTATATTAAGCTTTGTATTTGCAGTGTGATTTTGCTCTTCCATTATGTGTTCTGATATCTTTTTCAATCTGACAGAAATTGGACGGCATTGCTTGATTAGCGGAGAGTTTAAAAACAAAAAATTCTCAGTTGTGTCCCTGCGTTTAACAAATTGACGTCGCGGAAATGAATATACATGGTAATTATGTTCATGCGACTTTTTAAATGTGCAATGCACGGTGGTGTTTGATTTTTTCTCGAAATATTTTTGCCTTGTGTTTGATTTTATGATTATTGGCGTGTAACAAAATCGGTCCAGGCGTTCCTGTCTTTCGGAAATATATTCCTTAGATATTGTTTGTTTCGTAGACTTTAACAATTGCTGTCCTGCAGGTGATGATATTGGGATAAACGAACACCTACTAAAAGAATGAACTGTTCGATTCCTTCGCGATGGTAAACGCCTTTTTCTGTTTGATATTTCCGTTGACGTTTCCTCACTAAATGAATATGTTTTTTGTTTCTCATTGGATGAACTGATATCAATGAATTTAGATTGCAGGCTAAAGTTTAAAAGAAAGGCGTTGCGCAGTTCAATATCTTCGTTTTTCCCCTCACATTTGTTATCTGGCTCAGGGGAATCACAAAGTATAACATCATCTTCCATGCAACAAATGTTTTCGTGTTCCTTTAATGCAAAAATTAGTTAGGTTCAGAAATATTTTCGATTTTGGTTAGAAAAAGTATTCAACTTACCAGTATAGCTTCTTTAGAATAAAGTTCAGCATCACAGTTGTCGCAAAGATAAATATCAAAAGGGGGTGGCTCAACCATCATATGTTGTAAGTTTTCGTTAATTGAACTGTTATTCTTTTGAAGCAACAAGCACTTCCTATTTTTTTGTTGTCTATCATATGACTGTAATATAACCAAAATATGCGTGGCAAATTATTTCAGAGAGACAAATAAATCATCGCAATTATTTTTAAAGGTCATTAAAACAAAGTGAGAGAGAGTACTTACCATGTTTTCATTTCTAAATGTAACCAGCAATTTGTTGTTTCTTCTGTCATACAATGAAGTCGTTGAGTTATAGTTGTTTATGAATCTTAAGCTCGCGTGCTCATACGCAGCTAAATCATTACAAAATCTTAATAAAAATAAGCTTTTGTGAAATTGATAGCAAATAACCACAATTTCTTTCATTTTTTCCATCCAGTTCTATAAAAAATATAAAACCGTTTATTAGATATTATACTATCAAATCATTAATAGCATTCAAATTATTTTTATTCCAAGTTTTAAAAAAAAATGTTTATTTAAAAGCTTACCCCAACAAATGCTTTCGGCTTTTTCAGCGGAATTTCGAAAGGTGCGTTTTCCGGCCACCATTCCGGTTCACTGCAATCTACTTTCTTTGGTAAATTTATATGTCCTAAAGAGCACTGAACCATGAATGGAATAAAATTTTCTAATTGCGGCTCCGTTATTTTTTCTAGGGATGTAGGGTATCCATTCGCAAACAAAAGTGGTAGGTTGGATATCATATTGTGTTGAGCTTTATCCTTTTCATCCATTGTCACTAAAAGTAAATTTAAAAACGTAACAGTTAGTTAAATTTATAATTTAATATAAATGAAACGTTGGATGTTTCAATACATTTAAACCATGGGATATAGAGCGTTGACTAAAACCTCGCAGAATTTTCGCAAACGGGCTTAAAAGTAATTAAAAACTGGAGATAAGGGTAAAATAATATGGCCCGAAACTTGTCAATGTGTGTGCGGTTTATACTGTTCGTGTCATCCTCTCACGCCGCGCTGCTGCTGTTCTGCCGAGTTGGTCCAGTCTATACTCCGGATATAGACCTCTGCCGACCACTGTCCTAAAGTGTTTCGCCACCTTAAAATCTTAGGGAGTTATTGTTGGTTTCGTTTTGAACCAAAAACAAATATTGGTCCCAGTGTACTCCTTTTTATAATTCTGTCGGAGAACGGCCACACTTAAAATAAGGCAACCGATAACCACAAGATGATTTGGCCCAAGTCGCCAATCGGAAAAATTATCTAACGAGTATGCAAATTTTGGCGTCCAACCTGGCGAAAAATGTTTATCCTCATTAGCTAACGAGATGAATCAATTTCTTATGCTGAATATCTGACAATTTATAAGATCTTAAATTACCCGTTTTGTAGCATTTCGCAGCAGGCGTTGCCCCCTTGCGTTAAAACAAAATGAAATGTTTACGCCTCACCAATTTACTTACTAAACAAGGATATGATTGTGTTCACTTACATACATGTTTATGCGACTTCAATTCATAATTGAAAACTGGGTTTTAAGAAATTATATTTGTGGCACGCCTCAAGTCTCTTAGGATTTCTATACTTCGGGAGAGAGCAGCCCATAAACTTTGTTTCTAACTGCAGATTGATTTACTGAAAAACTAAACCACCAACGGCTCTCATATGTGTATATGTATGCACTCACACACACACACACACACATGTGTATACCAAGGGAAGTAGAATAACTTTGCGAATATTTTTTGCTGCCTAACTTCTGTCCGTTACATACATATGTAAGCAAGTATACAATCACTTCTGGATAAAACACTAACACAAATGGTCATATGTTAAATAGAGCCATCACATATTTATATGCTGTGGTATAAATATCCCACCTGATTTAGACAAGTGTATGTAATACACACGACAAAAATTATAATTCTAAGCAACATTATATTTCAAAATTAAGTTATTCAAAGTTATTTGTTTTATTTAACTGGTTGCTGATGAGTGATTTTTAGAAATCTAAAGTTTTGTGCAGGACATTAAAGTCAGTGCGCTGGAATGCTGAGTCTCTTTGCATATACATATCACAAAATTTAACCAATAGAAAGTAACTAAGCACAGAAACAACTTTATCAGATCAGTACGCACCAAAGATTCGCAATGATTAACAAAACGCAAGACACGGAGATCTACAATCACAAATATGATAACATAGTAACAATACACAACACTTTCTTCGTAAAAAATGTATTTGTTGTAGTTGCTATCGAATAGCCAAAGTGAGAACTGACTGGTAACTGATGAAAAGATTGTGACAAATGGCATGCAGCCATAAAATTGAAACGCGATATTAGAACATGAACTCGTTTCATTCCATTTTTCCACTAATACGTATGTATTGAATATTTCATAGTAATGTTTCTTTGTTAAAAAATTGATATTAAAATTTAAAAAAAAATCAAGCAGAATGTATTCATTTTCCTTATTAACAAAGCCAAACAGAACTTTTTTCTAATTATTTTTTTAGCATTATACCTTACAGCTGACAGCTTTTTATTAGCATGTAAAGACATTGGATTGAAGCGAAAGGGGAAGTCGTTTGCTTAACGTTATGAAGAGGGAGCGCCTATGGGGTTTTCAAGTCTATGCACCAAAGCGCATTTGGAAGATGTGAGAGGTAAGCTTGCATGTAATGGTGAAATGCAGTAACAGTGTTACGATTCTTTCTTTCTACATAAAACTTACTGTGGGAGGGACAGCTTTATTCAGCTTAAAACAGATTGAACTGACGTGATCAGGCAGTGGTTCGTGCAGAGCAAATAGTGTCTCTATATAGTTTTTATGACAATTGTAACAGTACATTTTGCTTCCAAATAACAAAATTCAAATCTATGTTCTCCAACCATCGCTTCCCACCTGTTGTTTTTAATTCTTTCTTGTAAGTGGTGTCAGTATAACTCAATATTCAAGAGACAACTAAAATATCAAGCAAACGAAAAAAGATGTGAGGTTCGTAACAACTCAGCTCGTTAAAAAAAAAATAGTATTTCTCTTGGTTAAATGAACCATTAACCTTTCTACTAAATGGACTTTACAGTAGGGAAGGCAATAAACCAATGTGTTCAGTGTTCTTCATCTTAACCTAACATTGAGCAATTTAGTAAGTAATTCATTTGAGAACGAGCATCATGTTCACATTGACTAGCTTAGTGGATGTTAAGCGAGAACTGATAATATTGAATTGAATACTAAGCTTCCACTTCCATCTTTAAGTGAGAATGAAAAAGCAGCGTCAAAAAAATTGAAACAAAATATAGTTTTTCCCATTCCACTCCACCGTTTCAAGGTTAATAAAAAGTAATATCGCCAGAAGTATCGATATACAATGTAAATTGCTTGCAAAAAAGTTATCGTATTATTCTGCTAATTGTGCAACGTGTTTGGGCGAAGAGTAAAGACTTAACTTAAAATGAAGGTTGAAGCACTAGACAAATTCTGGACTGATAAGAGTCGCTATGATGTCGCTGAAAAACGGTTCTACGAGGGCCCTCAGAAGGTGAGAAAGTCCAATATTCTCATGCAAATAGAAGACATACATACATACAAAGATTTCACGTGGCCGGTAATGGTTTTGGCAATGCTGAGGACATATTTATATACATTTGTATTGGCTAAACGGAGACGCCGAAACGTACATTATTATAACTTGTATACATGCAACGATCTATAAAAAGGTGCCTACATTATCTACCTTGAAATTCAAAAGACGATGTTTATATCGTATAATTTTACATGCAAATATATGTGTCTGTATGTAACAGGTGAACAAGGAGAAATCTAAAAGTATAAATACACTCAAATTAAACCAATCAAAACTATTTACTATTTATTAGATTAAATGTTAGGGCAATAGCGATAGTTCAATAAGGATTTTTTTGATACTGAATCAGGTGCAATCTTTTTCCCTGGTAGAATTTTGTAAATTATTATTTTCAAGTTTACCTAGCCGAAAATGTATATAATTAAATCTGATTATATTTATTTGTATTATATATATGTACGTGTATATATATATACATTCTATACGAATTCTGATAAGCTGGCTAATCAATGCTTCATCTATCGTGATCGCGAAAATTTCAGCATGGCAACTTAAAATATATGCCGTAAATTACACTCTCACTAAAAACCATTTTATTTTATAAAATAATATTGAAAAAGTAGTAACATTCTGGATACACCAAGTCTGAGATCACACAAGTAATCAATGGTGTTGTCTTATTTTTAAAGGTAACTGAGCGCAGCCACTACAGCCCATTAGTAAGCGAAATCGCTAAGGCTAGGGAACACATACAAAACTCGCTGGAAAAGGTAATTATTGTTGTGATACTTCCTTCCCTTTGATGTCTTATAACCGGTATTCATTATTTAGTTCGTCAGTCTATTAAAATGCTTTCTAGGTTCCTTCTGTTTCTTCAAAAATTATTTAAAATTAGACCCTTTTAGTGTTTTAGTTTTTATTATGATTGATCGTTTAAATTGTTTTCTATATATGCACAAGTTACTTTATATTAACACTTCTATTATTGGATATTTATTTGCAGATTGATGGTGTTACTCTGGATGATGGCTCAATCTCCCAGCTTGCCAACCGACTGACTCAATTGGAAAACGAAAACAAGGAACTGACCAAACTTTTAAATTCCGTCCTGAATCGATTAAATGCGGTTGAAGCTCATTTGAACTTGACGAACGGAGAGTCCAAGAAGCCAGAAGCAAAACCAGCTGTAGTCGAGAAGGAGGATGATGATGTCGATCTTTTTGGCTCAGACAGCGAAGAGGAAGGGGAGGAGGCAGCCCGGATAAGGGAGGAAAGACTGGCGGCCTATGCTGCCAAGAAGGCTAAGAAAGTTCAAATTATTGCCAAGTCGAACATCATTCTGGATGTAAAGCCATGGGACGATGAAACCGACCTTAAAGTTATGGAGACTGAAATCCGCAAAATTACCCAGGACGGTTTGCTGTGGGGAGCTTCCAAATTCGTTCCAGTTGCTTTTGGCATCCAAAAACTCAGCATCTCATGCGTGGTTGAGGACGATAAGGTTTCCATTGATTGGCTGACTGAGGAGATCGAGAAACTGGAAGACTTTGTTCAAAGTGTTGACATTGCTGCATTCAACAAAATCTAAAGAGCATACATATATTTTTTAATTCGGATTTACCTCATTACAAATGTTTTTGGGAGTCATTTAATAAAATATTTTGATAAAACAAGCGACTTATTGGGATATAATTTGGTAAGGTTAATATTTTTATTCTAATCTTTGGATATTTTCGGTTTTGTGTTACTTATCCACCGCCTAAGACGATTGCAGATTTTTTTAAGAAAAGAGTTTTTTCTTGAAATTGTATATTTGCCACTGTTTTGATTAATTTTCATTACTTATTAACTTAATATTTCGGTTCACAGCTAAATTATACAGATATTGTTAATGTTTAATTTGAGAGACTAGTAACAATAAGGTTGTACAAATTATAAATACTTAATTATAAGTTATTTAACAATCTAAAGCATAATTTCACTTTCGGGCTTTGTTGAGTTTTTTCGAATTTGTTCACAACTTCCTGGAGAAGATCTTAGCGTTGTCATTGCTGTGCTAGTTGGGGCATATGATTTTGTCAAGTTAATGCGATTTCTGGTCGATATCGTGCTGGGGCTTGACTGCAAACCTATATATTTAAAAATGATAAATTAGTTACAACCGATATATCAAAGTTAATTATGACAATTAGGATATTTCCAAAACGACTGAATTGCTGAGCAGTTGAGTTACTTTTTATTTATTTATGACCAATAAGCTATGAACAACTTAAATTATACTCCTAATGTTGATATTATAGTAAACTTCTAATGGAAATTTTAATTGCTGTAATTCTTGAAAGTTTAGTTAGTATAGAAAAACTAAAATCGACCGAATTTTAACCGATTAGCAAATTCAGTTGTTTAGGGAATACCCAAAAGCTAAATATCTAAGTGTTTAAAATTTTAAAATAAATAATTGTTTTTTAAAATAATATAGAAGGCAATACAACTTACCAAACTTAAACAAAATTTCATTATAAATTCTCCTTTTGAAAACAAATATGATAAAAACAAATATTCCAAGGAGCACATTGAATGAATCGCTGATGGTCCAGAAAAACGTTTTCTTATGGTCGTAAAACAAAATGCTTACGATTTCCAAAAGCCATGTGATGCCCATTACAAAGCATAATTTTGTGTTCATAACAAATCTGGTTTTGTCCTGAAAAAACCGTCTTTTCAGTACTGGCTTATCACTGTTCAAACTTTGCATCTTGTAAATCTCATTTTTCACTTTGTTGCAATATTTCATCGTAAGCACGAACAACACCAAGTTGAATATAAAAAGAATTCCAACTGGGCCCGAGAAAAATAGTAGACTAGCTGACCCAAAAGAATCATCTGAAATTAAAGAAAGGTTGTTTTCAGTTAATCTAAAAAGGAAAACAAAAATATGCTTTAAATTTGTTAACCAAATATAGGGTTCTAACTATAACTTACATGTAAACCAGCAACGACCGTGTCCAAAATTTGGCCGAACTACGTCCGGTAATATGTCCGATTTAGTAAATGCTATTGTTATTGTGGTTAGCAAAGTGGGTAGTCCCCAACCGTAACAAGAGTACCAAATAAATTGTCTTCTCAGGTCACTTTTTTCGCAACTTTTAATTTTGGTTGAACTAAAAAAAAATTATAGTGTTTAAAAAGCTTTTATTAGGAAATTCGTTATAGTTGAATATTCTCACCCGAATGTTTTCCATATGTCAAATGAGGTAATATTCATCCACGAAAATGCAGCCATTAAACAAAAGTAAACGAAAAAGCCTTTAAAGAGAAACAATTTTTGTTTTTAATTTTTTAAATTTAACGTGAATTAAAAATGGAAAAGTTTTTGACAGTTCAACAGTTTGTTGAATACTTCAACATTCTGACCAAATAGGAATAATAAATGTGCTTATTGATTTCTTGCTTTTACGAGACAATAACTCTTGGCTTCATGTCCCAGCAGGACCTAATTGCTCATTGCTTAATTTGAGTTTTACTAGTCACTTACCAGAAAAGAAACAGATGTCGTCATTTGAAGTGGGCTTCAATTGGCCCAAAGCTATGCCAAGATATGCCGAAAACAAACTGCTTACCAGACAAATTAGGATTTTTCCAGGAAGGTTTCGTAATTTGGCAATTGATATGTAAACAATTAAAGTTAGTGCATAAAAGCAACAAGATATGAGAAGTCCAATGGGATACATTTTAAATCGAATTCGGTCACTGCCCACTACCTTTGTATCAAAACATAGAAATGTGTAAAGCTGCTCTGAAAAAAACGAAAGCAAATGATTAAGACTTTTGAAAGTAAATCAACGATAGGAAGAGTTTACCTTTTGATTGGGTCTAACCCTTTCCAAACAGTATTGAGTATTTGTATACATTTTCAAAGTGTTTTGAATTATAAGAGAGGCATTGGCAGAACTGATTGTATGCGCATCATCCGGAAAATTATCTGGATCCAATCGAAATTTTTGACACTGTAAGCCGTGAACAATGCCGAAATCTGAAAAATATTTGAAATTTGTTAAAAGTCGCTCTGAAATTTGATATGCGTTAAAATTTTACGGGTTTGACCTAACCCAACAAAACTAAAGTGTGTCATCGGTAGCACACTCAGTGCTTGATTAACAAGATAAGAACCTTTGACAAAAATAATGAAAATCACCAAAATGTCAGCACTAATGGCGTATCACAATACTTATATAGGTACTCTTATTGATGATTATTTGTTATACCCTTGCAGAGGGTATTACTGAGTTGGAAAGCTATTTTTCTAAGGCAGAAAATAAACATCCCAGATTTTTTAAATGTTAAGCTACTATTTTATACGCAGGCAGATCAAGTTCAAAAACGCCACTGAGCGAAAAACTATTTCAAAATTTTTTTTAAAACATATCATTTTTAGGAAAGTTTTTTTTTGTTGTATTGTTATATTGTCTCGTTTCTGTCTCAAAGTTCTGGTGATTTAATGCTATAAGAATACTATTATTAATTTATATTAATTAATTTCTTTAACACTAAAGGAATACTTTTGTCCTGTAAAAATAATATATTATATAACAACATTTTTAAATTGTAACTACTCTTATTTTCAATTTTTTTTATATTCTTTAAGACATAGGAATGGTTTAGTAATTCAGAATTACGCTTTTAATTTCATTAACATCGGAACATATATCATATCGAATAACTAAAGTGAAAATCATCATAGCTTCAATGGTTTTTAATGGGCACTCATATAATGCGAAATTTAGATTTTTAATTTTTTCAATAGCCGCAAGGGTATATAAACTTCGGCTTGCCGAAGCTTAGGTTCATTTTCCGTTCTCTAAACATTTTTATTGATCGGACATTTATAAACAGGCGTTTTGGCATGGAACTCATCAAAACCTGACATATACATTTCTTATTGTTATTTTTCACAGTTAAGTTTACGAGTTTAAGTGGGCAATAATTTTTTGGATTGCGCACATTTCCTGTTAAATCACATAAACCGAATAATATAAAACTACAAAAATAGCTAAAGAGTATATTTATATATGTACATACCTGAAGGCTTTGAGAAGTTTGCGTTTATGTTCAGGTTCTGAAAACCCTCGAATTTCATATCAGTCCCATCATGTTTACAATAGGTACTGAAATTCCCTTTGGCATACATTTCACCTTCGGCACAGCATCGTCGAATACACGGCAATCTTTGGCAAATTTTTGGTTCCTGACATGCCCGAATCAGATATTTTTGATCCGATACTTTTCTAATTGCTGGAGCATCGAAATCGTAAAGAGCTTCGATGCAAAACTTTGATGCCGGCAAACTGTTTGATCCATCTCTCCAAACCAACGAGTTGTTACTGAATTGCACTATTGCCGAAGACACAGTATATTCCACCAAAACTTTGTTGTCGGAGCAGTGCAGGGTGCTATCAAGAAATATAATTGGACTGCTGATGATAGAAGAATAAACAAAGAAATCGTTTTCGCCAAGTATGCACGTATTATTTTCGGAAACGTAAATAAATCCCTGTGGGCAGCACTTGTTTACAAATTCAACACTTTGAGACGGCACATTCTTTTCGAATTCACAAGTTAGACTAATGAGACGTTTGTTGTTTAACAGCGCAACGCATGAGTTATTTCCCAAATACAAAGTACTTTCACTTAGTTCGCTTGTATTTTGATTCGTGTAGCTTTTGCACTTTGGTAACTTGTTTGACTCATTGGTTAACTCTAAACCGAGGCCTTTTGGGGCTATCACTTCGCCTATCACTTGAGTTGTATCCGGAAATTCTTTGAGGTTGCTTTCAGCGAAGGCACACTGATATATTTCCGAGTTATTCGATTCGCGGTATTTGAGTAATTTTGAATTCGGACTGCAGCATATTTGAACGGCACTCGCTTTTAAAATGCCACTTAATATTAGGCACGTTAAAGTTAGTCCGATGACCATTGTTTACGCCTTTGATTTTATTCTCAATGACCAATTTCCGAGCTTGTGTAATGTTTGTATCTATCTTTCTTAGAACGGCCTTTTCATATCTAATCATTGAATCGTTATCGGGCAATATAAACTTCGAACCGCTTGCATTTGGCAGATTTACCGAACTGAAGTCTTCGCGATTCCTTCGCGAGCAAATGCGAATGTTTATGGGTAAACATTTGGCGCACACGCATACGGATAGAAATCGATGTACACGTATAGGGAATACATTTATGGATTCGTAAACTTATACAAATAAGTTATACCCCATGGAGTGTTGAACACTTAGCATGCTGGGTGCTCAAGTAGACATTCATCCAAATGGCTACATATTTACCTAGGTACGTTTAGATATATCTACACAGTTGCCCCTCATTTCAATTAATAACTTTGTACACTAGTTTCAAGTGCTAGAACAATATGGTGTTTTCTTTTTGTAATAAAATTGATCAGAAGTTTGTAATGCAATGAAGGAGACATTTACGACTCTATAAAGTACATATACATTTATATTTTTGATTTGCATGACTAGTCGAGTTGATATAGCCATGTCTGTCTAAATTTTTTTTACTGTTTGCAAGCTCCGTTTAAAAGCTATGCATTTTATTGGTTTCTTATTCTTATTAGATTGTGTAGGAAAAAGACTTTTTCGATGTCTGAAATAGTTTACGACATACAAATATACAAAGTTAGTTAAAACACTTCGACTTCTATATTTTGCCGGTAAGATAAATGGTCCGGTTTTAAAAATAATGTCTTATATAAAAGCTAATTAAATTTACAGCGTACTTAAGTAAAATTTTACAAATTTTAAATTTCGTGAACTGATTTTATTTTAAAGTTTGGCTGGAAGAGCCTATGGGGAAACTTGTGAAAAAAAAGTTTATAGTTTTGAAAAGGTTGCCTTTTCGTAAGGGTACGTTTTTTTAAGAACTCCTTGATCAGATCATAAATTTCGAATCTCTAGCCTTTATAGTTTCTGAAATCTCGTCGCTTGTACGGATAAACGGTCAAACGGACAGACAGATGAACATGGGTAGTACGACTCGGTTAATGATCCTGATAGAGAAGAACACTTTATAGAGTCGAAAATACGGGTACAAAAAAAGTTTTTAAAATAGCCCGATGGAAAGCACTTTAAACTCGATTCCCATGCTTTAATTTTTTGTGTAGCAAAAATTTGATTATTTTTTTTTGTATTTATTTTTTAATTACTTATTTACACAATTTTAGCCACAGCTGAAGACGCATAAGACAAGACGTTTCAGCAACGGGAATCGTGTTTTCACAATAACATCTTGACTCTTTCTGTTTTTAAATCAATTTTTAAATCAATACGAATTTAGAGTTATTTTTTATGTATTTTATTCTCAAAGTTCAAAATATTTATTTCTTGCACGGGAATCGATTGGCACTCCTAAAAAGCTGTTCCATTTCAACATTCCTAATCGAATGAAAACAACAAACCAAAAATTTGTTATGTACGTCAAGTGAAAATATTTTCCGAGTCAAAGTGAAATTTGTATTATTGATAGCATGTTGTAAGGCGACTTCATTATTTTGTAGCTAAATGCCATTTTTTATCGAAACGCAAAGTTGAATACGTGAGCAATATAAATAAGTCGGTGAATGCAGTGACTAACAAAGTCATCCGAAAGTAAAGATAAATAAACATTTTTTAAACGAAGAACACTAAATTTTCACTGTGAATAATGATGACTGAAAAGTTAAATTCTGGGCACACTAATTTAACAAGCAAGGGGTTTGTATATTTAATATTTATTTGTTTTTGGTTTACAAAAGTTTGCTTATGTATGCTGGTATTTAGTTTACTTCTTAATCCGTTGAGTAATTTAGATGGGAAAGTACAATTTTTTTTGGAATCTTTAGCCGAAAATGTTATTTTTTATATTTGTTCCCATGATTAGCTTTTAATTGACAACATAATAAACTGCCGATTGATGTTATCTAATAAAATAAAACATAAACAATGCTATTTACACTTGATTTTAAGTGATGTGTGTGCTTAACCGAATATTTGTACTTCTATATGTATGTATAATGTACCTACTTATGTATATACATATGTAGTTGCACATGTGCACTCGTGGACATATTGGCCGCAAAACAAGTTGGCTAATGTGTACTGGCTAAAAACATACATAAATATGCAATATATGCACCGCTTCTCAACTTATTTGCGATTCTTAACTTTTGTGGATCAAGCCAAACTCGTTTTATGAAAACTCATCAGCAGCGTGAAAACAGTTATTGCTCGTGGGCTGCCATTTTAAAATTTTTGGGAAGCGTTTCTTTTTCTATTCTCTATTATGAAAAATGTGAAAAAGACATGAAGTATAAGCATTTATTTTAACAATTATAAATTATATATTTCCTTTTAAAATTATAAGTATTAATATATTAAGAATATATGTGGCTTTCTAAAGAGTACCTTTTACCAACATACATATATGTACATATGCACATACATACATACGCATCTACCTACAATAAAGTGATTTTTACTTATTAACCATTCATTTTATTTATTTAGGCTTATAAATGATCTTCAAATTGCTGGGAACACAAGTGACGATATGGGCTGGAAATCAAAGCTGAAGCTGCCGCCAAAGGACAACCGATTCAAAACAACTGTGAGACTCCAATAACACTCAAAATTAGATAGAAAGCAAACTTCGGCAGGCCGAAACGTTCTAAAAACTATATCCATTTTTCGGATCTTTCCTTTGTTAGTCGTCCGATGTTATAGTACTTTATATACATTTTTGAAATCGAAACAAACTACGGAGTATTGTAATTTATTTTCAATCAATTTTCCAATTGCTAAATTTCCTCTAGATATCTTATAAGCTAATACACAAGTTTCCGTAGAACAGAGTCACAAGTGTCTCATTCCGCTGGGTTGTAAATAAATAAATAACTTGATCTTATTTTTCAGGATGTGACCGATACGCGTGGAAATGAGTTTGAGGAGTTTTGCCTTAAAAGAGAACTGCTTATGGGTATTTTCGAGAAGGGTTGGGAGCGCCCTTCGCCAATTCAGGAAGCAGCTATTCCTATAGCTTTAAGTGGAAAAGATGTACTGGCTCGGGCCAAGAACGGTACTGGCAAAACAGGAGCCTACTGTATCCCAGTCTTAGAACAAATAGATCCAACTAAGGACTACATTCAGGCACTAGTGATGGTCCCCACCCGAGAATTGGCGCTACAAACTTCACAGATTTGTATTGAGCTGGCGAAACATCTTGATATCCGGGTAATGGTCACAACAGGAGGAACAATTCTAAAGGATGACATTCTTCGTATATATCAAAAAGGTGAGTTTGATTGTTAAATCGCTTATGCCACATTCAGTGCTCTAATGACGATTCTCATTTGCGTTTATAATTGCAGTACAATTAATAATTGCCACTCCCGGACGAATATTAGATCTGATGGACAAGAAAGTTGCTGATATGTCGCATTGCAGGATATTAGTTTTGGATGAGGCCGATAAACTATTGTCGCTTGATTTTCAAGGCATGCTGGATCATGTTATACTAAAGTTACCAAAGGATCCACAGATCTTGCTATTTTCCGCAACATTTCCACTAACTGTCAAGAATTTCATGGAGAAGCATTTACGCGAGCCTTACGAAATAAACCTGATGGAGGAGCTAACATTAAAGGGTGTCACTCAGTACTACGCATTTGTACAAGAGCGCCAGAAAGTACATTGCTTGAATACACTGTTTTCTAAGCTGCAAATCAATCAGTCTATTATATTCTGTAATTCCACGCAACGTGTTGAGTTATTAGCTAAAAAAATCACAGAGCTCGGCTATTGCTGTTATTATATTCACGCAAAAATGGCCCAGGCACATAGAAACCGAGTGTTCCACGATTTCCGTCAAGGGCTCTGTCGGAATCTGGTGTGCTCGGATCTGTTTACTCGAGGAATAGACGTTCAGGCCGTGAATGTAGTGATCAATTTCGATTTTCCCCGAATGGCAGAGACGTACTTGCATCGAATTGGTCGCTCGGGACGTTTCGGTCATTTGGGTATGTAGCTTTTCCTTCAATACTATAATAAATAATTTCTGACAATCAATTTTTTGAATCTATTTTAAGGTATTGCTATAAATCTAATAACCTATGAGGATCGGTTTGACCTGCATCGGATTGAAAAAGAACTTGGTACCGAAATAAAGCCTATTCCGAAGGTCATAGACCCCGCCCTATATGTCGCAAACATCGGCGCATCCGTTGGAGATCACAACAGCGATCTGAACAATTCTGCAAATGAGGAGGGCAATGTTAGCAAATAAAACGGATGAAACTGTAACACTAGGATCTGAAGTAGAGTCTAAATCATGAAATCAATAAAAAAAGATGAAATATTTCAGAGAACAAAATTGAAAAGCACTTTAATTTTTAATTTGCGCTAATATATGAACAAGAACATACATACATTACTTGGGGATTATTGCTTACATGTACATATGGGAGAAAATAACGAAAAACAAAGCACTACATATTAATACTGACAAAAACATTTTTGTGATGACGACAGTTTAGTATCGGCAGCCATAGGTAAAAAGTCGTCCGCTCTGCTGGATTTCAAACATAATCATGATCGGTCTCTTTATAGATATTCTGTAGATCTTCAATAAAAAGTCACAAAACAAAATATTATAATTTAAATAAAATTTATTTATTAGCATCCAAAATTGTAAGCTTTGCTTGTCAGAGAATATTTACAATAAATGTACAATATTAAACAAATCATATACATATAGTCATAAACTTTAAAACTTTACGTATTAAATATGTTTGATGAGGAGGAAGATGAGTCTGATTGATCAAAGTCAATTTTCGCATAAGTATTTCCGTCTTCCGGGCATGCAGACACTGGCGGAGATTCACGCGAACCTCTCTTTGTGTATTTTGCTGGATTTTGGCCGCTACAATGGGGAAGATCTAGGCTTGCGTAGTGAAGCTCCGGCTGGGATATGCGTGAAGAAGATCTTGAGGGGAAATTCAAATCTTTAATTTGGAGAATGTTCGGTTGTGTACTTGAATCTATGCTTTTCGAGTCCAATGTTTTTGAATAGATATTGAATTTGGTGACTGAGCTGGTAGCATTATCGTGAATCGTATTTACACTTTCTGTATGTCTATGCTGTCGTTCTAAAATATCTTTGAGAATACCCTTTTGGTATAGCTTTGATGAGGTAAGGGAACTGTCGCTTTTTATTTGAAGAATTTTGTAGCCAACTTCGTTAGATTTTGTAAATTCATTCGATTTATCCTTAATTTGTGTATAGTCATCACTACTAATTGAATGTACCAATTTCTTTTCCTCATGGCAACCTATATTCAAATTGTTGTTCTCAATTATTTTTTCTTCCACATTGTTTTGTTTATCGCTTTGCACGGTTAAGGTTTCACGGTTAATGTCGTTTTGTGGATATACATCAAGGTTATTACTTTCTATGGTTGTCGTTTCTAAACTAATAGGCTTTTCATTTAAAGGGGAATTAGGCTTTTTTTCGTCGCATTCGGTTTGTTCTCTCCATTTCTCAGTAGCAATGTTGTATGTACTCATTTTATTAACATCGTGTACTGGTATTTCGGCGTTGTCTTTTAGCTTGAGCTTTTCTATTTTACTTGGAAGGCAAATCGTACTGGGAATATATGCATTACCAACTGGTTTCATTTCTAGGTATCCACCCTCAGAACTGCTTGCAATATTATTCATTTTGGTTCCATTGAATATGTCTTTCTGACTTGTGGCGTGCAAAGTTAAACTCGAACTGTCGTTTCTGTTGTTTGTGGGGAAAACATTTTCAATGTTTTTGGGAATTTCAATATTTTTGATGAACTTCTGCTTTTCCAAATTGGTTGCTTGTGAAAAGTCAATTTCCATTAAGTCACTCATTCGGTCTGGGTTTATCTGATTCTTCAGACTCAAGAGTGGAGCACTTGTAGATTTCTTTTCTCGACTTGCACTTGTTCCGCAGTTTGATCCTTCCTTTGTAATGCTACTATGACTTCTATTCGTCCCGAACTCATGTTTATTATCCTCTACAAGTACAACTCGTTGCAAGTCGCACCGCGGTATCTTGGACTTGGAGCCAACCGAGTATGCTCGTACACGATTCGAATTTTGTCCCGTATCATTTAAGTATCCTAGGCGTTTGTTCAACTTTAAATGCTCAACTTTATTTCCTATTGAATAAGCACGAATAGGACGACCACATCTGCAAAAACAAAAAAATTTCGTTTACATCAGTTTGCTAATCTGAAAAGTGTATACTTACTGATTATCAGAATCTAGATCAAAGTCCTTAGCAAGTTTTTCGGATGTGTGCTCAGGAAAGTCAAAATGCAAGTTTGCATCTTCTGAGCTTTGCAACTCAACCTTCTCTTTTTCATGCATAGCATCACCAAATATGCTCGGTTTAATGGGTGTCATCGGTATGTAGTTTGGGTCACTTTCTATAATCATAAATAAAAAAACAAGACGTTAGATGCCTTGTATTGTGTATTATACTTCGAATAGTTGCATTACCACTTTGTTCGTTGCCTTTGCTAAATTCCGCACTTGCGAAGTCATCAATGTTTTCCTCAGGAATGGCCGTTTTTGATGATCGGGTGCTGAAAAATTGATTTTGTTAAATTGTTTTTTAAATTTCTTTAAACGTTTCAACTGGAACTATTTTATATGTTAACTGGAATCAATAACTTACTTTAAACGGTAGTGGCTAAAACTTCCATTATCATCGGAATCATCGATACTAATTGACGATTCAGATTCTGAGCATCTCGGTGGCATGGTGAATGTTGGACTATTACTGTGTTTGTTAGTTGAGTGCGGACGGATACCAGAAATAGTGTTGGATCTAAGGCCATGATTGGATCCAAAGTATGTTTGATTACTGGACTCGCTTAGTGTTCCATTTCTAGTTGGTAAACTATCGCACCTCTCCCTTCCGAAGCCTAAAATGGAAAAATTATATATTATTTTTAAACAACTCTTATAAATTTACATATGTTAATCATTTTATGATTTCGTTATTTTTTTTATTGGTACTTACTGTAATTATGGGGAGAACTGCAATTCCTCAGTTCGAGTGAGTTTTGGCGATTTTGAATAACGTTTATCGGTTTAGAAGCTTCGTTTGCAGATGAGGATCGCTTCCTCATAGGTTCATGGCTAATATCAGGTCTGGCTTGATAAACATTTATTAAATTCGTGTTGGACTCTGTTTTGGCTGACATAGCGCTGTAAATACAAAAACATAAAATTAAAATTAACAAGGGAAAAGAAATGAATAGCATTCAAACACCCAGATAAATATGTCTAAAGCCTTTTTCTAAATTTTGTATTAACCGACGCCGTCAACCGAACATTTTAAGGCTTGCTTTTTCCTCTTCTATTTTTACAATTTCAATTAGTAATTGTACAAGATTGGTAAAGCTGTACTGAGTCGATCGGGCTTTGATACGACTTATTTATTAGATAATTGAATTATCTTTGATAACGATAATTTTAGAAACAAATTGTTTTACATCTTTTAATATCATTGGTTATTAGTCATAAAATTTACTTTAAAAACATTTTTTTTGTCCCCTAACTGATGTCTCTAATACTGTGCAACTTTGTAAGAGTTCTAGGCTATAACCGCAATGTTGATACTGGTTTCTGAGAGTAATCATCGAAACTAGTAAACGTGAGATAAGCTAGAAAAAAAATTTCGATTGTTACATTTTCTATGTTGCCCTGCCTAATGTAACCCTAATAATACAATGTAATTTCTATAAAACCTATAACCTAGTCTAGTCGTATGATATAATTACCAATTACCTTAATATCGTATTGTGCATATTTGTAGCAATGGCTGCATTATCCGTTTCCATCCACAGCTCGCCAGATCCTAGGACACTCTGACGGCCGAGTTCCATGTAGAAAATACATTGAGGGGATGCATGGCCGCATCTGGAATTATACATTTTGCTTACAGTTCTTAACAAAATAGACTGCTTTTTATAACTTACCGCCTTATCGTTGTTAAAAGAATTTCAATGCTAGCGAGTCGATCATCGCCATTAGCAGTCTTTTCCGGTCCTATACATACGAACGTCAGGGATTTTGAAGTAAGGCAGCAGTGATACGTTCCAGTGATTCCCACTTTCTCCGACATTCCCTTCTTTTGAATAACAACTTGCCAAACTTGGTCTATAAGGAGAAAATGTTGCATTAACTGATTGAGAGTAGCTATTATTGTTTAGCTTACCATAAGCTGAATATACTTGGCCATTCATATTGGCTATATTTCTTTGTAGAAACAATAGTTTATCCAACCATTTGCGTAAATCATTTTCGCTTTCGAGGACGATTCCAAAGCCGCCTTCTCTCGAGGATAGCACAATGACAAATCTGTGCTTGGTGTCCAAACGACGGTTTATGTTGAAACAATTCTTCAGGTAGATAACTCTTTTTGGTTCTGCCCTCTGCAGGAACTTTTTTTCGGTATCGTAGTATTCCAAACGGGCCGAGGAATTGCATGTTTCCTCGTACAATACGAAGAATTTCTTTTTCATGGTCTTTAACTTTTTGTGGTAGCCGCTCAAAACCATTCCATCATCCGATATTGAGGCCATGATTTCAGAATTTAAATCCTGAAATACAAAAGACACTTCAGTATAAAACAACATATATATGTTAGAGATATTTCCATCATTTTTGTATTGATTTAATGGGCAAATTTTGCTTTCACTTTCTGGGGCCGTGATTGATGTACATATGTACATACATATTTATAAGACAACTCGTAGTTAATTTACACACCTAAGTATCATTTTTGCAGAGTTCGTTTTTCAAATTATTAATAAATATTATACACAAGTATCTGGCCCGACACACACTATTTCTAATCACCGGAACAATAGATAGATTTTTACAAAACAATCACGCCAAAAACATTTGCAATGTCGCGTTGCCAAAAGTCCTTGCAGTCTGTCAACATCATACGTCACATCAAAATACGCAATTACGTCGTTTATGTCAATAGTTCCAGTGCAACTTATGCGGCGACAGATTAGAATGAAAATCAAAATCAAATGTAAGCGATGGAATTCATAATTGGCTTACTGTACACTTTGTTTATTTCAGTTTCTGCGCAATGCATTAAGATAACCATTGCTAGATGCTGATTTTATTATACATATACGTATGCGCGTATGTTTGTACATATTTTGTTTTATAGATGAGCATCATAAATATATATGTATATATATCTGAGGAATTCTAATACATCTTACATACATATGTATCTACGAGTTATTTTTCTCTGTAGGCATGTATGCACAAACAAATATACATATGGCACTCTAGTGGTATCATTTACAAACGCACATGGATATGGGAAATAATACCCAAACGGATATTTAACTAAGGAAACTATTACCTAAAGCGTCTTGCTGCTTGGGTCACTAAGATTTCCAATATCAGGGTTTACAAGTAATCCTCTTGATACATTTAGGATTTGTATTATTATTGTTCACCAACGCAATTCTTTATTATCAAACCCACATTTATTCGGGATGACACTTTGCAGTTATCGTTATCGCAGCTTAGGAAAAAAATGGTATGCGGCAACTATCGGAACTATCGCATTAATCGAATACATTTAGTGAACGTTCATGTAAAATATTTCTTTCAAAATGCATTATTCATAGTTAGCGTTGATGTAAGATTATTATAAGGAAACTAAAATTTAAAGATTCTGTTGTAAGGAATTTCTGTTATCAAAATTCTTAGAATTTAATATTCTGAGCATTTTATTACTTTATTAAAAAAAACTGGTAATTAATAATTATATATAATTATCATTTGATATATATTTTAACAAAGATCAAAACAATAAAATAAAAAACTTTTTAATGTTGTGCAAGCCGATTTCGTAAGTATATGATTTTTAAAATCTTTGCGGGTCCTTTGCCAGTAACGGTCTAAAAGAATCTCTCGATGACTTAATAATTGACAATAATTAAAAAGTTACAGGTTTTTGTGTATTGATTTTATTTTTTAATGGTTACTATATTTTTAAATACAATTTGAATATTTTATTTGTTGTAATAATTTAACAATACATGCCGTATTGTTGGTAAGCTTTAGTTTTTGTGACTGACTAAGGAGGAAAAAGTCGTTCTCTACCGCGTTCTATTATTTGTGTTATTATGTGCTTCATAGTCCATGACTTCCTCATAAATTAGCTCCTTCCATTGCTCCACAGTATGCTCTCGCTCGTCTACACTATGATCATATGGCTCCGGAGCGGGCTAAAAAATGAAATGGAAAGCGAATATTAAATTTAAGCGAGGTTTTTGTAATTCCGTCGTTTTATATTTATATATACTTACAGCATCCACTTCTTCAGCATCATACCAGACGTTGATATATTCATGCTTCAAAGCTTCGTCCACAGATATCCGCTGCTCTGGATCAATGACTAGCATTTTACTAAGAAGATTTCTAGCGTCAGAAGCCTTCCTGCGGCTATTCTGATTATTATCATTGGGGAACAACCCATCGGGGAAAAGTCTATCAAATGAGTATCCAGTGTATCTAGGACGATTTTCCACATAGTTTCGGACGGTTGGCTGTAACCGCTGCATAAATGAGGGAGATGGAGTACCTAATTGCTCTGAAACGAAAAATAATAAACACTCTTTTAAGCAAGAATCAATTAGGATTTATATTGGTAATTTACCAATGATTTTATTCCACTGATCTATATGATCCGTTCCAGGAAACAGTACGCCACCCCTTATCATTTCTCCCATAATGCACCCCACGGACCATATATCCACATTCTCTGTGTAGCCCATTCCCAAAATGACCTCTGGAGCCCGGTAGTATCGGGTGACCACATAGGGAGTCATCATGAAGGTAGTCCCTGCAGTACGTGCCAGACCGAAGTCTAAAATTTTTAGAGTGCAGTCTGCCTTTACAACTATATTGGATGGTTTTAAGTCCTGTAAATAAAATAAAAGCAATTTATTTATTGTTGCTCTTCGGCAAATATACGACCTATTTATTTGAACTGCTATTTTGATAATTAATGTTTTGTCAAAAAAGTAGTTCCAATAATATACTGTACTCTGTGAATTATTCCAGCTGAGTGTAAATGTTTTATTCCACACAACATTTGGTAAAGCAAATAAGACATCCTGTCGTGATCCAAATCCATTTGAATAACTTGGCAGAGATTAGCATCCATCAGCTCCATGACAAGGTAAACATCCTGAAACTCTTCCAAGTTCCTTTGCGGAGTGAAAGCATTTAGCAATCCAATTATCTAATGACAAAAGTTATTTAATAACAAACTGCGTTTCTAAGCCGAGATTTTAATTACGTTTTTATGGTTGACAAGCTTCATTAGCTTAAATTCCCTATATGCTCTCTTAGCATGGGTTACATTTTGGAATGGTCGAGACAGTTTTTTAATCGCCACATTTTGCTCGGTGATAGTATCGTAAGCAGCGCTATAAAATATTTAGAAATGTTTGTATAAATTAGCTACTCATTTATTTTGAGCTTAAAAATTTACTTATCTGTTAGAAGAATTAATAAACTTTAAACTTACTGTTTCTTAAAATTGTCTTGTTAAAATGACATGAACTTTTGGAGACTAAGTAGAAATGTTTTGGGTATTCCCGAAACGACTGAATCTCAACAGAGTGGCTGGGTTTGCTTTTCAGCAGGTGAGAGATTCAGACGTTTCGGGAATACTCAAGTTGTCAATAAAACAATTTTCCATATTTTTACTTATCCAACAAAAAAGAAGAAATGTTTGTGTAATTTTTTATTAAAATAATAATAAAAAGATGGATAACTCAAAATTGTTTTAACAAACTTTGCAATCACTAGATATTTTTCTAACAACCCTAATTAAACCGTTTTAAAAATGGTCTTAGAGTACCAGTACAATGAGGTAACATTTATAATTTAAAATCAATATATAGGCAACTCACCATACGATTCCTTGGGCACCAGATCCTATAGGCCTTAAATTAATGTACCGACTATGAATGGTAAAGTTGGTATCTCCCACTTCCACGGTGTAGTGTTGCTGATTACAAGCTGTCATTTTATACTGTTTTTATTTATTACTTTTAGTTGAAAGCAAGGAGCATATCGGCCTTTAGTGGAAAGAGAAAATAAGATAAATCAATAAAAACACAACTTCAATAAGATATATAAGTATTTTATACATGTAAGTAGAAGCAGAAAGATACAAATGGTTGTTTCTAAAGAGGTGGAGGCAGTTTTCATAAAATTTTGTAAGAGATTAGGGGGTAGAAAAACATTAACTTCACTGGCCTTATTCGGGCAAAATGTTATGGACATTAAATGGGTCTGTTGTCGCGAAGGGTGAATAGGGGAGGCCAGACGATTTTGTTGGATAGTGTGGTTTGACTTTATTCTTATACTCGATGAGCTTATGAAACGTATGAAAAAGGAATGTAATAAGATTTTGATTAAAAATTAGTCAAAAAAGATACAATTGCATAACGCAACACCTATTTTAACCGAATGTGACTGACCATCCTTCATTGATAACGATTGAAATGTTTTTCGGATATTGCAAAGTATTTCATAAAAACACCAATCATATAATCTATTCAATCCGCTTATCCATTCCGTAGTTTAAGTGTCTAGCGGCACGCACAGAAAAAAATGATTTAAAATCGATAAGTCGGCTTAAACATAAAAGCACGGAATGTTGGACCACTGCGATGTATGTACATAAGTTCATATGTATGCATGCCTGTCTAAATATGTACACACACACACACAATTTGTGAACAGTTGTAAACTTCTTCCAGTATACAGATGTATGTAACATGTAAACTACAAATGTGGATCGATAATTTACAAAAAATGTTCAAATGTCCTTTTAAATAGAATCTATTGATTAGATTCATACATTGAAAATGCCGTCGTTTGTATTTAAGATAATATAGCGGTCTTTGGGTAGTGTCAATATGTAAACGTTGGATACTTGCGCATACATAGGTACATACACTTTGGGAAGTTGAGTTTTTATGTTAAATATCAATAATTTCTTCATCACAGGCACAACTGCCATTTATTTCAATCGATTATTGCACGTTTTGCTGGACAGTGTTTAGGGCTCGGTGTCTTATGTGGATGGAATGTAATAGAATATTTATTTACCATTTACCGCAGAGAATTGACCGATTTTCTTGTGAAAATAAAAAAAATCGATTTTTTACTTATTTTATTCTATACACTGGGCACTCAAAGTCGCAGACATTTTAAAATTGATTGATTTTATAGAAATATTAGAAACAACTATCTTCGGCACTTTCGCATGAGAATAATTGTACATGGATACAATACAATATACGAAAATCTATTGGAATATTCGATCACAACAAAGTTATTTAAATCGGTGTGACCAGATTGTACTAGGGTTAAATGGGCAAGCGATTACCATCAACCAGACTGACTTCTTTAAAATGGTAAAAAAAAGATGGTAAATGTTTAATCTCTTTGAATAGAATGAGTATTAACAGAAAAAAATCAAATACAGTTGAAGAAAATGCACTTTAAATTAGAAGCACTCAAATTAAACAAGAGGAGAAGGCTGCCGGTTTTAGTGTTCTGTTTTACCGTTCCATTTGATGAAAGTGTTTTGCAACGATGTATCGACTATTAATCGAACGTCGAATGACAAATCAGCACTGTCATAACTAATGATAAATAAAAACAATAGAAACATTTTGCGATATGAAGACGGTTGGTTTTTGTGATGATTCACAAACTGATAAGTGCTAATTGCTACCTTTTTTTCAGTCATCACCAACACTAAAATATCTCTTGGAGAAGGATGTGCAGGTGTCGAAACATTTTGTTGTTGCCGTGTCCAACCTGTCTTTCTTTAAATCCCTGCGTATACACAGCAGATTCCTAGAAATATCCTGCGATGGAATCGCCTGGTTTGTCTCATGGATTGCGTTTATATGGTTGCTCAGCTCGAAGGGCTTGTATCAAATGCAAGTCAATATGCTGTTGGGGCTAATACTAGACGTTGTTGTTGTGGCTGTATTGAAAGCGCTAGTTCGGCGAAGAAGGCCGGTTGCCAGCAAGGATATGCTTACCATCGGACCCGACAAGTTCAGTTTTCCCTCGGGCCACGCCTCCAGAGCATTCTATGTGCTTTTCTTCTTCACAAAGCTGTATCCCCTTCATATTATATTCCTGCTACCGGTCACAGCGTGGGCCGTAAGCGTCGCCATCTCTCGACTTGTCCTCCAACGTCATTATGTTTTGGATATTTGCGCTGGAGCAGTCATCGGAATTCTGGAAGGATTAATCATTGGCTTGCTTTGGGTCAGTGAGGAAACGGCCTTCAGCATTGTTGGCTTTCTTTCGGAGGAAAACGTTGACACCGCGGAGTAACCAAAATTGAAAAAATATTCTCAAAAGCAATAGATAACTAAATCATTACTTATGCTTTTACCAAATACATTGTTAATAGTACATAAAAACATTGTTTGCCATTTTTGTTACAAATATGAACACAGAAAAAGTTTTTGGGGCCGGAACTGTTTAACAATTATATTAAATGATATTTATTTTTATCAATTAGGATTGTTTCTGTTCGAGGTGTTTTAAAATAAAATTAAAAATAAGTCGTGTAAAGCAAAATGAATTAAATTTATACATTATTTAATGATTTTTTGTCTACCTTAAATTGTATATAAATCAGTTTGTCACAACATATATATTTGAAATTATATATTTTAGATTTGTATACTTCAATTTCTTTGTCTTGAATATATGCAGTACAAAATATATCGATTCATCGATAAGAAGTCAACAACCCCAATCGCTGCCATGAAGGGATGAAAATTTGTATGTTGCAAGTTTTCGCGAAAGGATAAATACAAAAATATTTTCAGGACAGTCGGCATGTCAATTGGATTATTGAAATAACAAAAAGAAACATATTGAAAGTCAGGGATTTTGGAATATGGACACAATATCGTCATTTATTCTGCGTTTTTTGCTCCTACTTTTATTAAAATGGAAGGATGTGGGGAGCCATAATGTGGACTCACGAATATACGGGTAGGTATTTACTGACAAAAACTAAAACACAAGAAACTTTTATTGCTTGTTTGAGTGCCTTAAATTTCCTTTTAAATCAGGTGTTAATATTTTTTTTTAAATGAATATAAACCATAGAATTTAAAAGGTTTTAAGTTATTTCTTCTCAGTTTTTAAAGTAAAAAGTAAATTTAATATCTATTTTACTACTTAAACATTGTTCAAATGTAATATTGTTATTGTTTTTCAGGTTTCAGCAGTCATCAGGGATTTGTCATATTTACAATGGCACTATTTGTCGAGATGTTTTGAGCAATGCCCATGTTTTTGTATCCCCCAATCTCACCATGAACGACTTGGAGGAGCGATTAAAAGCCGCATATGGCGTAATAAAGGAATCCAAGTAAATACTACCATTTAACACAATTCAAACTGATTCTAATTGCTTCCTTTTCAGAGATATGAATGCGAATTGTCGCATGTATGCTTTGCCCAGTTTATGTTTCAGTTCTATGCCGATTTGCAGAACTCCTGAACGCACGAATTTATTGTACTTTGCCAACGTGGCTACAAACGCAAAACAGTATAAAAATGCCAATGTCACAATTCGCCGAAAGAGAACAAAAACCAAAGATATTAAAAACATCAACATTTTTAAGAAGAAATCCACCATCTATGAAGATGTGTTCAGCACTGATATTTCGAGTAAATACCCACCAACCAGAGAGTCTGAAAACCTAAAACGCATTTGCCGGGAGGAGTGCGAACTCCTAGAAAACGAGCTTTGTCAGAAGGAGTACGCAATCGCCAAACGGCATCCAGTCATCGGAATGGTTGGAGTCGAGGACTGTCAAAAGTTGCCCCAACACAAGGACTGCCTGTCCTTGGGCATAACCATTGAGGTGGATAAAACGGAGAACTGTTACTGGGAGGACGGATCGAGCTATAGAGGAGTTTCGAACGTGTCCGCCTCCGGAAAGCCGTGCTTAAGATGGTCTTGGTTAATGAAAGAAATCTCCGATTTTCCCGAGCTCATCGGTCAGAACTATTGCAGGTAATTGTCTGGGTCTGAAAGCATCCAATTTAAGATCTTAGACGAAGGAAAAGAAACAGATCTTTAAAGCTTTATATTTCCAATTTAAATAGTTATCAGATCATAATACACAAAGTATAAAAACGTTATTTCGTTTTCTAGCAAAATATTATATATATGACATTTAATTCAATTACTTTTTACAATTAATTTTTTTAGAAATCCAGGCAGTGTGGAAAACAGCCCTTGGTGTTTTGTGGATTCTTCGCGTGAGCGCATAATAGAAATTTGTGATATTCCAAAATGTGCAGATAAAATTTGGATTGCCATTGTCGGAACTACCGCAGCCACCATTTTAATTTTTATAGTCATTTTTGCAGTAATACTTTTCAAGAGGAGAACTATCATGCACTATGGTATGAGGAATATTCATAACGTAAGTATTAACTTGGGCCTTTAATCATAGCTTACACTTTTAAACTAAAAAGACAATTTACTCCAAAATAAAAAGTTTCGTTTTACGGAGTCCCTGATTTACAAAATGACATAAAAAATTATGTTTATTAACATTACTACTTAAAAAAAATGAATTATTGTATTATAAGCATTACTTTTATAAAAAAAGTTAATGTTTTTATAAATCATTAATTTTTTTGGAAAGTATTACCTTATTAAGCATAACTTAAATTTATAATAAAGAAATGAGCTTTAAGTAGCATTGATTAAAGCTAATGATACTAAAAATTTGTTAGAAAGTAATGCTAATTTTTCTAATGAGTACCTTTTAATCCTTTGAGTCATAACATACTAAATTTGTTTCAGATCAATACACCCAGCGCCGATAAAAACATTTACGGGAATTCACAGCTAAATAATGCTCAAGATGTTGGCAGAGGCAACATAGGCAATTTATCCGATCATGTTGCTCTGAACTCTAAGCTTATAGAAAGGAACACCCTCCTAAGAATATCTCATTTTACTCTGCAAGATGTTGAGTTCTTGGAAGAACTGGGCGAAGGAGCTTTTGGTACGTAACTTCAGTTTAAAGGAGGGAATATAATGTTTAGTCATTTATCACTTTAGGTAAAGTGTACAAGGGACAGCTTTTGCAGCCAAACAAAAGCACAATTACAGTTGCCATTAAGGCTTTGAAAGAAAACGCCTCAGTGAAAACCCAGCAGGACTTTAAGCGAGAAATCGAGCTAATATCGGACCTAAAGCATCAGAATATAGTGTGCATTTTGGGAGTGGTCCTGAACAAAGAACCCTACTGTATGCTGTTTGAGTATATGGCCAATGGAGACCTGCACGAGTTTCTCATATCAAACTCACCCACCGAAGGCAAATCCCTGTCGCAACTGGAATTTCTGCAAATAGCTCTGCAAATCAGCGAGGGAATGCAGTACCTATCCGCCCATCATTATGTTCATCGCGACTTGGCAGCTCGAAACTGTCTGGTAAACGAGGGTTTGGTAGTCAAAATATCAGACTTTGGACTATCCAGAGATATTTACAGCTCAGATTATTATCGGTAAGATTGTGATTTAAGTGGTTATATCTAGAGATGTTTATGTACTGACAATTGCAATGTTATTTCAGCGTTCAGTCAAAGTCGCTGTTACCTGTACGATGGATGCCCTCAGAGTCGATATTGTATGGAAAGTTCACCACGGAGAGCGATGTATGGTCATTTGGAGTGGTTCTTTGGGAAATCTACAGCTACGGAATGCAGGTAAAGTAATTGAAATTCCATCTAAATTCTCAAAATCTAAGCTTATCAATTTACAGCCATATTACGGATATAGTAACCAGGAAGTGATTAACCTTATTCGTTCACGGCAACTTCTATCCGCTCCGGAAAACTGCCCCACCGCAGTTTATTCCCTTATGATCGAGTGCTGGCATGAGCAATCAGTTAAACGTCCCACATTCACAGATATTTCGAACCGTCTAAAAACTTGGCACGAGGGCCACTTTAAAGCCAGTAATCCAGAAATGTGCGCTTAGGCTTTTACACACACATATGTATTTTCAACGAATGGACTGTAACATAAGTAGACTTAAGAATTTAATAAAATAAAAAATCTTAAAAATCTACGATACTATTTATGTCTTTAAAATCAGTGGGTCTGTTCTTAATATATTATTAATTACAGAAAAAATGTTTAAATAAATTAATTTAAATAACAAAAACCAATTGCCGTTCCTTTATATTATTTTTTTTTTTTGTAACTTTATTTAGTGAGATTTGTTCGTAATAACCATATGGTATTTAAATGTTTTTGTGCCATTGACAATTAAATTATCCAGTTGCAATTCCAAGGGCAACGCCCCCGAAAAATGATGCCAAAAATATGTGCAGATCGTTTACTTTCGGGCCCTGTTCGTCGCCAATTAGTTTGGTATACCACTTGGACACTTTCTTGCTGTTTCTAGTTAACAGGCTTTCCGCCCTATCCAGTTGGTTGTCGACATATCTTTCGGTCTGGAAATACATGGGTAACAACGCCAAAATGTAGGAATTTTTCAAAAAATATTCAGAAAATTCTTCCGACCGTATTCCAATTCATTTTCGGTTGGAAGAGATTTCTTTAGCTCCTTGGAATCTAAACGCTTACCTTATCTTTCCAGTTTTTCTCACGACCTAAAGAAGATTCCACTTTGTCGGCCAGCTTATCAACGGTCTTATCCAACTTTGACCAATTTATTTTAATAAGTCCTTCTTGGTGTGCAATTTCAAGTAAAATAATGCTGCCGCCGACAGCAAAAGCTGCAAATTTGCCAACCTTCATTGTTGTGAATCCTGTGGCCCTAAAAGTACATGAAAATGTTGGCAACATTTTTACAAAATTAACACGGAACATAAAATTTAAGTTTTTTAAGGTATCATAAAACTAATTAATTAACCTGATTTTTTTTAGCTGTAAAGCGCTTTTAATACACCACTGAATTAAAAAAAAAAGTTGCCGGCTTGAACCACGGGAACGTCTTTGGAATATGCCGTCTAAGCTAAAATCTCTAAATTGAAAATTTCTCTTAACTTAAAATATATTTTATATGAATAAAAATTTTAATTTCTCTTGGAATCTTCAATATTCTGAATGGTTTAAGTTGGCTTTAAGGAATATCTCTAAGAACTTAATTGGATTTCTTATAGCAATAAAAGCTCAATTTTGGTTAGTACCTTTTTGTTCCAATTTTTAAATAAGTCATGGCAAGGATTACCTTGGGTTGTGTTACAAATTTAAATTTAATTGTATTATGCATTTCTTTTGTTTCAATTCAATTCAATTCAATTCCCGATCGTTTTAAAAGTGGACATAAAAGATCTCACTTATTTGTCTGTAGGTTAAAAAAAAATATTAATAATTTAAGAAGAAATTTAATTTCAGTAAAATTTAAATAAAAACTGAGTTTTCATTTTTTAAGGACATGGTCAAATAGTTCAAGCCGGGAACATTTTTCTGTAATGAAACAACAACAATAATTAGCTTTTTAGAGTTACCTGTTCTTCATAATTAAAAAGGGCACAAAACACCGAATTTTCATATTCTTAGCTATACCGCGTAACTTTTAGCTAATGAAATATATGTTTGTATAGAAGAGTTTACCTGTGTTAGAACACAATAAATTAAAATGAAGACAAAAAAAGAATGAAATTTCTTGTGTTTTATTTTTAATAAACCCACAAGACCGTCTTAATTCAACTGAAACCGCCCAGGAATGTAGTATTTAATCAGTTTTTTCCTTGTAATGCAAAAAAAAACACATTTTTATCCAAAAAAAAAAACAAAAACAAATAGTAACTGACTTAAATGTAGTATTCTGGGGAATAAGGGAAATACCCCGTTGCGATATTCTCAATTTAAGCAACTTAAGTATGCAATAACATCTTATGTACTGCAAATATCAGAGATTTCGCATTGATTAAACTCGGCTGTGCTTCTATGAAATGATATAACACATACCATCCTGAAGTGACTCCAATTAACATTTGCGAATAGGCCGAACGCTGACCAATATCACTAAAAACTTTTTTTAAAAATTCCGAGTAGTTACTCATTTTTAAAATTAGATATTGTCGGTGAGATGCGTAATCCTGAGACTGAACGTCGAATTTACACAATAATATATATGCGCCAAGATAGCATCAATTTAGACATACATTTACGAATCTTTGTAAATTGGAACACGGAGACGAAACAATATTTTTTGACGATATTTTAGAAAAGTAAATCAGAATATAACATTAGCCTCTTATAAGGACGTCAAACAGATCTGCAACATACAGCTTAAGCCGCATTATTTCATAATGCTTATCAATAAAATGAGAATTTAATGTACATTTATACCCTTTATCCTTAATAAGAGTGTAACAAATCAAAACGGAAGGAGAAAAATTATATTATTTAATTTTATGTATCTAAGAATAAAAAAAAACCGCATAAAAATCGTTCGTAGGTCCTAATACTTAATAAATATGTAAATTTGTTTCTTATAATAATAACTTTTTAATCGCTTATGACGTACTTTGAGTCCTTAAAAAAATTTGTTTATTGTTTTGGTCCTCTGGTATTCGCAAAACAAGTCTGCTGCTAGGAACTCGAAAACAACTCTTGTAGCTCAGACCTACAGAGCCCATCCAATCGAAACGGTTGGGATTTCGTGATGTGAAACTTGTGTTTTACCATCCAAAGCAAAAAGTCAACATTCACAATGGCGTGAACCAAATTTTTTGAAGGGATTTTCATTTCTGTCAAACTGTTTTAACCCTACTTTTTTGGCTTTTATTTATTAAATGCTATAGAATAGTACAGCTTCAAACGACTATAAAGATTGAAAATCACAGCTTTATATTATTCAAATTTCCATAGATGTATACAACATTAACAGTGCTTATATAGTAGTTCCAGGCTGGCGGCATAAACAAGCCCAGCTGATTGACAGTAAGACCGAAGCACACCGATTCCGGTGAGCTCTGAAATCTTCGGTCACATTAGAATAAAGTTTTTCAGATGGAGAAACTGTCCGCCGAGCTGAGTACTAGGCTTAAGAATCGTATTTATTAACAGAGCGCATACTTTCTTATATTAAATAAGTCATTAAACTGCAGAAAAATAACCGCAGGACAGAAATTGTACTTTTAATATCAAATATTTCTCTTGCTGTGTTAATTTTTATCCACATAATTCCCAGATTAAACGAACACTTCATTTTAACAAGCCCCAAACGTTTAACTCATAGTTTAGAAAAATAGTTTTTTTATACACCCATTATTATCAAATATAGCGCATAAAGTTCTCTTTTAAATTGCAAGAGTCTTTTAGAGTTAGATCGTCATATTTCGTCGATTTTACCTTAAGTTTATAGTTCAAAACCATCAGACAAAAACCCAATATTCGAATGAAATCTACAATACAAAATGTACATGAGTTTATTTAAAATAATTGTTAAAACTACTTAAATAAATATCATACAGTATATTTACAAATTCGAATAGATTAGCCAATTACTTAGCAATTTTAATTACTTTGCTAAATCACCAAGAATTATAAGTCCGTAATAAGCATTGATTACAGGTATGTTGATTCACCTGAAATGAAACAAAGATATTCATATATTTAGTAAAATTATCATTCGCATCCTCTTAGTTTATTGAAGTCAATGAAATTCACAAACATTAATGATAAATATAAAAGTAGCGTGTATGGTTTTTAGTTAAAGCAATGTAAGCCGAGCATATTCGATGATATTGAAACATACAAATGTTGTTTTTTGCTTCAGCAAGTTCATCAGTTCATGGCAGATTTAGGTGCGAGTTTTCTGACACAATTAAAATAAAATCAATGAACTATCTGATCACTATTGAGTATAACTTAAAAATTCAGAAACAATCGCAAGAATATTTAATTTAAATGTTAGAAGTGTTTAATACAATGAGTTCCGGGTACAAATATTCATGAAAAGGTGAGAGGTGATTGATGAGAATCGATGCAGATACTGATAAAGGGTTTGCCCGGTCTGTTGACTTTTCGAGCCGCAGGCATGGGCTCCCACTCACCTATGTACATTAAATTCTAAACAGATGTGCAGAGCCCAGCTGTAACCGATCGGCTTCCTTGTCAAAGGAAAAAGATCATTGTAAGCCTGTCTGCTAGTATACTCGTAAAAGTCTTGGGGACATATAAATCCAGTTCTGGTGGCTTCGTTTTATACATCAAAAATAAGAGATCGTTCAGCCAGAAGTCTTTTAAATCGTCTCGGGTGATTATTCTGGCGAAGTCAATAAGAATATAAATGTGTGGACGATATATGGTAAAAGGGGCTATCTTCAAACATTTGAGAAAAGTTTACTTAAATTCTATAAAATAAAAAAAAAACCGGTAATGGACAAGAAGTCGAATTTAAAGATACTCTTAAATAACAAGTCACATAATAACGTTTATTATTATTCGATTAGAACAGATATATTTTAGTGAGATCTGGTAATTGAGAGGTATAGTATTGCAAGTGATTCAGAAAACTCACCGGATTCCCAATCTTCCTCGCCTTCTTCGGTACCACAGTTGAATTTTGGAGAGGATTGTTTACATGTGATGTATGAATTGTAATTGATGTTCTTATTTTCATTTATACTTCGAGTGTCAGAGGTGATATGAACTTCACTATTCTGCCATTTGATTAAATCAGTTTTTTTAATGGACGGTTGATTAAATATATGATTTTTTTTTATTTCCTCTTTTGTGGAATCATTCAAGCTTGATAAAAGAGGTTTGCTATTAGGCTGTTTGCGTTTAGACGCAGTCGAAGTATTCTTTGAATTGGTTGATGTGTCGTATTGAATTTTAGTCTACGAATATTAGATTTATAAATTAAGCATGTTTTCTGCGCAAAACGTGTTTTCACTTACAACTATATCCTTATGATCCAACGGTTCTATTGTTTGACTTTTCGCTGTATTATCATTGACGGTTGCAGTTAAGACTTTTTTTTTAACAAAACAGTTTGGACTGTCATAATCTGATTTTTTAAAATTTAAAACGTTCTCATTTTTCTCTTTTTCAGAAGGTTCAGCTTGAACATCATTGCTATAATTTTCTGCCTCAAATAAGATTGAAATCTGAAAAGTAAATAAATATTGTATATTTTAGTCAGAGCTCGTGCAAAGTGATGAAGTGATTGACCAATAAATCAGCCATTTAAGTCAAGATCTTTAAAAGTTCTAGATAACGCACCTTGAAGTCCTCTGGGAACGATTTATGTTCTCTGTCCTTATCGATTTCCGATTTGCTTAAAGTATGTATATATTTGTTAACTGTTCCAACGGACTCGCATACTAAACAAATGTAAAATATGGTTAATCGTTAAAATTTATATTTTACCACTTGTACTTACTTGAATCATTTTTCATAAAATATGTATTTAGCCAAAAATGACAAATTTTTTTAGTTGAGGATTTTTGTTCTTGTTCAAATTCAAATTTTATATCACCGGCAACTGCTAAAGATGGTTTACTGGTATATACAAATGATTTCTGAAAATCAATCGTCCAGGTTTTCAGTCTCTAAATTATAAAGAAGGATTAATCAGTTATAAGAAATTACTTTTGCTTTTGAAAAATATTTTTATTATTATATTAAAAAGCAATTGGGCAAACTTCCTTTTAGCTAACATTCTGAAATTTGTTTAAACTTTTTTTATGAGTTTGATTTAGGCCCCAATTACGATGAACACAAAGTTAATTAATGTTAAAAACTGTATTTCGATAGCAACGGGAAAAGCCTTCATTTTCATAAGATGTTTATCATTTGAAACAAAATTAAAGATATGGTTTTTGAAAAAAAAATAATGGGAGTTTCTTATATAAATATTCAACATATATATATTAAAAAAGAGTTTGAACGAAATTGGGGTGTGAACTAAGCGGAAGTTTATCCAAGCAATTTTTTAATTAAGTCATTAAAGCACTTTAAATCTAAAGCCTGTTTTCTCGTCTTACCGTGAGGACGAGAAAACGGGTCTAAAGTAACCGACAGTTAATAAACCAGAAATTGTGTCGAAAATACTTACATCTGGCTTTAAATTTTCTGTGGTTGAGTCGTGTAATACAGATACTGAACATTGTACCGTGCCTAAATTTTGAAGAAAACTGGACTCCGAGAATCGAATTTCGCATACCTAGAATAATATTTTTTGTTTTAGCTTGATCAGTACATAAGTCTCCATAATACTTACGTTAAGGCTTATTTTTGTATATGGAACACTTGAACAAACTAGTTTGGAAAAATACTGAACATATCGTCGCTGAGATGGGATTGTCACACCTTTATGGTCCTTTGTACGCTTCTCATCATACCACGCCAATGCCTCATCAGCAGATTTTTGTAGTCCACTGAACAGTAAATATGCACAAATCATGGTACCTGAAAAAATAAGAATGAATTGATTAGATGGGTCTGTAAAAATATCTAAAATTCAGCATCAAACAGAGCACTTTTTAAAAATGTTGAGTTCTTGTTGACAAACAAATATAATACTTGAGCTGTGATAATCAATAATGCATGCTCTTAAATTATATGTGATGATGGATTATTTAAGCTATCACGACAATTTTCTTACCAGTTCTTCCCTTTCCAGCTTTACAGTGCACTGCAACGACATTGGACGCATCTTCCTTAAGCCATAAATCAACATCCTTACAAAAACGTTGTATTAACTCAATCGTTGGAGGGTTATGGTCTTCAAACGGAAAAACTGCTACTCTCTGTATATTAAAAATTGATATTTTACAATGCCAATGATCGGGACAAGTTATACCTTACCCCGTGAAACTTTCCGATGTCATAATTCCGCTCTAAGCATAGGTTATATATTTTGTAATGTTGGCAATGATTTTCTTCCAAAAATTTATAGACATCCTCCAGACGGTTTCTGTATAGACCCTCTATTATATCCGGTGCCGGATACCCCATGGCAATTATGTTATCATTAATGTCTGTAAAAAATTAGGCGTTATTTGAAATATTTGTTTCTCAATTACAAACTTGATAAGTTAAGTGGCTTACATGTTAAATCCAAATTGTATCCTTTTTCTATGTATCGTATACGTTTTTTGCTCACTACTGTGCGTATCACGTTAGACATTAACGAAATGGTGTTGGCCATATTTTTAAAGTTAAAAGACTTGTCTTTTTTTAAATTAGGTAAGCTGCATCCATTCAAATCTATTTGGAAACCAGTTTTTGACTTATGTTTACTCCATTTCAATGCTTAGGTTCTGAAAAGAGAAGAAAGGCAATCCAATATAAATTTAAGAGGCCTAAACAGCACTAATGCAATGCTTTGATACCCCTTTACTAAGTGCATGGTTCATTAGCCAACTGGTTAAGACGTACATAGAGCTGCTCTGTTCCTTAAGTCTGTTGCGTTCCGAAAAGGCCTTTAAACCCGACTTGACAGCCATTTGTTAAAAAATTAAAGGATTCAATAAATTTGATACTCTCAAAACTATTTGTAATGATTTTTGGTCTAACTAGTTCAACAATTTATTACATTTTTTAAAAAGATGAAATGTCAGTCACATCGTTGTCCCATATCTGTAAACAGGTTATTTACTATTGCAATAGGAACAAATGGGTGTAAATATGGAAGATATAGTGTTCAACTCTTAAGAAGATTGTCTTTGTAACTGCCTCATAAATTTAGAATTAAATATTTTGCGTTGCGATGCAAATGAGAGAGTTAAGCCGTCAAAAAAATACTTTTACCTTACCAAGAGTACAACTTAACTGTTATCCCTCGTACGATTATATATTTAATCAAACGTAAGATGTTTTTTTCATATTTTATAGCTTTGGGTCGACATATTTCTGCATATAGTTCTGAAAATCGCAAACCTTTCTTAGATACATTTCTAGGCAAGTACACATACAGATATGCAATTCTTTCACAGGAATAGTTTTGAACACATTCAGGAACGGGTAAAGTGTTAGCCTAAACCCTTTTCATTTAGCATTTTGCCCAACTTCGGTGTATGTATGTCCTTAAAATTGCCATTCACACACGCAGACACACATATACGGCACACACGTGAAACATACTTACATGTATATGTATCGACATATTATCAA
The DNA here is from genome assembly GCF_018152505.1 of Drosophila elegans. Classification (NCBI taxonomy): domain Eukaryota; kingdom Metazoa; phylum Arthropoda; class Insecta; order Diptera; family Drosophilidae; genus Drosophila; species Drosophila elegans. The sequence continues at coordinate 3,209,858 of NW_024546167.1, forward strand.
AGATAAACAATATAACAATTTTCCGCTTGGCATAATACATTTAGTTCGACTGCCGAATTGTTCAACTTGCCAATAAAGTTTTCTTATTGAAGTCAGTGCACGGAATTCGAGCAATTAAATTGCTTCACTGCATAAACTGGCGATTTTTAAACCATCAAAATCCTTATTAGAAACACCGAACAGTAATTTCGAATTACTTAACATAGCGACTGATTTGGCAACTGTTTTTTGTTTTATCTTGTAGACACACTTTTTTGACAAACTGTTTGCGAATGGTGGTATGTATTGTAGTTAGCGCACATATGCATGTACAGAAATATGCAGATATGGATGGGCATGTGCACATATATGCACCGATTTTGGTGCATTTATGTACATATTTGTTTAAACAAAAACATATTTACAATTCCACAGACATTTTACACATTTACACTATCAGCACCACACGAATATATGGGCCTACTGTTTAATACATATGTATGTTCATATGGGTATGTTTAAGTCAATAAGGCTAAATGTATTTGGGTTCCAACCGAGCAGGTTTTTGTTACTGCTTTTCAAAAAGTTATCACATGTTATACATTAAGCCACGAAATTCCAAATAAAACTTTTAAATTATGTGTAAAACTTAAACAATAGCTCATGCTCTATTAAGTGTATTATTAATTTATCAAGCGTGAGATCCACAGGGTGTTTATGGTGAGCGATACCACTAGAAGTTGTGAGAAAAAATACATGTAGCGCAATCGACGTGCAGGGAGCCCTTTCGATTAAATTGTGTATGCAAAAACTATCGATTCACAATCGATACATTCATTTATTTATATTTAATATTTTTTGTATATATTTTCTTTCGGAGAAAACCCGTGTTTTTTTTTATCAAGTACATGAAAAATTAAAACCAAACAAAATGGACTGTAAATTACTTAGAACCATTTTTGTTATGGTTTTCTTATTGTGTTGGCACACTAACTACTGCTTATTTAAAAAATACATTTTATTTAACTTCTTAAGGAACATACCAACCTTAAAACATTTCTAACATTAACTAACAACAAGGGAACGATTTCTTTAAACATACATAAATGGTTATTCACTAAACGACTAAATTGATTAAAATTCAGAAGAATTAATTCAGCAATTAAGGGAACGTCCGAAAATGTTTCCTGAATTTGTTAAACAGCTGTTATCAAACAGCCGTTACATACACTATTTGTAAGTTGCTCTAGCTTTTTTTCTCTCAGCTCTTGCTGGAATAACGGGAAAATGGCTAGGGATGATTATTCACTATTGATCGACTTTGATTTACCCTATTAAGAGTTGTATAAGAGGAAAACAGCTTTTTTATGGCTTGCATTTTAAATAAAAAAACCTAAACTTTCCATCTCAAAAAATTTACTTAGCTAGTATTTGAGTTAAGAACAAGGTTACATATGTAAAATTAGGATAGGTTTAGGAATTGTTTTGTTTGGTTTATTCAGGTATTTTAATTGTGTTTGCCTTGTTTTGCATTACAAATTCAATTCAACATAGTCCTTGTCGGCGCACTAAAAAAGTTTCTACGGGTTTAAGCAGCTTCTTGGTATCGTAGTCGTGAATCTCCAAGAGTCCAAGGTCTTAAGTCCTAACCGGACTTATCGGATTTAATATTGCGTGGGCAGAAAAAACCTTAAGCACGCAGATATTTATGTTCTAAGATTTTAAAATTATGTATAAGTTCTGGAGTAATTAGATGAATATGCTTGAAAAATGTCAAATTAATGGGTATTATGGTCGAGAAATTGGAAAAAATACTTATGATACATTTTTCGAGGTAATCACGAAGTTTTTTTTTTCTATTTTTCGAGCATTTTGAAGCAAACAACGCAATTTAAGCTAAAAAAAAATATGTAATAAAATTTGTTATTAAAAAATTATAAAATATCCTGATTACCTGCTGATTTATGTGAAGAAGTAATATTAAAATAATTAGGTTGTCCTAAAAAGTTACGCCTAATTTATTCTGGCATACTTTTCTATAAGAATAAATAAATCGAAACGCAAACTGATCTTCGAATAACAATATAACAAATTTAAATTCGTGTTGGGATATTATAAGAACCCATATTTTCTATAAATTATGTTGGTATCTGCGTTACACAAATAAAAACAAACAATTTGCCGTATTATTCAATTTATTTTTCTTTTTTTTATTATTCTTTAAAAAGTATCTGCAGTCACTTACACCAAATGAATTCTAACCCCTTAGGCTAACTAACTAACCGACATTTTCATCAAACAATTATTGCTTTTAGAACTTACTGCATTCTAATAAATCTCAAGGTAGTCTTTAGGAAATACACTAACTAATGACTTGTCAAATTGTTAAATAAAAACAAACATAATTGCTAAAACCGAAGAGCCGGTATGTCATAGCCCAGTAAGTCACACTTAACTTAAAATAGGCGCTTTAAGCATTGTCTAAAGCTTGAGTTTTTAAGCAAAACTGCAGAAGGCTGCAAAACTTGAGTTTTTTTTGATAAATTAAAAAATTAGGTAGATCGATAAATAGTAGTCATGTTATTATATATATTTCTTACCAAATTTAAAGTTAATATCTTAATTATTGTTGGTGGTCTGCTTGCAAACGCTTTTATAGTCGTCAAGATCCAGCTAAATATGCTGAAAAACGGACAGGTTATTTTCAGATCGGATCGTTTATGGATCTGAAACACACTTTTCCTCGGAACCGGGCTACCATACAGCTTTAATTTAAAGCGTATATCAGGGGATTTTTGAAAATTCTGTAAAAGCGAAGACCTACATTGTTCCGAATACTTAAAGATCTTTAATGCATAGACCAATTATTTTGCGAAAGCTTGTACGTATACGAAAAACTTTACGCATTTCCTTTATTAAAATTGCGTACTTCTAGAATTTGGTTTGACGTTGTTCGAGTCTTAGCGTATTTGTTCTTACTAGTTTTCTACGTTATAACTTAAATTTTAAGTGCTTGCAATTGTCATGTTAATGGGTATTCGTAAAATAAATAATGAAGATACGACGACTATCAGTTTTGTTGATTTGATGTGGGTTTGTGGGGATGGACGATCGAAAACGATCGAATGCTACGATTTTAAACGTTTCGAGTCTGCGCTCTGCGGTCGCACTTAAGTTATTGTTTATTAATCTTTACTCATAGGCAACCCTTAAGCAACTATGAGTGGTGTTGTCATTAGAATCGATGGTTTCCAACCGGCGAACGGGACCGGAATCGTCCAGCTGATTGTCCGCCAGTGCGACCGTAGCTGGCGCTGCTTCCGCTGCTGTAGCGGCTGCTCTCGCGTCCGCCGCCATAGACCTCACGACGGTTAAAGCCGCTCCCGCCGGCATCCCGTCCATTATAGCTGCTGGCACCGGATCGGCCGGAACTATAGCCCCGCTCCGTGTGGCGACTCGATGAGCCGCTGGATCCGCGCTGCCGGAATCCGCCACCGCCTCCGCTGCCGCTGTTCGTGATGCTGTGCCGGCCGAAGCCGCCGCGCCGGCCCCTTTCCACCGGTCCGCCGCCACGCCTACCCTGACGCGGCCGCCCCTTTGAGATCTCGACACGCAGCTGGGAGCCCAGTAGCTCCGAGCCGTTCAGTATGTCGCACGCCTTCTCGGCGTCGTCGCGATGCTCGAACTCCACAAATGCGAAGCCCGGGGGGTTGAACGCTATCCAAACCGAATTCAGCTTGCCGTACTTTGTGAACTCCCCCTCCAGATCGTCCTTTTTCACCTTATCTGTCAAATTGCCGACATAGACTCTGGTGCCACGCTGATCGCCCATGCTAGACATCTGTAGTTAGTGCGATATCCTTTCAGATACCTGCCTTGGAAAAATAAATAATCAATAAGTTATCACCACCGGATAGTTTAGCGTTTGTATCTATATCAAGTTTTCAACCAGGGTGGTTAAACTCGTTGCAAAAATGCAAATTTTTAAAAATAGCCTCGAATTTGGAACATTGAAATCGGGCGAAAACTGTGTTTATTTATAGTACTCCAGGCCCTTAAAAAAAGGGACTTCCCATCACACTAGGGACTTTGATATCTACAAATTATAAATAAGTATAAATTTATTATTTATTATTTTACTCTCCGTTTTAAGGAATAAGGTATATTTGCCACTCGTTCTAACGCAAATTTATCTTTCAGAACCATTATTAAAATTAATCAACATAAAAACTAAATGGGTTTATGACCCATTTATTGAACGGATTGACGGATTTATTGAAGCGCAGAAAGAGAGAACTGTATAAAGATTGCTTGAAGATTTTTGGTAAGAAGTCCACAGCCACAATTGTTTTTAAACGTTAAGCTTGCAATTTTTACATATGAAGCTACATTTTTTTATTATAACTTATTAAATTTTCCGGATTTAATCTCAGCTGTATTTTTTTTACCGAAACCTAGCAGGTATTTTTGTTATCGTTTCCGTCAATTTTTTTAATTCTTGTTATTAATATAGACTTTGACAAAAAAAAGAACAATATACAATCGGTTCTTACCGTTATTTTTCAAGATATCTGGTTTGTCGCCAACTTTGGCCTATATATTCGTAATGAGGACGTTTCTGGACCTTTCGGAAGTTTATGCCAAAAAGGATTCTGTTAGTTATAGTTCGCAAAATATGTTTCCGAACGTTTATTTTATCTGCCAGTTATAAATTGTATAATTTAAAAGAAACATGCAGTCAGTGGTTTCTCAAAATGTATGTCTGGCGTGTATCATTCCCAATTTCGAAACAGATTTGGAATTCTATGTTCGATTCCATTGTTCTTATTAAGATATAATTCGACATGTCTTATATGTGTGTGTTTGGTCGCGTTTGTTTATTGTTTTCTTAAGTATTTACGAAAGGAAGCATAATAACAAAGAACTACAAAGTTTATACATTTTTTAAATTTATAATGGCAGAAATGGAAATCCAAAGTAATAAAATGACGATCACAGAGGAAGCAATAACGGTAATCAAATAATTAATGGCTATATTTATATTGTGTTGAAAGTGAATTTATTTACCTTTTTTCTAATGCGCAGTTAGGTTGTGGAAATACACACACATTATTTGCACGCATACATACAAATATGTAAGGGTGATTGTACGCATAAAAAGAGCGCTTTTTTTCAAAATAATAATTAAATTGACAAACGAAATCTCAATTTATTTAAACACTTTAATTTAACTTAATTAGTGAATTGATTTATTTAAATCATTTTTTGATATTCAACCAAGTTGTGCTTAGAACAAACTTATTTATTTTACATTTTACAAAGTACGTTGAAAATAGGTTGAAATTTTAACAGTTTTTCGGCTTATTAACGTAAAATTTTTAGTTGCGCTATAATTTTAGATACAGACAACAAATTTTCAATTTTATATGTCCTTATAGTACATACTAATTGGTTATGCCTACGTAATTTTTTCAAAATATTATATATTTTACAATATATATGTATATTGTTTAATAAAATTACCTATATTTTTTAGCAGACCCGCAAAGAATGCGGAAAAAGGGGACGTAAACCAGGAAGAAAGACGTCGACAGAAAAATTGGATATCAAGGCAAAGCTTGGTAAGGCACAATGAAAAACTGGCATGCAACTGCAACCGATTTACTTAAAGGTTGAACTATCATTAAATGTTGTCCCCATACATATCCAGGTTTCTTAAACCAAAAACTTTTGCCTATTTAAATTTGTTGTAACTACAATATAAAAACAATTTTGTTATTTTCCCTAACACTAAAAAATAAATATCTTCACTGGGAATGTATGTACACACATTATATATGTATTTAAAATGTTTAACCGAATTTTCACACAAATTAACTTACTTCTTTTGTTACCTAATTTAAAACTAAACTCATTCATACAATATTGTTTCCCCTTTTTTCCCCTTACAGAACGTAGCAGGCAAAGTGCTAGAGAGTGTAGGGCACGTAAGAAACTGCGGTACCAGTACCTTGAGGAGCTGGTTGCGGATCGGGAGAAGGCAGTAGTTGCGTTACGTGCCGAACTGGAGCGCGTCGGTATATACATTTTCATGCCAAGTTCAACCAATTTATTTATTCTTATCCCTATTACAGTTAATACAATGGAATAGACAGTTAAGCGAAAACAACACCCCCATCAACAATGATCAGTTGCTTCAGGAAATCGGAATCCTCAAACAAGAATAATATTTTTTATTTCTTAACTCTTATAATAAATATAAGACATTTGCCATTTATGTTATTACTTTAACAATGAAAATGATGCTTGTTTTTTAAATATAAAGCTTATAAAATTGTCCTAGTATCATAATTGCAAAAACAACAGTTGTAATAATAAATTATTTAGTATAAAACTTTTATTTGGCCGAAAAGTATTCAATACGCAATGTGTACTTCCAAAGCATGATCTGAAGAGTTAGAACATTTTAAGTGGGCCACGATTTAATTTTTTATTATATTCATAATGATTTCAAATGAAAATTAAAAAAAATCTAATAAATTTGCCATTGTCCCTGTCCAAATCCAATAGATCACTACTAGCAGAGCAATTGGGATTGTTGACAGAATTGAAATCTTGATTACCAAAGAAGAGGATAATCAAGCGCTCCGTAACCACAGTTTTTAAAAAAAGAATTTTAATTCTATTCAAACTGCCGATACCTTTTTTCCCGCTTTAATTTTAAAGTCTACTGAATATCTGTAATATTCGAGTTTCTAATTTTTACTGTTTTCACTTGTCCTGTAGAGACTTTACGTTTCGCTTTAAGAAACAGCTTTTTTTTTTATTTTGTTTTGGCTTGTTTGTTTTTCTATGAATAATTCTATTGTAGGACAATTTACAAACAGAAGCTAAAACAGCTGTTTGTTGAATCATCGCATCTAGCACAAACTGACAATTTTTGGCATGGCAAAATCTAATAGGGTTTAAAGAGAAAATTCTTGGCACAACAAAAATAAACATTTATTACATATTTTCAAAATCTTTAAGAAAATGTAGATAAAATTAATTTTTTCGGTTAATAAATTGCAGAGTGAAACAGTGGTAAATAGACAATAGTTTTAACTATTCGATAACTTATTCGTTAACCAATCTATCGATGGTTTATCACATCTCTTGCACGGCTTATAACTACAGAAGAATACAGAACAAATGTAAACATTATTTATAAGCAGAGATTATAATTACTAAATTACTTAAAAACTAATGTTAATCCTTATCACCGAAATCTCAAATTAAATAACATGGCGTTTAACGGATTCTTAGAGTTCTTTCAAAAGGGCAAGGTATGGTTGGTAGAATAAAAAAAAAATATAAAACTGATCCATTTTCGAACGAAATTTCAGACATTTAAGCCAAAGAAGCCCTTTGCGTCAGGAACAATTAGATATTCTCTACATAAACAAGCTCAGGCCAGTCTGCAATCTGGGATTAATCTTCGGCAAGTAGTCCGACTGCCGCAAGGAGAGAATTTAAACGACTGGCTAGCTGTGCATGGTAAAAGCTATTATATTGCATAAATAATACATTTTGTTATAGAAATCTTCTTATTTTAGTTGTGGACTTTTTCAATCGCATCAACCTTATTTATGGTACTGTTTCGGAGTTTTGCAACGAAACAACTTGTCCAACTATGTCCGGGGGATCGCGGTATGAGTATCTTTGGGCTGATGGAGATTTGTAAGTGAACAAGGACAGTTCGCCATGCTGAAAACGATTATGAATTTATATAATTTCAGATACAAAAAGCCAACTGCCCTCTCAGCCCAGAAATATATTGAACATTTAATGGACTGGATTGAGACACAAATTAATAATGAATCTGTTTTTCCTGTTTCAACTGGTAAAGTTTTAAGTTTGATCTAATTGTTTGTATTAAGGTGAAGCCTGAATCCAAATAACTTTGAACAATTTTTAATCTTGAAGATATTTAATATTTTGGATACAAAACTGCCGTTCGGCTTAGAACAATTAATTTAAGATTAAGATTAATTTTACTATTATAAAACTAACAAAAACAAATACGTTATTTCAGATGTTCCCTTTCCAAAGAATTTCTCAGCTATAAGTCGTAAAATTTTAACCCGACTTTTTCGTGTTTTTGTGCACGTCTATATACACCACTTCGACAGGATTGTGAGCATTGGCGCTGTGAGTAAAAACATAACGTATACCCTTTATATACCCATTATATAACATAACAAAATTATTTAATTTTTAGGAAGCTCACGTAAATGCCTGCTATAAACATTTTTACTACTTTGTGCAAGAATTTGACATGATATCGGCCAAGGAGCTGGAGCCTTTACAAGAAATGACATCTAGAATTTGCAAAGACAAGGAATAGTTGTAATACGTACTAGATTGTGATGTACATTTTTATTGTTTATAAAAAAATAAATAAGCTTACATGGAGTTTTGTTTATTTTGTTAAGATTAAGTAAAAGCATTAATTTTTTGGTATTTTTTATTGTTTTGGGACCAATATTTTGTTTGCTACTGTCTATGAAATGAAAACTGCATTTTTTAGAAATTGTTTATGCATAGCGGTCTATTTTGTATGGGCTATTCCTTTGGTATATTTAGTGTGCCATGTTAAGTGTAATCTTAAGTCCAATAGATTTGGTCACACTGAAGTAAACAGAATCTTTTTTCGCAAAATATATTATATGCTAAAACATTTTACTGCAGTAACCCAGAGTTAAAGTGTTGTTTAAAATGGAGATGGTTGACCCAGATGCACATTTGGTGGCCTTAAAAGGTACAGAAAATTAGCATGTTTTTTTTTTTAAACCTAATGAGTTCTGTTTTGGTTATTCATAGTGATGCGTTTGATGCGGCCCACTTTGGTGGGACTTGGACCCGTCGTAACTTGCGAGTCCACGGATTTGGTTCAGCGATTTAACAATGTGCAGGAGAGTGACGGAGTAGCTGGTGAAACCCTGGCGGCGGGACAAGTCCTGCTGCTTCCGCAATCTTTCGGGAGCATTTATTTGGGCGAAACGTTTGCCAGCTACATCTGCGTCCACAACACCACCGCCAATCCGGTGGAATGTGTGACGGTTAAAGCCGACCTGCAGTCGAACACAACGCGCATCAACTTGTCCATGCACGAGCACGCCAAATCGCCGGTGACATTGGCCCCCGGTGGAACCATCGATGATGTTATCCGATACGAGGTTAAGGAAATCGGAACTCATATGTAAGTGGAAATTTTTGTGATCTACCTTATTAAGTAGGAAAGTTACATACATCTGTACTACTGGCACTTATTTACTTATGTTTATTGCATCAACCAAAACAATCGCGAATTCTTTGGAACTAGAAATACAGGTTCATTTTAATCATAAAGGCCACTCTTTTCGACATTATGGCAACTTAAAAATAAATTTAAATTGCCATTAAGGCGACATATTATAATTGCTTTAACATAATAATCATATATGTATGTATGTATGTATATTCAATCTATGGTTTATTTCTATAGTCTTGTCTGCGAAGTAAATTACTCCACACCAGCTGGTTATGCGCAGTCACTGAGAAAGTTTTTCAAATTTCAAGTCCTAAAGCCACTCGATGTTAAGACCAAGTTTTACAATGCGGAAATCGATGAAATATACTTGGAGGCCCAGATACAAAACGTTACCACCAGCCCATTTTGCCTGGAGAAAGTTGAATTGGATGGTTCGGAGGACTACTCCGTAACTCCCTTGAATACGTTGCCCAATGGGGAGTCTGTTTTCACGGTCAAACACATGCTGCAGCCAAATAACAGCTGCCAATTTCTTTATTGTATAAAGGTACATAAGTTGTGGAAAAATAATATTTACTTGATTTAATCAATTTTCCTGTATTATGAGCAGCCCAAAGGAGACATTGCAAAGAATATAGACACTCTGCGGCAATTCAACAATGTGGGAAAACTGGATATTGTCTGGCGTTCAAATCTTGGCGAAAAGGGTAGGCTGCAAACTAGTCAACTGCAGCGGCTGGTAAGGAATCAAATGATTTCGATTTAAAAGATTTATGTAAATTTCTCAATTTTAGCCATTTGAGTGCAAAACGCTTCGATTGGAAGTACTGGATGCCATGAACACCATTAAAATCGGGACAGTATTTACGTTCAACTGTCGAGTAACCAATACATCTGAGCAAGCGATGAAATTGAATGTGCGCCTGGCTGCAACATTTTCAGCGGATAGTCAATACACTGGTTGTGCCGATTTTATGCTTGGTCTACTTCAGAGTGGAGAATCTGCTGAATTTCCCATCTCCGTTTGTCCATCGAAATTGGGACTCGTTAAGATATCACCTCTGATATTGACCAATACACTCCAAAACGAACAGTTTACCATAGAAAATGTTGTCGATGTTTTTGTTGTTAATTCGGACTACAACAACGACCCCACAACGCACCAAAATAAGTTGATTCGCTACGAAAGTGCTGCAAATTGCTTAACTCAAAAGCAAGTTCAATTGCAGGTTGTGTAGAATTATCTGTTAATAAATGTACACATATGTATGTTATTAAAAATTCGTTTTCTTTAATCTAAATCGGAATGACCTTTAAATCTTGTTTGCTGAATTCTTAAATTTCTTATAAAAAAGCTTGACTGTTTGTTAACAATTAACATTATTTCTTGTTTTTTTTGTTGTTTTTAAGAATAAACCCATAAAACTTAAAATCTGATTTTTAAAATTTTGAAGTACACGGAATACCCTAAATATGTCAAAAATTTTCTAACAATACTTCATATTTAGATCAATTCTTAAATGAGTGGTAATCTTCGGCATTTTCAGCCCGGTCACACTTTCAATGTTTAGATCACAACATTGGACTAAATCAAAGATGTTACGAAATGTGTGCACTTTTTCCACGCATTTCGGAAAATGCGTTTTTCAAGCAAACCAGACTTTTCGTGGCATGGCGGGTCATTCAAAATGGGCGAATATTAAGCATACTAAAGCCCTGAAAGACGGTGCCAGAGCGGCACTGTTTGCCAAGATTTCGCGGCAAATCCGGATGGCCATTCAGGAGGGAAACTCTGCGGATCCCGCAATAAATTCTCTTCTGCGGACGGAAATAGAAAGGGCCTTGAAGCAAAACATGCCCAGCGGTACAATACAAAACACTTTAAACAAATTTAAATCTAATAAAATTCAACTTAAGAAGTACCGCCTTGACATCCGGTATAAAAGGAACGTATACTTGATATGCATGCTTTACACAGACAACTTTTCTGGAGTAAAAATGGACGCGACACCAATGATAAAGAAAGCCGGGTAATATACCATAATTCTTATTTTCTATTCTCGTCATATGATAAAATTGTGTTATTTTTTTAGGGGCGAATTCATGGATGTCGGAAACCTGTTTGAGGACTTTGGCTTGATAGAAACTCGGTTTGATACATCAAAGCTCCTTAACGGGCCCAGTTTGGAAGATAAAGCCACTAATGATGCGATAGAACTTGGTGCGGAAGAGATCGAAATAGTTGACAATGCCGAAGGCTCGGTTAATGTATGTAAACTTAATGTTTATAAACTTTTTTTTCGAAAAAGTTCCGTCAATGTTTACACTTCACCATTTTATTTTCAGTTCCGATGTAGTCCTGTTGTTTTAACTGCCTTAAGTAGAAACTTGGAAAAGGCTGGATACAATATAGAAAATAGTGAACACATATTTTCTCCTATGGTAAGGCCTCCTGTCCTCTAACGTTAATTCCTTGATTAAAGTTTAAAAATTGTTTTTTATAGAATGTTGTGAAATTATCCGTAGAAGACCAAAAAGCGTACGACGTGTTTATAGAAAAACTGAGAAACATCCCAGGTTTAGAGGATATATATAACAATGTTGAATAAAAACAGACCTGTTGAATGAAACGTTTTACCCTTTGAAGCTTTTTATTTTTACAAAGGGGAAACTATACATACAATAATTTAAAATATATTTTTATGTACAGTATTAAACAAAAAAATATACCCATGCCGGAAAAATGTATTACTGATCTAAGCCAGATTGTATGACAGCTATACAATACGTGGGCTATATTAACGGATTTCTTTTGTTCAAAAAGGTTTGCTTAACATTTGTAATGCAAAAAAATTGTCCTGGCCAATACAAAATTACCAATTTATCATATTGTTAAATATTAATATTTTTGTAAGCTTAAAAAAAAAGATAATTATAAGTGTTCGGTACAATTTTAACGCGATTCGTCACCATCCTAAAAATAATGTTAACATAATGTTCCACGCTCAATGTTTCAGAATCAACAAATTTTGTACTGTTATCAAGGAGCTTATGTAAAAAGACAAGGATACCCTTAATGAAATTACACTTCAGCTGTGAAACCAAACCAATACATGTGGAATCGAAATCAGTGTTCAAAATAAAGAATCATATAAATATGAATTATTTAAGAGTTATTCGGAATAACTGGAAAAAATGTACATTCGGAGCGGCTGTGTCTGTCTACGCCCTTCAATCGCTGAAAACGCACATTGAGTATGCAGTCAGAAAACACTAGAAAATACAACAAATCTTTAACCTCCATTTTCCTCCAGGATTGAACAACATATGAGAGAGTTTGCCTCCAATGTCCAGTCTAATTGGGTATCAGATCGGCCTAAAAAAGTTCTTGTGGTTATGAATCCCGTGGCCAATAAAAAGCGTTCGGAGAAATTTGTGAGTATTGCCGGCACACTTGACCGTCTAAAAACTCAACCTTTTTGCCTTTGTTTTGCAGTTCAAGAACTACTGTGAGCCGGTTTTGCATTTAGCTGGCTATTCGGTCGAGATCCTGCGCACCAACCACATCGGACATGCCAAGACTTACGTGGAGGAGATGTCGGCGCTTCCCGACGCGATTGTGGTGGCCGGTGGCGATGGAACCTCATCGGAGGTGGTGACCGGGCTGATGCGGCGACGCGGTAATCTCTGCCCAATAACCATACTCCCACTGGGGCGTTCGGTTCAGTCCGCATCCAAGCGCATCCACATCTTTGGCGTGAAGGATGTGGCGTATGTCAAGAGTCTCTGCCAGGCTTTGGAACCCATGCTCAAAGGTGAAAGCCACTACCAAAGCGTTATCCGATTCGATGTGATCAACGAGGACGACGGCAGCGATGGCCAATTGAAACCCATATTTGGCTTGAATGGACTGTCGTGGGGTCTGTTGGAAAACATTGACTCGGCCAAGGATAAGTACTGGTACTTTGGCCCACTCCGACACTATGCTTCCGCTGCCTCCAAATCGTTTGCCGACAACTGGAGCCTGAAGACTGACTATGTGTACACTCCACCCTGCCCGGGCTGCGTGGACTGCGCCTCTGTCCAGCGCCAGGAGGCCGCTCTGCCGTCGGGGCTCTTCACGCGAAACCTCTTCAAGTACCAGAAGAACCCGGCCGAGCCCAAGAGGACGCTGGTTAAGAACGACAACTGCAGCAATCAGATTAAAGGGAGCGTTGAGGCCAGTCAAATAAACATCAGTTGCGTTCAGAATCAGGATAACTTTGCGGAGCTGGAGAGCCAATTTATTAGTTCATTGCAGCCGGGCTGGGAGTTCATAAAGCAAATACCACAAGTCACCTGCAGCAACATTTTACCGAATTTGGTGGTCAAGAGTCGAACTATTCAATTGCATCCGGCCGGCGAAATGGCAGACAAGTTCTACTCCATCGACGGGGAGGAGTACGATGCAAGACCCATTAAGGTATCTGTTGTTCCCAATGCTATTAAAGTTTTTTGTTAAAATTTTCAATGTGTATATTGATTGATTCTTGATTAAATGGCGCTATTAGTATAGCATAACACATTCACAGCAAAAGTTAACCGCTATTTCTTCCCAAATCCAGAGCTGCGTATAATCATTCTCAAATTTCTCAGCGGTGATCAAAATCAATTTATCGTTTATTCGAATGCATGAGCCAGTTTTACGGCGCAGTACTTTTATTGTAAATGATTTTGGCTTGCAATTAAAGTGATCATACCAACATTTTCTGGCAATACACTCGATGGAACGGATATAGCGTGGAAAGTAATTTAAGCCTAAATCGATCCAGTTGATCTTCGATGAGCACTCCCAGGGCCGCTGTTTAAAGCCATCAATTCGCGGATGTGACACTCGATCCATGAACGCGCTTCTCGTTCGCAGGCTCTTGCTCCTCGACGACTCCTTCTTTTCCACCATCGCAAAGTGGTTTGTCTCCCAGGCGGCAAAGTGGCTGACCGAGATCACATCACTGTCCGCATAGAAGGGCAATTCGTACGACGATCGCTTGTATCCCAACTGGTAGCTCTTCTCCTCGGGCTCCCCCGGCGGATCGATGCTCATGTAGCGCGGATTGAATGCCTGTCCCAGTATTTTGCTCAAGGACTGGATTGAAAGCTCTGCACAATAGTCGGCTTCATCTTGAACTGAGCCAGAAACTGCCAGCAGCCTGAGGCAAATGGCCAGCCAGATGAGTTCCTTTTGCCAATTCATATTTGGACACAATATTTGCAAAAACATGGCTGGTTGAAAAACAGGGTTACACCAAATGCAACTAATTAATCGATCGTTATCGTCACTTTCTACACTGCACTGGGAAATATAAAGGGAACTTCGATTTAAATGTGTGTAAAATAAAACATAAAAAACAAATACACGATTTTAAATATAAATTATAATTTGTTTATTAATTTATTTAGTGTAAAGTGCATTAAAACATTTTGAAACGGTCGAACCAATAACTTAAAAGAAGTTAAGATATGTCCCTTTATGTTTAATATTAACCTAAATATATTCTAGGGTCCGTTTTCTTATCCACATGGGACGTAAACACGAGACGGACCTAAATGTTTTAAAGACAAATGATTTTAAATTACGAATTACAAGATCAACAGGTCAGATTTCCTAATAAAGTAGGACAGTTATTTAATCAATCATATTAGCCGTATCGACACCTCTGACGGCCTTCTTTATCATCACTAAACTCCGAACGAATTCCCATCTCTATGAGCGATCCGTTGTTTTATCAAAACACTAGCAAGTATGTTGTACTTTGTAAAATATACATATATATTAAATCTGCATTATTAAAAATGGTTCCTCGTATTACAACTACTGAGTGTATGCTAGTCCTTGGGTTCTGTGTAAAGTGAACGAATCGTAAACGCGCTGCAGCTCCGACAAACGATACTCCTCCAGGCAAACAATGCCCTGCAGCGATGGAGACAGTTTTAGGGCGCAGGATAGGCAGTGAACAACGTGTCGTTTTTCCTGTTCCTTGATAAACAGTACATTGAAAACTTCAACCTGACGAAAAACACAAATGGATTATTAGTACAACAATTATCGATACAAATATAGTTTTTAAATATGAAGGAATAGGTATATATTGAACTTTACTAAGCTACACAACATTACGTACCTCACACTGTCCGCAATAATGGGAGGCTTCGTTTTTCCCGCGGCCATTAAATCGTATTTCCACACCTTTCGATTTCACGTATTCTTGTATGTGCAACACATTTTTCAACGTTTGCAGCAAACACATTCTGTAAATGGGTTAGCATAGTTATACATAGACTCCAATATTAATAGTTTCTCCAGACATGTACTCACTTGATCAGTTCGAAAAGTTTGGTATCGGAGACTTTAATATTCCTTGCAAGGTTCCAGCTTAAATGAACCATCGGAACAATACTTTTGAATGCTTGCACTTTATTCCATTCATATCGTTCGATGGCAAGAGAATACTGACGCCCAGTTAATGGTCCAACATTCCACGCAATATTATTGCACCATCCCACCGACTGAACCCAATGTACGCATCTAAAAAAAGACAGATTGACAAAGTTAATTAATTGTTCAATTGCACTACACAACACACAAATTAAATAAAGTGTAAATTATTACAATTTTTGCCTTTTTAATGACTTTAATTACATAGTTTAACTTATATTTTGCTTACCCAGCGTTCACCCAAACCAAGTCTCCGGGTTTTTGTATAAATCTGTAGACTGGAATATTCTCCTTGTATAAATCTTCCAAGACGGGCCACCACGAGCCGTGCAGATAGCTGATGTTGTTCTTCTCGCACAAGTTGTGAACGCCGCCCCAGTAGGCATCTGGAACGGCAAACCATTCACAGTCCCCTGGACCGATATTGATGTTGATTGAGCAGAAGTTATTGTTTTCCTGATGGCCAGGTGTCCTACTTCCGGGCACTTTCATGTACAATTGAACTGTGTTCATGCCCAAAATAACGTGGCCAACGTGAGAAAGCATATTGGCAGCGGATATAACTCTTGCAAAAGCTGGCAGTTTTTGTAGCTCTGTTAATTGTGGTTTCCATTTCTTCTCATCGGAGAGGTCAACGTTGGTGCCAAATCTACAAGAAGTCAATGCACATAAGTTGAGTTAAACAAACATTATAAAGTAGGAATTTCAAGTACCTTAACATTTTGCTATTTATCTTGTGTTTTTTACGCTTTAAAACAATATTTGAGTTGGATACTGAGTCCTTGGAGTCTGAGTCCGACATCGCTTGGGAGCCCGGAAATCCCTTATCGCTTTCGTCCTGCGGTAAAATAAGCTATGCGATAAAGTAAACTGTATTCATGTTGATCAGTGACTACACAACGAATGTTACCTTCAGGCTGTCCTGAAAACTGGATGCTTGATACTGGGCATATTTGGCTATTGTTGTGTGAGACCGATGGGAAATGCAGGCCCAAACCCGCTTGCCCTGCGATGTGTCCCAATTTTCGTCGGGCGACTGATGAACTTGTGTCCGGACCTCAACACTATGATCCGGATTGGCTTCCACCAGCGTTTTGGTCGAAAAGAGACCGAGATCTAACTTCAGAGCCCCAGCCAAGCCGCGTACAACGGCAATGGGATGTTTTAGGCAAAACTCCTGCAACTGGGGACTGAACGCATTCTTCTTATTTTCTAAATGAACCGAGGGAGTGGGGGGCAGGAGCTGATCCCTTGTGAGTTTCTGCGGTGGGCAATCGGGCGGAGATGGCGGGGGCGCATTCACTTGCAAAATAGTGCAGTGTACGGGCGGTTCGTCGATCGGCAGCTGCTTAACAGCTGCCATCAACTGTTTTGAGTCCATTTGTATTTTGAACGTGGTCGATAAGTCGGAGGTAGAGCCTCCGTTATATTCGTGATGCCTGGAGTCCTCATTTAAATTGTTACTCAAAGCATCTTGGCTTAAACGCTCAAGCTTAATAGTCTCACTATGTTTGTAAATATCATTCGAGATGTCATCAAAAGTGTCTACAACACTTTGTTCCGAAACCTTGTTACTTTCCGGCATTGTGTTAAAATTGCGCTGGCTTAAAGTCTCTGAAATATCTATAAAAAAGAGAGAAAAAATAAGATGTCAATAACCATTAATTACGTTACTTAAGATGGTCAAAGTACCCTTTAGATTTTGATGCAATTGAGAAGATGTCTGAACATTGTTCTGAATTAATTCTTGTTGGCCTGAGCCATCTTCCTTAATACGTTTCGCAGGTATGGGGCTTTGGCTGAGTTGGCTGTGCGGATAAGGTGGTGGTGGCCCCTGTAAACATAACACTCTGTAGTTAAACTATTTCAACAAACGCTAACCTTAGAACTTTTAAAGAAAGCCCGAAGTGACTTTTTTCGGTCTGGTTTTCAATTTACCTGTATTGGACTTTGTTTAGTGTTTTGTCTTGGAATCATCTGCGCTGTTTGTTGTTGGCGAGAGTTCATTTCTAATGATATTGGCAGATTCCAAGCTTCTTCAATTGAACACAATGTGCGGCGCTTTGATGTAATACTTGGCAATGGTGCTTGACTGAGCTGGCCCTCTAAAAAGGTTATTCTCTGTGACAGTCCTTTCGACAGCCCAATTGTGTCCCTTTTCATGCGAATTGCTTGTTTTTTTCGTAATAATGATGACTTCTAAAAGAAAATACATAAATAATATAACGCCAAATATGAGCGTCAATTTGAACATTTACCTGGAATGAAATTTGTTTGGTTGCATTTAAATAGCACGCATAGGCATCACGTAATTGACCACAGCTTTCATAAAGTATTCCCAGATTGGTCCATGCGGCTTTATGGTCTTTATCCAGTTGCACAGCACATATGTAAGCCTGAAGTGCGTCGGTCGGCTGATTTTGTTGCTGATATAAAACGCTTTAAGTGCATAACTCGAATTAAAAATTACTAAAAAGGCAAAATAGTTATGGCGTTTTTTACCCGATCGAACACCAGGTATCTGCATTCCCCTCACTTTTCTCCACCGAGTTTCGGTATGCTAGGAAAGCATCATGAACCTTATTGATGCCAGCATAACATCTACCCAGTAAGTATAATGATTGTCCACTCTTGGGTTCAGCTTCAATTGATTTTTGAAGATAATTTAATGCGTTCGCTTCACGTTCCTTTTTTTCGCCTAGGCATTCTACGCAGTGGTACATCCATCCTAAGCAAAGAAATAAGAATTTATTTGCAATTGTTGTTATTAATATGAGTGCATTTATTAAATAAATTAAATTCTTATTAATTAAACAAAGTACAAAAAAGAAAACAATAGTTTGGCATCTTACCTAATTGTCTATAAACATCTGCTTTTAGTTCCAATGAAATATTTTTTTCATTTAGAAGAAATTCATATCCATCCTTTGCAGCCTTGTGCTTGTTTTGAACTTCATACAAATGCGCGATTTGAAATTTTACTGTTAAGGAAATAATAAGGAATTAGTTCAGGATAAATGTTAGAATTAATTAATAAAAAACAAATAAATAAATTATCTTTAATAGTTAATTGTTATAAGATTATGAAGCTCCGTTTGAAAGTACTTACCTTGAAGTTCAGAAAAGGTAGAGGGATATGTATAAAGCAGCGACAATTGCAAATGTTTCAGGGCAATGTGAAACTCCCCGCAATGTTTAAGCATAAGACCTAATCGCAAATGAACTTCATTTGCACATGTAAAGTTGGGACTTAAGTATAAAAGCTCCTGAAATGATTTAATGGCCCTGGAAATAATAAAAAAAACATTTCATTAAGAAAGGAGTTGAAATAAAATATAATTCAAATATTTCAAGATATCATATCATACTATTCAGCCCCAATAAACAAATTTCATAAAAATGCAATATAACACGGCGGCTAAAACATCTACATACACACATAACTTATCATTTTACACTGTTTTTTGTTAAAGAATGGGTTTTCAAAAGTAAATGTTTTTAGTTTTACTGAGCTTCACCCTTATATTTTGAAATTTCAAACCAATTATTTACAGTCTGGGATGTTTACATACACATGTATGTATGTACATATTTATTCGCTTGCAGTCACGTACACACTTACACACATACGTATGTATGTATGAATATAAAAATTCATGTAACATACATATGTTTACAGTTGACTAGTGGAATACTAACGATTTATGTATAAATGCAAGTAAAAATGACTCTTGTTAGCAAAATGCGGCTAGAAAGGGCATAATTTATCTGTGAAAATCTATAGAACTTGCTTAACGGCAGACATGTCTGCATGCACTTAAAAAAATGAGGCAGACTCATTGGTATACATTGGGCACAATTGTTTTGATATTTGTCTCAGTTTTATTGATTATTTGTGGCAGACGGAGAAAACCTCAACGTTAGATTTCTGAATTGTTGTATTTAAACAAAGAACACATATTAACCCCGAAATTCACATAACGACCTTAAAGGGGGGCAATTCATTGCATTTTGTACACACACACACACGCACAATGTACATACATGTAATCAGACTAAATGTTCTTTTATACAATCGATTCGCTATAACAAAGGGACACATACTTTTCAAATATAAATTCCCGTTTAATTTAGTAACACCAATTTATTCTGTTAACGAATTTGATTGCAAAATTAATGTCTACAGAATACATTTGTCATTCAGAAAACATAAAAAAGACAAGCGAACAACAAAAACTAACCAGCAAACGCACTTTTTGTATAGAAAATCTTCCAGTCTTAATTTTATTTCGTTGTGAACACTTATAAATATATAATATTAATGGCAGTGTTGTTTCAAGTAGAATCTATTTAGTAAACAATTTTATATCAATACAATAGAGATGTGATAAACTCGATAAGCTCGGCCAACGAATACATGGGAACGATATGAAATCGACACGTTTTTATCGGAAGTTATCGAATATTTTATTTTCCAAACGAAAATGGTCCCACCAAATTTGTGTTTACCTTTAAACAATACGAACGAATTAATTTTTTTTTTTGATTGATTTTGTCTTATGAAAAACTTCTTTAACATTTGAGAAATTTTATGATTGAACTGGGGATTCTAAATTTTTGTATTTTCTTTCGCTTGTTCAATTAACTATCAGATTCACGAGCTTTAAAACTATATACATAGTTGTGACTGAAAAGTTTTTAACAATTAAAAAATAAAGTTTTTTGGCAAACCATTTATAAATATATGATTTTTAATTATTATTTTTAATGTTTTGTTTTTATTTAATTTTAAAAAGACAAAAAAAAACACACATATATTTTACGAAATCAAGCTAATAATTTTTCTCTATACGCTTGAGTAGATTAAAAATAAAAATAAGGATCAAACTTACCATTTAAAGCACCGAAGCTTAAAATAAGCGATACCAATTCCATACATAAATGCATGGTTTGTCCAGTAATTCTTTTCTCGAAATCGTAAATACTTCTGGTACGCAGATAATGCTGAAACATATAATTATAAATTTAGACAATTTTAATTTTAATTGTTAAACTTAAACTTACTCGATACTCAAAACGGTACCTATCAGAGGTTTCACTTATTAGATTTACTTTATTATAAATTGTTTAAAATCACATAAAGTGATTTTTGTAAACCTCCTAATAAATGGAGCCTTATTCTACAATACTAACATTCAGATATATGCAGGTATTACAATACTAAACTATACATTTTTTTAAAATCAACCCACAATATTCTTATTTTAATTGCCAGTAATGTATATGTATTTAACTTGGAACTGACGATTTGGGACGCAAATTTAATTAGTAACACTTATAAACTTATAGCTCTTATGTAAAACCGAATAGACTATTCCTAGAACAATTTTGCCGAAAATGTATATCAAAACTTGGTGGTTCTTAAATGTGTTTCCATATTAACCAAGATATGGTAGTTAGTCCATGTTCATAATGCTCTTTAATTATTACTAGAACTGAAATCAGGTGCACACATATGATTACTTACCTTCCGAGTATTCTCCAAGAAGCAGATGCAGGTGGCCCAGTTTACAAAGAGCATTAACATATTGTTCATCTTGGGGGTTTTCATCACTGTTGAATCCCTTTTCGTTAGTTTCTTTATCAAGAATCTTGGAGTCTTCATCATTTTGCGACGATGAGTTTTCCATATGTTCACCTGCTACATTTGAAGGGTCATACTTTTGTATAACATTTTTATCATCAAATGTGTTCTTCATTTCATGCACTTGGCCATTAGATATATAATTCTGCAAGTTCGTTACAGTCTGTTGCACCAAATTCTTTATTTCCGCATTTTTTGAGTTGGACAAATCCAGAAAGCCATAGTATCGACTAAAATATAAATATTATTAAACAAGTATCGGCCGGCCAACAACTAACTTACCTATCCAACTCGCGAACTAAGCAATCCTCCTCAAATGAAATTTGACCCATTTTTAAGGCAACTGTTGTAAAAACGCACCGTCTACGGAAGTGTGTACAATAATAAAGCGTAGTTTTTAAAATCTTTTTTATTTATATTTTCATTTCAGCGATGGAACAACATCAATATATTTTTAGTGATGAGTGCGATTAAAACTTAGTGACGTGTCGTGTTCACTTATAATATACCATTCACACCGCGAAAATAAGGAACGGCTAGAAATTTGTTGGAAGTAATAGCCTGATTCCATTTCCATATTAGAGAACTTTTCAACTGTGCCTGATACCATTGGTGCATTAGCATTTAGCTAATGCTACTCCGTCATGTTAGTGGCACGAACAGCTGATCTGGATTTGTTAACTTTTGAATTGAGACAAATGACGAACGTGTTACCAGAGTCTATTTCACGAACGGACTTCGCACTAGTACTGAGTACTTGGACTGAGAGAAGAACAATACTGATTGATCGGTTTTGAACAACATCGCAAGACATAACGCAGGCTTACAATCCTTTTGTTTGGAAACGATGCCAACCTACCTTTTAAAAGTGGACATCCATTTCTTTTCTAGCCTTCAAGCCAAAATTTTAGCCATCATATGAAAAACAAATGCCCTGACAGTGAAATATTTTGGGTTAGCTGATGCTACATTTTATTTAAAAGGATAAATTTTTACAAGTGATATTAAACATTTATATTTTACGAATTTTTATCTTTAAGCAGAATATTTTCAATAATGACATACAAATTAGAGTTTAATGTTGATCATGTTAAAATTCACAAGTGGTATTTAATATAAATGAAGTTTAATAATACTATCCAAGTAAAAATTCCATTGGCTTTACACATATTGGCTGCGTTTTTATAATATCCTTTCTCACTTTCGATGTTTTCGTTAACTGTAAGGAAACAAAATTGTAATTTGTAATACTTTATTTAATTTAATGAAGTTGCATTCCTTTCATATTATAGTATTAGGCTGAGTATAATAAATAAAAAGCGTTTTGCATATTATTAATATATTCGTTACCAAATCGACTAATAACAATTTTTTATTACTTACATTGGTCCGCTGCGGTTGTCTCAGTTTCAAGCTTTTCAGTATCTGGAAAGAAAATTTTGGGTATAGTTAATATTGGAAGATATTAAAGTAAAAATTAAATTAAATGAAATAAAATATAAATTTATTTCTTACGGGTTTCTGCATTACTAGTCAAATCTTCTGCATCAGTTTCGATTTCAGCTATAACTGAAAAAAATGTAAATGAAACCGTTAGTCTAAAAAATCCACATTTCAATTTATTAGAAAACTTTAAACTTATTGAAAGTAAACGTAAATATCAATATTCGAAAACATATTTTTCTTACTGGGATTTTCTGCCTCTGGAAAATACTCTGCATTAGGATCAATGAATTCCTCAACTGAAAGAAAGTTATTAATATGAATATTATTTATTTAAAAGTGATCACCAAAAAAATACATTAGCTAAAACCTAAAATATTTATATTTAAAGTAAATATAAAGGTTAATAATCGAAAAAAATATTTTACTTACTGGCATTTGACTCTGCATTTGATTCACTGAATTCATTAACTAAAAGATAGATAAAAAGAAAGAAAACAATCAGGATTAAAGTTGCGAAATCTACTAAGCTTGAGGATTATACCAGTGTGATAAAAAGTTAAAAAATGTATATATGACAAAAAAATTTAAGAAATATTCTATCTAGTACTTAAAAAAAATATCCAAAAATTAACCAGTCCCTGATAAAGAATATATATACTTTATAGAGCCGGAAGCGCTTCCTTCTTCATGTTATGAAAGAATTAAAAAAATTATAATACAATCATTAAACATATTGTAAGTTTTTCAAGATATTTGCTTTTAAAGTCATAACCAAAAGGAAATAAACTTTTATCTTAAAATTCCGGTTAAAAGTAGATATTCTCAGCATTATCAGAAAGTTATTCTTATCAAATTATTGTTAACCTTTCTTTGGAACAACAAAGTGAATTTTCTCGGAAACTATTTGTTTTCATGATCCCTTTATGACAACTATTCTGACTATAATAAATAGTATTTATTTACATTACCTATATCTGCGCTTTTTCGTTGGTGATAAGGTAAAGATGCACTGTAGTTATTGTTATTCATGTCGGCAATCTCAGAATTCTGTAAAATTGCATATATCCAACTTAAATATGGGTTTAATGGCGTAAATCTATTTGGAATCCCATTTTCAACGACAGATTCGTTGTTATTTTGCGATGAAAGTCCGTAAGAAATGATTCCAACTAAATTACTTTCATGAATAACACCATAACCCGGATATACATTTTCTCCGTCAGAATCTTTCCATGCCTGCAAAAATTATGAATAATTTATTTTAAAATTGTTTGTATTGTTTGTGAATACTAAAAAACCTTTTTTGAGATTATTTGGGTGAAAACTAGTTGATCATATCATTTAAAACGAAAACTGTTCTGAGCCAAGTCATGCAGGGTTCTATTAAATATTTAAAGTTACAAATAGCCACAGTACTTACATAAGAGTCTACGCCTGGCTCCAAAGGTGAATCCTTAAGATCGTAGTCAGCCACTAAAATCCATTGAATATCTGATCGTTTAGACAGGGGAAGCTGTGTACTTAGATTTAGTATTGCAATATCATGATCCAAAGATGACACATTAAATTCAGGATAAATGTCAAAGCCACCAGCAAAGTAAATTAACTCATTTAAGTCTTGGTCCTTAAAGGATACAGCTATCTCCTCAGATTTTAATAGTTTTCTTTGATTTGGGGTTTCAGTAGCACTTAATAGACACGATGCTGCCGTTAAAACAAGTCGACTTTGAATAATATTTCCATAGCAGTGACCATCCTCCAAGACTCCCAAGCTATTCCTTCTGCGTATTAAAACTTGAAAGGAAGGACGAACGTAATCATTTTGTACGAACGAAAAAAAGCACAAAATAATCAGAGACACCGAATTCATAATTTCTTTTGATACGTGGACAGTAGAACCTTGACTGCCGTCTTCACGGCTCCCTTACAAGATTAAGATAGTAAGTAACCTCAGATGCACAACGAGATATAGCTTATCTTTTTATATAATTTATACTAGTACAGCGAAACCCGCTTTCCGTGGTTTTATTATGTCTAATTAATAAAGCATAAAGAGGTGTGCGCGATAACGTTATCCAAATAAATTGAAACTTTAAAAAGTAGTCAAAAACATCATAGACGTTACTCTCGGAATATTTACAAATTGCACAGAGACCAACAAATTTTACAGCTTATTTCACATGTATTTACTGTCTGCCATGTGTGCTTAATAAAATGAATGAAAAAGTTAATAGGGTAGTTCGCTGACTGGTTAAAACCTTCTTAGGGTGAACCTTTTTTGCTGAAGAGTGACTTATTCTAAAAAACATAATACTACAAATTTGATATGAATTTTTTTTGTGTTTCATACATAATTTGAATTAGCAACAAAAAGCTTCATTGTGAATATTATTTGTAAGTCAGTTAGAGATTTGCTTATATTTCAATTATATAATATTGATATATATAAAAGTTTTTCCAGTTTTATTGCATCCAAAAAACAATGGTAATAAAATTTTCGAATTAACATTGCTATTTAGAACTCAATTTTATTTCAGAAAATTTCCTAAATTTTTTTTAGTAATATTTTTTTAATTTATGAATTTTTGTTTTATTTGAATTTCTTTTTACAAAAGAATTTATTTAATTTGCATTACCCAGTGGACCAACATTTCGCAAACATTTTGAAACTGCTAATTTAAATTTCGTTACCTATGGTTGAAATTTTTTTCATTAATTGTTTCAGGGCACACTACCTTTAAAGTTGTAAATAAATTTCCATTTACGAAAACTGTCTATGGAACCTTTTTTAAGAGCTATAATTTATTAGGGATCGCTAGCAGATACAGGAAAATGTTCAGCTACATATAGAGAGCCGGTTTAGATGCTTTCAAAGATTGTGGTTTTGGAATACATCAATATAGGTTAAATTTCACCAATGTTAAACAATTTTTTTTTTTTAATTTATTTTTGGAAGCTAGCGAAGTTGATTAACCTTTCAAAATTGTTCCAAAAGAACGTTTAAACATTTAAATAAATCCCATGCTAAGAAGGAATCATTTTACCAACCGGCAATGTTTTCTTGGTAAAAACAGACCTCTTAAAGAAGTAATCCATTTCCGACTGACTGTTTAAGTCCGTTCGCATGTGAAAAATGATTGTACAAAAATAGTCAGCTTTGGAGTAAATTAAAACATTATGTTTTCAATTGTTTTAAGAATTCACGGTTAGATTTTTTAGGTGAATTACATTTATGTAAATATTCATACTTGTTTGAGATTACGATTTGTTTGTAAGCAAACCCAGCTGACTGAGCGTTGACCCCTCAATCTTAAATCCCGAATAAACTCGCTTCTAGAAAAGGAAAACCAAATGCGATTTAGAAATCCGAGGGCGATATACCAGATAACTTCAACATTTAAAGTAAATTTGGGACAGTGGAGATCATAGATCATATTTAAAATAAAAAAATATGGTTTGCAGTGGCTACCATTTTAATGGTTAAATTAAATTTGAAACAATAGGCCGAGACTTTAGGTGTAAGCAATAAATCTAAACTTATATATAAAGATTGGGTTTGAACAGTTGAAATATTTACAGTATCGCTTATTACGTTACACAACAAGTACGCTTTAAATAACAAAAGGTTCAAATTTTATTAACTTGAATATCGAGTACAATAAATTGTTTAATTTAAATGAAACCCCTTTTCTTTAGTTGCTGTTAACAAGCGCTCCTTCATGATCTCTTCAGTTGGATAGTCCGGAAGCTTTAAGTAGTGAACGCACGTGTTCACGGATGGATAGCTTCCGACGCCAGCATCTACCTTTCGAACAACTGTCAGTCGGGGATGTAAGTTTGCAAGTCCTCCCGGCGGCAGGCTACTGCAACCAGTTGTGAATTGAAGGAAGGCTTTCCTTTCGTCGCCCGACATGCTTAGTAAAACATTTACAAAGCGTTGGAACCCAGGACTGTAAGAATGTATATTTTTAGTTAAATATATCAAAACCTAACACTTAAGTCGTGTATATGCAAGTTACCTGTCTTTGTTGTAACCAAGTTTTGGTTCAGTATATGAAATAATGTCTTCTCGGCTCCAATGGGGGAACTGCTCGCCACAAATCATCATTCGGGCCTCTGAGGGCGTAAAGGCAGCCAACTTTTTGAGGGGGAACACTTCGTTGAACCCATCACTGAAAGCCTTCATTTGTTGAGCGATTCCGTCCTGCAGGATGAAGTTCATAAGCAGTTCACAATACGCTTCCAGGTTGTTGATGGTGACATTCACTGACGCCCCATTTGGCAGCAGTTCGGCCTGGGTGTATCCATAGACCGAGGAACTTGGCAGATACGTGAACGTAAGGGCCAAGTCTTCAAGGGATACCTCTAAGCCGTTTTGGGTGTGCAGCTTAAGCTCGTTTATTAGTTCTTCTTTCTTCTCGGCGTCTATGGTGTCGTCAAACTCAATTGACTGCTTTCGCAATAAGAGGTTTTGCATTTCTTGTAGGAATTGATAACGAGTTGGATCTATTTCTTTTAAGTTTTCTAAGGAAAGAATTCCCCCAAATGCATTGGTCTTATTGCAATCAGTGCGCAATAGCTTAGTGCAGGTTTCTACTATGTCCGATTCTTCTGACACGACAGAGAGATCGCCATTTCGTCTATCCGAAATAACTTTTTGGAGATTACGTGACAGCACCTTGTTGTGGCAAAGCAATTGAAGAAATGATGTTGATAAGGGTATGTCCACTAAACGCATATCCTGCAATACTTTTGCCACAAAAACACCGAAAAACCAGAAGTATTTTAGTACTTTCTCACATGTTTCGGTATTTTGCGGCAGAGGTGCTGGGAAAATTCCGTGTTCTCTGCGATTTACGTAATACCCTACGGGTTTCGAATTGCCTTGCGTATTCTCCGATGAGTTGTCGATGTCCTCGCCCAAATCGTCGTCACACAGCCACATACACAGGTCGGCGCGTTGAATTTCGGCAGCCACCAAGGCGTAAAACTCCAGTGTAGGACCCAAACCAGTTCCCTCCTCGTCCAAGAACTCCACCTCCAACACGGACTTTCGGTTGCAGTGCGTCTTCATAACCTGCATTGCCCACTGAAGTAGATTCTCGTTTCGAGGCACCTTAACGCGTTCGTGCTTAAGACGACCGATGCGGAATTCGTGATCATCCCGGCGCGGACTCATGATGGGAATCCTCTGCCTTTCCACAGTCACATCTCTCTGCGATTGCAGACATACTATGCTGCGAGAGGCTCCAAAGGATGTGCAGTTGAAGTACAACTGCCTGGTCTCGAATGGGAACAGGAAGGGGCAAGATTGGTTTAGGTTTTCGCACCAATTGGGCAGCGCGTTGCTGGACAGCACTAGTGGATCCTGGATTTGCTGCTGCAGTTTGTTAGTTATTTTCTTGCTGATAAAGAGATCTTCGGACAACACGGAAACACCAAGTTCCTTGCCATCCGAATCGATTTCCGATTGATTGAGACCATTGATTTGAGTGAGCAGCTCAAGCACATCGTCCACGGAGCACAGGTTATTATCGGCTACGTTAAATCCGATGTGCATGGGTGAGTTGGGGGACAAAGTGGAGGCGCCACTCTTTGACGACACATCCGGTGTTTGGGCAAACTCCTCCGAGTCCACGCCAGTGCTTTCTGGCGCTTCAGGCGGCACCTCCCTGTACACAATCGTGTATGTGGGCTCCCATATCTTTCGGAACTTGTCCAGCTTGTTCAACTGACTGCACTGCAGCAATTCCTGCACGGCTCTGAATATGGTCCAGTCTGTGTTGTTCAGGTCAATTTCAACTTCGGGAATTCCGCCAATTCCCGGACCACGTAGTTTTAGACCCAGCATCGGCTGTTCAATAGTCTCCTGGCCGCTCTGTTGGGGCTTGGGTAACTCAACGCCAATGGGGGAAATTTCCAAATCCGAAGTCTGGTTAACATTCGTGCGACCCGGTCGCGGATCGAATGCAGGTATCAACGCGGAGAACTGTCTCTTTAGGACGAACTCATCGTCCCAGGACTTGCGCTTCGTAACACCCACCAGTCTGTTCTCCAAACCCTCATCGTCCATGAAGGTGAGCAAGTTCCGGGAGACCATCACTTGGAGCAGAGTGTTGCCCACCTCTTCGTACTCGTCTTCGTTCTCCTCCTCGTCGTTGTCCTCATCCATGTCGTCCTCATCGTCCAAGTCGCCCAGCAAAGCCGGAGCTCGGCAACTCTCTAAAAAGTCTTCCAGTGACACTTGTTCGCTGTCACTCGACGTGGATGTAAGACTCATTGTAAGTGTATGATTTATGGTGGATGCCGATTGCTGTCCCGTCGACGTATTTGACGGGTTTGATGGGGCTATGTTTTCACTATTATTCGACGATAAACTCGGATAACTCTGGGCGGTGCTGAGCAGTCCAGAATGGAAATTACTGGACAATGCCAGCTTAACCAAACTGGTTACCGAGTGGCCGAGGAATGAGCCCGATGCGTTCTGATCCCCGTGCTCGTTCACATTCACTTCCGCATTCATGATCTGATTATCCTGTATGTTGGTGCCCTGCGAGGTGCGTCGACGAGCGATTGCCGCAAATGTCTCCAGCAGACCCGTGTGGGTAGCCACCTCTGAGGTGGAGGGAACCTCAGATGCTGAAGTTGTTGTCAGATTAGGAACACTTATACTCATCTGGCTGGGCACCGAAACGCTTTCGGATGAAATTTGCGGATCTTTGATGTCCACGATCGAAAGCACGGCATTTGGCTGCTGTGTTGGCTTCAACGTTACACTGGGTTTCTTTGAACTCTTGCTGGGATATTCTTCTGTTGCAACTATGATTTGTTTTTGATTCGCATTTTCGGGATTTATCAGCGCCTGAGCCTTGGGTGTCTTTTTAACTCCGACTCCCATGTTTGTGCATGGCGGCATGGGGAAAGTGTCTGTGGAAAGAATGTTGTTGGAGTTATTCCGTATCATATCCACGCCATCACGCATCTTGTCGATCATTTCGAGGGCTTCGGTCGAAAGTTGTGTCACCGGTTGACAGCCTGCAATGTTCGATGTTCGGAGATTCACAAGCAGATCCTTTGATATCTTATTCACCGTGTTGTTTGCATTCATCTTATTGTTCTCTTCAATGTTGGATATGTTCTTTATATCACTCTCTCGCGGAGACGGAGACGAACTCTGTACATCGGGAAGGCTTGAGCTTTGACTCGCAGCAACAGCCTCAGCGGGCTTATATGAAGGCGAAAGGACACTGCATATGTTTTCTTTGGACAATTCAGCTAGGGATAGGTTCTCCGAAATGGTAGCTAGATCGGAAACAATATTTGAGTTAATTGCCGGCATCGAGTTGTTGATGGCCGACAAGTCCGATATGTGCTCCAGCTCGCGACTCAATGGCGACGGTCCACTTATGTTATCCTTATGCATTTGGTTGGCAGCCGACTCCTTGTGCTTGGTTCGAACTTCCCGAGAGGATGACGTGTTCATAGCCAGTTGATTTGAGATAATCTGTGTCTTTGCCGAAGCAAACACGTTCTCTGCAATCGTCTCCACCGCCTGTTTCCAGGCCAAGTTATCAGCCGAAACGGTTTGATTGGACGCACCTTCAGCGTTTTGATTCTTTTCAGTGGCTTCGGGCAGGGATGGAGTTGAACTTGATTTGCGCGAGGTGAGCGTGTTTGATTTATCGTTTATTTTTGCAGCCGCGTTCACAGTAACCATCGACTGGTTTCCTTCGAATACGGAAAGATATTCGCAATCGGCCATCTTTAAGTCGTACTTCCCTTCGGCTCCCATGCGATACGAGTTGCGTACGCCGTGGTCCCACTTCACATCGATCCAGCCGTTGTGAATTTCACCGGTTATTGTGCCCTCGGCACAACCATCCTGATCCTCCCACCGCCAGTCGACGCCTCGAATTACTCGAGCACCGGTAGTCATATGCTTGAGCTGAGCTCTTATTTGTCGCCTCTCGCGCCTAATTTTTGCCTCAGCCTCCTTGACGCTCTTGCCAATGTCGTCGGCAACTCCGACGACGCGACCATAGATCTCGAATCCACTCAAACTCAAATAATGGGTCTGGCCAGATGCATTGCGTCCATTTTGCTGGATTCTGATGTGCCTATATCTAACCGAGTCGTCAGCTGCACACGTTATGGGCCAAGTCGCTGTGCTACCGGGCTCCACGAGACTCTTGTCATCCACGTGTGAGCTGAGGGTTGTCCAACTTAGGCCATCCTTTGATCCCTGGAGAAGCCAGTTCCTCAGAGCCGACCTTCCATAACCGCGCGCATGACGAAGCGTGTACGCAGTGGGTATTATATACACGCCCAAGTCGATGGCAAACCAGGCCTTCTTGTTGTCCTTGGTGTGACAATTGAGTGAGATGCTGTCGCGAGACAGAATATCCTCCAGTTTGCCATATGGCAAGGTCTTCCCCTCCGAGCTGGTCACTTGCACAAGTCCATATTGCGCTGGGTTGACCCAATCGCAAGTCTTTGCATTAGAGCCAATGTAGAACAACAAACCCTCTTCGTCAAAGTCAAATAAGTGCGTAAACACAGTGCCGGTCCGATGTTCGCGTATTTTTTTCAAATAAAAATATGTGGACCGATCGAGGTCGTACCATTGTTTGGCCACCATTTTCAGCAGATACTTGGATAGTTGTCCAATTGTGGCCAAAGGTTCCATTTTTAGAGTTCGACCGGATCGGTCGAATAAAGTGCTCTCGCATTCTGCTCGCTCCAAACGGAAGCGAAGTCGTTTCTGCAGAATTTGCAAGCTGTAACCAGTGCATGGAGTGTCATACAAGTACACTGGTAGCTTCTCTGTGCTCTCCAGAACCGATACAAGTTTCTGTATTAAAATACTTGCAGTGCTCTTAGTTCGCGGCTTATTCGTTGCGGATTCAACGTTATCCTCCAGTATGCATTTCTTGAATACGGAAACTCGTTGTTTTTGCATTTTATTTCGTTTGCATCGAGGTGAATTATTTTCCCAATGGTTAACCGACAAAACGGCCACTAACGCTTGCACCAATCCCGACGAGTGCATTTCGTAGGCGCTCACGACACCATCTTCATGGATCAATTGAGACAGCTTCATTAGGGCGTCCGAGAGTGTTGTCTCCCAGTTTCCATTTGGTGCCATGTGCTGCTCCTCAAAGGATAATTCAATTTGCTTCACAATGTCCGTAAGTATTGCCACCGCTCCGCGAGGAATCGTTTGGGCAGACTTGAAGTACTTGTTGTAAATTTCGCGGGATAAGTTGCGAACTTGAGACTTTTGACCCTCGGTCTTGGACTTGTTGCGTTTCTTTTTAGCCGTTGACCAACCGGAGGCAAAATCGGGACCCAAGACAGTTTCAGCCGTGAAGGTATGCTTCGTTCCACGGTTGCTTTCAAAGATAAAGCCAGGCAAATCGTCCTGTAACACGGTTACCTGATGGCCTTCGGTGTTGTGAATTTGAAGTTGATTTGTTTTATGCGACTGCAGGACCCAGTTACCAACAACCAATCGTAGAGCACTTGCAGTGGGCAAAATGGGCTGGGATACAACTCCTGGAATTACGCAGGAACGTGCACGCATAAGCTTCTCAAGAAACTCTCCTCGATTTTCTGAGAATAAATACAATAGAAAACCTTAGTGCATCGAATACAAAGTTAAACATTTGCCAATTACCAGAACTGTCATTTCCGTTTTCTGGACTTCCACTGGAGTACATCGTTGCTAGCTTTCCATCGATTATGAAACGGAACCACCCGTTAGAGCCGTTGGAAAGCTCTAGAGCCACCGAGTCCGACCAGACGTACAAGCAATCTCGACCCCTGCAAATGCTCCACTCTCGCCAGTGATAAGGCTTTCCTTGCAATATCTCCTTTGCGTCCTCCATAGGATCATCTAAATTGAAATTTGAAAATGTAATAAATAAGTGCTTGTGCTATTTCATTTCATTCATTAAGTAGGGAAACAAACCTGAAGTTGATCTTGGGGAGACTACAACACTGGTCGATGATCTCTGCACGACAGCTGGTTCATCGGGGTTTCCTGATAATTGCACATACAATTCCTCTGCATCATTGTCCATCAGGTTTTGAACTTTAGCAAACACTCCTAGTCTTGCAAAGTGGTCGAGAAATTCCTCTTGTGTCTTACACATAATTTCCTCAATAATATTTAAAACAATTAAGTGCCCGTCGTCGTCATCCTGTAATTATTTTAAAGTGTTAGTAAAACTTTTACTGCTTCGACAGACACTTTTCTAATTCTTTTTACATATTTTTTATTGGAATTTGTCAGTCTGTTCTTTTAAGATTTCAGTCTTGTTTTGAAACTATCTTAATTTAGTTAAAATGATATGATGCATTTTATTTTTACCTCGTTGTCTAGGACACTAGCGACCACTTCGATAAGTAGGTTACCACCATTTTGGCTCGATGTTGACGGCTCATCTTCGCTAAAACTGGTTTCACTGAGACTTTGGAGCACCGTTGGGTACGCATATTGTACAATCTTCTTTATCAGGGCCAAACTGGCCCGTCGCACACTGCCCAACATGGAGCCCAAGAAGGTCCGACAGAATATGGGCAGCAGTACCTTGAGGTAAATGGGCGCCATTTCAGGATCACCCCTGGGCTCCATCAACGTATACTTTTTTCCGTCCTTGTTGAGCAGCGAGTGATCGGGAGACATCCACTCTCCCGGTGACTGCAAAATAGCTGCCACTTCCCGATGTCCATCGTCCAATCTTTCGCGTGCCTTATCTAATGGTGTTTTACCATCCTCATCGCGCAGGTCCGGATAGGCTCCGAATTTAAGCAGGATTTTCGCAATGGCCGGTCGACCAAAGCATGCGGCGTAGTGAAGGGAAGAACTCCGCTGGCCCTTGTTGACATCCGCTCCCTTCTCACACAAATATTCCACCATTTCCAGTGTGCCAAAGGCTGAAGCCCAGTTGAGAAGGGTTTGACCCACATCGTCCATACAGTTGACGTCTATGCCCCCAGATTCGATGGCCTCGCGAAGCGCCTCCGAGTCCTTCGATCGTATGCAGTCGATAAGCTGGCGATGCGTGCGATCGGTGTTGGTGTTGTTGCGCCTGGGTCGTGGCGCCAATTGTCCCTGATTGGGATTGTTACTTCCTCGGTTCAAGGCCTGGCGCCCCTCGAACAAAAGTAAAAGCAAGAGATCTGCGAATCGCATGCAGTCCAGCACGCATCGCTCATCGCCCTGCAAGGCTCTTTCGAGGGCGTCAGCCAACTGGGAACGCAGAATATCATGGGTGATGGAAGGAGATCCGCGGCAAAGTGTCGACAGCAAGGAAATTGTAGTCGATATCGACTGTGGCGATGCGGCCACATCGGATGCCTTGACCTTGGTGCTGCTGGAAATGGTTGCATTGCCCGCTACGTTTTCATTGATTGCATCCGAGTTTGTGGCCGCAGCGGGTTGGCTAGAGCTAGTCGGCTGGGCTCCTGCCGCAGACAGCGAAGAGTGTGTGTTTCCGCCGACACTCTTGAGGCGCTTGAGCAACTCAGTGGTCAAACCGTACTCTGCCAGCGGCGCTGGATCAACCCACTTTCGTGTGAATCGGTCGGCCACGGAGGCAAAGCACTTCAAAGCGCCATCGGATACCATGGCATCCTCGTGTTGCAGCAGAGTGCTCAGACTCTCGACGCAGTTCTGAATGCACGGCGTGTTGGGCTCCACCTTGGTGCAGAGCCTGGATACAACGGACATGGCCGAATGTAGGGTGTCCTTGTGAACTTGCGATCCGCAGTCCCTAATAAAGGACAGGACGCAGTTGAGGCCACCGCCCTCAAAGACGGCGCCCGCTTCTCGGGTGCAAATCAGTTCAAGCACTTTGATACATTGCTCGGCCAGATCGCGAGATGTTCGCGATGACAAATCCGTAACCACAAGATGGTTGCATATGGCTTTGATGGCTCCATCAATCGAAACGATGCGCCTGGTGCACTCCGCCGACACATCCAGGTAATAGGTGATGGCTCGCGCAGTGACCTCGAGTACATTTTCAGGTGCCAGTTCGTCTAGGAATATCTTGCATAGCGCCGGCAAAAATGTTCGAGGAGGACAGCTTATGTGTGGGAGAAATAAATATGAGATTAGAAGTGGAGTCCACTCCAAGTGTCATTTATAAATACCTTTCGAAGCAACGATCTACATTATCAGACATCAGGAGCAGCATACAAAGCTGCTCCAGCGCAATCAGTTGCATATCCCGCTCATCTCCTTGTCCCATGGACAACCATTCCAGCAGCGTCTCGGGATCGACATCGCCCATCTGTGATGTAAACAACAAAATTTTGAATATTGACTAGTATACATGTGATATTTTGACAACTAAAACATAAAGCAACGGACGCGCAGGGGAGCTTCTAATGGATTTAGAAAATTCTAATATATTCATCTTGACATGATGAAAACCACAAAAATATATACTGCATATAATAAATTAGTAAACAAAAAACACAAACAAACATGTGTAAGTATCAGATGTTGTTTTAAATTGTAATGAAATACATTTTTAACATACATTTCGAGGTCTTTAATTGTAATGAAATAACTAGTAGATTAGCAAATCAAAGTTTACTAACTCTTGCAGTTTGAACTAATATTTACAAAACCACAAACGTGTTTTCATAGTGATGCATCGGTTTCTATATTAGTCATGCTCATTACAACATGCAAAAGGTATGCTAAAACCAAAGCAGCTGCATTGATAAAATAAATCATATTATATTCTCTATTTGTTCAGCTGATATCATTTTACTACTGCCAAGTGATTTTCAATCAACAAATTTTGTACAGTCAGCTCCCCTAGTTTTTATTAGTTTACTAATATGTCCGATCACTTTATGTTTTAAATTTAAAAGAGACATGTTTTACTTACCGCAAATCGAAATTTGATTTATGCTTAACCAAATCTGATAAAAGACAAGAAAAAATGATTATTAAATTATTGTAAAGTTTATGTTACAGATCTCATAATTATTTGATATTCTTATACGTACACCTACATATATACATATGTATGTTATTGAAGAAAAGAAATCCTTTCTTCTATTTTCGAAATAATGATTATATCTAGATAACTTTGGGTTGCTAGGCATTTTTTCCGTTGGCAAACAAATGGATAACCATGAAAAATAATATATCAATATATAAGATAGCCAAATGTATATTATATTACGAACAAAACAATTAAACTGAAGTTTTTAAAAATTAAAACTACTTCAGCTTAACAGTTCTAATACGAAGCATGTGCAAGTATACATTTTATTGCTCTTACTAAGATTTATTGGTAAAATTGTCTTTGCCAATTGGATAACATACCATTCCTGCTTAAGTCGCCTGAATTGCCAAATGCCCACATGGCACGACAAACAAAGAGATAGTTGATGGGAAACTGCGTTGTATACTTTCTATTTGTTCTATTTCTCCATGATAAAAGAAATTTTGAGATGTCGTGATGGAAAACTGCAGAGCCAATGATTCCAGATCATTTATTTAACCAGAACTACTTTGGTACGTATAAATGTACGTATGTTACATGTGTAATTACATTTTTTTCACCATAACACGAAAAATTTCTTTTTTTTTTATTTGTAGGGAAGAGCTCAAATATGTATATATATATATATATATATATATATATATATATTTATGTGAACTGTATAATTTTCGTCTTAACAATACTCAATAAGTTATTAAGCAGGAAGACAATCATTGTTCTATGAAATTTTCCTCTTTGTCCAAAAAATGATCAAATTTTGAGTAAGAGAATGATGACACTTCTTTTGCCCTCAACGAAATTCCAGTTGTGTATGTATAATTTAAAGACCTTTTTCCCAAAACCCACTTGGAGTTACATAAAAACGCAGTTGTAATAACTATTGTCTTCGTCAAAGTATGTACACATTTCACAATACATATATGTACATATGTACCAACACGAAGACATTTGTACGTAATGTAACCGTTCATTTATTTATTAACTTTAGTGTCGTGTCTGTTCAGACACATACATATGCACATATAAAAACACAAACTATGACCAAACTGTTCTGTAACTTAGTAAATCTACCTTTTTTGCATTATATTGAATATTTTGCTGGTGCTTGCTTTTTTAAAGCTGCTTTTTTAAAGCTTTTCTACAATTACTCAATACACCACACTATTTTTATTCACACAAATATCCAGTCCAGCAGCTCGAAAATTGATTATAGAGATGAACAAATTACGATACATATTACGATTTATCGTGTCAGATTATAATCGCAAAAAAACAAGGGTATTCTCACAAGCTAAAAGACAGTTTACACTAAAATCGGCGGAACTCCGATTTTCAAATCCATAAACGAAAAAAATTTAACATTTTAAACTGGTTTAAAAATGGCTGTGCAATTCTTACAGTTAATTTTAGGAAATTCGCAGTAGTGTTTTAGGGCTATGAAGCCCACTGTTAATATAACTCAATTTAAAGTATTTTTATTCGTATATGAAGAATAGTCAAGTAAATTATCTAACTCTCTTAACGACTTACAGTTACTGATAAATTATAAAACATTATAAAAAGCAGAAATATTGTCAGTCTTCGACAAATTTATGCGTACTCACTTAACACTTCATCTACATTCCCGAAGCGTCTGAATCTGTGAAAAATTAGAGAGACAAACTATTGAATTTAATAACAAGTGATATACCGTCTAAACTTCTTTGTTTTCATATATTTGGTGATTAATTTAATGTTGGGTCCAGTGTTGCCTTCTTTATTTTTAGTAGGAAAGAGCGACTACCCTGGCTTTTCAGCAATTCAACAAAATTTTCACCAGCAGTATGGAACAGCTTATAATGAACTGACTAATTTTCAGCAATTCAGAGACTCAGACGTTCGGGAATACCAACGTTATATTATTTATTAATTTATACATTTATTTATATTATATTATATATTCATCTATATATTATTTTATTCATCTTTTCATATAATTAATTGCGCTTAACAGTCTAATTAGCCCTAGGTACACTTTCGTAAATTTTGATATGATATTATTTTTTATTTGTAGACGAAAACAAAGACTAAATGATAGTTTTCATAATTTATATTCATTTTATTGAAAATGGCAATGTTAAAAACTGTATCTTTTCGCCTTTGTTTACTTGCTGTTTTTTGTTGTTAGAGGTGGTTGTTACGCACGATAGTGTATAGCGATATGCCAAACATCGAGTAGAAATCGAAAAAAAATATGGCGGCGCCAAACTTATCGCTAGGCGCCTTCCAAAAACTATGTAAAATAACTGAGCTTGGGACCAAACGCGATCACAAGGATCTTAATCATAACATCCACCAACATACAAATCATGATTAGCTTGCACAGTATTAAGCTGCCCAATTAGACAGCAGGAATACCGATCAAACGTTCCAAGTATGTAATAGGCGAAGGGAAAATAGGGTCGATCGATTTAGAGTCGATTTCTCTAATTCGCGAATATTGTCGGCGCTGCAAGCTGCTGTATCGTCTAGTTCGTGGAGTGTTATTTAAATAAATAAAATAATAATAAAACATCGCCGGGACCCTGGCAAACGTGGCCTAAAGTAATGGGCGCAGAATTTGGCGAAAGATGCGTAAAAGAAAAAAGACAATGTTTCATCAGTGTATTAAAAAGGGAAAATTTGCGGTGAGTTGAAAAGAAAATGTAATCT
The DNA here is from genome assembly GCF_018152505.1 of Drosophila elegans. Taxonomy (NCBI): domain Eukaryota; kingdom Metazoa; phylum Arthropoda; class Insecta; order Diptera; family Drosophilidae; genus Drosophila; species Drosophila elegans. The sequence continues at coordinate 3,248,416 of NW_024546167.1, forward strand.
TTAAAGAATACATATATATAAAAAAAATTGAAAATGCACTCAATTCAACCAGAAATTCTCACTTGCTTAAACCTTTAAAGAATTTTACGGATGAAGAGCCACTTTATACGCCCAATGTGGAAAGTTCAATTCCATTATTTACTTGCTTATATACCTTTTTTATATTAATTTATTTATTTGATTTAATTAAACGCACCTTAACGCTTTGGTTTTATTTCTAAATTTTAAAAATGTGTTGAGGGGTTTGGTTTAGCTCCAACTATGTATATTGAGCAGGCCAAAAACTAAGCTGTTGGGGTTTGCCCCATTTTTGATAACGTTACTTTAAAACCTTGGGAACCGGTTCGGATCATAGATAATTGAAAACTTTAAACACAAAAACTTGAGTTTTTTACCACCTTTTTTAAGCACTACCATTAAGGGTACTGGTTTTGCCTCACTTTCCCTTATGTGTTCAATTACGCAAGCTGTTACCTAAATAAAATCCTTTGGTCGGATAATCGTAGCTTATATTAAAAATTAATATAAATGGGTTCTGGTCAAATGATTTATTTTAAAATTTCTTTTTAATTTAATTAATATACTTGTATATATTTATATTGTAATACATAATATAAGTAAAGTAGCGAAGTCTAGTTATGCTCTGGAATAAGTTCCGATGCCCAAACATCTTGTGGCCAACCTGTACGGCCCTTAGTCGACATGGGAATATTCTGAAAAATAAGTATTAGCATTGTATAATACATATATAAATTTAAAATATAAACAAAATTTTAATCATAATTATCGCTAAGAAAAATAGCGCTGAAAACAGACAATTTACTAGAAGTCGAAGTGATGTCAAACTAGTTTTTTGTATTCTTGTAGAAAGTATTATAATTTTGATAAATAAGTTAGAAACGAAGTGAAGAAAACGTTTTTTATCATTGATAAGTATGAACAGTCAAGTCGGTCTAGCCATTTCCATTTGTCCGTCCGTCCGTTTCAACTCAAACTTGTAACTCAATTTATAAGCTATCTTAAAGAAACTTTTTCAAACGTCTTCTTTTGGCTAATGGAAGTGTAATGTGTTAGGTCAGAACGGGCGGTTTAAAAAGTTTAAAGCCAAATTCGACCAAAAAAGTGTAGAGTGGTTTTGGAGGAATTGGTAAGCGCGCCATTCAACAACGCTAAATAGTCATTGCTTAAAAAAAATATATATATTTGTATTTCAGTTTCTAAATTTAAATTTTAAAAATATTGTGCTAAGATTAGCGAAATATAGCTTTTATAATTACTAATTTACAGTGTTTACGATAAATCTTCAAAATGTATATTATTCTTATTAACTTTCCAGATATACGCATATGCTCAGGGCTTTAGTAATTTTGTTTTAAATTTTTTTTTAGTTAACGACTATTTACATAGCTGTCAGAAGAAAGATTATGGATTTGTGATTTTTAATTGAACTAAATCTAATCGGTGCATCGGTCGGTCACTGGAGTCGACCCAAATATCGCATCTAGCTTAAAAATATTTTCTTTATGCATATTTTTTGTGTTTTCCTTCAGCAGTTTTTTTTTTGTTGTATAGGCGACGATAGTATTTTCACATTCGAATACTTCTTTAAAAAATAAGCAAATTCTACACAACTCCCATTAACGCCCATTTTGCCCCAATGTAAGCGTATGATTTAAATCTTAGAAAATATTTTGATATTGTTAAAACTCTAAGTTTAATAGCTCTTTGTAGAATATATGTAAATATGTATACATATGTAACTTTAATTGAAACGTACTTGCGCGTACCAAACGCAATAGTTCTGTTTATGTAGATCATAGTTCCTTTTTTTTTTGTTTACAACTTGTACCCACAAATAGACAATTAAGAAGTAAACAAGAAGATAACACGTGCACGGAAGCACTGTAGAAACACTTCAATATTTTATTTAGAAATGTAGTTCAGATCTAATTGTGTTTGCGTGCATAAAGACAACATCCACAAAAACTCACATAAAAAATGTTTCGTAAAATACATTAACATAGTTTCAATTGTTTTGAAATTGTATTTGTTATGCAATATTTTTTAAGAAAATATTCATTGCTCATACAAAACAATTGCCAATATCAGAGCCTTTTTCTCGCCTTCATTAAAATCTTAAATTCGGTTTTAGACTGCAAAACCTACTTTTAGCCAGGAAAATGTTATTAATTTTTTTTGTTTTTAATATGTATTTTAATGCACAAAATTTCGGGTTAATTTTGCCAATATATCCTATTTCTGAGTAAAATTGACAATGTTACAGCAATTAAAGCGTTATTAAATTAGATTTTCGAGTAAGAAAAAAATTTAGTCGATTTTTCAAAGTCCTAGCGCCTAACAAAAAACTTTAAAAGAGAACACAAGTGTTTTGCTCAAAATGTAAAAGAAAAACATAATATTAAGTTGTTATCAGTTATTTAAAAAATCTCTTAATATAGGCTTTTAATGTTAAAAGTGCCATCAAAATTTAAACATCCTAAAAACCGCCGATGTTTCACTTTATTTCCACCGGCGGAGTTAGCCTGCACGAATATCCAACTTGTAATTCCCAGACAAAAGTTCAAACAAAGCACTTGATTAATCAAACCCCTAATGGATTATATATTTTTGTGGAACAGCACTTGGGCACTTGCCTCTTACATTCATATCTATTACCAGATTGCCCTATTAAATGAATGTATCAAGCAATCACCCCCACTTTTGTTTTGTGATGGCGACGGCTGGATAGCATGGATTCTCAATTACGCCTGCATGTGTCTGCGGTTTATCACTTCGTAAATTGCATAATAAAGTACAACTTACAACCGGTCACTGGTCCTACTTGTCGAATCTCAATTTTTGAAGCCGAAAAATACGCTGCATTTCCATTAAGACAATAAAATCGTGTTTTCGCTTGCGGATTACAAGGGGAAATCGCTCCATGCTTGTGGATGGTTGATTTTTTCCAATTCAGAACTAAAAATGTACTTTTATAAAGTCAAGTGCTTTTATTCCTTTTAATAAACAAACAATTGAGATATCTACCCCAGTGCTGAAAACAAAGTACTGACGCTGCAGAGGAAATATCTTGTGTATCTTGGATATAAAAAATCCGAAAAGAGACCTTAACAAAATAAAAAGCATAGACAATCGATGAAAAGAACAATTTTAAAATTAAAAACAGAAATGATTGTCATTACTATCTTCAAAAATTACAGACGATACGCCCCCATAACGCGAAAACCTCTGTTTAACTTTATTTCTGTATAATAAAGAGCAATCGGAACTACGTTGTTTGTGGACTATGTAAGAACTGTAAAGTTTTGCGATAGTTGTTAACCATAAAATGCTGGTTGCAGTTAATGGAAATCTAATAAATGGCTTTCATCTTTCTGAGTAGAATAAAACTTAGGCAGGTTACTTGCCGTCGGACAATCTCCAAAACTAAATCTTTTTAAACTAAAATACAAAAGCGTCGGAAAGTACACACAGTCATATTCTTAAAAATATATTTTAAACAAATTTCTGATTTTTAAAGAAATGTCAGTATGACCAATAGGTTATAATAAAAATTTAAAAACTTAATTGCGTTTTCTTACTTGAATCTCTGACTTTAAGCAGTGCTTCTTTTCGCTACAGATCTTACGGCTGACTGGCTTAAGCTCTGCTCGAAATCCGCCTTTTGGGTCCTGATCTCCTTCAAGAACATTAACTAAGTAGTTTATGTACAAAATGGCCAACTTCAATGTTTTAATCTGTTAAGTAAACCAAATATACACACAAGAATTTTGTTGAAATATTTATACAACAATTTGTTTGTTTGTATTATTCATTAATTTTCACAAACTTGGCAAAGTGTTTTTATAAATGTTCAGTTTTTATTTTTAACTAATGGGCAATAACTTCACTTTAGTTTTAATGTTCGGGTAGGTGCGTTGATATCTTTTATTGAAATTACCTTTGATAATTTAGTATCTGTAGGAACATTTGGAATCTTTTCTCGAAGGTAGGAGAATGCGTTGTTTATGCTTTGTGTTCGCCTTCTCTCCTTTTTATTAGCTGTATTTCGTTTCTTAACAATCCGTGTACTCGATGCTGGCACATAACTAATGTGATTTGTGTTATATATCTGTTGCTGAACTTGACTTTCAGAGTCTGAAACAATTTCCAAAAACAATATGTGAAATTAAACTCAATTTTGATTTCCGAAAAGCAATATAAAATCGTTTAAGCATCACAAAATAATAAAGTAATAGTGATTTTATTGTGATTTTGATTTGATTAATTGCATTTACGGCCACTAAGTACAAACAAATAAACTTTACGTTTTATGTCGAAAATGGCAGATCCATTATATACTGAGTTATAGTACATGGTTGAGTAATCACGCCCTAAGGCTACGGTATTTTTAAACATATTTTTTTTAATTTAACTCATGTAAATTAGAATACAAAGTTTCGCGGTTAAAGATCTGCATTTTTGCTGCTAGTACGGAATATATAACTCGTCTTTGCTGGCTGGGAAGTAACTGAATAACTTTTTCAGATGTTGAATGAACCAGCGTTGTAGGCCAGCATCTGGATATCCTCCCCCAAAATTCCACCAATGGCATTCGCTGCCTTTTTGTATTATCTCCGCCGACCAATAGTAATCACTTCAAGATGTGTATGTACATGTTAATGTACATATCATTGTATGTATATTTTTATTTTTTATCCGGAATAATGCCTTGAACGCTTAAGTGCTCAGTTCTTTTCTCATTTTTATTCAGCCTTTCATTCAGTTCTGTAGCCAGTTTTGCTAGAAAATAAAACTTTAATAATGTTAGTACACGTTAGGATTAGAATTTTTTTTATGTGCTTGTAACTTAGTGATTTAAATGTCCGTGTCCTCCCACAATCTTAGATAATTTGCGGCGTCTATATTTTTTTTTTTAATAAAAAAAATGTTGATTTATGTGAAGAATTAATGTTTAAAGGATCGGTTCAATAGATTTTGTGTTCTAATGTTCACAAACTTCAAAAAATACCTTTTCGGGAAAATAGATTTAAAGTTTTTCATACGTGAACAATCTGGTACTTTAACTCGGATTTACTTGAAATTTGTACAGTATATTCTCAAGTCGTTCCGACTTATGTATATACTACCTGCAACAGAAAGACAACTTTTGGGAAAGTTTAATGGAGTTTTAAAACTGAGACAATTTGGCGTAGAAATGGACAGACAGACAGATATGCCTAGAATAACACTCCTGAAGATGTTTATCAAAAATATATATAAATATAAATGTGTTCTTCCCTGAATTCGGTCAGCTGTTCCATACAAAGTTTACTCGCTGAAATTTCAGCATTTCAGCAACCCATAGGTTTCTGAAAATGTTGAATTGCTGAAAAGCCAAGGTACCAAAAATGTACCTATGGTCTTACCTAGGTACACGTTTCTATATGAACTCTCGGTCAAATCTATTGAGTAGTGACCCTGCAGTCGAGCGTCCCTCGTCTGCTCCTTCATATGCCTCTCATCCTGTTAACAGTAACACCCTAAATATTTTTTTATAGTTTAGGTTTCGCTTATGATTTTTAATAAAGATACATTTATCAAAATCAGTTTTTATCAAGTTTGCTGAAACCCCAATATTCCCACACAATTACACAAATAAAATTCATAAAACTTGTGATTTTTACAAAAATGTTATTGTATCCATGTTCACTATAGATAAATTTGTCTAATGGTACATCATAATATCTGTGCTTTGGTACAGACACATATAGGCATCGCAAAAAATACGCTTAGCGTGTTCAGGTAATACTTTATCGTTCGTTGAAGTTTCATTTATAGATCGTGCGCCTTCTTCCGAGAGCCACTGTGTTAATTCTGGAACACACGTAATTTCAGGTATATTGTATCCATTCTGTTCACCTGCAATAATGTTACGCGTTAACCAAAACCATCGAGGAACAGAGCTTAAGAAGCTTACCCTTTCTGTCAGCCATTGAATCGAAAAAGCACCATGGTGCATCAGGTCCAGAGCCAGACTTCACGAACGCCACATAATGAGACGTTTCTATGCAAACAACAGCAAACAATTCCATGAACAATCGCGGGACAACCATGTGCTCGGCCATAATTCTAAATTCTTTCGGACTGTAGATCTTTTTCGACACATGATTAGTTCTGAAAATATTTGTTGTTTTTTTTTTTTTAGTTTTTACAACAGTCTTCCTTATAAATTTATCAAACCTTTTGATGTGAGAGTGAAATGTTTTAAGACATTTAGGACAAAATGCGGTGCATTCAAGTCCTGATCCAGCTTGTAGGCTTCCAAAGCAATCACGGCATTCATACTCCGCTAGTTTGCCACAAAGTGAACACTGTCGGGGAGCTTAAAATGGAGTAAAAATTAAGTAAACTAGTAAACAAACAAGAAAACAAGAACTTACAATTCTCAATAATGTCTGTAACGTCAAGAACTTGGGATGGCAATATTCTTGGATACATCTTAAAATTTTTTCCAAAACGAGGCATTTGAATGATGAAACAAGATGGAACCTCCTTCAGTTTTATATCCGAGGAGTGGAAGCTTTGTTCAAACAGTTGCTGAACACTAGGAAACGTTAACTTTTCATCCTTCTCCACAAAAAGTTGATAGAAATAAGAGTCTTGTCCAGAGCTTAACTAAAACATATTTTAGTTATTTAGTATAAATATGTTCATAAAATATATACAATATTCAACCTTTAAAAATGGTTCCACTCGCATAATTTGCGAGAGTAAGCTATTTAGGAACTCTTCAGGATCTTTCTCCTCGCAGGTAAGGCCGCTTACAGAACTGAGTTGATCCAGTAGCTCCCGTAGTTTCATAACCCGATCAGATCGCACAAAAACGTTTTTTCGCAATGGATTGACGATTTCATCGCGCAAAACCTTTTGGACTTCACTGTAATTCCGAATGTCCTGTGGCAAATATAATAAATTACCAGTTAAAGCTAGAAATTTAAGGATCTTACTTGTGGTCCCGGATTTCTGTACAGAATTGAATCAAATACACTGGTGAATGTGAACATCGAAAATAGAGTTGCATCAAGATAGCAGGAGTTGTGATGTCCTTGTATGCCCTTAAACTTCCCGCAAATACTTGCAAGCTCTTCAGAGTTGTGTATCTCTAAAAAATTGTATAAATCCGCATTGTTACTGTGTGTAAATATAAATATTTTTCTTAAATGACATGCTAACCCAATGGCGGTATCGAACCGTAAATAGCGGGGCAATCAGCGACACCAAACTTCTTTGCCTGGTTATTGGAAACTCTACTTGCAGAAACACTATTGTCTACATCAGCAAATCGCCGGTCAGCAGTACATCTGTTGGCTGGTACAAAAACAGCTCGACCATCGTGGCAAGTGAATAAGCTAAAACAATATAGAAAGCAAATAATAGAGTTAGTAAAAAAAAAAATGCAAACGATGCCAAAAATAAAAGTTTTTTTTATAAACAAAAACATACCGAACTCCATTATGCCTTCCATCTGATGTCACAACGTTCTTTAAGTTGGATTCGTCTTCAGCCTCTATTCCAACGAGCACGTTCTTCGGAGTGCCAGGAGGAATGCCAATCCATCTTATAACGCCATATAGATCTTCACACACTCCAGAATTCGATACTTCTACAAGGGAACCAATCGCTAGGTCTGTTTTTGGTATTTCATTTAGAGGCTGGTAATCAGCAATTGTAAAACCTTGAAGAAATTAAATACATTTATTAATTTGACATTTTTTGATCTTCGCGAATCGATGATTTGATAACCGAAACCGATATACGAAAAGCTTCCTCAGAAACGTTAAGAATACAACAACTACAAATTTGAGAAATTTGTGCTACGATTTCGTAATCGAACGTACCCGGCTCTTCGGGCCTGTAATCCGGTGAATAAAATTCCAGTACAGTTAATGGGATATTGTTGTGAATATCTGACTCAGAACACATTGTTTTTTGGTGTAGATTCATATTTGGTAATCGCACAACACAGTTTCTTTTATTATTGGTATATTTTTCAACAGTTGAGTACTGGCAATGTTCAGCATTAATAAAACTCCTCAACAAACTGCATATATCAACTCAGAGCACTGCCGCTGGCAGTGATCGTAAATAGAATATATGTGTATTTGCCGGCGATCTAAAAATAAATGCACATTTTCTATCTGTGATGTTTTGCAAGACAGCAAAGTGAACAAAGAACTTACAAAAACACTGTAATATCTTGGCTTTTTTGTGCGACTATCGAGTCATGAAACTTCGGGAGCTATTGGATCGTCGCAGTTTTGTTAACGGTCTTACCTGCGAGTAGAAAGTTTCTAAAATATTTTCTAGCCAAGCTCGGGACAACACTCATAGTTCTATCAACTATTTGTGGTGAAGGATGAAAAGTTAACGTTACCGAGTGTCCAGCTACGCCTACTCTTCGGATATAAAAGGAGGTTTCACAATTTAAATGCTTCGTTTTGTGAAAATTGTCTTGATGTTTCCAAGAATATTGCCATTTCTTGACATTGTAGACTAGAGATTAAGAATTGTAAGCTTACACTATTTACTTTTATGTTTAATTGTTCACTTAATTTTTACTTCGTTTTTAGTTGTCGAGAAGTGTTCACTTTGTGGCAAACTAGCTTGGAATGAATGCCCATTGCTTTGGGAGCCTAGAACACAATTTTTGACATATCATAGACTTACGCAAAGGTTCCTCTGTTTCTACTTTTGTTAAAATGGGGGAAGCTGGTTTCAGAAAAGATTCTTCGCAAGTTGTAGGTTCAGTCACCGTTTTGCTTTTGTTGTTTAAAATCATAGCAGCCGCTCCTGCACGTTTGGGCCAATTTGAGCCCAGAATGTCAGCCAAATCCACATCCTCGTGATAGGGATTTTCCACAGAACCATGATTGGTATCGCTGTTTCTAAATATTGGAAATTTATTAGCATTCAATGATTAAAACCATCAGTGATACGTACTTTAATATTCCATTCTTTCTGTTAGGAATCTTTTTCGAGTAAGCATGGGTTTTCTGTTCGCTCTCGTTGGATAGTTCATAGTTTTCCAGTGAGTCCCCAAATCTATTGGTAATGGTCAACTTTTTTTCCTTTTCTGCTTCATGATCGGATTTGGAATTCATTATTTCCAAATAAAGCCTAGAATATTGAAGTTGGTAGTATTACAAAACATTTCAATACATATATTTACAAAAGAAAATTGATCAAAAGCTGTTAGTTTCATGTGGGCTTTTTTGAGAGGATTTTTATTGCAAACAATAAACAACCTATGTATAAACATTTACATTGAGTATGTAAGTTGAGCAAAAATCTGCCTTGATTATTGATGTATGTAAGTGCATTTGTTTGCATTCGCTTACAAACAAATATATGAATGTACGTATGTACGCAACATCAGGTTGCCTTGAAATTAAAATTAATAAACATGCATTGTTTTCGGTCTAAATTGCGTATAATTATCCAAAGATATCAAAGAAAACTAGTAACATGGAATTATTTCGCCTCAAATTTCGTTTATTGATAAAAACAATGACACACAACAGAGCCACTAAATCGCTTTTCAGGTATTGATGCCGACCGGAATGCCAGTTGACCAATTAATTTTTTACCTTTGTTGTAAAACTTATGCTAAACAGATATTGTTTACAAACAAATAAAAGGTTGTTGTTTCCTTGAATTTTACTTTAGAATTTATACAATTTGTGTCTTTTAGAATGCGATTGGAATGAATGCAAGATATCGATATCGGTATCGATTTCACGGCAGTTGGCAATTCACATTAAGGGTGTTCCCTTAAAGCATATTTAATGTTATTCTTTTTAATATTCTAAATTCGATTTAGTTCTGGAAAATATTTATTAGAATATTTTTTTTTCATATTATTAAATCATTTTTAAATCACTTTTTCTGTAGGCTGCTAAAATTATTTATTTATTGATTTTAAGAATGTGTGCAATCTTTTCGCTTTCTAATCTTAACATAAAAAACCATTATTTTAAAAAATGTACATATAGCTTAAATTTATCCTTAAATACTATAATATATTTATTAACTCTAAAAATCATTCTATTATATGGGAGGTTTAGATCAGAATTCAGGTCTATCCTGGCTCATTGATGTGTGTTGTGAAAATATATCAATTTTGAGTTCCAAGGAAAAAAAACTGATGTTCGAAAAAAATATAGTAAGGGACATCTTTGATTCCCGAAATTTGGTTTATTAACATAAATGGGTACAGGTCTAGCTAATGCGTAATTTACTTCTGAGCTATCTCTGCTGCTGTTGATGGAACTGGTAATTCCATATTTATAGCATTTTGAAAGGCCATCGGCTGCAGCTGTACAAATTGAAATGGTAAGGAGAAAGGGATTCCGCGGAATGCATTACCAGATTCTTGCGGACTTAGGTCTAAATTTGAGCTATTAACAAATTCCGGAGGTGAGTTTGCGTCCTCCAAATCCTTTCCCGTAATATTGAAGTGGTTAGTGGGGCCCACAAGCTTAAGAGAAACCGCATCACGACCAGAAGAAGTTGGTTCAATACTACTTTTCGTAACGAATTCGTGCTTATACTGCGGCTGTATATCATTTTGATAGTCCTGTATCCTAGGAGGATGATCCAGCTCCTTAGATTTGTATACCCTGTTGTAGTAGTTGGAGGAAGGCAATGAGGATGGTTCATGCTCTCTCGGCGGCGGATGATCCAATTCCATGCTATATTTGAATTCTTCGGCACGGGGATAGCTTTCAAAAGGTGATGGCTCGAACTTGTACGGCTCGCTGGATCGAATGTAAATGGGAACCTTTCGTTCTACCTCAACCTTAAAGGGTACTGGCACTTTCTTCTCGACAGGAACTTTGATTTCCACCGGATACGGTACAGTCCGAAGAACAGGATACGGTTTTGGAACGTGAACTATTTTTTCAACGATTTTCTCGACCACATATGGTTTTGGTACGTGGACCGGTTTTGGAATGTGAATCACCTTCTCGACTATTTTTTCGATGGGTACATGAATTATTTTCTCAACCGTAACATTAACCAGCTTGGGAACATGAACGATTTTTTCCACAATTTTCTCAATGGGTACGTGCACAACCTTTTCCACGGGATATGGTTGCGGGACGGTCTTAATCATTTCCTTTATATGGTTGTGATGATGGTGGTGATGGTGATGTTTGATCTTAACTCTCATCCGTTTTCCATCCTTTGCCGAGTGATCTTTAACGTGTTCGTGCAGGATTGATTGTGTTCCGATATGCTCAGATGCTTGGTACTGCCCATCGTCTTCCTCTATGTGCTCATGAACTTCTTCAAATGTGTGATAATGCTTACTTTCGGAATTATTATCGGAGTAATTGTGACTAACATTTTTCCTTCGAGCATTTGACGGCTTATATTTTATTTTGTGTCTTGCTGTTTTTTCGGATGGCGTTTGATACGTTTTCACTCCTCGTTTTAATGTCGCGTTTCGATCAGCCTCTCGATTATAACGATGTATTTCCATTTTTTCCGGCCTTCTTCCTGTATTGTATCCAGATACTTTTCCGGATTCGGGATAGCTCCAATCATGGCTTTCCACATTACTGCTCTTATTTACAGCATATGAACTGCTTTGCACTGTACTTCCAAAAATTATTAAAGCTATAAACAAATATCCAGGGAACAAAGTTATCTGTAATGGAGATTTTTATTTAAACCGAAACTGCCTTTTAAGCAAAATGTTGTGTTTAGCTTACCACCGGGTTCATTCTGTTCAATTTATATTGTCTCGCTTAAATTTTTGATGTGGGTTGTTTGGTGCCTTTAGCAGAAATGATTTTTCCGCCAGTCCAAGAAAGTATTTATATGGACATGAAACATAATTAAAAATGTACAAAAGTTATTGTCTTACACTGAGTATTGTATACACTACTTTCTGTTAAATAAAAAATTAAATATCTACAAATTTTTAATGAGGTTTAAAACCATAAAGAAACTATTTTAATATTGATACGTTAATTATTTTTAAACTGTTATAAAGTTTTATTCAGTAATCAGATATTTTTTCTATTAAGTATGTTAACATATATATTGATGTGTTTAATTTAAAAATATTTGTAAATAATCGTTTTACAATATAATACATGTTTTTTCGATGCGTAACTAAAGTTATTACAAATCACTCATGGATCACTCTCTTCAGTTTGCCGGCTGCAAAACTTGAAAATGTAATATACCTTTTTAATAGTGCATAAAACAGCACAAGTGTACTTATATTTTTACGATTCAAAGCCCGCGATTGCGTGATGAAAGTTAAAGATGTATTTGAAGAGTGTACAAGTGCAATATTTTTATAAATGTTTGAAATTTCTCTAGGTGAATATTTCACAGCAGCTGGTATATGTTGTAATTAAAGTGCATTGAGCTTCAATGTGCGGAAATGCTATGTATTGTGTAATTTCCTGCAGTATCCGTTGCAGTTTTCAAGAGTACATTAAATGCATTTTCCGGATACCCATTTTTTGATTACAGAACAGGGTTAAATAACGCTGAGCCCATATGCCATTTTCAACGAAATACAATTTTTGAAATCATTTTTGAGGTTCCCCCCCAAAAGTCAAACACAATGGTTTATTAGACATGTATAAGTTGTTTTTCTTTTTTGGATATATTGACTGTATGGAATCAACAAAGGTGAACTTAGTCTAACTCGATTCTATTCTCTAGAAAAAGGCTTCCCGTGTGCATTTTAGATTCCTTAATTTTTAGGTGTGAGCTTAGCAAATCATCCATGGTGATATTAACGTTATTTCGGTCCAGAGCAGCACCGGATTGATCACTTGCCACGATGAGCTGCCGCATCCTGTAAACTGATGCATTTCGGCACATTTCTCGCAGATCAGAGCCCGAGAAGCCATTCGTGAGCTTGGACAAGCGATTCAGGTCCACATCTTGACTTATTTCCTCCGACTGCAGTATCAATTTGAGGATGTCGTGTCGCTGAGTCTCCGTCGGAAGGCCAATGTGGAACTGGGCTGGCATGCGGCGGACTATGGCCTTGTCCAGATCCTGAGGTCTGTTCGTGGCGCCCATCACAATCACCGTGGAGTTGGAATTCGTGCTGAGGCCATCCCATAGCATCATGAACTGGGTCTTCATCATGGCCGTGGCCTCGTGGTCGTTCAAGTTGCGCGAACGCAGGAAGGAGTCGATTTCGTCAATGAATATAATGCATGGCTCGATTTTTGTAGCCAGCGAAAAGACGGCGGAAGTCAGTTTCTGGGATTCCCCGTACCACTTATCGGTGAGAATGGCAACGTCCAAGTTGACAAATCGCATTCCCGCCTCCTTTGCCGTGGCCTTGGCAATCAGCGTTTTTCCGCAACCAGGCGGCCCATGGAGCAGGACGCCTTTTGGCGCCTGCCAAAGCTTAGAACGCTTAAAGAGATCCTTGTGCTGGACAGGCAGAACCACCGATTCCCGCAGCTCCTGGATGACAGTATCCAGTCCGGCGATATCGGACCAACTAACTGTTATGTCGGCCGGTACAACCAGATGTGACGCAATCATTAACTCGTAGTCGTTAAACTCCTGCGGATTCAGCTTGAATCCATCTTTCTCGGCCAGCCTGCAAGACAAGAAATACGATTAGTTTCGCTAATTTGTCTATCTTAAATGTGACAAGCACCTCTTCAACTGCTCTTCTGCTAAGATTTTGGCTTTTTTCTTATTTTTACTAGTTGGGTCCATCTGGTTCATCATCCATTTCACCGAATAATACGTTATCAGCGAAGCCACAGACAGACGAATCAGGACTTGGAACATTTGTCCCTTGCTAAGCTCGACTCCTCCGAACCCGAAATTATCCATGTTTTTGCAGAAATTCTATTGAAGCAAAAAGGTTTTAACAAATCTAAATTTTTCTTATTCGTCCCATGCAATAGTTGTCAGTGTGACCGTGATGTGATAACCAAAAATATACCATAAAAAAGTATACAAAATATAGAGGGTGTTCAACTGTGTAGTAAATTATTCCTTTTCCACTGTTCGTACAATTAGGGTGACCGTTCCATAAATTCCGATCGAAAAATGTTTTATTTTTTGCAAAAAATGAAAGTCAAATATATTTTTATATTATGTATATATGAAGCGTAGGGCGTGATCAATACCCTATACGAAACTATAATTTTTTAATCAAGCTTGTTTTGCAAAAAATATATGAAATAAATTAAATAATTTCTGAATGGCAATCATACAAAACTTCTAAAAACTTAAAGTGCGTTTTTACTTGAAACCATTATTTTTAATCTAGCTGTCACGCATCTCCTATTTTCTATTGTATTAACATAGCAATTTTTTAAAGTGTATAATTTTTCAGTTATACAAATTTTTTCAACGTGGTTAAAAAAAATAACAAAAAATAGAACATTATACTTTAAATTTTCATTATTTAATGAATTTTCTTTCACGATGTATGTTGTTGTTAACGAAATTTCGGAGAGTAATGCAACGCTTATTAAGAAGAGGCGGCCAGAAACCGCTATTTGGAATTTTGAAAATTGGTTTTTATTCTTCAATAACAAAGGAATTCAATAATCTAAACCGTTTATTCGTAATTTTTTTTATTTTCCAAGAAAAAAAAGTAACTTTGCCTTTCATTTTATTTATTTAATCTCAAAACATAAAAATTTGTATTTATTTGGAAATAAGTTTTTGATCTTCCCGTTTTCATAATTTGCCATTTAAACAAATGCGTAAAGACTCATATGTAAACACTCAAAGAAGATATAATATTATTTATATTTTTCGGAATTAATAAAAAAGTAGAGCTAAGGCCTACTTTGCTTTATTCGTTTTCATTATTACTTGTTCTTAGGGTGTATAATGTTTGGGATCAATGTTCCATATTTTCAGTTTTGAGTCGATCCATGGACGAAGTTTGGCAACGCTGGCGTACACTCCAGGGATGTTTTCTTCTCCACATCCGATTCCCCAGGCAACTATACCAGCTGACTTGAATCGGCCCTTTTGGCCCTTGATGGGACACACTAAAGGAGATCCGCCATCGCCCTTGCAGGTATCCTTGTCCTTTTCTCCGCCAGCGCAAATGAAGCTGTCGTGCAAAATGAAGTGTCTTCCGAGGCGTGTTTCGCGTAAGTTCGTCTGGCACTTTTGCTCCGGCACCACGGGCATATCAACCTTTTTCAGGATAACTTGGTATTCTCCATCTTTGCCGAACTTGTTCTTGCCCCAACCGGTTGCAAAACAACGATCAAAATCGAAGTTATCACCAAAGTTGGGCAGGCAAACAG
This sequence comes from Drosophila elegans, assembly GCF_018152505.1. Classification (NCBI taxonomy): domain Eukaryota; kingdom Metazoa; phylum Arthropoda; class Insecta; order Diptera; family Drosophilidae; genus Drosophila; species Drosophila elegans. The sequence continues at coordinate 3,263,748 of NW_024546167.1, forward strand.
GTTGAATGTTCATCTGGGGAGTAAATGGGCTTTCCAATAACATAACTGCCACATCGTTATAAAGTGCTCCTTTGTTAAACTGTTCATGATAGACTATTTCCTTGACATATCGGTCCTCGTGTGGAATGATTTCAGTCTTTGTTTGAGTATCCCATTCGCCGGCTCTCACTGAAATCAGCAGGTTAAGATGAGCTCTCTTATAGATGATATTTACTTACCAACTATGGAACTGGGCTGTTTGTTATGAACACAATGGGCAGCAGTTAAAACCACATTGGGAGCAATCAAGGCTCCTCCACATTCGTACAAGTTAAGTGGACCATCTTCGCGAAGAATTGCTAGCATCCAAGGGAATTCCCCAAACTCGGACTCCTGGTTCGTAGCTCCGGTAATTTTAAATCCCACGCCGTTGGGATTCGAGTAGCCGCAGCCTTCCGGATTTTCGTTTATTGGGAATATCGGATCGTGTCTCTTTATAATGAAAATGGTTTAGTTTTAGCTCAAGAAACTACACTTTTTTTAAGTATACCTTATTTGGAAGATCACAGCACAGATCTAAATAGCTTTTGCATTGTGATCCCGTATCAATTCGAATATCAATTATACTTTCGCCGCTGGTGTTTATCGTATCATTTACACACAGCCAACGGGGTACGCACTCTTTTTGATCGCCGCAGGACTCATATTGGGCTGATCCTGATCCGGATCCTGAGTTACCTGAAGACGAGTCTTTTGGGTTGACAACTGGAGCAACAGAACTGCCTGTTATTGGTGCTTGAGTGCTGGATGCAGGGGTTTCATCGGTCTTAAAGATGTCGGCAATCAAGTTGTCCAACGAAGTATCCTGCGCTCCACAAGTGAATATACAGGCGCATATTATAAGGCAATTGATTAATATCATGTTACTGAAAATTAAAAAATTCCAAATAATTAAATTACAGTCAAAAAAGGAAATTTTAACAAAGAAAACTTAGGACCCGGTCAACATGGCAATGAAAGCTTAGGCATTGGTGATACAACACGAATGTTGTTGCTGCAATATCGCACTTGACCAGCTTTATGGAAATCCCCCGAACCGAATGACACATTTTATTGGACAATACAGAAACGGAACTTAAGCTTCACCCCATTAATGATTTCTCCCCATAAACGAAATATTTTTATATCTCATCTGCTTCGATTTGCTTTCTTCTCCGAAATTCAATATTAAATTATGTTATCATCTGTTCACAAAAAAAATTTAGAGCATTGACAAATATACATTTGTTTTTCAAATATATATTAAAAGAAAACATACAGCTGGCAAATCGTGTCTAATAATTTAATTCAAGTAATCAAATAGGTTCAGGCGATAAGAAATATAGGTTGGGTCAATTTTGAATGTCAATAAACCGTTCTAATTTGGAGTAATCTATTTGAAAACACAGATAAGGGAGGATACACAAACGTTATGCAATCAGGAAAAAATATCTCTTACAGATGTATGTAATTATACATATTTTTCAAGGGACATTTTATAAAATGCTGACTTGGAATAAAAATATAGAATTCAATAATAAACTTTCATATATAATACACTTGCACACATAACCTTACAAACAAACTTTTAATCACATACAAAAGATGCACGACCGAACAATCATTACCATGACTTTTGTTGTTAACAATAGGTTTTTTTGCGAATATATTGACAGATAACTGGTTTTAGTTTCGAGTAAAAATGGCACATTTTGTATACATGTACATAACACTGATTTGTGCTAATAAAAGTACATACGTAAAACCGAGATATTTCACTTCACTTTATTTATTGAACTTTAACATCTGACAGATTAAGTTTAAAAATATACATGTTTTTTTTAAGTATGCACATACACACATAAATATATGTACATTTATTGCACATGATGCAGAGCATAATAAATAAATTTAAAAAATATAAATAAATAAAATGAACAAAAAAAAACACATTTTTCTATATCATTTTTCTAATTAATGGTATTTATTTGTTGTAATACGTACCTCATCAATTAATCTTTTTTATTCTGATAAGGTAGCGGAAGGTTCGGAAAGCAATGAAGAATACACTACACTGATTTGATTTCTGATTCAATCTTAAGTTTGAGCTAGAGATCTTTGATTCCGACGAGACGATGAGAAGCTTTTAAGCTGGTTCAAAATGAAGTTCTCAGCTTCGTCTTACACACAGAAAAACATTTATATGAAATTATATTACTGAAAATCTATTCGAAATGTTTAAAATTAAATATTTTGTAAGGTTTCGATTAAATTAAATCAACATAAAAAAAAATACACATAAAATCAAGATAAGAAATAAAATGTAATTTCTAAATTTGCTATAGAGTTTTTTGATTGAGGTGAGGACTATTACTGTGCTCACAACTCTGCCTTGACTTTCCAATTGAGTAAGCTAAGATTACGAACACCTAATCTTTGTTATAATTTCAAGGTAGGCAATCGTTATTGTCCGTCAGAATAATTTTGCCTGTCATTTACCATTTTGCATAAACCAGCTGTGCTAGTAGCTGGATTTTAAATTACTCATCTATATCGGATCATTACTACTGAAAATTAAACAAAATTTGGGTATTCCCGAAACGTCTGAATTGCTGCAAATTCAGCAGAAATATACTGAAATTCGGTCAGCTGCTCGTCAGCTGTTCCATACAAATTTGATATAATACGTACCAGCTGAATAAAATCGATTTAGTGAACAACGTTCATTAAAATTAAATACTGTTTAAAAATTAAGCGGGAATTCTTTTTCTCTTGATTGAGTCTAGACTTTTTAAAATATTTATTCTTTTCGATGTATTCAAATGAATGAATGGAATTGAAACACCAATTCGATAACGCAGCAATCGAAAGCATCAATGTGTCTACGGTTTTCGCTTCTAACTGTGTGTGCGTAATATTTGATGCGTTTACATATACAAATGATGAACAGAAATTCTTATTCTATTCATCATATGTACACACATAAGTAACTCCGAACGAGACGCCGATCCTAAATATTCAGTATTTAAAAAATCATGGAGTCATTTAAGCAAAATGACGGCAATCGTGATGAGTTAATTATTCAGCAGCAAAGGGAGATTGAGAAGGAGGTAAGTGCAGTGCAGCACGAAATGTAATAATGTAAAGTTTACTAATGCTGAATTCGGCAAACTTTAGATCAGCGATACTACTCCCTTGGTGAGCGAGCAGTTGCCGCTAACTTGTTTGTGGGCCGAATACAATGGCGACGACATATTCACAGCCAAGATCCAGGATCTGTCCACCAAGTACAAGTTCATTCGCCGCACCCGCCCCGATGGAAACTGTTTCTTCAGAGCCTTTGCATATTCGTACTTGGAGTATTTGATCTCAAACAGTAGTGCGTACCAGGAGTTCCGAAAACTGGCCGAGGAGTCCAAGGATAAGCTCGTCCAGCTGGGTTTTCCTAGTTTCACATTAGAGGACTTCCATGAGACTGTAGGTACACCCTCTTGAACTACCCGAATTCCTAATGATTTTCTAATATGTTTAGTTTATGGAAGTCATTAAGCGCGTTAGTCCCGACAATCCTGGTGGACAGAGCAAGGTCCAGAGCGAACTACACAAAATCTTCAATGAGCAGGGCTACTCGGACTACGTGGTGGTTTACCTACGTCTGATTACGTCGGGAAAACTTCAGGAGGAGGCTGACTTTTACCAAAACTTTATAGAGGGCGACTTCACCATTGAAGAGTTCCGACACCAAGAAGTGGAACCCATGTACAAGGAATCGGATCATATCCACATAATCGCCTTGTGCACTGCCCTCGGCGCGGGAGTCCGCGTTGAATACTTGGACCGTGGTGAGGGAGGCACTGTCAAGGCTCACGACTTCCCCGAGGGAACAGAGCCCCGAATTTACCTCATATACAGACCAGGTCACTACGATATACTGTACCCAAATTAAATTGCTCTTAATAATAATGTTTATGTATATACAAGTAAGATGTAAAATAAATTACCATTTATTTGCATATATAATATTACGTTTGGATTTATATTAATGCCTTTAAGCACCTTTATGGGATCCAACGGGCTTAAGATAATCATCATAAGAATTAACCCTAGACAACAGAGAAACGCACCTTTTACACATATCGTAGTTGTTAATTTATTTAAACACTAATCTTTATTATTTGATTTGAACGATTGTGATAGTGACATAATGAAATTGTCTAATGTTTTATAAAATATTAAGTTTTATTAACGGTACTTCGCCATCATTTCATCGGGAAATTTCTGGCGATGCGCAGACAATGAGAGGTTGACAATAATCTCCCGGTCGTCCATCCGTCAGGCGCCTCCGCAGTAAGATTTAATTGTAGGATGATATTGACCACAAGATTTCAGCTCAGTAAAGACTTCCGTAAAAAATCCAGGCTCAGCATTGATTTTAAGCATTTTATCACTTAGCTTGTTTACAATGACAAGACACCTGAAATTAAATATGAAGCAATTGAGAATTAATATTATACGTGAGAGAGCTTATCATAATTTAGTCGGTAGTTGATTTAACGGATTTTTGCAATGTTCCAAAATACAAAATATTTCAGTTAATCAGGGTTAGGTTAAATTAACATCTATTTTACATCTTTCCATTAGCTCAATATTAAAAGAAATTATCTGTGCTAAAAAGTTATACAAATTTTAAAACTGTATCATTTGGAAATACCGAAAAAGTGTATTGAAAAATCGTTATAATTTTAGTTTTTAAACATATACGCATAACAATCAAAATATAGTTGTCTAATAGACAATTAAATTATTTTGTGTTTTCTGGTTATTAATAAGAAATTAATAATTGTATCTTACCTGTCCCAAAACTTTTCCTTTGAGTCTTCAACCAAAAATGGTTTGAGGGGATAACTGATTTCATTGCCCATGTATGAGTACGACAGATACAAACAGGTGAGAACTGAGGCCTGAAGATCTGATTCCTTGCTTTCTTCTCCACTAACAAGTTCGCGGACCAGCATATAGACAAACACCACATTTGCTGGGTTTATAAAGGCTACATCCTGGGAAATGAAAAAAACGTTTGTCAGCTCATTGGAAGGAAATGGAATTTTAATGATTTTAGCAAATAAATTGATTCAATTACCTGCCATCCTTGGAGCAAAAGACTGCGATCAACTGCTCTGAGCCACATAACAGCATCGCCAGCATCGAAGTTGTTTAGTCTTTGACAACGACAGTGCAAAAACATTCCCAAGCACTTAAGCAATTCGGATGTGGATGCCTGTGGATTATGAAACGTTTTTTTCTCAGTTGAATAAACACAATTTATTTGTATTACTATTTGTGAATTTAAATCACAAAAAATTGTTTTAACTAAATTTAAGTCTAATTTATTAAATGATGTTGTGGTTATTAATACAAGAAATATTATGAAAGTATACTTAAAATTGTATTGTAAATTCCTTTTTTATTTATTTTATTTGAATAATTAAAGAGAACATTAAGTACTGAGAAAATTTTAAATAAAAAATTCATAAAAATATTAGTTAAATCTTCCTTTTGAGTTGGGAGAAAATAAACTTTTTGCTTATACGGCTTTTCTGGATTTAAACGAACTTTTCTGGGAAATTAAGGAACTATATATTAAAAAATATCAACTTAAAAACTTTTGCAAAAAACTACTAGAGAAAAAAACGCTATAAGAAGACCGTTGAAAAGTGGGCGATTTTATTAATGTGCTTCTAGCATCTTGAAAAGTGAATACCATAATTTTAAAGATTCGCGACAGCTTTCTTGAAATTTTCAAAGATGGGAAGGTCAGCGCTTGTGCTTGTACGAATAATATTTTATTTTTAATATTAACATATTCTTTATGTAGCCGTTAAACTTGCTCCTTAATGTACTTGAATTTCCTTGCTTTTCCATACGATAACCTCCATCTTGAGCCTTTTTAGAATAAGTTTCCTATAAAACCAAGCTAAAAAAAACCGTCCTGTCAGTTTTCTTTAATGGCAAGGATTTTTATTCTTCAAAACTTCAACTTTTTCTAATTTTTTTTTCACTTTTGTGATCGAGATCAAATAATTGAAAGGCATAGAAATGGGAGATTTGCTTACCAAAAACTCATACTGCGATTCGGGTCGCATTATTTATTTTAGACTTTATTTTACAATTGTTTGGATTTTATTCCAATTTTCTTTGCACCAATATCTACTATTTAAAATGGTGAGAGTATAATTCTTTATAAAAAACCACCCTAATGTAATAAAGATACGATTAATAAATAAATAATAATTAAAATAAAATTTGACAAACAATTCAACGGCAACTCTTTTCAAAAGGATTTTTGAATCGAGTAGTTACGAAGGTTTCTTTTTAAAAAATTGAACATGATTAGTCCTGCTGGACAACTAACCTGAATGACGGTTTTGCGAGGGATCTGGTTGGTATTTTTGATCTGAATGGACGACGCTTGGACTTGCTGTGGCAGACTGAGCGTCAGGGGCTGTTTCTGGATGAGCTTGTTGTGGTTCGAAATCGAGCTCTTGTTGTTCACCCTCACGGGGTCTTTCGCCTTGGAAGGATTCTGCGATTTGCCGGTTGGTCCGGTTAGGACCTCCTCCCGGATATCCTGGGCCTGGTTCTGATTCTGGTTCTGATTCTGATTCTGGTTTTGGTTCTGATTCTGATTGCAGTGCTGCTGGTTGTGCTCCTCGATGCGGTTGCAGTGCAGCTGAATGTTTCGATTCTTGTCCGACGAGGAGGCAAACGAGGACTCCAGGAGCTGGGCCTTAAAGCAGGCCGTGGGCAGATTGGCGCACTTGTTCTTGTTCTCGATCTTCTTCTTGTTGTGGGACGTGGATAGCTTCTTCCACGAGAGGGCATTGATGAAGATCGAGTGTTTCTTCAAGTTCTTCTCGAACGAGCTCTTCTCCGCCTTGAGCACCGAGTTCTCGTTATGCGTGTCCAGGACATTGGTGATCGTGTCCTTCGAGGCATTCGCCAAATTGTTTAAATTGTGCGAACTCAGCTGCGTTTGTGTCTGTAGATTGATGTGCACTCCGCCACATGAACCCTGCTGTCCAATGACGTTCTTGGCCAACTGATGGCAGGCCGACTTCTTGTTCTCCCTGTTCTTGGCGTTATTTAGCTGCTCGTACGAGAAGTTATTCAGATGCGAGTCAATTGAGCCTGTACTGTCGTTCTCGTTTCGTATATCGGTCGAGTGGTTATATTGGAAATTTGGCTGAGACGAGTATATGGGATGCCGATCCCGTGGATTGAAACTCAACACCGTTCCCATGATGGCTGAAATAATGGTTTTAATCAATAAGACCCTCGAACGCCCTCCTCCTCCTCCTCCTCCTCCTTCTTCTTCGTTGGTAAGGTTATTTTAAAATATTGATTTTCAATCTACATAAGTACCTCATGCAAAAGCAGAAAGGTGAAAATAAACAACAAACCAAGAATTCATTTTGCACAAATATAATATTACGAAGGAATTTTACAAATGCTCTAAGCTAGTTTTTACCTTATTCGATTGAAATTACTTGGGGGAAAAAATTGCCAAGACTGCTTTAGAACGCGTATATATCTCACTGCAGAAGCGCGATGTTATGCCATTTTGAACGGCTGCATAATTGTACTTATCTATGGACGCCGTTACCACTAATCATATATTTTTTTAGCACCAATTTCAACGTTGCACTTGTTTATGAAAACATCTTTTCGCTACAAGCTTATGAAATAAGTACACAGTCTTAAAATCGATACAAAGTATGCGCAGGCCCAAAAGCGAGGGTGGGCACTTTTCCTTTTTCGCATTTCTGGGCATGCTCAGTAAAGGTGTTTTTGGTTTCTTTATTTGAATATTCAAAGTTCCTAGCTTCAATACAAAAATCTTTTCAAGAATTTCTAATATTATTTTATTTTAACTTGTTGTTAAAAAACTTTTGACTTTAGGGGAAATTAACCAAATGTTTGTTGATGGCAAGGAAATTTATAGAAAATTGTAAGTTGCATTTGGCAAATAAAATGTAGCAAAATGGATTTAATGCTTTTATTTACACTTAAAAAAATAGTGATGTTGCTTATAAAAAAAATCAAATCAAAAATTAAACCGTTGCCATTGCTGAAGTTGTTTTGCATTCTTCACACTCGTCTTCTGATTTAGAAATGTTTTTTACTTAACAAATCAATTAAATAGCCAAGATCTTAGTAGCTTGCAAATGCTATTAGAAATACCCCAACCCTTAATAATTATAAATTACATTTCCACAACCCCTAATAAAACACAAACTTCCCAAATATGTTCTTTATTTCACTACAGTAACAATGTCCGAATTTAAATTTAATAATAACATGCTGCCTGAGCAAACAACACAGACAGTTATCGCAAGATCGCCCAAAAGTGACTGAAGGATCAAGAATATACTGCTGAACTGCTTAATTTTGTTGGTAACGCTTGGATTTATAAACATAAGCAACATGGGTCCCACACTGGGCGGTAAATTGTCTCTTTTATGATATTGCAAGAATGCAAGTTCCAAGATAACAAAAAGCAGGACAGGCAAGAAAACGCTGCTATTTGTGTAAAGCGCTAACCAAAATCCGACGCAAGCGGCCAAAACAATGTGAACTCTGCTCTTCACAAATGCATTGGGAGCACTGGTTTTTTGGGATACAGGATGTTCCGGAAAAAATGGACGGTTTATTGGAACATCAGGTTCAACCTCAGGATCAGAATATTGGGGATTAGCTGGTCCATCGTCTGAAATATTATAATTATTTGATATTAGGATATTAATAATTGATATATACAGATGTATCTATATAAAAAAAAGTGCAATAGGATGGTCCAAATTTTTTAAAGAAAATTATTATTATTGGAAAGCCTTTTTTTTCCGCTTATACTAAGCGCTTAAGTGCATTTAAGGCGTACCTAAAAAAATTTTGTAGGAAAATTTCTGTTTAGGGTTTAAGCTTCGGTGATAAAATTTTTAAGTAAATAGTAAATCTTAAATATTAAAACGGCAAAAGTGAGGTTTGTTTTGGACCACCCTAATCTACATACATACATATCTACATGTCATTTTTTGATAGAAAACAATTGCTTCACATTTAATATGATTGAATTAAATGCATTTTTTACGGAGTTTATCGCAATCGCAATACTTTTGGACTCAATTACTTATGGGCAATGTTCAATGTACATATCTACATATGTATAAATTATTATGTGTTACCGAGGTTTTCGTTGTGTAGCGTTGTAGCTCTGCCATTCAATTTGTCGAGTCGTGACTTAGAGGCTTCCAATATTTTCTTTCGGCGTAATTCCCGCCTCAAAGCAATGGATTGCTGTGTAGGATTTTCATCTGTAGCTACCGGAACATTATCCATATTTATAAACAGAAATTTACAAGTAATTTAATAGAATTGATAAGACCGTTTTGTAATGGGTAAACTCATGTTAACCGTGTCAAGTTAACGTCGAAACTTGGTCTTTATTTGAACCAATGGAATGTGCCCATTTTAAATGTTTTGAATTATACAAACATATTTTTATTAATCTGAGAAAAGCTACGAAAATATATTTTAAATTGGTTATTTTTATTTATCTATGGTGTTCGTACTTAGTTTTTTTTGTATTATAATCAAATGCTTGGAAAACAAAATCTTAGTAGTTTTAGAATTTGTATAGTCTTTTACTATATTTTTAGCATCTTATATATTTTAATTCATTAATTTTATTAATCTAAGAAAAGCAAGGAAAATATATTTAAATTCGGTTGATTTATTTTATCTAATGTGTAATATGGTATTTATTTTAAATAGCTTGTATGATTATGGTATTGGTTTTTGTTTTCTAGTTTAAAACTTTCACCATTTAATTTTGTTGATTCAAATCAAAATATTTATGCTTCTCTACTCTATTCTTTTCCAAGAATAACAATGTCCATGAAGTTCTTAAGGTTTTGGTTATTTATTCAGAATTATTATATTAACAATACAAATGTAATGACGTTAACACAATTATTTATAGTTTTTCCAAACGTCTGGGTGCATATAAAAGGACGTATGCGCAATGCCAGTCTCCACCTCCGGACAGCCGCAAGATCTCGTCTGTGGCCACAGCCGAGACCTCATCGTCGTCGAATTTGAACCACACGTCACCGCTGGAACGTACCCAAGCAACATAATGTCCCGAGGAACTCGATCGGCCTTTGTGCGTGAGCACGGCTTGCAATGTGTAGAAGCCCGAATTGTTGCTACCCAAGTCATCGTCGAACCAAAACTGCTCATACTTAATGTCCTTGTTCTCCTCTTTTGGTTCATTGGACTTGACAACGTCAACTTCCATCTTCTTGTCTTCCAGATCCTTGAATTTCGAGCGCATGGGGCACAACTTGTTTTGCAGTTCGGGAGTACACAACTCAAAGGCATCGAACTCAATGGGGAACTTAATATCCTTTAACACCTTGGCGTTAATTCCCTCCTTTCCTTTGTATTGAAAACGAACAAATTGAACGGTGAGATAGGCTGGAAGTCGGCTCACCAAGTACTGAAACGGGAACATGTTAGTTTTGGTTCATATAAATAAGTTTGCAGGGCTTACAGTTCGAATGTACTTTGCATCGCGTCCTAGAGTTTCCGATTTTTTCACCAATTGCTCTCTCATTTTCTGAAAACACATTTAAATTAATGTGTGTTATGTTTTGTTTTTGTTTTTTTTTTTTACTTACGGATTTTAGTCCGCTTTGCATGTACTTGACATCCATTGAAATAAAGCAACTCAACTGCAAGAAATTCTCAGACGTTACGGTAGATGGTTCATCGGGAACCTCTTCCGAGCTCATCTTAACTTCAAAAGTTCCACCGAAAAATTGGTCAATAAACGAGCTTCAAAGAAATTAGATACGTTAATCGAACATTAAGAAACGAACAAATTCAAATTGACTTACCTGTATTTTTTCTGGTTAGTATTCGATGGATCCTGGTTGGTTGGCCGAATTTTTTGCTGCAACATTTTAAGGATTTCCGCCCAGCACTCGTTAGCGTCCTGCTGCCTATAGGTGCCGTTCTCGCCGGTCTGGGCGAACTGCGGAGACGCACGATGCAGTGCCTGCAGCAGAACGATTGGCGTCACCGTTGTGCCCTTCTCCATTTGAGCAAATATGGACTTCATGGCGGACGATATGGAAAATGCAGTCGACATGGTATCAGTTCCATCGTTACTGAAAGTGCTCAAGGCAGTGCGAAGTTCAGGCACTGCATTCAAACACTGAACAGTGGCGTTCATGTAGCACGTGTTGCCCAGGTTTGTGAGCCCGGCTGGCAAACGCATCTGAAAATAATTATACCACATATTAGATTACATGCAAGATTGAAGAGACATAACTAAGCTTAGATAATAATTCCCTTCTGCGCTGTCATTTTGTTTTAAATAAGGTAACATATATTAAGATCATTTGTCAAGGAATGTATATGCAAATTATAATTGAACTATCTTAATTTCAACATACAAATGTAAGTTTATACATAGACAATTTTGTAAATATGTAGTTTGAGCGCCTGACCTTAAGTAAATGACTCAGCACATTTGGTATAAACACGAACTAAGTTTCTATTTTAAAAAGGCACATACCAGACCTTGAGCCTGCTAAAAACCCAAGAATGTTTTCAGTAAACCCGCCTTTGGAGCAATGTTCTTTTGTTTACAAACCGAAAATATTCAAAATTGAAGATTCCTTACAAAGCCAAATAGTAAATTGTAGTTTCAGCATTACAAAGCATTAAGGTGCATCCCAAATCAGCCAGGATACCTACCGCTGTAGCTGCCTCCGCTTCGTTCATGTCCTCTATAAACTTGACCGGTGTAGCAGGCACTTCTGGGACACTCTCCTTGCTGCCCAGCAACAACACCACAGCTCCCTGAAAAACGTAGTTTTCGGTTAGGACTAAATTAGCCAAAATGTGTAGATGGCCACTTACGTCTTTGATTTGCAAGTTCCACTGATCATCCTTCAGGATGCCACCCTTGCACATAACTTTCTGGCGTTCCGGTTGAACGCCAGTAAGCGCAAACAACTGGGCTTTAAACAATATCGGCTCCTCATCGGTGTTTACATCAATGTCTGTGTAGAGCTCCCGGCCCCACTTTACCTTAACTGAAAGCAACTTTGTTAGGTTTTGTGCAACAGCAGCCATAAAACACAATGGTACCTTTAAATGCGGGCATGACTAAATTATTCGTTAATAAAAGTGCTTCTATCTGTAAAATTCAAAGTCATACTAGCCGAACTAGAGATGCGCAAAAAACCGATATATTTGTGCATTGTTACTGGCTCACCAAAATTACCTGCAGAAAATATTTTCAAGTTTGAAACACTGGAAATGGGGTGCAGCGAAATGCAATTTATTTGAAGACAATCGAAAACCAATATACATATAATATATTTTTTCTAAATACTAAGAAACTAAGGTGTTGTCATTAAAAAATTATTCGATTTTTAAATAAAATAATTCGAAATTCATGTTCATATATTTTTTGGTGATAAAGTTTAAATTTAACATTATATTTAATTATAAATTCTTTGAATTTGATCAAAACATTCAAAATTTTGTAAAATGTCGAGTAATACCATAAAACGAACCACAAGAACTAGTCAAAAAGTAACACTCTCAGTTTTGTCATATAAAGCCAATCTGTTTATTTTATGCTAACATTTTCTGGAAAATATGTTTAAAAATTTGTTAGAGAGAATTTTAACAATAAGCCAAATCCATCATTAAATTTCTTTTTTATCATTCATGGTTAAATACTGCTTATAATAAATCTAACAAATTAGAGTGTTCAAAAAGTTTGTAGTGTTTCATTTAATATTTGTCTCGATTCAACCATTCCTACCAAAACGTAAATATCCGATTGTCCGATTGTCCACATTTTGCAACCACCTCACCCCATCGATAAAACAGCTGACAGTTTTCCGAATTCATTTTTATAATTAGTTAATTGCCCACATCGGCAGATTTTTGTGAATAATACTAATAAAAAGATAAAAGATGAATGAAGCGGATAGTTTTGCTGAAATATTTAGAGGCGGCTTACCTCACTGTCTTCTCATTGTTTTTTCTATGTTGTTAATATGTTCACCGGTAATGCCAAGCGAATTCGAGGTTATTTCCATGTCCAAATACGATCTTAATGGGCAACATTTTGGTAAGTAAATATTGGATACAATAAATATTAATGATGTAAGTTTATTGTAGAGCAGGGGTTGGACTTTTGTACACAAGCATAATTCACATTTACAACATTGTTTTTTTCTGACCTAAATAATTTTAACGTTGACGGATACTTTTCACCTTTATTTAATTAGTAACATTGTATCTCAAGCAAACGTGTTCTGTTTTTATTTTCTGAATTAGAGTCATGTATGTATATGTCTGTTTGGTTCTTAATTAAAAAGTATTATACAAGTTGTTGCACTCGAAATAATGCAAATTAGTAAATAGCCTTTTGACTGCCTCGAAATTATAATTCATATCCGGTTTTTCTTTGAGTTCATCCCTAAACTACAGATGGAAAAGACTACAAAATATTCTATAAAAGTTAATAATTTATATTTTTAAAATATTGTTTACTTGACACCTTTAGGAAGCCGAGTATCTGCAATATCTCTAGAAGCGAGATCTTTGTATTCATGGAATACTTCTAGGCACTGTGTTCTTACACGGTAAGTACATATTTTTCACTGCCCCGCATTAAAATTAATATATATTTTCATTGAAATGTCTTTAAATAGGTTAACCGACTTGTCTATCCATGATTTTGACAAGTTAAGGCAAAGTGCCGGAGGAATAATACTCATGTTGCCGTCGAACATTTTGAATCTGGACACAGAAACCAAAGAACTGATCACAATTTTGGAGCAATCAATGCTAACACATACGGCTGCAGTGCCCATTTACTTTGCCCCGTACAATAAGGATTTGGAAAAGATCATCGATGACATTACCTACACGACAACGGATAAAGTGGCTCAAAATCAAACAGCGCTGGGGCAATTGATTGTGACGGTCTCAGCCAACAGATACCACGTAAACGTCGGTGGAGGAAGTATTGTGGCCAACAAGAACAGCAAAGTTCCCATTATCCACGGCGAGCTGATACCAAATCAGTTGGCCCTGAAACCCACAGAATCTGTGGGTGATGGACATAAACTTCCCGTCATTTTGATAACCGCGAATCTAAAAACCTTTGGAATTTATAATGTAAGTCATTTTACTTGGCTTCATTGAGGAAATTTTAATGCAAGTTAAAAATTAACGTAACACCCGACTTTAAACTGTAACTTTAAAGTTATATCGCTGTAAGTTCTTTCTTTCGATTAGAGTTCAAATATTTCAGATAGCCAATGAAAACAAAATAATTACAGACTACACGTGGCGGTAACAGTTTAACAAATTTCAAGATAATACATCTGATCTTTAAAGATAAGAACTCTTTATCTGAAAGATTACGGTCTTGATCTAACTTTGGTTTTTCAAGGTTATTTCATAAACCTAAAAAAAAAAGATTTACTGGGTCCAAAGTGGTTGTCTATAGTAAATACAAATCGTAACAAAAAGCAACTATGTTTTACGAAATGTATTAATGTTTTCCTTTATCAACTTTTTAGGATTACCCGGTTAATGCAGATGCAGCCGTTTTGTTGGTGCTCATAGAACTGTTCAGCAAGTTGCACTACACCTCCAGTATGGCACCCAAATACCGTCTCCGATTTTTGCTCTCGGACGCTGGCGTCCTACTAAACTTTCAAGGGTCAAAGAAGTGGCTTGAAGTAGATGACAACGCGCTACAGGTAAGAATAAGCGATGAAAAGAATGGAACAAGAATATTTATTTATATTTCAAACTATATCCTAGAATGTTGAGTTTGTGCTTTGCTTGGATACCATCACGGAGAGTTTATCTTATAACGAAGACAATGCTTTGTATATGCATGTCTCTAAGCCACCGAAAGAGAAGACTTCGATCAGCAACTTCTTCAAACTTCTGAAATCATCAGCTGAAAAGTATTCGAATGGCTTAACGGTCGAGGGTGTGCACAAAAAAATAAATCTAGCGGACACCAAACTTGCATGGGAGCATGAGCGGTTCAGCATAAAACGCTATCCTTCCTTTACTCTGTCTTCAGTGAAAAGTCCTAGAAGTCCCATTCGGACAACCATTTTCAAAGGCGACGAGAGTCGTATTGTGGAGCACACCCTCAACACGTCCAGAATTATTGCGGAAGCTCTAGCAAGTTTCATGTACAAAGTGGATCCCATTTCCAGCATTTTTGATGGACAATTGGTAAGTTAATTGAGTATTGGACTCTCTTAGACGATTATTTCATACCATTTTTGATTTTTTAGGCGATTAAAGAAGAAAACTTATTGCCATACTTTGGAGTTAAATCCATATTGCATAATAACGATGTTAAGGATGCTTTCGAAAAATACCTTAACAACGTGAAAATCATTTACGATAAGCCCGACGGCAGAGATCCAGACTTTATGTTCTACAATGAGAACGAAGTGAAATTGAATGTCTACAGAGTTAAGCCGGCGATCTTCGATCTCTTCCTTACTATTGTTATTGGCGTTTATCTATTAGCTGTATTCCTCGCCATACAATACTTTCCCCGATTTTACGATGAAGTATCGAAGCTAACAAAAGAGGATCCCGTGGGACAACTCAACGGACACTCATCTGAACGACTTAAAATGAAATCACATTAGTAAGAAAAGGTATTGAGTAATAATGTAATGTCTGCAAGTAGGAAAATGTATGTCCAAAATTATTTTTCAAAAAACTTTACTAACACTAGATGAACAATTGTTACTTTAAAGATAATAAATTCTATAAAACTGTAGAAATCTGCCCACCGGTGATGTGGTGACCATAGATAACAACCCTTCTAATGTATTTTCATCGGCAATCTTGCAACTAAAACCACTTCATTGGTTATAAGTACGTTTGTTTTATTGCATAAAAATTTGGTTTTTGTTTGATATAAATATTAATTTGTTTATAGCATTATTAATTAAGCTCCTTAGCACGAGCCGTTGTTGTAACTAGAACTAGCTAAATTATGGGACCGACTTGGCTTCGGTAAAGGGTTCCAATCTAAGTTCGACGAAGTTGGCGATGACTCTCTAATTTGACCCTTGAACTTGCTTATTTTGCTTATAAACAAGTCCCTTTGTGTTGGTGATTCATTGGTATCCGATGTGCTAACCGAAATGTTGGCAGACGTCACTTCCTTGGGGGCTGTACTATTAACGTTATTTAGCTCATTGGGATAGTTGTATCTATTTTCAGCATAGGAGGGAGTTAAGTACACTTTTGTGCCCTTGGCCGCACTTTCGTTTAAAATCTTTTGATTTCTGCTTATAGACTCTAGCACTTCCTTAATGGACTTCTTCTTCCTCATTCGCGGGGTCGGTGTGGAATTCGATTCGCGATCCTCTGAGATTGAAGATCTGAAGCGATCGTTTATCTGCCTCTCAGCAATTCTTACTTCATTCTCCAACTCAAAATCTTCTCTTATTTGCAATACTTCGCCAGTTGCAGCTGGATTTGGTTGAATTGCGTTTGAAACGCAATGGTTTTCTTCAATCTTTGATCTAGCACCATTGACAATGATGCTATCTGCTGTATTTTTTTTGGGAATATTGTTGGGACCACAGGAACTAATGTTCTCTTCAAAAATCTGTGAAATTTGTTTGACCGTGCCAAATGAATTAGTTTTTCTATCTTCTATATAGGTGCTTTCATTCGGTGGAAGAACTACATTATTATTAACAATGGTCTGAGCTTTGGACGTGCAAGGATTAGTATTGCTTTCAGATTCCACCAAAATGACTGATTGTTTTACAATCTCTGGTTTATGGTTTTGATTGTGGGACTCTTTTGAAATGCCATTTATAACTAAAGACTCTTCTCTGGCTCCAACATGTATGGTGCCATTTGGCTTTTTGTTGACTTTTGTCTCCTCCGGTTGAGTGTGAAGATCATTATTTGGTTTTGGTTCAGAGGATTGCTTTATGTGTACGCTGGCAATGCACTCAGGAGTTTCGGAAGTGCAGGAGTTATGTTGACTAGCCGTATTAAGTGAAGTGATTTTTTTACCCTCCTTGGATGTGATTGATATTTCAGCTGCGTTTGTCTGCTTTAAGTGAACTGTGCCAATCCACTGTGGTGCTGGGGAGGTGCGTGTGTTAGGTTTGGTATCCAAATCCGAGTCGAGGATAGTGACATTATTCTTTTCAATGACTGTGCGTGTTTCATTGGATTGCTTTGCATTATTAGTGTGTTTTATTTTGGATGTGCTGCTGGCGCTTAGTTCGATATCGGGGGTCGGTGCTGTAACCGAAATATTTGGTTGATTTGCTTTTGGGACTTCCTTTCCAACTTCTGGTTTTATTAAAGATTCGGATCTGTTGTTGACAAACTCTTCAATTTCAGAGGCTAGAGACTCAATGTCTTTGGTAGCTAGATAATCCTGGACCTGCGATTAAAACGAAAATCAAACAATAATATACAATATATAATATATAGTTCCTTGGTAAGCAATTTGTATTACCACTAGTTTTGGCGGCGGTGGAGCTCTCCTCTTCTTACGATATCTTCTAGCACTCAGTGGGGAGTTGGGACATGAATCCGGTTGCGACTCGAAAGGATTTGAGCTGGCCAGACTAGTTTGTGATAATCTAAAATATAAAATTAAGAAATTAAACTAGTAATTAAAGTTTTTAAGCATTCATAGAAAAATAAATTACCTCATATTCTGATGGTTTGGCGAGGGATATCCAGAAAACTGCGTTGTGCTGCGGTACCGATCGTTACGATTGAAGAACATTCCATTAGAGATTGTGTCGGACTAGGATTATAAATAGTAACATAACTACAAATTTTATCTATTAAAATAACAATTTTAGTAACTCACCTCTCTTCTTGCATCGATATTTTGGAGGGATGTATGACGGTCACCGCGAAAAACTCTAGAATTTAAATAGGAACTACAGAGGTGTTAAAAAAGTTTGTACTTAAATGCGACATATACGGGATGTCACAGAAATCTCTTCTCAGTAATTTTTGTTGAATCTAAACCCAAATAACTTTACTTACTTATCATTTAAATCTCGTCTAAGCATCGGCGGGCTTTCTGATGTTTTATTTATTCCTAGTGTAGAAGACTTCTTTTTACGAAATGAATATGATTTCCTAAAATAAACAAATACAATCTATATTCATTGAAAAATAGTTTAAAAGGTTTTATTTTATAAATAGACCATTTGTATTCAAGTAAATGAGAAAAAAAGCTGATGATCTAAATAAATTGGCAGATGAAGTAAGATAAATTAAGAGTGAGGTGAATTATTTATACTTTTCTTTTTGGGATAATGTGAAACTAAATAGCTAGAAAAACTCACCACAGTTCCTGCAAGTTTCCGATTGATAAACTATGCCTGCCATTTTCGTTCTTCTTTTTGCTAAATCCAAAAAATCTAAGCCGTTTATGGTTGTCATCTTCGTAGAAGGGATTTAAATGTTCAGGGTAGTCGTAAATTGATCTTTGACTAGTGTTCCGCTTATTCCAACTCATTGTTTATTAGTATGTAAGCCCGTTTTAAATGAATCTGAAAGAAATATTCATATGAATGAAGGTTAAAAGACTAAAGGGTCAGCACTATTAAATGTTTAAAGGAATAGGAAAGCTTTGCTATAATTGTTTTATAAATTTGCACATGTGTAGACATATGTTTACCCCTGTACTCTGTGATCGTGAAAATATAATCACTAGAATGATGACATTAGTATTTATTGATGGGTGCAGTATGTTTCTGACTACAAAACGGGTTTTGTGGCCTTCGAAATTGGTTATATTAAGCGAAAAGAGAATAAGTATTTTATCAATCAATCTATAAGTCACACGTTATATAAGTTATTATTATTAAATTAGCACTGCCACAGTTTCATAAGTATAATGCGATAAGAGCTCAAAATCGCAACACACTGAAGTAAGACAACACCTAATAGATACGACAAAACTTTCCCTAGAACTTTGTTTATTATATCCGTTACCGTGCTCTTATCAGTGAATAATAATTATAATTTTCAATTATATCACAATTACCTTGGAGTTTCTTTAAATGTTAAAAGCCACGAACTATATGCATAAGTAATTGGAAACTGAATCTTTTTTAACGATTTATTTGTCTATACAGTTTTAATAGCTTTTAACCCGTTTTCTCATCTTCGTAATAAGCTAAAAGTCGATTTTGAGACAGGAAAAACGCACTTAGAGGTTTAAAAATTACTTTTTATTTAAATAAGTAATTGATTCGAGGCTAGAAACATATATAT
Source organism: Drosophila elegans (assembly GCF_018152505.1). Taxonomy (NCBI): domain Eukaryota; kingdom Metazoa; phylum Arthropoda; class Insecta; order Diptera; family Drosophilidae; genus Drosophila; species Drosophila elegans. Next base: position 3,283,179 of record NW_024546167.1, read on the forward strand.
AACACAAAGCTGTGAGATCCAACGTTAGCGAAATATTGGCAACAAAATAGCCTTCCCATTTTAATTAGAAACAATTATTGTTTCCTGAGAATTTACTTTTGTTGAGCAACAATTATGTTAAAACGGTTAAAAATCATTTATATTTAGATATTTGTTTTACTATTTTCAAATTTAAATGTTTTGAATTCATTCCGGTACGTAAACAAATGAAAAATTTTGTATAATTGGTAAGCGTTCATAACGGTTTCGTATGCTCAATATTTTAAACTTTACTGTACTGATTATTTTCTTTTAAGTTATGTGGAAAATCTGAATGATTTTGTATTTGAAACTTCGTCGATTTTATGATCATCCCCGAAACATTTTTCAGATACACGGCTATAAAGATGCGCCAGAGATCGGTGCGTGCTGAGCACGATCGTTGGGAATGGAAACATACATATGTATGTGCACATGCACAAGGTTCATCTAAATCCATAACATAAATATTTTGATAGGGCACTGTTGACACTTGCGATAGTATTTAACGGTGATCCAGAATCATATGATCGAACCCAGCGAGCTTTGGCTCATTTATTATAGGTATATTATTTATTAAGTTTTATTAAATGTTAAGCAAGGGATCGTGTTGTTTGAGTTACTAAAGGTATTTTGCTTTCCCCAATTCAAAAGGTAAAATCGATCACGCACGAAGTTTTGTTATGACACATGCCGTCACTAATGTGAGATCATTTAGATTATTTTAAACACAAACAAATACAGCATTTTCAATCTACACACATTTTTGTGTACATGCAGACTTTGGGGGGAATAAACATTCGCGTTATATAAAGAATTTTCACAATTTTCGGCTATCACTTTTGTATCCATATACAGATACAGATTAACTATCGCATATATGCCGTGGGTACACATGAGTACAGATGTAGATAAAAATATACACAGGTATTGGCCAAGGAAAAGGTAATGTGTTCCAGATGACCTCAAATATTTAGCGGCAAGCTTTTCGCGATACTCACCCGCCGAGTTGTACTTTAAGACTGAGTGAACTTGATGAACTTTATATATATGGATGGAAAGCTTTTAAACAATTCGAGGGCTTTTTATAAGTTATAGTACATGAACACTGTTGCACATTAACAAATACAGAAGCATATGAATGTGTCGATTCTATTATGATCGCCAAATCGTTTAAAGCAAGAAAATCACTTGGACTGTTTGCACTTCTACTGGAACCTTAAAGATAAAGAAAGATCATATGGCTGCAATCAATACTTTCTTTTAAAGAATAAAAATAAATCATTAGCAAAAAAAGGTAATGAGTAACTCGCATTAATTTTTTAATGATTCATAAAATAAAAATGTTGTTATCGTTTTTATTATTTTTTAGATATACCATCAAGGGAATGAAGGACAGCAGCTCTACAAATAGTTTTAAGAAAACTTATCCAAAATAACTATCGTTTGAATAGTACAATTCGAACTAAAAATTAAATTATATATTATATGTGGCATTTTTTTTACGGACACTTTTTAAGTCTAATTGTGATTCTCCTACATTTAATAAATAATTAATGTATTTATTTACAAAAAAAAATTTATTCAATAAAAAGTAATATTTCTTGTTGGTTAGATCAGATTTGTTCACTTATTTCGCATGTATACACTTTAATTTATTAAATGTTTAAACAAAGTTAGATTTTACGACTCACTATTATCAATTACCAATGCAAATATTTGTATTTTATAAGTAATCCAGTGAGCAACTTTAATCGTTTCAAACTGAATTCGTATAAACTTTCGGTTAGAATTTGGTTAAAACCATATCTTAAATAAAGAAAAGTTAAGTATAATCACCACAAAAACAAGAAAAATCAAAATTTCAAGCTAATTGCAGATTCAATTTCAATATATGTAGATTATTGAAAAAAAAATTGTGAAAAAATAAGTAAACAGACTTGAGTGTGAATCAAACTCAAAGCAATCATGTTTTCCATATTTAAAAGAAGTATTTAAGACAATACTGAAATGGCGTTTTTAAAAAAAAAAAATGGGCAAGTCAGAATATCAGATAAAACTAAAACCGTATTTCTGCCTATAAGTTTAAAAACATGGATTTTATTTATTATTTGTTTAATGATTCCAATGTCTATATCGTAAAAAGGAACGTTTTTAAACCTGATCACTCGGCGAATAAAAGCACTCGATTACTAAAGTTTCAAGTCCCTTAGCTTTAAAATTGACCAAATAAATACATTTGCAATAGGCAACCGTATTTCGACTTGCCTGTTGATGTTTATAAAGAATATATACACTATATTAATTTTTCCTTATCTGTGTTACTAACATCTGACGAAAAATATAATACCCTCTGCAAAAATTAAAAGGGTTTTGCAAAGAATTTTTTGAAAAGGGATGCCTATCAAGTTCTGTCCCAAAACGTAACAAAGTAATCGTATCAAACGACAAATTTTTGAAATAAATACATTTTTGTTAACAAAATTATTTACTTTTTATAATGATGTGGAAAGAAATGCTATTACTTCTTGGTAAGTAGTAAAGTAGCGCAGATATCGAATGTTGGTTGGTGAACTCGATGAAATCTTTTTGTTATTTCAAGACTTTATCCAAGCCTAAGCCTATTTACAAAATTAAGAGATTTTGCAAATTTTAAGTTTAAAAATTCAATTTAAATGTAATGTTTAACTTGAAGATTTTTACTAAATTCGTTTTTGTACACATTTAAGTCAATAATACATTTTATTAAATAAAAGTTTTATTATTTTTAATTTCTTTCTTCCAGCATGACAAACACTGACAACTTATGATGGTTAAGCATTATGTTCTTTCCATATGATTTTAGAAACTAACTACATAGTTCAAGATGCATCCCATATTGCTTATGTTTCGTGTTAACGATGGAAAGGTAAAATACCTAAATTAAATTAGGAATGTGTTTTTATTTATTTATAAAATAGTAAGTCAATAAACTGTTATTTAATGTGCAAAGTCGTTGATACCCAGTGCGATTAGTTTGTGGAGAGGTCAGATTAATGACATTAAGATTCTTAATCTCTAACAAGAGTCGCGACAAATGTCCAAGCTAAGTTTAATTACATAATGTACAATAAAAACTGATTATATACTAATATTTGGGAGTACCGACTATAGAATACTCAAAAAAATACTTAAACTTAAAAGTTTAGCAGGGAAAAGTCGGAATATTTTAGGTTTTAGGTTTAAGTTTTAAAATTCCAAATATGTTTCTTAGGTTTGAATTTATAAACCTAATTTTTTCGACTCTTTTTAGATTATGTTGGTTCTTTTATGGTATGCTTACTAGTTAGTTAAGCTAACGCCTTTAAATTACATAAAACTTAATTTTAGAAGGCGGTATTTTGCAGTCGCAATATTGAATACACCTTTGTTTTTATTGTATGTTTTGAATAAAACATATTGGCGTTATCAGTTACTCTAACCTCAGCCAATGAAAAAAATCATCGCGACAACTGAAAAATTGTTTTAAGACACACGCGACAAATTATTCTAGCGAGTAATCGAGAAGTATTTTAACATTTGGCTAAGAAACCTATTAAAATTAGGCATTTCAATTAGGAATAAGTATGTGCGAGATCAATTATTGATCACTTGTCTGCCAAGTATAATTTGGTCGTTAAAAAACGTTTAAAAACAACAGCAGAAATTTTGTGTTTACCATTACCGGAACTAAATTGTTTGTGCAATTAAATTCAATCGACTTTATGGTTTCAGGATCCATACGGAAAGAGAGGTTCAGAAATCGGAGAATTTCAAGTGAAGGTAACCTCTGAAGCCTTATCTCCAAAAATGGTTGTGGATTTTGTCGCCGGACTTTTCGGGGGTATTTATGCTGCTAACTGTATTTTTTAAGGGTTTTTTTTTCAAATAATTTGTTTTCGAATTTCAGGTGCTGCTGGTGTTCTTGTTGGCCACCCCTTCGATACCGTGAAAGTACACTTGCAAACCGATAATCCCCGTAACCCCAAATACAAAGGCACATTCCACTGCTTCCGGACGATAGTGCAAAAGGAGAGCTTTCGTGGGTTGTACCGTGGAATTACTAGTCCTATGGGTGGAATAGGATTGGTCAATGCCATCGTCTTCGGGGTGTACGGAAATGTTCAACGACTGTCCAGCGATCCCAACTCGCTCCAGTCCCACTTCTACGCGGGTTCCATAGCTGGCGTAGCGCAAAGTTTCGTTTGTGCCCCCATGGAGTTGGCCAAAACGAGACTTCAGTTATCCTCGCACATCGACAGTGGGATAAAATTTACTGGACCTATCCATTGCCTTAGGCACATATTAAAAACCGAAGGTATACGAGGCGCCTTTAAAGGACTAGTAGCTACCATCCTGAGAGATATTCCAGGTAAGATTCCTTAGCTTTATTTAATTTTACTACTAGTTAGGCTAAACACCTATAATCGCACAAAAAACCACTCTAAAACCAAAAGCACTTCGTAAAAAAAAACTAAAAAATGTGAGTAATATAGAAACAATATTTTTTAAAACTGCCCAAGCTCTCTGTAACATATTATTTTTTTGTAATTAAATTGTTCTCGTAGTAAAATACTTTCGTAGTAAACTCTACAAATAATTTTTAAAATGCAGTAGCTAATTATACAGGCTTTCTTTAAATTTTGAACATTATGTTATACGATCTATACCCACTAACTATTTTAACATATTTAACTTCTTGATTGCATTGTTGCATTTGAATGTATCAAAAGGTATTAAGCCAATTTGGATATAGTAAAAAAATGTTGGACAGATTTATAAAGGATTTTAATCTTCCTGGGAAGTGGTAAAATAAATTGAAGTTGAAATAAAATTGATTTAAAGTTTTTGCGTGGAATTTTGCTTAAAAATAACTATGTCTCATATAAAAACTTTCGAGGTGCTATACCAGTGCAAGCCATGAATAAAATTAGGAAATTTGTTTCTTTAAGAAACTACTCGATAGAATGCTTTCAACTTTATAAGAATTCCAAATTTACTATCAAAAGATCGCAGGTTATTATATAATTAATGGATTAAAAATACTCAGTTTCATCTTGAAATAGAATTCAATCAGTAAATTTATCAATTTATAATAGTGCCAGCAATCTTGAAAACTATCGTTTCGAGAAAAACGCGTTGCCATTTAAAAACTATATTTTCGAAAAGGTGATTAGAAGTACCACTGGTATAAACTCTTAAGTTTATATTTAATAATAGATCTTTCTTTTTCCTCTTTTAAATCAAAATCGTATTTCTGAATCGAGCAGAAACATTATTATTGCTGACCTCCAACTTCTTTGCTTAACCAGGCTTTTCCGCCTACTTTGTGTCCTTCGAGTATTTAATGCGGCAAGTGGAAACTCCCAGCATCCTGTACACTCTAACTGCCGGCGGATTGGCGGGGATGTCCTCCTGGCTGGCCTGCTACCCCATCGACGTGGTGAAAACGCACATGCAGGCCGATGCGCTTGGGAGCAACGCCAAATACAATGGATTTATCGACTGTGCAATAAAGGGATTTAAAAACGAGGGCCCTCAGTTTTTTTTCCGCGGGCTAAACTCGACTTTGATCAGAGCATTCCCGATGAACGCCGCCTGCTTCTTTGTGGTGTCCTGGATCCTGGACTTCTGCAATGCCAAGACTGGCGTGGATTCCGTACTCCACTCCGACCAGCCACTAACCCTTGTCAACTTGGACAACAAGACGCAGGCGGACTTGGAGACAGCGACACCAACGGTTGAGGAAGTCGTGCGGAAAATAATCACGGACAATGCCATGTCCCATCAGTATGCATCCACACCGCAGGACGTCGTTCACAACCATTATACAAGTGGCACAATCAACATTTCCAAAGAATCGAAAACGCGTTTAGCATCCGATTGTAATCTGAAATAAAATTCAAATTTGTTAGTGTATATTTTTTGCTTTTACTTACTAAATGGGTTGCATTCTCTGAAGGATCATTATTGCTATGAACATGAAAGTTATCCAATTTCCAATCCATAATTTATGTTTATTTCAATGTTGTGATTACAAAATACAATTAAATAAATGTTAATGTTAAATGCATGTCCATCAAGAGCCACAGGACATGCAGGCGTCCTTGTTTTCCAGCGAACAAACCATATCGGCCATTTTCCGTTCCCTGTCCGACTCATAGCTTTCGGGGATTGGCTCAGAGGTGCCATTCTGGCCATTTACCTTCAATGCACTCTGTTTCTTATCCACGGTGAACTGAATCGCGTTCGCAGCTGGCTTTGTGCGCAGATAGTACATGCCGGTCTTGAGGCCAGCTTTCCAGGAGTAAAAGTGAATGGACGTCAGTTTGCCGTAGTTCGGCTCTGCCACATGAATGTTGAACGACTGACTTTGGTCGATGAACGCACCACGATCTGCGGCCATTTTAATTGTGGACTTCACGGAGATTTCCCACACGGTCTTGTAAAGATCGCGAACCTTCTGGGGAATGGCCTCAATGTTCTGGATTGAACCCCTGCTGGAAATGATCTGGTTCTTCATATCGTCGTCCCACAAATCCAGCTCGGTTAAGTCCCTCAACAAATGATGGTTGACCACCTGGAATTCACCGGACAGAACGCGCCGGGTGTAAATGTTAGTTGTGTAGGGCTCGAAAGATTCGTTGTTGCCCATTATTTGGGCAGTGGATGCCGTGGGCATGGGTGCAACCAGCAGGGAGTTCCTGACACCGTGCTGCTTGATGGACTCCTTCAGTTTCTGCCAATCCCACAGGTCCGTGGGCTTCTTGTCCCACATGTCGTACTGCAGAATTCCCTTGCTCACGGGGCTGCCCTCGTAGGTTTCATAGGGACCTTCGACCTGCGCCAGCTCACAGCTGGCTTCCAAGGCGCCGTAGTAAATGGTTTCGAATATCTGCTGATTCAAAAGACCGGCTTCCTCGCTTTCGTATGGGAATCGCATGAGAATCAGGGCGTCAGCGAAACCCTGGACACCGATGCCCACCGGACGATGCCTCAAATTAGATTTCTTTGTCTCTGGCAGGGGATAAAAGTTGATGTCAATTATCTTGTTGAGATTTCTGGTAACCGTCTTGGTGACTTCCTTCAGTTTTTTGAAATCATACGTCTTCTCGGGCGTGACGAACATGTTGAGGGCAATGGATGCCAGGTTGCACACTGCAATCTCGTCCGGCGCGGAATACTCAACGATTTCGGTGCACAAATTGCTGCACTTGATGGTGCCAACATTCTGCTGGTTGCTCTTCCTGTTGCACGAATCCTTGAACAGCATGTACGGATTGCCGGTTTCCACCTGCGACTCAATGATGGCGAACCACAAGGACTGTGCCTTGACCGTCCGGTTCGCACGGCCCTCCTGCTCGTATTGCGTGTACAGCTTTTCGAACTCATCGCCCCACACATCGTGCAGGCCGGGGCATTTGTGCGGACACATCAGCGACCAGTCCCCGTTGGCCTCGACGCGTTTCATGAAAAGATCGGGTATCCAGAGGGCGTAGAAGAGATCGCGGGCGCGATTCTCCTCCTTGCCGGTGTTCTTCTTGAGTTCCAGGAACTCGAACACGTCCGAGTGCCAGGGCTCCAGGTAAATGGCGAAGGCACCGGGCCGCTTGCCGCCACCCTGATCCACGTAACGTGCCACATTGTTGAAGACCCTGAGCATGGGTACCAGGCCATTGGAGGTGCCATTCGTGCCGCAGATGGAGGTGCCCTTGGCCCGGATGCAATGGACATTCAGTCCAATGCCTCCTGCCGATTTCGAGATCATGGCGCACTGTTCCACCGACTTGAAGATGCCCTCGATCGAGTCGGCCGTCATGGTCAGCAGGAAGCACGACGACAGTTGCGGCCGATTTGTGGCTGCGGCAAAAAGCGTTGGCGAGGCGTGGGTGAAGAACCGCTCCGACAGCAGGTTGTAGGTCTCCACGGCCGCATCGATGTCCTCTCCATGGATTCCGATCGCCACGCGCATCAGCATGTGCTGCGGACGCTCGGCGATCTTTCCGTTTCTCTTCAGCAGGTACGAACGTTCGAGGGTTTTAAAACCAAAGTAGTTGTACCCAAAGTCACGATCATAGATTATGGAGGAGTTCAAGCGAGTGGCGTTGTTTTTCACCACATTGTAGTGGAATTCCGAGACCAAGGGAACCTTCTGGTTCGTTTCCTTGTTCACATGATTGTACAGATCCTCAAAGACATCTAAGAAACGCAAATAATTAATAAAAACTCCGTTTTTCTATAGTCAAAGTTAACAATACCGGAAAAAACCTTCTTCGTCTCCTTGTGCAAATTGGAAACAGCGATGCGAGCAGCTAAAATGGCATAGTCGGCATGATTGCATGTTAATCCGGCTGCAATCTCGGCAGCCAAGTTGTCCAGTTCCTGAGTAGTCACCCCGCAGTACAGACCATTGATAACTTGCAAAGTAATTGAGACCTATAATGGTAGGTCATATTATTTGTTAGTAAACATATTTTCTAATATGCAATTCCAAAAGTAAGTATGTTTGTTTAGATAAGTACTTAATATTTATGAAGAGGTGGTGCTTAACTCTTTATGTTCAGAGGAGTCCCAAATGAGCTTTATTTCAGAACTTTTAAAATCGCCAATACTTACACCAATTAGTAATCCTAAATGGACCCTATAAGACTATCATGTTTACACAAAAGAAACAAACTTACAGGATCGACAAAATCCATGTTCAAGTTGTAGCAAAGCTTCTGTATTCTTGAGGTTATTTTATCAAAATGTACTTCCTCCTTCCGGCCATCTAAAAAACAAATATCCTTAGAACAGTTGCCGCTGTACAGCAAAAGAACATACCTCTTTTGATAACATATAACTTGGATGTTTTTATGGATTTATTCTTCAACATGTTGGCTGCTTTATTTTACAAGTGGCGGAAAATTGCTTGTTGCAAACATAAAAAGGCGCCAAGTTAAAGTCAATTTTAATGTGACCGTATAGCAAGATCACTAAATGCCCTTTTTTCGGACAGCACAATTTTGAAACGATCGAGATCCCAGATTATTTTATATGTTCCAACTAATAATAAGCTTGTTTATTATTTAATAAGAATCTATAAATCAATTATGTCTTTTCTTATGTCTTTTCCATAATTCATGACTTTTAAAAAATTAAACAAATAAAATATTTTTGTAGTATTAATATATATTATTTATTTTTGCTTTTATTTATATAGCATCAAATAATTACATAAATATAACAGTGTTTAAAGAACATTTGTTGAGTAGGTGTTTTATAAACGGTCTCGGTAGATTGTTATCAATTATACAAATAAATTTGTAAACAAATTTTTAATAATATATGCAACTTTAAAGTTTTTAATAAAGAAGGCCGTGTTGAATTATTTTATTGACTGCTGTCCAGATTGCTGTTGGAAAACACTAGAAAGAAAAGAAAAAGAAAGAAACGTTTTGAAAAGGTGAAAAATATGGAGTTCAAATAACTATTTTTGAATGATATCATTGGTTTTACAAAAAGGTTCAACATTCAATGTCTACTGTTTAATGTTAACGAATAAATTATACAACAACTGTAATAGTTTTTCTTAATTTTTGTCGAGCCAGTGAAAACGCTAAAATAAATTAATGTTTGTGATGAAATCATTTCTATTACTCACAAAAAGCTATTTATTTTTTCAAGATCATGTAGTATATCATCTTGGTCCGAATTTAGATCGTCTCGCTCCTTAAGACTTTCTAGTAGAGTTAGATTTAAATTTTCAATATACTTCTGAAGATTATTGACCAATAGTTGTAGAACCGGAACGTGTATTCCGGTGAGCAACTGTCTTGATATCCACCGATGATTTGAGTCCATTTTAATACCAACATCACACAACATTGACCGAATTACATCCACAATGGGTGTGACGCCATGCTTTTTTGCCTAAAAATAGAGAAATTATTAGTTATAAATAAATATAAATACAATGTTTATACAAATGTACCTTAACTTTCATTTGCGCTATTTCCTTGGATTGAGCGAGGGCTATTCTAACCTCTATTTGTAGCTTTGATTGGTTCGCAAAGAAAAACAATGTTTCATTTGATGAAAAATCAGGTTTTTCAATAGGGTTACCATTAATCGTTTGATTCATGGTTTTTTCTTGATTGATTTGGTTCTTTTGAAATATTTTATCGTTTTCAAATTCCTTATTAAGTTTTGTTTCACTAATTTCCGATTGCTTGCGAAGTACTCCACTTGATAATTTAGGACACGTTTCAGAGTCAGAACTATAGCTTTCATTATCAGATCCGGTTAGAAAGTCATCTTTTTTTATTTCTGAAGAAAGGATAGATACATATTTAGGCAGTTAAAGTAGAAAAGATTTTGAGTTTTGTATTATACACGTACCATTATTTAAAGGATCTTTATCCCCAATCGCCAACCTTTTACGGATTTCATCTCGATTAAAGCGACGCTGTAATAAAAAAAATATATTTTTATAACACATATCAATGAATAAGATTTATTTTCACTTATTATAGTATTCACCTTTTTTTCGATTTGCTTAACTTTTTTAAAATGGTTTTGTAAAGTTTCCACGTCCATATCATTTGCTACCTTGTATGCATCAAATTGTTCTATAAACATAAACAAAAAAAGGGGCAGTTTTAAAATTACAAAACATGGTTTTTTATGCTTGAAATTGCTTTGACAATTACCTAATACCATTGTAGGGGATGGATCTTTGGAAAACTTGATAGGATCTTCCAAGTATTGAGACCAGCATGATTGATTTAAGTACCTCCGATTGGCCACCTTCTGATTGTCTTCTTCAAGATGTTGCTGACTTTGTCCGATTTCTAAATTGCTCATGTTAGGTATTTCACCCTGATTAGTATTCTGCAATTCATTTTTGTTTTTCTGAGACGAATAACTTTCAGAATCGCAAATAATGTATTTTCGTTGGGTATACGTTTTATAGTCGAAGGTGTCCGGTGGAAGCTGTCGCTCATCATGTGACGGTTTTTGATGCTTAGTTTTTGTTAACTCAAGTCCATATGGTGTGTTTTTCTTTTTATTTTTGCGACTGCTGTGGCCAGACAATCGCGCCGAGGGTGTATGCTTTAGAGCTTCTGTTCCATTTGATAGTTCTGCGTCGCTAATCTGTTAACATATGTATATGTACATATAGATGGCTTGTATATTTGCATATTTTTGCATTAAAATGTTACCTTTGTCAAATTTGATCCCTGCAACCCATCTAGTGCTTTCTTGTTTTTATATCCAGTGATAAGCAGCTCGAATTCCCTTTCGACCTCTCCGCCAAAATCTCCTACGATATCGATCGGACTTTGTCCTTGCAGTTGGCCCTCATATTGAGAGTTATTTGTACATGACCAGGGAGAGAAGTCAGAATTGGTCATATAATTCTGACTTAAATTATAAATAAGGTCCGGCTTATTTGAAGTTCGGATAGAGTTTTCTGATATGGCATTACAATTTTTGTTTACAATATCCGGTATATTTGGGGATGACGACCGGTTTCCAATTTCCTCGGATAAATATGTATTTCCATTATCGAACGCTCGCTTATCGCACTTATTCAAAATCAAATCTTGGGTATTTTCAAACGTTTCTGAACATGTTTTGCTGAAAACCTTATTTTGAAAAGTGTTTTGGTCGTCCTCTCTGTCGCTATCCGTTAAATCGCTTTCATTACATTCCATGTCAGAGTACTGAATGTAGTCATCAGAGAGTGTATGCGCAAATTTTTGAAATCCAGGATAGTTTGGGTTGGTAATCCCCTTTGTTATATAAATATCCATTCTTGAGCTTGGCATTTGATTAATTTACCTAGATGAAAAGAAAAAGTTTTTAGAAATTAAATATCACGGACAAATATATTTATATAATATAGTCTTAAGATCTTAAGAGTTATGTAAAAATTTGGCGATGGAATTTTATCTTCACTTTATCTTAATATATTTATTATTACTTATAACCTAATAGAATATTCATTAAACAAATGTAATATCTTTTATTAAAGATTTTTCCCGTTATTTATTCCTGGACGTAGCTACCTCTCTACTTTCCTTATAAAAACTAATTTTTGCCTGTATTCGTATTTGCAGACACTTGGAACACCAAAACACAAGTTGTTTTATATATTATTAATGTCGTTTAAAAATCGTCAGTCCAAGAGCAATATTTTAATCATTTTATATTTATTCTTCAATTTAAGGAAAATGAATTTAGCCGAAAAATTATGGCAGGTGGGTATTAATTTTCAAAGAAAACTCCACAAAAGCTTGTATAGGCACTGTTTTTTTACTAAATCTTCACATAGTTGACTTGTTTTAACATCTATGGTTTGTATTTACTAACATTAAAACGGTTTTTTTTATTGAAACAACCATAATTTGCAATTATTGAATCGATGAAGACTTACAAGGACTTGGGCCCTTCTTCCTGCATTCACATGTAAAAATTACTCCCACACACATCGTCTAAATTACACGTTTGGCGCATGCGTAGATCCCAAGACCAATGTTCATAGTATTTTTAAGAATACTTTTTATGATAACGATTTAGTTTTTTCAAAAATATGTAAATTACTATATAGTTATAAATTATTAAAAGTAGTATTAGGGGTAAAAATCGGAGTTCTTTTTGAAAATATCAATTTAAAAATATTTTTAACCTTATGCCCGTTCGTTCTGTCAATTGGATTTAAGTAATGAAGCAGCACAGCAAAATATATCTTAATTTAAGTTCCGTTTAATTTTTGAACAATTGTTCAATTACAATTAAATAAAATATTTCCGAGCCAACTTTAAAAATATTTGAATACCTCTGATTATTTTCTTCTCATTTTGGGATTTTCCTTAGTTTGAGATATGGTAACACTTAAGCACAATGTGATTTAAAAACAACTATAATATTGATATGCAAAAATAATAGAAACTAAAACACGACTAGAAAAATGGAATAACCGACTACATTACTTATCACTGAATAATAATGATATTATTCAAGGGAATTCGGAGGGTGCAAACCCAGCTAAAAACGCCTGTTGACTTGGTGCTCATCCGGGTGAGGTTCTCGAGCATTACGCAATGCCCAACAAACTATAACTTTCATAATTATTTGTTAGTACTCCACGGCGGCAACAGTATCGCCATCACCCCAAGATGACAAAAGTGTCAGTCCATTGCCGCCAGTGTCCCAGTCGGGAAAAGTGCAGTTTTTACCCTGGGTGCCCAGTCCGTACACCATTCCCGGGAAAACGTTCAGTCAGTACAAGAAGCTGTCTAAATTCCGGCTAACATGTGAGTGATGTGGTGGCTTGTGGTGTGAGGACCATCGTAGCTAAGAACTATCTCAATTCCAGCTCTGGTGGTCATAACGGCCATGGGCGGCTATGCAATGGCACCGGCTGCATTTGATCCCGCCTCGTTTGCGATGTGCACGCTGGGCACAGGACTCGTTTCGGCCGCGGCGAATGCCATCAATCAGTATCACGAAGTTCCCTTCGATTCGCAAATGTCCAGAACGAAGAACCGGGTGCTCGTCACCGGCCAAATGACTCCTCTGCACGCAGTCACCTTCGCGGCGGTATCGGCAACCGCTGGACTGAGCATGCTGTATTTCGGGACAAACGGATTGACGGCGGCGCTGGGAGCGGGAAACCTCTTCCTTTACACCACGATATACACGCCCATGAAGCGGATCAGCATATTGAACACCTGGGTGGGATCGATAGTGGGCGCCATTCCGCCCCTGATGGGCTGGGCGGGATGTGCTGGCACCTTGGACGCGGGAGCCATGATCCTGGCTGGAGTATTGTACGCCTGGCAGTTTCCGCACTTCAACGCGCTGTCGTGGAACCTGAGGCCGGATTACTCTCGTGCCGGCTACCGGATGATGGCCGTCACCAATCCGGGACTTTGTCGCCGCACCGCTCTGCGATATTCGGTGGCTATCGCCGGACTTTCGGTAATGGCACCGGTTCTGGACGTGACGAACTACTGGTTTGCTTTGGAAACACTACCTCTTAACGCTTACTTCGCATACCTTGGTAAAAATCTGTTTTTCCTTTTTAAACCAAGCATTATCTCAAACGTGGTTCTTTTTTAATTGCAGCATATAGGTTCTATGAAAAGTCGGACAGCGGGAGCTCTCGGAAACTCTTCCGATTTTCTCTAATACACCTGCCTGCGCTGATGTTGCTGTTTCTGGCCAACAAAAAGGAATGGTATTTCAGCAAACCTGCCGGAGAGGAAAAGAAAAAGGATTCCGCCTACATTGCAATCAAACAGTCTGCTAGTAGTCTTGGAAATGTCCTGCCCGTAGCCGTAGCGGAAGGACCGAGATAGTAATGTTAACATTGATACAAAAAAAAATGTTAAGTTATGTTACTAAAATATACTTAGTGTTCTGCAACTTGTAAAAACAAATAGTCATTTAATATTTAAAAACCGTACCTCCGTGGGGCAAATGCTTCTTGCTTCAATAAATAAAATGACCATGTCCTTACATCTAGTACAATTCTGAAGCTTATTGAAATAAGAATCTTTTCCGTTTGGATAAGTTTTTCTTTGGTCTTCCCCTTTAAAAAGGTAAACGCCACCGCAAGTTTATAATTCATCAGCCTTGTTTTCTGAAATTATTTAAATCCTAAAACGTGTAGTGTGACCAAATTATTTACTATCAAGTGAATGATTTTCGGAGTGACCTAACTTTTCATTTCTTGGCTCGTTACTATTCCACACGTTCCATCAAGATAAATATTTTACATGACTGCCCTTGGAATGGATCATTATTTAACTTTTTTTTATTGTTTTATATAGTCCATTAATGTTCTTTTTAACCTAAAGTATTGTAATTAAGCAAATAATTAAATAAATAATATATTTTTTGGTTTTGGGCATATGCGAATAACAAAAAGGATTACAGTTTTCCACTTCTGAGTATAACTCGCCGTACTTGCTTATTTAGTGCATGTGTTACATATTTATTTTTTATGTGTACAAAAATATATATGTAATATAATTCAATTTAAGACATTGTGTTGAACTGTGCTGTTAATAATTAAAGTAAAAAGATTCATGAATATATATCAAAAATCGCAACAGTTAACCTGGGATGTAGTTTATGAGATTTCGGTATTTAGAACAACGACGGCCCTTGTAAACGGTCCGCAACATAAACTCGATATTTTAATTTAAAGCGAATGGGAATATTTTACAAAAGGCAATAAAGTAAATGTTAATTTTATAATTTTTCAAGGGTCATTTATTTTATTTACGCTAACATTAGTAGCTGAAAATTGTATCGATAACTGAGATACCAAAATCCCTATTTTTGGTATATTTACTAGTTCATCTCACCAATATTTTGGTCTCACAAATTGACATTTCTTTGATGGTTTTCATTGTCTTCTGTTACCTTTTCCGTCTTACCACCTGAATTAAATAAACAATTTAACTACTCAACGCGACACGGTGATGAATCATGCAGATGCGAGTGGCGCTGGAGCCCTCGTTTGGTAATTTGAACGGGAAACCAGATCAAATGAACACAAAATCCGTGGCGAACCACTGGAGTGAATTATTTTTAGTGAGCTGAACGTGGATTGTGACAATGAAAAATTGAGGAATAGTGTTTACATTCATTTTATAATTTATTTTAAAGTTATCTTTTTTATCTCGAAAAAGGAGAGGCGTATGAAAGTTTCTTTACACAGTGCAAACACATATAAATTTCTAATTATGTATAATGTACCACATAAGTTTCGTCAAGTTTGTCGATTGTGCCTCACATTGGTTAACGAGTGCGATGTTGCAGAACTACAAATTTACGATGTTTTATCGCATAATAGTGCCCAAGACAAAAATTCGACCGAGTTCCGCAGAGACGAAAAGCGTGCTGGCTGCTTTTGCGGCGCCCCGAGCCCCAATCTGTGCAGCTGCATCGGTGATAACTCGCTATCAGTATCCGTAGTGCTGACCAATAACGAAACGGGTACGGGTCCAAGCCATCCCAAATCGCAGTCCCTTCTTTCCCTAAATCAAACGCATTACACACCAAGTGTGCCTTCTGCTGCGGACACAAAGTCGAGTGAACGCGAACGCCAATGCCAATTGGAGTCGGACATCGCCGAAAGATCAGTATTCAAAAGTCAGTCATCGTCATCGTCGACGCAACAACAACACCAACAGCAACACCAACACCACGAAAACATTGCATGTGGGGAGGCCCATTCCCATTCCCAATCCAAATCGAAACTCCCGCGGGAAGAACGTCCAGTTCCAGTACATAATCATAATCAACGCGAAGACACAAGTGTGAATATAACAAAAATAAGCGGAACCGATAACTACGGCCAAGAGCACGGCAGAGATGATTCATCACCACATCTTACATTTCAGATATTCAACTGTCTCTCTATTAAGGTAAGCAGATTTCCATCCAACACATTTGCACAGAAACGAATTTACATTAATTACGCACACACACAAGCGTGGATATACGGTGTGTGGATATATCCCGTATACTTACACACACACACACACACACTCGCATTTGCGAGTGCTCGCCGTGGGGTTGTGTGCGTTATCTATGTGATTACGACACCACACGTCAAAATAATAGGAAATGATTGGGCCGCTTTTATCCCATGGCCTATTAACAATCGGTATCAATTGTTTGGTATTTTTTCGATGAACCACTTCGAGGCAATGCCCCACGCACACAATCACCAGCCAGGTCGTACATCAGTGTCCCACACACGAATGTAAATATTGATATGTAGCTATATATGTATATATGTATGAACGCGTTAGAGACCTACATTAATCCACGCCAGAGATAACATTTGTTTCACTCCAACTTGATTGCCTTAGTACCTGTATACATAGGGAACTTTGTGTTTCAAATATAACACCACTGAACGAACTATCTACAAAAATATATATTTGTTTATGTGCTTGTTATTATCAAATAAAACCTATTAAATGCCTTTCCCTTTTGATCTCTTTTCGGAAGGTTACATTTTAATATAAAATTCTTCAAATTTTTAAATAATATATTTTATTTCTTGGAAATCCTTTCATGCATTTTATATAGCCCATATGGTTTCTATTTTTGATTTCTTAAAATATTATTGTGGGTTATATTATTGTAACAGTAACAAAAGCAAGTCCCATATAGGGTTAAATATAGATACTTATTTCTTATCTTAATCTCATTGTTTTGAAAGTTTTAGGTGTATAAATATGTATGTTTTTACCAATTAGAGCCACCTAGACGAGTCTGACTAACCAGTCATCAAACCCATCAATCGATTTTATTACCACCATACCCCTTACGCATTGCATCATTCTCATTACAAGCTATTTTAATAACAAAGTTATAAAAATAAATCTATGTTTGTTTCAGGTACTGCCGAACGATGAATTACCCAGCGTGATTTGCGGTGACTGCAGACAAAAATTGGATTCGTTTGAAAAATTTCGTACCATGGCGCACAACTCACAAAAAGCTTTGAAAGAATTTTTGAACTTATCAAAAAATCTGAAACTAGTAAGTATTGGTAACAGTCAACAGGCACCAATCAATATGTTTTTCTGCAAACCTATATAATTTACTTAAATGCCATAAATTCCAGTCAATTGTATTTTAATCAAAATGTAAAGAGATAAAACAAGTAAACAACTGTAAAATATCTGTGACTATTTTAAAAAACACTCCGACAGTATAATAACTGATACAACAAATCTGTTTTGTACTCTACATTACTAATAACTTGTGTTTTATCCTAAACTAAATGATTTCAATTTTTCTCAGGACGCAAATGATTTGGAAATTAAGCTTGATGCAATTTTGAAGGCTTCATCAGAGGCTATAGCGGCGAAGGCTCTGACGGAGCTGAGCACGTTCTCTAAAGTTAAGTACGACCACAGTAAAATAGATTCCGCCATCCAGCCCGGTTTGGATCGGAAAATCGAGATTAGCAATCAAGATGATAAGTTGCTTATGCCACATAGCGTATATCCAAGTTTATTCAAATCAATTAATATAAAAAGCGATCAAAAAAATCTAATGCCTGGATCCTCACAACACAGTCAGTTTGATTCAAAACTGCGAAAGGACTCGGAAATCGAGAAATATGAAAATTTGCAGCAGCAGCTTGAAACAGCTGCTGTTCTAATGGATATAAGCAAAAAGATTGTAATTTCCCCTCCATGCTCGAATCCTCAATCTCCGTGTTTTTCTGCAGCTGTAGATACAAGTATTAAAAGTTCTGTGATAAAATCAAAACGTCCATTAAACCAAAATGAAATTCAGGACGGAGTTGAAATTGACTTATCCGTCAAAAAACAAAAGAACGATTACTCTAATCAACGGAACTCGGCCCCAATACACAATTTTTGCCAAACTCCAATGCTTGATATTCAGTCACACTTAAGAAGTGAAGAGGATTTTCAAAACTACAGTATTACCATTAACCAAGTTGGTGGGTCCGACTACAAATCGAAGGCTCCAAAGCCCAGCACCGGCTCCTTACTAGACTCTGGCGACAGCTCCGATTCTCACAAACTGGAGATGGACATCACCTCCTCCATTAACGATAGAAAGACCCCGGATAGCCTTAGCTCGGATCACGCGACGGATGCGGCCACTACTCAGCTCTGGCAGGCACTGGCCCGATCAGCCGGTAAGTACTGTTTACTAACACTTTAACTAGCCCTATAAACTGACATTCTCTTAAACATTAAATCAGAATTTATTATTTGTATTTTACTTTGACTTTGACTTGTCATATAAATTGATTTTATGTCTTCTTTAAAGCTAAAAGCAAAGAGGAAAATCAGGCAACACAAATAATCCGTAGCATGATGAGCCAGTCTTTTGTGTTTCCGGTTCCGTCGACAGTATCATTTACAAAAGTACCTGAAGAACCCATAGCACTATTAAAGGCAAGTGATGGATTTAATATTAACATTTAAAAGTTCTAAGAAAATCTAACGCATTTAAATTTTGAAACTTTAGGATCTATCAGAGGCTCAATCCAGCAAATCAAAACCATGTAGAAGAAAACAAAGTTTTCCTACCAAAACTGATTGCATCGATGTAGTTAATGAGAATGTGACTGATACTTATACCACTTCAGAAGCAGCTCCGGAGGAAAAGAAAGATAAAAGGGTACACAACTGTAGTTCTCTTTACTATTGCATATACTAATTATATATTTTGCTTTAGAACATTAACCTTTTTAATGCCATACCTGGTGCTCAAAAAGATATGTCATGTTCGAATTGTGGCACCCTCACCACAACAATTTGGAGACGAAGTGTTCGAGGAGAAATGGTTTGCAACGCCTGTGGATTGTATTTCAAGCTGCATGGGGTCAACAGGCCGCATTCAATGAGACGCGATACCATACACACCAGACGCAGGCGTCCTAAAGAATTGGAGCGATCTAAAAAAAGTGAGTTCTTTTAAATGCTTTCTACTTGTTTACGCTACTAAATGGGAAGAAGCAAACGGGAGAAAGCAAGCGTTTCCGACTCTTTGTTATATACAAATCTGTAAATTGATTTGGGATTTAATACGCAGGTTTTAGTTATGATATCTATTTGATTTTCGCCTTGGAAAAAACAAACAGAACAAAATAAGAAAGAAAGCTAACTAATATAAATAAAATTCGTAATTTTTAAATAGTAAACTATTATAATATTTTGTGGTACATTCTAATAAATTAAAAAACAGCGAAGCTATAATTTTGTTACCTTGTTATGCTGATTAGAATATAAATATTTTAAGGGGTCGGAAAACGTGCAAAACAAGATTATTGTCTAACATGTTTTTCTCAGACCTGCGAGGTGCTTAAATTGTAGTAAGCTTGTTTGCTTATTTCCGTATATAACTAGATAATGTAAGTGCCTATTATAAAAATAACTATTCTATTCCATTTATTCCATTTACAGAACACAAGCAAATGTCAGCATGTTCTTCAATGGAACCAACGAAACCAGAATTCTTGACGTCTAGGGAACCCCTTGATATTTCTGGCTTGGTTTTAACTGTAAGTATATATAGATATTTCAAAATTACGAACAAGTTGGTTTAGTTTTAGGGAGCTTTTTCAAAAGGAATTCATTTACCAAACCAAAAAAATCTGGTGTTTTCTTTGCAAAAGGAATTCTTATTAATTTCACCAAATTTATTTGGTTCTTGGTACTCGTGAAGAGAAGAAGGCAGCCAATTTGACGCAAAACCTTTCTTATTTTTACTACAACTATCTTCGTTTAATTTTAGAAATACAAAAAGGAAATTGATGACTCAGAAACCGCAGCAGCACTTAAAGATATTTTATTAAGGCGGAAGAAGTCAAATTCTATGCCGGCGTTTAATGATACCTGTGAAAGTGCGGACCTATCCGCACCGCTTAACCTTGTTTCCAGTGAAAATAATGCAAAGTTAACATAAAACGCCAAATATATTCCCCTACTCACTTTTCGAAAAACAAATCTTTAACACACATTTTGTTTATTTATGAGGTCGCATAAGAGAAAAGAAACAAAAGGTATAGGATTAAAAATACGTATAGATTATTAATAAAAAATTTCATTCTTTAAAACTACATTTTATTCATTTGTATCTTTAAAAACTAATACCAAAATACTTATTAGTGTAGAAGAGGTATACAAATTGAACCAGTATGTCAAAACTTTTTAATAATATCACACTAAACATAGACCTTAAGAAAGGACATCATTACTTAATGCA
This sequence comes from Drosophila elegans, assembly GCF_018152505.1. Classification (NCBI taxonomy): domain Eukaryota; kingdom Metazoa; phylum Arthropoda; class Insecta; order Diptera; family Drosophilidae; genus Drosophila; species Drosophila elegans. The sequence goes on from NW_024546167.1 coordinate 3,303,981, forward strand.
ATTAAATTAAAAATAAAATTTATTATATTTATATTTATTAAACCATTTTACAGTATTTTTAATTTTTTAATAACACAAATTGCTTCTATTAAAATGAAAAGTTCAGTTTTAACAATGATTTTTCAGCTGTCTTTGCAATTGAACAACTTATAAAGCTAAAAAATAAATAATGTTTTAAATCTCTTGCCTATACGAAAATCATGTGATAATATAATAATCTCCACAAAACATTTTAATAGTAAAACTATGCAAAAAGCAATAATCACGCAATGCAAACTTTTCAAGGAAATATTTAAATTATATACAATTATAAGAAACTAAAAACTTAATGCTGTTTTCGAATCTACATAAATCGTCTAAATAAAATAAGGACTTCATATTAGGCTAAGATACAAAAATATTACTCATTTATTTTTTCAAATAAAATACTCTATACAATTTTTAACAATCACAATAAACTGGTTAATGTAAAATGTAAATCAAAAACTGATTGTGTTTTAATCAAAGCTTGATACTAAGCGGAATCTTTGGATCGCATCGAATTTGGTCATCAGTTGTAAATTTGTTAAATCAAATTTTTTTAAAAGTGACCCGATACTAGTATACTAAATTGGTTTTGTGATATTAAAAACAAATTTAATATTTTGCTAAAAACTGATTGTTTAAAGTAAAAGTGTGAACGGGCTATTAAGTTAGTTAAAGACCTTTCGATAAATATCGATTAGAGTCTTCAACACCTTCCACAAAAATGTTAGGTCATCGTTTTGCCAACAGATACTTTAACATTTCTGTTATGAAAATGGTAATAGGTGGGCAGCGCTGCGGTAAAGGGTAAGCAGAGTACAGATGGGAGAATATCGATGTTGGACCGCCAATTATCGATGTAACTTATGTTTTGGCATTGACGTTTCTCCACCTCTATTGTTTTGTTATCAGCGTTTTGTAAAGCATGTTGGAAAACGGTGAACACTTTTTTGAGGGGGTTGAAAAACTCCTGGAAATTTGGTTCGAGGAAAGCCCCAACAGCGAGAATGATCTGCGTAACATTAGCAGGTAAGTACCTTAACGAGTGACAATCCTTAACAGCTGGAAAATTGTCAATAAAGCAAGGCGCACAGTCGCGAACAAAAGTAAATTTATGCGCCTTGTACTGTTTCTTCTGCCTTCTCAAGTAAATATTATATTATTAATATTATTATGCTTAAAAGCAGAAACATTTGTATGGTTTAACAAGAAAAAAAAACGTGCAACAAAGTTGATAGAAACAATTGCCGGCGCACAGTGGCTCGTTTGCTCAAAACACGTTGCAAAATTAAAAACATTTGAACTATTAATGTTATCTACTTTATTTATTATTTATAATAACAAGCATCACCCCAATGTTCTTAAGCTGTCACAATTGTTGAGTTACGTACGTCTAAAATTTTTTAATAAATTCTTAAAAACACAAAAAAAATGTTGCATTCAGCTTACCAACTTTAAACACCGATTATACATCTTAAGCATTTTTTGTAAATTAAATTCTGGTTTTTAATAGCTTGATCAATTCCTTAAAGAACTGTATCAAAAGTAATCCAAAATTACACAACACGAAATTCGACTTTTGCAACAAGTTTTTGGAAAACGACCACTGTGCGGCGCTACCGGGTTTCATATAAAAGTATAGATTAAATTGAAGTACAAGGTATAGATTTTTTGACCTGACCTTTCGAATTGATAATGTGTTCTAATCAAGCACGTTTCATTATGCCAAAATTTTTTTTTGGTGAACCTTCAATATATTTTGTTAATCGAAACTTTTGAATCTAACGAATGCAAAAATTATTATTTCAGATCTGACTGGGAAAACTTACTAAGCAATGTCAACTGTGAAATAATCAGCTTTTTTAAAAACGATGCTATAGATGCTTTTGTGTTAAGGTAGTAGATTATTGAAATTAATAATTAAATCTTAATTTATGTAAATAAAAAATAAATGTGATGTCGACTCTCATCATATTTTACTCATTAAACATTTCAAAATATAAATTATTCTAAAAACTACTTCTAACCCATCTAAAATTAAATTTCGGTATAGTGAGAGCAGCATGTTCGTTTCAAAGCGAAGATGGATTCTTAAAACTTGTGGAACAACAACTCCTTTAAAATGTTTAAGTCTCTTGTTAAAATTGGCAGAGGCCAACGGATTTGAGGTGGTTTCAGACTTGTTCTATTCACGAAAGAATTTTACTAGACCCGAAGCACAGGTACAAAATATATTCTTTATTATCATTATTATTTTGTCACTGACACTTTCCCTATATCCAGATAACTCCACATCAAGGCTTCACCGAAGAGGTTACTTTTCTGGACTCTATTTTTCCGAACGGAAGATCCTACTGTCTAGGTTCAATGAACTTGGAGTGTTGGTATCTCTATACATTCAGTCGTTCTGATGTCAACATTTCTCCCCAACACATAACGGATGATAAAGGCGTTGACTCTGATCCAGATCAGACTATTGAAATACTTATGCAAGACCTAGATCCTGAAACCATGTCGATATTTTACAAAAATCGATTTGATAACGCTCATGGGGCCACTGTGGTATGAAGACATCTCTAATCCAAAATTCTATAAATATACAGTTTTTTTATTTCAGGAATCTGGAATCGATACAATTTTGCCGAACATGCATATTGATGATTTTCTATTTGATCCTTGCGGATATTCCATGAATGGAATTAATAATAAGGTAACATTTTATTTTATACAGAAGAAGGAGATATTTAGATTTTCTAATTTATTTCTACAGGGGGAGTACATGACGATTCACATCACTCCGGAAAATCAGTTTTCGTATGTGAGCTTTGAAACTAATGTTGCGTTGAGTAACTATAGGAAACTTATTAACCAAGTTATCAACACATTTAAACCGGGCAAATTTGTTGTGACTATTTTCGCTAATAAGGTACTTTGCTTTGAACTAGTCTTTATTATTTATATATTAATACTCTTTTTATGCAACAGTGCTCTCTGGCCTACGAAACAATGAAGGATTTGGAAGTCGAATACTCCAAGGAATCGGATTGGAAACGAACGGACATGCAATGTTGTAATTTTCCATCTTACAACCTTCTTTTCGCTCAATATTCTTTAAATGAAAAAAATGGTGATAACTTATGAAATTCGAATTCCAAGATTTATTGTGATTGTTTTACGTATGTGTAACCATACTTAAGTTCGTTTGTTATTGATTATTCAAAATAAAGGTCCATTAAACGAAATAAGTCTCATAATTAACGTAGTGGAAGTAGAAAAAATTAAGAATAAAAAATACTAACTTCCTAACTAACTAACTTCCTAACTACTAACTATTTCCAGTTTTTGGTTATTTTATTTTTTGAAAAAGAAGTAGGAAACGAATTTTATTTATTTTAACAAACTTTTAAGTCCAAGATACAACAAATTCAAAAAAAAAATGTTACTATTACGAAATGTTAGGTTTAAGATTTATTAACTTTTAAAAATGCCATATAAGGATATTAATCGACATAACAAAAATGTCTTTATTTTTGTTTCATCTTTGCATCATCAAAAGATAAAACACTATAACTTTTTTATTAAATATTTATTAATTTTAAAAGACTTTATGATGTTAAACTGTGGCCTTCCAGGATATGCATTATTATCTGATCGTATGATAAGATATGTGAGTAAGCATACTTTTGGGCTGTATTAGACTTTTAAAATTGTAATTCTTATCATTTTACCAGAGTTTTTTAATTATTTGCAAAAAAAAAGTTCTACCAATGAAACTTTTTAAAATGCTGGTACTTATAAATCAATTTTGACAACAAAAAAACTGACTTTTGGACAAAATTCGGTCCCGCTGGACCAGTGTGCAATATAAGTACTAAAAAATACCCAATAACTGGAAAATTTATACATTTCAAGTACGGGAGAAAGTATCGGATCTGGACAAGTGTCATACCCACGCACATCACTAACAATATTTGACAAGACGAGCCGAGCCAAAAGAAAATAAAAATGAGTGCAATTTCTAATGAGAACATTATTTGGACCATAAAAAACGGGGAGTTTGACGCTGTGCAGGCCGCTTTTCAGAACGATGTGCGTTTGCCCATGTATATACTGCTTTCGATTTAATTAAATATACCTGTATACAGGCACAAAAGGTGAATGAGGAAATTAAGGGACGTTTCCCCGTACACTATGCGGCGGATTTTGGCCAGCTTAATGTGCTCCAGTTCCTGATTGATATAGGAGCGGACGTCGATGTGAGTTGCTGAATTTTTTTGCTGAATTTCATGATTGTGATTCATTAAACATACGGCACTTGAAAGTTAAAAGGCAATAGCTGGTTACATACACACGTATATATCCATTTTCGTTAGTCATAATCCAAAGAAGTCGAAACCAGGTGTGCCTTTAACAATTGCCGGCTTTTTTTTTATAATACATTTTTAAACTAATTTTAATTTTTAATGCAGAGAAAAGACAAACATGGTATTACCCCTATTCTTGCTGCCATTTGGGAAGGACATACAAGCTGCGTGGAATTTCTTCTAAAAAAGGTTCGATTGCTCTGCTTTATTTCAGCTCATGAATTAAGTAAAGATATTTTTTATTTTAGGGAGCTAATAAAAATGGTTCTACTCCAGATGGCCAAAGCTACCTCGAAGCAGCGGAAAAGGACGAAATTAAAAAATTACTTGCTTAATTTGTATGTGTAAATTTAGGATACAAACCTTATGTTTCAGTATCAAATGCAATTTTAAATACAGCCGTTTATAGCTTTTAAATTACTGCATTATTTATTCAATATTTTGGACTAGTTCGAAAATGATTAGATTATTATTTACAAGACTATAGCTTTAATAATTGTCTTGTTTTAAAGTAATCTGGAAAAAATAATACTATTTTACATATTAAATACATTTATATAGTTAATTCTTTAGAACAAAAAAGAGGATCAACGAAGTAGGTGGTCACAACAACTTTTTAACTTAATTTTTGATTTACAAAGCCGGAAAAACCCCAAGATTATAAAATTTCAAAAGTCAGCTGATTCTATGAATAAAACATCTCTTCTGCAAGAATAAAATATATCGATAAGTCTACACCCATCACTAACGTGAAACACGAGTTATTTTATTTGACTTGTTATTCAGTAGTTTTTGTTAGATCTGTGCCAAATCGCATAGAAATTTGCACACAATGTTTCGGCCCGAGAAACATGGCCTTGAGCCAGACTTTCAGCTTACAAAGTTTACGACCCACACTGGATGAAGTTGCAAAATCCCCCAAAAAGTACTTGAGAAGTACCTAAGGGGAACAGAAATAGTAAATAGAAAAAATGATGGATTCCTTATCGGTAAGACATGTGATTATCACGGCGATTAAATGATTGTCTTAACATTAAATCATTCTTTAAGGCTCTGGAATGGATTGTGCAGTTATACCGCTGAACCGGCACAAAGATTATTTACTTGTTCAAACCGTCGACTTCTTTTATCCTATGGTGAACGATCCGGAATTATTGGGACGTATTGCGATTGCTAATGTCTTGAGCGACGTTTTTGCGGTTGGGGTGACGGATTTTGATTCAGTGGAAATTATCGTCAGTACATCGACGAGCTTTACTAAAAAAGAACAAGACGTTGTCATTTCACTTATCATAAAGGGTTTCCAAAACTCTTTACAAGTCAATGGCTATCATAAAACTCCACTTGTTGTCAGACAACTTAAGATCAATCCTTGGTGCATTGTTGGCGGCATTGCGACGTCTGTCTGCCGAAGCGGGGAAATAATTTTGTAAATATCACATAACATAAATACCTTAATATATATAATTAACGAGTTGTCTATCTTAGACCTTCCAATGCCCAGCCTGGCGATGTTTTGGTCCTTACCAAACCTTTGGGAGGCCAGATGGCGATGGATGCTCACCTCTGGCAACTTAACCACAATGAAAAGTACACAACACTGCTGTCTGAATTCAGTGACGATGATATCAGGGAAACTTTTCAGATAGCAGTCAAATCAATGACATATTTGAACAAGAATGGTAATTTTAATGTTCAGTACTCTTTTGTGAAAAAAATTAAGAAAATGTTATTCCAGCCGCGCTTTTAATGCACAAGTATCAAGCTCATTGCGCCACGGATATCACTGGGTTTGGATTATTGGGACACGCCCACAACCTCGCCCAATTTCAAAAGCAGAAGGTCCTATTCAAAATCGATCAGTTGCCAATCATCAAAAATGTACATAAATTTAGCTTACTGATTGGCCAAAGTACAAAGTTGAGTTCTGGTAGATCGGTAGAAACCTCTGGTGGATTGTTAATTTGCCTTTCGCCCGATGCCGCCGATAAATTTTGCCGAGATTTTCAAGAAATTACTAACGGAGAGCAAAAATCATTTAAAATTGGACACGTTATAGCCTCGAGCGAGTCTGATGCAGTTCTGTGTGATGAAGTAGAATTCATTGAAGTCAGCCTTTAATTAAATGGTACAAATTGATTATTCAACTGATGACGAATATTTCAGAAAGGCTTTTTGGCTTGGAAATATTTCGAATTTTATTATGCACAAGTGTCTAATAAATTTGATGATTAATTAACCGATTTAATGTGTTTGATTTAAATTAGTTATAAGTTAAATATGATAGGTGGTCGATAGCCAAATAATTTATCGATTTTATTTATAATTTTGATAACAGAGCAATAACCTTTATTCAACCTGTCCTTTTTAACATTAGTTTTTATATATTTATTCATATTTTATTAATATTCTCTGTTTTAGTATACTGCACCCTGGGGCCACAATATACCAATAGTCAACATCTGTACAAATACATGTTACGGTTACTTTAACGGCGCAGGCAGTTGTCCTTATTTGGTGCTTTATTTTGTTAGTGGCCTCCCCACACGAAAAACACCCTTAACGGGAACAACTAAAGGACGGCAAAGGACACGGGCATCGCCAAAATATTTGGATAGAAAAATAGCAAGTAAAATGTTGAGCAATCATAACTTGGCTTTAAAATAAACTAGCCAATTGAATCCGACCAATAAAGTGACCATTGCTTAAGTGAAAGTAGCCATCCAAGTGTAACAGTTCATTCAACACAATCAACAAAATGTTCAGGAGTAAAAATGATGGGAATATTGTGTACAAATGCACTGTGCGACTCCTCGATGATTCCGATGTCCTAGAATGTGAATTTCAGGTTTGTGCTGCTCTTGAACTTTGCCTTTTTCCGACCAAATTGTCCTACATTCGTGAGTGAATAAGGTTGTCGACATTTAAATGATTGCTCATCTGCACTTGATTCATTATGCATTGCTGTAATGTTATTCTGCTACAAACAATTGTACCGTTATATGAATAAACGAAAGTTCACAGTTCTTTCTCGCCAAAAACAGCGACTAAATGTTAAAAAAGGGGCCTAATCTAAAAATAAACTAACTACTTATTAAAGGTCCTGAATAAATCCATAAGATAAATGAATTTATTTTTATTTTACCTATAAGCTCGTGCAATAAACAGATGGGTGGCTAACGCCCTTTATGCTTACCGGCAAAAGTGGCCTTCATCATCCCTTTAATCAATTTAAAATACAAATTCTTTAGTATATTTTTAGCTAGTTCACTAATAGAGCTTTATTTATAAAATGTGAAATGGTTTTTGAATTCGAATCGCCTATTGTTTTATTTTTAAATACAGTTTTGAAGGAGTAAAAATGTTTTAGAAATAAACATTCTTTAAAACTTTACCATATTTTGATTTAGTTTTTTAAAAATGTGTTCTAGGAAAAATTTCAAAAATGGGTAGATATTCAAAGCCTTTTAGAAACTACTCGGCAGTTTTCTATCAAGTTGCTCAAACGCTTTTTAGATTTCATTGAGTTTGTAAAGTCAAACAGTTACAAAATAATCGTTTAATTAAACCAAATCATTTTTCATACAGCCGTTCCACAAAGGAATTTACCTATTGGAGTATTTGTGCGGTGAGTTGGAAATCAAAGAGAAAGATTACTTTGGCTTGCGATATGTTGACTCCTCAAAGCAAAGGGTAAGTTTGGGTTTTTTTTAATAGTTTGTGTACACAGCTTTAATAATTATTTGTAACAGCACTGGCTCGACCTCTCGAAATCAATAATTAAGCAATGCAAAGGTAAGTAAATTGTTAACCAATGAATTCTCGATTTATGGTCATTTAACTTTTTGTGCAGAACTGGATCCTCTGTTGTTTTCGCTAAGAGTTAAGTTCTACCCAGCGGATCCATTTCGACTGACCGGAAATGCACGGATTATGTTGTATCAGCAATTAAAAAGGGACCTTCGGCATGGTCGATTGTATTGCTCCTTGGGCGAGGCAGCCGCACTGGGTGCCTTAATTGTTCAAGGTAACTTCTTAAATCTTTTGAAAACAAGTTCTGTAACTTAAATGTTGAATACCATTTGCTTTATAGAAGAGCTTGGCGATTACAATGAAGACGTGCATATAGGCAGCTATGTATCTTCCATAGAATTAGCCCTACGCCAGACAGAGTATCTGGAAAAGAAGATAATCGAGCTCCATAAAAAGCGAGAGCCTGGGCAGGATCTCTCCTTGGCCATGGACGAGTTCCTAGGCATAGCACGCGGCCTGGAGACCTACGGCATCGATCCTCATCCGGTGAAGGATCACCGGGGATCGCAGCAGTATATCGGAATAAACAATTCGGGTATAAGCACCTTTGTCACCGGCAAACGATCTCAACATTTTCGCTGGAATGAAATACATAAGATCAATTTTGAGGGCAAAATGTTTATAGCCCATCTGAGCTATACCGATGCTAGCCGTGAACCAGTAAGTTGTAATATATATATTTAAAATGGTTAATTTTCTTTACATTACCTCTGTTTAATGTACAATTTTGCTTTAGAAAAAACACACAGTGGGGTTCAAGTGTCCAACCGGCGCCGCTTGTCGATATTTGTGGAGATGTGCCATAGAACAAATGCTGTTCTTTACGTAAGTGATTATTAATATAAATTTATCCTTGTATATTAATAAATTGATTCTCCCCCTAGATTACCCAATAGCCAAAGTGCGGCTGTGATTTCGGGAGGAGGATTTTTCTCCTGGGGCACGAAATTCCGATACACCGGAAGAACTGAGCGCGAAATTTTGACTGAAAACATAAATGCATTGCGGGAACAAAAAATAAACAATTCGAATTCAAGCAAGCGAAAGGCAAGCAGTGTGCCAGCAACGCCGTCCAGTCCCCAAGGCGATCTAGCACAAATACGTACGTTTTTATTTTTTATTATTATTATTATTTTTATTTTTCTTGAGAACTGCAGGTGTTCGTCTCTTGTCTAAAGAACTCGCGTTCTTATTTGTGGCAAAGTGTATTTTTTGGACAGATAAAGTATCTGTTAAGAAGATTTGTTTTTCTCTAGACTCATTGTAAGATCAAAAACTCACAAGGACCCCAAATCCCTGTTATATTTTTTTTGGATCGATCCAGGGACAGCCGACTTCTAAAGCTGTTTTCTTTTTAAATTAATTAATTGATTTAATTTTGAACCTAGCATATATGTTTTAAATAACAAACTATTAAAAACAATTAAAGGAAGGAGGCAATTATTTTTGATAAATTAAATAAGCCTTTTAAGGGTAGAAGCATGTTTATTTAAAACCCATTGTTCTAAAGAAAAACTATGCAGGGCCTTCAACCGCATTTAGTTACCACTTAAATTACTCCGGCAGATAAAATTAAGTAATCTTCACTATTATTTTTCAGGCTATAGCAGTTTACCGAGATCGACGATGTCAGAGCCTTTGGGGTACGGCATGCCAAACGGACACTTCTACGGGCAGGATGGTCACGGCATGGGTGAGGTCAATGGTGGCATCCAAATATCCAGTCTGGAGCCCGTTTGCGAGGAGGCCCGGCTGAGGTCGTCCAACATCGAGGGTGTCAACTACTTGGCGACCCAAATGGGGGGCTACGCCTACCGGGACTCCATCGAGCATTCTTCCACCGAGAGCGGGCTGACCGTGAACGGCTACGACCATCCGAGGAAGCACAACGAAGCCAAGCAGCACGGGTCCTACTCCCCCAATCTGTACTACGGACAGTCCGATGTCGCCTCGAAGTCCAGTTCGCCTGCCGATAAATTTCTGCACGCGGATCCATCCGCACGGAAGGTCAAGAAGTTCCGCAAATTCCACCTACTACACGCCTTTGTTCCGTCCGTGATTTTTGTGGCTTTTGCGATGGCCGGAACTGCCGTGTTCATCATGGAGTCCGAGTCGGAAGCCTTCGAGCAATTGCGCAACTCCCCCGAAATGCTTTGTTTGCGCTACCAATACTACCAGCCTTTGAAAGAGTTTGTCTTGGAGAAGTTGGGTCGGAGAAAATAAGGGCTCTTCAATTATGTAGAAGCATGTTTGATTCCACTAGCAGCTGATGTATCGGGTATTTTAAAATGTATTTAAGTGATTTCTTTATTATTATGCTATAACGATTCCATATATTAAAAACAAAAGCCTGAACTTTATTTTAACATTTAACTAATTCGTTTTCATTGGGTGCTGGCAAGAAAAGACATTCTTTTGACCTATGTATGCATCGCAAGTTTATCAAAACACCTAAAATGGGGCAGCAAGTTAAAAAAAATCTCCATCGACACCAAATACTTTTATATTTTTTTGAAAAAAAATGACTTGGATAAAAAACGTGTATTTAATCTATATAAGCAAGCAGTGCTATTTTTCGGAAAACAATTACTAAAATAGATTGTAAAAACAATAACTTAAAATTTCAAAACCAAATTTAAATGCAGATTATAAGAGACTTAGGCCACAACAAGACTTTAAAGATATACCACTTCGAAATCGGATAATGGCAAAACAAGTTTTTGGTCACTTTTCTGCGCTGGGTTCGGAAAACAATTAATAAGTTATATCGATGTCGATGCAGATTTTAGGAGACTTAGGCCATAAGACTTTAAGGATATATCACATTAAAATCGGATGCCTGAAATAAAAGTTAGGGACTATGTCTCTCGTCACATTTCTGCAAGTACGATTATGTCGGAAATTTATAAAGGGGTTACATCATACAAATTCTAAAAAGTTGACCCGAAATTACAAACCAAGTTTAAACGCAGATTTTTAGGGAACTAAGCCACAAGACATTAAAGCTATACCACTTCGAAATCGGATGCTTGCAAGACAAGTTATGGAATTAGAACTGCAGGTTGTTGCTCACTTTTCTGCAGTGGTATTTTCGGAAAACCATTTTTAAGTTTTATCGTAAAAAAACAGCTCAAAATGCAAATTTAAAGGGACTTAGGCCACGAGACTTTAAAGATATACCACTTCGAAATCGGATCCCTAATTTAAGAGTTATGGACTTTTAACTGCAGGTTTTTGGTAACTTTTCTGCAAGGACGATTTTTTCGGAAATTTCGAAAGGGGTTACATCATAAAAATTCAAAAAAATCGATCTGAAACTACAAACCAAGTTTTAAACGCAGATTTGTAGAGATCTAAACCACATAACTTTAAAGATATACTACTTCGAAATCGGATGCGTAAAAGAAAAGTTATGGATTTAAAACTGCAGGTTTTTGGTCACTTTTCTGCATAGACGATTTTTTCGGAGATTAAGAAAGGGTTTACATCATAAAATTTTCCAAAAATCGACACGAAATTACAAACCAAGTTATAAACGCAGTTTTTTAGAGAACTAAGCCTCGAGACATTTAAGTTGTACCACTTCGAAATCGGATGCTTGCAGGACAAGTTATGGAATTAAAACTGCAGGCTTTTGGTCACTTTTCTGCAGTGCCATTTTTTGGAAAACGATTAATAAGTTATATCGTAAAAAAAAAACAACTCAAAATTGCAAAACAAAATTTAGATGCTGATTTTAAAAGACTTAGGCCACAAGACTTTAAAGATATACCATTTCGAAATCGGAAGTCTGCTAGAAAAGTTATGAACTTATAATTGAAGGTTTTTGGTACCTTTCCGCAAAATCATAGTCGGAAATTTAAAAATGAGTAATATCAAAAGAAAAAACACAATATTTAAGTCCATAGTTTTACTGTTTTACCACGGTACCGTAAGGAAAAAGATAAGTCTTGGAATTATTGCATGATTTTTGTTTACATTTCCGCAAAGCCACTTTAAGAAATTAGGTGTTATAAACATATAAAAATTAGAATAATATACCAGTATGGAAAGTGTATTTGGAGCAAAATTTGTTAATATTTGTATATAAGTACTGTTACTTTTTTTTTAGCCACTTCAAAAGCATAATTTTAAATTTTATGAGTTTTCCCAATCGAACCATTACAACTCAAGTAAGTTTGTTTGTTACTTTGCTGCCTGCTTATGATTTAAATGAATTATTTGATTTAAAATAATAGTCTTTGCTTAATAAATTATATAAATTAGTGTATTGTGTAGGATTTTAGCTTGCTTTTAAATAATATCACCACACACCATTAAATTTATTAAAGATTATACTAAAAAAATCAGAGCAAAAGACCCAAACACGTTCAAAAAACAGTTCTTTTATTTGTCGATATTGTTTAAAATCAATCTTATTCGTTAGATTTATTAAGTAAAACTTTTATTAAATAAATAAATGTGGCTATTCTTTATTATTACGATGATTGACGGAATATTACCATTTCATCAATTGAATGTACATTTCTATAATCTATGCGAAGCTGTCTACTAAAGAACCACGTCTGCCTGAAGTCCCAACGATTCTGAGTGTTTCTTGGCCTTCATCCTCAGGTCCGCTATGCTGGAACTCTTGCTGTGCGCGGCGGCGAAAGCAGCCAGATTTATGGAGTATTGTGGCACAGAAAAGAGTCCAGTCGGCACGGTTCCATTGGTTATAGCAGCAGCATACTGAAACGCGGAAGGGATTTACACTTAAAGGGGGGTCGATAATTAATTTGTGTTATAGATATGTTACAACATTAAATTACACCCATACTAACAGATTTTGGTGTGCTGAATTGTAATCTACTTGTAGGTTAATAATCCTTCTACAGATTTACATTCCTGCACTTTACCTCAAGCTGCTAACAAAGTAGTGATTCTTTGTCAAATTTAATATTCTGAAAAAGAACCACACTTAGTGCTGTGTTTATTAAGTAATGTGAAAATCCCGCTTAAAAGTTAATCGCTTTGTATAGAAATTTAGTAATTGTTCGAAAACAAATAGTTAACATTTTTTTTAATTCAGAGTAAGCTTCTGTTCGAATCTGAATTAATATAAGAGCGGTCCAACATTGTATAAAAACGTGAAGGTTCTTCTATGCACACAAAAATCTTCCAAACTAATAAGTAAGAGTGAGTTTTTCGACTAGCCTTATGTACATCTGTATAAAAAAGGAATTTTAAAATCATCACCCAGAGAAAAATCCTGTCAAATCCAAATATTTTCACTTTGAAATTAACAATTTCGGTAATGACCAAAAAAAAAGACCCAAGGGGTGTTTTCTTTAAATCAAAGTCTGTTACCATTTCATTTTAATTTTAGGTATGAATAAAATTTAATTTTAAAATTAAAAAATATTGAAATTCACAATTTTGCTATTAATAATAAATCAATTAAATATGTTAATAATTACATTACCATTCTTTAAGTTTATTTTAAGTAAGTTTGTATTTAAAAATAAAACAATGTTACGTTCAAACATTTTAATGTTTAAATTTACTATGTCATTTTTTTTTTTTTTAATTTTGACCTAAAGTTCAGCACACTAAAATCTTTCAGGACCCTATACTGACCAGTCTTGTATATTATTATGCAATTAATTTTCATGAGTTTTACCTGATGAGCTGCCACGGAAATAATTGCTGGATCGAATGCAGAAAAAGCGGCGGCGGCTGCAACGGTGTTGGAAAACTGTTTGATGGCCGATCGCGATATCGCCGGAGAGTGAGGCGACTCCACGCTGACCACTTTGCCGCCGGAACTCGTGCCACTGGGTGCTTGGGGATTCGAGCTCGACGCTGCAGCAGGAAGAGGAAGAGGATGAGGATGAGGGTGAGGATGAGACGGAACGGATGAGCTTCGAAGGGCGGCCAAACTGACGTAGGGTGCGACGCGACAGGGTTCCAGTGGAGTGGCGATTGGAGGACTACGACTGCCCACCAGGAATCCTTCGAAATATACGTTGTTAAATGTGCGTTGGTTAACTGTGTTTGTAAGGCTTTTTAGTTTTATAAATGAGAAACGGAAGAATTGTAAGACTTTAAAATAAAGAGCATCTACTTTTAATTATTTAATTTAGTTTAATAATCTAACTATTTGATTAAGTCTTGTTCAATCTTGGTAAACTATGTCGCGTGCCTGAAGGGAGTTTGAATTTACATTTTTTTTGTGGTCGTAAAAAAAAGTACATTTGTGGGTCAACGTTTTCCTGAAAATTATAGGTTTCACTTTTTTGTTAAATATGCACACTAAAGGTCGGCGATTAAAAATTGATTCACTCAGTTTGAGTACAGATTTTTGCTATTCACTCACATTAAGCATATTTTTAGTAATTTTAATTTTAATAAAGCGTATAAGTACTTTTAATGTTGTAATAATTGAGGTCCCGAGTTCACTTCTAGTTGTGTTTTGATTTTTTGTTTTCTAACATTGGTTATTTTTTTTTTACTATAATTTGTAAGTATTATAGACATACCAAACATAAAAATTTGTTATAAACTAACATAAAAGTTATTGAAGAAAATGTTTAAAATAGCTATCCTATTTGGTGTTTGATATCTATTAATTCGAGAATTGAAAGTTCTCTATCAAGAACTTGGTTTTCAATTTGAGTGCCTTGCATTTCTCACTTTTGGGTATAAGGAACATACACTCGTTCGCGAAAAATGAGTTTAATTGGCTTTTAAATTATTATTTGACAATACTGAATTAATTAACCCCACGGCTAAATTTCATCTCAACAACATTCGCTTTTCTAATCCACTCATAGTTTTCGTTGAATAGAAATTTGTTTAGAAAAACTTTTAAGAAAGTTGCTAAATTCACAACTTTAATATAACGTTTTATTTTGCAATTATTTTTTTTTCTTTGCAACAACATTATCGTTAATTATTTAGTAGTAAATCTTGTTTTTGCCCAATTGCCAAGTGCAAAAATGTTTTCGAAATGTGCATACCCGTATTTTCTAGATTGGTAAATCGTTTTAAGATTCAGTGACAAGTAATTGAATTCATTTTGTAATTTATTGCTCGGGAAACGCCCCGTGTTCGGAGGCGGCGTCATTCAACCACAGGGACGTGTTGCTCCTGGAGCACATACAAATGGGCCTCCGGGGACCAAAGGCCAGGTTAACGTCTTGTTTACGGTGGTTCACCGGCGGCAAAAGGCCTGAGAATTGATATGAACCCATAAAGTGCTGCCCATTCGTTGTGTCTGCCGTGCTTTTTATGCCAAAATTTCAATTTGATTACATTTCCGAAACTTTTTTATACCGGAGGTCCGGTATGCTGAAATACGGCAACATTAGGCGGCAATTTGATAAATGAGATTAGATCTTTTAATCCAATTAGGTAATATAAAGCGAAAGCGTCTGCAGCTCCAGTTGCTCATAAATCGGATTTTTGTTTATGTGGCTTTTAAATCAAGGTGTAAAATATTAATTGTATATCTAGGTCATCGTTTCGAAAATAAATGCAATAGTTTTAAGAAATTCATTCATGTATTTGTGTTTTACCATATCAAGAATAAAATTTTGTGTAAGGAATATATTACTCACTAAATTTAAAACATATTTTTGTGTGCTTTTTGCTGTGTGTGTGCTTTATTCGGTTTGTTTGTTTGCTTTTCGCATTATAATCAATTCTCACAATCGCATCTGCTCAAATTCTACCAACGAAACGGGCCAAATCCCTTCGGCAATATACATAAAAACGTTTTTTAGCGACAGCAACACAAATCATTGCTAACTTCATCAAATTAAATATTCGAGCAATAAAACGTAGAATACAAATTCTATTGAGTGAGCCGGACGAGTCGGGGAGTTGATGAATGGGATAAGTCCTTGGAAACGAGGGTTGAAGTCGAAAGGAGCGCCAAATGAATTAATGAAGAGACATTTAAATAACTGTGAAACCGTAACATATTGGCTCGACGAGTTGATAAGCCAGAAAATGAACAGTTTCCCCAAATGTAAATGTAAATGTAAATGGTCTTGCCTGATTTCTGTGTACTTAACTAATTGCGATTTACACTTTAATTAAGCTTAATTGGGGATAACTTGGCTACAGCGTGGGTGATGATGAGCGAGGATTAGAAAAGAAACTAATGATTTAGGGACTCCAGAATTGCCAATATAAAATTATGAACAATTCTGTTTAGTGTAATTTAATTATTAGCACCATTTTATCTTTTATATGCTCACCTTTGTGCATTTGGTTTTCGTGCTTTCTACATTTCGCCCTTCTATTTTGAAACCAAACCTGAAAGTATATTGATAAAAGGGTTACTTTATATTAAGTTGATTTCTTCTGATGGCTTTTTCCTAAGTATAAATTGAAAATACAATTCTCCTCTCCGATTTGATCATTAATTCTTGTAATACATTAAATTATTGCTGTTTATTTGTCATTAATTACAGCCGAGTAAGATGATGTTAGCTAGCTGAAAGTTCCGAAAACTGAAGCAATTTATTACGGGCCATAAAAAAAGTGACATTCCTGGTGCTTCCAGCATCGCATCTACATGTTCCATGACCACATAGTGTCTACTTGTATTGCCGCCACCCCTGATTGAGCGTTTAATCTTTAACCGGCCCCCTGATGCTCAAACAATTTTCTACTTGTATCCCAGACTGCAAAAGGGGGTGGTGTAAACCACTTAACACCCCATATACATATATATTTTTCACAGCGACGGTGGTTGAAAAATCAAAGTAAGGCCTTCACATTCGCCCAGAGTTCGGATTTGGGGCGACACTGTCTGGATTGTCATTAGTACAAGTGTAATGAATATCCATTGAAAATCAATTTGTGCCATTCGTAGTGTCCAAGGGGCGAACCTTTTCAATGTCAAGCTGCCATTTGGCCAGAATTTATGGAGATAATTACCTGCACTCTGGCCTCGCTGAGCCCCAACCTCTGACTGAGCTCCTCCCGCATAAAGGCATCCGGATAGTGCGTCTCCTCGAAGAGTCGCTCCAGCTCGTTCAGCTGATCGAGTGTGAAGTTCGTCCGCGATCTTCGCTGCTTGGTGTTGACCACCGACGAGTCCAGGTGGTCGCAGTGCTCCCGGATTCTTTGGCCACTTGGTTCCGGGGAGCCACACTTGTCGCTTATTGCCGGCTTGTCGGGCGCCAATTTCGGCGTATTGCTGTCATCCGTGCACTCGCTTATGTTGGCGGTCACCACCGCAGAAACTTTCGGATCTGCAAAGTTATAGTCATATTATAAAGTTATAAAAAAAAGGTCTGTACTTCCGTAAAAGCCCCGACCTCCGAACGTCTTCAAATTGGCAGTATCCTTGTATTTTGGGGATTTGAACACTAATAAATATGTCAAAGAAAATAATGCTAAAAGCCATTTTTATTTTTTGGTTAAAATTTGTAAAATTAGTATAAATACACATTTTATTTTTATCGAATTTTTCGAGAGAAAAGTAGAAAACGGTTGCCTTCTAGTGACCACTTTTAAAAATAGTGTTTACGTAGTTTGGTCGAGTTGGCACTACTACACATTGCGTAAATTCTATGATAGTGAACATATATTCACAAAATTTTTTTTTAAACAAAAAAGCTGCGCTCTTTAAGATAAGTAAAAGATTATAAAGCAGTAAGCTTTAGATCATTTAGTGAAATATTGACAATCGTCCAGTTATGACAACTCATTCCAAGTTATGGAGCGCTTTATTTTAATGACAGTTAATAGTTTTTTTATATAAAATAATAAGTATCAACCTTACGCAAATTACTATCATAACATAAAAACTATGATGTATTTCAACTAGATCTACAACTGTTTTTTTTATTTTAGAAGACAATAAAAAACCCAAAAAAAACGTTTTTTCCAAGAAATCTTTTTTTATATTTAGGTAGTATATTTATTCATTTATTCGCCAATGGATATATCCTTATCCTTTTTTGTTACCAACTTCGACCTTATTATTCGGAGCCCTTGGCTTTTCGGAAGTTTATCCAAAAAACTTTACTCTCATCGTTTAATGTAGTAGATATTGATGTGCATTAAATATATTTAAAAATCAAAACATTTTATTTTAAGTTAAAGAAGCTGGTATCAAAGTTTCCCAAAAATTATTATACAGCACGTAATGTCAGTTAGAATAAATTAGTTTATCAAAGGCAACAGTACGTATGAGTGACACACTTGGACCATAAAAGACATATTTTTTATTTGTCCGAAAAATATGAAGATACACAGATACGGGACCTAATACATTTTTGAATGTTGTTCAAATTTCGGTTTAACAAATTTAAAATACTTATTGGGATTAGTCATGCAAAAAATTGCAAATATGCAAGTTAATATGGCTTTATTATGAGATATGAAAAAAAGCCCTTACTCGTGGAGTAATAATATTTTGGTGTATATATTTATTCGATTAGTGTCTATCAACACACAGCAAATCCAACAATTATTTCATAAATTAAAACCGTAAAACTAATAAACCATTAATAAATATCGAATCAATTGAAAAAAAGCGAAGTTTTAATTATTTCATATATTTTTTTAATTGTTTCTATTGGATTATAAAACTAAACCCGTAATTTGGAAATTACTATATTTCAATGAATATGTAAAACAATTTGGTTTTCATTTATTCTTTTACAATTTTTGATTGTTTCAAAGAGAGATATATGATGTAGTTGACCGATTTTATTAAAATTAAAACCATAATCAGAAATACCTAACCATTACTTTTTTTCTAAGAATATTAAAAAACAAATTAAACAATTCGGCAAGCCGAAGTTTATACACTCTTGCAGTTTTGCAAAAATTAAACGTCTTTATGACATCTAAGTTTCGAATTTTATGAGTACCCATTAAAACCCATTGAAGCTATGAAGATTTTCACCTCAATTATTAAAGCGTTCCTTTGCCAGCTATATTTCATAATTTCCCAATTTGAATCAAATTAAATGCGTAATTCTAAATTATTAAAGCATTTTATGTCCAAAATAATTACAAAAAAAATCAAAATTAAAGAAGATAAATTTTTTTTTATTTATTTTTGTAATATTCTGATTGTTTCCATGGGAGCTATAAGATATAGACGTCCGACTTTGATCAAATTTAAATCGTCATTCCAAAACAATAGACCATCCATCACTAAATATTCAAGAACTATAAAAAAATGTCGGAAATAATAAAATTTATAGTGTCTGGATTATTATTTTTTAAAATTAATTTTAGGATGTAAGAGTATACCATTTGGAATAAAAAAGAATTAATTGTTATTGATAATATTATAGCCTTATAAAATAAAATATTCGCTTAAATACTGTATTTAGCTATTTATGAAGCGACCATGAACGAAGTTCTAAAACCACAAAATCTTGAAGTATTTTTGTATTTTTTTTAAACACAGTTGTTATAAAAATTATATTTTTTTTTTGTTTTTCCGATTGTTCTAATATAAAGACGACCTACTACTTTCTACTTTCTACTTTTTTTAAAGTTTTTTATAGGTATCCTTAAAACTAAAAGATAAGTTTGCGAGGAAACGGATATCCGATTGTCACGGGGTACTATCATTATTTTCAGATCTGATTAAGGCAGAAAAATAAATATTTCCAACTCGACTTTTTGTCCGTCTGTCTGTCGCACTGCAACTTCTTTTTTTGGATCAATCCAATAGTTTTAATTGCATATTATAGTTTATGGTAAATTAATTATAAAAGATATGTTTTAAAAATTATATTTTGGGGCAACTAAGAAAATTTATCACTAAACAAATAATAATACGTTTAGAAAATAAATTTACCGACATATTTAATAGAGCATAAATTAATTTATTGGGGACTAAAATTTGAGCGGCTTAAACTGAGATGTTTAACAACAATTAAATTTCTTCGAGACAAGATTTTTTTTAAATTTTCAAAAAAAACCCTTGTTGATAATAAGTAAAAAAAAACACAATTTCGGAACGTTTTTTTAGAGCATAAATTCTATTAATGGGGATTGAAACTTAAACCCATTTTGGGCAATTTTAGTCATATGTTTAAGTTACCTTCCGCCGGCGACTCCACATTCGAATCCTCCGATATTAGCCAGTTTTTGGGCTTAGTCTCCACAGTCTTGCGAAAAGTTGGGCTTAGGCGAAACGATTCCACTACAGTCTCCTCCTGATGGGATTGTGATTGGGTTTGGGATTGTGATTGTGATTGGGATTCTTCTGGTGGCTCCGGATCAGCCTCGAGAATCGTATTGCTCTCCGAAACGGACAAGTCGGTTATGTCAATATCCACCGATTCTTCGCCACTCGCGCAAGTTTCGGCGTAACTGCCGCCGGAACTGAGGGAATTTATGAATATGGCGTTTTTCACTTCCGTGTGCTTTTTGATACGCGCGCCCGTCATCGAATTGAACAAAGCGTGAACACTGTTGTTGGTTAAGTTAAACTCAAAGGACTTGGTCACAAACTGTGCCAACTGCTCCATGCTTTTTGTTAATAAATAAATGATAGCCGCAGTTTTTTTATGCGTTCGAGCATAAGTTGCTGTAACGGAACTAAGTTGCCGACTATTTTATAGTCCACACCAATGGCATTCGGCGTGTCTAATCACCTCACTGGCTCTTTATTGCTGCGCATGTCCTTCGGCTTATCCTGATGGCCAAGTCCTTGTTGCCAAATTAAGCAGGAGAGAGCAGGCCATTAAAATTGCGCACTTATTGCGCAAATGGGTGAAAATGTAATGCAAATCCATCGACTGTCCGTTGTAATAGACAAATATAACTGGCATCTACAAACATCTTGACTTCATTCAATTAACATTTTTATCCCACATTGTAAGTGCTCTCCCTTTTCGCTTTTTCGCTCTCTCTCGTGAGTCCTTGAACATCCACCACCGGAGCTGAGAGTGTAAGTCCTGCCTACGTGCTTTAAATTGGTCTCTCATTGGTCTACGGAGGCAGCGGCATAAGGCCAAAGTGGTTGCACGCTGAGCGATTCCACCTTACTTTCCTATTATTGGTTATAGCCATTATAGAATACAATATATCCATTAGGCGGCAATGAAACCCATTATAATTGCTATAAATGATGCAATGTGGGAGGAGTTTTGCCATGACCCGAGTGCGGAGCTTCAAAGGATTTAAGCTGTTGGCACTTCATAAATACTTTTAAATTCGGTGTGCTTAACATGTAAATCTACTGCTGTTGGGGTACTAATTTTTATCTCCCAAAGTCGTCGTATGGGGACCAACCTGTTTTATCGATTGGGGGCGGGCACAAAGCCATAAAATAAGGACCTGAGTTGGCACTCTGCCACGCCCTCAATATTCATTACTTCAATTTTGTGTTAATGACACTGTGCAACAAACGTGACATAATTGTTTTTTTTTAGTGCACAGTTATAAAACGTATTCAAAGATTCATATACTATCCCCTTTTTAGTTGCAAAAGTGTCACAAAAATGTGTCACTTTCTGCACCAAATTACTTGTATGTTGCACAGTGTATACGCATCTCATTTATCAACTTCTGGGTAATTTGAATTTAACAGCAAGCAGTTAGTTTTGCCATTTGTCCCAAACATATCTAATCAGGTAATGCAATTTAAACTCAAACTAAATTATTCTTTCGGGACTAATATAACATTTAAATATTTCCGAAAAATATGCCCCAAAGGGCAGCATGGTCTAGAATTCAAGACCATTTAACAATATATTTACTATTAGCTACTCGTTACACAGCTAACCAATTTCAAAATATAAAATATGCCCCTTGAAAATAATTGTGTTTTAGGTGGCGCCATTAGCCGCAAATGTACAATAATGCTCATAACTTCTAAAATATTTGACTTGAAAAATGAGTTGTTGTTTGAGTTAAGGTCGGAAACAAAACCTATTACATATTTTTCGACGAATACAAAATGCCATTTTTGATTGACATAAAAGAACTAATCTGTTATTTAGATCATATGAGTATTCAAAATCAAAATTCTGTCTAATATACAATATTTTTGTGGCGATAAATCATGGTTTATTCGAAAAATATATTTTTATTAATGTTAGAAAATTAAAGCAATTTTAGAAACCTTGAAGAAAAAGTTATTTCCTTAAATCTTCTTTTAAATCAATATTTAATTATTAACTGTAATCTTTTTTGAATGGACTAAAATGTATTTAAACTATGGCATATGCAGCATAATTGGCAATACCGCACATATTTACTCCTTTTCGAATTCTCATATAACCAGATTCGCCCCAAAGTTCACCCCACCAATTCTTTAAAATCCAATAATCCTTTCCAAAGCCAATAATCAACATGGCATGATTTACAGAAGCTGATGAACACTGAACGTCATCGTAGATACCGTCACTGAAAAAAAAACAAGTTCTTAATTAGCATTTAAAACTTAAAAATGTTATGCTTATATTATTACCTATACAGTTGAAAGGTCTTTGGAGTTGCGTTAATGGATATGGCTACCGGTCCAATATGAGTAACTGCTGCCTGAATCGCTTGTTCATCATGTACAGGAAGTATGGCCCACGATGTTACGTTGACTACAGATAGGTCCGAGACAAACTGACATCTTCCCTTCTGCAAATTAAGAATAATAATTTACGGAAAAGTTCAGAATATTTTAAAATTAATTTGGAAAGAACCAGCACTTTAAATCAAATTGAACATATCTTTACACCTAATCGAATAACCATTGCTGTCCTTTTTTTTATTTTACCCTTATAGAGGGTATTATAAATTCAGTCCAAGTTTTACAACGCTTTGATTATTTCCGAATATATAAAAGTGTTTTTTTATTATGTATAGCCGTCTATGCGTCTGTCTGTTTCGACGCAAACGGATTTCTTAGTTTTAAAGCTATATCTATATTTGGAACATATTATAAAGCTCCGACAGGAACCATCCGGAAAACAAACATAATTATGGTTTTAGGTTTTTTGTTTTATTAAAATCGAACAACGGTAACATATAGCTGCCATTGGACCGAAATAAAAATTCAGCGAAAAATCGACATAATTCTAAAAAATATACGCATTAACATTATCGTTTCTAAACTTTTTAATTTGTGTAAAGCTGCAAGGGTATATAATCTTAGGCTTGGCAAAGTCAGTTTAAATTTAATTTATTCAGTGCACCTTTTTGATTAAATTTAAAAGAATGTTGTATGCATTAATACCTTTTTAGAAATAAAAGATATTGTTACTTACCTTTCCGACATATGCATAATCGGCCGCCCTCATAATGCCGCCAGTGCTCTGCAAATAGGTTAAAGTGTTTCGCAAGGAGCCTCCAACGCATCCTTGATTTCCATGTGACACACTGCAGTCCACGATTTGTTGCTCACTCAAACTCAATATTTTGCCGGTACGCTTAAAAACCTGTCCACCGATGCTCTCAGCAATAGAAAAAGCATAGCACGAACCGCAGGATTGTTGATTCTGCGATGGTGTTATAAATCCCTTACTTCGCCAATCCAAACTTTCGGGTACGTTTGCCATGAGAGGAGAGCCAACAATTTCAGCAATATTATCAGCGCTGTCTTCAACATTGCTTTTCAGTAGGCGCAGATATCCCTTTAGGTAACCATCGGTACTCTAGTTTCAAAGATACAAAATTGTTAATAAAATAATATAGCTTCAGTATACAAAACTAAAAATACCATGTCAGCAAAAATATTCGGTTTCAATCTGAAGGTTGTCTGACCATCCTGATAATGTTGATTGTGTTCCTCAATAACTTTGTAGTTTTCCTCAAAGACTTTTAAACTTCGTATTTCATCATAAGTGCGAAGATATTTGCGGTTATTACTTTTCTATAAAAAAAAAAGATTTAATTAGTTATTCTTAGATGTAATATAGAAGAAAAATGTTTACCTTAAATTTTTCAAATTCACTCTTGTAATCCAAAGCAGTTGAATTTCTATTATTTAAATTAGAAGTCACAATTTGGTATTTTAGGCCACATAAACAGATAAATATTAAAATTTTCCACATAGCTGCCAACTCCGATACGTTCAGATACTGCCAATTATGTACATAATAAAATAGCAACTAAGCATTTTCTCTTAGCAATAATTGTGAAAATGTATAAGTTGGTTGCGAGATCGAAGCATTAAACACCCTAGTAAACCGACTATTGGTGAAAAAAGCACAATAACTCATCAAAATGTTTTGTAAATTTAAATTACTAACTATTATTAATTTAATTTTTTATTTTAATATATTTGCAACATAATTGCAAAATAAAATATTAAAATTAGGAAATAACAAAAAAAAATATAACTATTGGGAAAATAAAAATCAGAAACTAAAAATCGAAGATACTATCACCAAAGCAACAAATAATATTTAAAAAAAAGTACAAAGAAGCTTGCGGTTGTCTTCTAAAGCAATTGAAGTAATTTAAACTTAATTAAAAAAAAGGATTTAAAAACGTGAATTCTTTAAAAAAGTATGACACAAATACATACATAAAATTTAAATTTTTGAGTGATTTTCAACGTTGACATTAAAAAGTATTCACTTATTATATTGCTTTTGGCAATCAGTATTTTCTAGCCTAAATGTTGTATTATTGTGGTTATTTCTAATTTTTGAGCTATTAATATATTTTACCCATTGCATCATATTATTTTTGATAACACAGAGCCAAAAAATTCAACTTTTTTGTATTTCCATGATAAATTTTAAAATTTTACAAAAACTTTGTCTGATGGTAAACATACTAAATTCCCAATGAGTTATAATATAATTAACTGAATAGATTTAGCAAAAACATACGGGAAGCAACCGCTTTTAAATAAAATTGGAGCCGTGATAACAGGTCTGTGGAACTAACTAACTATATGGCTGTGGGAAATAAACGCTCCCCCAGGCATCAATTTGTTCACAGAATATATGTAAGCTTTTATTTAAAATTTAAAAAAATAAACAGAAACAATTAATAAAATATAGTTCGAGTGAGCTAAAAAAAATCCTTTTCAATAAATTAAGCTTACTTCTACTGTTGACTGTTGTACACCGTTTTTGTAAAAATTCCAGTTTTTCAAAAATATTAATCGTTCCTCTGGGATGTGGTGGGATTTGGGTAACACCAAAAAGATATATCAGCTGTTTTCGGTTCTGCGCCGATGCTCGGTGTGACCACCTGTTTCACATCTGTCGAATATTCCAATAATTCCCTTTAAACGCAATATATACATATATATATATACAAAATATACATTCATATGACCCTTGTCATATATGCCAAGCGAACAGCATTTGTTTCTTTTCATTTGTGTCAGAAATGATTAAAAGTGTGTTGTCTTAGCCTTAGAAACAGCTGCTTTGCATAACATTGCGAATCCGGTTGATTTGCGTCAAAACAAAACCCAGGATCATGCTAAAAACCGCTGTTAGCCGCTTTTTACAAATTAATTCAGTAAGTGAAACTAGGTCACCAGATAGTACAGATACTAATCGCCCGAATTGCAGGTGAAATGTGGTGGCCGGGCGAATTCGGTCCGCAATATCAACCTGATTCCCATGGTAGTCGAGCAAACTGGACGCGGTGAACGGGCATACGACATATTCTCACGCCTCCTCAAGGAACGGATAATATGCCTGATGGGCAACATTACGGACGACATCAGCTCCACCGTGGTGGCCCAGCTGCTGTTCCTGCAATCGGAGAACGTGAACAAGCCCATCCATCTGTACATCAATTCTCCGGGCGGCGTGGTGACAGCTGGCCTGGCGATCTATGACACGATGCAGTACGTCAAGCCACCGATAGCGACGTGGTGCGTGGGACAGGCCTGCTCCATGGGTTCCCTTCTGCTGGCGGCCGGGGCACCGGGCATGCGTTACTCCCTGCCCAACGCCCGGATCATGATACACCAACCCTCTGGGGGCGCACAAGTAAGTTGGATCCGGTTTCTGGTGCATGCCCAGTACTCATAAGGTTATCTTATTCAGGGTCAAGCTACAGACATCCTAATACACGCGGAGGAGATTATTAAAATTAAACGTCAACTGACCAAAATCTATGTAAAGCATGCCAAGAACTCATACGAAGAGATGTGCGGGCGCATGGAGCGCGACCACTTCATGACTCCCGAAGAGGCCAAGATGCTGGGCATCATCGACCACGTCCTCGAGCATCCGCCAGAGACGGTCTCGGAAACGGGGCCATCATCGGATGGCAGCATCTCCGGTAAATCGGTACCCGAGGAGTCGGAGAAACGAAGCAAGCAGGCGGCTTAAAATTCATCTCATGTATAAGCCAAAATTCAATTTCAACTTATAAATCGATTTGGATATACTTCAGCTTTCTATAGAATGTTCACTTTCCAATAAAACCAAGAAAACCTCAAGTCGAGTTTTTCCTGAAGCAGCAATCCGATTGCATAGTTACTATACTGAAGACTTTATATAACAATTGCCGGTGATCTGGAAACGTAATTTTCCTTTAAAAGCTAGTATCTTTTTAAGAGAACTTGAGCAATAGTTACTTGAACAAATGAAATAGTCTCACACTCATTGAAAATCTTGGAAACTCTTGAAAAAACAATTAAGTTATGGTGAACTTTAACTGTCATGTTTTTGTGAATGTTTTTTTTTTTTATAATTAACTGCTTCAAGTCGATCTGCATTTATTTCTTATTAGAAAATCTAAAAGCTATATCAGAAAAGAGATACTTGTTTGTGCGCACACGCATATTCTTATTGAAGTAAAGGAATTGGAAAACCAAGTTTCCCTTTTAGCTTTGATCCATTACAATAATATCTGCGCTACCGGTGATGGAATCCTTCTGTATGTAATCGTAGATCTTGCTCAACTCTGGAGTCTCCTTGATCGACTTGAGGAAATCCACTAATTGCTGATTTTTATCTGTGGGATAGGAATTCTGTTTAGATTCTGCACAGGTAAAGTGATTTGAACGCCCTTAAACTCACTTGCTTTGGGTATTTGCGAAAGGGCCGACACGGCACGAAGGGCAGAACGCTTCAGTTCGTCTTGCTTTTCGTACTCCTGTTTCACAGAGTTTGCCTTCACCTTGTGGGTGCACGTATCACGTAGTTGCTGTATAAATTGATCGAGTCCTGGAGGAGATGTGTGTGGGTTATAGCAATGGCCTTTTGACTGACTAGCTGGATTTACTACTCACTTAGGAGGACCTTATCCGGACACAAGATGGCCAGACGTGCCGTCATCAGGTACGTCAGCATCTTGATGTCATAGTGGTCGCAGAGACCAGCCTGCACATGGTCCAAGAACTGCATGACATCCACACGATCCAAGCCCTGCTCGAGAAGTGTGTACATGCACTCAAATGCCGCCTTGCGGATGTCGAGACCGTCGTCCACGGTGTGCTTGAAGGGACCCATCTCCACCTCCCTGATGAGCTCGCTCTTCACCTTCGTCTCCGAGTACAGCCAAGGCAAGAGGGTGGGCAACAGGTCGCGCACCAAGCTGGGCTTGTTGTGCACCGCCGAGTTGAAGGCCACGAGGGCGACGCGCCGCACCTGTGGCTCCGGATCACGCAGGGCGAACAGGAACTCGCCAATGTTCTGCTTCAGCAGCACATCAATGGGCTGCGGCTGGTCGGAGATGGTGAACTTCACCGAGGAGACCACCACGGTGCGCATGGTGGCGCTCTCGGAGCGCAAAGCCTGCTGCAGTTGCGGCAGCAGCTCGTCGGGATTGACCAGCACCAGTTTGCCCAGGCACTCGGCCACCACGTTGCGCGATCCCTCCTCCGAGCACTCGCAGTGCTTGAAAAGCTGACTCCAAATCGATGGCACCGATGGCAGGAGCTGAGCCAGACCGCTGGGCGACACCGACAGCGACGAAATGACCTCCTTCAGCGAATGGAGCAGCAAGTACTGTCTCTTGGGCTGCACCTCGATCTCGTTGAGAATCAGAGGCAGGTATGTTTGCAGACTACCCACGCACACCGCACCGAGGGCATGGGATGCGGCCGCCTTCACATCCTCCGAGGTGGCTCCAAAACATTCGATAATGGTCTGCGGCAGCACCTGTATCGAACTCAGATCAAAGTGCCTGCCAATCTCGCCGATTGTGAGCAAACAGAAGATAATTTCCGTATCGTTGCGCTTCTGCAGATCCGTGATCAGCTTTGTGGCCAATGGGGTAGCCACCTGGGGACACTGTTGGGTCAGGGCCGCGATGCACTTGGCCGACGAGTGATATGCCTGCTTGTGTAGCTGCACCACCTCGCTGGGAGCTCCGGCTGTGGCTCTAGAGTTGGCGTCACCATTGCCGGCCAAAACCGGTGCCATTAGCTTCGACACCAGCGAATGGTAGTCCAAACCGGACAGCTGTGTTTGCACCAAGGCCTGGAAAAGCTCCAAGGTGCAATTCAATGCAGAACCCTGAAAAAACGAAAGCGATTATTGCTGGTGTTTCAATGGAAATAATGAAAGTATCTACTACTAGCGCTTATTTAACTTTTAGTAATAGTAGCTAAAGTTTAGACACACCTGCAGCAATGGAGATCGAACCAAAATGAGCACTGATCGCAGGAACTGCTCATGTATGCCGACCAATGCTTGGGGCTGCCTGCGAGCCACAGTGCTCAATAGCGTGAGTGAGTACTGCGCCACATGCAGATCGGAATCCGATATAAGCGGCGGAATCTCAACGATGGCCGTCTGCAGTAGATTTGCCTCAAAGTTGCTCGAGTAATTGATGACGATCTTGTTGATCAGATCCAGGGAGTGCAGCTTCAGAGCGCGGTGGTTCTTACGCAGAAACGTGCCCAGTGCGGGCAGCACGTCGTGCAGAATGGGAGTCAGATCTATGCGCAGGGATGATGCTGCGATGAGGGTCAGGGCCTTTACGCTGCTCAGCCTGGTTACTTCGTTCTTCAAGCGCTCCATGAATATGGGCAGGCAAACCGCCAGTTCGTTCTGCAGCATGTCACCCATGTTGGCGATTATCTGGCCCATGCAGGCGATGGCTCGCTCCTTCACCTCCTGGTCGACATCCGTGACCTTCAGTTTCTGCAGGGTGCACGAGTAGACCGGTCCCACGAAGGAGGGTGCATCAAAGTCCGACTTGGCAGCGTTCGCCTCCAATGGTCGAATCACCTTCACCAATTGTTGCAACACCAAGAGTGCCTCGGTGGCGATCTTATAGAACGGATCGAACACCGAAGTCACCACCAACGGCACCAGCGACGGTATGTGTGGATGAAAGGCGTGCGGCGGATGTCCTTGGAGCAGCGAGTACAGAAATCCCAGCGATTCAATCTTCATGTTGCTGGTCGAACTCTTGTCATTCAGCGAATAGCTTATGCCGGGCACAATGCTCTCCAAGTAGGGACCCAAAGCGCCGGGCAGCGAGTTCAACAGCTCACGCAGCAAGAGGAAGCAGTCTTGGCGCGTCTTCATCGATTTTTCCCGCATCAGCGGCTGTATGGCTTTCACGATAAGTGGTAGCTGCTCAATTAGCAGCGACGTTGGCCCCGACACCTGATCCATGGAGTCGGGATCGTTGGCCACATCGTCGCTCAGGCGAGTGTTCTTCAGCAGGGCCACATACGCGTGGAATATGTCGGACTTAACGTTCTCCTCGCGCTCCTTGAAGCGCGCAATCAAGGCCGGACTCAAGCTGCGATAGAAGTCCTCGATGAGCTCCTGGCGTGTGGAAATCAAAACCTCCAAGCACTTGGCTGCAGCACGACGAACCTTCCAGCTCATGTCGTCGTCGTCGCTGTACTCCTCGCTGTCCACGTACTCATCATCCTCCGTGTCCATGGCGTTGCCAGTATCGCCATCATCAGTCTCGTAGTTGTAGTTTGGATCGTAGGTGATATATTTGAGGCACAGCTCCAAAATCTATAAAAAAAAATACAAGTAATAACTTATCTATGTACGCTTTGCACTTGTTTTACTTACCATTGGAATGTGCGGATTTATGGCATCTGGGCAACGCATAACGAATGCTTCGCACGCCTGCAGGCAAAACTCGCGCAACTCGTCGTCATCCCGCTGGCTGTATTGGCTCAGCAGCAGCATAGAGCGGTCAATGTGGTTACACAGCCGATGGCCAGCCTGTCGACTGAACAGCAAAGTCATAAAATGTTTGTAGGAAGTTTGTCTGTTCAATTCGTTTGCAAATTTTAAAGTCCTATTCTCAACCGCTTGTTCTGTCCGCAATGGTGCAATTACCAATCCATACCACAATATATTTCTTGGCAAAAAGCAAAATTAAGGGCGCACTAGCCCAAAAGGTTATCACTTAAACAAACTATTGTTTAGTAATTTCTATTTTGGCTTTCATTAAAACGAGATCTCTTGGCTGACATGGTTAGAAATGGAAAACAACGTTTTTTTGTTTACCCTAGTAAAAAAATATCAAAAAATGTCCTCGAAGTAAAGAGTTATGTAAAGATGTGGCCAAAAGAAATCTTATTTAATTCAACAAGTGATAAAACAGAATCTTCTAAGGGCTGGTTTACTTTTTCAATAACATGTTAGATTTTATCTGACGGAAAACTTTTGGCTAGAGACAATATTTTAATTAATAGCTTTTGGTTGGCAAGTCAACAACGCAATAAGCAAAACAAAGCAGCAACTGACCCAAGCAAATAAACCACTTAAAAAGTAGAACAAAGAATTTAGTTAAGTGGGCACAGCTGTTCGCCCTATAACTAAATCATAGTACAAATATTTTGTACTGACTCGCGGCTCTTTTGCCATTTGTCATTTAAAATGTTAGCTTTCCCTGACGGATTAACAGAATATTTATAAGAAGACACAATGGTTCATTTTGTCTTGAGCAACACGACATCTTACCAAATCGAAGCCAGGCACTGAATGTACGTTCGAATGGCAGCAGGATTGGGTGGGTTCTCGAGACCATCAAGCAGGTGGTCAATGACGCCGTTGTAGGCGTTGCTGTTGGCCTGTATCAGCAGAAAGGAGAGGGCTACGATGGTGCGCTTGCGAACGGCCTGGCGCGAAGAGGCTAGCTGGGGCATCAGGGCCTTCAGGATGGTGCTGTGGAAGGGGACCAGGAATTCGCCGAAGCGAGAGAGCAAGTCGGCCAGTATGTCCAGCGACTCCAGTTTCACAGAGACATCCTCCTGCCAAGAGTATGGAGTATGTTATTGGGAACTGGTAAAGAAACTGGGTGCCTCACCTTTTCAATGGCCGTGCTCAGCTTGCCGGTGATCCGTTGGCAGACATTTGGGGCCAGGGAGTTGGAGGACTGCGGCAGCTCGGCAATTACTGTCTTCAGGCCGATGCTCGATATGTCGCGGAGCTGCTCCGTGTTCGACATCATGTTGGCGCACAGCGAGTCCACAATGGTCTCCACCTGGATCTCCTTCACCTTGTTGACCAGCGGGCCCAGGCACTTCACCGCCAAGTTCTGCACCTCGCCGTTCTTGTCCTCCAGCAGTTTGAGCACCATTCGCACCACTTTCTTCTCCGACTCGTCGTCCAGAATAATGCTATCCTTCTGTAGCTCCGTCATCAGGTCGTTTGTCGCCATGAAACGGAAATCCTTGTCCGTCGACGTCATCTGCAGCGGACCGAAGCTCCATTACAATTTCATTATATTGCAAAAATGAAATTCTATACATACTTTTTCCAGCAGATTCGCAATTTGATGGTACTGATGTGATGCCATAGCGAAGCCTTTGAAACGTTGGCTTGGTTGCAATCAAGTGATAAGAAATATATAGAATATATGTTTAGGGTTGCCCTATTTTTGTCGTTGGAAAACTTGACGGTGTACTACAATTTTTCCGGCTTATTATCTCCAAGTTTTATATTCACTTCACTCAAAGCAATTTTGTTATAAAGGCTGCATTAATGGGGCCAGATTGCAGTAATAAAAACGAATTTTATAAAACCCTAACGCCTTTGCATGCCGATAATTATTAATGTGGCCTTACCGACGGGTTGAACCTTATATATCAGGAACGAGTGGAAAACTACCAGCTTTTTTAATATATATGCAACTTTAAATTTTATTTTCAAATTTTCAAATTGCATTAATTGCACGAAAATTGATAATCGAAACAATTTTTTTGGAACAGATGGCAACTACCTTAAAGAGTTCACTGAGTTGAACAGTGGAGAAAAATAAAAATGTACATTTAATTTAACATTTTTGTGAAGACATAAATTTAATAACAGCAAAAGGTACAATATATTGTATGGGCCGTGTATTGCTTATATATTTTTATATTATTACCCTTATTTAACGTTTTTGAAATGTTGGAATTTGTGTTCTTTTTCATCGTTTCAGATGTATGACAAATAAAAGATGGCAACGAGTCTCCCATCACTAAAGTTGTGCCGCTCATTTTTATATGAAACTGAATGCTGATAAAATTGGGTTAAAGTATTTATAATTCGCCAAACCCTAAAATATATTAAGAAAATGGAACACATCTTGAACAAGGAAAACACTGGCCTTAATTGTAAGCTAAACTTGGTTCGCTTTCCACAAAAGCTTGCATATAATACCGATTATATATTCCAGTGCCGGGAAATCCTATGAAAAATGGAGCTCCTAATTCAGTTATAAAAAAAAACGTACTTGGAAAACTAGACAATGTGATGCTCCAAACTCCTAAAATAACACCATTTAAAAGGAATCTTGCGGGACTGGAGGGCAGCATAGCTAAGTTATCGCTTCGGAAGACCAATAAACCAATTATTGTAAGCAAGGACCGAGAAGAAACTAATGTTAGAGCAACAAACTGTTATTTGGGCGCCTACATGTTGAAATGCGAACCACAAACCATAAATTTATTTAACTATACTGACTTTCCAAACGAGCAATGTTTGAAGAAATGCGGCAAGCGTAAGTGATATTATTAAACAATGATAATCTGTAAATGTTGAACTACATTACATTACGCATTTTAGCAATCACGGAAACCTGGTCGGACAATCAATCTGGATATGAAGGACTATTTAATCAACTTTATTGTGACCTTCGCACATGGGAAAATAATTTAGAAAATGTGTTCCTCCCCCCGTTAAAATTTGATTTTGATGATTTTCAATGCAGTAACTACACAGAAAGAACCGAAATAGCTGAAAGTAAATACGTTTTAGATTTGTTCGCGCCTATGCCAAACTTCGAAAGTATTGATATCTTATTTTAAACTTTTGTTAAGAAACTCTTTGTTTATATGGTAGTAGAATTTTCAGTCAGCTAGTTACGTTTGTAATACGAAAATAATTAAGTTATACATTAAAATTACACATTTACTTTAAGCATGTATTAATAAATGTAATTCTAGGAGATTGATCATAATTTCTCATATTTGTTTTACTTTTTGGCCATGTTTGACTGATTTTGGCAAGAGCCATTTTAGCAAAGAACTGCAACTTAAAAACAAAATAAGCAAACCGGCGCAGGTACCTAATTCTCTTGACTTGTTTCTAAATGGAGGACTGGCTGCTGAGCTTCTTAAAATGTTGACCGAAAGGTAATAGTCCTTAAAATGTTCATAGGCAAACTCTGATTAAATAGATAGCTTTAAAGACTGAGAGACTAATATACGTAAAAACGCCTTTTTTGACGCTAAGTTCAGTGCGGGGGTCATAAAAATCAAAAAGGAAGTAAATTCCGGGGATCCGAAGTTGAAATACCCTTGCAGCAGGATAGCTGCCATAAATATAGAATTGTAGTCCTTTCAAAGAATATTTAATTTCTGTAATAACTGCAGGGCTTACATCTGCTTCTTTTCTTATTAAAAATGCTCCTAGTTTTCTTTATTCTCCTAAATAAATTTAGGAGAAGAAAACTAAAATGTGTAAAATCAGGAAATGCAAAAATTCCTATCAGTAAATCAGAAAAATCTTTATCTGCAAATACGAATGCCATTTTGCAGTGACTACATAAAACATATTTTAACCTTGCAAAAATAGTACAATTGGAGCAGTCATGGAGCAGCTGTTTGACAATTTCAGAAGCTTAAATTTGGGTTGTTTTTTGCAGAAACTTTTTAAAGTGTTTTTAGTAATTTACTTTATTAAAGTATGCATACTTTGATAATCCAGAGGATTCAGTTAATAATTTAAATTTAGATTTCTGCAGAACCTTGCAATATTCGATTTTAATTTACAGCCAAAGGGTTAATATAGCCTTTTCAAGCTAAATTCCTAGCGGGTTTTAGCTTTTTTTTGGTAATCAACAGTTGGCAGCACTGAAACACAGTAATGTATCCAGATTTTTTTACATTACTGCAGAAAGGTTTCTCATCTCGGTGGTGACCTTTGTTGCCCGTTCCTCTGGATGAAATAAAAGTGAAAATTAATAATTTAAATGTATAAATCAAAATGGAATTGTCTTAGCAACATAAACCTAACGAATGACAATATAAATTTGAAGAAAAAAAAGCATACTTAATGTATGCAATTGTACATTTGTATTTGTGTTTGTGCTCAAATCGTGTTATTTTACGGAAAACGGTATAAAAACATTTTTTTCTCACAGACTATTTGAATGTACTCAAACAAAAGACCTAGGCGACAAACTCGAAATTATAACTGTCGGTGGATGTAGGGATGTACATATGTTTAAAGACGTGGCAGTGTCACCAGTGCAACAACACCACTTTTGTATATGTATGTAAACATATGTATGCTGTTAATGTATATTATTTCCTGTGTGATGAAATCCAGATTGAAGTTAATTAACGACATTTCATTTTTTTTGCAAGCATAACTGTGTAGAATCTTGTGCCCAATAAATTAATTATATGTTATTTTCTGCAGCCTCTTTGAATGTTATGCAGTTTTACTTGAGCTGAAAAAAACCCGAACCATTCTTTGTTCAACATACTATTGAATAATCTCTAAAATGGTTTACCCTGAAGAACCTTTTTGGGTTTTGCCAACGGTTACTGGATTTTACGAAGATAGAGACTATAGAGGTAAAATTATTTTGTAATAAACAATGCATAATTTTAAAAATCGCTCATATGTGCTTATGTAAATATGCATTTCAGTTAATGTGGTTGAAGCCCTTCAAGAGTTTTGGCAAATGAAGCAATCCCGTGGAGCTGAATTGAAAAATGGAGCTCTTGTGATTTACGAGTCGATACCAGCAAATAGCCAGCCATACATTTGTTTCGTTACGCTGCCTGGAGGAAGCTGTTTTGGCAGTTTTCAAGTAAATATAACATTAAATCAAATCCAACATATGGCACAGAAATCTTATCCAAACAAATTTGGTTGGAACTTGTATTTCAACCCAATTGGGGAACATTTTTGTTTAACCCCTGAGATGATTTAGCATTGATTTTCGTTCTTTTTTAGAATTGCCCAACTAAGGCGGAGGCTCGTCGCAGTTCGGCCAAGATTGCGCTAATGAACTCGGTTTTTAATGAGCATCCATCGCGCCGAATTAGCGACGAGTTCATTCAAAAAGCGGTTCAGGATGCTCGGACTTCTTTCAAAGGAAATTCGCAGATCAACGAGGGCACAGAGTCTGGAATTGGAGCTTTCAGGTGAGGGCTACGACTAAAAATTAATTCTATACTCATTACTGCTAGAGCAATTTTCATCGCAGGTATATATAGCAGATATATCCATAACTATAAAATATGGAATAGAATCTAATATACATGCTACATAAGTTACATATTCTCTAATAGTACAATAAGTAAAATTGGAATCGCTTGACTATCATGTTTTAATTTTTGATCTTAGATTCATGCTGGAGGCAAATAAGGGAAGAACAATGCTGGAGTTCCAAGAACTTATGACTGTCTTTCAACTGCTTCACTGGAATGGATCGCTGAAGGCAATGCGTGAACGCCACTGCTCGAGACAGGAGGTCGTGGCCCATTATTCTAACCGCAGCCTGGACGACGAGATGCGGTCACAGATGGCATTAGATTGGATTGCCAGGGAACACGACAATCCCGGCGTAATCCGCAGGGAGTTAGTGCTTGCCGAGAGAGAACTGGAGACCTTCCGCATGGCTGGACGCGAATTGCGCTTTCCGAAGGAAAAAAAGGATATACTCATGATAGCTCATAATCAACTGGGCGGTAGTGCCCTTAACTCGGCTACCATTGATGATTGATCAAGAATATGAATAAGCATCTTGCACGATCAAAATTAACCACTTTTTTTAGACAAATCATTTAATTTCACTTTGAGTAGCGATCAATATTTATTTAATTGGCATACCATATGATCTCCACGATGAAAAACAAGCGGAAACAAATTTTACACTTCCCAAGCACTTCCAAATTAAAAAAAAATTAATTTTAAAAATCTTTGAATATGTGATTTTTAAAACAGCTGCTACAAAAATAAGACTAAACCCAATAAAATATAAATAATTTTTTTAAATTAACGTATTTTATTAAAAGAAACTATGGGTTCCCTTTATTTTTGTAACTACGTCTTTTCATCAAAAAAAAAAAATATATTAAATCGATGAAAGAATTGCTATTTTTCCATGAATGCAAACAAACTGGACAATGTTGTCTTAAAACAGCTGTCAAAACCAAACTGCTGGATAAATCTGCCTATAGTTTTGATAATCGAATGGTCTAGAAGGTTTTTCCGTGCTAAAGGTTGCACAGCTGGTTCATCATCTGAAAAAAGTTAATTCTTACACGTTTGGCGGAAAACAAGACAGAATAACTATTTCGGAAACGGATGGTGATCTGCAGGAGTAGGGTATTAGAAACCTTTTACTGTATCAAGTGTTCTTTGAATTTGTAGTAATATCAAATCGAAATATAAAAACCATTC
This sequence comes from Drosophila elegans, assembly GCF_018152505.1. Lineage (NCBI taxonomy): Eukaryota > Metazoa > Arthropoda > Insecta > Diptera > Drosophilidae > Drosophila > Drosophila elegans. Next base: position 3,340,957 of record NW_024546167.1, read on the forward strand.
CAGGTCCACCGTTCCAAGTCACTGCCATTTCAATACTCAAACACAACTGGCATTTGTCCATCCCTCGCAATAAAAGCCAATTGTGCCGTTATCTTGTCTGTTTTTCTGTGAATGTAACACATACATACAATAAAAAATAAGAAAAAACGGAGAAAAAAAGTGTTTTAAAGCTGCCCAATTGCACTTTAACAACATTGAGCAAAGATCGGCTAAGCTAAAATACAGAGGACAAACCAGAAATACACGGTTTTGGCTATACCATGGCCACTGAAGAGTTGCCAGCTGACCTGGACAAGTTGAAAATAACACAGACTCATCCTCTCACCAAGGCTGTGGAACGGAACCCATTTTACGATGCGGACAACGGTTTTGATTCGTCTGATAACTCCGAAGCAGCAATGGGCTCTAAACCCCGGTCGCAACATCGCTGGAAGTGCAGACCCCGCCGAAGATCCGAAAGTTGTCTACAGGACTGCAAGCAGGATGAAGCCTTTGTTCCAGCCGAATCGTTTGAGATTGTCAGTCCATTGAGCTGCTCCCACGGAGTGCAGAAGCATTCGCAAAAGCGAAATTCCCATGCGCCACCCAAGAAAAACATATTTAGGCAGCCCATCTTGAGGTACTTGAGCGGTTGCGAACATGGCAAGTGCATCGTCCGTAGTGGTCGAATGCTTCTCTGCAAGCCAAAGGAGGAGACCAGTGATATTGTTGGCCAGCCACAGGTCAACGAGGATTTGAAAGCGAGCGGCTCGTTCGCCTTTCGCGATGTTATTGGCGAATGCAATGCCATGCTGGACGAATCCAAGCGAAGCCCGCTGGGAAACAGTTGGCACTTGTCGAGGAAGTGCAGTTCGTCGAAGGCCCAGCTCTCGGGAAGTGTTCTAGAGGAGCCAGGATCTTCAGGACTTCAGAGCCATAAGAGCGACCCATTCGCCGTCTCCGCCGCCACGAGATCTCTGTCAGCCATTTCGCTAATGGGAGCAACGTGCTCGCAACAGGCCAGCTATAATTCCACGAGCCCTGGCAACTGCGACGATGTAACCATCGGAGAATTGGCCAGCTACTTCGACACCATTGTTCATATTCCTAAAAAAATGTCCTCAATGGCCGAAATGATGTATATTTAATTATCGTAACCATTATTATTATTATTCGCACCCTTTCTCTGAATATATTTTTAAGTTTTAAGTATGTATGTTATTTGTGAATTTAATTACACAATTTCAGCTCTTTTAAAATTCAGTTGGCTAAACTAAATATTTATAGTGTATAATATGTACATAGTCATTGGTATATTCTGCGAATTACAGCATTTCTAAATACACTCAAACACGAATTTTATTATAACCCCCAATGGTATTTTTGTTAAGCTTGCGAGAAAGCACTATTTAACTGTACATCTTAGCAACAGCGGTCAATATTATTAATTTAAATTTTCTATTATAAAGTAGTAAAAGGCAAACTAGTTTCTGTGGGAGAAAAGTTATCAGTGGTTTCAAGATTCGCCCTTAATCAAGCTATAAATATTTGAAAACAAAAATATTCCTAAAAAGTCTCAAGGAAATGTCGATGTCTTGTTTTTCCGATCGAATATTAAAAGATTAATTGTGGAAGTCACTCCAGTTTTTTTTTAAACTGTTATCCTTAAAAGTATAAATCAAAGCAGCTCCACAGTTTTTTTTTATCCCGTTTGCCTTAAAATAATAAATCAAAACAGCAGAACAGAATTGTAATACTAATTATTATTTATTCATTTAAAGTTCGGATTATACATACATAAATAGACATTTAATGCGTTATTCATATAATTGTTATCTATTTGTGCACTCAAACTTGTCAAATTTGTTGTCATGAATTGATTCAATTAATATGTAAAATATTAAAGGACGTTAAATTCAGTATTATTAATGTAACCTAAATATTTCTGTTTGTTTTCGGAGTGCACCGATGTTAATTCAGTCATAAGATTAGAGTGGTTGTTCTTGTTGGAGAATCTAATGGGTGAAGTGAACACTTGCTTAAGCTTTGATATATTTCCAATACTTTTTTTAATTCGATCACTATAGTTTGAAAGGTGATTAAACGAACGACTAAACTCTACTTCCTGCCATTGTTGAGCGCTCGTTTTCCGCGGCGCAGCGGGATATAAAATGTGCTGTAAGTAAGAAAAATGGGATTTTATTACTGCAGATGAAGTGTACAACCAAAGATAATAGATTGTATGTATGTATTTAGGGTTCCGATGTCCCATTTAATAATAATACTAATATTTTTTGTCACCCACCGAAACGAGAGCTTTTTCTGTAAAGGTAACGCTCTTCCTTATGATGTCATCCGAGTGATGATGATAATAATATTGAGAGTTCTGCGTCTGGGAATATCGAGTATTGCTGCTCACAACATCAACGCCATGATGGTCGGAATTGGTGAAATTGTCGTACCCGTATCCGTTGTTATTACTAAACATATCTACAAAGCTAATCGAATGGAATTCACTGGGATGAATATAAAACGTCACAATCATTGCAGTGTACACGATGATGTGAAACAGTACACAAGTCCAAATGAGATTTATCTGCAATTAATTCGATTTAGTTTCTCTCTACCATAGTGATCAACTTTGTGGTTTTACCTTCTTCTTTCGACCGTATTTCGAGAATGTGGTAAATGGCACTAAAGACATGGTCAAAAGACAGCCACAAATCACTCCAGCCAGCAATCCCAGGAAGTTTAGTTGATAAGGCAGTGTCCCGATTCCCACCAACACGCTGCACAGGAGCAACAATTTGAACAGTGCAATGTGCGGCTTGTGCAGATACTTCCAGTGCATCCAAACCAGCAGGGCAATCAGCGAGGCCACCACACCACTAAGCGATGCCGAGGGTCCAACCTGTTAATGATAAGGGTGCATTAATCAACTGATTTATATATCCCTACTACTTAGGCCCTTTTCTTCGTCAGTAGTTTCATTTGCCAACTCTCTTATTTAACTCTCTTCATCCAAACATTCATATTCTGTCGGTTTCTGATTGGATACCAAATTAAACATGAAAATATAGTGATTACAGGAAATTGTACTGATATACAGACAAGACAGCTATAGTTTAATTATTACAAATGGAGTAAAAATCATGTTTTCATCGAGTCATAAATCCCTATTATTTGAAATATTGTTGGGGACAATCAACATTTCTTGTTAATGTTAATCACTACTATTAAAAACCTGATAGACATAGGCATATATATCAATAAGTGTACCTCAGGACGATGGGGCACAAGTATGGCGCTGGTTAGATTTCCAGCAAAGCCCGACATAATGTACACGATCGCAGTACGAACGGTGCCAATCAACCTCTCCAAGTCGGCCAAGAACAAGTGCTGGAATATAAGGGTTATGGCCAGATGCAAAATGCCGGCGTGCATGCAAAGCGATGTGAGCAGTCGATATAGCTGATCCGGAGTCTCCACGGAAATGAACGGAAACATTCCGCACACATTGTTCAGGCACGATATCTAATAAGATATAATATATATTTAAGGATAAGGATAGTAATTTCTATAGTCAAACGGTTTACCTGTGAGCACAATGAGGCTTCCTCGTGAAAGTATCCCTTTATGAAGTCACAGTACTCGCGGGTCGTTATCCGGCACTCCCCATATAAGCCGGTGCAACACGGATGTCCAATCACCTCGCATACCATGTGCTCCGAAGTGTGGTCCTTGTAGCGATATCGTTGGGTAAACGAGTTGGTCTTACGGCAGATCGGCCACTTTGTGATGTCGTCGGGCCACTCGTACGGAGCTATCGATGCTGGGGCATCGCAAAACTTGGGATCCAATCCGCACACGGACCCGGAGATTCTTCCTCCGGGTCCGGACTCACTGGGTGACCATTTCTTCCACGTTGATATCGATTTCTGTTTGATAGAAATAGAAAACACATTTACTTTATAGATTAGAGTATAGATTATCGGATTTATAGATTACAGTATTGCATAGTAAAATATCTTAAATCTAAAAACCTCATATTCTTTACAAGCTGCTTTCATTGCAAGAGTAATATTCTCGAATATCTAATTCAATTTATTATTGGCTTTCAAATGGCTATAAATATATTTAGTTAGATAGTTTTAAAAGAATGGGGTTTAGAGAATGATCTACATTTTTTTAAACAATTTAATAAAAGTCTTATGTGCATCAATTCAAAATTTAAAAATAATAGATGTAGGAATTATGAATATAAGTGTTCTATAAAAATGTAGCAATAATTTGTTATACTAAAATACTATGTATATATTATTTGTATGTAAATATAAGTTTCATTTTTTTTCTTTTATTAATTTAAATTACAATTGACTACCATAATAATTTTTAAATTGTCAAACTTGTAATTCCACAATTGAAATTAAAAAAAAAATTTAAAACTTTTTTAAAATAACGAAAATATATTCTGAATTTAAGAAAATTTTCAGAGATTGGAAATAATATTTAGAATTTTTATTTAAAAATGTTGCCTATAAGTTTAAGATCCTTTTTTTTAATATGGGCTATCTGAAATGAGCCATCTCACCGATATATATATTAAATATCTTTTGCGTTCTTAAGTGGTCAGAAAGTGACTCTATCCCCTTTTTTAATCATCTTAAATTGATCACTTACCGTAGGGTAGAGTCCTCGGATGGAGCACTCCGCCTGGGAGCTCTGAACGCAGCCGGAGTCATCGTTGCGGATGCAGCAGGCCGTCTCCCTCTCGTGTCGCCTCGTCTTGGTGACCACCTCGGTGATCTTGATGTCCCGTCGCATGCAGGCGGCGAACTTGGCCCCCATGTGCACCAGATCGATGTTGCGTGGACCGATCCAGAGGTTCCTCTGCTCGACATGCTGCACCGTCTGCAGGCTGAGACTGGTGACCAGCACCTGGCCCGTCTTCTGCTCCGACCCGATGCCGATGGGTGCGATGCCGTAGCAGATGATCGACAGGATGAGCACCACCACCTGCACCGTGTTGATCCAGTAGGTGAAGAAGGGCCTATGGTCGGTGCGATCATCCAGGTCATTGACCGAGAAGTACTTGATGCAGCGCAGCGGCGGCCGTCTGGAGTTCTCCAGGACGCCATCGAGCAGCTGAGCGGTGATCCGATTGCCCCGATTGCAATTGGAGGTGGTCGAATGGGAGCTCCGCATGGCATTTGGCTGCATTTGGCTGGACACCGAACTGCACAGGGGTATGTGGGCAGACGCCGTTGGATGCGAGGACTGATCGCCGGTCAGGTTGATATCACTGCTGGCATTACCGCCTCCGCTGTTCAGGGCCGAGGTTCGCCATCCATTCTGCTGCCGCTCTGCCATGTAGACACTCACGCCCACGCCCACGGCCACGCCCGAGGCATCGGGACAGGGACGAGGTTTGGCCGGCTGCCTGCCAAGTTCGGAGCCGTCGTCGTTCACCGACGTGGTCGTTATCTCGCAGGGACTATCGAAGAACACCTCGTCGTCGATGATGGCCTCCAGTCCGTCGGTCAGGCAATCCGCATCCGCCTGCTGGCTGTTGTGCGAGGTGACGTGCAGTGGGGCAAAGCTGCGGGACCACTGCCAAGGACACCGCACCCGATGCATCTGGATGGGGCGTCTCTTGTTGAACATGTGCACCATGTAGCTGACCATGGCCACGAACATGTAGCCCACCGATGCCTTGCGCTCCACAAACTCTCCGGCCAGGAAATCGCGATTGGTGTAGCACTTTTGCCGCCTGTTATCGCCGGACAGGTTCATGTCCATGCCGATGGCATCCTGAACGGGCAGGATATCCGGACGATCCGGGGCATAGTTGGTGCCGGTTCCGCTACCCTGGACCACGTCCTCGCCACCGCCACCGATGGCCTGCTGCATGTGGTACTCCAGCTCGGTGTCGAACATCCCGAAGCAGCGGATGGCCAGCCGACGATGTCGTCCCTGCCATAATGCGCAATCCGCCACCTCTGTGCTCGGCTCCACGCCAAAGAACTGCGAGGTGGTGCGCCGCATGTAGATGCCGATCCGCTTCTTGCAGGACAAATGATGCATCTGCGGCTGTGGGAGCACCTGCAGCGATTGGTGCTGCTGCGTCTGGTGGTGGATGTGCTGCAGGCGCGGATTGCTGGCCATCTGGCCGCGGTACATCTGATGCTGGCCCGATCCCGGCGGCACCACACCCATGCTGCCGCTGGCCTCGATGCGTTTCGCCTGCACGGACACGGCCATGCTGGACTCCAGATTCTGGCTGGGCAGCTGGGGATCGTTGAGGCCCGAGATTACCGGCATGGCCATGGGCACGGGCAGGGATATGGGCACCGGGCTGATGGGACCCGTGGTCTGTGTGGTCTGGTGCACTCCCGTGGTCCGTCGCACTGTGTTGCAGTGCAGGCAGGTGCCCGTGGGATTGTCCACCTCTAGCTGGGCTATGGAGCCGCCACCGGGAGCCACCACAATCACGGAATCACTGTCGTCACCACGATGCGGTCCCGATCTCGAGGAGCTGGTGGCCGTCATGATTGGCGAACAGGATTGGCTGGCCGCTGAGAAGACCATCGACATGCTAGTGGAAGGAGCCGGCGAGGGCGATGTGCACGCCGGCGAGCAGCTGGCATACGTCTGCGAAGTGCGACTGAGACTGCCGTGCGAGGCTTCACTGTGGCAGCACTTGGAGCGTTGGTAGTTGTACGGCATGTTGGCGTACTGCGACTGAACCGCGGATGCGGATGTGGATGTGGAAGCGGCGGCGGCGGCGACGGCGGGAGTGGGCAGATTGGCCGCCGGCGAGGATGAGATGCTCAGGTCCGAGTAGATATCCATGGCTGGAGGCGGGGTGGGCACATACCTCTTGACCGGCGTGTGCACCGTGGAGCCCAGATAGGCATTGTAGTTCTCGCACTGCGAGAGTGGCAAGGGTACATTGGAAGGCAGTAGGAGACGGGTGGAGGATACCGACGGCACTGCAGAGGGTATCTCCATCATCTTTGTCTGGGGAGTTGGCTGCGTCTCGCGATACCGCTCCAAACGGTATCTGGAGTTTGGTGATACGCCACGCTGATGGTAGTTCCCGTTTCCACTCATTCCGTTGCCAACCATGCCGTTGCCTCCTATTCCGTTTCCACTCATTCCATTCCCACCCATTCCATGTTTCTGCAGCACAGTGGAATTATCCGGCTTGACGGACCCAACACTGCACGACTGAGTGGGCAGCTGATTGGCCACACAGGTGGCAAAGCAATCGCTATTTGGCGCCGGCGAAGGCGGCGGCACGCCCCTATTCGCATCATCGTATTTCTCTAGCGGCGAGAGCTTCAGCTTACCCGCATGTGGCGGAAAATTCTCGCCGTTCGGAGCGCGAAAGCGACCCGAAGACAGGCTGCAGTACATCACATCGCACTCGTTCGACTCCAACGCCAATTGCAGCTGATTCTGGAAGTTAATGGACTTCCTGCGGGTGGAGCTCAGGCTGCCGTTCCCACGCATCGAGGCGTGCACGTTGTCGGGGTTACCCTTTTCATTCCGCCTATTATTGTGTCCCAGGTCACTTCCACTCGAGCTCATAATCGAAGAATTAATATTTTCCGATCTGGGAAAGACAAATCAATTAAAATAAATTATCAAGTGATAATAAGGAAGTCTAAATATTTGTAGTATTAAAACCAAAATGGTTCTAAAAATAGTATTATAAGGCGAAAAAGACTAAAAATTTCTGTGAATAATTGAATTAAATCTTAGGCTGATAGAAACGTCCAATAACTAAGAATATTATATTAAAACAATTATTTCAAATTATAATGTTTTTTTCCATGGAGAAACATGGGTAATTTTTAAAAACCAACTTCATGGGACTTATACAGGTCTATATTCTTTATACCAATTTAAAAGCTCTTTTAGTACTCATGAGCTACACCTAAATTTCTTATATGGAAAGACACAATTATATTTATTGAAGACTACTTGATGACTAGATGAAGATCTGGATTTTATACCCTTGCAGAGAGTATTATAAAATGAATCAGAAGTTTGTAAAGTAGTGACCCAATAATGTATATAAATTCTTGAACACTATGACTGTTTGCAAGCTCAGTTTAAAAGCTTAAGATTTGAGAACGGTGGATCAGACGTCTATATGCTATAGCTGTCATTGCTGTTATCTTTTAAGTTAAAGTATATATCGCTAATTTTAGCTCCAAATTATGTTTTTAGATTTAGAAACAAAACCTTGATATTTGATCAAAATCGGGTAGAATTTTATAAATTTGTTTTTTTTTTGTTGTATAGTTTCGGATCCATCCCTCGACGGCGAGGGTATGAAAACTTCGTCTTGCCGAAGTTAGCTTTCGTTCTCGTTTTTTACATACGTAAAATAAAAAAAGCCACTGTTCATAGTTTTTTTTTTAAATTTAACGGTTAATTACTCCTCTTCATTGCGTCTTCCTTTCCTACGTCTAGAAGACGTAGTTTCCGGTCCATAAATTTGAACAATGCATGTGAAGCGACCTGACCTACAATTCAAAATATTTTTGTATAAATATTGTTTTTCTTTTGTTTGCAATAAGACGTATTTTCTTTAAGTCTGAATGGTTTGACGACCAAAGAAACAAATACTTTAAATTTAAAAAGGATCCACCGAACATTCCCCACATCTCCATTTCAGATACAAACAATAGAAAAAAGGGCCAAGGGCGCTCATGAGTAATCTGGGGCTGGCATCATAAAATGCTTTTATTTTATAACTTTGGACGTTTACGGAGTCATCACGTTAATTTTGTTATATTGTTCAGCATTATTTAGTTAAATAACCAATAAAACAATGTTTTTCAGAAAGGTATACCTACAAAATAATATTCAAATAGGCAAAACATCTTAACTAGCGTATTTTACTTGTATAAAATTAAGCAAATGTATTAAACTCACATTTGAAGGATCGATGGATTTAATTGTATAAATGCAATACACTGTTTTTTCACTTCATCTTTATTTTTGTTTAAGCCTGTTTACAGACCGAATCTTGGTTTATCGATTTTCCACATTCACCTCCATAACAAAAAGTACAAAAGTACATTGTGTTTAAGTTTATGATTTTAGCTTTCTGTCCTTTGTGTTTTTTATTGAATTTGTTTATTACTTAAGTTACTAAATTCTCGGATTGATTTATCCATTTTTTCTAACAATTTTAAAACCACTAATGCATATGTACACAGCTCACTCGTCGAAAAAGTGCAAGCCACTTGGAATAATTTTTCAGCTTTTCTCGCGCATGTGCAAAATTCAGTTGCTTGAGATGACAGAAATGTCCTACTGCTGATTGTAGGCATTGAAGCTGAAGAAGGTACAATTTTAATTTTAAATGTTGTGTTTTAAACTTTTTTTACTTCGTAATTCTACCCATAAAAACTTATTTTGAAAATCAGAAACACTCCAAAAACATTGTAAAAATATTTTGATAACATCTACCGGTTGTACAAAAACTAATAAAACAAACATTTTAGGATCATTTTCTTGCAGTCAAGAGCAAGCATTTTATTTATTTCGTTTGTTATTGCAAAATATTATTTGAATACATTTTAATTTTTTTTTTATTATGATGAGAATAACTATATTCAATGCAAAAATTATGATTTACTTATTCTTTATGCGCATGGGATGTAATCGAAAAGTCCAACCGTAAGAATACAATGGTGAACACAAATATGATATAGATAAACCCGCTAACCAGCAATGGTTCCTGCAGCATGGAAATCTTCGAGAAGCTATAGTAGAGCGTAAAGTCTGAAATATGGCTTTCGACCAAATTGGATTTGGTGAAAGAGACCACCGGACGACCTGTGGTGTCCAGATACGTGTGGACGAGTTCGTTTGGCAGTCTGCTAATCGAGTAGGGTGTCGAAAGGCGTATATCGCTGGATCCCTCGGGCAGAATGATCTTAACGGTGGCCTCATCGATGGCCATATTATCGTATATGTGATCGATCAAATGCATCTTCAGCTGGTATTTGTTGCCATCGTTGAACATGTACTCGTACGAGGGAACATTGTAGCCAAGTGTGTACTGGGTTTTCCAGCCGCCGAAGAGCGGAAACCGGGGGCGCAGCTCGAGTTCAATAAAGTCCCGCACAGCATTCATGTTGGAGGTCGATATGTTGCCATTTGTGTCCCGGTAATACACGCCAGAAGCAGAAGCCGGCAAGTAGGTCTTGTACGACTTCAGGGCAGCCAGTCCGGAGCGACCTTCCTTCTGGAAATCGTAGCGCGAAAACGATCCCTTCAGCTTGGCTCCGGTGTGGGTCATCTGAATGGATTCCTGAACGGCAATATTGCCCCAATGTGAGATCTCTAGGGTGCGCTCCAATGTGTTGACGGTGACAAAAGGCGACGAGTTCTCATAGTGAATAACGAGGGCCTCCTGGCTGAAGGCTAATAAAGTGAAAATATTTAGTCTAAGGAGCCATAATACTTTTTCTTTACATATACCTTCAGTGTTTTCATAGGGTCCCAGGGTGATTTTGTTGGAGGACACCGAAAAAGGTTTGACCTGGGTGTGCGACAAAATATTCGAGGAGCTGAGTTTGACATTGGTCTTCTGGCTGTTGGTTTTGTACTTCGAGTAAAAGTGCAGGTTGCCCGAGTATCTCACAAATTGTTTGTCATTCTGCTTGATTTCCTCGGGGTGCGGCAGGATGCTCTTGGAGGCCACAGTCTCGACCAGGAAACTCTGCTTAGCGGACGCCTTTGGGAAGGTGAGCGTAAAGCTCTGCTCGCCCTTCAGTGGCTCATTCTTTTTGATCTGGACATTCCGGTCGGCACTGTCCTTAACCAAAATGTACGCAAGGCTGGGCTCCGAAGCGAAAAACACGTATTCGGCAATGGGTTTGCCGGCTGTGTCTTCTGCCGAAATTTTGGTCAGCGTTTTCACCAGCTGCGAAGTTAGGTCGAGAGATCTTTCCACATTTGTGTTAACTATCTCCGCGTTTGCTTTGGATAGGCAAAGCAATGCGCTTAAGGCCAGATAAATAAGCAAATTAGTACCCATGCTCGCCTCGAATTTGGACACGTACATTAAAAAAAATATCAATGCGGTAGGGAATATTTAGTACATTTCAACCCGGCAAAGCGGCACAGTGTGGCCGTAGCATGTTCGAAGAAACATACCAATCTTTAGAAATAATTAATATGGGTATTCCTAGTCAACCGAATAAGTTTGAGCTTAAATTATTATTTTCACATGTACATATGTTTTGTATAAAATAATGTTATATGTAATCCAAAAATTATCTTCTCCAAATCTTGAAAATATACATTAATACAGATCCGAACAAAATAAAACCACATCGCTAAATATAATAATATTTACAGGTAAAAATTCAACTTGTCACGACTTAATAGTCAAATGTGGGAGTTGTTATTATATACCTTTTATTTGTAAGTTCCTTTATGTGTGATGTTAAACTAAGAAAAATATTAATTATTTGTATATTTTATTTTTCCATTGTAAATATAATGTTCGAGTTTAGCTGACACTTTCAATACAGAGAAACTCTAGCATATCATTTTACGGTGAGCAATTAAATTAAAAGAAGGTGCTAAAACCTAAAGATTTTTAATATTAAAAAAGTGTTTTAGCTTAAACTTTCTCTGTAACTAACCTTACCCAACTACTTATTAACAGTCAGCTGTCCGCTAAGTTTTCACCACGGTAGAGAAAAAATAAATATGAATGCATATTCCGAAAATTCGCCTTCAACGGGGACAGGAAATTCTTATTTCAATCCAATCACATTGGTATTTACCCCACGTTTGTTGTTAACCCATTCTATTCGTTATTCATAATGTAAATATGAATAATATTAAATAATATCTGTCATCATCCCTTCGATTTTGAGAAGCGCCGTTGAGTTGCCTTAAACACGCATATGCAATACATTTGAGAGGCACCAACCTCATAATGCGATTGCGTGAGTTATACGAACGGGGTTTTTGCCGACTTCAATTTAGTCTACGGTTGGCACTTCGAAAAAGAAGTTGTATTCGCCGGGGTCTTATTGCAAATTTTGGGGAGCAAAGCAAATTCGAATCAGAATTGTGCCACTTTCTCTAAACATACACACACCCACACACATACACTCGCGTATGTGCCAATAAAATAAAAATGCAGTGAGAAAGATGCGTTTTTGATAGGCCAATACATACAATTTATATAAATTTACCTGTGTATCTGTATTTTCGAAAATATGTAGCTATGAAAACATTCATATGTTAGCTTTATGATTGCATAAACAATTAGATTCGAAATGTGTATATACCCGTAAGGATTACCCGAACTGCCAGTGCAAAAAGTGAGTTTTCTTCTTTCATTTTCTGTGTATGCATTTCCTCTAAAAAACTCGCGTAAATAAATGAATCTGTATCCGTGAAATGTGTATTTGTATCCATAAATGATAACTGTGCGCATATGCATTTATGTACATACAGACGTATGAAATATGCTTAATGGAAACATAAGCATTTATTTATGTACATCAAGGTTTGGCACTAGTTCATTCCAAAAGTGATAAACAATTAATGCTATTTTGGTGACCCTTGTATATAAATATCTTATATCTGAGAGATACAAATTCATACATACGCTTACGGATGCAGGTGCATGCATTGGCATTCCTACAAATATTTTTAGAAATATATATGTATAAGCAAGTATAAATGCACACATATAACCTACACTTCGTTGCAGAAGGAAAATGATTGGAGTATAAAAGTTTAATTGCAAAGTAGACGATTTGTGGAGTGTCGAATTTTGGAATAATGGAACCGAAAAGATGGCATTTGCATTTATCATGTTTTTTGCTACTCCTTAGTTCAACGTTTTCTGGTAAGTGAAATTCATTTCCTTAAGTTGTATTAGTCGCTTTTGCGCAATGTTGTATGCTATGAAAAACAAAAAAAAAGTTTTTATATTGTGTTTATTGTAAGTAAAAACATCCGGATGTTTTTGTGTATACTTAGTGGTAATAGTAATTAAAACAGTGAAACTATTTTAGTACTAAGTGCAGTTTACTTACAGAAACCACAGTATTCATTGATGTGTTTACTATTTGAAACAGAATATATTTTTCAAAAATTAAATTATTATACATTTACGATTTATAAAATATTTCTGAAGACTGAATGAGTTTTTACTGCTGTATTTTCGAAATTTATAAAAAACTTGGAAATGCACTATTTGTTTACCAACTTTTAATTTTTCTTTTTCCTTTTAGATGTCGGAAAAATCACGTCTTCTCAAAATCACTTTGGAAACACTATACAAAGTCAATTTAATACCAAAAACAATACTCGTGTTATTGCACAGAAAGGAGGGCTTGCCATTTTACCCTGTGTGGTTAAAGTTAACTCTCCAGCAACGGTAAGAAATCAATTTATACATTTTTAATTTGGTTAAATGTTAATATCTAAAAATCATGACCTGAAATATTTCAGGTTTCTTGGATACGTAGGAAGGATTTTCAGCTCCTGACCGTCGGGCTGTCCACCCATAGTAGCGACAAACGTTTTTTGGTCGAGCATACACGTCACATGGGCCATTGGTCCCTTAGAATTAAAGCTGTTAGAGAGGAAGATCGAGGGTTTTACGAATGTCAATTGTCAATTTATCCAACTCAGTCAATAGTTATAGAATTAAAAATTGTTGGTAAGTAATTAAACAATATTTATAAAAGAGTGAAGTAAGAATAACAAACTCTTTTATTTTTATAGAAGCGGTAGCGGAAATTTCAAGTGCACCCGAACTCCACATTGATGAGACTTCTACTCTACGTTTAGAATGCAAACTGAAGCGAGCAACTGAAAATCCAGCATTTGTTTTTTGGTAAGAACGTTCAAGTGTTAAGGAATTTGCTCATGATTTGAGCTTAGAACCTTTTTCATAATGAAAAATACACTAAGACTTTAAGGAAAATCACTGTGGACTATTGGCGTCTTTAAATGCAAACATCTTCGACTTATATTATATTATATATGTATTAAATAGCAAATATTAAAATCTCAATTTATTTCATTCTTCAGGTATCATGATAGTAAAATGATCAACTACGATGCACAAGGGGGATTCGTCGTGACGTCGATCGGGCAAAGTAACCAGCAAAGTGGACAGAGTCACAGGAGTTCGCCAGCGAACAAATCGCGCGTAACCATGCCAATGGAGTCCAATGGCAATGGCCTTCTAAGCAACATCCTTGGAAGTCCAGAGAATTTTAAAGCACCCAATATGCCATCCTCAACACCCTATATGCAACAACACCAGTCCTCTTATCTTCTCAATCCTTCAGTGAGTGTGCTCACTGTGAGACAAGTTAATTTTCGGCATGCTGGCAATTATACGTGTGCTCCATCAAACGCCCGTCCTGCCAGCATTACAGTGCATGTTCTAAGAGGTAATGATCTAAAATTATTTAATTTTAATTATTAAAAATACTTATAATACCCATTTTGAACAGGTGAGAAAACGGCGGCCATGCAACACGCCAATCGGAGTATTTTGGATACTGAAAACAACGGCAATGGAACTTTTGGACTAATCACTTTGGGCGGACTGAATGGAACCACAAACGTAGCTCTGACCGAAGGCCTTCTGTACTTCTCTGTCATGTTCCTGCTAATAGCCGCGGTAGTAGATCGATTCTCACTAGCAGTAAGCCACAAGGTATTCTTAGCATTTGCAATTACCATATTGCATAGCTGAAACTTATAGTTGATGGTACTTGGAATGGAGCAACTTCAATCATTCGAAAATATAAAAATGATATTTGTTTTAAAATAGAAAATGTAAATAGATCATTGACATACCATATTAAAAATGCGCAAGCATTGTAAGACATTTACGTACTCTAAGGTTAAACTGTAAATAGACTTCCATTACATGCAATGTATTGAATTGAGAATTAAGAGAACTAATGAACTTGTTACCACAAACTTATAAAATGCATCCTTATGTTAAGTCGTAAGAGATAAAACACTGCGTATTTGAATGGTTAAAGTGGTACGATAAAATGTATGCTTAGATGTTCATATTTATTGACTGGTACTGACATTTTAATGTTACAAACAATGGAATTAGCGTAAAATAATAATAAAGCATACAGATTTGTTACCTAATAACTCGAAAAATTTGATCGTCACCTTTAAACTGTTATTCTGCTCAGTGTTCGATATTTAGTATATAGATTAATTTATGTAAGCACCTTTAGAAGTATGCTAATTCATATACTGTATGTACAACTGTAAATATATATTACTTTTGTGGAGCGCTTAAAGAGCGCCATTTGAATCCAAGTGGGCACAAGTGCCAGTTTCGTTTTGTTTACCTTAAAATACGAATTAAAAGAAGAACTTTAAAATTTAGTTGCAGACATAAAACCGTTTTAAATAAACTGATCAATTTTAAGAAACTATTCCCACTCTTTTAATTAGGTTGCACCATTGCAATGCAATGTCGCTGTTTGCTAAAAGATAAACTTCCAATTAACTAAATCCATCGATTTCGTTAAGTCTTATTTTAATTGGGTGCATGATTAAGGAAAAAAATGTATGGCTTGCGTAAAATGTTTTCTTTGTAAAATAACGGTAAGAATGGTTTAAATTTTGAAGCGATTTTCGATAATTGTTATTGCAACATCAAAATTTTAAAATTAAGTATTTCAAACACCAAACAATTTTCATTAATTTGTGGTGACTGTTTTGAAACAATTGATAGCTTGCGACTTTACATTTACTTTTGATTATGCAAACAGCGCTACACTTGAAATGTAATGCATAATAAAAATATTTTTGTTTTGTTTGTTTACTATTTTTAGGTCTTGACTTGTCATTTTAATTAAAATCAAATTACCATCTCTATCTGACGGGACACATCGATATAAATAACGGCAAATTCATATAAGCCGATATATTGATAGCAATAACTCCAGCGATAGTTATCGATGAATTCAATATTTCTACTTCACATGACTACCATCAATGAAAAATGTTGACAAAATTAAAATGAAATCAGAAATTTTGGCAACCGCCTTTTTGGGTTTGGCGGTTAGGTCGATAATCTCGCTGTATTCCTACTCGGGCTTCGATTCCCCGCCCATGCACGGCGACTACGAGGCGCAGCGGCACTGGCAAGAGATCACAGTGAACCTGGAAGTCGGCGAATGGTACACAAACAGCTCCAGCAACGATTTAATGTACTGGGGCCTGGACTATCCGCCTCTGACTGCTTATCACAGCTATTTCCTGGGACGGATAGGCAAAGCCATCGATCCCCGTTTTGTGGAGCTGCACGAAAGCAGGGGATTCCAGTCGGAGGAGCACAAACGCTTCATGCGCGCAACAGTTGTGGCTGCTGACGTCCTCATCTACTTGCCGGCAATATTGTACTTGGTCTTCTCCATCGATAAGACCTTCCAAAGCAATGATAAACTGTTCCTATTCACGCTGATTGCAGCGTATCCAGGCCAAATACTGATCGACAATGGACACTTTCAGTACAATAACATATCCCTTGGCCTTGCCGCCGTGGCAGTTGGGGCAATCCTGCGTAGAAGATTGTACACTGCCTCGTTTTTCTTCACACTAGCCCTAAACTATAAGCAAATGGAGTTGTATCACAGCCTGCCCTTCTTTGCTTACCTTTTGGGCGAATGTGTGAGCCAAAAAAGGTGGGTATTTTGACAGAGAATGCTTAAATATACAAAATCTACGTTTCTAATGTTTTAGAAGAAAACATCTAAATTATGATTAAAAACCCATTATTTCAAAAAATCCGAGGAAAATATTCAAACTAGAGTCCTGCATATGTTAAACCAAGGTTTCCAATGCTCACTGTATAACTATATACCTAATTTTTCTAACCGTTAACTAGAAAACATTTTAATATCTAGGTTGCTAAATAATTAATTGGTTCATAAAATGAGTATATTTTTTATGTAAGCTAAGCAAATTGATTTTAAAAACATTCTCCAAAATGCTCTAGATTTCACTCTTGCAGGGCTCTAGTAAACAACTTTATAGTGATACTCTTAATCTATTAACTTTTACTCATTGATGGCACTTTATTTTTATTTAACCTGCAGCTTTACTTCTTTTGCCTCTCAAATCTCGCGGATAGCTGCCGTTGTTCTTGCAACATTTGCAATTTTATGGATACCCTGGCTGGGATCGTTTCAAGCGGCTCTTCAAGTCTTGCATCGCCTTTTTCCTGTGGCTCGAGGAGTTTTTGAAGACAAAGTGGCAAACGTTTGGTGCGCCGTAAACGTAGTTTGGAAATTGAAGTAGGTGGACTCACTTAAAATAGACATTCCATATTTAATAATATCATAAATTACAGGAAACATTTACGCAACGATCAAATGGCGCTCGTGTGCATTGGATGCACTTCAATTGCTGCACTTCCCACAAATGTTCTCCTCTTTCGGCAACGAACTAAAGCCGGATTTTTATTAGCTCTCTTCAATACAGCTCTGGCTTTCTTTTTGTTTTCCTTCCAAGTAAGAAACTAAAATTTATAATTAAAACTTTATGTTAAAGTATTCTCTTTTAAGGTACACGAAAAGACAATTTTACTGGCTGCTTTGCCATCACTGTTCTTGATGAAATGGTGGCCCAAGGAAATGATTATTTTCCTTCAGGTTTCCTTATTTAGCATGTTACCTCTTCTGACGAAAGATGAATTGTTGGTGCCTGCATTAGTATCCACTGTGACTTTTCATTTGATATTTAATTGTTTTAATTCAAAGGCAAAGCTTGATAACGAATATCTATTGAAGTACGTTGCAAATATATCAAACATTTTGATCATTTGTATTGTGGGAGCTTTTTTAACAATCCCAGCCCCTTCGCGTTTTCCTGATCTTTGGCCTTTAGTTATCTCTGTTATAAGTTGCGGGCACTTTTTGTTGTTTTTCTTGTGGGGAAATTTTCAACAATTTACCTGCAAAATAAGCTAGCTTCTAAAGCAAATGTTCTGTAAAAACTATTAAAAAAATATTCAAAGAAACGTACATTTTTATTTTATTCTTGACAATATTATTTTTCCTGCAATCAAATATAGGCGCGCTGTGCACCTATTTGTATATATTCGGCCTTAACTTAGTCACAGACAATATCAGCCTGATTTCCTATCTTATCATTACTTTAAGCAATGTGCTTACACTATGAAAACGACAATTTTAAGCAGAGCTAATATTAAATAAAAAAAAATATATTTCTAATATTCTTGAATAATGGTATTGTGGGATATATTTATACATATTTATTGTACATATTCTTGTCAACATTTTTCAAGTCAGACTTAAAAAAAAATATTTAATTAAAATATTTTTGAGTAAGGCGGAATTAAAAATGTTATTTAAAATTTTCTTCTATGTTCAAGATGCTTTTTTAAAAACGGCGAGAAGGGTTTTGTTGTTAAACACACCTTGGCAACTCATAAAAATGATATAAAATGTTTAAAAACCGGGTAAAATACGCTTTTGTTGGTTAGTGCTATCACTGCTTCGGAAGAGATAAGATAAACTCTCGGCGAATATAATATGTCGGGCTTTGTTAGCTTGTTAGTCATGTACATTTAATCGGCCGGTGAACAAGCCAAAAAATTTTGTGTTTTACCGGAAGCAGTTTCGTAAACATGAATTTAACAAAGTCAGTTATTTTAGCTGTGACGATTTTTTGTATCGTTGTGAGCCAAGTTACTTGCCAATCGAATAATGAAACTACAACCACAAAACCAGAATCACCAAAGGTACATATATATATGTATACCTATATAAAATTTGTTCCTAAGTGAAGTTTTAAAGATCTTAGCTTATAAAAATAATGGTTCTAAATGGAATTCAAAGTTTTCTTCGCAATATTTTGTGAAATCCATATAGTTTTATTCGGAATGTGTCATTTCTTAACTTTTTTAATTTTTGTGATACTACCCTATCTCGAAAGCAAGTTAAGAGTTTATAAAAACGCTATCATCGAGGCGATAAGATCGCGGTAGAAGTGAAAAAAACGAGAAAGAAAGCCGGAGTTTTTATACGCTTTATGACCTAAAATAAATATATACCTCAATTCAATTATTTGGCAAGTTAATGTGTAACGATATCGAAGAATTTTAAATACCTTTTTCGTGTATAAAATCTTATTAACACATATTTATTTTACGGGAACACTTATTTATCATTAACTACGTTGCCAACATTTGACCTAAATTATTATAAATTCTCCGAGTGTAAAAAAGACCGCTATCAAAGCGCGATAAGGAAAAGGTATTGCAAAGGTGAAATGATAACGATAACTAAAACAAAAATACAAACCTTCACCATAATGCTTAGTAATCTACGATAGAAGAAAAGTTTTAAGGGAAGAGCTAAACTTTTAAAGATAATTTTAAAGTTCCCGAGCAAGAAGATGATCCTCTGTGGATCTCCAAGATTTTTTGTAAATATAATTGATTGTATAGGAAGGGTTTAAAAATCCACAAAACTTTCGATGACCAAATGTATGGACCGACACTAATGACTAATTAATGGCTAATTCTTAAATTTAGTTCAAAATTGTATTAATTGTGCCTTAATTTACAGGAGAAAACTAAATTAAAGGAGAGCAAGCTATGCAAGAAATGCAGTTGCGATTTTGAAAACAGCTTGCTCGATTGCAGTGAGAAACTTCAGGATTGGCTGTCTGCTGAGGAATGGGAACTTTTGACCAACGGAGATGTTGTGTTCAAAACCATCAATTTAGAGCACAACAACTTAACTAAAATTTCAATTCTACCGAAATACGATGTAGAAAATTTGTATTTGTCAAACAACCAAATAGATGCAATTGTTGAGGGAGCCTTTCAGAATTTAACTGAGCTAACGATCCTCGATCTGTCCCATAACCGATTGACATCGAAAGTTCTTGTGCCGGATGTTTTTCAAGGACCCTACACTAAAGCTGATTATGAATCACTAGAAAAGTTGAGAACGCTTAATTTGGGTTACAATGATCTGCATAACTTGGATCCAGATTTGTTTGAACACATTCCCTATCTAGAGGAGCTAGTTCTCTGCCGAAACAGCTTTCACGTTATTGATAAACTGTCAGAAACTGCCATTTCCGGACTATCATCTTTGAAGGTACGTATGCAAAGTTTTTTCTTATGTTTTGAAATAACCTAGTGGTCCCATTGGTTTATATTTATATTAGATTTTAGACATTTCGTATATGGAAATTGATGATTTGCCGGAAACAGTTCTTCATGGACCCCGAGATCTTGAAACTCTAATTGCAGCTGGAAATCTCTTTAAACAATTACCAAAGGCCTTGAAATATGCCACGAACTTGACCAGCCTTGTTTTAAATGAAAACCCCATTGAAAGTCTTGTTGGAGATAAGTAAGAGGAATTTTAGGTTTATATTTTGATCAAACCATAATTGAAATAAAACCTATTTAGTATATTTCCACCGTTGACCAAATTGAACCATCTGAGTATGACCTTTATGGCTATGTTGTACAAAATAGGACCTGGAGCTTTAAGTGAATTACAAAGTAAGTAAATTCAACTAGAAAACATTTAAAATGAAAATAAGTGAATAATAAAATCCAAAAAAATTAATCATTTACTTTTTACTAGGTCTAAAGGAACTGATATTGTCCGATAATAAATTTCTTAACGAAATTGACGAGGAGGCTTTGTCGAAGAACGTTACTGGAGGACAGTACTTGGACTATCCGCCATTAGAAAAGGTAATTAAAAATAAGACATTATAAAATAATCTGTACCAATATCTAATTTTCAGGTGTACTTGAATAATTGCAACATTACGATCCTGCCAAAACCTCTACTTGTGCGATGGGATAAGCTCAAAGCGCTTGACCTCAGATTTAATCCGTGGTCCTGCGACACTTCCAACGATTACCTGATCAATGTTTTAATAGGTCAAGTGAACAAAACCACCGAGGTTCTGGCTAAAAATGTGCAGTGTGCAAGTCCAGCTACGTTGAAAGGCGTGGAAATATTAAGAGTGGCAGATGAACATTTGGTGGAAAGTTCGAGCGGAAGTCTAGTCTGGATTGGACTCCTGGTTGTTTTGCTTATTGCGGTGCCAACTCTTCTAGGCGCCTACGTGATGAAAAGACGCGGCTGCTTTGGGGTCTTTAGACGCCACGATAGCGTTGCCGATCGGGCTCTCTACAATAGAACTAGTTTCAATGAAGATTTCCATATTTAATTTTAGTTTTCTACTAACTTAAGATATAACTTATCTATAAAAGAAACTTGAGTGACTCCGCTCACTCCACCATTTAAAAATTCACATAATTGGCGTTTGCTTACCTTGTAACTTATTATCCCGCGACAAACTTATTTTTACAACTGTCTGAGCATACATTACATTATCACGTCGATTTGATGACGATTATTTAAATTAAACCCCGTTTCAAAACTGTAAATAAATTTTATAAAAAAAAAGTGTATCCTTGTTTTACAAAAGGGTCTTCAAAAATAAAAACACGAGAAGTGTTAAGCAAATTATTTTATAGAATCGAAGATCAGTTCCTTTTTTAAATTTTTGGACTAAGTCTGTACCGGAAAAGTAAATTAAAAATGTTCCTAATGAAATTAAAACCAAATCTATTTAATGTCTAAATTTTTGACCATTAAAGATAACAAATAACTTACCGTCTATGGTTATATACCTTGGTATAATTGATAACGACCAAACTAAAGGCACACTAAGAAATGAACCAAACCCAGATTGTTTTACACTCTTACTTTTATTTTACGGCTATTTTGCTTTAGTTTAGATTTCAACTTTTCTTGCTTATAAATGTTATTAGAGTAAAACCAGAATACTGAACGTTAATTTTGAACTAAGCCCGATTGAAAACCATGGAAATATGGGTGCTCCAAAATATCCTTGGCGGAAATGCGATGTATCGGATCATAGATTAACATACTTTGAATAAGATTTACTCCGTTAGCATCGAGATTCTTTAACTGGTTCGTCAATTGGTTGGTAGACCAACAGGGAAAAGTGTTCTTGTAGTCGGGAAGTGAAGTAACCCCCGGCCAAATATCCTCTGTTGGTGTTTTGAGAATTCTACATCAAATAGAGTGTTATTATCAATGAAACTGTATGATATATTGCGTGTAGTTACCTGAACATTCTGAATAACTGGTCGATTTCCGAGTCTCCCTGAAATAGAGGTTTTCTCGATGCCATTTCAGCAAATATACACCCAATAGACCAGATATCGACGGGACAGGAATACCGGGGTGATCCCAAAAGTACCTCCGGGGCCCTGTACCACAAAGTCACGATCTCGTGAGTATAAATTCGTACTGGAATGCCAAAGGATCGACCAAGACCAAAGTCTGCCACTTTTATAAGGCCGTTCTTGTCGATTAGCAAATTCTGCGGCTTCAGATCACGGTGAAGAACTCTTCGACGATGGCAAAACAGAATGGCGCTGGTTATTTGATACAAATAGCTTCGAACCAATTCGCTTTCCATATGCTTATCTACTGGCAGCGAGTCCATGTATTTTTTGAGGTCCATCGATAGGAATTCAAAGATCAAGTATATGCGATTCTCCTCCATCAAAACATCCTCCAAACATACAATGTTTTTATGTTTTAGCTCCTTGAGCAACGAAATTTCTCTATAAGAACGAGGGAATCATATTTATTTCTTCCATTATAAAAGTAACATTTTGGCTTAGGAATATCTTCGAGAGCTTTAAGTTCTATAGTAAAATAATAAATTTGTATATTTTAATGTGATGAATTAATCATTAAGCCAAAGGATATGAAATACAATACATAAATGTTTAACACGTCCATATAGAAAGCGTGATGAACACACATCCATAGATATGATGTACGCATATACATAAGTAAATACATATGTATGTATGTATGCTAGTCGGTAGTAATGCTAACGAGTTCACAGAGTAAACTGCGATCAGTTTGTGGAAATCTATCCCGACTATCTTAAGAAATAACGATTTCATTTAGCAACATGTTGATCACTAGTTTGTTATATAGACCTAATAAAAATGACTTTGATGGGTCTGATTCTATGGTGAGGCTCTGGCATCCAAGCCTGGGCATTTTACCTGATTGCGGTCGATGGAACGCCTTCGTCGTCCGACTCCAAGCGAATTTTCTTCATTGCCACAATTTGGCCCGTAAGACGATTGCGACCCTTGTAAACCACACCATAAGTGCCTTCGCCAATCTTCTCAATTTTCTCAAAATCCTCCATAATTTGTATAATTATTTGCAAGCCACAGACTTTTAAATGAGCGCGTTTTTTACGTATATGCTCTAATGCTGCCAGACTGTACAAACTGAAATATGCGAGGGCACTAAGTTAGGAAATTTTTTGTGTCGTTTGGAATGTGAGAAAGGTACAAAGCATAAATGTAGGTCTTGTTTTACATTACATTTTAAATATTTGTATAACTTTAACTTAAAAATACATATATCAACGACTCTTAATTCAAATTCATATTTTATAGTGGTAATATGCATATGAACATCTATGATAGGAACGTCGCTTTATTAAAATTCATTTTTTGCGTCAGTATCGGTATTAATACAGACCCAAAAAATGAATGCTCAGGTTTCGCAAAAAAAACATTTAAGCTCCGTTATTTATAGTATAGTTATAGTACTCAGATCGACAAACATTTACGCCAGCGTAAATAGTTTATTCTTTCTAGCGTGACTAATGCTTTGTTCATACGGTCTTTAAGGAAAGAGACGGCTTTTTAAGCAACAAAGCAAGCCTCCTTTTGCGGACTGAATTTTGATTTGGATAACTTTTTTGGACAGTTAAATTTCTTTTGAATATGCAAAAGTAAACAAATACAGCTGATTAACGCTGCGACCCCATGACAATATCGTTATCCAACCAAGTTCACCGTTTCATTTTCCACTCGTTTCAAAAATATCAACCGTGTGACGCTATATTGACGTCCTTACATGCTGCCCCGATTGTGCGGAGCATATTTTAAACAAAAATTATATATTTTACCGACAACAAAAAATGCAAAGATGTCGTTTTTAAGTAGAATTGCAGAGAAAACAACAAAATTCAGGTAAGTCCTGATATACTCAATGTAGTACGTATGTTCAATCAAGAATTACCAATCACCGTCTTTTGTTTATTTTAGTTGTCTTCGACTGATGTCGGTGTATCCCACACATTACGTTGATCCTATTGTACAAAAAGAAAAACAAAATGAGCAAAAGAACGAATTATCTAAGCTATATCATATTCCAATCAAGGCGGCTGTCAACAAATCTTCTGATACAGTCTTCCACGATGATACGAAAGAGAAAATGATAAATTATATAACGAAGAAAGGAAATAGTGCCCTGGCCAGAACACTTTTGTCAAAGACGTTAGAATTAATAAAACGCACGCAGACCGAGCACATGAATCTGGCTAAAGGGGACAAAAATGCCATCAATACCAATGCCGAAACGCTTTTGAAACAGGCAGTGGAAAACTGCAGACCCTTGCTGCAAGTAACTGCCATAAAACGTGGTGGTGTTACCTACCAAGTTCCTGTTCCCATTACAACAAGGCGATCATATTTCCTCTCCATGAAGTGGCTCTTGGAAGCAGCCCGTGAAAAGGAGCGCAAGGTGTCCCTGCCGGAGAAACTAGCTTGGGAGATTCTAGACGCAGCCCACGGGCAGGGAAGAGTTGTAAAGCGCAAGGACGATTTGCATAGGCAGTGCGAAAGCAACAGGGCCTATGCACACTATCGATGGAGCTAAATGTACTATAAGCAGCTTTTTATAATGCAATAAAGTTTTCAATTTTGTGTTATATGTCACAACTGCTTTTTATAGTTCAATATATTTAAGATCAGGTCTGCATTGTTGGACACTAATCATTTCTTAAGACCTTGAAAGACCATTTTATCCCTGAGAGCTCATTTTATATGATTTCAATGTCCTTAAGGCGGTATCCTTTCTTTTGCTCACATACCATAGATAGTTTTCCAAATTGGTAAAAGCCATAAAATACAACTCTGCCTAAAACCTCTTCATTAAAAACGCTACGAGATATAGAATTGACACCATAAAATTGTTTCCTAATTTAAAACGTTTCGCTAAATACATATATTAGCAAGTTTAAAACTTACTTTTTTCGAAAGGTAATGTCCATTTTAGCTCGATAACTTCGATTGTTTAGTTCGACTGTCACCAAATTTGCAAGGTCTCAATGAAGAACTTAACGCAACTACCTACCAATAGGTGGGGTTCACACCTTGGGCTGCTTATATAACAGTTAAAACAAGTTTTGGATTACAAAAATACTATTTAGGATAACGTGATAAACTGATTGCCTTTATTAAAGTGGTCAATTTACACAGGCATATTATGGGAGTTGGTCATTTGCTTTTAGCTAGAACTTTTTCCATGGGCTAAATAAAACAAAAATTATCGCCTTCTATATAACTAAAAAACAACATCATTGTTGTGTAAATTTGTAATATTTTGTCATGTTCGGCATAAGAATTTAAAAGGAAATTTCAAAAGTAATGTATAAGTGAATCTTAAAAATGATACAAGGATACGAGAAAATAAAAAGTTTTTGATTTCAGCGAAACGTCACTTCTTCGCCACCTGAAAACGCGCTATCTTGACTGAACCTTTTAAAACCATGCCTTATTACTAAAAGAAAACTAAAATATGCTTTTTTTTTAACTTGTTTGCTAAAACTGCTTTTGAACCCACCGACAAATTACCTTAAAATATTAGCTGTGTTGTATGTTTTTGGCTATAAATCCACCTTTTTTATATATAGTTTTATTGTTTTAACGAAGTAAATTTGTAAGTTGTAGTTCATTAATTTAAGAAAAAATAATGATAAGGTCAGTATTCCCAGAAAAGCTGATCGCCTTTTACCTTTTTCAGAGCCGGCGTCCCTTAAGCCAGTTAGCGTTTTGAGTTTTGGAGTCATAATTTTAAATAAATTAGATAAATAATAACACAATATTAGGTTAGGGTAAAAAAACAAAAACGTAAAACATTATTTTGAGTTGTTTAATATGTTAGCCAACAAGCAATGGAACAAGCATAGAGATTTCGAAAATTTACTGGGGATGTATTATATATAGATATCGGCTGTAAACCGAAGTTGGGCATAGTGATATTATACTCGAACTCTTCAGCTCATACCAAAAAAAGTACCTTTAGTAAATTTTCTTGTTACTGCTTCGTAAATTAAAATATAAAAATTAAGTTATTTATATCTTGCCTATATGCTTGTTTGGTCTCGCATTCACAGTGTAAACTTTACTTTTCAGATTTTAGGGTAAGGTGGAAATTCATATATCGAAAGACTTATCGATTTTTATCGAATGGCAACGCTACAGATGACGCACGAAGAGAACAAAGATGGCGATCCCGAGCACACGAAAATTAAAACGAGCTGAATGATAAATAAAGAATTTTTTACCTATAGTTTAAATTCGCATTATCGCAGTGGAACAAAATAATTAATAAAAGTGTCATACATATTTACAATGTGTAAAAGAAAAGTTTATCACAAAACGGTTTATTTTCGCTGTGCATTTTAATATAATCCAAAAACACATAATCTTACTAGTTGACTGGACGACATTATAAAAAAAAATTGGGTAAATTTACCAATCGCTATAGAATATAGAAGGATTCTTCGTATTGATACAAAAAAGATATGTATATGTAATACATAGGCTGTGGCTCGACGTCAACACTCGCTGCAACAAAAGGAATTGCATACATAGAATTAACAGTGGATATTAGGGTGAGTACTTTTCACAAAAAGTGTTTTAATAAGGTCCAGGGCATGTTTTTTTTTGCCTCTGCTTTCAGTTTTTTGATCTGCATACGTTTATTTGTTGAATGTGTATATATACCAATGAGTATACAAAGTTATGTACGAATTAATTCCACTTGAATGTATGTGGATACCATTTTCATGATTCTGCATACATACACATGTATGTATGTATATGTACGAACGCTCGTAAACAAAGTAACTACTTATGTATAAATAAGTAAATAGGTGTAAAATCGTATGAATTAACTTCGCTATTCAAGTATGTGCTTTTTCGTTTGTGAAGATATTTTATATTTTATTTTCCTGCAACCAATTCACTGTTTTAATTTATCATATACGTGTATATTACATGTAAGTACCGTGTACATGTGTTCATCGAAAAATTGTTGTGAATCAGGTGTAGAAAAATTTCAAGAACATGTTAATGTGTATGTTGTTTTAATATTAATTTGGTTTTTGGATGTACTAATTTTGTAACCAAGTTTCTATCAAAATTGTTTCTATTAACAATGTAAAATAATTGTTTAGTTCAAAAAAGAATGGATCTTATCAAAAGGCAAGTAAAGTAAGGTCAGGACAAGTTAGATTTTACACTCATTTAAAACCATTAAGAAATAACATGTTTTTTTTTAATTAAATTAAACGAAAACTCGGTTGAATAGAAATATATTTATTCCTTACCCGAGTTCATTCTTACTGGTGTGCAACAAAGTGTAAATTTTTCTGGTGTGTTAAATGTACATATTTGCATTACGGACTAGTTCCATAAATTTTGCCACGCCCACGTTTTGGCTTTTAGTTATGTTTGCCTTACTTCAATTATATTTTCTGTTACTTCTTCTTATCTTTGTTTATGGGAGTGAATAGTTCTATATCAGAAAATTATTTTTCAAAAACATAGGTAAATAAGATAATAAAACAAAGCTTAGTTATGTTTGGAATGTTTTGTTTTAATAATTTGAAAGGACATTACAAGTTATACAGCAACTAGTACCAGATTACACTTTAAGAACCATTTCCTACTTTGTTAAAAATCATCTTAATTTACTCTAGATGTATAAAATAGGCCTGAAGCGTTCCACTATTTAATTTAAGAGGTCCTTTTTACAATTACTAGATCAGGTAATTTTATCATTTATTTCCATTATGGTTAGAGTATCAAAAACAGTCAAATTTATTATGTTTTCCAAAAAAGGGAGTTTGATTTATATTTTTTTTAAGTTGATAATGTTACCTGTTGCGCCTAAATAATTAAAAATAGATTAGAATCGAGTTTGTTCACTAAACATACACTTTGCAGTTAGTTTTTTCGATCTAAAATATCTTTATAGTATTGCCCAGTACATAACATCTTAATCGTTTGGAACTCGCATGGATTACCAATTTCGTTGTAAATATATGTATCAATAACATCCTCGAATATGAAGGGTCTGTTTATTAAATGTTATAAACGAATGTCAAATCAAATGCCTTACAAAATGTTTTTCCCAAATAATGGTTTTAAATATTTTTATATCTATATTGAATTTTAATCTTTATTTAATTTTATTTGTTTATAGTTATATTTTTTAAATTTAAGTTATTCTCCTGCGAAATTTAAATCAAATTTATGTTTATTTAAATTGATTGCAGTAAGTAATTTTTCAATTCTGAAAATAAAAAACAAGAACTTATTTCTATAGTATTAAAATGAAATGGAAACTTTTTATATGTCCGAGAATTCTTTTATCACTTTCTTTTACTTCCATGTGTTAACCCTAACTATAAATAGTTTAGATTGTAGTTTGATTAAAAACAGATTATAAAGCATAAACGTAATTTTGAGCTTGTTTTGCATTTAATATTTCAGATACATTTGCTATTCATTAATTTGAACGTAATAATTATCGTAAATTAATTGCTATAACCACTTTGTTTTGATATTTTGCATTTTTAAGCTGTGTCGGCCATAGAAAATTTCTGTAGAAAGGCAATTTGTGCGGTTGTCCTTCGGAAATTTGTTTCAACCGAATTTAATTAAGTTTCTTATATATTTACTCTGTGCTAATGGTTGCTGCTTGTTTTACAGATCTATTGCTGAAATGGCGACCAGTGACGACGAGCCGATGCACTTGTATGAGGTGTTCCAGAACTGCTTCAACAAGATAGCCAACAAACAGCCCACGGGGACGGTCGGGGCGGATCGCGGCGGTGGCGGGGGCTACCACTCGCCGTACGGCAGCCTGGGCGTCGAGAACGGCATGTACCCCAGTGACTTCAATTCGATGCACGATGCCGCCAACGGCGGGAACAACCGATATGCCAACGCCTCGACCGTCGATCAGTATTTTGATTCCGCCGCCGCTGGCAGCGGAGGGGCATGGTGTCAGTCGCAGATGGGCAGCACCAACAGCTACATGGGTCAAGCGGCGTACCAGAACAGTGGGCCGCTTTCGGGTCACTCCATGGACCAGCAGCAGGTGCACCAGCCAGACGGGCTCGGCATGGGTGGCGGAGGCGGTGTCGGTGTAGGAGTCGGCGCCGACGGTATGCACTGCCCGGTGTCCACGGCCCTGCCGCCGATGAGCTCTTTTCGCGCCACCTCCGGCGGCATTGGTGGACCCGGCGCTGGACAGCAGGCACCAGTGAACGTTAATGTCAATCCCCCAGCCGTGTTCAACTCGCCGCAGGCCCACAACCATAACCATACAGTACAAGCACAGCACAGTGCACTGTCCACGGCTGGACCGCTTGGCCATCACTCGATCAACCACACGCCGCACGCACATTCCCACACACTCCCGCTTCCGCTCCCGCACGCCCTGCCCCATGGCCACCCACATCCACACCCCCACCACAGTCAGCAGAATAGTCCTGCCGTGCAGAGTTCGGATGCGTTCAGTGGTGCCGGGGCCGGTGTGAAGGTGGCCGGAGCTGGTAATTCCTCGGCAGCGGCCCTGCGGCAACAGATGTACATGCCGGCGGATCAAAGTATTAGTAGTTTCGGCTCGAACCCCTCCACGCCCGTCAACTCACCGCCGCCGCTGACCCAGTCGGTGGTTGGAGGCGGTGAGCCGTCCGTTTCCGGTGCCGCTGGCTGGGGTCACTCGGTGCTAAATGGCGGACCCAGCTCGAGTTACTCCAGCGAAATGGTTCCTGGGTCCAGTCTGCACACCATGGCCTCGGTGTTCCAGGGTGTGCGCATGGAGGAGCGACTGGACGACGCCCTGAACGTGCTGCGGAATCACTGCGAGCCCGAGATGCTGGCCGGAGTTAATCAGTCGCTGGCCTCGATAGACAACATTGATGCATTGTCCTCGTTTGTGCCCAACTCGCCGTCGCATCTGGGAAGCAGCGGCAACGCCGGCTCGGTCAGCAACGCGTCCAATGCGGCCTTAGTGCACGAGGTTTTGGCCTTGGGCGCTGCTGTCGCCGGCACATCCGGCCAGTCGGTGGGCGGGACAGGAAGCCTGGCCAGCCTGAAAATCGATCGCAGTGCGTCCACGTCCTTGACCAAGCAGACAAAAAAGCGGAAAGAGCACACGGCCATCAGCAATTCGGTTCCGGCGGGAGTCTCCACCACGTCAAGTCTGACCAGCCTTGATATTTCGGACACGAAGCCCACTAGCTCCATTGAGTCGTCGAATTCTGGTATGCAGCAGCACTCGCAGGGCTCGAAAGGATCGAAAAGACCGCGACGCTACTGCTCGTCGGCGGACGAGGATGACGATGCCGAGCCAGCGGTGAAAGCAATTCGCGAGAAGGAGCGACGGCAGGCGAACAACGCCCGCGAACGGATACGCATTCGGGATATCAACGAGGCGCTAAAGGAGCTGGGTCGCATGTGCATGACCCACCTGAAGTCCGACAAGCCGCAGACGAAGCTGGGCATCCTGAACATGGCCGTCGAGGTGATCATGACCCTGGAGCAGCAGGTGCGCGAGCGCAACCTGAATCCTAAAGCGGCTTGCCTGAAGCGACGCGAGGAAGAGAAGGCCGAGGATGGCCCCAAGCTAAGTGCCCAGCATCACATGATACCGCAGCCGCAGCAGGTGGGCGGAACGCCCGGCGGCAGTTACCACAGCCAGCCAGCGCAACTAGTGCCGCCGTCGGCGCAGACCATCAGCACCATGACCATATCCCTACCCGTAAATCAGGCCAACAGCGGCCTGCCACCCCACTTGCAGCAGCAGCAGCAGCAACAGCAGCAACAATCACAGCTCGGACACGCCCAGCTTCCGCAATAGCATGCACCAACCAGGAACCCCTTCTGGAAATCGTCGTCGTCCCTCTCTTCCATAAAAACCGAATGTATTGAAGGCTCCGCGGCCAAGTACTCAGATCACTTGGAACTGGAGAATCAGGTTTTAAGCAATATGTTCTGGCGTTGTCGTCCTCCCAAATTGCAACCACAGCCACAACCCCTACAAAATGTACAACACTTTTAATACACACACACACACAGAAGAAAGTAAATGAGAAAAACGAAAACAAACGCCCAAATGATTGCCAATTCACACACAAACACAACACACATGATTGCTCTTTTTTAAAACGATTGTATATAGCTGTTCCATTACGTTTAACCTGGGAAGATCTTTTTCGTTTTTTCTAGAATGTTTGATTTAATAATTATTTGTTTTATTTTGTGCGATATCACCGTAGCCATATTTTTTATATACAAATACATGCATACATAACGACATAATTAAGTGAAAATAGTTTTATAATAAAAAAAAAAACACAACACATAGACTTACTTCTATATATTCCCGAGAGCTAAGGAATAAATATGTCCATATTAATATTTTATATTGCGTTACAATGTTCTTCTTATGTGATTACAGAGAAAATTTGCACATAACGGTAACCACGGAATTAATCGTTATCTAAGATTAGCTGGTAATTGTTGTAGTATCTTAAGGCTTCAAAGAGACACGATCGCGTGTTGTATAATTTAATTAATTATATTTTTCGCTAGGGTAGGGCAATCGGAATTTAAAAAAAAAATGATGCCATTATAATCTTAACGAAAATTGCAGAGTGAAGCCAATGTAACTCCCCAAATTCTTTGACATGGATGTGTATTTTAATTTACAGCGACAACGCTAAAACTCAACAACAGACTTTTTAAGGCACTGAATTCGTATATAAAGCGGTTTTCAGTCTATCCTTGCCCAATCGTTTTTTTAGCTTTCGTATATTTTACGCCGCTTAAACATATTTCATGAAACTATCTGTACAATTTTTAGACTCCTTGACTTCATTGATTTCGTTATGAATAAATGGTATGATTAATGTTTATACCTAATAATATATCTATGGTTGAGCTGTCGATTTATTGGTTATTTGACTAGGGTCTCAATCTGATGTAAAATTTAGCAAATTTTGGATAAATTTCTGGGACGGTTTCAAAAAAATGAACAACACACCGATGAAAAGCACTACTCACTATGGAACACGATGGATAATTCATTATTTAGTTGTTACATTGGTATATTTTATTTGTTTAAAAAATTTTTGTTTATCACGGTATTAGGAAGAATTTTCGGATTAGATTCCTAATTCTAATCACAATGAAAAGTGCTTTAGATTACCTGATGTTTCTAATTTGTAATTTTTGACACTTTCTAGGCTGCATGTGTCCTATGGCTAGATTCGCCATTTTGCATTTTTAAACCTGTTACCTGTTAGAGTACATTGTAATTGTAGAAAACTATTCAAATACTCGTGTCCAACACTATGAAGTATACAAATTCTTGATCAGGATTACTAGCCGCCTCGAGCTTGAGATTTAAAATATAACAAGCAGACTTAACGCGCGAATCTCTGCAAAAAATATGATATACTTTAGGTATAGTTATGTCTTTTCGGTATATACCTACGGCACGCCAAAAATGTTCCTAATCGAACAACTATTTCAAAAGGTTTTAGGCAATTATTGCAAGCAATCAGTCTTCCACAACGCTTTTAACTTTGTAGCTTGCCGATGGAATAGAATTAAGGAATAAGAGAGAAGTTTAATTTAAAAAAAACGATTTTTCTAATACTTAACTTATTTAATCAGTTTTATAGTTGAACCCTGCATTAATTTTGGTTAAGGTTTTAGAAATTAAAATATATACAGTAAACGACCAAGTGGTTGCTACATGCGAATCCAATTCCAGAACTAGTATTTTAGATTTGTTAAGGGACTTATAAAGAAAGCTAAATAATAAGAGAAAAGTAGACTACTTTAAAATCCACTTCACTTGAGCAAAACGCTGTATCTACACTTTTTGGTGTCCATTAGCTTTATATGTATCATAAAGCTGCCATAGGAAATATATCTGGAAGTAATCTGGATAAGCTTAGATTTTTTTCATACTCGCATATGAATTAATATATTTATTTTTAAAGATAAGAATAAACATTTTCAGGTTTATAAAAGTCGAGTCTTGTCCACATCTCAACTTAGTTTTCAAAAAAATAAGTCACAGGGTAATTTACAAAATTTTTTTATTGCCATGAACTTGGTTCCTAAATGCACAACTATGAAGTTAGTAATTATAAACGTTTAATATCGCATTACAAGTTTGAGACATTCGAGTCCAGCACGGACAGAGCCTCGTCCTTTTCCTCCTGGAGCTCCTTGCCAGTAACGCTTAACTTGGTCTTGGCGAAATCGCTGAGGGTCAGGCCGGAGACGATTTTCCATTGCTTGTTCTTGATCTCGACGGGGAACGAGAAGATGACGTCCTTGGGCGAATCGTAGCTGCCGTCGGAGAAGACGCCCATCGAGACGAACTGGCCGGGAGCAGTGCCGTTCCACCAGTCGTGCATGTGATCGCAGGCGGCCTTGGCTGCCGACATCGCAGAGGACATTTTGCGGGCCGCGATGACCGCTGCTCCACGCTTCTGCACGGTCTCCACGAAGGATCCCTGCAGATATGAGGTATCGTTGACGGCCTCCACCACAGACTTCACTGCACCGCCGACGGTCACCTTGCCCTGGCCAGCATCGGGATACTGGGTTGAGGAGTGGTTGCCCCAGATGATGATGTTATTTACAGCAGAAATGGGTACGCCCAACTTGGCGGCGATCTGGGAGGTGGCGCGATTCTGATCCAGGCGGGTCATGGCCGAGAAGTTCTCGCGCGGAATAGACGGCGCATAGGAGGAGCAGACCAGCGCATTGGTGTTGGCCGGGTTGCCCACAACCAGCACCTTCACGTCCTTCTTAGCGAACTTGTCCAGAGCCTGGCCCTGGGTCCTGAAGATCTTCACGTTGGCGGACAGCAGGTCCTTGCGCTCCATTCCCTCCTTGCGGGGCATGGCGCCCACGAGGAAGGCGGCCGAAACATCCTTGAATCCCTCAGCCGGGTCTGTGGTGGGCTTGACCTCGACCAGCAGGGGCAAGGCACAGTCGGCCAGCTCCATGACCACGCCCTCGAGGACACCGACCATGGGCGGGATGTCGAGCAGGTGCAGAATGATAGGCTGATCCTTGCCGAACACCTCGCCGCGGGCGATCATGTACAGCAGGGAGTAAGCGATTTGGCCAGCAGCCCCGGTCACCACAACTCGAATTGGTTCAGCCTGAAAAATATTTGCATTAGAATTGTACACTGTTATGTGTAGTATCTATCTGAACTCCGATATCACGTTAAAGTCACACAAATGCATTGTTATTACTCAGAAAGAACTACTGCTGTTCAATATATCTATAAATGTTTGCTGAAAAATTAATATGTTTGTAATATTTTAGAGTTTAATATTACATACATACTCAATTATTCTGACACATAATTATGCATATGTAAAATTTTCACCTTGCTGACAAATCCTATTCATTTCCTCTTTATTTTACTAGATCTACAAATTATAGAAGTGAAAGTTATGCTAAGTATAGATGCAGCTGAGCTAATTATACTGTAATAAGTGGCCTAATTTTTCTCCCAAACCTTTGACTTTAGTTGGTGTTTTATTCTTAGACGCTTGGAACAGAGTTTGCATATCCAGTTCGCCATTTCCGAGTTTCAATTAAGTGCTATTTAGCCACAATCAGTCAACAATGCAGTTCAACTTCGATAATGAATAACAAACAAATAGAACGCTTAATAATTTTGACTGGTATTAGTTGTAGTTGATACAATTGTTTATTGAGAGAAAACAAAAGTTGAACACACTGATTCTGGACCTTTTTTGCGTGCAATTGCTTTTTGCTTTTTCGATGCATTTCTCACCCATCCTTGTTACGCAATCTCAGTTAATCCTTCTCTAAGGCGGAAACAAATGTAGGGCACTGGTGCAAATTAACCTCTACTCATGTTTTTCTTTATCCACAAGCTAGGAAACATTGACGTTGCACACATAAACTCTAATACTTTAGTTTTCAAGTGATAATATCTGTTTACATAGTATATCTATAAATATTCCACTGGAAAAGGAAGCAATTTGCAAAGTATTCAAAGCGTGACCTTTGAAATTCAACATTTTTGATAAGATATGAACGATTTCACTTTGCTTTATGCTTTTCAATCTATTTATATAAGCCGTATCAGCTTTGAGAAAGGCTAAAACATAAAAAACTGAATTTTTTATCGCTGACAATTGCCAATTAGCTTTGCACTGAAAATTATTATTATATTTTTGATGCTCTTCGGGGGAAACAGAAAATCGTTGTGCATACAACACATTGACGTCACAGTGGGTTTCAAAGATTAGCATGCAGAGAGGTCGAATGAATGTTAAATTTCCAGAAAAAATTTTGCGACCACCTACACATACCTTCATAACTATAAATTATTGTATATGACTGTTGGCATGTATGTGAACTCATTTTTTCGCACTCAATACATGTTAATTATCAATTATTTTTTTATAATATATACTATATTTCTGAAAATGAATGCCGGTACCCTTACCATTTTATATTTTTGTCAGGTGCAACGCTCCACGGACGAACTTCAAGTAAAAACGTAAATAGGGATCGCCAATTATTAACCTGTTACTTTTCACAATTATTTTTAAGTCACCCTATTATGAATAAAAGTAGCCGTGACATTGTCGCAATACAAGTGATGCACCAACCGTTTATCGATTGTTATAAACTTAAGCATTAACTGATACTCATTATTCATTTTTTACCTTAATTAAATTTGTTAATTAACACAATATGAATATAACAAACGAACTAAAAAAACATATTAAAGTTAAAATTTATCTATTTGTTTTTTTTTTATAAACTTATAGTTCAATATATATTTATATAAATATGTATATATGAGTAAAAAAAAATAATCTCCTAATATCTTTTTGCCCACCTCCCTTCGGAGGAACGGTTGGAATTTTTGACAGATGTAAAACTTCGAGTCCAACTGAGCATCTGCCATCCCACAGTGGCGGTGCATAGTTTTTAAAATGTTATTTCGGTTTCATTAGATACTTTCATCTGTTTTTATGTAATTTTATGCCCTGATTTTATGAAAAGCTATTAATTTACTTAATTAATGTGCAGTACGCCATACAAGCAAAAAACAGTGCGGGTTGTTAAAATGTAAGATTATAAAATCACCTCTGTCATTTAAAGAAATAAATTCTTTTTTTAACTTATGATTTTAAATTTCAATATCTAAATTATTATTTCTTACTATACTCGGCGTTTTTATCTATAGTTAGGCTTCTCAAAAATGGAATAGACCACTAAAAAGGAATTTATTTAAATATATTCAAATTATGCATTAAATTTGGCATTAAACTTGTTCCCTAAATTAGTTTTTTAAGAAATTTATAAAATTTAGTAAATGGACATTTAAACTTTCATTAATATATTTAATTATATGCTCAAAAAATAGCATATTTTTAAGAAAACACTGCAGTCGTGTGAATTGGTATTTTCGCTTCAAGTGTTATCGATAGTATAAGTTGTGGATTTATATCGAATGTTTCTTGTGGAAAAAAATTGAAGTCTTTAATTTGGCGAATTCATTCGTTTACTTTGCGTTTATTTTTAGCCTTAGTACTTTCGTTTGATACGTTTGCTACCAAGTATTTATAAAAATTAAAAAGCGTTCGAAAATTCAATTTGCATACTGCAATTCCGGATTCATCAACTATACAGAGTGAATAAAGAAAAATCTACATCACACCTACAATCATACGTGTTACGTGTACATACATATGTGTATGTATATATACTCTTGCTTATGTACATTTATCGTTTTTATTTCCTATTTGCTTATTGTTATTCCTTGAAAATGTCTTTCTTCCAACATTTTGATGCGTTAGGATGTCTCACTATTATTTATAAACAATTATTAACCCCAATAACCACTGTATGTGTTCTTAAATAATTGTAGCGTGAACAATGTACGCACAAGTACATAAGTGTTTGCATATGCTTGCATATATAGTGGGTTAACAAATTACTGATGTACAACTAATAAGTGATTTTGCAATGCATATGGGAATATTGCTGCCAATTCTAATCTTGCGTGATATCCTCTACTATTAATGTGTCGCCATGTTCACACAAGTGCTCGGTTATTAAAGTCTAACGAATACTTTCTTTTTTTGTTTTTAAAAAGGCTTACAAATTAACTTTGAAAACTTGTTGATGTATGTACGTACATAAGTATGTATTCACAAATAATTTTGATATCTGTTATGAAAAGGTTTCCATATTTAAAAATACGTTTTTTTTGTTTGTATGCGTGTAGACTTTCCTGCATGTATGTGTGTCATTGTATATATTCAAAAGACTTACCTGACAGTAAACATCGTCAGGTAGCATAAATTTGATAATTTTTCAGTGGTTGTATAAAGTCAACAATGCCACGGTTAAAACGTAAACAAATTGTGGAAAACCCCGAGTACCCTTTAAAGCGCTACAAATTAATATAATTTAAGAAAGTCTAGCTACAGGTGCTAAATTCCGAAAACTTGTTTTCATAGTGTGCAAAATAATGGCAATGTTCGGGGGTGATTCATCCAAAAAAAGATGTTGGTACGACGTAGGGCTTAGATGAGGCGAAGATTTCGCGGTAAATATGGTACTGATTTTAAAAATATATATAGGTATGCGTTTAAGTACACTTTGCACTGAAATTTCATACAAAATGTGCGTAAACTTTTTTTCTTGTAAATACCAGTGCGCATATAAGTTTGGTTAATTGAATTTAGATATGGACAATCTAGAAGAAAACTTGTCCTTGACATATAAAACCTGGTACTTAACTGACAAACTAGTTTAATAAAAATTATTTAACTTTTTACTTTCTACAGCTTGGTTCTTATCAACAGTTTATTAAAAATTTAGAACTGCGAGCACTTCACCACCAAAAATCACCTGAAAATGAACGGCCTGAGCAGTAATGATGACGCAGTCGAGTGCCCGTTGTGTATGGAGCCACTGGAGGTGGATGATCTTACCTTCTTTCCCTGTACCTGTGGATACCAGGTATATAGCCCCACAAAAACCTTTTTGATCAGCAGACAATACAAGTGTTTTTGCCTAAAGATTTGCAGGTTCTGTTGGCACAGGATACGGACGGATGAGAACAAGCTGTGCCCAGCATGTCGAAAGGAATATCCAGAAAATCCAGCTGACTTTAAGCCGTTATCACAGGAAGAAGTAAGTCAAGGCCGTACCTCTTCCATCACTTCAATCACTTGCATTAATCCAATTTAAATTTCCCTTGTCTCAGATGATTGCCTTCAAGTCCCAGAAACGCCAAAGGGACCAACAACGAAAGCAAAAGATCACCGAGAACCGAAAACATTTGGCCAACGTTCGTGTGGTCCAAAAGAACTTGGTGTTTGTTGTGGGCTTACCACCTCGACTTGCTGATGCAGACGTATGTTGATTTTTGTAGTCAGAGTTAATCAAAGATATACTGACCGTTCCCCCTTTCAGATATTAAAGAAACACGAGTATTTTGGTAAATATGGGAAAATTCATAAAGTCGTTATAAATCCAAGTACCACGTATGCCGGGGTCCAGGTAAGAGTTGTAAGATTCAATTATTTATTACCTCTATACATTGATATGGCCTAGTGCCAATACCCGAGTTGCTCAGTCATTTTTAGGTGGTTTCTATGAAAACATTATTAACGGCACGTTTTCAATGAAACAATAAACAGATTTACAAGTACCAAAATTTATTTTGAATTAAAATGAATTTGAACTTTTTGTTATTAGCTGCTCTGGTAAGCGAACCCTGTAGAAATATTGTTTTAAGCAAACAATTTTGAAATTCTTTTTTATGCAAAATATTAACATGTTTTTTTTATTATTTTAGGCAAAATTGTGTGCGAAATGCAACGAATTTTCATTATTTATTTATTTAATGGGTTCAGAACTGTTGTTCTATTCCTGTGCTTACTTATGCTAAAAGAGTGCAAGAGTGGAAATGAAAATAACTTTAACTGTTATTTTTAAAGTATCAAAGGTGTTTCACTGCACTTAACATTTGCTCAACTTGCTTCCTATTAAACTGCGAGGGTATCTGAGTTTTCGGTCCTCCGAAGCCGCTCCTTCAATTTCTATTTCTCATTCTGTGCTTTCGATTTAAAAGGGTCCATCTGCCTCTGCCTATGTCACATATGTTAACAACTCTGATGCTTTGCGGGCCATTCAAAGCGTCAACAACATTATGATCGACGGGCGACTTATAAAGACTAGTTTGGGGACAACCAAATACTGCAGCCACTTCATGAAAAACCAGCAGTGTCCCAAGGGGGACTGTATGTACTTACATGAACTGGGAGATCCCGAGGCCAGTTTTACAAAAGAGGTAATTGCCCTGATCAATCTAAAGTGGCAAATATTAATGTTCTGTGCCTGTTTTAAAAAGGAAATGCACCAGGGAAAACATCAGGAGTACGAGAAGCGCCTACACGATACTCTTATTGCCTCTTTCGGACCGAATACAGCAGGTATTATAAATGGTAACGGAGCTTCTAAAGCAAATGGTAATTTCCTTCTAAGTAGCCACTTAATGACTTAATAATATCTATCCCCAATCAGCCGCGATTCCATCGTCTTCGTCAGCATCATCATCGTCCTCTGGATCGGGCACGAATGCTTCGAGTGCAGCCAATGGCCAGCAAAAGGAAGCCTGGCCCAGTTTATCGGTCTCGCCCATCAACGGCAGGGAGGCGACTGCGAGTTCGAACAATTCCAGTGGGAAGAGCAAACGGGAGAAGCTGCGCAACGAGAAGAGACACGAGAAGAACAAATCGAAAAACAAGAACAATGGCAACTCGAACTCCACCGCCTCAAACAAGGAGAATTTCGTTCCCGAATCCCGTGGCAGCACAAGTACTGAGACATTCGCCGAGGCCACAACAGATGCGCCAACCTCCACAAAGGCTGAACCGCAGCAGAGCACTAGCAATCGATCGAGGGCAGATCGCGGAAAAGATCGACCCTCGACTGCAGCAAAGGAGCCGAAGAAGGTTAAGGAACCTGTCTCAGCAACCGTAGCAAACAAACAGGTGGAGCGAATTGAGCCGAGCGAGAGTACAATAATACATAAGAAAACGGAGGTAACCGAAAGCTGTGAAGACAATTTACCACAAAAGAGATTAGCGGGAACAAACGTTCAAAGATCTGTGAGCTCTTGTAGCGAAACTAGCGAAGGGCATGTCTCAGAGAGTAGCTTAAGTGAAAAGAGTTTAACTGGTGATTATACGGAAGAGAAGTGCAATAGTGTGATTTCTGAAAGCCACCAAGACAGTGTTAAGACTCAGGACGATACCGAAAAGATCAACGATGCTATTGCTGAGGCTGAACCGAATCTTTCGGGATCTAAAACTCCTGAGAGCATCAGCCCCATTGCAATGGCACCTAGTAATGGCAAAGAAGCAGGCTGCTTACCCGATGAACCAGCCGATATCTCGAGTCTGCCAGAGAACGAAAGCCGAGTGACTGGTATGGATGCTTATCTAACTCGAACACACGATTCTCACAATTATATAGTTTCAGATGCATTGTCCAAGCTCAACATTTTCGATGACCCGCCCAGTTTCTTCACATCGTCATCATTCCAGCAGGCACCCTTAATAAAAAATAAGCTAGATTTGGAAATGCGACAGTCTCATTTACCAGACTTGGTCAACGGTAAGTTTTCTTGGGAAAAATAAAAAATAAAGATTGTATTATTTTTAAGACTTTAGCTTTTAAACTTCTTATTGGAAAAGTTTCGCTCGAAATGTCCGTACAATTACAATTTTTGTTTTTCGAAGTGAAGCTGCTCAGCAATCTTAATAACAACTGAAAATCTTTATTTTCTTCCTAAATAATGCCAATTTTTTTCATTTTTCGGTACTGCTAAACATCATAAACCACTTACTAAAAAAATATCAACGGGCGTACACAGATATTGATGGAATCCAAAAGGCATCAAATACAAACGGTAAACATTTCTTTATTGCATGTTTTAAAAAAAAATGTATTTGCTAATAATAATACTAGAAATATCAATAGTTTTGTTTAAAAAAAACCTATTATTATTAACAAGTTTGTTTGTATTAACTGCTCAATTGTCTATATATTTTGAAAACAGAGTGGGAGGAAGCTTTCAAAAATGTGATGATACGCAACACAAGGCATGTGGAGGAGCAACTGCTTCAGCAGCAACATTTGCAACAGCAGCAGCAGCATCACCACCAGCAAGTATTGCACCAACAGGAGGAGTTCCTTCGCATGCACGAGCTACAAAAACGCAACAACTTTGCGACAAATATTTCACAAATAAACGGTCCTGCAAACGGTAAGATTTTCTTGATTTCATATACTATGTACTTTGCTGTTGTAGACCACTTGTTGTTATTTTCACTGTTTTTGCTGTGCTTGTTATATAAAATCTTATATTTTTTCAGATTTCCTTAGCCATTTCCAGGCTAATTCACTCGATTTAAATAGAGTACAAGCACATGCACTTCTGCAGCAACAACTATTACAACAGCAAACGGGGGAGAATCTGTTTGGCGGAAACATGTCGAAGTTCTTTGACTTTCATAAAAACCAGCAGCAGTCACACCATCAGTATCTAAATGGACACCCGCCTCAAATGAATGGAAATAGTGCTGTGCCCGAGCCACAACGTGTGGCGGCCTTTTTGGAAAACAATCGACTGAATTCGCCTTTTGTCGAAAATGGTAGGTTCTATATAGTTCGATAAATTCCTGCTAACCGTCAGTAATGAATCACGTCATTATCCCAGGACTCATTAATTCACAACAGCAACCTCAAAAGCAGAGGATGATGGGAATGTTTGAAAACTTGGTAAGTTTTCTATTTTTTAAAGTAAATATTATTCATTGAAGTTATCAAACCTTTTTTTTGATTCTTCAGCCTCCAAACACGCAATCTCAGCAGAGTCGGTTTACGCAGAACTCGATAGTCGACGATGACTTAGGTAAAACATGGCTAATATTGCACTTTCGAGGTTGTCCATTAATTGTTTGTCCTGCCCTAAGGTTTCGACCCCTTTATTGAGACCCAAAAGGGACTTGCTGAACTTATGGAAAACGAAGTTGTTCAACAACAGAGTATTAACAATGACAACCCCGGACCGAAGCTGTTACCACAGCCTCAAATTCCACCCCATCCGCAACTGGTGGACAACTTGCAGAGGGCACGCATGCCTCCGCCGGGCTTCAATCACATGAACACATTGGGTCTGGGCGGAGCATCCAGAATGCAGCACACGAGTAAAATGATGCCCTTCATGAACATGCCTGTGAACGGGGTGGGAAACAATGGGCCCCAGGGTCAGCATCAGGTGCCGATGGCTGCCAACTGGAATGCTCATTTGGCCATGCACCAAAATCCAGGACAGCCCGTGGGCGACTCACAATTGCAGCACCCAATGGCTCACAACAAGGGTAAGTAGTTTCGAAACTAAACTGGTAATCATTGAGAGTAAGGATTTCCTTTAAACCGCACTTTAGCAGAACGGTTAGTTTAATGGCTGAAAAATTTAAATGTTAATGAAATTAGCATCATCAATATCTTCCTTGAGGTTAAAAACTTCAGTTTGTAGTTTTCCACTTCGAACTTTTTTACAACCTCATTAATTTTTAACAATAACTTGATATCACAATTTATAGCTGCTAATATTAAATATTATCATCACTGAATGGGATTTTTAATAATGTTTTTAAACGGAAAAAGAAACGGAAAGCTCATTCGACTATATAAAGTATTCCTATTTTATTAAACTTAAATCATTTTATTTATACTACTTATATTAAAAAACAGATTTGATTTTTTAAATAATAATTTTAGTTCCTTTGTTTTTGGGAGATTGTCTTTTTGTTGAAATAAGTTTGACTAGTGTAGTTCATAACAATCTACGTGGTGATGTGCTTTTAAAATAAAATATAAGAGTGGGTGGTCAGGTTGATGGGGATTTTTCTACTTAATTAAATTACTAATGATATATTATCCCCAACAGTTTACAACAATAGTGATTGGACTTCAATGGATCCGGCTATACTTTCGTTTAGACAATTTTCGTCTTTCCCACAAAACCAAATTCCCCCACATCCTCAACAGCAGCAGGATATGTTTTTGCAGCATTTGGCTCAACAGCAAAATTCCCAGACTGGTATGTGTTTATTCGAGAGGTTTGCATCTCGACAGGCGATTAAATGTAGCTTACTCGTCTTTCTAGGTTTCACGAATCAGCCACAGCAACTGCTTCCTATGGCGGCGATGCCCAATAATTTGCTGAACGGACAACAGCAGCCGCCACAGGTCAATGCCAATGTTCAGGGCATGCTTGAGTTTTTAAAAAGCCGTCAATTCGTTTAGCTACAATACATATAAATATTACATTTGTTTACCTGTACTCTTTATTAAATATTTCTTAAAGTAAATATAGGCAAAATAAAATTCGAATATAATGAAACTATATGATACAACAGACGGTCCAGTAAAATTTTGCATATTGAAGCATTTGGAGGCAGAAAGACTTGAATCCCTACATTCCGTGCCCGATGTCCTCACTAATGAAGCTGAAAATCGAATAACTCTTTGCCAGGTTTAATATGCTTGGTAGTATAATGCAACTCCCAGTGATTTTTTTAAACTTTAAACCTACTCATTCTAATTGCTTGCTGGAAAATAGACAGATACCATGGCAATAAGTAGCAAAGAAAACCTCGTGATTGAACTTATCGAGACTGTATATAAATGTCATCTTTTAAACAATAAAAACATGACTTGAATAGTTGAAAGAAATTTATTACTACGCTCCAAACAACTACTTTCTATTCTTGGCGGCGTGGGGCAGACGATTCCCTTGACCAGCAGTTCCACCGAGGCGCATCGCATTGTTTCCAGGACCTCCGTATCCCTGGCCAGGACGATTGCCCACATTGTTTCGGTTGCCACCAGGGCGTCCGCCGCGTTGATTCTGCGACGAGTTGCCGCCACGGTTTTTATTCATCTCTGTGCGATTTCTCGACTTTGCCTGCGCATCCTCTTT
The DNA here is from genome assembly GCF_018152505.1 of Drosophila elegans. Classification (NCBI taxonomy): domain Eukaryota; kingdom Metazoa; phylum Arthropoda; class Insecta; order Diptera; family Drosophilidae; genus Drosophila; species Drosophila elegans. The sequence continues at coordinate 3,385,293 of NW_024546167.1, forward strand.
CACCATGTCGATCACTTCGTCGGGAATACGCAAATATTTAATAGTACTTCCGCGGATATAGCATTCCGGCATTCGCCAGAAACGGTCGCCGTCCTGCAAAGATTATGTTGCTATAAAAATCCTCTGTTTTTCACATATTGTTTGTAGGTAAACACGTTTACCACTCAGTTAAATAATACTTTTGAGGTGCAAATTACATCGCGCAGATTGATATTCATCCAGGAGTCGCAACTAACTAAGTGGCCATTGTATGTTTCACCATTTTTCAGCTCCACCAACTAAATAAGTGACAGAATATGAAAATGGTTCAAAATTGAAAAGTATATAATGCCACATATAACTTACCATAGGATGGCTCTGTGCTGTTTTCAAAAGTGACAGTGGTAGCTAAACCCATTGAAAATTAATAGTTTTTTATTTACAAAGAAATAATATTGCTTACCATTTTGTTGAGATATCGATTTATACAGCGATAACTTAAATTTGGAGGAGATTAGAGAAGAACTATCGCATTGTTGGAATGAAATGGAAACAGAACAGTAAACGAAAAGGGGTGTTCCGGTTTTTATAATCTGGTTTAATTTATTTCTCAAAAATAATACTTTATAACTTTTCTTTTGGCCCTCTATGTTATTATAGTGTTATCTAACTTTCTGACAATAAGAGGCAGTTCAATTAAAAATCATTGTGTGTAATTATTTAAAACAAAATTAATATAACATTTTGCTATAATTTAGATTACTTTTATTAACACCCTTTTTTGAATGTCAAATTTAACAATTCAAACAGGTATATTTATTTAAATTACTTTAAAGCAGTTCGTCTTTGCAATGAATTTAACTCATTCAGTAGAAGGGCAATGTTATAGCGAACTTGCTGAAACATAGATAATGGTAATTCTAGAGTTCTAAATTCTCTATTCTGGAGTTTGAAGTGGAGGACAATCGTAGGTTTATCTATTTGCACAGTACTGAAAATAACGAAATGTCATGTATTAGTTTTATGTAATTTATAACAAATTTGTATAAATACAGGGGTGGTCAAAGGTTTTTAATTATGATCATCTTTTCATTTAATTTGTGTAACACTTTTAACCACCCTGTGTATCGTATTTACTTACTTTAAAGATAAGGAAATATTAATTCTCCACTGAAACTTTGTCATTTTAACACGGTCAATTTTAGTTTCAAAAAAGTTCTTGCTGAGAATGTCTCTATGGTTTAACAATACTTTGCAAATATCGTCAGCGTATTCGTCTGTAAAACTAATGATAAGATATGTACTAAACATTACTAATTTGCACTATACAAATGATTTGTGAATACCTACTTTAAATCATCCATTAAACAATTTCGCAACTCATGGTGTTTTACAACTCCTTTCGGGTATTTTAGAAAGATTTGCAACATCAAAAATACCATTGTAAAGAGTTCACAAAAGTTTGGCGGAATTTGATGGCCTGCATTTGTTATTTTGTTAAGTGCAAGCGAAAGCACTTCAGAAGACGACTTTTCCGTTTCAATAAAATGCACAGAAACTTGAATAAGGACACGCAACATAGATTTTGTCAGTTGCGACGTGAAAGGAGTGTATGGCTTAACACTCCTTAAAAGATTATATCTAAACGAAGACGACATGTTGTAAGTTCATTGTTTTATTTATACTTGCTTAAAACTTAAACAAACTAGAGATGTACACATTTCGATATCATCGAAACGATAGTCATCATACAATTTTTAAATGGGAATGTAGTGAAACAAATATTTAAACAAAAAGAAAAAATTTAGTAATTTAGTAAGGCGCAAAATTATTTTAATTTTGTAACCATCTTTATTTTTGATATAAATAAAGAAATGTTTGGAAATAGAAAAGAAGGCAAAGATGTCAGTTGTAAATTTAAAAAATTTTACTGACAATTTAAACAAATGTTTAATTTTTTTTTAGAAGGTTCCATGATCTGTTCCCATACACTTTACTCAACACATTTAGAACTTTATCCTAAGTAATGGGACACTTTTACGGTTCATTAAAATTTCATAAGCTAATTTAACTTGTCAATCAGGGCTACACTTAGACACAATTTCATTTCATTATATTATTTTAAGTGGCTCAATTCTGATTAATACTTATTAAACTCGATAATCGTGCTGAAGATATTATGGAAATCAAACAAAAACGTGTCCTTACGAAGAAACAAAGTAGTGACGAAAACTTAATCACCACTTTATTATTATTATAAAGCTCACATATTTCTTGGGATAAAATTTATTTGGAGCTGTTTAAAACTCATGAAAAGTTGTGTTACAACAGAGACTATAACTTGATGATATAAAGAACCATCCAAGAAATTCCATTTATACAGACCACATAATTCTTAATGCCAATCATTTAAATGTGGTTATACTGTAGATCGTGAGAATGGTTGAAAATAGGTTTATATGCCAAATCTGCTTTACTTAACAAAATTAATTCGCGATTTTTTCCATAACAAATTAATCCAAATTATACTAATACGTTTTCAGATCATTAAAAATAGAAAAGTAGAAAAATTGAAAAATACCTTTATAACTTATGTGGCTATACGCGCTTCGTCATGACATGGACGGACGTCCTCTGTGCTTGGAGTCGGTAATTACCACCTGCAATTCACGCTGTCAATCAATTGAAATCACTTACCATAAAAGTGTATATAATGCCTGACAAGCATGAGCATTGTAAAATGAAAATCTCAATTTGCATGTTTGTTTTTGTGCTCGTCGCAGGTGAAAAAAACCTGGATATGGAAGTATCGGTTTTGACCAATTTCGTTGTTAACTTGGTTAAAACCAAGCATACAATAGTCTTTTCTTGTTCGCTCAAAGGTAAGAAATAAGACCAAAATGTTTTTAAATTATATTTGACTTTAAATATTTAGACTTTCAAGAAACGACTTTTGCTCTGATGCAAAGAAACCAATTTGTGAGTGTCGTACATCTCAACGATACTTATTCCCTACCATCTATATTAACTATAGATAGTTACGCTAGAACCTCTATCCTAGTAAATGCGAGATGCAGTGGAACATCTGAGCTTCTCTTTGAAGCCTCTGAAAATAGATACTTCAACAAAAGCTACCAATGGTGTATCTGGGGTGTAGATCTTGACGTTCAATCGTTATTTCCTTTAAAACTTAATTATGTAGGTCCAAACGCTCAGATTACTTATGTAAATGAAACCAATGACGGCTACGCATATTGGGATGTTCATTCAAAAGGTCGCCATTTAAAATCGCAGTTGGAAATACATTTGATAGCTACTTTAATAAATGGCACAATTAATATTATAAGCGATATATCTCATTTGCAAAGCATTGATTTTCGCGGACAATTTAACGGATTGACACTTAGAGGAGCCAGCGTTGTAAGTTTCTAAAATTTGTATATTAACTTCCTGTAGCCTTTTGTTATATCCGATTTCAGATCGATAAGGAGGATATAATTTCAAACGAACAAATTGAATCTATTCTTTCGCGGCCCACAAAGGACTCTGGAGTAGCTGCATTTATAAAATATCACTACGAGCTTTTGGGACTTTTACGTGAGCGTTTCAACTTCACTGTTAACTTTCGTAATTCTAGAGGATGGGCTGGTCGGTTGGGAAATACTACCTTTCGGCTTGGTCTCTTGGGAATTGTTATGCGAAACGAGGCGGATATTGCCGCATCTGGAGCATTTAATCGCATTAACCGTTTCGCAGAGTTTGATATAATTCATCAAAGTTGGAAATTCGAAACTGCTTTTCTATACCGATATACTCCAGACTTATTTACGCCTGGAGGGGATAGTGCTGCGTGGGCAGGAAACTTTCTGTCACCATTTAGCACCAGAGTATGGTTCTTCTCGTTATTAACCCTAGCTGCATTTAGCATAATTTGGGTGCTATTTGAAATTATAGACGGAAAGTTTTTAGATAAAAGAGATGATTCCCAAAAACAAGAAATCTCAACTGAGTGTGCACTCAACGCGAAGGAAAAACTTAAAACGGCATGCATCGAACGTGTTCTGCAGACATTTGGAGCTTGTTGTCAACAGGGAATGGACCCGAATCCGAAAGACCGTTCTGTACGCTTTCTTGTAATGACCCTTTTTTTGTTCTCTCTTGTAATGTACAACTATTATACATCTTCTGTGGTTGGAGGATTGTTGAGCTCTTCAGATCAAGGTCCGGCTACTGTTGATGAGATAACTTCTAGTCCTTTAAAAATTTCATTTGAGGATATCGGCTACTACAAAGTTTTATTTCGAGTAAGTAAAAAAACACTTTAAATTAAAAAGTATATAACCTTTATTACTCGAAAGGAAAGTAAAAATCAATCAATTACAAGACTAATAGAAAAGAAACTGTCCTCTTCGAGAAGTTCTAAAGAACTGCCGATTTTTAGCCATATTGAGGAAGCTGTTCCATATCTCAAGGCCGGCGGCTTCGCTTTTCACTGTGAAGTAGTTGACGCTTATCCGGTAATTGCTGAATTTTTCGATGCGAATGAGATCTGCGATTTGCGTGAAGTCTCTGGCTTAATGGAGGTTGAAATATTAAATTGGATTTTACACAAAAACAGCCAGTATACTGAAATATTTCGAACGGCGTAAGCGAGCGTATACTTATTATATTTGAATTTCGAAAACTGATTGCTTTTCTCAAATAATTTGAGGAGATGAACAATTATTCAAATATTTAATTCAGAGCTAATAACGCTATTGAGTTACTTTTTGTGTAACAACGTGAAAAGGAGTGCATGGTCACTCTTACACTTTACACTTTCAGCTGTTATTAAAATATGGTTTGTGGGTATTAAAGATAAAAAATTTTTAAGTTTCCAAGCGTTCACACAAAAATTAAACTTGTTTTTTTCAAACAAGTAAGAATAATTACATAATAATATAATTTTATTTAACGTTGATCAACCAATTTAATGGTTAATCATAACATATTCAAACCACCAGTACTGAAAATATAAGGCAATCAATTTTTCGAAATCATATTTATTGTTAATATAACAATTCCTATGTTGTTTTAGTATGTGTAACGCCCAGGAAAAAGGTTTTGTGGAACGCATTCTACGACGGCGGCAGATTAAAAAGCCCACCTGTCTATCACTATACACTGTTTACCCTGTAAGCATATCAGGAGTTTTACCAGCATTTATTATTTTAATCTGTATGTATGATATGACAATTTGTAAATCTTCAAATTTAATTATTTTATATATATTACAGGTGGGATTATAATTTCGCTGATGCTTTTGTGTGTGGAGAAATTGTATGTGAGGCTGGAAATGGCAAACTGTCGAGTTTAATATTTTTTTTTATTTATCAAGTTTTTAAATGATTTTGCAATTATTTTATGCAACATAAAATATTTAACAGCCTCATATATAAACTTTATGCACAGTTTGAAATACCATCATTGTTTCATTCCACACGTTTCAATAATTTTAACAAGTCAAAAACGAAATAAATGTAAACTCCGAATGCAGCTCTGCGTACAATTTTTCAACTTCCTGTCACGCTGTATATGTGATTCTTTCTTTCCTTTGATTCTGTTGCCGAAGCAAGGTAAGTTTTTGGGGTTGTTAATTTTTAAGTCTAGTTTAAGTGAATTAAAACGCATAAATACAAAGTTAAAGTCATTTAGACTTGTAACTGGTTTCGAGTGCATTACGTGGCTCTTGTTATTTTATTGGAAAATGAAAATAATTGCAGTGCACATGTAACATTGTCTAGGAGTTCACATTGCTAAAGTAGACTTGTGAAGAGATAAATATTGTGAAATTTAAATTTATACATTAAGGTAAGTGAAATTTCGCGTGATTAGTTTTCTGTGGATGGCTAGGAAAGGCTTCTCCAGGAAACATTTCGCACTCCCCCCGCTTTCTATAGAGTATTAACCACTTGCATATATTTCAGAACTGGTCTCCAGAATTAACAAGTAACCATGCCGCAGAATGAGTATATGGAGCGCCATCGCAAGCTGTATGGCAGGCGACTGGATTACGAGGAGCGGAAACGCAAGAAGGAAGCTCGTCTTCCCAAAGACAGAGCACGCAAGGCTCGCAAGTTGCGCGGCATCAAGGCCAAACTCTTCAACAAGGAGCGGCGCAATGAAAAGATTCAGATCAAGAAGAAGATTCAGGCCCACGAGGAGAAGAAGGTCAAGAAGCAGGAGGAGAAGGTGGAAGATGGAGCCCTGCCACATTACCTGCTCGACAGAGGCATCCAATCCAGCGCCAAAGTCCTGTCCAACATGATCAAGCAGAAGAGAAAGGAGAAGGCTGGCAAGTGGGATGTGCCTATTCCTAAAGTTCGCGCCCAGTCAGATGCAGAGGTCTTCAAGGTGCTAAAGACTGGCAAGACGAAGCGAAAGGCGTGGAAGCGCATGGTCACCAAAGTTACCTTCGTCGGCGAGAATTTCACCCGCAAGCCACCAAAGTTCGAACGATTTATCCGACCCATGGGCCTGCGCATGAAGAAGGCCCATGTGACGCATCCAGAACTGAAAGCCACCTTCAATCTGCCCATTATCGGAGTGAAGAAGAACCCCAGCTCGCCCATGTTCACATCATTGGGTGTAATCACAAAGGGCACAGTCATCGAAGTCAACATCTCTGAACTTGGATTGGTAACGCAAACAGGAAAAGTTGTCTGGGGCAAATACGCTCAGGTCACAAACAATCCAGAAAACGACGGCGTTATCAATGCAGTGCTGCTTGTCTAACCAACAAATGTTGCTCCCTACTTTAAGAGTTTGCTTAATAAACAACCATATACACAAATAACGTAAAACTTTGGTTTGATTTTCCTAGATTACTTACAATCTAAGCATTATTTTCGACTCCTATATAAATTTTGTACTATATTAACATTTTCTTATTTCTTGCAGTTTGGTGACTGGAATACAAGATGCAGATCTTCGTTAAGACCCTCACGGGCAAGACCATCACTCTTGAGGTCGAACCGTCGGATACTATCGAAAATGTTAAAGCCAAGATTCAGGACAAAGAAGGAATTCCTCCAGATCAGCAGCGTCTGATCTTCGCTGGCAAGCAGCTGGAAGATGGCCGCACCCTCTCTGACTATAACATTCAGAAGGAGTCCACTTTGCACTTGGTGCTGCGTCTGCGTGGTGGTGCCAAGAAGCGCAAGAAGAAGAACTACTCCACCCCCAAGAAAATCAAGCACAAGAGGAAGAAGGTCAAGCTAGCTGTCCTGAAATACTACAAGGTACACACAACAATCTACCGACACCCGAAAACATTCTGATCTGTTCTTGGAATTCTTGAGTCTTGGTCTTGCGCTTAAGATTTGGATCTCAGAGTGACTTCACCAGTGCCCTGTCTATCTATCTATATCTTTTGACCAATCATGTTTGATCTTAACAATTAACCTCGTTCGTATTTTCCGCAGGTTGACGAGAACGGCAAGATCCACCGTCTCCGTCGCGAGTGCCCCGGTGAGAACTGCGGCGCCGGCGTCTTCATGGCTGCCCACGAAGATCGTCATTACTGCGGCAAGTGCAACTTGACCTTTGTCTTCAGCAAACCAGAGGAAAAGTAAATCTGCTACAAAACATGTACGTTTCCAGAAATCAAATAAAGGTAGTAATTGAATAATAAATTCAATCACAGAAACTTTACCTCTTTTTATTGGTATTTAATTTAATTGTATTTTTGGAAAATAAACAAAAAGAATGATTATTTTGACAAGATGAAGCTAAAAGCATACATTAATAAGCCACTGGTCTTCATTTGGTAAGTTCGTTAATAAACAAACATTATGGAAACTACATAATATCCATCGTTATAGGAATTTGTATAGTCATTTTTATGGGGATTAATTTAGTCATGCTTATTAAGCCGCCACTGCTGCAGAACTGTAAATCATGTTTTTTTTGTAAAAGCCAAATTTTTGATGGTGGCAACCCTCGACTATCGCTGTACTTACTTTTTTTTAATTAAAATAACAAAGTAAACAAAACATATATCTTCTTCAGCGGTATAATTTATTGTGAAATTATTGAATACATTGTAAAAGCAGCAATTTTTTTTTGACCTTGAGAAATGCAATTTATTTATTGTTTACCACTCAAACGTTGACTGTGTCGACTTTAAGGCTCTTCGACAAGAATGTCAGGATATCAGTGGCTTCCTCGATCCTCTTTGAGGTGGGCTTGCCGGCACCGTGGCCCGCCTTTTGATACACCCGCAACAGAACTGGGTTGTTTTGGAATTCGGAATCGCGAACAGCATCCTGCAGGGCGGCAACGAATTTCAGCGAATGCAAGGGACTGACGCGGTCGTCGTGGTCGGCCGTCAGGATCAAAGTGGATGGATATTCAGTTTCGGCACCCTTCGGAGTGTGCACATTATGCAGCGGCGAAAACTTGTAAAGATTCTCAAAGTGCTCCTTCTCCGATGGGTTTCCGTAATCCGAGCACCAAGCATGTCCAATGGTGAATTTATGGAAGCGCAACATATCCATTACTCTGGGAAATATAATTTTCACGAATATAATTTTAGCTTTTATATAGATATAAGATTATTTACGAACCCGACTTGTGCAACAGCAGCGCCAAACAAATCAGGACGTTGGTTAATACAAGAGCCGACTAGAAGTCCTCCGTTGGAGCCACCCTGGATGGCCAATCGGTCCTTGGTCGTATACTTATTGTCAATCAAATACTCGGCTGCCGCTTGGAAGTCGTCGAATACGTTCTGCTTGTTCAGCAGGCGACCGCCGTTGTGCCACTTTTCGCCGTATTCACCACCGCCTCGCAGGTTCGGATAGGCAAGCACTCCATCGAAGGTGTCAATAAACATAAGCCTTCAGAGATTACAAAAATATAGTAAAGAAAATCTATTTTGAAGCATAAAAAAGTACACACCCAGAGAGTCCGAAGGACGGAAGCATACTGATGTTGAAACCTCCGTATCCGTAAAGCAGACATGGTCGCGGCTCAATGGCATCCCGCTTTTTCCGAATTATAAACATCGGAACCTTGGTGCCATCCTTGCTGTTGTAGAATATTTGTTCCACGGCGTAGTCTTCGCGACGGAAGCCCTCCAAGTTGAGCTTGATTTCGCGAAACACCGAAGGCGCCTTCTCTGGTGTCTTGAAGTCATAGTGATAAATGGAGCCGGGGTTTAAAAACGATGAAAAGTTGTAGAATATTTCAGAATATTTCTTCTCTCCGGAGGTTCCCACAATGGTACCGATATCAAGATCGAATTCACGCAGTAGTTTCCCATCCGTCAGTGAATTGACCTGTAAAACGCTCTGTAAAAAAAGATATTAAAACCCATGTAGACTGTGAAAAATAAGCTCTTTCGTGGTAATTATTTACCTTCACATCCCTTATGTAGCAAACGAGCAATTTATCAGTATCAACGCATCTAACCCAGTCCAACACATCCGATTTGTGCTCCTATTTTAGAAAATTCAGTTTTAAATTATATTCAGTTGGAAAAACCATTAGAACTCACGGCTATAAGCGTTTCCCATTTGTCCTCCTCTGGGTTTTCAAAGTCTATGGCAATTACTTGATAATTTGGTGCATTTTTATTGGTACGGAAGAATACTTTTGAGCCTTCGTTGGTAATGTACTGCAATAGTAAGCAATATATTAACATGTTCCGAAGAAATTGATAGCAAACACTCACATCATAGTCCGCCTCGAATTTCTCCACAATTTTCTTGACACTCAGTTTGGAGTTGATTTCCTGTCCTGGCTCAAGGTCTGCATAGAAAACAATGTTGTCTCGGCAATCCTTCACAATAGCCAGAATCAAGTATTTCCCGCAATCGGAGACAGTAGATTGGCTTTATAACAGATAAAACACAATCATTATAACCCTACTAGAGATGTTTTTGTTAATTTTCAAGATTTCTTACATGCGCCATGATGGCTCTTCGGGGAACTCGACCACAAGTGTATCCTTATCCTGGCTTTCGCCCACCCGATGATAGTACAATTTTTGATTTTCATTTTGCTTGGTCTCAGATCCATCAGTTTTACCATCTTGATCGGGGTATCTCTGGATAAATACATTTAAGTTTGTGCTGCGAAAGAAATTCTATTACTTACACCATAGAAGAATCCCTTGTTGTCTTTCGTCCACGATATCTCGGAGAACTTAACCTTTTCGAGGACTTCGCTTAAATCCTTGCCAGTATCGGCGTCTCGAATGAGGATCTTAATCCAATCGGATCCACTTTCACTCAGTCCGTAGGCCATATATTTGCCATCTTCGGAAAAGGCTTTTTGAGTTAAGGCAACCGTACCGTCCTCAGACAAAGTGTTTGGATCCAGAAACACTTGGCTTTCGTCGTCCAACGATTTTTGCTGGTACATAACACTTTGGTTCTGCAGGCCGGTGTTCATAAAGTAGTAGTAATAGTTGCCATATCGCATGGGGCATCCGTATTTGGGATAGTTCCACAGCTTGGTCAGCTTGGAGTTGAGTTTTTGCCACTCGTCACCATTTTCAAGGAATGGCCGGCTTATGTTGTTTTGGGCGTTGACGAACTCCTCGGTTTCCGTCGAATCCGGATCTTCCAGCCAGCGGTACACATCCTTAATCTGGGTGCCATGGAAATCCTCCTCCACAGTGGCATCTTTGCGAGCAACTGGATACTCGATGAGCTTTTTGGACAAAGTGCTTGACATGGCTCTGGTACCTTGCGAATTATACACACGTATGTAACTATTCTTCTTCTTCAGCATGAAATGCTAATATTTCAAGCATTTACTCACTAGTGAAAATCAATTCTCGATGGATATTATTTCTGGGCAGTGCTTTTGGTACGATTACTTGGCAAAATCGGCGAAATAGCAATGGCCTTCGAAACACAGTATTCATTTGCAAAATTATCAATGCAGAAATGGAAATCTAATTTTCGACAGTTTCGATAAGCAACAGGGGCACTCTTTTATTTTTACTTTTTATCGGAGTCCGCTTTTGTCTGACGTTATTTTTATAGGTTTTAAAATCTAAAGAATTTACATTTACATTTTATAAAGTAAATATCAATTAATCTTTTAAAATTTTAATTTTTTATAAATAATTTTTAAATTACAATTTACATCTTTTTTTATTAGTTATATTAGATTAAATTTTAATATTATACTGAGCTTATACTGAGATGGCCGCTTATAGCGATTTTTGAAAAGTTAAGTTCTTACCATATACAAATATGAGAGAAAAGTTGTTTTAAAGGGATGTTTAAAGTTATACACTAAATTTACAATAATAAATTGAGCTAAAGCACGTCATAGATATAATATTTATGTAATATTTTTAAGTTGTATTCGACTAGGTCCCAATATACATATTAATCTTAGTAGGAGGCTGTAAACTAAAGCATTTGATGATCGAAAAGAATTTTAGTTTGTAAGCTAGTGTTTACGATTCAATAATTTAAAAAACTAAGTTAAAAAATTACAGAGCTTAACTGATTTTCGACAATGTAAACAGCTATTCCTCTGCATTTATACCGTTAAAAGTTTTTGATTTAATCTTGCAGGAGTACCCTTCCTAACATGGTCATTAATGTCAGGTGTGAACAGCCAACTGTAGCTGTAAATTAATCGACCTGTGAACAGCTTACCTCTGTTAGACCATATGTTCTGGCGAAATATAAACATAAGAGCAAAATTGTCCGTGTCTCAATGAATTGAATCGAAAATAGACGCTATAATTACTTCATTTAATTTGTAAGACACGAGGAACAACTTATTTTGTTTGGTATGTAGCTTTGTTTTTATTTCTGGCACAACAATTACTTAGATGAATCGGTCTTTTACTATTTTAAATTTCCATATGTATGTTTTTCTTGGTCAGCAACTTGTAGGCACATATGTACGTACATATGTACATATGTATGAATACATAAACAAACATTGTAAGCATTTAAACGTATTAACTTAACTGACTTGTGTTTTTTTTATGTTACTCTGAAATAAGCTTTGTATTTGCACATTGTTTGCATGTATGCATGTAAGCTGAACTAACAATACTTATGAATGTACATAATGAATAATGGGCGGTTGAGTATTAAGAATTTCCTACAACACCCATTTATTTTGCCAAATTAATATTTTTGGTATATAATGACCTTGTTGCTAAACATTTTTTGGTTTATGTGCAAGTTACCCAAGCCTGGAAAAAAATCTATTTGTTTTTATATGGGCACCTAAGTTTTGTATGTTAATTTTCAATTTATTAATTTAGAATTTCTTATTCAGTTTTATAATTGTTTTTAGATCCAACTGCACTATGATTTCTGAAGTAGACCTCGTAAATAAGGACAGTACAGTACGAGTTGCTGTCAGGTAAGCTTAATTTTATTTTTACCCACGTTTATAGAAGAACTAAAATTGTACTTTAAATAACTTTATCTTGTGATCTTTTAGAATCCGACCTCTAAACTCAAGGGAGCAAATAGATATGTGTCGTGTTTGCACGACAGTAACCTTTGGAGAGCCCCAGATTTTTCTTGGGTCGGACAAAGCCTTTACTTTCGATTATGTCTTCGATACTAATTCCAATCAGGTAAATCTTATTTTTCACACAAAATTCCTTTCACTCATGGTCATTGTAAATTTCATTTAGTGTGATATATACTCGCAATGCGTGGATCGATTAGTGGATAGTACGCTGCATGGCTATAATGCCACCGTACTGGCCTATGGACAAACAGGATCCGGCAAGACGTATACAATGGGCACTGGCTTCGATCATGAATCCGAAACATCCGAGTCCGTCCTGCTCGGGATTATTCCCCGAGCTGTTCGCCACATATTCAGTGGCATCGAGCAACTGCAGGCCTGTAGCTCTTCAGAACAGACAGCCACTGCTGGAAGTCCGCAGTTCAGTTTGGCTGTTCAATATATCGAATTGTACAACGAGGACATTTTCGATCTATTGGACCCATTTAACAAAAACAGCAACTTTAAGATACACGAAGACGCCAACGGACAAATAACCATTTCTGGCGCGTCCATAAAACCAATATTCCAACCACAAGATGCCTTAAAGTAAGTTCAATGTGTAGTAGCTGATCTCCTTGATTTATATACTTATTTCCATATTTATTTTAAAGGTACCTTCAGCAAGGAGCTTTAGCACGCACCACTGCTTCAACAAAAATGAACGATCAGTCGTCTCGATCGCACGCTTTGTTCACCATTTTTGTGCGCAGACAGCGATTACTTGCACCGAATGACAACGCTTCCGGTAACGATTTGGAAACCCTAACTTCCAAGTTCCACTTTGTTGATTTAGCGGGTTCGGAACGACTCAAAAGGACTCAGGCCACTGGAGAGCGTGCCCGCGAGGGCATATCCATTAATTGTGGTCTACTCGCCCTCGGCAACTGTATTTCGGCACTGGGTGATACCTCCAAGAGGGCTCTACACGTACCCTATCGAGACTCCAAGCTGACCCGCCTTCTTCAGGACTCCTTGGGTGGAAATAGTCAGACCTTAATGATCGCGTGCGTGTCGCCAAGCGATCGAGACTTTATGGAAACTTTGAATACATTGAAGTACGCCAACCGAGCGCGGAATATTAAAAACAAAGTTAAGATCAACCAAGATCAGAGTTCTCGAACGATTTCCCAGCTGCGTAGAGAAATTGCAGCGTTGCAGATGGAGTTATTAGAATACAAACAGGTAAAATGCTCATTTTAACGTTTAGTTTTGTATTTGGAATATATATATATATATATATATATTTCTCTCTTTTAGGGTAAGCTTGTGGTAGATTGCGAAGGAAACACAACTATTTCGGATACATTTAATGAGAACATGTTGCTTCTATCGGAAACCAAACGGCTGCAGCAACGTCTCAAGTCATTGCAAAACACTGTTGGCTCTTTAACCGAAAGAAATGCTGGACTCAAGTTAGAATTGGATTCAAGCACGTGGAGTAGTAGCGACGGTTGTGATGTTGAAATAACGAAAATTGTCGGCAACTATATGTTGGAAATCGAACAACTTCAGGCTAAATTAATAGAGTCTGAAGAACTGCGCAAGCAAATGGAAAATTCAGCTGCAAATTCACCCAGAAGCAACAAGCCTGTTTACGATGGTACATATTTCAAGATCGCTTTCTATTATTTCATTAATTTTTTAATTCATTTATCCCATAACAAGGTGACATTATAAGCAAGGCCAAAAAGGGCTTGGAAAAAGAAAGGGAGCTATTAATGTCGCGTTCTTTGCCGGGAATCCAAAATCAAAACGTTCGTTCGGAAGAAGCGGATGCTGGCAGTAGCGATTCGGAAGGTAATTCGGTTTTTACTTAATTTTTTGATTTTTTCTTTGTGCTCTAATACTCACTAAATATCCAAGTTAAAGGTGTGTTTACTTTTCAAAACTCAAATACAACTTTTATTTTGCAAAATACTTGTGTTTGGAGTAAAGTATTTTGTTTATTTTTTGTAAAATCCAAAAAATTTAAAAGGGAACGTGTCTGAATAATATTTACATAAATTAAATAAAAACTTATACTTTCCTTAAAACATTCACAGAAGAAGGAGTTATGAAGGACTTGGAGGTAATCGACAACAATATTGTAATGAAAACCAAACTAATTGAACAATTGGAGTTGACACATGAGAGAATGGAACTGATGCGAATGCACTACGAAGAAAAGCTATCTGTGTTAAATTGCAAAATCGTCAACACTCAAAAAGAACGAGACGATGTCTTGACAAACATGGGTAAATATATTTTAAACGAAAAGTTTATTTGCCATATTAGAAAGCAATTGGTATGTTGTAGGTTCGTCTGCAACGGTTGCGTCCAAGGATAGTTTGAAAAAAGTGAAATCAGATTATGAAGGAAAGCTAAGTAATATGCAACAAGAGCTAAAGAAGTTGCAAAACGCGCAAAGAGAGCATCTTCGACAACAGCAAAAACTCAAGTCCCATGAAGTTAAGATAGGTATGCTACGTAACGAGTTGCATGAGCTTAAATTTACAAAGGTAAGTACATAAATGTTAATTCTGTACAAATTTACAATGTATTCGGCTTTACTCTGATAGGTTAAACTAATGAAAAAAATGTCGGAACAAACAAGTCGTCACAAAGAAGAAGACAGTCGAAAGTCTAAGGAAATTGCTCAATTACTAAAGGATCAGCGCCGCCAAATAAATGCTGTGTTATCATTGGAGGCCAAAATGAGTGCCAAAGAGCAAATACTGAAGCGAAAAACCGAAGAAGTTATTGCCCTTCGCAAGAGTCAAAGGGGAAAATCCGGCCAAAGAGCGGCTCCACAATTAACTTCAAAAATTACCACTTTGGACGGTTTCACTTCACGGGCGGCACGGCATCGGTGGGAAAACCTATACCGGACCATTTTGCATGCTGCCAGAAACAGGCAGCTTATCACGCAATTGGAAAAAGAGCTGGAACGCTTAATATCGGAGCGTGAAGATCTCTCGCGCGATCTGAACATAATGGAAACTAGCTTAGGCGCCGAGAAGCGAACAGATGATTTCAACGAAGTAGACAATATAAAAACAAACATTAGATATATTCAGGAGAATATAGAACATGTGCAGCAGGCTATTATGGAATTCGAAGACTCAAAAGACACTGTGCAGAGCGATGTAAATAAGATTCAGGCTCTATTGGACGAGGTTTCGACAGTGGCAGAAGCTAAATTCCTTCTTCAAAAGTTTTCCGACACTTCCATTGTAATGTCATGCAATTTGGCCATTGCCGAATCTCACTTGCAGGAGCATGAATCGCTGCTGAAGGAAGTGAAGCAAGAAAGTGCCATTCAACAGCAAATATTACAACATTTCCTATCGCAAAACAGTAATGTGCATATATCTGACATATTCGATTCCTTAAATCTCAAGGGCAGTAACCTCACAAATAGTGTTAATCCTGGTTCTCAAAAGTCCCTACTAAGCAATGCCACATATGACATACCGCAGGACGATAAGTTTTCAGATTCTACGCATGTGGTTATGCGCAGGACAACCAGTAGAAGTCCTTCACCCTTTGGAAATGGAGACCCGTAAGCATAAAAAAAATACATAATCAAATTTATAAACCTATGTATTTCTATAACTATACATTTCATTTATATATTAATATTTCTATCAGGTTCGACAAGAGCCCCAAAGTGCGTAGACGTACTGCCAAGCGAACAGATCTTCTTTTTGGCGACATAGAGCTGCCAGAACAGGTAAACGATTTTTTTTTAAACGCTAAACCATTTTAAACAAATTATGATTTCATCCACCAGACTATTAATAAAATGACGTGATCATGCATTCGAAGATGAGATCATAAAGCGCAAGCCGCACATGGAATTGGAATATTGAATTAAAACCTCTAGCGAACAAATAATCAAAAGACAGGTTTCTTATGTTGGAAGGTAACCTCACCTTAGTTATATTGTATATTTATTTATTATTAACTATTCACTAGGACTGCCGTTTGTACAGGCTTTCAACTTAAAAATAACTTTTAACAAAAAATGTTTTGAATGCGTTTTCGTGTTGGTGAGAATTTCGGAAAATCAAATAAAGACCTAGTGCAATTGGTGTCTTCCCAGCCATTCAAAACCAACAAACAATAGGAAATACAATAATATATTAATAAATTATTTTATTAGACATAGATAATTACAATATTTTATAAAAATGTACTTTATATTAAATGTTCTAATAAGAAATAAATCCTAAAACAGTTCTTAGTTTTTTTATTTTTTATATATACCTTATAAAAATAAGTTGAAAGGACTACGATTTCGATGTTATTATGCGTATAGAGCACATTTACGGACTTAATTTTGTAGCTCCAAGGAAACATAAATTTCGGCCTGCTGCAGTTCCTTTTTGTTTAATTTCGTTATAAAGGTGTGACTTTTGTCACTTTATTTTATTTTGAGTTTTGCTTTTTAAGAAAAATGTATTTAAATTCTAAATTTCTGTAAAATATTAAAGCAACCAAAAATAGGAGCAGCCAAATGTATAAAATTTTAAAACAAATACTTAATTACGCTTTTAATAAACGCGATTAAAAATATAACTAGTCAAGATTACATTTACCGTTTTAAAACATGTTAAAAAATTTTGACAAAAAAAATGTTTACACGAATTCAACTATTGCATCAGCTGCTAACAATTGTTGAAAATTGAGAAGAAAAAAAACTATTCCACACAAAATAAACTGAAAATTTTGTTAAATTGCTTTAAAAAGAGTATTCGCCTATTTTTTTTATATTGGTGAACGCGACCTAGTGTAAACGGGGCCTACATAACATTATGCGAGTGCCTCTAATAATTTCTGCAAATCTTTGCAATATTCCGCTATCTTGACATTAATCGGTCTATCGCTTTTTACCGGCATTTCTGGTTCGACGTTTGGCTTGTACCCCTTTATTTAATTATACTTTTGTTTGTTAAAATCAAAGCTTAAAGCTATGACCGACACTAATGGGCCCGCTGTACGCATGCCATGGTAATATGTCGTTAAGTTTTGGATTTCCTCAAGTTACACATTCGTATTTTAAGGGTGGAGAAGTATCGTCCGAGTGCCTTAGATGATTTGATATCTCACGAGGAAATAATATCAACAAGTAAGCTTGCGCGTTCTAGCCAATTAAGCAACTCACTTATTAAACAATCAATTTCCTATTTTCTTAAAGTAACCCGCTTTATAAGCCGCAAGCAACTGCCTCATCTATTATTTTATGGACCGCCTGGCACGGGAAAAACGAGCACGATATTGGCGTGTGCCCGTCAACTTTACTCTCCACAGCAGTTCAAGTCTATGGTTTTGGAACTTAACGCATCCGATGACCGAGGAATTGGAATTGTGCGAGGTCAAATCCTTAACTTTGCCTCCACGCGGACCATCTTTTGCGACACTTTTAAGCTGATCATTTTGGACGAGGCCGATGCCATGACCAACGATGCCCAGAATGCTCTGCGTCGCATCATTGAGAAATACACGGATAACGTGCGATTTTGTGTGATTTGCAATTACTTGAGTAAAATCATTCCGGCGCTGCAATCGCGTTGCACCCGCTTTCGATTTGCTCCATTATCCCAGGATCAGATGATGCCCCGACTGGAAAAAATCATTGATGCCGAATCGTGAGTTCTTGTGCTACCAATCAATCCATTTCACTCTTTATCTATTTTATCAGCGTTCAAATAACCGAGGATGGCAAGCGGGCTCTACTAACTCTGGCCAAAGGCGATATGAGAAAGGTTTTAAACGTTCTGCAAAGTACCGTGATGGCATTTGATAAGGTCAACGAGGATAATGTCTACATGTGCGTGGGCTATCCGTTGAGGCAGGATATCGAACAGATTTTAAAAGCCTTGCTATCTGGCAATAGCTTGGAGTCATCGTTTAAGAGTATGTTTGTATTCCATTATCATTATTATTATTATTATATAGTTTCCTTTTAAACAGCTGTCGAAAGTGCCAAGTACGCTAGAGGGCTTGCTTTGGAAGACATAATAACAGAACTACATTTATTTGTTATGCGGCGTAAGTGCTTGAATATTTTATTCTGAAATCTTCTTAATTATGTGTTTCAACAGTTGAGCTACCAATGTCGGTGATGAACAAGCTTATTGTTAAGCTGGCACAAATCGAAGAACGATTGGCCAAAGGTTGTACAGAAGTTGCACAAACGGCAGCCCTAGTGGCCGCCTTCTTCATTTGCCGGGATATGGTTTCAATGGAGAAATAATAAATAAGTTATTTTCTAACAATAGGCTTGGTATATATAAGAAAACGCTAAAATATTTTTATGTGTTTTTAGGACAATGAGGTGGGAGGCTCTTAATAGGAGAACTAAGCATTTGATAACTATATGTAAACTGCTTATTTAAGCCTTACTGTTCTTAAGATCCATTTATTTAGGTGGCAACGAATGAATCCCCTGGACCGAAACTTCACAACCGATTGTTCTGCAAGACTTCATAAATATTTTTTTATAAATAAAAACTTACTTTACTGAAAATGATTTTTTTTATTATTTATAAACCCTTTAAATGATTGACTTAGTGTGTTAATTTCCTTAAAAGCAAACTGTTTTTATGAAAGGTTTTCTTTACACATGTTGCACCCGCAAAAACGCTTGATCCGATCAGTCTGTTCGAATGGCCCTCGATCCTTGTTACGAAACCATACATCCCCCGGCATTACTTTCAGGAGTTCCAACGCTTCCGTGGATTTATCCTGGATGCGGGGATCGTTCTCGAGAAATCGCAAAGTGCAGGAACCTGTGCAGCTACACAAGCAAGTGATGTGCTCAAACTCGTAGAAGACCAAATAGAAGAACGGTTCACCCGGGCAGCTAAAGCTCTCCTTTAGCTCCAGCCGGGATTTGGAATTCTCATCCAACCAGGGATGTTGCTCGCTTACTGATTCTGGTGGCGGCGAATTTGAATCCTTATCCTGTGAGTCGCAGAACTCTGTTACTAATTCTGGTGGCGGCGTTGGCTGTGAGACGGGAGTCGCAATTACTAGCTCTGGTGGCGGTGAATCAAGGGTTTCTTCTGCTGAGACGCTCGCGGAGTTGTCTTTCGTTTGGCTGGGTATCACTACCATGTCATTGGTGATTACGTGGGTATCAGTGTCAGCTAGCTGTGGTTGTGAGTCCAGAATCTCGATTATTGGCTCTGGTGGCGGCGACGCGATGTTTGGTAATGGTGAAACGCTCGCCGGTCTGGCTCTCGGTTGGCTAGGGATCACCGTAATGTTGCTACAAGTGCTACTACAACTATTATTACTATTGGTGCTTATGTCAGTTTCGTTGTCTTCGGAGAAAACAGGAGACACGTTCGCGGGAAGTGCTGGCACCTCCGGGCCCGTTTTTGGCACATAGAACGAAGCATCCACATGGCCCTCGATGCCGGCCATTGATGCATCCATATTGCGTGCCGGACCATTGGCGAGATTTCGTTCTACGTCCAGGCACCCGGCGCACTTAAATTCGGTGGACTCGGTGCCCTTGCTCAGGCGCAGTGTGCCCGCCAAGCACTTGGCATGTGCGCCCGTTGAGGCGCACAACTTGCAGGCCAAAATCAGCCAGGTATTCTTGTTGAAGACCCTGCCACTGGGACACAAGCATGGTTCCACGTCGCAGCGCACGTTGCGCTCATGAAGCTCACGATAGGCGTTCTGCTCCCGCTCCCACTTGGCATCGCGATCCGGCACGAAAATCGACTGCAAGCGTATCATATCTCGGAACTTTTCCGATCGGCACCAAATGCAGCGCAAGTAATATCCGGCGGCCAGTGCGTATTCACGCATACAGTTCTTGTGGGCAAACCCCTGGCGGCAGCAATCCCCGTAGACGACGTTGTGCAGCGAGAAGTGGAGGATGGGGGCCAGACAGATGTCACAAGGGATATGCTTTGGCGGATTGGCCACCAATTGCCGCTTGTAGTCATCCATCGGGGTGCAATCGAAGCAATAGCTATGAAACTGGCCCTGGAACTCAAAATTGCAGCGATTTATCAGGCCGCACTTCGAATGGAAATGAACCCGGCAACCGTGGCACTGGATAGTGGCCCCCACCTTTGTGCAGAAGATGCACTTACTCGTTCTTGCCACGGCCACCAGCTGCCGGATGTCGCGCAGCAGAAAACCCAGGATGCCGCTCGAATCGCCGCCGCGCTGCGGTAAATTCGTGGAGAGAAGCTGGCAGACCGAGAAATTAGCATTATAAAGTAACCCTTATTACAATGCAGACACACACCAGGCAATAGTAATGCACCCGCAGCTCCTTGTGGACCATCCAGTCCCCGAAGAGCAATGTATCCTCTTCCTCATGGCCGCTGTGAATCCCGCAAATATCGCATTTTTGCTTCTTGTTTTCCTCCATTCTCAAAGCGACCGCTTAGAAATAACGGAGATAAGTGTGACCAGGCTATTGCTTTCAATATATTCCTTAATATGAAATACCACTGGCAAGAAAGTCCTTAAAAAAAAGAGGGTATTCAATCATTTTGAACTCTCAAACACTAAGCCCGCGAAGCTGAATTGTTTTTAACACATATTTAATTTTCTTTTTTTTTTACAATTTAAAATATTAAGTAAGCAATGAACAACTGAAATGATACTACTATATTTGATGCTGAAATATTATTTTACATGGTTGCCGTGACTATTTAATGAAAAGACATAGGCAACTCTTGTTATCAGTTGTTTGTCAGAGTAAAGGTTATACGGGGAAAGTTTTTTATTTTTATATTGTGTTTTATATCATTTTTTTCTAATAATAGCTTTATCATAAATTCCTCCGATAAAATATGTATGCATATTTGCTTAGCCTCGGAATTATATGCTTCACTGCGTTGTGAACTTTTGACTAAAATTATAATACCCTCTGAAGAGGTATTAATATTATAGGGATTCTTTTTCAAAATATTTTAAGTTTTTAAAAATGTATATACTTCTACTGTTTGTATATTGACATTTACAAAATTGATTTTTCCTTGTGTTATTCCATTGTTCCTTTGAAAGCATCAACTTGGTGGCGCTATCTAAGCGAGCTTTACAAAAACAAAGTGTAGTATAGTACATTTTACATTAAACAAAATATCACTGCTTCGTTAATTGATTGTGAATCACGTATCCCGATTCATATCTTTAAGAGCAACAATTCTTGTTTGTGTCAACACTAGCTCGAGTGCTTAAAATTGGGCGTTGCAGGCTGGTTCCTCCTTGATTAATATGGCTGCCGAAATTAAGCCAGCGCAGCGGACCAACAATGATCGCTTTAACACGTCCAAAAAGCCGGAATTGCTGAGTAAGCTGGAGGGCAGTAGCGATGATGTGAACGCAGCCATCCTAATTCCTGGCGAAAACGGCGTAATTAGCGTTTCCGATGACAAGTGCGTAATTGTGACACTCATTGTATATGTTTGCATGTATGTACACTCCTATGTGTTTACAATTGCCTGTTTTTCCCCAGAACCGTTCGTGTTTGGTTGAAACGCGACTCCGGTCAGTATTGGCCAAGTATTTGCCAGTATATGCCCTCCGGCTGCACGGCCATCGAGTACGTCCCGGAATCCCGACACTTGTACGTTGGCCAGGAGAACGGAACGGTCACCCAGTATGCTCTCTCCGAAGACTGCAATCGGCTGTCCTTCTTGCGGGATTACTTGTCCCATCAAGCCCGAGTTGTGGCCGTGGTTTACTCGAAAACCCACAAATGGGTCCTATCCGCCGGCAAAGATAAGCAGTTCGCCTATCATTGCACGGAGAGCGGCAAAAGGGTGGGCGGATACAACTTTGAGACTCCATGCACTGCACTCCAGTAAGTATGATAAATCGGGGGCTGTTACATTGGACATATGTAAGATAAGCGGGTGTCATTTAATTCAATCAAGCTGCCCCCTATAGCACGGATATGAACTAAGATTCGTTACGGTCATATAAAAAGATGGCTCACGACCTCGATAAAGTTGGATCTTTAAATATTTCCAAACTTTTAGTGAAGACTTTAATTATAGTCTTAAAACAAACAATAGTTAAGAAAGCCCAAATCAAAAGAATAAACCCGCAGTTTTCAAGTTATCTGGTTAATTTTTCCACACAAAACTATAACTATTTGGTATTATAGCTTTCATGTAAAACTTTATAGCAGTTTTTATATAATTTATATATTTAATGAGCAGATAACAGATAAATATAATCGATGTACAGGTTTGACGCATTAGCCAAGTATGCCTTCGTTGGCGACCATGCTGGACAAATAACAATGCTGCGGTGTGATGTTCAAGGAGTTCAGCTGATTACCACTTTTAAAGGACATACAGGTAAAATTTAACCAAAATAAATTTTGATACTGAACTAAATGTATACTAATTGGACACATTTTAGCGGAGATACGATGCTTGAGATGGGTTGAAGGGCCACAGCTTTTATTTAGCGGCGCCTGCGATCAGTCTGTAATCGTTTGGGATGTTGGTGGCAAACGTGGCACTATTTACGAGCTGCAAGGACATAGGTAGCTCAATTCTCGAGTTATGTTTAAAAATTCGATACTTATCAGTATTTTTATCAAACAGCAACAAAGTATCTGCTCTGTCGTACGCAAACCAAACCCAACAACTGATAAGCTGTGGCGAAGACTCTGTAGTTGTTTTCTGGGAAATGAACGCGATGCGGAAAGAAGTTCCTGGCTGGGTGGAGTCCAACAACTGCCAGCTTTGCTCCAGGCCCTTTTTCTGGAACTTCCGCTCTATGATGGATCAGAAACAACTGGGTAAGAGAGATAGTACTGAATACAGGTGGTGCATGTCCAACAACAATGCTTTCTCCTCGCCAGGAATCCGGCAGCATCATTGTCGCCACTGTGGCAAAGCAGTGTGTGACAATTGTTCAACCAATCGTATTAACATACCCATAATGGGCTTCGAGTTTGATGTTCGTACCTGTGATCCGTGCTACAAACAACTTCAGACCGTCGAGCGCCCCTCGCTGGCCTCATTTAATGACGCCAAGCACTCCATTGTGTACATGGACCTCGATGAGGACAGGAAACGTCTGTTGACGGTTGGCCAGGACCGGCTCATCAAGATCTGGGATCTCTCCAACATTTGGGCATAAGACTTCCTCCGTACGCACACGCATAAAATCCAAGTCGACGTACCAAAGGTATAATCATTCGCGAGGAGTTTCGGTCTTAACTGAAATACCCAATAATGGAACGATGTGGGCTGGCCATGACTAAATCCAGACCCAGCTAGGCTCTCATATATTCGATGTAAAGCAATAATCATTGTATGTACGTATGCTTACATAAAACACATAAATACAAGAATCCATCGATAAAAGAAGGCGGTTTTCTATTGTTTTCTAAGGAAGTTTTATTGGTGTGTAGTGTATACTTAATATCCACCCCTGCCCGGTGGTGGTGCTCCTCGTAACATGCTTGGCGGCGGACCGCGCATCGGTGGAGGAGCGCCGCGTCCCATGTTGCCTGGCATCGAGGGCATTCCTCCGGGAATCATGCCGGGTGGCGGGGCGCCCATCATCGGAGCCCGTGGCACTCCACGTCCCATCGGAGCCATGTGCTGTTGGGCGGGTCCGCCCACGCCTCTGACCGGTCCTTGGAGACCCGCTGGCACGGCGGACATGTTAATGGGCACTCCTCGCCCGGCCACTCGTCCGATTCCCGGTCCAGGAGCTGCTCCCGGAATGGGAACGCGGGGTAGACCCTCCTCCGGCGGCGGAGGACCTTCCACCGTGAGGGAAACTATATTCTCGCCGCGCAGCAATACGAAACCGAGAACTCGCTTTTCCTCTCGTTCGGGCACCTTGGAATTCTTTGAGCGAATCTTGCGGAACTCCTCGCAGTCGCCCAGTATCAAATTCATGTGTTTGTCGAACGCTTTAAAGGTCCCAATGAAGGTCCGCGAGTCCTGGAGGACGATTCGCACCCGATAATTCAGGTGCTGAATCATTTTATTGTTCTTGCCGATAGTCTGAAATAAACAAATGGGTTTTGAGTTGTGAAATTAATCTACATATAGATTGAACACACATAGGCCGCGGCATTTTTTGCGAGTCATTTGCAAGTTCGTATTTCCAATTGCCGGTAACTATATAATTTTCATTGTAAATGAATGCATATTTCATTAATACTATATTCTTTATACTAATTGAATTAGAAACAAGGAAACGAAGCAATTTGTTTTATTTATTCGCATGCATGTTTGCATGTATGTACATACATATGTACATGTCAATGTAAATATGGAATCATAACCGCGAAAATAATACACGAGAATCTACTAAAACCTAATAGAGCTTAACAAAACTTGTAGTATTAAATTAACTTACCATTTTGTTTGATTTCTATAATAATTTAACCGCTGGTAAATAAAATATAGATGCCGGAACCTCAACACGGCGTTTTTCGATAGGAATCAAGAATAAATCGAATGGGATATGCGGTATTCATTGTTTAATTCTTATCGAATATAAATCGAATCAAACAAAGCAAATCAATCGTTTTTTGTTATTTCTTAAAGATTATTTTAAAGATAAAGAGATTTGGTACAATTAAGTTTATTCATTGAGACAAATATTATTAAGGATTATATATATCAATATCACATCAAACTTTGGTTTCTTATTAAATTTAATTTTAAATCGAGTTTTTTTTACCAGAAAATTAGACAATATGCATATATTATTTATTAAATGATTATAAATATGCAAAGAAAATAATAGGTATTATTTGAATTATTAAAAATAAGTCAAGACTACATTATAGATTTTTTAATATTGTTCCTTATCGCCGTTGTTTATTACAAAATAAATTGTGTTTGGTTTTCTTTTGTTTTTTAATAAACTTTATTAGTGTATTCTTTAAAAATTGAACATTTAGTTTACTTTCCTATTAATTTACTTCGAAATTTGACATAATAAATCAAAAACACACCCATTAATATATTCCGTACCATTATTCCGAATGTTCTCACGTGCTATCGAATACTTATCGAATCGAGAACGTGAGCCATCCCTGAACAAATGCGTAAAATCGGAACCACGACCCTCTGTTCACATGCGGCCACGTCATTTGAACTCTCTTCGGTTCTCTCATTTATGCTGACATTCTGAGAAGTTTTTTGAGGAAGCGGCAAAGCCCTCAGTTTTTTACTCGTTGGCAAATTAGGCGAAAAACAATTTGGTAACGTATGCAGCTGGCGAACCGCTGGACAACTTCCATTCTCATCGTTAACTTTTCGCTTTCCTCACTTTATAGGGGTGCGTTCTAACACACATCCAAAACGAACAAAAAAAAAAAACCAAACAACAGACAAGTCAACGGATTAGATCAAGATGAATATTTTTCGGTTCGCTGGAGATCTATCGCATGTGTTTGCCATTATAATACTGCTGCTTAAGATATGGAAGACCCGCTCCTGCGCCGGAATATCCGGCAAGTCGCAGATCCTGTTCGCAGTGGTGTACCTGACGCGCTACCTGGATCTCTTCACCACCTACGTCAGCCTGTACAACTCGGTGATGAAGGTGCTCTTCTTGGCCACGTCCGGGGCCACGGTCTACCTGATGTACGTCAAGTTTAAGGCAACCTATGACCACAACCACGACTCCTTCCGCATCGAGTTCCTCCTGGTGCCGTGCGCCCTGCTCTCGCTGGTCATCAATCACGAATTCACCGTCATGGAGGTGCTATGGACTTTCTCCATCTACCTGGAGTCGGTGGCCATTCTGCCGCAGCTCTTCCTGGTCAGCAGAACCGGGGAGGCCGAGTCCATCACGAGCCACTACCTCTTCGCCCTGGGATCCTACCGCGCGCTCTACTTGCTTAACTGGGTCTACCGGTATATGGTCGAGTCGCACTACGACCTAATCGCGATCTTCGCCGGAGTCGTCCAGACCGTTTTGTACTGCGACTTCTTCTATTTGTACATTACCAAAGTTCTTAAGGGCAAGAAGCTACAGTTGCCGGCATAAGTGCATAATGTGGGGCATTTGTTTATAAATTGGTACACATCATCAAACGAAATCGTAAACAAAGGCATGATAAACAAAAGAAAAAAAAAACCACGGGCCGTTTGACAACGCGTATTTAGTTCATATGATACAGAAGATGAATCGAGAGAGCTTAAGTTGTAATTATTTTATGAGAAATAAACCGATAATCGGCAGTCAAACTATCTTGCAGTACCGACATCGTACATTGGAAATGTAACAAATGTATTTAACCTCCGTTTTCCGATCTGCACACTCACGGCTCTCACAAATTTTTAAATCCAAAAATATAAAACCGTATTTCGGTACGAAATAACTTTATAAGTAACAATCATTAAACATGTTTTCTCTTTGAAGCAGAGGGGTTTTCATACACAGCAATATCAAAAAGGAGGTCATAGATTTCTTTGTTTAATTTAGAATTAAAAGATATTCATTAAATAGCTTTTAAGCCAACTGTATCCTACAAATCCGAAATAAGTTTAAGTCTTATTGTGTGGCTAATAGTAAAGTTAATGATGAGCGATGTCAACATATAATAATATACCTATTCTGAGTATGCGCTCGCAGAATCGTAAAAACTTAATTTGCTAGACGTTTTGCACAATTTTATTGAATTCCAAACAGTTGTATTACATTTTTGCCACATCCCTTTCACGCTTCGTAGTAAAACCAACCAAACCGAACTTAATTTTAAAAGATGATCATTTTCAAATGCAAAAATAAAACATAATGTGGCATAAACAATATTTTAAAACCTTTTATAGCTATTATATTAAAAACAAAGTGAAATAAATAAATAAATTTTCTTTTATTTGTTGGGCGGCTTAGAAATCATTAACAAAACAAAAATCTAAAAATTAAAAAAAGAATTGTTTAAATAACTGTATATTTCAATTAGGAAAATATTTATAAGAATAAGTTAATCTCTTATAAGATCGGATTTTCATTTTTAATTTTCAGTTAAAAATAACAAAATTATTTCAAACTTTAAAAAGAGTATCAAAATTGATATGAGGAATACCACTAATACACTGTTAAACAGACACACACTTTTTAAACCTGGTCACACTGCCAATTATTCATGTAACCAAAACAAAATGAAAAGAATCGGTTTTTTAAATCGGTTTATGAGGCAAGAGACCACTGCCAGAAACTTTTTCCAGTTCGGCAAAGTCAAGGGGTATGGGGCAGTTTTTTGGATTGAATATCATATTAATTTAAGTCGGTGTACTTACAGAGATACCGGCAAATATGAGCAGATCGTATCTACCGGCCTGGTTTCACCGGAACGGAGTGTTCCCGAAGAGATCGAAAAGCCGCCTTACTACTTTAAAAATCTGCCACCAGGCAACACCCTGGGATCGCCAGAGATCAAAACTCCCAGTCAGATTGAGGCAATGCGTCTGAGTGGCAAACTGGCGGCCCGGGTATTACGTGAATGCGGCAAACTAGCAACAGTTGGCACAACCACCGACGAGATTGACGCCTTTGCACATGGCCGGATTATTGCATCCAATGCCTATCCCTCGCCCCTGAGATACGCCGGCTTCCCAAAGTCCATCTGCACGTCCATCAACAACATCGCCTGCCACGGAATTCCGGATGACCGTCCGTTGGCCAACGGAGATATCATTAATATCGATGTCACAGTCTTTTTCAACGGCTACCATGGCGACTGCTCGGAAACATTTTTGGTGGGCGAGGTCGACGAGCGGGGAAGCTTCCTGGTGGAGGCCACAAGGTCCTGTTTGGATCAGTGCATCTCGCTGTGCGGACCAGGCGTGGAATTCAACGAGATTGGAAAGTTTATAGAGAACTATTGCGACGAACGAGGCCTCGAGTCAATTGCCGCTTTTATTGGACACGGAATCGGAAGCTATTTCCATGGTCCCCCGGAAATATTTCACTACTGTGGGTAGCCTTGACCATAACATTGAATATGCTTTGCTAACCATTATTCCGCAGACAATGAGTTCTCCGGGAAGATGCAGCCTGGCATGACCTTTACAATTGAACCCATTCTGTCCCTCGGTGGATCTGAAATTGCCGTGCTGGACGATGGCTGGACGGCGATTAGTTTGGATGGCGCTCGCAGTGCCCAGTTTGAGCACACCATTCTGATTACCGAGACGGGTACTGAGATACTTACAAGGGAATGACCTGAACTCTTTTATGTACATGATGAATTTTTATTCGTGATTCCCATAAAGTGTTAATGTGTGTTCAGATGGCAGTCTTGTGCAATTTGTGCCGTTGTAATCGTCGACTCCGAGGGGTAAGGTGCTCTATTTCGGTTGAAGAAGTACTAGCCATTTAGCTACAAATGGCGTTGGACTTTTGCACCGGCTTCTGAATGGGGAGGAAGAGCTTGAACTCCGGCGGCAGCTCGTCCTCCGAGTAGAGACGATCGGAGAAGTAGACGCGTCGGATGCGGCAGTTAGCATGGATCTGCACACGAAGTGTCTCCACATAGTTTGTGCCGTACGCGCGACGGGTGAAGTCAGATAAGTTGAACTGAATTTGGTTCCATCCCTCGTCCAAACGCATGGGCATGGTGCAAATAAACGGCTTGACACGAGTGGTCGACTGATAGTTACTGGCCCTGAACCTTCGCCGCACGTTTTTGTCATCCAGAACCTTTTTAGGGGAGGAATGCAACCAGTTACAGGATTTTGAATGATGGTCCTAGGGAGAAAGCTTACCTGTACTTCGAAGGTGAAGTATTTCTTCATGTTCTTGATGATCATCACGAGAAAGGGCAGCTTGATGCCCAGAGTCTTCTTTGGGTCCGCCGGACATGTTATAAACGTGGTGCTGACGTTGGTGCCGACTATTTCAAGAACGAGGCTCTGGATGTCGTTGTCGGTGATGCGCTTGATGTGGCCATTGCGCACTTTCTTATCCCACAACTGCAGCGGCTTTGAGCCAATACTGTACAGAATCGATAGGAATCCTGATTGGAAAGTGTTTTTGAACATGGCGCGACTGCAGTGCAGTGACCGGTTCGGTTCGCCCACAAAGTAATAGTCTCTTGAAAATTTATATAGGGCCAGTTACGTTTGGCCGATAATTTTTGCACAGCCGGAACTCGTACAAACTACGAACATCAATACGAAACTATACTAGATTTTCATGTCAATAAATTTGTTTAGCATGGCATCCTGTTGTTGCCATAACAATAGAGCAAGAGTGTTGGAAAATCTTAAAATGTTTGAAAGTTCTTCTTCGTTTATGCGGAGTTCAAAGTTGCAAAAATGTCTACTTTCTGTTAATTAAAGTGGCAACGATGAAATTTCTTGTTTTTGAAACAGTGGAAAAAAACATTTAGGAAAATTTCAGCAATATATATACATCTTTTTTTGTAGTGACATGTTTATTATAACTAAAAATAATAATTGTTTAAGACTTGCGTTTTGCCCGAACATATTAATCCAACTTTCATTTAGTAAGATTACTTAATTTACCTGCTCATTTCCATATCAATAAAACTCATAGTATTGAGTCTGATATTTACTTGTGGTTTCTGTGACCAACCAATTGAGCAGATTTGTGATCTCTGCCAAATTGGGAATAGTTACAGAGTCATTTCTAAAATTTGATTTTATATAATAGGTTTATTACTTTTCTATGTATTTTATTTACATACATTTCAAGCCTGCTGCTCCGACAATCAGGAAAAAAATTTTATTGGGGATAATAGTACTCGTTATACCCTCTAACATTAAGTATATCCGTCGGAAACAGTTGCAAACAAATATGAGTGCATACCTGTTGCTTCGGCGCCTTTAATTAATTAATTTTCTTAAGGGTTGTTTGATTTGTTAAATATGGTAATTGTGGTTTGCACTAGTAAATGTGGCTTCAAAGAAAAAGTAAAAATGTCTACAACATTGAAAACGTGGGCTAGAAAAAGAGGTTTATTGTAAATATCTACTTTTTAAAGCGAAATCCTATTTCGCAGTCTCAATTTGTTTAGTGTCAAAAGGAAACAGTGGAACTTTAACCGATTGTAGAGCTATCGATATCTCCAGTCATTGTCCAAGTCACATCACTAGTTGATGTGAGTATTAAAAAAAAAAAATAACCAGCTTACAGAATTACAAATGGCATCGACATCAAGGTAAAAACTTTGCACCCATTTGATTTCTGGACCTTTCCTAATGACTTTGCAATTGCAGACTGGACAATAATAAGGTGTGCTGTTACGCACACCCCGAATCTCCGCTGATCGAGGACTACAGGGCTGGCGACATGATTTGCTCCGAGTGTGGTCTAGTTGTTGGCGACCGCGTAATTGATGTGGGCTCCGAGTGGCGAACCTTTAGCAATGAGAAAAGCGGCGTGGATCCCAGTCGTGTGGGTGGGCCGGAGAATCCGCTGCTCAGCGGCGGCGACTTGTCCACCATCATTGGTCCGGGCACGGGGTCCGCCTCCTTTGATGCCTTTGGCGCACCCAAGTACCAAAACAGACGTACCATGAGCAGCTCCGATCGCTCCTTGATATCAGCATTTAAGGAAATTTCATCGATGGCCGATCGCATTAATTTGCCAAAAACTATTGTCGATCGCGCCAACAACTTGTTCAAACAGGTGACCTATGAAATTTGTAAAAAAGGTTATCTTTATGATTTTGATTTTGGTTTTTTGTGTTAGGTCCATGACGGAAAGAACCTCAAGGGTCGATCCAATGATGCCAAGGCCTCTGCCTGTCTGTATATTGCCTGTCGCCAGGAAGGAGTGCCCCGCACATTTAAGGAAATTTGCGCTGTTAGCAAGATCAGCAAAAAAGAGATTGGCAGATGCTTCAAGTTAACACTAAAGGCACTTGAAACAAGTGTAGATTTAATAACCACGGCGGACTTTATGTGTCGTTTCTGCGCTAACCTGGGTAAGTTTTTATAAAACTATTATTTAAAGAAAAATGTAAACGATTTTTAAACTATCAGACCTGCCGAATATGGTGCAACGCGCTGCCACGCACATTGCAAAGAAAGCTGTCGAGATGGATATTGTTCCCGGCCGTTCGCCAATATCGGTGGCCGCAGCCGCCATTTATATGGCCTCACAAGCGTCCGAGCATAAGAGAAGTCAGAAGGAAATCGGTGACATAGCCGGCGTAGCCGATGTCACCATCCGACAGTCCTATAAACTAATGTATCCGCACGCAGCTAAGCTCTTCCCCGAAGACTTTAAGTTTACCACTCCTATTGATCAATTGCCACAAATGTAAATTTGTTTTGGTAGATCCGATGCTCAATACTAACGATAACGTTAAAGGAAGGAAAAATCTTAATTTAATCACAAGTTTACGATTTTATTAAATAAAGTTAGCATAACTAATATTCAAATCGGACTGTTGGACCAATCGGAACATTAATCATTTCCTGTTCCAAGTAGCTGAGTTAAACCCATAGATCTTTAAATTTATTCCATTGTTTCATTATAACTCGCTTTTTGTTTTATTTTATAGTTTATAGCTGGCTTATATGTATCTTGTGTATAAACGATTATAAATAAGCTACTAATCAGAAACAATAATTGCATACTACGTTTATTCGTTAGTTATTTGCGAAATTAAGTACTTTACAAATAATATACTCTCTCTGTTTATACATAAGCTTTAAATATTTTGTTGTAATATGAATGGGTTAACATATACGCAAATAAGACGCACGTTAAATCTGTAAATTTCAACATTTTCAATGGCAAATAAAGTGGGCGTTTAAACGTAGTAGAAAGCAAAATACATGTGCTAACAGTAAATGACGAATTATCAGTCGCCAACAATAGTTATTGCTGAGTTTAAAGTTGTGTAGTTTAAACAGTGTAAATTTGGTTAACTAGTCAATAGACAGCGAGCACTTTTCGTCGTCGCTGTGGCCCACACACTCCAGCGCTGGGCGGTGCTCGGAGTCCCACATCCCGGGGCCACACCGCTTGCACAGGCCACTCAGCGTGCACGGGATCTTCGGCAGCTGGCGGTACTGGTGGAGCAGCCCGCGCGCCTTGCGCACGATCAGCTGCCCGTCCATGTACATGGCCAGCGAACTAAAGTGCAGCAGCATCTCGTCCGGCCGCAGATTCTGGGCCACCACATCGTCCGCATAGACGGCGATGATGGCCAGGCAGAGGAACAGGTGAAAGTAGTCGGTCAAGTAGTTGGACCAGCAGGCCTCCCACATCCGGATGACCACCGCCTCCGTGAACTCTCGCTTAAAGCACAATAGCAGCCATCGGTGGCAGAAGAGCAACTCCATGGAGTCATTGTGCTGTTCCAGGTGCTCGTAGAAGCGCGGCAACATCACGCGTATCAGTTCGCGCAGGTAGTTCAGATTGTGGTCCACGTCCTTGTCGGTGGGAGTGCACACGAAGAACGCCCGCTGCATCAGACCCACGAAGCACCAGAAGGTCTCCGACTCGTTTTGCACTTCGCACAGCACAGGTGCCAAGAGATCACTCATACCCTATAATACAGAGAACAAAACGTAAGTGTTTCTATAAGTAAAGTGATCTGTGTTCGATTCCTATCAACAGATCTAAAACGGAAAAGTTTATGGGTCTCATGAACCTTATGGCTCATAGATTAGATCAGCATTACAAATTACAGAATCGCCAAGAAAACGATTATTACAAAATTAACGCGAATACTGCCCGAAATATCTGGTTGGAATTAATGCCATTTCCACTCCGCCAATTTTGTAAAACTTTTTTTTATTGCGGTTTATCTTATCCCACATCTAGTACCGGTCTTAGTCATTTTAATGACTAAAGTAAACTATAGTTCAAGTTATGAGCTATGAATCTTAGTGAGTCATGAGCCCTTTATCTTGAATAACATAGAAAGATCGAAAAGTCTCCATAATTTGGGAACGTAAATAAAATCTTTCAGAGTCCCAACCCAAAATATTTACATTTTAGGAACCCACCTGAGAATAGGACATCCCAGTGTTGTATATAGCAAAGTTGAGCAGGATATTTTTCATGATTTCGGTGTTGGGGTTATCGTCGCCGCAGAAGAAAGGATTAGTGCGATCCGTGCGTACCACGTCTTTTTCAACCACCTGCACGGTCTTCCAGAAGTGGATTTGCATTTCCGGGGACATGGAGTACAGACGCTTTCGCGTTATTTCCTCGTACTCCTGTCTTTTGATGTCCATTAAGACGGCGCGATCCTCGAATGTCGATGAGAACGAATAGCACTTCAGGAGAAAAGGCCAAACTGTCTTGCGTAAGCTTTTCTCGATTCCGCCAAAGAACACGCACTTGCGCAGAAGCAAATCGTCCTCAATCTGACCCTTTTCATTAAGCAGAGTGCCGTAAAAGAAGTTGGTGGTTATCTTCTGGACATTCCCCTCATCCGGATGCATTTCCGACTTCTTGACCTCCGGCCGACAGACCATAAAGTGTCTATAGGGCAGGTCAAACTTATCCTGACCCGCTTCCGATGTGATGTTGTGCAGAAAGCAGTGCCATTGATGCAGCACCTGCGCCAAATGGTCCAGACCGCCGTAGTGGAAATGAAGTATCTTGTACTGTGATTCCCGCGAAGCGATAACTAGCTGACCGGAAGTACAGTTGTCGTCGTTGAAAAAGAGGCGAAGTGAGCGCATCTGGCTCAAATCCACGGAAAAGTGGCGGCACTTCATCACGGACTTCTGGCGATCGGCAGGCGTCGAGTTGCCGCTATCCGGAAATTCCAGGTTGTGCTTAAAGGCCAAGAGTTCCGGAGTCGTCCACTTGGGGTTATCGGATGCTGGACCATCGCTGGATACGCCGTTTCCACTAGCACATTCGCCGCAGTTATTCCCATCCGGCCGAATGGTAATGCAGTTGAAGGACTGAGATATATTACTGTTCTCAATTTGGGGATTCGAAATCGTTATGTTCACCGATGTGATGGGGTTATTCTTCAGCAGCGCAGTGAGATCGTCAATGGATGCGGTTTGGCCCCCCAGCAACGGTTGTAGTTCGTTCTTCAGCTCTTGCATCTCCGCCGCGTTGTCCTCTTCTTCCCGGATGTCCAGCTCCTGGATCGTCTGCGGTATGGTCACGTGACAGTAGCCATTTCGGGAGTCCGGGGACTTGGTCCTCGGATTGCACTGACCCCGGCAATCCTCGGTGCTCATATTGCTGTATTTACATAGCGATGAGTTCGGAATCCACGTCAGCAGCAGCGTAGGCCTCTTGGCGCTATTGTACTGATCCACAAAGGTCTTTGTCGTGCACGTCAGATAGCCCGGGTTGTGCAATATATCCGACTCATCTCGCGCGATTGTGGGTGGATGAATGCAAACGTTATTCTTGCAGAACAAAATTTCGTTGTCTTCATAAGAAATATCGATTTTTTTGTCCAACCTTTCGTCACCTAGTATAAAGCTAGATGCCTTTTTGATAATGCTTCCTATAGGCATGTTTAAGCGTAATGTTGTTGAGCGGGTAAGTAAAACGCGATTTAAGTTTTCTTTACGGATTAATCTAAGTGCTTTCCAACGGGATGGACTGGGGGAACTTTGCTCTGGCTAGCTTTGGGCTAGGTTAATTTTGGATTGGTTATGGTAGGTGGTTACCATAATTTTATTATTTTACTAGTGACGCATTCAGGGGACCACTTTTATTAACACAAGGGATCAAATAAATGAAAACTATTAACTTTGCTTTTAGGAACTTCTCGCTAGTAGGATGACATTAGAGGAAAAGAATTTGAGTAAAAACTTAGCGCAGGCGCAGTTCTCATTTCCTAGTTTTGAAAAATAGTTTCGATATTCAAGGTTTATAGTTCCTGTTGAATTTTGTTTTAGAAATGTAAGGCCAGGATAATTAACAAATTATATAGTATCGCTATAAAAAATAAATATAAAAAAACGAATACTAAAAAAATTAAGACAAGATTGCGATGACTTATTAATGTAAGCTTATGGTTTTCAATAAGAAAATGTTTATCAAAATGAAGTAATGAATTTAAAAATTTAATAAAATGCTATTTTCATAAATTGTAAAGAGGCAATTTGAAATATTAAAATATATTTTGTGGAATGGTGGCATAGGAACCGAAATGGTTTTGGCTTGCCAACTATCGATATTTATATTTTTACCATCCCTATGGTAAATAGAATCAATAAATGAACGTGTGAAAATATTTACATTGCATTGTTATTGAGATTATTTTGAGTTAATATAATGGCAAGCAAAAGAAAGCATCCTGGAGCCGATAAAGCACAAGAAGAATCCTTTAAGAAACACACGCTTGACTCAGATGAAGAGGATTCGGACGATTACGAGAGGTAATATTGAACAACTTGAAACACCATTGATTGTTTTGACTCAAGTGTTGTCTTTGCAGGGAATATCTTAATGATAGCGATATTGAAGGAGGCGAGGAAGGCGTGGCAAAAGTAGAAGACGATGTAAAATTAACGCCGTTTAATATGAAGGAAGAGTTGGAGGAAGGACACTTTGACAAAGACGGTCACTACCATTGGAACAAGGAGGCAGAGGCAAAGGACAATTGGCTGGACAACATTGACTGGGTTAAGGTAATAACACTATAGTTATTGTGATTAGAAATATTAAATATACTTTGTATAACAGATTGGCAAGCAGAAAAACCCCATTGACCCTGCCAAAGACGACCAAAACTCCAACTCCTCGGACGATGGGATCGAACCTGCGGGAAAGGCTTTCAACTTCTCCATGAATCTCATGAAAATGCTGGAGTTCATGAAAGAAGGAGAGACTGTTAAGATGACCCTGCAACGACTGGGAAGTCAGCGTCCGGTGCTAACAACTCTGCAAAGAATTAAACAGAAGAAGGCCGGCATTGTTGACACAAAGACGCAGGAAATCTCCCAACTCACTGAGCTGGCTAATGAGATCCTTTCGAAGACCGGCAATATGGACATTTACCAAGAGACCTTTGAAAGCATAAAGTCAAAGATCGCCGAGTTGCCAGGTACTAGCAAATCCAAAGTAGCCGATGTCATCGACATGTATGCGGATGATTTCGAAACGAAAGAATTGCAGCGGTCCCAAACCTTGAATGCTACGACAAAACCAACAATGCCTACCTCGGAAGTGACGTGGGAGTTCAAATGGTCGCAAAATGAGACTGAAATCCAGGGTCCATTTACCACTGAGAAAATGTTGAAATGGTCCCAAGAAAACTACTTCAAAAATGGAGTGTATGTCCGAAAGTGCGGCGAAAACACAAATTTCTACACCAGCAACCGCATAGATTTCGATTTATATTTGTAGGCCTTAAATACAGATCATATAATTTTCAGTTGCTTCGTTTCCTGCAATAGACTTTGCACAACATTAATTTTATCATATAACATTATAGATACGTTGGAAGTTAAAATAAAGTGATATAAAAAATGATTTTCGAAACAAAACTTTATAATCAATTTTGGTATAATTGTCCAAACAAAATAATTAATTATTTTATCAGATGATTAATGTTAGTCCCTCTATTGATAGAATTTAATAACTGAATTGTACAGATTGCATTTTCTATTTGTGAAAAGAACACTATCTAATTTGAATTAATTTTTATGATTCTGTTGATTTTAAGGTAAAAAAAACAAAATATAATTACTATATATTTTAATAAAGATGGGTAGTTTGAAATGTGCCACCAAAAAAATTCAATCGAATACCGATAATGTAATCGATGGTTCAGCAGCTTATACCTCCAGAGCTTTGACAACCCTGGAATACACATCGATTAACGTAGCTGAAAATTGTTTTATGTTTAATTAAAGACAGGCGTATTATACGAGAACTATTTGGTGTTATGAGCGTTAAGTAGTCGCCACCGATTTCCAGCCAGGACCTTTGTTACTGTTATATTCTTGTTCGGATTGCCTACTCCTTGAAAAGGAAGCAAATAGCTTAGTGCTTCTGTGTTGGACACTCACTTTTCATCAGTGGGGAGCTTTGGAGAAAATAAAATTCTGGACCAGCCGCAACATGACGACGAAACACATTTATTCCACGACCAATTTATCAGATCTGCAGCTCAAGGAGCAGGGCAATGGTTTATTTGCAGCCCGGAAATATGACGACGCAATAAACTGCTACTCAAAAGCCATCGTAAGTATCACGTATTGCAATGTTTTTGTTGTTTACATTGGCATGTTCTATGCTGCATTTACCATATATGTATGTACATCTCATACATACATATGTATCGTACCAGATTAAAAACCCCACAAACGCCACCTACTTCACAAATCGTGCCCTCTGCAACCTGAAACTCAAGCGTTGGGAACTGTGCTGCCAAGACTGTCGACGAGCCTTGGACATCGATGCCAACCTTCTGAAAGGACACTTCTTCCTGGGCCAAGGACTAATGGAAATCGACAGCTTTGACGAGGCCATAAAGCACCTTCAACGGGGTTAGATTAATGCGAATATGAGTGGCTTGTGTCATAATATCACTCGAATTTCAGCTTATGATCTGTCTAAGGAACAAAAGCAAAACTTTGGGGATGATATTACACTCCAGTTGCGACTAGCTCGCAAAAAACGTTGGAATGTCTTGGAGGAAAAGCGAATACACCAGGAAATCGAACTGCAAAGCTATTTGAATCGGTGAGATAAACTAGTTTAATATAATTATTTTTCATCCGTTTCAAAAAGGCATTTATTATACAAGACAAGACTTATTATAAAAGACACCGAAAGCTGTATTTGATTCCTTTCAAACCACTTTATTAAAAGATAATATATCCGACTACCAAGAAACAAACTTTTTGTTTATAACAATGTATCAGCGTTTCAAACGACCGGAATCTGAGAGACTATCCCAATAAAGTGTACAACAGATCACATAACTTACAACATAAGATATACCTATTAAATTAAAAAAAGTAGATTTAAGTCAAAGAATCTAATTTTGTTAGTTTGTTGTTGTCCTAGTTTTTTTCCTTTGATTCTCTAACGTAACTGGTATTGATTTAATCATAGAAAAGGTTTCGGTTGTCCATCTGGGACCGGAGGGCTTTACAAATAACGTTATCGTCAAAAAATTAATTTAAAACATTTTATACAGGCTTATAAAAGGAGACATGGAAAACCGTTTGGCTCTTTTAAAGCTAAATGAAAATACGAATGAAGAGCAGCTAAAGGACAAGCAGCAGGAAATTGAACAAGAGTGTGTAAGTTCCATAGTTTGAAATTGTAACAGCTTAAATACTTTGCATTACGTATACGAATTAATATTTTTTTTTGTTTTTTCAGGATGACCATATAAAAGAACTAAACAATATATTTTCTAAAGTTGATGAACGACGAAGGGTAAGTAGAAATAAGATTAATTTCAAATAATTTTAGTAGTATTAGAAAAGCTCATTGTTTTGTCTATAATTTCCTTAATTAACTGTTGTTAATTGTTCTTCTTTAATTTGTAAACAGAAACGCGACGTTCCCGACTTTCTGTGTGGCAAAATTAGTTTTGAGATATTAACGGACCCTGTGATAACTCCATCTGGAATTACCTATGAACGTAAAGATATTGAAGAACATTTACAGCGGGTTGGTCATTTTGATCCAGTTACACGCGTGAAGCTTACTCAGGATCAATTAATACCAAATTTTTCAATGAAGGAAGTGGTTGACTGTTTTATTGCTGAGAACGAATGGTCTTTAGATTACTGAGTAAAATATTATTGCATTATCATTGTAATTGATTAGATGTTAAAACCCCGTTCCCATTGTCTAAAAACCAGAATAGTGATAATAAATGTGGATCTGCAAGTGATTTAGGTTGTATTATTAAAAGGTAAAACGAAAAGGACGCCTTTTCATTTGTATCTTAATTAATTGAACAAAAATAAAAATTCGTTGTATAATAGAGTTATAGTTTTAATAAAAAACAGCGTTAAAAAATCTGCTCAGTGGAGATTCACATCTTTCAAAAATTCCAACCATTTCATTTGTTCGATACATTCGCTCCGATTGTCATCGTTTTAAATGCGAACTTCGCCACTATCTTGACAAGAAAATATCGATAAACCGTATGTTTACAAAATTTTACAGCTATCATTTTTGAAGGCATCTTCCTAATAGGTTTTGGATTGGATTTTGTGTAACAATTATTTCGTAATACTATGGATTCCTCTCAAAGTCATGCTCGGATGGCGACGGAAGAATCAGATCAAGATGTTCGAATCTTATGCTTGCAAAATTTGATTGAAAAGAACATTGAGATAGGTAAGTAATCGAATTGCAATACAATGTTAAAAAATAAAGCATCTAATTTAATGCAGAGCAACAAATTGAGAACAATACGTTTGGCCAATCCATCGCGGCAATCGAAGAAATCCTTCGTACAGCGAACGATATAAGCAAGGGACATGAAGACCGCCGTACAAACTCGACGGAGCTTGTTCTGGATACGGAATTGTTGAGGCGCAATCATGAAGTTGTGGGAAAGGCAATACAGCACAACACTAACTTTACGGACAGAATGGTGATCACGGCAATCGTAAGTATACACTAAATAAAGTTTGTTTGTAAATTATTATAATGTAAGGACTGTCGATAGAACGATTTGGTTTTCAAAGAACACGAAGAGGACTGGGACGCTGTATGCGAACTGGCCATTCAGTTTGGCAGACCGCTCTTCACAAATGATAGCATGCTACCGTTCATAGATGTTGCTCCAAAGGAAGTCATCCCCAAACAGCGTGCTCAACGGAAAACAAAATCTCAAGTAAGTCTACTCGTAGTTTGGGATCCATTGCGCTTGCGTGCATCCAACTTTGTATGTAACAGTCAAATGGTTCGCATTCTTTCATCTTATTGGTAATATACATATCTAAACAATAATGATCTTTTTGTAGGTTGAAGAAAAGCGTCCAAAGAGGAGTGATAAATTGGAACGCAAGGACGAAGGTGCAGAATCCGTCAGTCATATGCTGAAACAGATCAGGCAAATATATCGGGATGGCGGCAATCAACCGATTCCGTATTTCAAATTAATTTGCAATCCAAATAACTTCATGGACACCGTTCAGAATGCGTTGCAACTTTCGTTTCTTGTCAAGGAGAACTTAATCTCCGTTGAAAACGGCGAGGATGGTTTGCCTTTGGTTCACGTTGTGAGTTCAAAAAGAGTGGAGGGAAATGAGCCTGCCCAGGCAATTTGTTCTATTGATGTTTCATTTTGTGAGGTATGTATATAGGTTATATAAAAATATTTTGAATCTAAATTTTTGCTCTACAGAAAATGGCAAAGCACTACGACCTATCTGAGCCAATGTTGAAAAGACTTCAAATTAACGAAAGTTAGATTTATGAGATTATTTTTATTAATAGTTTATAATTAAAACACTAAATACAAAAAACATCCCGTTTCAAAACGTTGAATTCATAATACAATTAGTTGGAATTATTCTTCAAATATTGTGAGCTGAGATTTTGACTTAATTGGCATATTTAAAGTTGATGTAAATAGAAGAATATGAGAATTGAAAGAAAAAAACAAAGCGTGACAAATAATAATTCAATAATCTTTTTAAGTTTCAACAATCGATTTAAGTTTCTTATAACAAAACAACTAATAAAAAGAACAAAATTAACCAATGCTGTTTCAGTGCATGTGTGCAATCTTTTAAAGGCAAAATACTAAGAGTTCATCCCCCAAAAGCATTACCCAATTAACGGAATATCTACACAAAATCATTAAGTGAATTTTATTATTCAAACTGTTCCGTTACCCCGCAGTTAAAAAGGTCCCCTCTTTTTTACTCTGAAACACACGTTACAACAGAGCCCGTAAATTTTGAATGTCCGCCTACATTTTATAAAATAGTATGGGCAATTGTAAATAAAAAAATTGTTACAAAAAAAATGTTTCTATATTGACTCTGCAGTGTTTTGCCCGTTGATATTAAATGATTTAATTCACTATTATTTATTAAATAATTTTTTGTGCTAAACAATAACAATAATACAATTTTTAAGAAATTGTGCAAATAAAAAAACTAGGCATTCGTTTTTTAATGAAAACATAAAAATTAACTTAAAATAAAAGTGGAGCTAATAAAAAAAATGGGTTTTTAAAAATAAAAATTCTAATGTAACAAACAATCCTTTTAAAGAAAATATTAAAAAAAAACACTACTTTCTCCTTGGAATGCTCCATTTATTAAAAAATCACTCCTAAGCTTAAAATAAGTGTACTTTTGGCTGCACAGTGCTATTAATTGAATTCCGTTAACTTAATTCTACAAAGAAGAAATTAAGATTAATTAAGATTTATTACACAGAGAAGCTTAGGGTTAATTGCATTTGTGTGGTCGATGGAGTTTAAAGGGCTTGGCGTGAAAAAAAGGCTTGATAATAGTGCAACGTTTCTATACAAACTTGATATATAGCACATTAAATTACTAGTAAGATTATTGTCGAAGTTTTGGATTTTGTTACCTTATGTCGGCGAAAAGGCTATACTGTTAAGTGTATAAAACTGAGCTAATGTATAATTACATATAAAAACCAAAATGAAGATTTATTACTCCATATCAGCATAGCAACAAACGACCTAATTAATAGACTCCCAATCTTGAATTTACAAATTTAATGATGCACAAGCGCAGTTTCAATAAGTTTGCCGAGTTGGGGGTTTGTCTTAGAAAATCTATGAATTAGAGCAATGCATGGGTATACAAAGCGGTTCGTTTGGGTGCTTAAACAAAATTTGAGGTCAAATAGTAGTTTTTTTTACTGAAAACAATTCAAGTAAGGTTTCTATTTTCTAATATGACCTACCCTACTTGACCCAAATATTTTCAGGTGTTTTGGTTTCGGAGTAGAATGCGTTTCGTTGTGTTTTAGGAGTACCTACTTCGTAACACTAGTTTAGAAATTGCCCTTTGACTTTTATTACAAAAGCTGTGCCCTATGGTGATATAATATGAACTTCATTTACATAGCTAGACCTTATTAAATTCTTGTGATCCAGAGTAAAACATGCAAGTTTCGTATATACTCCAATTTCTAATAAAATGTTTTTTACCTATGGTCGCTAAAATTCTTTATTTAATGTTTTTTTTTTTGGAATATGAATATAAATATAGTATTTTTTGATTTACCCATTTCTTTAAGGAACCTTTTCTACTTTCTGATACACTGTCAGGACTCTACATTTAGTAATCAAAAGTGTGGGTAGCTTAATTCCGAATTGAGATCTGCTGAATTATAACCAATTTCGGCTCCATAAATTTCTTTGGATTACTTTCGCATTAAGCGTTTGCGTAAGGTTCGAATGTACATTTGTTCTCGCATTGATATTCCGCTGAAAGCTACATAAAGTTAAATGCATACATATGCAGAGACATCACCCACATTATTGTAACTCACCCGTGGTCACACGTACAACTGGGGGCATTGCAATAGCATCGAGAGTCCAAGGTTAAATGCGTTTTTAAATTATCTACTTAGTAACTCAAATTTGGAAATACTTGGCTTAAATCCTTCCCAGATTTTTCTATAAATAGGTATAGATCTGATCGCTTTATTAAAACTGAACTTAAATCTAAATATGGCTTCGAAAATGTGTATTTTTGATATAGTTTATGTTGTGTACGAAACTAACCTTTTAAAAATCAGTACATTTTTTATTATAGCTTTTAAAAAATGTAAATATATGGTCCTTAAAAAAATTATAATTAAACTTGAAACTGGGTTTATATAATCATGTTGTTTAATATTTTTAACAAATTGTCCTATAGAAAAAAACCATTACTAGTGTATTTATATTTTACTATTATATGTTTAGTATGCTTTTGTGGCATCTTTTGAGCTACTATCTCGCCCCAAACTGTGGGTGCTCACATATCTGTATGTACGCACGTTTGCCTCCAGACTTTTGGGTGGCGCTGGCAAATGACTCTATGCCTATGTGAGTGGCGGACCCCCACTCCCACTCCTCCGGGGATTGGGGCATTGGGGGATCGGGGAGCTCCGGACGCGGGCGCGGGCGCTGTTGTTAGCAGTCGATCGCCAGAGCTGCGCTGATGCTCGCGGCGCGGTCTGCCTCCAACACTTCTGTTCCCAAAGCCGCTTTCCCGAAAATTCAGTTCGGATTTTAGTTCGGATTTGAGTACCACGCGATGAAGACGGCGGCTTCAATTAATCCAGAATTAAGAGTGCAGTGATACGGGATTTCATATATATTTTGCAAATAGTTAATAGATAAAACGATGGAAAGTTACACTAATTAAATTGCTTTTGCTTTTTTTTATAACTTTTCTAATTCCGTGACTTCGCAAAGCGCAGATCCTTAATGATCAGATCCTTAATTAATCCGTTTAAATTGTGATTCAATACTTGTGTTTCCATCAATACCCCCGTCTAAAAACAAATAATACAAATAAAATAGTGATTGTAACGAAACGTGAAAAAAGGTATTCTGATAGATGATCCATATCCTTTTGTCTGTCGGTTGGCCTTTTTCAGTTGAACCTATTTACAATTGTTCGGTTTGTTAACTTTTGGCCTCTTCAAAGGTCCGAAGTCAAATTGAATACGGGCTTAATTGCTTTTTGGGGAAAAGTGTGTAATTGATTTGGGTTTTT
The DNA here is from genome assembly GCF_018152505.1 of Drosophila elegans. Classification (NCBI taxonomy): domain Eukaryota; kingdom Metazoa; phylum Arthropoda; class Insecta; order Diptera; family Drosophilidae; genus Drosophila; species Drosophila elegans. The sequence goes on from NW_024546167.1 coordinate 3,429,413, forward strand.
TTTGAGACGAAAAAGAGTTTTGGGACAAACCAATTTACATCAATCGAATTGAATGGTTATCTTCGCGATGACAGTAATCACTCAAGTACTAAATGCATGGTGTAGTGAAAGAAAGCCCTCTGTCGATGGAAGTTTCAATCCCCATAACACTACATTATTTTGCATGCCTTAGATGTAGCAACGTAATTACAGTCATTAAGTTTTAGGACTGAACGGATAATAGCACAGTCGGCCCCAAAAGTAGTTGTCCAAATCTGAAAGCGAAATCAAATCTATCCAATTTGGTTGGTGACAGACACTAACATTTTCACCATAATGTTTTTTCGGTTATCTTTTTTTTTTTTTTTCTTCAAACTATTTAAACAAACCCATCTGTGCGCATACATATGTGTAGGTTTCAAAATATCTCATTTTCGTTTTGCTAATTGCGGAAGTTTCACATAATGTAAACGAGTGTGAATGACGAAATACAAGAATGCGGGAAATATGACATGTGTATCAAAATATTTTGGGCAGACGTACTTTGCTTTCCATGGGCGGCCGATTGAAGATTTTCTAAACACTTCACTTTAATGCAAGTTCTTCATAATATCCGCACTCTTTGGATTGAGTGTTTTTGAGTTCTGAGTTCTGAGTTCTGAGTTCAGTGGCATGGTGAAGTGCTAATGCCATTGCAGCGCTAAGTTCGTGGATGTGCATACATGGGCAAATGCAGTTTCAGTGCATAGATGGGCCCAATATGGGCCTATTGACACAGATAAGTATGAAAAGTACATTGTGACATTAGGAATATATATATATATACCCGGTACTCGTACTGTTCTAGGGTCTATTGCTCATTCCAAATGTGTGTCAGTGGCGGAAAAGGCACTTTTAACACCATTCCGCATACGAAAGTTGATATTGAAAACCCCAAAACTATCTAATGAATGACTAATGACATTTAATAAAATATACATTTCTTTTGATCCTTTGATCCTACCAACGTTGTTTAAATTTTGTCAATAAAGTCCTTTTCTGATTGACTTTAGATCACTTTTCAATAGATTTTTATAGAGTGCGGAGTCCTGTAGCGTCACTTAAATTAAATGGTATTCTTGAGCCCCAGCTTGAAGTGAACTGATTTATATAATTATTTAAAATATTTTATGTGCGTAGTAGTAGTAGTATGCGCAATAGATGTGTGCTCATACATAGCTCCAAAATGTTGAGTGGGTGTGGAGACCTCTAATGAAATACGCCCTTCCCATTTTTGTTCACGGATGTTTGTAGTGTATGCTGCCGAAAGTACATCCATTCCAGTCGAATAGTCACGGTCGGTTTATTCGTAATCAATGGAAATAATGGAACTTGAGTTCCTCTGAGCGAGCTGCTAAAACAAAGCCTGAATATGCGTACGGGCACATATTGAAGATTGCTTAAAACGATAGCGAATTTATCTACATAGTACATGAAAAAGTCAAAGCATACATATTTAAAAATATACATGTAGCTCGTAGTTCAAAAGCTTTGGAATTAGGGAAATTACATTTCGTATCAGTCTTATCTTAAAGTTGAACTTAACAATCACTGTAATTATTTTTATTTTATTTGCTTACATTTTATTTGTCATTTCAGGCTTAAAAATGGCAAAGCTGTTTTTAATATTCAGGTAAGAAAATTATATATCTGGAAACTTACAATATCTTCTCTGGTTTCTAAAGCCTAACTAAATGGTCTTCTTGATAGATACAAATTTGATAGCCAAAAAGAGGGCGGGATGAAAATCTTTTTCAGCTGCATTTAATCAAGATCTTTTTTTTTTACCCTCGCCGCCGAACAGTGGCTCGGTTTCACAAAAAAAGTTTGTAAAAATTGCAGCTATCAAAAAGATCTTCAATGTATTTTGTTTCCCTTTGAAATTGCCTTCATTCATCAGTAGACATTCATTTAACAAATCGGAAGTGCATTTGAAGAGATACGATCGAGATTTTTACAACAAATAATTTTCCTTTCCATACAAATAATATTTGCAGCTTTTTAAAGAAACATAATAATTCATAATTAATAAATATATGTTTTTTTTGTTCAAATTAAACTTATTTTTAAAACTTCTGCCTGTGTATGCTGGTATAAATTGACTTAGGTCTTGCTCTAGATTTGGTTACTTTTTTATACTCTTTTCATAGGTGTATGCAACATTTTCAAACAACACAGAAGGCGCAGTTAAAAAATTAGTTAATTTTTGCTAAACGATTTACTGGGTCTGAACCATATTATACAAATTTGAAACCTAAACATCAAGGATATGAATAGATTGGTCATAAAGGTCACTAGGTTTATTATTTGTAAGTCGATTATAAGGAATTAATTTCTTAATTATAAATATTTGTAATAATCATTATTTGCAGTAGCTGCTCAAACGCTATTAATTTTCTACTTTTAATTTAAAGCCCATTTTCTTGTATTAAGTTCTAAAGGAAATCTAAATTTGATGATGGTTATTAAATATATACATCATTTTATCTAATTTTCAGTATTTTTATTGTTCTGGCATCTATACCCGACACCAGTTTCATAAGCGCGGATTTATCCACTAAAGATCGAATAAAGGTAGGTTTTCGACTAGTTCTTCAAATTTAAACATTTATAATCATTTTATTTTGAATTTTTTAATTTTATTTGTTGTTTTCCAGAAACTGTAAAAAGTTTATTAGATCTTAAGCGACAAATATTTTGTATTGGACTAGTTTATGTTTTTTTAGGCCATAAAACTTTGACTTTGGTCAGAGGAGCGCTATAAAGCTCGGAGCATTTTTTTGTAGCATGATAATCTTGCTTTAAGTCGTTAATTATTTTGTAATACTTTCGCAATTAACGAATTTCGAAATTTGAAGAACACAAAAAACAGTTTTGTTTGCTTTTCTATAAATCTGTTGAAGTTGGCACTAAATTTTTTTGAAATCCTTAATTACTTATGGTAACTAAGCATTTTTTTTTATTCTAACAAATTTTAATTGTCAATTTATTTAATTATTTACTATTTTTTATTTATTTATTTATTTCATTAATTCTTTTATTTTCATGCTAAGAAACATCAAGAGTGGCTGAAAGAGCACCGCAAACCCAAGACGAAAAAAATTCATTCGAACAACTCATATTATGAGCTAGCCAACTTATGGCACACGAGAAAAGATTTATCACCTAAGCAAAAGCCAAATAACAAAGAAGAATATTTGGAAAACGAGACGACTAGTAAAATATCTAACAAAACGGATGAAATAGTATTAAAGCCATTAATTAATGGCACCAATCAAAATACATCGACATCTAATCTTGATCTGGAAACAACAACATTAGCAACGACGCTTACTAAGCATCCGGTAGAAAATGGTAACGCTGCGACTACAAGTCAAACCCCAATTATAAAGGAGGTTTTCTCATCTCCAAATCCACCAAAAGTAGTAACTACAAAAAAGCTTAAGAAGAAAGTCTATCCATATCCACGATGGGATAATTGGAGTAATTGGAGCGAGTGTTCGCGAAGTTGTGGAGGGGGCGTTCGGCATCAAATACGAAAATGCATTAACAAGTAAGTTATATATTTCCGATATGGCTTCATCAGATTCTACTATCATCCTCATTGCTAATCGCAGCTTTAAGACTGATTTTCTTTTAATCGCTTAAGTTCTCTAAACGTGGAAATTCGTTGATCATGTAATTCAATTTTAATGACTAGTGTCGATTAAATTAGAAGTTCTTCATAAAGTAAATAAGTGTAAATTATTCTACTTAATTTGACAAGGTTTATTATTTTTGAGAACATCTTAGAAAGTCTAACAAAATGTCGAAAATAAATTGAATTTTTTAATAAGTTTATACACGGTAAGTATGAATTACGATAATTTTTAAAGCTCGTATTTTTTAAATTTTAGAAACCTATCGACGAATAATCAGCTTACGAGTAATGCCTGTGTGGGCTACTTTAAACGCTATCAGCTATGCAATGATGTGCCTTGCGACTCCCAATCCCCGGATTTTAGAGCTTCTCAATGTACAGCTTACAACGAAATAGAGTTTCATGGTCATCGATATAGGTGGGAACCTTATGTGAAGGGTATGCATTACAAAAAAAAATGCCGAAAAAGGCATTCGATGCTGTTTCATTTTTCATTCGATGCTGTAACCATTTTTGAAAGCTTGGTTATAGAACTACAAATATCTTTGTTATAAATATGTTGTAGTTTTTTTTCAATACGAAAAGCGAGTGTAAAAGTAAAAAAACTATATACTCCGTATAGATGATGCTGAATGTGAACTCAACTGTATGCCATTTGGAATGAAATCATTTGCCACACTTAACGAATCTGTAATTGATGGTACCCCTTGTCAACATCCAGCTGAATACTATCGATCGCAACTTTGGGATCGTGCTGTTTGCGTTGATGGCGCTTGCAAGGTGAGTTAAACCTAGAATACTTAATTTAAGGTAATTTAATTTAGGTTTCAACAATTAAGTAGCTTAAAGATTTTTAATATTATTATTAATAATAAAAATGTGGGCAACCCACCATTGAATAAATTTAATTATTCAGTTCCATCCCCAGAAACAAAGCAACGCGCATAAAAAAGCACTAATTGCGCGCTCTTTTTCGATACTAAAGCTTTTTCAAGTACAAAAACACATTGAAAACTTAGTATTGGTTGTACGTTGAATCGGAAAGCACACAGAATTCATAGTGATATATAGTGTAATTAAAGGCTTATAAATTGAAAGATGTTTAGAGATGTTAGGCCAAACTTTAGGTGTATGTTTCTTTATTTATTTGCGTGTCTTCACAAATTTTATTTCGCAATTTTTTATCTGAGCCGCAAGTTTTGATTTGAGTCAATAATTGAATTTCAACCATTGAATAATCCTGTTGTTTCCGTAAACATTTGCAAATAGATTTAAATAAAATCTATTTACTGGTGAATTCGTTAAAATTCTGTCTTCTAGTAGTGGCTTTAAAATCATTTGTGGCTTTTTGCTTGTATTTTATTATGAAGAATTAATGAACGCAGCTCTTGAATTCTTACTACTTTTTTAAGTCTTTGTTTTGTTGATCTTGCTCGTCAATATATATTAACTAAATAATGTCTTTAACTTGTAAGGTTGAAGAAGATAATATTTTTTAGTAAAATTAGTCGTCAATTAAATCGTAGTCCGTAAATCACATTAAAAAAATGGTACTTAATTGGGTATTACCAAAAACCCACTATCGATTTAAATTGGTAGCATAGTGTACTTCATCTGAAAACTGTTTACTCTACTTTACCTGTCCAAGAATTATTTATTTCATTTAACTTTATCAAACATTTAGCCTTGTTTCACAGTTTTCATACTTTCCTAATAATTATATAATTGCACCTTAAGTTTTAAATTGATTTCTGAAAACTGGAATAGGTCAACAAATCAAAGTAAAATGAATTCCGTGAAAGAAAAAACTAGAACGGGTCCAATGAGCTTAATTTCAATGAATTATTTTAGTAAACACATTGCCGCAGTTGTGCGTACAGAAAGTCCATTCAAAAAGCAATTACTCGTAGAACATATGCCCCTTTATAAGACTGAACATATTTCGTACTCATTTATTTTTTGTTTATCTTAATCTCTTAATAAGTGGCCAATAAATAATGTTTCTGCAAAGCCCACGAATTCCACTCGTATTACCCTGAACTTACTATATATAAGAAGTATTTTTAATATTCTTATGTAGACGCAGAATACAGTTTTTGAAGAGCGGGTCGAAATCAAGAACATTTCACTGGTGATATATTAAATTTAATTTGGTAACTTTTATATCAATAAAATATTTATAGTATAATAATTCTTACTGGCATAAAAGTAAGTGTAGGCGTAAAATTTAAATGAAATGAAAACATTGATTGCATTACTATTACTGGTGAGTTAAATGACCATTTTATTACTGGATTTAAATCTAAATAAGAGTGAAAAAAAACTTTTGTTACATTTTTGTTTTGTTCAATTTAAGGCCGTCCATGCCAGTGGCGATATTGATGGACTGTATGCGCACAGTGGGTCCGTTAGTTGCGGAGGACTACTGTGCCGGCCTGTCACTGGGATCTTCACTCGTGATCCCCTCCCGGAACATGCCTACATACATGTTACTACCTTACCAGTGGGTGCATCGAATATTTCTATAACAGAACTTAAAAACAGCATCAACCTGCTAGGTATCTTTAATTCGGGTATTACATAATATTTCCGATGTTCTAGCGCTTTTATACTATTTTTAGTTTTGCGGACATCTAAAGAGGTGTCCATTTTCAATGGCGAGAATACTGTGTCGGAAAGTGGATCCTACGAAGCGGTTGGAGCCACATTCGACTATCACCGAATCGATGGAGCTCAGGACAGCAATGGAGTTACCGAATGGATCACAAGCATTGGGCCCATTAGGGACGCATTGCAACTTATGGTAAATCACTTAAGATTCTTTTGGCCTTGTTTTCTTATTAGAAAAAGTATTGAGACGTTTTCACGTTAGCTTTGATAGAAGTCACGTTTTTCATAGCTACTTCATCCATCCTTTAAACTTTGCGGGTTTAGATATTTTTAAGGTCTGCCACACATCTGTTCGCAATCTGGTAGCACTTTTGGTGTAATTTAAAGACATAAAAGACTACCCACTAGAGTAAATTTCCTAACCATGGGATTTTTTATACTTTGACTTTGTTCTGAACTATTTTTTGATTTTTTAAACAAATATTTTTTTAAATTTTTTCTAAAATTTTAAGTTAAGAAACGGGGAAGACTTATATTCATCTAACACGAGAACAATCTCCTTATTTTTGTGGACTCTTTATTGATTTATTAAGTAAATACGCTCAAATTTTAAGTTTTTTTGATATTGAGTTAACTTTCTTTGTACAGAGCTGCCACCTAGTCGGAAAAATGTATGTCTATAAAAATGTTTCTTAAAGTGCGGCCACAAAATCAAAAATCAATTGATCCCCTGCTTAAATTTAACCTTTAAATTTAAACTTTAGTTTTCAGTACTGTCGAGAAAGCATCCATAATGTATTTATAACAAATTTTTACTTTATGGTCCTTCAGGTTTACACCAAGACACCGAATAATACTGGCATAAAGTACGAGTACATGCTGCCCATAATATCTGAGTCGGAGGAAAACGAGATGTCCTTGGAGAGTAACGATGGTCTGCTGAGATCCGGAATCGAGGACACCAGTTCGTCGAGCAGCTCGAGGGCGGGACGAAAGCGAATCTTTAATTGGAAAGTGATTGGTTTCAGTAGCTGCACGAAATCGTGCGGAGGCGGCACACAGACACCCATTATACGTTGCATTCGGAAGAATCCATTGCGGTACTACTCGCAGCGTCGTTGCGTGCACTCCGTGAAGCCGGTGCTGAATGAGAACCTATTGCACTGCAACACGCAACCGTGTCCGGCGTACTGGCGCGTTGATGAGTGGGGTGAGTGCCGCTGCCTCAGTAGCGGTGCATTTCGCCGGCGGGAGGTGAGCTGTGTCCAGGAGCTCGCCTCCGGATTGGTCATACACGTGGATAAGTCCGCCTGCATGGCGGACCAGCCGCCCACCCAGAAGCAGTGCGAGTGTCCCAAGAACCGGCGACGCAATCTGTCGCGATACCGGCTACCAGGCAGCTTGGACTCCGGAAACAGCACCCAGGTCAAGCGCAGCAAGATCGACGGCACCGAAGTCCATGCCATCTGGTTGATGTCCGAATGGAATCAGTATTGCTCGGCCACTTGCGGATCGGGCATTGAGTATCGTACAGTATTTTGCGATCGGTCAAAGGCCGGCGAGCAGCGCTGTGATCCCAGCACCACTCCCGAAAGTCGTCGTCCCTGTGAGAAGTCCAGTTGCAAGGTGGGCGACTGGTTCACCGGTCCCTGGTCCTCCTGCAATGGCGACTGCTTCGACTTGACCCGCAGCCGGCAGGTGCTGTGCATCCACAACCAGCTGATCACAGAGGACAAGGACTGCACGCCGGAACTGAAGCCGCAATCCGTGGAGAAGTGCTCCCACGAGGAGGTGGAATACTGCGCTGCCCGTTGGCATTACTCGGACTGGTCGGAGGTAACTATATAGCTATATATATATACCTCTTATTAATTAGAATTAAAATATTGAAGTCACAAAAATCTCTTTGATTTTAGCTTTTGATAGCAACCAAAGATTAAGTTTAAAGAATTTTGTATTACTAAAAGATTTCGGTTTGCAGATTCCAATAGTTGGCAGAAAAATGTTACACCAAAGTATTCAGAAATTGACCTCAACAATGAACCATAACAATTTTAATATTAGGTAGTTGATTTTGGTTTAAAAGAAAACTATAGAAACTCTACTTTCCATTTTCTGAAAAAAGTAACGTGGTGAAGCATTTAAGATAAGAAAATAATACTTTTGTGCATGTATATTTAAGTATAATTTTGAAACATTAAGTGATTGAAGAACTTCTTTAAAGAAGAACACCTACGAGTAATCCTTAAGAGTTGAATAAAGCTTATAGTTGTTATTATCTTTAAGGCTATGCTAACTTTAGTTTATAATGTCTTCTAATGGCCTTTGTTTTCAACAGTGTTCGAAACCATGTGGGGTTGGTAACCAGCGACGCAGTGTAAAATGTTTGGAGTACGACATAAAGTTGAACGTCTTACGGGAATCATCGCAATGTCGGTACACGATCAGAGAACCAATATATCGCAGTTGCAATGCACAAAAGTGCGAAGGTGGGTTTTGCTTTCAGTAGCTTTGCCATATACATTAATGTATTATATTATATATTACAGAAGAGCCGAAAACTGAAGCTATTCCGATTTGTACTGATAAATTCGCCAATTGCCAATTGGCTTCGAAAGCAAAGTTATGTAGCTACGATTACTATCGCGACAACTGTTGTGCTTCTTGTGCCGGTGGTATTTAAAGCGATTTCAAAGTATATTTAGAAGTAGATATTAAGAATCATACTTAATTTATAAACGATTTTTAACCGCCGTGCAGAATAGCTACGAAATACTATTAAGCATTACTTCGAACATGACACTTTGGTAACCCTTAATATATGTAGTATTGCTGACACTAAAGCTCAAAATAAAGCTTGCAGGGAATTGCAATAATTAAATCTTCGGTCAAACAATATGTATTAACGCAAGTGAATAACAAATACTTAAACACACTAGCTGAAGACTTTAACATCAAAAATAGTAAATCCTTACAATAAATATAACAATCTCATTAAGAAAAAAAAGAGTCCTTGTTTAAGAATAAATAAATCTTTTTACTACACATAAAATGTTTTCCAATTTCTGTTCTATTCATAACTCAATAGCTTTAAACTTTATTAAAATCGGTAATAAGTAATTTAATATAAGTTAAATTAAATAAGCTATAATCTTATGTTTTAAGTAAATATTGCCTGCTTTATTTTAAAGCCGGTAACCCAGGGTTTGCCAGATCAACCTAATTGTAAAGAAGTATAAAACTTCAACAAAGCCCAAAACACTGAATCCAAGAAACAGTCCTGCCGTTCCGCCGATTGAAACTAAAACAAAGAATGTATAAGTTGAGATTATCGCTTTTGGTCAATTAATGTAGTTACCTAACAGATCAGTCATTGAAAATATAACTTGACGCTTAAGTCGATTTTGTGGCCAGTTTTTGACAGATACGGTGCTTCCAATACTTCCAAGTAATTGTTTTGATCCCAACATTGGCTATACAAATAAGCGGAAGCCAAGATTTTAAAGATTTTATTTAAAAAGTAGTTAAATGAGAAGAGGGGCAGCTAGCTTCGGCAAGCCAAAGTATATATGCTCTTACAGATTTAAAAACTTGTAATTAGTCAAAATTCAAACTCCACCACTTCCTTCTTTTTTATGCTTGAATATTAGATAAGAGAGCATTAGTTCAAAAAAGGCAACATTATTTGAGAAAAAACATATCGTTTTGATAAAAACCTATGCATTTTCACCGACTTTTATATAAAATGGTAGCTATATATATGGTTTTTATATATTTCTAGTTCTATTCGTTTACCTTTAAAAACGACAAGTTTAGCTTGTTTTTCTAGTAATTCTATTTGTCAACTATATGATATACATAGTAGTATATGTGCAATATAATATCTGCAATAGAAAACAAACCATCTGGTAAACTTTTATCCAAATAGTTTACAAAACTGATAGAATAATTTGCTTAGAAACGGATAGTTTGACCAAGACCATATATTCTTTATGTGGAAATGTCTTCTTCTCTGCATTGAGAACTTTAGACCCCCTGCAAGGATAAAAAATTAAACCATAAGACTTACGAGGGCGGCCCTTGTAGTAACTACAGAATCACGGCAGTTCTGCTCACAATAGCATGTTTCGGGCTTCTCGTGCTTTCCATTTTCCTCGTAAAGTTGTAGTAGAAAATCTTAATTATATTTTAAAAGGGTGGGAAAAGTAATGTCTGTTCTATTTTTTCCTTTAATTAATATAGTCCTTACTTGCATGACGAGGAAAGCACGATCTTAAAGTTTTGTAATCGCACACCGGCTTCGGATTTGCGACTAAAACGAAGTGTTATGTTTTTTAGTTCCAAAATAATGTTTTTAACTTACTGCGATTGGGGTAGAAGTGGGGTATACATTTACATATTCTGTATGCCAGATTAATTCGGCACTCTTGCATGCAAACATTTCTAGTATAGAATGGAAAATGGGTCAAATTGGATTCGTGGTAAAACCGACATTTTCTCATTGCGATGGTGGTCTCACTGCGTAAAGTTTAAGTATTAAAGCTTTTTTATTTGTTTTTAAAGAAGTTCATGTAATTTGCCTTTCCAGATTATCATCAGCAGTAATCTCTTTGGAGATTGGATCGTACACCACTCCGTCTGTAGTATAACCGAAATTTGTGTCCACTTTCATTACTTCGAATGCAGAATGTATGTAACTCTGGGAAAGTTTGACACATTAGTAAGTATAAATCGAGCTAGTTAAACTAACTCACATCCAATGCCGGGCTGGAAAAACCCATTAATGTATACTGAACGTCCTTTTCAAAAAACGAACCCTCCAGATATTGAATAAGCCTACGCTCGTGTTCGTATTTGTTGAACTCGGGATACTTTCCGAAGATCAAATATCGGGAACTATACTTTTCGCCCAGCCTTGAGTTTCCCAGGTAGCACAGTCCGTACTCCGTGAGAACCTGTCGGACATGAATGAAAGTCTGACCATCGACACAGCGGGTGCGATTGACTTCGCTTGGAGCGTACGTTGAGTCCACGGTTAGGTTGTAGATAACCTCCATGTAGTGTTCCGGCTTCAGGCCTATATCCTTAATTATTTGATCGATCTGATCGCTCTGGGGTATGTTTTGAAAATTCACGTACGTTGAATTGGCCAAGTTCTCTAGAAAGTCCCAAAATATTGCTTTTTCTGGTCCCTTAATGCCGTTTTTCCTTAAATTACAATTATGTTTTCAATTGTAAGAAAGAAATATAGATATATATATATAAGTACCGACAATAATCAGCAAACAAAGTATTGTCAAGGCGTTGCATTGGGCATATTGTTAGACTCGGTAAGGTGGTGTTCCAAAAGTGGTAGTTTCGCTGGAATGGGATAAAAATATAGTTCTATTTAAGTTTTCACAGCATTTCACAGTACCTCCAATCCGATATGTGTGCTTTTCGTGTAGTAACGATCAATAGATGATAGGCATACAATAATACAGAAATAAATTGAGACAAAAAGCAAGACAAACCATAGGAATCTAGAAAATAATCATCATTAATAATTGTTTCGTCAAAATGTTTAAAATATTTTACAAAAAAAATGTTTATACACATATAGTATTTTATAACTTACTTTTCAAAGACAACCAGCATTGTTTGGACAAGATATCGGAAACCATGAACACAACAATTGTTAAAGTATAAAACAATGAAATTTATAATCGATCGTGGCCATCGCCGATTTTTAAACGACTTAGACTCCATGTTGTTCTTTACTTTTTGTTCTTTATTTTATTGTATCTTTAAATTGCTTATTTAGAAAAGATTAGTAGGACGTTGCTTAGACTTCTAAATAAAGGCTTTCAAAATCAAGAATATATATATAAAATTCCACTCTTCGAGAATAATTAGTTTGTTAGCGTGACTAATCTCTGTTTGAAGTGCTTTTTGCGATTAAGCTGAATTTAACTTCATTACCTATGCAAGATTATTCGATAAAGCATATTGCGTGATTTGCTAATAAAAGAGAAAGGTTTTTGTTAAACAACATACAAGAATTTTTTATTTTAAACGATTTACGGTCCTAATAAGGTTTCTTAATAAATTAATTCCAAAAGATGGTATCAAAAAAATTTTATTTTAAATAAAAAAATAATTAAATGCAAGAAGAGGTAATAAAACAATATACATTTTTTAGATTCGGAGCGAAAGTATTTCAATATAAAAACTTCAAAAGCCATAAGGGACTATTAACGATAATGCGTTCTGGTCTGAATACAAAAACAAAACATAACATTCACCCAAGTTAAAACTAATTGAGGCCTTATAAAGTTTTTAATCAATATTTCTTGGTTTATTTTGGGAAAGCAATTGTTTGATACATTCATTATGAAATAGTTTTTTGTAGGATGATGAACGTACGAATTTGCATTGGCACCAGTGTGACAACGAATTCGGAAGCATCCATCGTAGAATCAGCCGACATCGGGCTATGTGGAGCGTAGAAATATTCAACGTAGGAAGGAATACTACCAGAGCCATCTTGATTAAATTTGAATCTCTTCATATCGATCAGCTTCATATTTCCATCCAAAGTGGTCTCCCAAATCTGGTAACCACTCAAGGAAGTGAAGAGGGGATATAGGTTAAAGCTAACTACGTTTCCATTGGTGTTAAAGTTCTCCACTCGTATCAATATTTGTTCCTTTGAATATTGTTCAAAAGAAAGTAGTTCGACGTACTGAGGGAAGTCTGTAAAATCGGGAATCATGTCCTTATATACATGGGGTACGCTATTGGATTTGCTGAAGAACTTCCAAAAGTGTTGGTCCAACTCATGCTGAACCAGTCTCTCTGCGTGATTTGGTTTTTCTGTTGCCACATCGAGAATCAAATGAACCTTTCCCCTTGCAATCAAACCAGTTCCATACTGGGTCTCATTTAGGGCCTCGCCAACACCAAAAGCATCGTCACTCAGAAGCCGTCGATGAAGCATCAGCTCCAATTCTCCGTCCTCCAAGCTGGCTCCTCCCTGAGCTCGGTCATTTAGCAGGGTGAGTCGCTTTTCGCCGTCTTGCAGGGATATTTGTCCGGTCACTGGGTAGTAGTTGCCACTTATTGCCTCCGACATATCGGGATCGAAGTGCTCCCGCTGGTTTCTTTGGCGTTCCAGCATTTCCCTACCATTTGAGTCGGTGTAAAATCGACCATTGGAGGCTATATTGCTGGAGAAGCGAGTGATTATCTCCTTTCCAACCTCATCATCCGTGGGTATCGGACCGACCAACCATTCGAATTCCACGCGATTGACTCCTTCGTAAAGGCGTATTACCTGGGAGATCCACTCGTTCACATGCTGATGGACTTCCTTAACTCTGGTGCCATTGTAAAAGGATATATCAGCCTTGTTTCTCAGTATTTCAATGCCTCCATCCGGTCGGAAGACGTATGCCCCTGATGAGCGGTTTTTGGCTTCGCCATTATTGCCTCGAAATCCCTTGTAAATGCCAAAACTTTGCTGAATGTTTTCGGTTAGGCCATTCATTGTAATGGTTTTCAAGCCTCCCGTAGTTGTATCAAAAGTGAGTTTCACGAGCTAAAATAACAAAAGTCTATAGCAATTAATCGAGAGACATTGCAAAACACTTACCGAATTCTCCACTATCAATATGTCGGTCTCATCCATCACTTTCCCTATGGGGAAATACTCATGATCAACACTTTTTGGCGAAGGCAGTACACGAATTAAAAAGTTGGCAATCTTTCCAACAGTGGCTTGGAAAACCAACTCGTGTTGCGTGTCATTCGATCGGTGTTCTATGGCCAAAACTTGCCAAGGAACGGGGATTACCTCCGAGGATACTTCACGACCTGAATAAAATTAAAAAAAAAAATTACCAATTATCTGCCAATAAAAGTTTGTGTAGGTAGAGTACCTTTCTCGTCGGTGACTATATAGTTATTGTTTTCCACCGGAATACGCACATACTGGGTTGAGGTATGAGCCAATGGGTTTACCAGAGTGACAACCACATTGTTGGCACTATTCTGGGTGAATGCACAAACACTTATGTTCAGTTCCAGGCAACTTTCAAACTGCCCTGAGGTCAGATTGGTCAGAGATCGAAGGGCATTGCGAGCACTGTTTTCGGCACCAACGATTGCCTTGTACAACATACGATCGTAATCACGGGCAACAGCCTGCTTTTCGGTGCCCGTAACAGCATCATGGTGCTGCATTATTCCCATGGCCTGGCTTAGATTTTCAAGGTCTTCCGCATGCTGAGGGCTGGTCAAATTGGCCAGAACACTCAGTTGCTTGACCGTCTGAAAGAAATGATTTCCATCGCGATGAAAGCGTTTTTGCGTGGGTCTCGACGTAAAATATCCCGTCCAGTAGGAGTGCGAGTCACTGGAGTAGGGAAAGAAATCTTCGGTTTTGTTGGGCCACGTTTGCTGCAACTGGTGCAATTCGTAGAGATAGCAGGAAGGGGTTGAGTAGAAAACGTTGACCTGAGATCCCCCCGATTGGCGATCGTTGACGTACCTGTTGGCCATGGGAAATATCAGAGATAAGACAAATGACCAAGATATAATTATGACACACTTACTTAATCAGTTTGTCCATGTTCTTGAAATTAACTGCGGCATCTTCGTACTGAAAGTCGTCTCCCATGGGCACCATTATATGAGTAGATCGGTAAGACTTCGACATTTTCTTTACATAGTCAATGAAATCACTGACTCTTTTGTCCACGTTGTTGTCGTAACTCTCGCCATCGATTATTGGAGCATCCTGGCAATTTATATCAAAGCAGAAACCTGGTGGCGATGAATAGTGATTGTAAAGCATGCCAGTAAAAATGTTTGAATTCTTAAGGTATTCGCTTGATTGCCAAATCATCTCCATTCCTTGCTCTTCCATACGTTTCTTTTTGTCGACGTAATCCATGCGAGCGAAAAATTCGCCATTATATCCCATTTGAGCAAATATAGAGGCCATTTCCCGGGAGTGACCAAATGGATCGATCTGCCAACCTATGCTCGGTCGTCCACAATCCCCAAAAATGTCTTTTAAGTATCTGTAACGGCAGTGATTAAAAATTACTTATAAAGCTGCCTAAAAGTAGGCAATAAAATACTTTCAGTCCCATTAATTCCTGCTCGATAACCAAGTTATCATTTTTACAGCACACTTTTAGGCACCTTTATTAGTGGTTTGAAAACACTCACCTTAATCCCAAATTAAATTGATCTATTACACTTTGGTAGTTAACCGTGGCCTCATCGTTCATACTCCAAGCTCCTCCGGCGAATTCAAGTCGTCCTTCTGCTACCAATTTCTTCACAGCTCGCTGGACTGTTTCGGTTTGTTCGGCGTACCATTTGGCAAAGAAGAACGTTTCCACCTGAATGAAACGCCGTTTCGAATCCTTCAGGAGTTCTTCGACCACCGTATCCAGAATATACTGGACTCCAGCGTGCTGAATCTTGTTCTGACTTCCATAGTAGTACTGATCAACCGTTTTCAGCCAACCGACATCGTCGTGCGAGTGGGGAACCAAATGAACATTGATCATGTTTTGTTTCGTGCCGGGGCATGCCTACAATCAGTGAATTGTAGTTTTGAAAACTCTCTCTTTAAAATCAATTGAGTAATAGATCACAGAACAGAAGTGCACTTAACATACTTGTGAATTTCGAACTGACTACTTCTGAATTCGTTACCTTAAACCCACAGGTAGCCTCGGATGCCGCAGTGTTCAGTAGAAAGAGCGTGATAAAAACCGGTACGCTACTGAAATATTCCATTTCGGTAGCTTTGCTGAGCTCCACGGAGGGGTCTTATCGGTACTGTTGAGTGAAATAAAATGAAACGAGAAACGAGGCAACTCCTTAGACCCCAGCAATGTGCCACTTGAAGCGATAAACCTTGTACTGCGATCGCTACAGCTTGAGTGGGATTATCAAATTAAAATCCATTTAGGAGCTCGAGCGATAACAATTTACAGCGTTGTACACCCTAGATAGAGAGAAAGTACACATTATTGCATTGCGTTCATCAGTCTTTTTACTTGTATACAAATAAACCTTCATTTGATTTCGCTAAACTGTAATCATATATTGGAATGAACCTTAGGTTTGGGGCTTATCAACTTTCAAAGTCAGCACACATATTCGAATTTGTTTATGTTTGGCCACTAGTCAACGACTTCTGTATTTTGCATTAAAGTTCTTATCTGTGTTGCAATCATTTCAAGTAATTAATTATTCAGATTACGAGAGGAAATCGAATGGCTTTATGAATTTGTACTTAAATAAGTGGCATATAAGAGTCCCTCTTGTAAACAAGAAACTTTTCATTGATTTTATTACCAGTCTTGAAGGCTACAGTTGTTTTATTCAGCCTGAAAATCGCTATAGAGATGATGCAAATGCGGTTTCTTCAAAAAATGTTTTTATAATCTTTACTGAGCCAAAAGTTTATGAAATGTAAGAAATTTAAATGTCTTGTAAGTCTAGGAGGTTTGTTTATATGCAGAATGTTTACAAAAATGTGCTAAGATAAATAACTTCTATTCCTAGAATTTTTTGTATAACTAATGCGTGGAAGTCACCACCAATGGAACCCACTGTGCTTTTTTTTAAATTATTTCAGTTACGTTTTGTAGATAAAGTATCACAACATTTAATTCTGACTAGTGGGTTCCTCCCTTTTCTGAGGCGTACTAATAATTATGTATTTTTTTTATCTTATTTGTATTACTTCTATTTTTGAGTTAACTTATTTGGTTAAAGGCTTCATAAAATGCATGCATCTAGTGTCGATTTTTTTTACATATATATAATATATATAATTTAAAATATGATAACTTAGCCAATGCTCGAAAATCAATTTTCGGAGGTACACAAAAAAAAAATATATAAATATAAAATAATAAATAATAAATAAATCTACAAAATTTAAAGCACTATGGTGTTTTGTTCTTTGAAAGGAACTTTCTTTGGTGGTAGTGTAATCAGGTAACTTTATCTTCCTGTTCAAAAGTATTCTTTCATTCAGACTTTTATGATTTCCTTTTATTTCGGCATGTATTAATACCATATTTGTTATGGTTTTCTGGAGTTTGTCTAGATTAGAGTTTGACAGTTAAGAGAAAACTAATGGTATTAGATTATTTACGCATGTTTCTAGGTCTTTCTTTATAGCTCCTTGAAAGCGCAAAAGTTCAAATTAAAAAAGGGTGTAAATTGAAAAATTTGATCTTTTGATCTCATATTTTAGCTTTAAGTAGATTTTATTCTGTTTTTTACAAAATATCTCTGTTAAATCACCCTTTCTGGCTTGATGCGATGTGCGATTACCGGGTGGTTATAGTTCAAAACCGTCGATCTTGCCGTTATTACCTCCTGTCTCTGAAGTGTACCACTCAGACCCTTAAGTCTCCGATGGTAACATAGTTAACTCCAATGCTATCATAAATGCACTGGTGGGCCGAACGTTTTTCAGAAACCAATTAAACACTTCACTAATTTGTAGTGTGAAAGCGATTAGCTCGATCAAGCTAAAGTCACTTAAACAATCTTCGAAGGAATACTTTAAAACGCGCATGTACGAAATTTATAAAGCCCTATCAGTATGTTTCGATACCCATACCCAATCTCCCAAGTACAAACATACATATGTGGGAATACTTGCTCACTTTCTCAATGTTCGTGTGTACAGGGCAATAAAGAATTGTTCTCAAGTAGGTTTCGAGCTGAGTTTGCGGTCTCTGCTTGAGCAGTTCTCCCTGAGAAGCCGATGCGATCGGTTGAGACGTCGGTGGTGCCCTTTATATATGTAAGTCGCTTAGTTCCAGAGTCTGTGTATGTATATGACACAAAACCGGCAAAGTGTTTGTTGTGAAAATAGAGTAATTGGATGCAAACTCGCTAAACGTAAATAAAGAAAACTGCAATGTCTGCAAAGACTTCTGTGTGGCTTGCCATCTTTTGCGCCCTTGGCTGTCTAATTCACGATGCCGATCTGCGGAATATTCAGCAAAAGGCCTCCCAGTGCGGCTATCAGGTAAGTCCATTTCTCCCTTCTCAGAAATAAGAATTATAATATTGCAGTTGCAACATGTTGCTAGTTATTCAGCCTACCAAATACACAAAATTCTACCAGGCTGTTTTTTTTAATGAGAGAACGAAACTGATTAGGCTTTATAATATGTACATTTAGGTATATAAATATGTATATGTATAATGCCGGCGATCTACGTTGATGTTTTTGTTTTTCTGTATTCGTAATACAAATAGAGGCCTCACCATCATATTAGTAATATTATTTTTGCATTTCTGAACATCAATCAAATGAAAGGCAAGAGATAACGATGAAGTTCAGTGTTGAATCTGACCTTTTACAATATGTTAAGCATACCTAAATGAATTAAAATCAAAATAAATAATAATTAAAATGAATTTTAATAGTGATATGACATGCTTGTTAACCAAAGTCTGGGTTACAAATAGAAATCGATTTAAAACTTTCTTAGATCTTGGTCATTCAGAAATTGCTAGAAATTGTAATTTTTAAAATATTGCCCAATGACTTTTAACATTATTTTTTTCAGTTAAAGTTAGTTATAAATTGCTAGACTAGGAATTGAATATACAGTATCCAAAACTATAATCTTCAAAAAGTCGTATATTTTTACATTCCAAATTTATTTTAGAGTTGCCATCCAACAAAGCCGAATATGCTGAATGTGCATCTTGTAGCACACACACACGATGACGTCGGATGGCTGAAAACCGTTGACCAATATTACTATGGCAGCGAGACGAGGATTCAGAAGGCTGGAGTGCAATATATAATCGATTCGGTTGTGGAGGCCCTGTTGAGAGATCCCGAGAAACGATTCATATATGTCGAATCTGCCTTTTTCTTCAAATGGTGGAAGGAGCAGACCGCCAAAGTCCAAGATGCTGTAAAAATGTTGGTCGAACAGGGCAGACTCGAGTTCATTGGCGGCGCTTGGAGCATGAATGATGAGGCGACAACGCACTACCAAAGTGTGATTGATCAGTTTTCGTGGGGCTTAAGGTAAGTACGTAGTACCTGATTGTGATTAAATACGAGTGCAATGGCATACTACCAGCAGTATGAAATTATTTGAGTAATCATGTTATTTGAAATCAGCTGAGTTTTTAAAAGTAATTCAGTATGTCCTTAGCTAGCATCTTATTACAAATTTTTCGTCGGTATTTGGCGGAAATTTAGGGAAATTCTTTAGCTCAAGAAGGGTTAACATGGTCTTTGATCAAAGCGCTAACCGAAAAAGTTAATTAAAAACATTATTTGAAATTATATCAGAAATGAACTCTTAATCTCAAAATAACCAATTCAAATATTTGCTTTTACTAATGTAATCGGCATCGTGTAACCTTTCGTACAGGAGTTTAATTTTTAAGTCACATTAAAATGGCCATACCCATTAATTGTGTGATATAATTGCAGACTTTTGAATGACACCTTTGGAGAGTGTGGACGTCCGCGGGTTGGATGGCAAATAGATCCATTCGGTCACTCCAGGGAAATGGCTTCCATGTTCGCGCAGATGGGCTTCGATGGAATGTTTTTCGGACGACTGGACTACCAAGATAAGGACGAACGTCTAATGACCAAAAATGCGGAAATGATATGGCACGGTTCGGCAAATCTTGGTAGCTAAAACCATAACCATCTTACTTAAAGATCATGCTGTAACCCATTGGAATTTTTTTAGGAGAGGAAGCGGATCTGTTTACTGGCGCCCTTTACAACAACTACCAGGCACCAGATGGATTCTGTTTCGATATTTTATGCAGCGATGCCCCCATAATTGATGGCAAACACAGCCCCGATAACAATGTTAAAGAGCGCGTAAGAATTTATACCATATGTCCCATAGTGTTTTTTTTGGTGTTATGCTTTTGGCATTGGTTGAGCGTTTGTTTTGTCTTTCTTTAATGTCCACCACCCCCCCATCAGATCGATACGTTTTTGGATTTCGCCAAGACCCAATCCCAATACTACCGCACCAACAATATCATTATCACAATGGGTGGGGATTTCACCTACCAGGCTGCCCAAGTCTATTATAAGAACCTCGACAAGTTGATACGGTAAATGAATATTGTTTTGTCCTTGCGTCTGCTAACTAAGTGTTAAAGAAAGCCCCTAAATTCAAAATTGTACTGTCCAACATGTCCCAAAAAATGTGCCGTCGTTGCCCCGAAAGACATGATAATTGAGAGTCGTAAATATGTGTGACAAACAGGTTGATGCCTTCTTGGAATATGTTACTAAAATGGCCGAACACTATCGCACTCCCAACTTGATTCTTACCATGGGCGAGGACTTTCACTACCAAAACGCCGATATGTGGTATAAGAACCTGGACAAGTTGATTAAGTAAGTAGGGGCTTTCCTTGACAGAGTTTAGCGGATCGAAAAGGAAGGGTTACCTACTACAACGTACACGGTTTCCTGTTTTTACCGACCCACAGGTATGCCAATCAGCGTCAGGCGAATGGTTCGAACATAAACCTGCTCTACTCGACACCATCGTGCTATCTGAAATCGCTGCACGATGCCGGTATAACTTGGCCCGAAAAGAGCGATGACTTCTTTCCCTATGCATCCGATCCCCATGCCTACTGGACCGGATATTTCACATCGCGGCCAACTCTGAAGCGTTACGAACGGGATGGTAACCATTTTCTGCAAGTTTGCAAGCAATTGAGTGCTCTGGCCCCCAAAAAATCGGTGGAATTTGATCCCCATCTGAACTTCATGCGCGAAACGCTCGGAATAATGCAGCACCATGATGCCATAACGGGAACGGAAAAGGAAAAGGTGGCCTTGGACTATGCCAAGCGGATGAGCGTTGCCTTCAGGGCCTGTGGTGCCACCACTCGCAATGTGTTGAATCAACTGACGGTGCAGTCCAGGGAAAATGTCAAAGATAAATCAGCCAAATATGTCTTTGACTTCAAGACCTGTCCCTTGCTGAACATCACTTCGTGTCCCGTTTCCGAGACGAATGATAGATTTGCGCTCACCCTTTACAATCCTCTGGCCCATACTGTCAGTGAATATGTGAGAATACCAGTGGCCGATCCGAATTACAAAATCATCGATAATAAGGGTATGTGGCGAGCTGAACTCAATGGAGATCGGGTAATAAATAGTTAACTATATATATTTCAGGTGTGATTTTGGATACCCAGGCTGTGCCCATTCCCAAAGTAGTAATCGACATAAAGCACAGAAATTCGACTGCCAAATACGAACTTGTTTTCCTAGCCACCAATATTCCGCCCGTAGGATATCGCACTTATTATATAGAAAAATTGGAAAGTACTGAAGGTAATGGTAAGACAACAAGAGCTTTGCCGAAGAGAACTTCAAGTGTGACAGTCATAGGAAATAGTGTAAGTTAACTTTACTTCTATTCAGACTGCATATAATAATACACCTGCCATTTTTTTTCTTCAGCACATTAAACTAGGCTTCGACACCAATGGATTCCTTTCGGAGGTAACATCCGACGGTCTAACCAGATTGGTTAGTCAAGAGTTTTTGTTCTACGAAGGCGCAGTGGGAAACAATGCTGAGTTCCTCAATCGATCATCCGGGGCTTACATCTTCCGACCAAATGAGAACAAGATTCACTTTGCCGCCGATCAAGTGGAAATCGAAGTCTACAAGGGCGACTTGGTTCAGGAAGTGCATCAGAAGTTCAACGATTGGATTAGCCAGGTGGTACGAGTTTACAACAAGGACTCTTTTGCTGAGTTCGAGTGGTTGGTTGGACCCATTCCCATTGACGATGGCATTGGCAAGGAAGTGATTACTCGCTTTAACTCTGACATCGGATCAGAGGGCATATTCCGCACCGATTCAAATGGTAATGGTCAATTGTTTTCACATATCTTATTAAGTTTTTATACTCGTTACCTGTAGTACTTGGCTTGTTTAAAAGTAGCGTTTCCGTTCCTATACATTTTATATATTCTGGATCAGGATCAATAGCCATCTGTCAGTCCGTCTGTATGTCACTCTGAGATATGGTAACTCTCAGTTTTTAGGCGTTATATGTTTATTCGGTAAATACCTATCGACACAACAAACATTTTCAAAATCAAACCAATGTTTTAGAAGTGATTATAAAAGTTTAAAACAGTTGCATATTTAAAATACGTAGTTCATATATTTGAGAGAGTGTAACCATGTTGTGTGACTCTACTGGTCGGCAGATGGCGCCACCTTAAACAGGATTGTTTCCTGGGGGTTATTCTATGTTTAATTTTGGTTATTTTTATTATTTTTCATTAAAGGTCGAGAAATGATTAAGAGAAAACTCAATCACCGTGATACGTGGAGTGTCAAGATCAACGAGGAAGTGGCCGGCAATTACTACCCCATTACGACTAAAATAGATCTGGAGGATGAAACAGCACGCATGGCTATCCTTACGGACAGAGCTCAGGGGGGCAGCTCCTTGAAGGTTGGATCCTTGGAACTGATGGTCCATCGCCGCCTGTTGCGCGACGATGCCTTCGGAGTGGGCGAGGCTCTGAACGAAACTGAATTCGGGCATGGACTGATTGCCCGGGGAAAGCACCATCTCTTCTTCGGGCGGTCCACTGACCGCGAAGGTGTTTCCCTGAAGGCACTTGAGCGACTGACCCAGCTGGAGAAACTGCTGCCCACATGGAAATTCTTTAGCAACATGGAGGCCTACAGTGCCGAGGAATGGCAGACATCCTTTACAAATACTGTAAGTGGTTAACTAAGTACTGAACTACTGATTTATTTTAATCTAATCCACCTTTATTCACAGTTCACTGGGATTTCATTGGTTTTGCCAAAACCCGTAAACCTTCTTACCTTGGAGCCTTGGCACGAGAACCAACTTCTGGTGCGATTTGAACATATAATGGAGAACGGAGAGGATCCATCGTACTCCAAGCCGGTACAATTCAATGTTAGGAACGTCCTTAGTGCTTTCGATGTGGAAGGCATCCGGGAAACGACTCTGGATGGAAATGCCTGGTTGGATGAAACTCGACGATTCCAATTTGCTCCCGATCCCGAAGAAGCCGCATTTAACACATACGGATCATTTTCGCAACCCGCTGAGTCTGTGCACCTATTGAGTCCCGTGAAACCCATGTTGGGTGTTAAATATGCCGAGGAAGCTTTGCCAGCCGGACAATTGGGTGCCCAGAGTAACCGAGTTAAGCGCGAAACGAACTCCAAACAAATTAACACTGATGAGGGACGATCATCCAAGTCGACGGATGGAGCATACAATTCCTTCAAGGCAGACAGTGATAGTCAAGACTACATTATTGAACTTAGCCCGATGGAGATCCGAACTTTCATTGTGTACTTGAAATCAGCTTAAAGTTCTTATTTACGTAAAACAACAAACAATGTGTTTAATAAAATTAAATATTCTTTAAATATTTACCCTTTCTGTCAAGAAATAGCTGTTTGACTTTCATAGCAAGTGAGCTTAAGATAGCCAAGTAATATTGATTTTGTGTCAACTTCCTTTAAATGCTTACTAAACAAGTGTTAGTACAACAAGACATGCTTTTGTTTTCGAATCCCCAACAATGTATGTAGTTGTGAAGAAAATCTTTTGTTCTCTGCAAATGCGATGGTACGCACTTGATTTATTTCAGCTGTCTTAAGTCTGCAGATTAAAATTCAGGTCAGGAATGAATTTGTGAGATGATCAACTGAAGTGTATATTTCCTTGATTTAAAATAGAACAACCCCAGATATGAATGCACATGCATATATGCTAACTTTTTAATATAAATTACAATGACCGACCAAATCCAATGAGGGTCAGAGTCACACACAGAGGGCTTTAGGTCCTTTGTGGTAATATTATGCGGATGATATTAAATATTCAGAGTGCTTGTTTTTGTATGAATGCGAGACGTACAAGCACACACCAAATTTAATTGTAGGCCTTGTTAACTTTGGGAAGTAGGGAGACATTATATTATGTATGCATTGGTGGTGCAAGGACTGCAGCTATTGCCATAGAAAAAAAAGATATTTAATTGCTGAACTCGAACACGAGGTACCCAGTAAATGTATGTTTAGTTATTTCGCGCACTCTCATATGAAACATTTTCCTTTATACCCCATTGCTAATGGGTACCAAAAGTCCAGTTAGTAATATAAGGGTGTGGACGTTTGTATGTTTACCCTCTTTAATAAAAAATTCAACTATTAGTTTTGAAGTGGAGAGAAGTAGTAGAATGAGAAAGCTTTTTTTTAATGAAAAAAGTTGGCTACTTGCAATGGGGCAAGTCGTTGGCTTTCATTTGTTCTTATTCTAGTTTTAATATGCGAATAGTTTTCTTGTCCGTGTAGGTTTAAGTGTGCGTATAGTGTAAATATTAGTATTAGTTAAGTCATGAACCTAAAGTTGAACTGGAATAAAAATCCCCAATTAAAATAAATTAGTAGTTATATTCAATTATTTTCTAGGAAACATTTGTAAAATTGCATTTATTTTCATTTTTGCGTATACGATCTCGCTTTACATTCATATAAACTAATTTCTATAAAGTTGTCTATTCCGATAATAATATAATATATTGCCTTTCACATATCGTTGATTCAGATAAGTGCATGTCTTGTATACATATAAATATACCTATTATTTTTTAATAAAAGCTTCGAATTTATTTGCACGTCTTTTCAGCTCTTGTATTAGCCTATTTGTGGTTGATTGTGAACTTTATAGGATTCTAGAATGCGTACATAATTTTACAATCGATCTAAACGCATTAACTACGCCTTTGAGTACATAAATATTATTGTTTAACGCATTAACAGAAGCGTACGCATGCTATACAATCTTAAAGGCACATTTCTTTTATGATATATATATATAAGTTTTTGCTGATTTTGGTCTGTTTGGTTTCTAATATAGTATTGTATACTTATACAGGGTCTAAGTGGTCCCAATCGTTGCGGGCCCAATTCGGTAACTCCGTTTCATACTCCCATCCAGGGCCCTAAATATGAATAAATCTAATTGTTAAAATCGTTTTTTTCTAACCAAAAAACTAGTAACAAACCTTGTACTTCCATGCGTGCAGATACATAATAAGGTCCTTTGACTTGGGATCACGGTAGTGCACTTTGCACTCATAGCAGTGCTCATCTACGGTGACCTTGTTCGCATTGCAGCCACCTCCACTCAAGGGAATCTCGATTGCATCCAGCAGAGCTGTGGAAATTTCCGTGGAAGACTTCGGTGCAGTAACTGGATACTCCTTGGTCACATTTGTGCGCTCTGCATTTTTACCACCAACTTCTGGCTGCTGGGCTTCAGTACATGGCGGTGATGTTTCCCGTGAATTCACGCCGCCATCATCGTCGCTGTGATGGACGACTGAAAGATATATATATATACAAAAATAAGAAGTCAACACAGGAAGTATATATAAGGTCATAGGTTTACCCACCGGAAGTGTGCTCACTGCTGAGACTTTCCCGATCTGCCTCGTCCTTGGTGGTCTTGAACATGGATATATCGGAATCACAATCTATGCCCAGCCAGTTCTCAGCGTTGTGTATATTTATGAGATCGCGTATAAGCTCATCGTCTGATTTTCCACCAATATCTCCAGATCGTCCCTTTAGAGGACCGAAGACTTCGTGATTGTAAAGCGGATCGTTCAGAATGGGATAACCTTTGGTGAGTAGTTACCTTCGTTTAGTATCAGATTTAAGAGACAGAGACTTCGAGTAACTCTTACCTAAGTATTGCAAGTGTACTCTTATTTGATGCATTCGACCCGTGAGTGGTTTGCAGAGTACCACACTAGTTGTGCCGTTTTGGGAAAGCTTTTGGAAGGTTGTCGTGCAATCTTTGCCCTTAGGGGATACTTTGCACACGCCAATCTTGTAGCTAACCACTTCAATGGGCTCCTTACACTCCACAGTGCCACTGGAATTTGATAGTTAATTACTAGGTGTTTTATTCGGTTATGGCTTATTAACTTACTCTGGAAAAACGCCCTCAACTCGGCAGATATATTCCTTTTCCACCTGCCTGTTGCGAATCTGCTGTTCCATTTGTCGCGCCTTCTTTGGACTACGTCCGAATAACAAAAGACCAGATGTCAAACGATCAAGTCGGTGAATTGTGCGTAGGTTCTTGAGACTAAACTCCTTTGCCAGGATGAAGACTACGGTGTTGTGCCTATAACGTCCACAGGGGTGTACCTGTAAAAATGGCATTACATAAACTCTTAGGGAACTCAAATTGTAATCTAGTAGTTTTCAAATTGACGTATACAGATGTTCGAGAAGTAAGTTTTTGACAGTGAACAGACATTAAGATACAGACTCAAGTAGAAGTATTCAACTATCTCTGTGGAAAATGTGTAACATGGCGGTCGTTTAAGCCACTTACAGGTATCGATGCTGGCTTATTTACAACTACAATGTCCTCATCCATATGCACAATTTTAATTGGTTGACAAGTCACAGGAACTTCGTGTCTGTAAAGATAGCCATGAAACTCGGGTTAGTTTGATATTTCATCTCCATCGGTTGTTTCACTAGAGATCGGGAGGAATAACTTGCTTTCAGTGAGATGGGCTTATCCTAATTGGTAATATCACATTTTATGATAACATAAAAATTAATGAAAATTGTTGATTATGTCATTTAATAGCTTTGTAGTTGGTTTTGGCTTATGATTTGTGAGTTTAGTGAACCTCTTTCTGTTTTTAGTTTTAACTTTATTATTACAAAATCAATTAAAATAACTCAAAGCTTAACTAGCGTATATTATAATGAAGATGGTTCTGTGGAGTCATGTTCGCAATTATTATATATAAATAGTCATTTGATTTTGATGGTGCTGGGACAACCCAAGGTAAAATAGCATTGGCAGTAAGGCCAAAATACATTTTGCGAGCGTTAGTTGGCTTTTATTGGATGAAAAACACATATAAAATAAACTGAATTGGAAGAAATTACACTGAACACAATTGCAACCACTCGAAGTTGATTTCGGGCAATATGTGTACTTTGTACAAGGGACAAAGCAATTTTGGTTAAATTACCTGTGAACTATATTAGCGAGCAGATCATTATGTTTCAGCCGGTAGTCAATGGGTACTTTCTCGAAGTTCACTGTCAACGTGCCTGTTTGAATACAGCGCTCGTATTCCTCGGCAGGATGTGCTCGGAACTCACGGGAGAATATGTCCAAAATCTTTTCGCCCACCCAACGGCCTTTTGTGAAAGTTGTGAATGTGAAGTAGTATGGATATACCTTGCGAAGACCTTTTGATGAAATGATTATTTACAAAATATATATATGATTGTATACAAAATGGCTCACCGTTTTCCATATAGTAGGATGTTTCTTGATACCTTTCATCTGTAAATCCGGGTCTCTTAGCCTTCAATGCTTTTGTCTCGAGTTTTGCCTTAATGCAAGAAACATTACTTTTACGATTTTCTCATATTTATTATAACCTTGCAGTGGGTACAATAAAATTGGTCAGAACTCCCTATGTTTCTATATCGTTTGTGTGCTCAGTTTTAAAGGTAGAGCTTGAAAATTTAGCAATCGCATTTTTTTACCTATACCCAGATCAAGTTTGAAAACAGTGGAGATCGGACGTCAATATATTATAGCTATGGCAGCTAAACAGCTATAAACAAACAAATCAAAATGATAAATTCTGCGGTTTTATTTTTATTAAGTTGAGTATATCTTGCTGACTTTTGACCTAATTAATGTTTTCATAACGTTAAGAACCTATCCCTAGAAAATCAGTTGACTATGTCCTATAGCTGCCATACATCTGTCCAACTGACCATATAATTTTTCTCTAAGTGAAAAAGATAGATTATTGAAACTTTAAAACATTGGAAAAATAGGGTCAAATTTGATAAATTTTATTGTTTTAAAAAGAATGTTTTAAAAAGAATGTTTTTATATAATTTCGGATCCATTCCTTGACTGCAAGGGTATGAAAACTTCGGCTTGCCGAATCTAGCTTTCGTTTTCGCTGGAAACAATAACAAAATTTATTTCACTTACTTTCTTTAGCTCTTTTATTTGATCGTTATCATCCGTCTTTCGCTTTTCTGGTATCTTAATTTTAAGATCGGAGTCCCTTGGAGAAGTAGTCTGATAAATACATAAATAAAACGATATTTGCTTTTATAAAGTGAGAGAAAAACTCAATAGGTATGATGCCCACATAAAAGTGAAAGAGACTTGGCCTTAGCTTCTTAATCTGATCAACCGCAGTTTTACCCCAAATCTATTTTCACCTTCTCCTCCTTTTTTCAGGTAACAATTTGTTTGTTCTTCCCCCATTTATCGTTGGCAGACCCATTTCATTTGGTTCAAAGTGTGATGCTCTTGGTGGAAAAGTCAGCTAGACTAATGTTACACTATGTTTTATATTACGTAAGTTCATACAGATACCTAAATATTGTTCTAAGAACACACATATATCTATAAACAGTTGGGGATATGTACTTGGCTTCGACGCTTATATGTCTGGTGCCTTCACAGAGCTACTATTGGCTGACGGTTGTCTTTTATGCGCGGTACTCGAAGGTAAGAGAGTATATTGTTTTATACTAAATGGATGTAACAGCAACTAGGAAATATAATTCGTTCTGACTTTTTGCTGAATGACCTGTCTTTTATATGAATGTTTTACCTAGTTACCTCTTAAATATTTATAAGCAGAAAGGACAGATTTCATATCTGAAATGTTCTATTGACTTTTATACAATCTTTACATTTTTTAGATCAACTTCTTTACGCCTTTGCGGAAAGATGGACCAAAGCAATTAAGTTAAACACCCCAGTAATTTATTTTGGAAGCAGCTTTTGGCCTTTCAAAAAAACCAATTTAAATTAAAAGCCCCCGAAAAGGGGGCAGCAGTCTCAAGTACCCGGTATCCGCTAGTCGGATTACTCCATTATGGTGTTTTCCTATTCATTGCTTTCCTTGGCAGAACGCCCAACGGTCCAATGATGGAAACATGTTGCATGCCCAAAAAGTCGCGCGGGAGAGCTACGGACCACGGGAGATACCACGAGATGAGATGCCGTCCGGCACATCTTCGATTCTCGGCGAAATCCCCCCAAGTTACAATGGGTCTAAAACGCGTGGATACACATATGCATGACCGTGTACATATTTGTGAACGAGTCTCAACCTAGAACAATGCACAGAAGATACACTCGAAATATGTAAATACGTTTTAAATTTAGATCATTATGAACAGCCGAATATATGCTAGCGCTGCTGTACTAACCCAAAATACACCTCAAACCATCTCGAATACTAACTGCAAGTATTTTTGGCTATGTTTATGAAACCTAATATACTATGGTTGCTTTTAAAACATCCAATTTTCGGAATCATAACATGTCAAATTGTTTTGGTTTAGCTTGTTTCAAATGCATCAAACATATATTGTATAAAAATTATTTTGAAATTTAATTAACAATTAAAAGTTAAAAATCGTGTTTACAAATTTTAAATGAAAGTTAGGAAAGGAAATGAAAAGAATTATATCTTTAGCTTGTAAACTATTGAAACAGAATTTAAGCTAATTTCTTGTACGTCATTTTACTGCAGATAATCGGTTAAATTCCGGTTGAAATAAAGTATATAACAAACGATTTAGATCCGACAGAAACAGTCTTTGTGTTCATCTCGCGCCATGTAATTGCCACTTTGGATTTCACGGATGGAGAAGATCAACTTAAGATGAGACTAGCAGATAATTGAGTATTTTTGTTTAATTTAGCAGTAAACACCTGCTAGCAACGAGTTTGAGCTTATGCAAGGCAACTAAAGTGATATATAAACACGTCAGCAGTAAATATTTGTTAAGACTACATTAGTGCATGTCCTCCACTGAAAATAAATCAGTTTTGATTGACGTAAAATTAAAAAAAAATATATCAACTAATGAAAACTAAAGCCCATTTGGTTTATTGTCTTTCCTCGCATCCCTCTTTTTTGTTTTCAAGTTGAGAAAGAATTCCGACTATGGTCTCCCGAAATTGTGGTCCCAAAATTAGTTCCGTCAGATTTGATCGGCCAAGAAATGCGTTTGTGTTGCCCAATTACCGGTGATGATTTCCATTGAACACAAATGAATGAAGACCTCCTACACACTTTTTATGTCTACTCATCCATGAGAGCTGAGTATAAACGAAGATGATCAATTAATTGAATCATTCAACAGCGGAGACCTGTTGCCAGCGATCTTGGCATACGGCGGCCCCCCATTCCCGTTCCCAACCCACATGGCAGTCTCATATCGTTAATGTATTATAAGTTCTATATACATATCTAGGTGGGCATCTGCATATACTCATGAGCATATATCTATATGTGCATAATGCATATCAAATATTCCTCGATCGCGATGAGCTCGGAGTATATTGGTTTTTTCGAAACGATCACAAAATCGCTTCTCTAGATCTATTTCATCTTTTTAAAAAATATGCTCGAAAATGTTTGCCAAAACCCTGATTTCAGTTCATAGTGGCTGCATTTTCAAGGTGACTCCGAGGTATTTCTTTGTCGGGAAGATCTATGCGATATGTTCTTTTTCTTTTTTTGTTATAGTTGTGAAGCGAATGCCGGCTGATGCCGGCTGCGTGGTAGTGGAAAATGGTGTCTCATTCTAGCACCCGGGAATATATTTATGAGTCCGAGTCCGCCCACCCGAAGGCTGTTCCATGGAGAAGCAACCAGGGGGCGAAGTACAAATCGCGGTCGGCACGCTTTTATCGCCAGCACACCAATATGTTGTCAGCCGGACGACTGGAAGACTCACGTGACCACTGCCCACGGCTCTATTAATTATCAATTTTCAAGAGCACTAGCACTAGCACTCATTATATAGAGTGTTAGTTTCGCCTATGCTTGTTTTTACCGGTAGTGAAATGTGGGAGTCCTTATTTATAATCGATTATAACCACGTCGTTCACAAAAATAATGGTCTAAATCTTTGGATGACAAATGGAAAACTATTTATTTTGACTATTTAATTGACACTTAAAATGATTTAAGTATTCTGAAAATTGGACTTGCAATTGGAATCTACAAAAATTTATGCTGTTTAAGATTTGTGCTTACAATATTTTATTAAATAATAACCATAAAATTATATTCTTATTTTAAGCAACAGTGAAAAGTGGGAATCCTTATTCGATAATCGATAAAAATGGATTAGGTCTTTAGAAGAAAAATGTATGCTATTTATTATTGCTGAATAAAATCTTGGACAATGAGGAGCAAATAACACAGAAAATGTTGTAGCTTCTGAATATTGGAATTGCAATTAGAATCTAAAAAAAAAATTATGTTTGAGTTTTAGCTTGCAATATTTTATTAACGAAATAAATATTAATTTTGAAAGACGGTTTTATTTATTACCAATTTTCAAGAGCACCCATTAGATCCTCAAAAGAAAAACGGAAAATTATTTATTTTTGTGTAATAAAAGCTTATTTAAAGACACAATAAAAATTATACACAATAAAAATTGTTTAATTTTAATTGTTAAGTTTAAGTTAATATTTAAAAACCAAATGTATTATAATTCTGGAACACTACACGTGACCACAGCCCATGGTTTTAATAATTATCAATTTTCAACAGCTCTCATTATAGATTTTTAGTTTCGCCTTTTGTTATTTATACCGACACTGAACGGTGGGAAATCTTATTTATAATCAATTTCCAACGGTGATCATAAGGGAGATTACGTCCTTGTCTTCTTGATATATGTAGTTTATTCATTTTGCTGGTGTTTTTGTAAACAAAAATTTGTTCAGACTCATACCACGTCATTCACATAAATAATGGACTTAGGATAACCAAATTTTCTGTATAAATGAAAAACTATTTTTTTATGTTAAATAACAACTTGGACAAAGAATAGTTTCTGAATATTAGATTTGCAAACACATATATAAAGGAGTTGACTTAGTTCTTCAAAAGTAAATTTAAAAATGACGATTAGACATTGACACTGACAGTTGATAAAATTTACACAACTGTATAAATGCAATTGGAATTGGCCTACAGTTAAGAAAAATAAAGTATTTCATATATTTTAAATTCCACCATTTTAATAGTTTAATTAATATTTCATTTAAATCAATAGCTGTTTCTACATATTCTTGATTCTTAAAGTTTACTGAACAAATTGGCAACCAAGAATACATGTGATTGCACTGTACTTTCTGAACTCATTTCAGATTAAAAGAATTGTGGCGAAGTATTTGTGCGTGCAATTAAAATATCTAAATGATTTATATCGGCTGCAACTGTGTAGACCTAAGCCAGTTTTGACGTAGAAAACTAGATTGCAGTAAGTAGGTGCATTCCAAATACGGCAAGTGGTTGATAAACGCACTCAGCACTGGACAAGTGGAAGATTTTAGACGAGCAGGTTGCAGGAATGGTCCAGTGACATTCTATTCAAGTTGTCCACTAACGGCTTTTCTTGCCTACTTAGCCATAAATGATAGGATTTTCCAGTTCTTGACGATTGTGAAAAGTACTTTTTACAAAACGAAGATCATACTTGGAAATTCTATACACCTTGCATCCGCTTCAGTGGCTAAGACAGTAAATTTCGAGTGGGGATTTAGTTATTTGCCATTTTCGTAATGGCAAAATGTATACATTTTTTAAAAGAATTTAAAATATTGTTTTTCAAACATTTGTTATGGATTGAAAAATTTGAAATTGTTAAATGTTTTGCATGAGTTACTATAGGTAGAACTCAGGTGGATGAGTCTAATTGTAGGTGCACACTTTGTTTACACCATAAGTGTAAACAAATTGATGTGGTAGTTTTCAACAAATGGTTTGTGGTAATGTTAACCCCTTGAACCCCCAGGAACTCGCACGTTTGCCTTACCCATCAACATCTGTTGATATTGGATGCAACTACTTGATTTTCATGGTCATACGCTTGCAAGTGTAAAGTTATAGACATTGCGATGTGTAAATTACCTATGTATGTGCATTAAACAATGGAAAACATCTCGGAGCTGCTACTAGCAAGTTTGGAGTAAGGCTACAACTATAAGCGAAACCTTGACCAACTCAGTCGGCTGCCCGCTCACCATTTGGCTTATGAAATCATCGGGTTTCAAAAGATAGCCACAGAGGTAGTGCAAACAGCGGCTAAGTAGTATATAATAAAGCGGCTTTAGCGATGCGGAAAATCTGAAAGCCAAAGCTTCAGACTGACGTCGAAAATGTAAGTAGCCTTAAAAACAAACAAACACCGATTAAGAAGATTTCATTGTAAAATAATGCAGACCGTTGAAAAGCATGTTGAGCAAATGCTCGACAAGAAACTTTCGAATGTGTAATGACTTGTTATTAATTTTGACATCGCCGTCGCTATAAATTGAGCAACACCTTGTTATGGTGTAACTTTAACAGTTGAAGACCAATTAATGGTGCTTTGGTTTTTATTTGTTCACTTGCGAGATTACCTTTTTTATAACGTATTACAGAAATAAAATCGAACACACTTTGAGTATTAATTGCAAAATGGTGCAACTGTGTTGTCAAATTTACATTATCAAACATACTCATATTTTAGAGATTAAGGAAAAATATATAGAAAATTATTTTAAATTCGCTTTGCTATTTTTTAAATTTAAATTCTTATGACTGAATCACTAAGATTCTAGTCTCTGGCAACTCTCAATTTATGCTATTAAATCGCAATACCGATATAAACAAATCTTTGGATAAGTCAATAATACCTAAGCCTAACAATGATTCTGTGACCAGTTCACTGGCACATTTTGATCAGTGGTAATTGACTTTGTTTTGTAATTATATAAATGCAATTTTGTTGACTTAATAGTTGAAACAGCTACTTTTCTACAATCGGTAATTAAATTTTTTTTAAATAAACAACACGAGAAAAAAATATTGAAGACGGACTCAAATATTAAAGTTTAGCCCTTATAAATCTTTCAAATCGTTTTAAACTGTTAATAATATGAAAGAAGTAAATACATGTCTGTCTTAACTAAATAAATAATAGTATAAAATATAAAATAAAAGTTTCTCCAATATAAGTGTTAAAGATCGCTCGAATCTGTTAAAATTTTAATAAATACTATTGTTTAAAAGAAGTGAGAAGGAAATACCTCTCTGTTCTTTGCTGGTTTTAATCGAAGATTTTGCAAAATCACGTTGATCATGTTATTGTATGTAAACTTTTTAAGTAAGGGGAAATCCTAAAAATAATGGTATGACTAAATCATCTTCTAAAGGCACTGATATTTACTTGAGGGAATTTATTCAATTCTTGATTTATAGACCCATATTACTCCCTCAGTGTACTTATAGAAGTCACTAAGTGCTAGCCTTCGTTGAAGTACCTAACATTACGAGTAGTAAGCAAACTGTAAACTGTAAACTGCAGCTCACCTTTTTATTGATCGGCACCTCGGCACTTGGCAAGACCTGGATGGCTGAGAGCTGGGGCGCCTGGTTCCGCAGACCGACCACTCCGCCCAGGCTGAGATTGATGGACGACAGGTGATTCAGTTCCTGGTGCGGCAGGCAGTTGAGGCTGAGTGGAGGCTGGACCATGGAGGGCGCTGTCCGCGGGGCCATCTGCACCGGCACCTGGACGGGCACCTGGGCGGCCGGTGGTGGCTGCTGGCCCAGGTGGCTGTGGCTATGCCCGGCCGCTCCGCCGGTGGCCGCCAGCAGGGATTGCTGGTGGGGATGGGCGGTCGATGTGAGGGGCACTCCTCCGAAGGCCGAGTGGCCTCCGCCGGCGGCAGGTGCGTAGTAGGCGCCCAGCGGCAGCGAGGAGAACATGGCGGAGTGCATCAGGGCGTTCTGGTTCATCTGGCCGGCGTTGAGGAGCTGCGGTGCCAAGTGGTTGTACGGCGATCCCATGTGAAAGTGGGCGGCCCCCGGGGCGGCACTCGGATGCAGGGCGGGCTGCTGGTAGTTTGCCGGAGGAGCTGCCGCCGTGTTGGGCGACAGCTGCTGCTGCATCTGCGGCTGGGCCGCGAAAATGCCGCCCACCGAGGTGGTCCCCACACCCATCTTGTCCAGGAACGGCGACTGCATCTGCAGCATCTTCTGCTGGTGCTGCTGGGCGGCCAGGGACCAGGGCAAGTACCAGGCACACGGGGCCGGGGAATTCTGCATTGCTTTGACTTTGGCGCTCCTTTAGTGTATCACTTTCCAAGAGTAGACTGCAGATTGGATTGGGTTTTTTTTGAAAATTACATTAATTACGCTTGCTTAACACACAGATCCATTTCCGAGTTATACGATCGTTTGTTTAGTTTCATTGCGCAGTAAAATTGCCGAGTTCATACCATGCCATTAAGGCTTTTAAAGTCAATTACAAATCTATGTGTACGTGTTTACAAATTGTCTTGGCTAGATGTAGATATAGCGGCTGCCTCGACTGTTTTATTTGAAAATATAAACCGATTTTAAGGTTG
Organism: Drosophila elegans; assembly: GCF_018152505.1. NCBI lineage: Eukaryota > Metazoa > Arthropoda > Insecta > Diptera > Drosophilidae > Drosophila > Drosophila elegans. Next base: position 3,465,251 of record NW_024546167.1, read on the forward strand.
TACCATGCGAATTTCAAATCTAAACAAAACGATTATTTATTTTTTTTAGTGTTTATGAACACCTAGCTACCTTTATGTGCAAACGTGTGTACAATCGTTGGATATTAGCTTCGGTCCATGCGTTAATTTGTGGTTTCTATTAGCAGATTGCCGTTAACAAATTCCCCATAGCCCACAAAAAAGTCGGAACAATATGTTGATTAGCTTTGCACTGCATTAACTTTGTCTACAAGGCGATCATGTGCGCTCTAATGTCTTTAGATATAATACTTTTATTGGCTCAAAGGGCTAAATGGTGCAGGTGCCAACTAAGAGTTCTTGATTTTCATTCCAAATGGAAGCCAAACGAATATTGGAACTTTGAAAATACATTTAGAATACATGTTGGGGCCATCTGCTCTTTTCGACTCTAATTGCACGAGACAAAGTAATGTGGGTCTAATGTATCCTCTAAAATGTATAAGTATAAACCTATATTCAGACGTCTACATGCGTCCGTCAGATATTTGCCAAGAAAAACACGTATGAGTGCCTATATTTCGGGGTAGATGAATGTGTAACGCAATAATACGTATACGACACAACGCACTAAGATATCGGCTCACGGTATAATGTTTAGAAAGCATCAAAATCAGGCATATACTATATGTATACAGACGAGGTAAATCCGCCTTACCACCTACTGAGACAAATGGCACTAATGCGCACGTGTAAACATTTTTATTACCGCTAGAAGCTTGTGCTAAATTAAGTTTTGTGTATTACTAGGTCTGCTCGGATTCGACAAGAAACCAGAAAATTGTTCAAAATTTTCAGTTCTTAAGTTCCTTAAGACACAAGAATGTATGTACATAAGCACACAGATATAGCCACACTCAATTTTGTCATCACTCTTCTTTTGTCTTAGTTCCATTTTATCAACCACAATTGTGTATCTTGCGAGTGGTTTTAGTACTCTTCTCAAACAAAATTCTTGCATAACTATATTATGTAGACAATGGGAGGAAAGAATTTTTTAAATAAAATGAACATATATACACGCGTCTGAACGTTCATGTGTAAAGACCCCAGATCTCAAAATCATCAGGATGACAATAGATCATGGGCTTTAAAGCAAGAACAAAATTTAGTGGGAGCTACCTTCTATATTTATAAGAAAATATACTCTATGTGCCAGAGTGTGCGCCAGCATAAGGTGACGGATCAAAGTAAATACAATTTCGAATTTTTAGTAATTTTTTTGAAACGCCTCAAAGAATTTCATGGACCAAAACACAATATTATTAATGGACCATTTTGTGCGCCGATGGATAATATTATTAGGTCTGGTTCTGCTATTCCTGCGAGCAAGCGTATAATGCGTTGTCTATGTGGCGATCAATGTTTTTTTAAAAGCGTATGCCTTATTTTTCTAAATCTTTACAAGCTGCCTGAAACATTTCTTTCGAAATTCTATAATGCCAGCCGCTGAAGTGCCAATAAAATGGTTTTTGATAAAAAGCCGCATTATACAATGTCTATTATATTGAATGGCGCGGTTATGTTAAATTATCGTTTCAAATATGTAAATGTTTTGTCATTTGCCCATCGTAGACTATAAAAATGTCTGCGCCTTTTGATCATTTGAAACACATTGATTTAATGTTGTTCAAGTCAAATTCAAAATAAAAAAAATTATTTATTCAATTTTTGTATTTTTAGTTTAAAAGCATTACACGTTTATTAGGTTTCGTAAAATATAAAACCGTCACTTCCGCATTGATTGCATTTGTCATTGTTTTTATTTTTTCTACTAATGCTCTCAAAGTTAACAATAGTAATTTAAATGTTGTTGTAATTTGATGCACAAAGTAAAGTCGTTCAACAAGGGGAATCACACGCGAATGTTTTTTCAAATGGTGCACGTTTCAATACCTTTCCGACGATGGCATTCACGCGGCAGCATCTGCACTAGCCAAATCCAAAAAACCGAATGAAAACTTGGCGCAAACGAAAACAAACTTAGGTTGCCGTTCGCAGCCGTGGTGAATTTCCCTGCACAGTGGGCAAACGGATCCAGATTATGTGAAAAATTTGGTGGGCCTTGAAATTTTATTACAACTTGTAAATATGCGGGAAAAATTGAAAATAATTTTACAACTTTTCGCAGGTTAGACGAATTTCAAAATAATTAAAATAAGGATACTAATTATGGAAGATTTTGGACCCTACAGAAGTTATGCCAAAATTTATTCTACTTAGCTATAAATATGCTTTTCTTGAACAGCTAGAAATCTGGAAAATTATTTTAAAGTTTACTTTTGGCTTGGGCTTTCAACTTTGTTGCGAATTCTTAATTTCTTATAGAAGTCCAAACATTTTTTATTATATATTAATATATTTATTTACTTATATTGTACTTTTAATTCAGATTCCAGACGGAAGAAGTGGTTAGTATTTTGTCCAATAAATATATTTTATTTACCATTGTGAAGTGGTGGAATTGGTGACGGTTTCTAATTTATGAAATTAGCTTGACGCAAAGGATTTGATGTTGTAAGTCGAAAAAAGTTGTATGCGTTTACTATAAAAAAATAAGTTGGTTTATTGGTATTTAAAGTGAACACCTGTTGTGAAAAAAATAATCATAAAAACGAAAAATTATTTTCTTTAGAAAAAATTAGGCTGGCAGCAAAAAATATAAATTTTATCGAGCTGTGTTGAGTAATAAGAGATCGGAAATTTATACTTGGTTTATTTTCATGAGCTGACCAATTAAAAGCTTTATTATTATTTCTTACTCAAATCAGTCGCCGTAACTTACTTATTGCTTGTATTATTATTTGTATTATTTTAGCTTTACTTTCTAACCTTTGAAAAATTAAAATTCACCATTTGGATACAACATGATCGTATCGAACCAAGACGTCAAATGTTCATTTGCTTGTTACCTGTTTGAACTTTAGTTGCAACTGCAACATGCATGCTTGCAACATATTTGAAAAGTACTTTATTGGCATTTCAATAGGATATAAGACATTTATTTTAATAACTTAAAAAATAGTAATCTAATGTTTTTCTGACAAACTCTTTTGAAGTTAATAGGATTGGATAGGATTTCGTTGAAAATAGCTAATTCATAAATGGATAATTGAATTTCGCGGGATTGCTTTGTTGGCGCTAGAATTGTTATATCAATTTACTGATGTGCATGCAAAACCACAGGGACCATTTGACACACTTTCCCCTCACAAATTGTATATATCCACTCCCACACCCATATTTACTCATATCAAATCGTCTATGTCCCTGGACTAAGCATATGCTTCAAGCAATTTTATATTTTAAATCAAGGTTTTGACTCTTGCTACCACAACCCTATAATATCCGTTGTGCTAAATAAACGCACAAAAGCGTTCAAAATAAGATATGTACACGTCCACTTGCAGGTTTGCAAAACAATGAGTTTGCCTTTTCTGATTGACACATTTAAAAAGAATAAAATGTCATTACCGCTGGTGCAATCTTTCAATGTGAGAGAAAAAAGACATCAAGTGAAATTAATAACGAGCTTTTATACTCGGTAGATGGTATTACAGGAATTATTTATTATTATTGTTAACCAGGCAAATATATCAGTGACAAATTACCTTGTCAAAAGTTAAAAAAAAAAAACACATTACAGTGATAATGTGATTGCTAAAAATGGTCAACACTAAAAAAGTTTGAAAAAAATATATTGAGAAATTTATAAAAACCTCTCCCTGCAGTTTAGATTTAAAAGTTTTTTTAATTTTAAAATAATTATAATAGGAAAAGGGTGTTTTTTTAAATTCAAAAGTGTGTGCCAAGTGTGAAACTAATTGGGTTAGAAGTTTACAAATAAAAGATCTAAAATTCTTAACTTTACCCATTTATTCTCCGATCGATTTGAAATTTAGAAAACATATTCTTCAACTGTTATTTATTTACTAAAATAATAGGGTTTTGAATATGAATATATATCCAAGAAAATGTTTCCTATATAAAAAGTAGGCAACAACTTTAACATAAAAACATTGAAAATTAAATTTTTATTAACTAAAATATTAAGTAAAGATAATATTTCTAGCAAATACAAAGTTTTTCTAATAGTCAATGACAATGACATTAATTTTTCGAATTTAACCAATTAGCCGAGGCCGCAGCTTTTCATTTTTACTGCCAAAACTGAAAGCATTATGTTGATAAAATTTGGGCTGAGGCCTCTGGAATTGCGTGTTTGACTGCGTGACTTTTTTTTCGTAGCTCACCCACTTTCTCACGAGCTATAGCCATAGGCTATAGCCATCCAGACGACATAGGTACAGGTATAGGAATAGGTTTAGGTATTGTATGGCATAGTATGGAGGTCTCCTTGAAACGCGGTTGGTCACGAAAGCGAACAACAAAGAAAAGGCTTGCCCGTCATTTAAGGCAACATTTAATGGCCACTGGCTATAAGGCTATAAGGCTATAAGGCTCATCCTGAATAAACAGGGGATGGTGTGGTGGGTGCGTGTGTATGGGAGCTGAAGTTGACGTTCGTTTGTGAAAACGAAGAAAGTGATTAAATCAGCACGATATTTTGTAGGTGTGCGCGAGCTTACCCATTTAATTTCTCCCCAGCACTGGTGTGTGTGCGAGTGTGTGTGTGTGTGCCAGGACATGTAGGTGTGCACACCCACATTGGGCTACTGTTCTAAATTGACTTTTCGCCTGGACAAAACTAAAAATGACGACATCGCGTTTTTTTGTTTCGTAGAAAAGCTTTGCCTCTAAACATGCCCATCAAAACCGCGTGTTTATAAACAACACAGATCTAATGCATATATATATATATATATATATATACAAGGAATACAAGGTATACAGAAAGGTGTGTTGTGCCTCATATTACGTTCCCACATGCATGTTCGCACATATGTATGCAGTTGCCAAATATACGAACACGTTAATGTAATTAAGCCTTAAGGCCGGCAAAGGCTGGATTAAAAGTAACGCTGGTCATATATTATTCGCGATATGGCTAAGCAGTTACGAATCAACTTCTTTATGACTGTAACTTATCGAGATTTTTTCAATTAGTCTTTTTTTTTGGGTTTCCAACTATTTTCTACGTTCCTAAATTTAATTTACCTTACAAACTAGCTAGTGAATCAAATTTATGGAAAAAGTTGTAAGTTCCATAAAACTTTTTAAGGGGTTAGGGAGCTAAAAAAATGTTTATTGAAAAAAAAGCAATGAATACCATTTAGGTTAGCAGGAAATATATATTTTAATTCTAACTTTTTTTCACCTTTTTCATTGAAGAGTAAATTGATTTGAATTTCCTTTTTATACAAATTAGAGACAACATTAGGGTGATAACAAGGACCACACCTAGACCGAGGATGTCCAGGAGGTAAAACTGATACCAGGGAAGCTCAACGCCAGCAGCCACCAAATGCGGAGCCCCACGGTGCTCGATCACATAGTTTATCCAGTACATCGCCGTATCCATTGCGTTGAGGGGTCGATCACGGAATAGCCTTGAAACCTCCTTCGTTTTATTTCGATACTTGGGATTCTCGATCAGCTCAAGCAGTGATTCTCTCAGCTCAACTGCAGTAAGTGTTTGGTAATCCAAACCTAATGCATATCCCGCCTTCTTGCCCTGATTGATGTTTAAATGCTGATCGCAGTACACTGGCAACCCCAAAATGGGTACTGCATTGTACACTGCCTCCTGGGTGCCAAAAAGTCCTCCATGAGCGATGAAGACTTTCACATTCGGATGCGAAAGAATGTCCTGTTGAGGTAACCATTTTTGCACCATGACATTGCTCGGCATATTTGGTAGAGTTTCGTCCTCGAACTTCCAAAGGATGCGCTGCTTAAGGCTGCCAAAGACGTCCAGGAATATCTTTAGCTTTTGGTGTGGCATATCTGCACTGCGCACTTGGGAACCTAGAAATGGATAGTGTGTCTTCTTCCTCACAAGTTAGACTAGATCATTTAACGAAACTCACCCAGACTGAAGTAAATAACTCCATGCTCAGACTCATCCAGAAATTTTTGCAGGTGCTCGGGTAGTGCCTTTGGTGGCTCAATGTGCAGTCCTCCCACGAGAATCATGTTGTAGGAAACTGGTCTAGCCGATGCCAACGGCATGTAGGTGTTTAATAGAATGACCGAGATATTACGCTCAAGTTCTTTGATGGTAGGAACTCTGTCGAGTAACTTGGCGAAGTGCTTCTTCAGGATGGCATTCTGTTTTGGGTAATAGGAGAACTCCCTGTAGAGATCTTCGAAGCCACTGATGGCCACATTTCCAATGCGATCCCATAGCGACATGCGATCTGTATAGGGCATGAAACCATGTGGAACATAGGACCACGGAGAGACTATGCCAGCCAGCTGGCTGTAGTAGTTGGTAAATCCAAAGGTCGACACGGTTACGATCGGAATCTGGAACAGGTGTCCCAGAATGAGGGCACCTTCGTTGTAAAATTGACCGGCCAGGAGAAGATCGTACTGCTCAACCTTTTCATTAGCATTGAATAGGTCATGAACTTCAGGCTGCTCAAACACAAAGTCCGTGTTACTTATTCCCATTACATGGAGCATCTGGAGGTAAGTATAGCTCGACACTTTCGTCATCTCTATAACGCTGTTGGTATTGGCTAGCTTCTTAACTAAGGTAAGGGATTAAGGTAAAAAACACAGTAATAAGATTAATAATTTTATAGCTTCGCCCACTCTCCGGCCAAAAATCATATTGTGGAATCACTATTTCCTTGTAGTTCGATCCCAGATTTTCCTTTGATAAGGAGTACGGAGTGATGAAGGTGACTTCGTGTCCTTGCCTCACCAGTTTCCGGATGATAGGGTTGATCATCATAAAGTGGCTCCTCGTAGGAAAGAAGTAGGCTGCCAAGATGCGGGAGCCAGCTCCCAGATCTACAAGCTGAAGTGCCAAAAGACCTAGGAGTGAGATGTGTCGAAAACTTTGCCATTGCTGCGTAAAAATAAGCAAAATGCGTTATAAATGACGTTTGAGAAATATATTTCTGGCTACGCATTGATATCTAGATGGCGCCGCATCATTTTTTTTTTACTGCGCCAATAGTGTTAGGGGTGGCGCCATATGTTGGATGTATATTTTTTTAACTAACAAAGATTACTATTACTATTTTAATAAGAGTTTTTTACACTTTATTTGACTTTGCCCATATCTGTTTTACTGAGATTGGTGTTAATATAATTATAGTCACCTAACCATTATGATTCCGCCTGTTCTTGAACAGAAACTACCAAAAACCGACTTGGTCGACGACTTTTAAGCGACTGCGTGGGGGGTCTGATAAGTGGACCGATTTCGCTTTTATAGTAAGTATATAGAACCAATCATAAACGCAACCTTCCTTATCAAAAGTGATTAAAAAAATATTAAACTCCAAGCGACTTATGCTGTTTACTGAACTTCTTAATCAGGCAGGGCCAAAGATTGTATAGATTACATATCTCATACACCCCGAAAAATTAGGGTCTGTTTAGGCATTCAACTCAACTACATTCACAGAGAGGAAAAAATTGGTGTTTACTATTATTTTCCTAAATAAGTTTGTTTCTAAAAATATAATTGTAAAGATAATTGGTATTTAAATTATTATTTTAAATATTGAACGGTGTCATTTTTACATAGCATTTTTTTTAACAGAGATTTAGAGGGTTTTTAATTTTATAAAGGTTAACTGTTAAAATCATATAAATAGATTTCAAAAATAATGAAATGTTTTTACATCTAAGTTTACATTTTTATTATATATTATTATTACTGTCATGCGGAGCTCAGTTTGTAAAATGTCAAAGTATAAGGTCAATCCATATATATTTAATATTTAATTTTATATAAAATATTAATATATATAAAAGCTTAATTATAGGCTTCAAAAATAAAGAAATAGTCCCTGTTATTTTGATTCTCTCATGCGGAAGTCAATTTGTAGAAGTTTGATGTATAAGTTCAGTGCGAGTACCCCTATTGTGACTCCAAAACTCAGTTCCATGTTCACGAGTCACTGGTTCGTGTTTATCGATAGGCAATGTTTTGGTCTTGTTTGTTATGTGGCATAAAAACATACTTTTCATGCGGATTTTAAGACAATTCAAAAGCATTCTACGATTGGCAAGTGTTGCACTATATAAGTTAATGGATAGTTAAATTGTGCAAGTAAAAGAGCGACTTAGAGTGTTGTGTTAGTTGTGATTGGTGTTACAGTGGGCGCACGTGTTGATTAACTTGTTGTTGTTACACTTTTAGCGGTGCATGGACATACTAAATCGGCAGCGAATCAACCACTGTAAACAATTCTCGTGGCTGTCGAAAATGCAAAGCCCCAAATGCGTGCGAAACGCGCAGACCCAACATGGAGATGTCTCATCGGTGGACGTGGAGAATATATTTTTGCACCGGTCCATGCTGTCCACACATCCGATACTAGGAGCCAATCAAGATCAGTCTCCCCAATGTGTTTGGTTTCCAGATGACACAGCCACTGATCAAACAGAAAGCACAGATTCTCCCGTAAGTAGTAATTTTTACAATAAAATATTTATATTTACCCTAAAACAATATTTTTAAAAATTGGTCGTACAAACTACAAAATAATTGCATACCTTTTACTCGAAAAAAATGTTAAAGTCAATATACATAAGTCCCGACAGGTAATAAGAATTGGAGATAACGAATAAAATAGGTACAAGATCAGGTTTAAGGCGTAAAATACGCTTAAAAAAAATTAATTCCCCCCGTTTATTTATTATTCTTAAAAAATGTTATTATATTATTATTAAGAAATATTAATTATTTATTAATTTATTTATGAAATTTGATAAAATAGTATAATATAACATAATAATATAATAGAATTGATACTTTGGTTTGCTCCCAGATTAGAAAAATGAAATTTGATATGTTGTCCGTCGTAATATTTAATAAAATCTAGTGCTAAATATCTGATTTGTGTATGTTTATGGATCTCTAGCTGTAACCTCTTATAGAGGTATGGCCCCAATACAACTAAGATGTTTTAAAATTTAAATCATACATCCGCTTTTCATTCAAAAGTGTAAACTTGAGATTGTAAGGATCTTAAGAACCTTTACAATGTAATTTTTAATATAATTTTGTATAAAAAATATTAAAAGAAAATTGTTTAATGTTGCTTAAACTGAAAGTAAGAGTGATGTTATTTTTATTGTTAAATTGAAAAATAGACTTCCACGTTTATAATAGTAAAATATAAAAAAAAAATATTTGACGTTATATCAATTTTTATTGAACAAATTATAATTGTTTCGGTCCCTAGTAGAAACATTGAATTGTATTTACATATTTGCATACCGTGGTTTCGCCTCCATTATTAATTCCCATTTGTTTTCCCATTTTATCGTGGTCGTGCTCTGTCAGCAAGGAAATCGCGCCAGCGACCAACTCTCTAGCTTTAGCTTTGACCGATTCGCAGCTAGTAAAAGGGCATATTTATCTTGGGGGAATCGAATACCCAAAACAATTTGGACGGTCTGTTCGCAAATGTGTGGATTCCTGTCCTTACTTATGCAGTATTATTGGTGTCGGGGGAAATTTCAATGCAGCAGCTTCAATAGCGCACTTAAAACTTAATTAAAAAGCTAATCAGGGAGTTGCAAATGCAATTTGCTGCATTAACTTGAGCAATTAATTAAAGATGAATTAGTGGTCAATTTGGTGTGTAATTGCTGTCTGTATTTATTGTTTTACTTATTGAACTTTGTAAAAACAAAGTAAAAATCTTAATTTTATGAATTTTTCGTGGGTGTTTAAAAGAAGTCTATGAAAATCTTAGGTTTTTATGAAAAGCAAGTCAAACATGTTTGCCCACAACAAGACTTTTTGTTGTTTGGTGCCAAAAGTGGTGGGCTTTGACTGCAGTTAGTCTATGGATAATGTATAGAATTTCTGTGACTTGTGGTTTTGCTTGTCTGACCTGGAAATTACATTAATTAGGAAAATGAAACTTTTATTTTGATGTTGTAACAGTAGTATAAACATTCCATCACACACAGTCGCGTGCAACAATAGGTTTATTTGAGTTTATTTTTCTATTATCTTAAAAGTTTCGAAAGTCATAAAAATGGATATAAAACATGTGGCAAAGGAAAAAGGAGCTGGGCACCTGGAGATTTCAACTTCTTTTACGAGACTTTGAGGCACAAATGCCCCAATAAACGAGACTGCTGCAGTGGCCAACGTTCGAGTCAACGTTCTGCCTGCATAGAAATTTAAAGCCACCCTTAGGCGTCGGTTACATTCTTAAAAATTTAGGGCTCTGCTAAGATGTGCAACAAAAACCAGATTTTAGACAAAACCCTTAATGGCCCACAAAAACCGAGTACACAAGTTTCAGGCTCTTTGTTTGTTGGCTCTACCTCGTCGTACGTGACAGTGGCAAATGGCTCTAAATATGCCGGCGATTATTTAGCTTCAGTTTGAGGCTTAAAGCAGGCATATTTTTTATTTTTATTTCTCCTCTTATTTATATACAATCAATAAACTATGTTAAGGGGTCTATGGATTTACATAGTGTACACAATATATTAAAGACCACGAAATGGGGTGGGTTGGGTTGAGATACAATTGTTTGCCCAGGCAAGGAGTTAAGTTATGTGTGGGACCAACTGGACGGACTCGTTTCACTTACCTTCCGTATATTTCACCACGGATTTGTCATAATTAGTTCCATGCCGACGACACGGCCTTTTTGGGAGCCTCTGCGGGCTTCTGGTTTCTAGTTTCTAGTGTCCCGCCATCGCAGTGGTTGCCTAACGAGCTACTTTTGTCAAGTTGGTCTGCATTCGCAGATACACAGCTAGCTGGTCGTGATGTTTCCGCAATTATTAGTGTCAGTGCCTTCTGCTTTCAGGCGGTTATCTAAGTGTGGTCCTCATTGTTTCCGCGATGCGCCTTTTGGGCCAGTCGTTTTCATAATTCTTACAATACCACGTAAACACACATTACAACAGCAGCCGTGCAAAAAGGATACTAGAGCCGCTAAAAGGAAATCCCTCTAAGATGTGGTCTAGTGCATTCCTTTTTTTTCATTCGACTGACTGGCTTCTGCCATTAAAGTGAAGAATTAAGAAAAAAGAATAGTCGGTTGGTTTTAGGTAAGTGGTTTGTGGATAGGGCAAACTATTTATTTATTGCACAACATTTTTCTTATATTGTCAATCACATCATTCTCTGCCAATTTCCAAATCTCTATAGATAGAAATTTGGCTAAGTTCATATATTAATCTCACTAAACCTTTAGAAGGTGTTGCTGGTTTGAAAAGTCATTTCACTTCACTTCTATGTCAAGATAAATTTCTATTATTTATCATTTCAGACCTCACCCTTAAGTTTACTATGTTCTTATGTTGTCTTAAATATATATTTGTACGCTTATATGCACCATAGTGTTTTTATAGACAAAAACGTAAGCAAGGTTTTATATTAATTTTTGCCAATTGAATACCAGGCTCAATAAATTATTGGACAACAAGAATAGAAAATAAATTAAGCATTTATAAATCCTTTTTTACTGCCTTTATAAGATTTTGATCACATAAACTAACCTACCTGTTTTATTTGGAAACTCTGTCTATGTTTGCCAACTAACTATCACCTTTTTGGTGGTAGACCAATAACTAACGGAAGCCAATTTTGCACTTTTTGGTTACTCTTTTCTTTTGCAACAAGGAAAAATACACAGACTGAGTGGAAATTATGCTAAGGCAGCAGAAAGAAAAGAAGAAATTGTTTGCAAACAAACGCCGGAAACAAGGCTTGTATGTGTTTTGCTCTGATAAGAGTTTTCTCTATGAGATGGCTTAAGCACTTAATGCTTTCATATTTTTTGCATCGTGACATGATGGTCTTAGAAACATATGCACATGTTAGTAGAATCGAAGTGGTATTTGAAATTAGTTATTGGTAAGCAACCGTTCGGCATTTATTCTCTTAATTCAATTAAATTAATATGTATGTTTTACAAATTTTAGTGTGATATTAATTTTTGTGTAAACTGCATACTTAGTAAACGTTTGCCAATTTTTTTTCTCAGATTTTATTATCGAAAGACGAACTCGAGCTTATAAATTTGCCAGAAAAACGAAAGGCTGACACTTTAGATGTCGAAAGTAATGTAAAAAAAGCAAAGTTGGATGCCAATGGGCTTAAAACCAAGAGACCCGGTTTCAGTGACGAGAGATACGATGAGACTTCGTATTACTTTGAAAATGGTAAGCCAACTTTATCAAACAATTACAATTATAATTTACCAACAATGCTTGTTGTGTTATATCGCCTAGGACTTAGAAAGGTGTATCCCTATTTTTTCACATTCACGACGTTCGCCAAAGGTCGTTGGGTTGACGACAAAATTCTAGACGTATTCGTCCGTGAATTCCGTGCCGCTCCGCCCGAGGAATATGAGCGGAGTCTGGAGGCCGGAAAGTTGACGGTCAATTACGAAAAGGTTCCCAAGGACTATAAAATCAAGCACAACGATCTGCTGGCCAATGTCGTCCATAGGTATGTACTCGTAGGAACCTTTCATTTAAATATGCACACATTTGCATTATAGACACGAAGTCCCTGTTACTTCACAGCCCATCAAGGTAGTATACATGGACAAGGACATTGTGGTTGTAAACAAGCCGGCGTCCATACCAGTAGGTATTCCACATTTAACTAAAGTGACAAAAATAACACTAACTTATTGAATTTATGTATATTATAGGTACACCCCTGTGGACGGTATAGGCATAATACTGTGGTTTTCATCCTGGCCAAGGAGCACAATCTGAAGAATCTGCGAACCATCCACAGGTTGGATCGGTTGACATCTGGTCTGCTTATGTTCGGTCGCACTGCCGAAAAAGCCCGAGAATTGGAGCTGCAAATTCGAACTAGACAAGTGCACAAGGAGTATGTGTGCCGGGTGGAGGGACGCTTTCCAGAGTAAGTTAAACTATAATGCATGCTTTTCTTTTCTTTAATTTAATTTTTTTTATTAACTCTATATTGTACTTTTCAGTGGTATCGTTGAGTGCGATGAGAAAATCGACGTGGTGAGCTACAAAATCGGTGTTTGTAAGGTTTCGCCGAAGGGCAAGGAATGTAAAACCACGTTTCAACGAATTGGTGAAATAGGTGATGATAGCATTGTTCTATGCAAACCACTCACAGGACGAATGCACCAAATCAGGGTGCATTTACAATTTTTGGGTAAGAGTCATAGGCATTCTTAAAGGCAGTCTTTTGCAGTCGTACATATTTTAACAGGTTATCCCATATCAAATGATCCTTTGTACAATCACGAAGTTTTTGGTCCTCTAAAAGGACGCGGAGGAGACATCGGAGGAATAAGCGAAGAACAGTTGATCAATAACCTAATTAGCATTCACAATGCCGAAAATTGGTTAGGACTTGAAGGAGAACAGGTCGCGGAAGTCAAAGGCGAAGTAAAAAGTACTTTAGAAGTGGAAGTACCAGCCGTGATTAAAGCTACGCCTGAGATCTTACCACCAACAAATGGATCAATAAGTGAAGTAAGTGTAATATAAGTTTTAAATATTGTTACAATATTTATAATCTACTTAACAGGTTGCCACGCAAACTTGTTATGAAGAACCGGACAGGTCCTTTGATTCTAAAAAGGCAACTTCAGATCCGCATTGTTCTGAGTGTAAAATCAACTACAGAGACCCTGGCCCAAAAGACCTGATAATGTACTTGCATGCTTGGAAATACAAGGTCAGTTACAACTCCTCCAGTTTATTAATGTTCCATTAAGTTAAACATTAAAAATCTTTTACAGGGGGTCGATTGGGAGTACGAAACAGAACTGCCCGACTGGGCCTGTCAATCAACTATTAACTATGATCAGTTGTGAATCGATACATTATTTCCCTTTTTTAACAAATAAAGAACTTTCATTTCATTAAGATTCCAGTCTAAATTGGAAATTATAATTCTAATTTTGTATGGTACTTCAAATTACTATCTTTGACTTATTTGTCAAAATTAATGTGTTTTAACAATGTTTGTACTTTGTTGCCTTTTGCTTACTTTACCATTAACTCTTCAAAATAATCAGTTTCAAAATAACTCAGTCTTAAATATTAATCCAAAACAGCTTTATCTTTATTTGGAACATAAGGATGTGCTTGTCGAGTATTATCTATCTTTGTGCAATACGTGTCCCAGGATGGCAAATATTTTGGATTATTTAATGCGAGAACTTGACTTCACGTCACTGCCTACCATTGTTTCGATTGATTGCAGAAAATATTCAAAACATTGCCTGAAAAACCAAATTAAGCAATATCCGGAATGGATTCTAATTGACAAAAATGGACTAATCAAATCTCTTCATAACTCAAAAAGTCTAAATGACTCGTTACGCAAATATAGCATTTCAAAAAGCAATTTAGCATTTGGAAATCAAATGTCGAATGGTGCGTTTAAGCAAACTAAAAACGTCGAAGGTTGCATACCTGGAAAAGTTTTAAAACTTAACTCAAATAACTTTTACTCCCATATAAACAAAGGAACCTTCTTTGTTAAATTATATTCACCAAGCTGTATTTCGTGTATCGTCTTATTTGCAATTTGGAAGGAGTTCGCTTTGCAATTAGTAAATGAAACCAAAGTTTGCATTGCCGAATATGATTGTACGACTGGCATGGAAATTTGCAGGAATTTGGAAATCACTCGTGTTCCTTCCTTAATTTGGTTTAAAAATGGAGAAAGTGTTGAAAAATACAAAGGAAACCGAGACAGCAAAGGGCTACGAAATTTTATTTCCAAAAGGATTGCGTCCAAAAACTCTCAATCTTCTGCTCGTCAAATAAAATTTGGGAACATGAGCCTAAAAATGTTGTTAATTAAAATAAGTATACATGTGTTTATTTATTTAAATTGACTTTCAAAGGCTAAATATATTAAAGATGTAATTATTTGGTTTTTCAATAAAATTCATTTAGCTTAATCTAAAACATGAGATAAGGAACTTAAAGTAAAGTAAAAACTTTTTGTGGGTTGTATACGTAATTAAACATATTTTATAAAAATAACAAACTAAGTTTTTAATAATATTTTTAAAAATGTAACACTTTTTGTCAATCAAGTTAGGATTTTACGCACATGAATAGCTCGCTTTTTGAAATCCTTCAATTTTTTCGAGATTCCCGAAAAAAACCTATCGATATATCGATTTCTTGGGCAGTCCGCCGAGATGAGGCTGTGTCATCTCTATTGGACATCTGGCGCAAATTAATACAAAGCCTAAAAATATTGCCTGGAAATAATGTTACAAGATTTGTTACTGGCTTGTATGAGCGACATTCGCAATGGCCAAGGCTTACAGGCTTTCACGGTAAGAAAAAATCAGTCGGAGGATAATTCCCTAGCTTTACACGCAGTTTTCCTAGGACATCACATCCATTGAGCATTTTGTACATCAATGCGAGCGCCAGGTTTTTACGGATTTTTTAAAAATCATCCAAGTCTACCATGAAGTAGTTGATTTTACACAGTCATTGGGAGTACAGTCCGATGCACATGGCCAAATTCCAGGTATGATTGCAAGCATTACATTGTTTTGCATATTAAAGTTATAGCAGCTTTTGTCTTAGATTTTACCCATGGCTTCTACTTGCTGAACTTTGCCAAGGGAATCGACAGTGTTATTGAGGATTACCACGCCGAGGTCACTCGCCTGCAGAAGTATTGCTCGGAAAGCAAGCGCAGTTCGCTCTCATATGTGTACGATGGCCTGCTGGTCAGGATGCCCGTGCTGATCTTCCTCAGGGACCTCATCATGGACACCCAAGTGCGAAAGCTGCGCGGATGCTCCGTGCTCCACAATCTGCACCAGCAGTCCGAGCATGGAGATACCCAGTTGGCACGAGTAATCAGGAAGTATGCTGTAAAAACATAAATCATCTTGATCACTGATCCCAATTCACCCCATTTGTGCAGAGTTATCAAACCTGTCAAGTATCCATTCTTCGCGAGTCTGGCACACTGGCTTTCGTACGGGGTGATCGACGATGTCCACTCGGAATTCTTCATTAAGTTCACCCCAACCGATTCTGTCGATGGTAGCTCATGCAGCAAATCAGCCAATAGCTCTGTAATGGTAAGAAAAAATTATAATTTCCAATATTGTTATTACATATATTACGTTGTCAGAGCGTCGACAGAAATCCAGAGGATTATATATGGCAGTACGACATCAATCTGAACCAGCTGCCAGGATTCCTGTCCATCATTGTCGCTGAAAAGGTCCTGTTTGTGGGTCAAACAGTGCTGGTTTTCAAAATGGGTCGAAATGTAAAGGCAAAAAACAAAAGAGACCAATTGGCAGCCAAGCTGGCCGAAATTTCGCACGATGAAATCTATGAGCTGTGGAACGGCAGAGAGAACGAGTTCTTCGCAATGGTCCAAGACCTTGGCAAAGATGAAACAATCGATGTCTTCCGCGTGGAAAACGTTATAAACGACATCAAGAAATTCGTTAGCAGGCGACTATCAGAAATAGCTGTAAACGAAGTCGATATTGAACGCCAAATGGGGTTAATCAAGGACTTTTATTTGCTTGGCCGGGGAGAGTTCTATATGGAATTCTGTTGCCAAATGATCGGAACCATGGACTCGTACTTCGAAGAACGTTTTAAAAACATCACTAGATCATTTGAGGTAATATCTTATATATATGTCTTATTGAATTCAACATTTAAGTTCTTTAATTAATCGCAGATTGCCGCCACCGTCATGGGAATTTCGGATGATTTGGAAAACTTTTCGCTGACTTGCCAAAGAAGCATTAGTGAGCCAGATGAAAGTTGCGACTTCCACATTTTGCAATGTCTCAATCTAAAGTACACTTATGAATGGCCTTTGAATCTGTTGTTTTCCCCAAAAGCAATTGAGCGATATAATAGGATATTTCGATTTTTACTTATCATTCGAACCTTTCAATACGATATACAAAGAGTCTGGGCCAAGCAGACTTTCCAGGCCAAAAGGATGCCTACGTCCTTGAATACTAAAATCATAAATCTTCGCAATCATCTAATGTTCTTTCTGAACAATATGCAGTACTACATTCAAGTGGATGTGCTGGAAAGTGAGTTTTCTCAACTTTGTTGTATGCAAATCCCTAAAACTTATAACTCACATTTTTTACAGGTCAATTTGGTATTCTTATAAGTGTGATTAAAAGCAAAGCAGAATTCGAAGAAATACAAAAAGCCCATTCGGTATTTCTTGCAAATGTTCTTTCACAGTGTTTCCTGCTCTCCGATGCGAAAGACGGCCAAGTAAATGTCACCGGATGCCAAACCCAAAACCCCATTTATGGAACTCTTCTTAAACTGTTCAGTATTTGTGAAAAGTTTGCGCACGTAACCCAATCAAAAAATCCACCAGATGACCTTATAGGTGAAATCGATTTACTTAATGAAAGGTAAGTCGTTGCCAAATATTTAAGATCAAGATAAATTAAAGATGTACCATTTAATTTAATAAGGCATTATTATGTCAATCAATATTTTAGTTCTTCAAGCTATATAAGTAATACTAATAAAACTTTGTTTTTTTTTTTTCTACAGATTTGGTGTTCAAATTGCGAGCCTTATTCAACTATTGGTTGACGTTAAAACAGCATCTTGTTTGGGTCCGCTTTCTCAGCTCCTATTGCGTTTGGATTTTAACCATTGGTTTAGTGCTAGCCATAACGTTTCCGCACCTATATAACAATTTCTCGACGATATGGCTTTACCTAAAGCTGTAGTCGTTTAATGTCTTCTATACGAAAGTCACTCCTGGAGAAATGATTATCAAAAATTGAGATATACATTAAAACATTAGTGTTCACTATTACCTTAAGGTTAAAAATGTTCGAACTTCGTTGGGCGTTAAGTGCCAGGATGACATTTCCTTATTGTTCTCGGGATTCCAGTATTCAGAGAGCTCAGAAATCTTATCCAGATTTAGAAGAGTGGCAATTTGAGAGATCCTAGTCATCTTGTCTCTCACCGACCATGACGTGGCTCCAGTTAGGTAACTGCCCAAGGCACGCACCTCCTGATCGAGGACCAGACCACCAAGCTATTGAAAGGAATATATATAATTAAGTAACATAGAATTAACAGGTTTAAAACGTACTCTGTTGAATGTAATTTTTTTAATAGCCCGTTCCAATTGAATTGTCACTTCGGTTGCTAAAATGCTGACTAGCGCATCGTAGTTGCGCGGACTCAACGAGCTCTTAAAGGAATTCAGAAGCCCGTCCAACTGGACTATAAAAAACTGAACAAACGTTTCACCTGCCTCATAGGCAGCCAGTTCCTCCTGTAAGGAAAAATGTCAATTAGTTTTTATACAACCATTATTGCTAAGTGATTTAACCTCATTTAAGTTGTGACTGTAATTTAAGAACTGGTTAATCCAGGGGCTGAGGCGTGGCTTTATAACACTGGATCTCAGCTGCTGCATTCCAAAATCAACAGTGGCTTTCAATGCATCCCGCACTGCTTTGAGTTCGGTGAGGCAGCTATCAAGCAATTGACGCTCCACCGGCGTTGTTTGTGGAAATGTGCCAGCGATTTCCTGCTCCATGGTCTGCCACAGTGTCTCAATATACTCAGTCGATATGTCGGCATTGTTCAACTGTACCAGGAAATTGGCTCGACCTCGATCTGCATCGCTGGAATGTAGTTTTCCCTGCTGCAGGGTCGTTTGAATGGCATTATATGCCTGGGCCAAGTCGATGTAGCCCGATGGATAGCCGCTTTTCAGCGGGGCCTTAAGGGCAGACACAAAGTCACCATCCAAGCAGGCGGCCACGTTGTTGATCACAGCACATGTTCCGTTTATCGACTGAGTTGTTAAGGCCCTTCTAATTGATTTGCGAAGGATGAAGAATATATCATCCACCATGGACGAACATTGCTGTCCAGATTCGTAGGAATCCAAACCGATGGCCTTGAGCACACTTTCCTCCATGAAGTATCTAAAACAAAGAAAGTGATTCAATAAAAGGTTTAACACAAATTGCTTTATATCTAACCTCTCCAGAAGCAAATAGGTGCTTAGAATTTCCTGCATTTGGCGACGCAAGTCAGAGTTCTTCATGATCTTTTCGTAGCGTTCCATTATGGCCATCTGCTCTTTCTCGGGCACACACGTTTCGACATGAACCTGCAATACGCAACGTAAGCTAAGGACATTATCGAATTAATTCCATATTACCTGCAAGCGACGCCGCATAAATCGGAAGTACAGCTCGACTCTGGCATGCATGACTGTTATTTCAGCTATAATCGCATCGATTTCCTTCGGGTTCAGTTTGTCCACCGATCCGCCCGATGGTTTCCGATAATGTCCCAGTGCCTGGATGCTGTTGCTGCTGACATTTCCGCCACCAGCCGACCGCTGAGTGGATTCATTCACTTGCTTGCTCCGATACTGGATCTGCCGGTTCTTGTTGAACTCCATCAGCAGATTCTTCACCTCGGCATCGCATTCGTGCTGCAGAATGGCCACCATATCGATCAAAGACGAAGATCTATAAGAAGTCATACGAATTCAGACATAATTGATTTGGTAGTATGTATGCAACCTACGCCTGGCCGTAAAATGCCTCGATTATGGGCTGATTGACCTCCACCACCCGGGCAAAGTTCTCCAGGATGGCAGTCAATCGATCTGCATAAGCCAGTTGGAGCCGCGATTCAGCCTTGGCAATGTCCTGGGCATTCCGCAGTTCCTTTTGCGCCTTGTTGGCCAGCTTCTGGCATATGTAGAGGGAAAACTTCTCGATCCCGGTGGAATGGCAACCGACCAGAGGGAAGATTTTGAAGAATCTCTCCACAGAGGCCAAGTCGTCGGCCTTGACCGCCTCGTCGAAGCGTTTGGCAATCAGGACGCGGGTCTTTTCGGTGGCCTCCTCCAGCGTCTTCACCGCATCGCTCACCGACGTGATGGAGCCCTGAACGTCGTCGGCGGTGCGTTGCAGGAGCTGCTGATCCATGGCCAGAAAGCGGGCAATGTGAGTGGCGCTCTTCTCGTAGTCCTCCTCGCCGATGGCCTTGACCACGCCCTGGCTGCACAGGTGCAGGTCGATGAGGTCGTGCACCCGCTGCTGGCACTCGGAGGCCCGGCATCTGGCCAAATCCAGCCGGCGCACCTTGGCACTCACGGACTCGGCCAACTGGGCCGTGTTCACAATCTGTGCGTTCAGCTTGTTGGCATCGCTGTCCACGGTGTGCAGCAGGGCCAGGGATCTGCCAATGCCACTCATCTTGGCCTCTATCTGGCACTGTTTGGCCAGCAGCGATTCCAGTTTCTCGTTGACTTTGGCCTTGAGTGGTGATAGAAAAACATGAATTCCAAACCAACCGGAAAGTTATAAACTGGGCACTAACCTCTTCTTCGGCAATCCGCTGCAGCGCCTCGTCCACCTGTCCATTTGTGCTGATGTCCAATGCGCTCAACTCGTCAAGAACACTCATCCTGCGTTCGTGTGTCCGGATCCGGGATCCCTTATACTTACAATTATACTTTTTTCAATGCAATTGCTGATACGTGGAAAGATTGTTTTGTATAAATAGGGATGGGCATTCCAGCAGTTCTTAGGCACGATTAATCGGAATGTGGTATATCGATACTTTGAATCTTCTGGCAACGCTGTTTCAAGTTTAAGCAATTATTGGGGGAACTTTTATTTGCTTTTTTAGTTTTTAATAAAATTGTTTTATGTAAACACTATTATTTGAAAGACAAGAAATTGATGTTAAAATCTTAACTACAATTTAGTTAGAAGAAGGACAAAGCTTTGTTGGCTTTTCACGCTCGATCGGCAAGCAGTTGAAACAGCTGACAGTTTGTTTACTTCATTTGTTTGTTTTCAACTCTTTGGCCGGTGTGATGGAGACAATCAATGAAGATATTTGGATAAACATTCTTCGGTTCCTGCCTTTGAGTGATCAGTTGTCACTGGCCCAAGTCACCGAAAGTATCCACTGCTACGTGAAGTATCACTGGAATCATCTTAAGTCGGTGACTGCGACCCGAGATGACCTTGAATTTCTGGATAGGAATGAGCAAATGATGCAGGAATGCCTGGGCGGCTGGTCAAGATCGGTTCAATGGCTCAAACTGAGCGGGTGCAGCAGGGATCTGCTCAGGAAGTGGACCTCCTACAGCTTTCCCCATCTGCGATCGCTGGACTGCCACATGGACTACAACCCCGAAGAGGACGACGAGGAGACCCTGCTTCTCACCGAGCTGTTTCCGCTCCTGACCAGCCTCACATTGAACAGCAGCACCACCGGCAGCCATTTGAGCCGCTGGAGGCAGCTGAAGGAGCTGAATCTCATCTGGTGTGAGTACCTGGACACGGACACCTTCGCCGAAATCTTCGGCAGCCTGAAGCTCGCCAAGCTGACGCTTCTCTACTACGGCTACAATGTGAACCTGGGCGAGAAGGTGGTGGACGTCACCCAGTGCTCCACGCTGGAGGAGCTGACCATCGACGATCACCACCTGCTGGGCGCCTTCCTGCCCCGACTAATGGATCTGCCGCACTTCCGTCGCCTGGCTTTTTACACACGCGACTACAGCGAGCATTTGCTGGGTTTGGTGGCCAGGCACCATCCACTCAAGGTGCGATCGCTGCTCTTCAACGACTCCTTCTGGAGCAGCGATCGCATAGAAAGGGATATTCTGCTCATGACCAATCTCCGCCGACTGGTTCTGCAGGATGACGACATTGATTCGCAGCAGCTGCACGCCATCTGCAAAAGGCTGCCGCATCTGGAGGAGCTGCACCTGTTGCAGATGCGCGAGCTGCCACCGCCTCCACCTTTGTGGAACCTTTTGGGTTCCTGTTCCGCGCTCAGGATCCTTAACCTGTCGTCCAGCAAGCTGGGCGGGCGGGCGCAGAAGCTCGATTTGTCGCAACTCCCCAACGATCTGCTCAATCGCAGAACTCCGCTGACTTTGCATCTCCACAACACTGGCTTCATACCTGAAAAAGTTATTCCTGCCATGAAGCATGGCAATTTAGAAGTCTCCTTCGAGCCCGTTCATTTGAATATTTGGAGTTCACGATTTGTGGAAATAGAATTCAATCCGGAATCGAAATTGTAAGTCTGTCCTTAAAAATGATCAAAGTTTAAAATCAAAACTAAATAATATATATTGTGTATGTATAGTAAAATATACATATAATATGTAGGTCTTAAAATAGCATTTAAAATCAAAGTAATAAGTTGTGTTTGTGTTTTGGCAAACGTTTAATAAAGCGAACATTTATTAAAACAAATCCAGAATTGACATGGTTATATTACTTCTCATTTATGACAAAAGCTACGCAAAGTTCCAACAACAAATATGATATGTGTAAAACATAAAATCGAATTTCACATAAAAATAATAAATTTAATCTAACTAACAGAACTACGATTGATAAGATTCAATCTTATTACATCTTACATAATTATTTAATATTTTGTGATAAGAAAATAACTACAAAACTAAGCTTTTATAAATGACCAATTGCTTAAAAAAGTTTCGGAATATAGCAAACTTATTTGCGCTGCAAGTGAGGGTAACCTCTTGAACTGGCCAAAAGTATTTCAAAAAACGCGCCATGCTTTTTAATTGGCGCCACAGTGTGGCCAGCTTACAATGAAAACAAAACGAATACGGCCACACTTGTTTTCACAAACAGCTGATTCGAAATTCAAAGCCCAACAAAAGTATTGATTTGCTCTGTAGGATTAGCTTAGCGTAGAATTCTGATAGATAAGTAGTCATGGATTTCACGGGCTTTGAAGTGCGCAAGGTGAGTTGAGAACCAGGTGAGGATCGAGTGTAAACTATCGAGTAATCCCGTATGCTCCGCAGTGCCCACCGACTGCCATGTACATTCCGAACTTCATCACTTCCGAGGAGGAGCAGCGCATCCTGAGCCACATCGAACGGACTCCCAAGCCGAGGTGGACGCAGTTGCTCAACCGCCGGCTGGTCAACTACGGCGGGGTGCCGCATCCCAACGGCATGATTGCCGAGGAGATTCCCGAATGGCTGCAGAGCTATGTGGACAAGGTGAACAACCTGGGGGTGTTCGAGTCGCAGAACGCCAACCATGTGCTGGTCAACGAGTATCTGCCCGGACAGGGAATCCTCCCGCACACTGATGGACCGCTGTTCTACCCCATCATCTCGACCATCTCCTGCGGGGCACACACTGTGCTGGAGTTTGCCCAGCGGGAGCATCCGGCGGAGGAGGCCGGAGCAGATCAGGCGGCCCGCGAGGTTCGCTTCAAGCTCCTGCTGGAGCCGCGCAGTCTGCTCATCCTGAAGGACACGCTGTACAGCGACTATCTGCACGCCATTGCCGAGACCGGCGAGGATGTGCTCTGCGACCGCATCTGCAACTATGATCTGTGCGAGAACACCTACAAGATCGGCGATCACCTGGTGCGCCGATCGCCACGCATCTCTCTCACCATCCGCAACGTGCCCAAGACCAGCAAGATGAAGCTAAAGTTCTGCTAGGTCCACTAAGGTCCCTACTACGATGTTGTTTGCCATGGAGCACAGAGATTTCCTAAATGTTGACTAACCGCACGTTAAACGAACCCACTGAAAGGGATCCCAGGGATCTGAGGGACTATGATAACCAGCCCGCAACCTGAATCTTCCGCTAGTTGTTTAAGCACTCGCACTAGCACACACACTAGCTCGCAAGCAATCAACGTTGGCCCACACAAAAGTGCTTTATTTATACTTTATACCGTGTTAGCGTGTTGTGTACATATATAAAAAATGTTTGTATTACGTATTACGGAGCAATAGGTTGGCCCGTAGCGGCGGACAGGACATCAAGCTGTGTCCTGTCCGCCAGCGGCCTTTAGATTTAGTTACGCGAGCAATTGAAGGGAGCAATCATCCACGGTTTAGATTTGTGAAATATGTATGTAGTTAAATGTACAGGTGTTCGGCAACTGATAGTGGCTATGATATGATACGCCTGCTGTCCCATAATCACAATCAGTTGACGGATCACCCTCTTATATGTATGTATGTTGAATGGAGCAGGCATCCACAATCGTGTGGATGCTCCATGCTCCGGCCTCCCGCGTCCAAGTGTATTTTTGTAACCGAGTTTTCCACCGCGCACCGCCGAACGAAGAGCGAAGAGCGTAAAAAGCGAAGAGTTGCCAATAAACGTTACTGTCCACCCACTGACACTGACCCATTGATGATGCAATCGTGCGCTAGGCCTCCGCCACCGCCTCCGCCTCCTGCCATTCCAGACGGAACTCGCGCTCGAAGACCAGACGGTCGTAGAGCCGCACCTCGCTGATCCGCGCCGAGATGTCCAGCCGCAGTTCGCTGACCGCCAGGTGGAAGTTCTGGCGCACCGTTCGCTGCTTGTCCGGCGTCAGTTGGTTGAGCGGCTTGCGGAAGATGCTCACGATGCGCTGCAGGTGGTACTCCACACTGGCGCAGCGACCGATGCAGACCCACAGGTTCTCCGGGTCGTGGATGTTGCCCGGGAAGCGGGTACGCTGGTCGAACGGCGCCTTGCCGTTCAGCAGGGCCCTCACCTCGGCCACGATCTCCTGGTGCGTCTTTAGGTCCCGGGTGCTGAGGGTGGTGAACTCGTACTTGTCGCAGAAGTACATCAGCTCGGAGATGGCCACCCAGGACTGGGAGCAGAGCGTGCCATGGTGGCTGTTCCAATTGGAGTAGCCGGCCGGGCTGGATGACTTGCTGGCCACGGCAGCGGTGGCTGCGGCACTGGTATTCGGCGTGGGAGAGCTGCCCTTGGGACTGCCATTGCCCGGCTTGGATTTGGCCAACTCCAAGCCGTTCGTGGACCTTCTCTCGGTGCGCTGCAGCTGCTCCATTTCCCGCTCGTGTTCGCGGGCCCTCAGATAGGCCTCCTTCTTCTGCTGCAGCTCCTGCAATTTGGTCATCTTTGGCGGCGAGTAGGACTTTGTGAAGATCGAGCTGGCAGCCGGCGGAGGAGCAGTGGAGCAGGGCTCGCCCTCTGTGTGCGCTGGGCAAGAGCCGTTTGTGTCGAGGGAGGCACTGCGTCCGTACTTGGCCCGGTAGCGCTCCAGCGTGTCCAGCGAGAAGCTCAGCTCCTTCTTGATGGCCTTCTGCATGGTGTGGTTTGGTTTTCTGGCTTTCTGGCTTTATGTAATCACCTTGGGTGTATCGGTGCCTCGAAGTGCACGCGTTCCCTTCGAGAATTTACAAGCGAATGCGAGCGAGCATCCAACATTCCGCATCCGCGTGAAGAGAGTCTGATCTCTTTATTTTTATCTTTTATCAATCGGCGGCGAGCCATGTGCACTTTATTTCGGTCTCTGCCAATACATTTTGATTCGCACACGAATGCGTTTGGATTTGAAGCACCAGTTTTCGAAGAACCGCCTCGCAGATGTTAAAATACCAAACGCACATTTTGGGGCATCTCATTCCGAACTGACCGACACTTGGAATGGACTGAATTCGGAACAAGGTTGGTGCTACCAATATTACGGAAGGGATCATAATCTTGTAATCAGGTAATTTAAAAGTAAATCTTAAACGCGAGTTCTTAGGATCTTAGTTTTCATTTGTGGAAACTCATGCCGAATTCGCTTAATCCAAGGATCAACAAGATTACATTGCCTAATAAGGTTTTAAAAGCTTTTCCTTAACTATTATTTTTCAATAAGGCAAATTTAAAGGATCTTAACTTCTTTATTTTTTTGTTTTGAATTTCGAGCTGAAATGATCAACATTTTTGAATTGGCTAAATTCAGATCAAGGTTGGAATTACTAAGATATCCTTTTTTCAAAGTAATATGTTTTAATCTGGTTAATGAAAAACGAGTTCTTGGGATCTCAATTGTCCCAGGTAATTCTTCTTTTAAATTTCCTCCCAAAATTCTAAAAATTTGTAAGTTTTCAGGAATTATTCGTATACACTTTTTTTAACCTGTTTATAAACAACAGAGCAATCGTTTTATCACTCACCTATTATATCCATTCGTTAGAATCGTTTTAGATCCTGCACAAGTACACCAAATGAAGTTATTAAATCATCGCCTTTAAAATACAAAGTTTACAGCTTTTATTTTGTATAATATTTAAAAAATATTATTTGCAAATGGCACACATAGGTTCGTGAATTTCGTTTTAAGTACAAACGGTTTCGCTGAAGGTTTGTTGTGTGCTGTGAATCATATTTGAAGAAATGCACAAAGTGCATTTGCATTTAATACTTTTCGTTATTAATGCCTGCCAGCAAAACCGGCGGAGGTTGTCCTCTCACATGGATGGTAAATAAATATCGCCTTAACGCATACGTAATAAAAAAATGTACAAAATCACGATCAATACGTCAATTCGTCGATCAAACAAACACACACAGAACAGATATTACTAACTAAAAGACGTTTTAAAACTACAAAGTGTGTGTTAGCAGAAGGCACGGTATACACAGAGTTATCTTGTCCTTTGTCCACCAATGGGACAAAGGGGTAAACAACAAGTAGAATGGTGGATCCTAAAATAAGGTTCCATAATTTACACTTCGAAGGGGGTTGGACAGCATCCCCTAAACGCAATACGCCGCCGGCACCTCGAAGATGATTCTGCCCTCCTTGCAATGGAAGTTGGGCACCTCCAGATTGGACGCCGCCTCCACCGAAATGGTGCGTGACTTGCCATCCAGACGACAGGGGATTGTGCTGCTCACATTAACCCGCAACTCCGTTCCGGTGAGGCTGCAAAAGGATACATTGGGTAATAGCTGCGCCCAGGACTCCGTGCACCCCATACTCACTCATGGTACTTCTTGCACACAATGCCAACCACCTCGCCAATGCGATCCTCCTTGAGGGGCGTGTGCTCGCCCTGTAGCGAAAACACCAGGTCCTTGTTTTTGGGCGAGTGGAAGACTATCAGTTGATCCCGGCCAGGAGTCACGCTAATGGATGTTAGCTGTGGAGGAGACCGTTTTGGTTGAGTGGCGTTACTTTAAGGATTTCAAGAAATGTTTTAAAAGCAAAGGAGATATCTAGTTGCTATGATAATAACTTTGTTCATAGAAACATTAGGTTTGGTCTTCCAATTAAACCCGAAATTATAATGCTGCCAATAATATTAAGACCCTTAAAGTTTGTTGGCTTTCGAGTACAGCGATTTAACGATTATATTTGATTTCTTACACTGGTAAACAAGACCAAGTGTTTCATAGTTAATTAAGAGATTTCTTGATTTAAATTTTATACATTTTGGTTGAATAGGCAAATATATAATATGACTTTTGTTTGAATTTAAAATGTTTTCCCTTTAAATTTAAACTATATAAAACTTAATGATAACAAGTTTAAAACAAATACAACTCATTTTTTAATTTTAATATTTTCCGCACTATTTTAAAAACATGTTTTTACATTTTACTTAAGTGTGAAATATAAGATGTTGTATTTAATGTCCAGAAATTTACTTTTACTGTTTCTTTATAGATAAAATTGATTATTAAATGAATGGTAGTATATACAAAAATTAAAAAAAAAAAGGTGTTCATTTTTAATTTCAATATTTTGCACATTAGTTTAAATATTTAATATTGAGGTCATGCAATTTAACATGCATGGTATTTAAAAACATGATTTTAAATTTAACTTGTTAATTTCAATGTCAAGAAATTAATTTTTACTATTTCTTGATAAAATTGTTTGATAAATGAGTGTTTATCAATATGTTTCCTTGCCATTTTTTCTTCCTTAACAATTTTCAATCATCTTACTTGATATGAACTCAAAAATTGTTGGAAAAAATCGGGTTGGATGACAGTATGACATATGTACCTTTCATTGAATCCTACATAACTTTGTTGTTATTTTAAGATTAAAATTTAGAATTAAGTCGAATTAAATATTTTTTTATTATAATATTATTATTTATTTTATATAAACTGCGGCTTGTCCATTTAAAGCTGGACTCATATAGGATTTGAATACTTTTCTTTTCTGAGAGTATTTTTAATGGGTATTTGACTGTCCTATTTGTATTGAAATATTTGAATTAATATTCACTCACCTCCCTGATTCCGATTGATCGCTTCATGTCGTGGAACTTCTTCTTGATGCCATCCAACTTGTAGATGGTCGAATCGGTGACGATGAAGGCGCGGTTCGACTGCTTGTTGCATTGGTTGATCTTCTTGGCGAAGGCGGAGAAGAGCACCTGGCGGATCTGGATCTTGCGCAAACTGGCGTTGTACGCCTCGTAGCCGCTGTTGTCCTGCGAGTTGGCCAGGTAGTCGCCCAGCCAGCGGCGCTGCTGGCCCCAATAGGGACGCCGGCCGCCCAGGGCGGTGGCCGCGATAATCTGGAGCCGCAGCTGGGGCCACTGGTTGCGCGGATACTTGCGCAGGATCATGTAGGCGCGCCAGAAGTCAAAGATGCGGTGCAGCTTCGCTTCCGCCTTGCGTCCGGCGAGCGGCGGCTGTGGCCACTGGATGCTCTTGCCATAGTCGCGGGTCTGCTTGGCGCCCCGGAAACGGTTGGCCAGCTCCTGGACATAGCTGCGCAGCTTGTAGGTCTTGTAGGCCCGCATGATTGCGATGGCGGCCTTCATCTTCTTGAAGTTCCGGCGGACGATCCATCCGCGCACCTGTTTCTGCAGCAGCGTCACTATGTGCGGTATCATCTCATTGCGCTTCTCCTCCAGGGCGAACAGGGTGCGGGGCGAGCGAATGAAGATCTTCGTGTGGCCATACTTCACGTCCTGCGCAAAGCCCTTCTCCTCGATCAGCACCCGGACGCCGTCGCGGTCGCTGCCCGCCCGGAAATTGGGCCACGTGTACTGCGAGATCATCTTGTAGCGCAGCAGGAACTTGTCGTAGCGCTGGCGGTGCACGAATCCGGCTCGACGGACCCGCAAATTCTCGAGCAGACCCAGATAGCGCACCTGATGCTCCACCCGCTCCTCGTCGAACACGGTGGAGCTCTTGATGTCATTGGGCTTGATGCAGCGCACATAGAAGGGCTCCTTCTTTAGCAGCGTGACCACCAGGTCGGCCATCGATCGCTGGAACAGGGTGCCCGCCGTCAGTGGACGCTTGGTTGTCTTCTTGATGTCCTGCGCCCCCTCCGGCCACATCTCGCTCAGGTTGGCGTCCTTGGAGTTGTGCAGCAGACGCTTGAAGTCCTGGTACAGCGTGTCCTTGTTCTTCTCGATGAACCCGTTGATGTTGTAGACCACATCGCCCGCGTAGTGCGTGATGCGGAAGTCCTCGCGATGCTTCAGCTCCTTGTCCGTGGGCTTCAGCTGGCGACTCGTGTAGTGCGGATGCTTGCTCAGGTTCTTGTCCATCGCCCCCAGGAGCGTGTCGTCCGTCACCTTGCCCACGCTCAGACACGCCTCGTCCATGATGGCAATGATGCCCTTGTGCGGCTGCTCCACAAGATCGCAAATGATCTGGAATATGGTTAGGTCTTCGGGTTACTTTAAACATTTTTTGAGGAAACTTACTAATAAATCAACTATGTAAACAACCTTAATAAAGTAGCTTAGAAGGCATTACCTTCGTCATATGGCAGCCACTAAGTTTTACCAATCTTTCTTTTCAGGTACTACAAGGAAATTAGACTTCTGAATCGGACAACTAATTGGGAACTTTAGTTTCTCCAAGAACAGCGGATACATTTTAAGAAAAAATCTAATCGAATTGGTATGCAAAAAACTAAAAGTCAATTTATAGTTGATTTATCCGATTTTAGAAGGACTAACCAATGGCGAATTGGGGTCCAAAAGGTATTATTCTGTTGTTGTTGAATACAAAAAATACATAGACAAGCTATGTCTATTTTATATGACTTTACGAAGACCATTCAAACGAATATTCTGATCTAATTTACATAAAACGCCCCTACATTCCAACTCAATCTTACTATTTAATATCATTTACTGAATAAATTGAAAAACGGAAGGTTATAGTTGGAAATGCTCTAAGTATCTAGTTAGCTTTTGGTTTTAAACATTATGCCAGCTTAATATAAATAAATAAAATATATAAGCAATGAAATCGGTGTTAATGCATTTCACAAAAATATAGAGCAAATATAGACGATATATATTGCCAGCTAGACTATAAAGTCTACTGTTTCTTTTTTTCCTTTAGGAACATAGGAATAAGTGTAATAATTCTCAATATTGGCTTAATCTAAAGGTTGTTTAACCTTAA
This sequence comes from Drosophila elegans, assembly GCF_018152505.1. Taxonomy (NCBI): domain Eukaryota; kingdom Metazoa; phylum Arthropoda; class Insecta; order Diptera; family Drosophilidae; genus Drosophila; species Drosophila elegans. The sequence continues at coordinate 3,495,589 of NW_024546167.1, forward strand.
GCCATATAAAAAATAATCTAGATTCACCTTTCAATTGTTACTCACCTTGTTGTTGAAGTAGTCAATATTAGTCCACTCGATGCCCTCGCGCTGGTACTCCTCCTGCTCCTGCTTCAGCACCAGTTCTAAAGGGGATTACGCACATTACTAAGCCATTCCCTTGATTACAAACCCCCTCCCCCAAAAAGTCTCACCGATGAAGAGCTGCTGCAGCTTCTCGTTGCAGTAGTTGATGCAGAACTGTTCGAAGCTGTTGGAGTCGAAGATCTCGAAGCCGTAGATGTCCAGCACTCCGATGACCGAGTTGAACCTCGCCTGCGTCTTGCTGCCGCGGAACAGGATCGCCCGGTTGATGCGGGAAATAATCCAGGTGAAGAGGCGGTCGTAGATGGCCTTGGCCAAAGCATCCTTTCCGTACTCCGCCTGCGTGGCATTGTGATCCTTCTGCATCACATTTCCACCGGCGGCGATGACCCGTTTGGTCAGTGCCATGGACAGCTCCGATTCGGTAACCTGCAGCAGCTTGGCAGTGGACTTCAGGTGCTGCTTATTGCTTATGACCAACTCATCCTCAATGGCTGCAATTGAATGCCAAAATATGTATTCAACATTTCTCAGGGGAATAATACCAAGAACACAAAGAACTCACTTTGGAACTCCACATTTCCCAGATGGAGTACGGCTGCAATGGTCCGCCAAATGGTCTGCACCTCATCCGTGGAGAATCCCAGGGTCTTGAAGGCGTTGCAGGTGCCCTTGTAGTCGGACTTCTCCGTCAGGATGTCCATGCTGCCCTGGTTCAAGTAGTGGTATTTCCCGGTTTCCTTCTGTAACTCATATTGCCGCAGTTCGTTGTCGTTGGCTCCACGAAGCAGCTGAAATACAAGTAGATTAAATGGTTGGGGGTATTAATTAAAGAATTCCAACTATACATGTCCGTATCCATATTTAAAGAATTTAGCTCAGTGGTCATGTTAACTATAATTGAACTTCCGTTTTCCATTACGCATTTGGCTGCTGTCATTTTAGTTTTTCATCTACAAATTCTGGTGTCTAGTTTGGAAAGAGTTTTAACAGCTTATTATTTCATTTATAGATCTTAAATATATAAATAACATTTAATAGGACATACAAAAATGTATGTTATCTTTATCAAAACATTCCCAACTGTTATTTTTGTCGATTATATCATCTATGATTGATAACGTGACTTATCAGTTGAGTAATTTTTATAGATCTTTAACGTTGGGTAACTCATAACTAAATAATCAATTAAAATCTACATGCTTATCAGTGCAAGTAAGGTTGAGTATTGTTAATTTCAAGATAACTTTTTTAATAGGTACCTCATAAATTATAATATCTGGGCCAAGCTGATAAGTTATGACTTATGAAGACGAGGATCCGATACATTTTGCATTTCATAGAATGGCACAATATTTATTTTGACTCATTTTAAAAATAAACAACTCGAGCTCCCATAAAAACCAGATGAAATACTCGACTTGATTAAGTGTTTATAGATGATAAATGCGCTAAAAACGATTCGAATTGATCAAATACTTTAGAAATACATCGGAAATAGCGATCAATTATCACCTCAACAGGTTAAATTGACCTGATCAATGGGTGGGTATACCTATATTGTGGGTGTTTACGCCTTGAACAATGAATAAGCACACAAATTGTGACGCGATCATTTTTTCTGGTTTATTGGATGAGTCTTGGGTAGGGCTATGTTATCGTGCTTTCAATGATATCATTACTTTTAAAGCGCCAATAAAAACTAGGTATCCAGCTGTCGGCGAATTTAATTAAATTAACAAACAGTTTTGCCTCTCAGATAATTAAACAAATAATCTCTCTGTTTTAGGATTTTCTGAGAGCTTTGTGGAATTTTCTTAACTAAAGTATACAGTTAAATGACTGGTCACAACCAAAACTATAGTTTAACTGAATTTGTAAATTGTTTTATATTAGTCCATCGCACGTCATAAGTTATATTGACAGCAGGGCGTTATGCATATATATCCCAACCGTGAAACAGACCTAAACGCTCAACTTAAATGCCCGTTAATGTTTACACGGCAGGTTTGAGGGCCACTCCCCGAAAAACCGCAACAATAACTGTCTAGGCAGCCGAAAAAAGTATCATCACGGCCACAACCTGACACCCCCCAAGTAATTGACGCCCCACTGTAACGGCCCCACCCCCTACAAGGCACCACTTCCCCACCGAACACCTTTCGTCACCTGGCACGCGTCACGCTGACTCACTGGGTAAATAATCGTGTAAGTTAAATACTGAGGGCCACACACGAGTAGTGCTCACCTGGTAGAAACTGTGGAAGTTCCGCTCGCCCGGCTGCTGCTGCACCACTCGCGACTTCTCCAGCAGGTAGTTGGTGATGATGCCCCCCACCGGATCCGCCTTGTAGTCGAACTCAATGTCCATGTACTTGCCAAAGCGACTGGAGTTGTCGTTGCGGTTCGTCTTCGCGTTGCCAAAGGTTTCCAGGATGGCATTGCTCTGAATCAGCACGTTCTTAACTCTGAAAAGGTAAATATACAAATTATATAAATAATATATATTTATAATATATACAATATTTAGATAAAACGGTCTTATCATTGATATACCTTATTTAAAAATATCTTATAGTACTAGGCATGATTGTTGCGGCATACATTAGAACCAGTTTTCATATTTATATTCCCTCATTATCTTATTGACACTACAATAAGATGAATGTTTATAATAATGCCATATAATATAATTTTCCAATGATTAAAACACTCAGAGAACATAAGTCAGTGCAATAAATAGCTTGAAATAAAATAATCATAGCTCTATGACACTAGAAACATTTCCTAAACATAATAAACGGACTTAACTTTTTCGATTTTCTGTAAGTGAAGGACTTAGAGTTTATTTCCTGAAATAAGATTGCAATTTGTATGGTACAATCTAACCAAATTTGTCCCTCCGAGATTTCTTTGTCACCCTTTTATAAATTTTATAGTCTGAAAATATTTCTATTCTTCTTTATAACGACCGACAATTAAAAACGTCTGTGACAATAAAAATTATTGTTGTATGCTCACAGAATTAAAATAAAAGTCTCGTTAAAGTCAAATCGATATAACTTAAAACATAATCAAATATAATAAACAGCTTGCTTAATGCTCCATAAATTCCGCTTTGTTCCTTTTGGCAAAGTAATTTGGGAAATGGCATTCGCCCTAATCCCCGAAACTATACTAAATGTCGTTTTAAATTTCATTGGAGGCACTAAAAATTGGCAATTTAGTTGGCCATTGTGTTTTGGGCTTGGTTGCCGACCAAGTCTCAGTCTCAGCGATTTTATGGAGCACCTTAAACTACACCCAAGTGATAAAAGTTCCCCTGGACAAAGTGGTTGGCTGGGGTGGGCAATTAGTGGGGCAATTAATTTGGCAACTTAAGCTGCAGTCCGGCACTGATGTCATCCGGGGTCACGGGTCACGCGATGACGTGGCGATGATAATAATGATGATGATGACCATGTGAGCGATTATGCCCCATCTGGGGAATGCTTAATTAGCAGGCGCCTTGTACCCAGGCTCCCGCAACGAGAATTCCATTGCGCATTTGCATGCAAAAACAATGGCAAATGTGAGTGCTTTTCTCCGAGACCGACATGTTATAGATTGAAGTTCAGTTCGGTTCGGTTCCCAGTCTGGTCTGGTTCACACTATTGTGATAAGGCCGAAAGCGTTCCATCAACCTAATGCATACAGTTATTTAAATTAATAAACTAATTTACTATGCAATCAGTGCAAACTGCTTGGGAATGTTTAAGCTATTTAAACATAGTACATATTATATAGGGCTATTAAATTCATTTTTTCAGAAACTCAGTAATTTAGCAACGAAATGAAGCTTACTCTATGGGTATTTAATTATTATTTAATATTTAAGTAACTAATTTGCTCTTTGTGCTGGCTGCGGCTAATATTTACAGAACATTTAATATGCGTGCTATATAATGCTCTACTCTTAAAGAACAATTAACACGTCAAAATTTTTACTTAAAAATCTTATTAACATTCGTCCAATTTGTGTTTATTTATAAAAAAAACTTTTAGAACTAAATTTTGTTTTATGTTATTTCATTGGATAACTAGTTATTTCTGCTTTTATGTTTCTAGCTATTGTAAAACGAAATCAATTAGTTCGCTTAAAAATTATTGAACAAATATTTTTAAGTTTCATTAAATCAAAATGTATATTAGGTAATAAAAGAAAATAGAAAAACATTTAATTATTCTAAGATATCAAACAAAACTTAATCGTTATTACAAATAAGTTAGTTGCAGAATATTTTTACTCATTTTCCAGATTGTCTTTTTAAGACAATTTAAGATGACATTCAATTTTTTAAACACTAAAAAATAACTAAATTATTCTGATAAAAAAAGTGTCTTCCTATTGACTTCTAAGCTAAAACCCATCACTCACCGTTCGATTTCGTTCTGTCCCTGGGCATTTGTCACCGCCGCAATGTACTTCATGATGATCTTGGAGGCCTCCGTCTTGCCGGCTCCGGATTCGCCAGAAATCAGGATGCAGGTGTCCTGCTGGCGCTGCTTGAGGACCCTGTAGGCGGCGTCGGCGATCGCGAACAAGTGGGGGGCGTTCTCGAACAGTTCGCGGCCCTTGTACTTGCGGATCGTCTCCGGGCCGTAGATATTCATCTGTCTGTAGGGATTCATCGAGACGCACACCTCGCCGATGTATGTGTAGATGGATCCAACTTGGAATCTGGCGGAAGAGTAATGGATGGTCGCTCATTAGTTGACGGTGTAGTGTTTGGGAACTCATTTCCAGCAGATTACGAAATTTCGAGATTTCGTCGGACTGGGATTAACTAAAACTAAATAGTGGGAGTGTCAGGTGGGGAGCCACCACCCGTCGTTGGCGCCTGCAGCTTTCAGTTCGAAAATTGCTTTTCAAACATTTCAAGAGAACATCGATTTGGATTTATATGAGATAGCTGCACCACATGACCTGTCGATCAATATAACTCACAGTCGCTATGTGGATCAAATTTTTGATCGCTTTTGCTGCGTTTTTGATTGACTGCAATGGGTTGTGCATGTGGATGCATTTATTTTGTACTCAATTTGTAAGGCGCCAAAAGATTGGCTCTAAAAGTTTGTTGTGTTAATAAAATGCATTCAGTTTCGATAAGTGGGTCACTTTTGGAAAGATAGACAATGAGATACAAAATGGGGCATGGAAATGTTCTATTTGGAGAAGATTTAAATTTGTAATTGAGGGCAGCCAAAAAAAATTGTGTTTTGTATTGTTATATAGTGCATAAGAGCATTATAAAGGGAACTTTTATTTAAAGCGAATTTAGTCAGACATTTGATTACTTTTGGAAAAATTCGAAAAGTCCACGTTATCTAATTTCAGGTTTAAAAAAAACGATATTAGGTATTTAGAAAATCGTTGAAAGAAAATCGTTAGAAAATGTATTGCTTTGAAAATTTAGTGATAGGTACCTCCATGTAAATTCCGAATTATTTATAAAATTAAAACAAATGTTCATATGCAAGGGTGTCACAGAAATCTCTTAGGTTGAAATTCGGTTGGAGTGAACATGTAATGTGATCACAAATTTTAACTAAAAAGATTTCTGTGTGACCCCCAATAATTAATTATTAAACTTTCTTTAGATTTACATAATAATGCCTCTTTTAGCAATTTTGTAGCCAAGAGAGGGGACACTTTTTCTGTTACTTCATTAGGTTTACTTACAAGCTTATGAAGTGTTTAAGATTTGACTTAATTTCAGTGCTGTCTCAATAGCAAAAAAGGCGAAGCGAATGGGATGCAAATGACTTGCCACAATTTGCAAGAAAATTACCCAGAGTGCCCCGAAAGTAGGAGTTACACCATTACCGACTACAAATTACTCCAGATGAGCCACATAATAACCAAAGTCCAGCCCCATAGACTGTGCAACAAGTATTACAAAACCCTGGACAACAGAGTGTTTTCCCAAAAACGAAAAACAGAAACCGAAACCGAAAATAAAGCACTAAATTACCAGACAAAAACGAGAAACGGAGAAATTGTTAAAACGCGATCTAAGCCGAAACCAAACAGTCAACAGTTTTCGTTAGCCCGAAGTGGGGAAATGCAAACGATTAAAACAATACACTTAATACGCGCATTTGTTTGTATTTATGTTTTGGCTGCTGGTTTGGGGCACCAGTCGCCCCCCGAACACATGTTTTTACTTAGCTTTTCAGTGCTTATTTTTAGAAGGGGCTGGCTTTTCTGCCTTTCCTACTTTCCGTTTCGTTTGTGTTTGTTTGCCGCCAGTGGGCTGCCATTTATGTTACTTTTGCCCACCAGACAACTGGGTCAAAAGAGTGACAGGCGACAAATGACTTAACGAGAACCTCTGAACTCCAGCCAATGGCCAAGAAAGCGTTTAGCACGGTTTTTAACTTTTTGTGGCCATCTCTGCGAGTTGCACTCAGTGGCAAAAGGGCGAGCAGCAAACGGCAAGCCTCTTAGCAAAAAAGAAACTTAATCTTAAAAGTGTCCATCGGCGTGATTTCTACGATTTCCCCCCCAGAACCATAATGACAACAACTACCATGTGAAATGGAGGTGGAGTGAGTGGGAGTGGAAGTGGGAATGGGGGTGGACAATGACCGCCCACGGGGTGCATGATTGACATAACGTCAAAATTTGTTTTGGGCCCGCATGACTCTCCACTCGCCTTTTGCGGAGGAGGGCCCAATGGGGCCATAGAAATTGTCGACCAGCCAGGTAATTGTCAAGAACCGGACTCAACGGCCAGCAAATCAGGTGCCGATCGAACTGGCAACTGATTTCTGTTTTCATAAAAGGGTCATTGCTAGAATGGTTAATTTTATAAGCTATTATACATGGACTATATGGTTTTAGGACTTCTTCAATTCAAAACGTAGTTTTTAAATCCAGTGGTAGTATTGCAAAACTAAATGAAAAATACCCGCAAACATGTTTACTAACAATTAAAATACAAATTAAAAAAAAACAGTTTAAAAAAACAAATATATAATTTATTAATTGACGTGAAATCACCTATGTTTGGATTAACATGGATTACTGTATGCATATTTAACATGTATACTTTAACTTAATATTCTTAATTGAACTTCCAATTCTAAAGACAACAAACTTATTTTTGTTTTTTTTTTTCAAAGAAATTACTTTTCTTTATAAACTATAAATCGAAAACTAAATTAAAGTTACTTGAGATGTATTACCGGTTGAATAAAAAATTACTCTAAAATTTGTATTTAATGGAACCATTTTTTTACGTTGTAAATTAATTTAAAACTAAAGTATTAAATAAAGTAGCCAAGAAGATAGGTGATTAAGTAAAAAAAGATTTTTTTAGTAAAGGAATCAAACTGATCCAAAATATCAAATATTCGCTTTTGGACTAAATTGTCAATTTAATTTTGTAAGCTTGTGTTATAAAATAAACAAAGTTCTGACTCATAGCAGCCTGAACTTGCTTATCATTCCAAAACTCCTCGCTGCACCCCATTTGTCATACATATATAGTTATCTGCTGCTGTACTTGCCCTCTAAAATCTACAACATATTTTTCATAATATTTATTTACTCAAGTGCCAACACATGGCTTTAGGCCCCCCTTTTGGAGTCGTCATCCGAAATGAAAAAGAAAATAAATTAAATTCTCTTTGCTGGCTTCGCACATTTTAATGTTCATTCTTTCGCGCTTCGCACTTCATAAAGTCGACTTGGTTGTATTCATCATAACGACTGTCGCTGACTGTGAGTGTCTTTATTTATACCAAGCCCAATGACGTAATTAAGATAAAAGCGCAAAATAAGAAAACAAATATATATCGACAGACACATAAGAAATTCCAACACTAAGCAACAAATTGTTTTGATGCAATTCTGTGTTTGAACATTTTGTTTAAACACCGAAACTTTTACTATTTTTACTGACTCATCTTCCTGAAACTGAGCACATGGCATTGGCATCCAATATTATTTAATTTAAAATTGTATCTATTAATAAACAAATTGTTAGCTTGGAGTGCTAACAAGTTTTCGTCTGACTCAGCGCCGGCAATTCTAAGTGCGATTTGCATATAGCTATTAGTTATTTGCAACGACTTTTCTCGCCTTCCGATGAATCATTTAATTCTGAAAATCGTACTCCACCCCAGACGGAAAATCAATAAGCTAACAGTGCATTTTTCATGGGCAAAGCAGACGGTTGTTCGCCAAATGTTTGGACCGAGTTGACGTCATAAGTTGGTCAACAAACTGGGCTTTTAGTGGGTCAATGTTTTTACTTGCCTTAATGGGGGTTTGTTTTTCTGATATCTAATTGAATTTAGGCGATTTATTGCTTATAAATTGATTGTGTGAGGAGGGCTTGAAAAGGTTGCTAACTTCATGAACAAGGGATGTTGAACTGTTATTAGTAAAGTAGTTTACAATATAGAAAACCAAATTTAATGGTAATTTCCTTGTTTTAAAATTTAAACAAAAACAAACAGTTTCGCATGGAATTTTTCTTGTTTTTATTTTTTTTAATAAAACAAATTGGCATGGAAATTTATTTGCATGAAATATTTCTTGTTTTGATCACTTTTGTTTCTACACCCCAGTGAACAAAAGTATGGAAAACATTAAAGAATAAGAAAAAATTCTTCACGAGTAGAATCACGAAAAGGTCAAGTTCCTTTGGCCAATTTTTTGAACGGCTGCCAATACAATCGCATTGATGGGAACCTCATCAGACCGGGGCAGAATAGCTTTTCCATCTTGTTATTAACGTTGTATACAATGCTCCGTTTCGCTTTTGTCTACTGACCATCTGCAGAATTTTTCCGAGCGACTTTTCAACGATTCTCGGCTAGTGTTTTCCCCTCAATTTGTGCAATGCACAATTGCATCTGGACCGTGCCTTCGAATTAACTTCAATTTACAGCCAGTAGACTCGAACGCAAATCAATTAACAGGAGCAGAAAAGTCTGAACGGAGCAGGCCGCTAAAGATTTGTGTAAACGAAATGCAGATGCCACTGAATTTTCCCCTGGACTTCTGCTCCAAGCAGAAGTTATTGCAATGCGAATGACAAACATTGCCTGGCTCTGGATAAACAAACAGAGCTGGAGCACTACACGGCGTCGTCTAGACGGGATCTTGGGTCGTTCTAAGACGTTGCCCCTTTCCCTTTCCCTGTGCCTTTCCCTATCCCTCAATGGTTTATGCTTTTCTTCCGAGAATTCGCATATTAACCAAGTTTATGGCATGGAAGAGAGGGAAACACCGGCAGAAAACTGGCCATCAAATCGCAGTGGTCACGATTTGATTTCCGTTCCGGTATCAGAAGTGCTTATCTGGGCTGGTTTGATGGCCCCTTATCGACTATTCAAGGTGGAAAATGTGGATGGGGAACTACAATAGATGAAAGACTCCCTTTGAACTGGAAGATCCAAGACAATGCAACAGCTATGCACTCTACAAATAAACAGACAATCTCCGATTGCAATTGGAAATCCAAGAAGTCTTTAATTGCTTTCTTCACTATGAAAACGCTGGCAATTGTTTATGTTTCTAGGGGGCCTTTAATATTTTTCTCCATAACAAAGGAAGGGGAATATCACACGGTTATCAGCTGGGAATGTATAAATAAATACTCGATATACAATTGGCAGGGATAAATATTAACGACTATAAATGGAAACCCTATCCAATGGAAGGTCTCGCCGCCACAATTGCATAACCAAAAGTACGCTTATCGCCTTGGCAGTAAGTATTAGCCATGGCTCGATCGATCTATACTATAGAAAACGCTTTTCTGCGACAATTTCTGGCACTTCGGTGGAAGTTTGCAATCTTATCGGGCCTTTGGCGCTGCTCAGAACCCCAATACATAAATAATTATAAAAGTGGAATGCCATGGGGCGCCGAAGTGGGTTTCAGTAACTGGTAAAACTATAATTAAAAATGGGGTTTTTGATTCGCTGTTGATAAAAAGGCAATATCAATTTTGGTAAAACGATAAGGCTGCCTCCTTTGGAGAGTTACTCAAGTTTAGTTTAAGTTTGAAATTTAAAAGTCATCGACTAAACTGAAGCATTCAAATGGATTGGACCCTTGGGATTTGGTTTGCCCATAAAAAAAACAAGCAAAATATATTTCGTTAAGTGCAGTTTATTGTCGCCTGCGGAATACTAAAATCCTAGCCTTGTCCAATCCAAAAAGTAAATAAAATAAAATCAGTAGAAGCACAGTCAAAGTGAGAAGCATTTAAATGAAAATGAAATGCAGTTTGTCGTTAGCATTGGAGGTTGAATATCGTCAAGTCAATGAATCATCAGTTGGATAGCTGGAATACTTGATATTATTTCACGCATTTATGAAGTGGCTAAAGTGGAAGACCTACTTTGAAATCTCAAGAACGTTGCTTGAGTGGGTGTTGTTTGATAACACCCTATCAACACTGATAGGGTTGAAATAAAAAAGGATTCCTTGAATTTACAACTCAAAGGGGTAAACCCCTAAGGTTAATGTGCAAATAAACTATTAAAATATATTAAGTCTGCTATTCTGTCATTAAAAACACACTTATTCCATCAGCCGATCCTTCACCTTGTCACACAAAAGGCATTTTCTCCTGGTTGTCAAACAAATCACTTGATAAAGCCCAAAAATAATATTCAAAATTCATAGCCCCATAAATGTTTTCCCAGACAGAACAGTTCATGGAATACTCGAGTGCTGTAAACACTAGATGCATCCCGAAAAATATAGGCCATATAAGTGAGTAAACAAGTGCCGAAAATGAAAACAAAACTTATCAGCTAAATAGACACGAAATGGGGTACTCGAAAGTGATCCATGGGAGGGAGCCAAAGGGTCAAAGGGCAATCAATCAGGGATTTTACGAGTCCATTGGCCCTCCCGTGAGGACACTTGACTTAATGGCAGTCGTAAAACGTCTCCTTAGTCGGCAACTGCGAACTTTGATTGCGGCAAACAAAGATCTCGCTTCTTTTGGTGGCGATCGAGGAAACTTTTCGGCTTTTTTTTTCTGGGGCAAACAAGTTTTCTTCCAAACACATTTTTTCATCCTCTATTTTGTGGGTGAGTCTCGGCCAAACTGACGCCATCAACCGGTTCGTATTTTGGCTACGCCATGGCATTTTTTTTTTTTTTGTTCAGTTTTCTTTCTGTTGACTTGAGTATCTGCAAGATACACAGCGTGAGTCAGATACATATTTTTTTATAATATTTGTTGAATAAAATATACTATTTCTAGCCTTATTTGCAGGGTGCCACAAAATGTATGATGTCATGTGCCAAATCAAAACAAGTAAATTACATACAAGTTATAAAAAATGCAGTCATTTCCCATTGGATTGATTCACCCGGTCGATGCCAAAGGAAAGTGAGTTTTTATCACTGCATTTCTTTTATTTCTTTTACGTTTTCGCGCAATTTCCACGCGTTTTTTGGCGCGTTTTTGACCCTCAGTTTGTTGCTGGTTTTCCTCAACCCAGCTGGCTTCGACTTTTCCGGCTTTCCAGCTAAAAATATGTATTAATGCGCAACAAATTGATTTGAGTTACGTTATGGTTATGCCAAGTTGTAAGACATGAAAATCGTGGTTTTAATCACGAGTCGTACTGTGATTATGTAATTAATCCAATTTACACTGCTTTATTTGCTTGCGATACATTGATAAGCGGTTTGTGAGCCACCAAAGTGGGTTAACGCATCTCTGACAGTAATTTCATTTTAATGACAGTCTTCATCACTTACGCAATCGAACAATCAACTACAGGGTATTACCATCTGTGAATGCGTAGACATCCGAATTTCCTTCAACTGATGGCTCACCAATTAATTTCCTTTTTCGACGGCAATTTCAACTGACAGCTCACTCAAGGCGAACACTTTGGTTTTGGGCTTATCAAAGCCAGCCAAACGTAATTGTAATAAATCGTCTGAGTGTGTTTAGTAATAAAATATATTTAGTTATTAGATGAATCAGTGATGCACTGGACTCGCTGACCAATTTATTGAGTTTTTACATTTATTTATAGGCATTGCAAAATATTTTGGGAAAGAGAAACCGAAACTATCATTAAGAGCCAAACAGGGCCACCGAACTCATTATCATAAAGGTCCAAGCGAAACCCCATACCTATTTCTACATATTTCCACAGTTTTGTAAACCTCTGCTAATCAGTTGAATAAATATGTGGACTCGACAATGCGGTGGCGAGAACTTTTCCCGATAATGATCGCTTTTACATGAAAGTTAGCGAGCCATGCGAACCAGCGACCCGGAGAAATGGATGTGGAGATACCCCAAGGGAAGCGGTTGCAACAAGTTGTTGACACTCGCAGTTAAATAAAATGAAATGGAATGAAATGATATAGGGCCCATGTGGGCTGTATGTACTGCGTGGTCGTCGGGGGGTTAAGGAACTTTACATAATGGGTAAGTTTGTAAGCACCTGGAACCACAGTGCCGGCCACACAAATATTGACATTTGATGTGGAGCAGTGAGTTGATTTAAAGTGAGACTGTTTCTAGAAGTGCCACTCAATAAATATGTTACTTAGATATTATAACTTCTAACTTGGTGATCATAAATCTAATTGACACGCAACTGTATTAGGTTTTCATGTACTGGAACTGACAATTTCATTAGCTTTTAAAGTTTTTGAGCAATAACAATTCAATAGATTTAGTTTTTAGTCATTAAAAAATCAAAATATTTAGTATTGAGTTGCTTAATATTGATCTATAAATCTTTTTGGCTCATAAATATGTTGTCATAGTAAAATATCGAACATGGTCATTTCAACTACATAATTCCTAAGTTTTTGAACAATTAAAATGTAGTTAAATTAGTAAATTATAATGGCATAAGGCTGCGTTTTAAAAACACTAAAACAAGATGTTTTCATTGAATTCCTCATTGTTGATCTATAAATTTTAATGGTACAAAATGATCTATAAATCTTAATGGTACATGAATATATTAGATCATCAAAGTTAATGATTGGAACTGACCATAGCCATCAAAACTAAACCAAATTATTTAAGTAAAATATCACAGTGCTTTTAACATTTTAAATATTAAAAGTATTATATAGTTCTTGTTTCTAGACAAAGTCTCCCCCCAATATATCATCAAATCTCATTCCATTCTCGAATTGAAATGAAAAGCCGCTAATGAATGCATTTAAAACCGAAAGTCATGGCACAAAGAGAAGAGTTTAACACTCTAAATGAGCATGCAAATGGGTCCATTGAGTGCGCCCTCGAGTGGAACACAGAAAGCGAGTGGAGTGGGTTAAATGGGGGAAATAAAGTCGGAGACGGAGAGCTCGGCTTTAATTGAAGCGCCGATAAACAAATCCAGTTTAATCAAGTCGGAAAAGCCAAGAACCGCAACCGGTTCTTCTGCGTGGCGCCCCCAGGTGGCAATCGATCAAACCAGAAGCCTTGAACTAGACCAACAGCTTGGGGGAAAAGTGGTTTCCCAAAGGGGGGAGGGGGGAGTACAGTAAAAGGAGGAGTGAACAGAGGACAAGGCCACCAGTGGAATCAATAAACACGCTGGACATTCGCCAATTGGAATTATCTGGACAAACTGGAAAATAACATATCAGCTTAGACTTTTTATGTCAGAACTCCGATGCATGGGGCAATACTTAAAAAAAAAATTATTTAACAGCGGAAGTAACTTTGCGACTTAAGAGAGTTTCTAGGAACTTAGAAACCCAACATTATAAATCACAACCCTCTTGATAAATATTGTTTTTTAAACAGAATTGTATATAAACAAATATATGTAAATACAAATAATTTTCATGAAACCATATTTTTTGCTTCTTTTATTTTTAAAAGTTACTAAAAGAAAGTCATATTGGTGTAGCATTATTTAGGCTCTTTAGTTTGAAAGCTTTTTGATTTTTATTTAAGTTTAAGTATTAAAAATACCTAATAATAGAACCCCTATACTTTTTAGATTCATTTATAAAACGAAGAGTCTAAAACCGTAGCCTAAGGAAATATTTTTAAACCACATAAGTTTTATTTAAATACTTTCTTGGTATTAATTTAATACTCATCAGAGTGAAAAATTGTATTGTACATAATACATAATAGTTTAAAATTCATTTCAAAATTTTGCACTTTCTATGATAATTTTTTTTGGGTCTAATAACTTTGGTATCCCTGTTAAAACTTTTTACTTACCGCTTTCGCAGGTTATCCATGAACTTCTCCATGGACACTTGGTCCAGAAGGACGAAGTCCTGCACTCCTGCTTCCCGTTGCAATGCCATGGTGCAGTGGTGTCCTGTTGCTGTCCTGTCGTCCTTTGTGTTTTGCTCACGGGCGGAGAGATGGAGTGAGGATCGGGGTTGCTAATTGCCGGCTGCAAGGGCAGAGGTGAGGTTTAGACTCAGGTAAGAATATCGCACAGGAATATCACGCTAAAACGACACACACCGAAAAAGTGGAAGCGTTCACTTGGCTTTTGTTTTGTTTCGGTTCTTTTTTACTTTTTGTTTGCCTCGCCTTTCGCGTCTCGCTTCGAATTTTAAATATACAATATCTATACGTATGTATATAAATTTCGTGTGTTTGCTGCCGACTGATTTTTATGTTTTATGAGCCAATTTCGGCCGCTTCTGCTGATTGTGACGAATAATTTTCGGTGTGACAACAGACACGACGACGAAATGCGGTTCGGTATCCGACGAAGATCAATAAAGAATATTTGTGGACCGATCGAACGCTTCCAATTGGACTGGAGCCACGAAAACGGGAACAAGATCGGGAACAACAAAAATAACGAGAACTCGATCAGGAACCACAACCACTGTCAACCTCACTTAAGGCCACAAGTTTCGCGACGTCGCCCGATATAAACATTTATTTTAGGATTTCCAAACTCCAGCCTATGATTTGCTACGATCTTTTTCTGCCCTGATCGGTGCGAACTAGTCCGGAATGCAGCCGATAAGCAAGCTTGCCGACGGCGGATTAATAACAACAAACGGCCGTCGGACAACCGCGTTCGAGAGAGTAAACGTAATAGAGATGGAAACATTTTGGGAACATCGATATCGGCGACGGCGCTATTTTAATATTTTAATATAATATATCGATAAAAGTAACGATATTTTTGCAATGAGCTTCCTGAAAATAAACAATGTTTTACAACACTGTTGTGGAAAGCGCGTCGTTGTTGAAATGTTTCTGCCCGATAAATATAAGATTATATTTAAGATTACATTTAAGTTGAAAACTGTTAGTATGTAAAATGTAATATACGTAGAAATTATTAGTACGAAAAGATATATAAATATATAATTTGTACACCCCACCAGTGGTTCGAAACTTTGATATGCACACAGCACAGACACCTTCCTACTTATTTCACGCCTTCGTCACAATGTCGCCGCTGTCGGAATAACGTGAGCCAACTATTAAATAAGAACGAATTGTTTAAAAGTTATAATATAATCTTTAAACTAAACCGCGGTTAAACTAATCTAAAGCATATTTTTAAATTAATAATTTTATAAATTTATTCAAGCCCAGACGGTTAAAAAGAGATAACAAACATACTTGCATATCACTTGCTACTAATAAATAATTTTGACCAAATAAAATATTGTATGTTTGAATAATTAGTAGGAAGGAAAAATAAAGTATTATCTCATATTTACTTATTTAATTAGTTCACTGACACCTAAAAATGTTGTGGACTAAACATATTTGAAATTAAGCTCTCGTTTGAATTCGGCGGGAAAAGTCGAGATTTTTTGTGTAACTCATGCAATTCACAGTCTGGTAACACTGATTCAAACAGCTGTGCGCCTTCGCCCTCGTAACATTTTGTTTCCACAAAAATCGGGATATAATGAATAAAATCACGCGTGCCTTCATCAGCGTGCTGCGCCAGAGCAGCTCATCCGGCGGCACTAACACCCTGCTAGGACGGCAGCTCTCCTACAGGAGCGACTTGTCCCTGGACAAGCTGTACCCGAGTGCGCGGCTACAAATCTACACGCCGCCCCCGCCGGTAAGTGGATGCAGTGGATCCTGATATAATATATCTAATATTTCCACACAACAGCCTCCTGGGAGCGCCAACAAATTCAACGGCTTCATTCCCATGGACAGACTGGAGATCACCTACAGCCGCAGCTCGGGACCCGGAGGCCAGCACGTGAACACGGTGAACACCAAGGTGGATGTGCGCTTCAAGGTGGCGCAGGCGGACTGGATACCCGAGCAGACGCGCCAGAAGCTGCTCCAGGTGCTGGCCAATCGGATCACCAAGGAGGGCTATTTCTACATCAAGAGCGACCTCACTCGCTCCCAGCAAATGAACCTTGCCGATGCCCTGGAGAAGCTGCGCTCCCTCATCCGCTCCCAGGAGACCTTGGCAGCTGCTCCACCCAGCGAGGAGACGCTAGAGAAGCTTCGCCGGCGCCAGGAGCGAGCGGCCCGCGAACGGCTCCAAGTGAAACGTGGTCGTGGCCAGATCAAAGCGGATCGTCAAGGACCCGGCGGAATAGAATTGTAGTTATTATTCGAAATTGTTGCACACAGATTCACATTACACATATACACTTAACTAAGCTATAAGGGCCATTTCAGGTTTTCACTTTTACATAGTTGATATACCCTCTGCTAGAGTATGGCAAGTAAATGACTCTTATTATATTTAAATTTACACAAATCCTGTGAAAGTGAAAACACGAAAAGACCCATTAGATATCTAGGGAAGCTGCTGATCCTCAGTGGCCGGCGTGACTGTAAACCGCTTGGAACTGGCCACCTTTGGTGGCTCCTCCTTTCCCACTTGCGAGGGCATGCTGGAAAATCGAGGACGCTGAAAGAACAGGATATGAACAGTCGGAAAAATAACAAATAATGTTTGGCAACTTACGGACTGCGGAGGACTTAGCTGAATGGTCACATCGTGGCTCCTTTGCGATGGCCTACTGACCACACTGTGGCGCTGACGATGCTCTAGTGTAGGCAAAACACCGGCCATTTTCGAGGCATACAGCTGCTCCAGTCGGTGGATGGTGGAGAATTCCGCTCCAGGCGGCTGCAACGAGAAACTGTGCCGGTTGCTAAGCGGCGACCATGTGTGCTGGTAGTTCGCCTCGTCCAGGTGGCGCAGAAACTGACGATTGAGTGAACCGAGCGCCTGCTGGTCCTCGGTGGCCAAATTGGCCATTAGCTCGTCCAAAATATCGGCCTCTGTCTCCACTTTTCCATGGCGCGCCAACTTGATGTCATGTTTCCAGAACTGCCGGTTCTTGCGCCCGATCACCGGCGCAATTTCCTTGACCTTCAGCACCAGGATGCCCATCAGGTAGACGCACAACACATTGGACAGCGTTAGGCACATGCTGATGCCGCCCAGGACGGCCAGTTCCTTGGCCTGGTTGTCCGAGTAGCGACGCGTCTTGATCACATCCACGTACAGCGAGTCGTCGTGCTCGAAGAACTTATAGATGCAGGCCACTGCCCACAGCAGTCCAGAGTTGACTGCCGGCGGCAGCAGAGAGGCGGATATGGCCACGCCCACCAGAGAGCCAATGTTGCCGCCCAGGATTCCAATGGCAGCCGCCGCTCCCGACGGGATGGCCGTGAAAACGCCCACGACCAGGGAGTGCAGGTCGCAGCGCGAGAGCATCTCCTCCGTGAGTCCTTCGCCAATGCCGTACTTGTGGTCCGTGGTGCACACCACCAGGCCGAAGAGGAAGCCCACCAGGGTGGCGGTCAGGATGCCAATCAGTTCGTTCAGCATGCCCAGCCTGCGAAGCGATCGATCCTGGATCACAGTCCCAAAGATGGCCGCAATTATTGGCCCCATTAAAGGGGAAATCAGCATGCTGGAGGCCAGGAAGATCGTGCTATTCTCCACCAGACCGAAGCTGGCCAGAACTCTGAAAGGGATTGATTGTTATTACTGGTGCTCCTTTATCTTATGGAGGTCTTAAAGTAGGATTGCAGTGTGCAGTAATAAGAACAATATTGTACAAACAGCTAAGTTTGCCTTATAAAGTATTAATTTCAGAATTATAAAGAATAAGAAATTAATAATTAAATTAATTTGCCGGCTGGACAAAGCTGATATATCCTTGCAGCTTTTATAAAAATTAAATATTCAATAAAAGGTCCACATTTTGATTTCTTTTTTGTTGACCAATTTAAAACAAAATAAAATCGCTTTTTAAAATAATAGTAAACAATTACCGCATATCGAAGTATATTCATCTATTAGTATCATTAAACAGCGAAGATATATCTTTTTGATTTAGTTTTCAGAATTCGTAGCTATAAAATATTTCTGAAACCTATACTATAAGCAATTTATTTAAATGGCTTCCAAACTGAGGCTCTTGTTTGCGTTTAAACGGACAAACGGACAATACTGATCGATAATATATATAGGTACTTTTTAATTAAATTATAAAAGGCTTTTCAAGGGGCTTATAAAAGATAAACTAATTTTCTTAATAAAATTGATTATTTTTAGGCAATTCTAATTTTTGAGTTTGTTTACCAATTAAATATTTGCAATTTTAAAATATTTAAATGCAAAATCGAATACCTAGTTCTATTATGATTAGTGTTAGCTAAATCTTACGCTGCCGAGACTAGGAGTATGCAAAAGTCGAAGGTAATGGCCGCATCCTGGCGCACATCCCTCAGGATCTGGGCCACATTCAATCGGGATCGCACAGAGTTCATGAATCGATTCCAGATCCCTTGCTTCTGGGCATTGATGTGCCTGCGGAAAGGAATCTTTATAGATTAATGTCTTAAATAACCATATTTAAAGCGAATTTAACTCATTGCTAGAGGGCTGCTCCTCCTGATCCTCCATGGTTTCACGCTGGACGTAGGATCTGTTGGCCAGGCAGCTGATCACAGAAACAGCCGATCCCTCCCGATCGCCGATGCCCCATTCCTGCAGTGCCTCATAGAGATTCTCGTAGCGCTCGTCAAAGTCCATGGAGAAGCTGATGTGGTAGGCATTCCCCTCCAGACTAGGCAGCCACACGGCGTTGGGTATGTGATACTTCTGCAGGATCTGGCGCACCACCTGCTCCTGGTCCGTGTCCAGTGGCATGTTGAGCAGGTGATCGTGACAGTTGCCATCGGTCGTCTGAATTTGGATTTTTGGCAGGGAAGACTTCAACTTGACGCCCTGCTCCGGTGATTCCCCTCCTATTCGGATGGTGGACAGGCTTTCGATCGTCGAGGCGCGGCTGGCGGTGCCAATGGGCGTGGCCCCCGCCCCGTTGACCACCTGGACGTAGCCCATCTTCAGGCGCTGCTCCTCGGCCTTCGTGGGTATCGTGATCGTGAGCAGCACGGCGGCAGTTCCCGTCATCGTTGCGGTTTCGTTTTACGTTTGCTTTTGCGGAAGTGACCCTCAGCGCTTTGTGTTTACAGCACACTTTGTATGGAATCGATCGAGTATCGATCTAGTGCATAATCACCAGCACTCACACGTGGACAAGCGGACACATGGGCAACTGGACAACTGGACGCACCCGGCACTGCAACTGCACTGATCTTCTTTGTACTGGAAGTGAGTTGAAGCCTCGCTTGTTATTGCCGCCACTGATAACGGTTTCTAGCTGGATGCTTCTTCTTGCCAATCTGGCAGTCACTTGGAAGCATCTCCCACTTGGCCATTTTTAGGTTCTGACTGGAATCGAGCTTTCGCCGCTTGCCGCCCGACGATTGGATTTCAAATCTAAACTTCGTTCATATATTTTAGCCGAAATAAAAACTTTCAAAATTTTGTTCTAAAGCACTATTTTAAATTTTGCTATTTAAATTTTGACAAATTTATAATATTAAAAAAAAAGTTAGAAGTTCATAAAAGATTTAACTTTATAAAAAATTTAAAAAAATGCTACTCTATTGTTAAAACTTAACATTGCCTTTATTAAAATTGTAGTAAAAATTGTACTATAGTTGTGATTTTTTTAAATATGTAAACAATTTTTTTTTGGTATTCAGTTTTTCAATAATTATTGTACAAGACTATTTAAAATTTTGGTATTTTAATTTTTATCTAAAATTCTATGTATCGTCATCGTATATTTTTATTGGAATAATTAAAGAGGATCTTACAATTTGTAAATATTTATAGTACTTAAAACTGACAAAATCATTTTTAATGCATTTCCACAAATAGAACAAAACTTTACCTTTTGCACATTTACATATTTATTCTATAAGGAATTTTGTTTATCTGAAAATACATATGTTTATTAGAAAGATCATTTTAATGTATGCAAAGTTTAAGGTCCATATATCACCGCAGATTTTGGAAAGTTTATCACCAATACGTATTGATCAAGCTTTCTATTCTAACTGACATTACATTTCGTGTTAGGATTTCAAACGAAACTTTTAGAACATTTTATTCTTTTTTATGTTTTTTAAATACAAAGATCTACAATAGTTAAGGGTTATTGTAAGCATTTTATTTGTTTGACCATACTTTTTTAAAATCACTAATTGTATCCTATTTAATCAAGGCTAAATATTTATATAAAAAATGCAAAAACTAAAAACTTTAAGAGGTATTCCAAATTTAGAAATAAAATTCAGTGGGGCACGAGTGCAAACAATTTTCCGGTTGGATGGTGTTTCAAATAATTGTAGGCTATGGTTAAAAGCATGCCAATTGACAGATTATAATTAGGCATTAATTGTTGGTTATTAAAATTATAAATGAGACCTTTTCTCAAGTTGTCGAAGTTTTTAGAGGAGCGGCTGCAGTTTTAATTAAATAAAAAGCTCATCTTCTATTAAGCGTTATTGTCATTTCATGATTCACTCGCCTGAGCAGATTACATAATATTACTAAACAAAACATTCGCGTTAATTTCACGCCTTTGGTGCACTTGAACGTCGACTTGGTTCAAGTTTAGCTAATTGAATTCTCATGGCGTGAGTGTTTCTGTGGGCATTTCTATGGATCGGATCGTCATGCGAATAGCAGCCAATTGGAGGTTCATTTGTATGCAGGTGGGACGGTGTGACGATAAATCGAGAATTTAAATACATCCAGTGGCGAAGAAACGAACTTTATTTGATACAAAAACATCAGAGCTTCGCGTATGTAGAGGCAAACGCAGCGAGAATGGAAGTGTAAATGCCACTAAAACTGACTAAACAATAGCTGAAATTGCACTTAACAAGGTTCTTTAGCTGGCTAAAAACAATTAAAATGCGTATAAGAGGCTGATATCTAGTAGACAATTGCTACACTATGTATATATGCTTAGGGGTATACAAAAGTGCAATGATGAAATGGAAATTAAATGTGGTGCCGAATTTCCCCGCTTTTCCTTTCCTAGACTAAGTCGACTCGTGGTTGTCTTACAAACTAATTAACAGCATATTGGGCAAAAGGCAAGGCTTAAATACATCCCGATTGCAGCTCCTAGAAGCGAATCTCGTTGCGCTGCACCTGGTCGTAGACCTGCGGCGTGAGCAGTTCGTACCGCCCTTTGGATGTCTGATAGTACAGGGCATCCTTGACCAGGCTCGGATCGTAGCCCTCCTTCTGCAGGTCCACCTTACGCAGCTTGAAGGTGCCAGTGAGGTCCACCTTGGTGAGCAGCCGTATGATCTGGGGACGTGCATAGGCGGGCAGCACCTTGGCCAAACGGCCGGCGAAGGTATCGAGGTCCAGCTCCCGCTCGGGGTCGTAAATGGCGGCCATGCCGGCCCTGCCCTCGGTGTGCGGAATGGTCACGCCGTACACCACAGTGTCCTTGTACCCAGCCACATTGCTGACCTGCGCCTCTACCTCGCTGGTCGACACATTCTCACCCTTCCAGCGGAAGGTATCGCCAGTGCGGTCCTTGAAGTACAGATAACCCTTCTCGTCGGCCACCAGCAGATCTCCGGAAAGGAAGGCCATATCGCCGTGCTTGAATACATCCTTTACGATCTTCTTGGCCGAAGCCTTTTCGTCGACATAGCCGAGGAACTCGCGAGAGGGATTTCCCTTGACAATCTTGCCGATAAATACGCCCGGCTCGTTGGGTGCGCACAGCTGGCAGAGGCCGTTCTTGTCCCTGATCGGCTCCCCGGTGTCCTGGTCGGCGCGAATGATCGAGATCGGGTAGACCTTTGGCAGGATGCGCGACACGAAGCCGATGGCACCCACCGTGTTGTCGTGATTCATGATGTTCGCATTGCCCTCGGTGGCGCCATAGAATTCGCCCACCTTGGCGATGTTGAAACGCTCCACAAACTGTGGCCAAATCTGCGGACGCAGTCCGTTGCCGAACACAAGACGCACTCGGTGCTTCTGGTCGTATTCCGATGGTTTCGTAGCCAGAATGTAGCGTGCCATCTCACCGATATACTGACCGACCTGCAATTCACAAAAAGGCCACCATTAGTGACTGCCGTCGAGGGGCAATAAATCTCACTTACAGTGGCATTGTACTTGGTGCAATCGGCGAAATAGTTGGAGGCGGAGAACTTCTTGCGAATGGAAACCGTAGAGCCAAAGAGCACCGACTGACCCATGCACATGATGCCTCCGGCGGTGTGGTACAACGGCAGCGGGGTGTAGAACACGTCCTCCTCCTGGAAGCCCATCGTGTAGTGGATACCAGCAGCGATAAACAGATACCTGGGGGTACGAATAGTATGCTTGCATTGTAATAAAAGTATTTAGTATATGAAATTATTTAATATTTGGCAAATTGAAATTTATTATATACTTTCAAGGTTGTCACAAAATCTTAAAAAGTTCCAAGTTTCTAATAAAAGTGACTAAAAGACGTGATATATTATACCGCAGAATTAAACAGCTCTTTATTAATGCTTTTAAGCATCTCGCTCTTCCTATAGTTTGAATTTTAATCAATTTAAGTTAAGAAAAAAATTAGTTTTGTTAAATAATAAAAACCATTTATCAAAATTGTAAGCAGGTGTGTTCTAAACACCACAAAAATGCACCACTCTTAGGCACTTAATAGGTTTGAAAATATAATATCTAAAGTTGTTATAATAATTTAAGAAGGTTTATACAATCATTTGAAGTACCCATTTTATAGGTTTGAAAATATAATATCTAAAGTTGTTATAATAATTTAAGAAGGTTTATACAACCATTTGAAGTACCCACCGGGAGTGAGAGATGACGGCCGCCTTGGGCAGTCCCGTGGTGCCGGAGGTGTAGATGTAGACGAGCTTGTCGTGGTGGTTGACCTGCGTCTTGTTCGGCTTCTCATTGCTGGCGGTTGTGAGCAGGGCGTTCAGGTTTTTGGCCTGCGGGATGCTCTTCTCGGTCTGGCTGTTGTTGTTCTCGTTGTTGAACTGGAAGAGGGTGAGCTCGGCGGGCAGATCCTTGGCCACGTCGGATACGGCTTCCAGGAAGTCCTCGCCGTAGATGAGGGCCGTGCAGTGGGCCACCGTGATGCTGTGCAGCAGTGAGGGACCGCGCAGGTTCGTGTTGATCAGCGGGGTGATCACGCCGATCTTGGAGAGACCCAGCCAGGTGGCCACGTACTCGGCACGGTTCTCCAGCAGCAGAGCCACCACATCGCCCTTCCGGTATCCCTGGGCCTGCAGCACGTTGGCCACCTTGTTGGCGTGCTCGTTCACCTGACGGAAGGTCCAGCGCTGTGTCTCGCTGACCACGGCCACTTTTTCCGGATGGATGCGAACATTCCGCTCGAACACATCCGCCACAGTGTAGTTGAGGCGCTCATGGCGCTTCGTGTACCGCAGGAGCTTGATATAGGCCCAGAGAGCTCTAGAGAACAAAAGTTTAATTTAAATAAATTTGCCCAGATACTTATTAAAAAAAAAAAACAACTTATAATTTACTTGACAGAAAAAGAGAAATAAAAAAAAAATAGTTGCTAATAAAACCTCCCCAGCAGAATATTATCCTTAGCCAAATATAAAAGAATATTTAAATATTACATATTACATTAACAAAAATGTGTTACAAAATAAAAATGAGTGCTTTCAAAAAATGGTTTTACGAAAAAATAACTATTTCAATTATTATTAAATATCAAAAGCATGTTTTCGAAAAACTATGTAAATAAAAAGTATTTTCAAACAATTTTAAGCTTCTTCATATTGCATACATTTTTGTAAATATTTGTATGGGAACATAGACTTTAAATTGTTTGGAAAACAAATAAAAACTAAATTGTTAGTTATTTATAAGCATACCCATCATATTAATAATTCTTTTATATGTTAAGATAATTAAAAGTCATTATAGTTATTATCATTATCATAGATCTAATAAATAGTTTTATAACCGTTAAATTATAAATGATTATTAATTTAAGTTAATTGATATAAGGGATATGGATATGTTTTCTGCGGCAGGGAAAGTGTTTGATCGAAGGTGAGTCGGATGTAGTACCCGTACCAGCAGTATCTTCCCCATCGATCGCGTTTGATTTATGGTTAGTGGTCGGGGCCACTGAAAATAGCGCACAGAAATCGAAGCTCGACAAGCGCAACAGCCGTGATGCGATAAACCCAGAGATAAAAGCGGCTGAAGTGGCTGCAATCGAAACCGAACGTGGTAATCTAGTCCGACCATCCGAGCCGCAAATTTATGACGTTGCTAAATTAAAGCTGAGTAATGCAAAGTTCACGAGAAGGCCAAAGTTGTAAGATAACCTATTTTACTTAGCTAGGGCTTACGGATTTTCTATGAAGCTTCGCCAAAGTAATAACAATTAAATTTGTCATTTGAATATCATGTTATTTGTCATGGGAATGCCCCACGACTCAGTTTACACATTTAGCACAAAGTTGAATGTTTAATAACAAACAGAGTTGTCACACTTTATCTCTTATGCAAATAATAAAAAAATTACTAAGAGTATTTACGCTTGAACATAAACTACTGTTTGATTTAGATATCAATATTGAAGCAGCTATCAGCAAAATGGAGAAATGTACATACCGACTAATCCAGATAACCATTATCTTTGATTTTCTAGTTCAAAATGTATGTATTAACAAACGCTAGTTGATAAACTGTTTTTCATTTTCAGTTAAATATTTGCTTGTAAATTGTAAAACTAATTTGCCAATAGTCTGTAATTATTTGACTGAGCTGAATAAAGAAGAGCTGATTAGAGAAGGTACAATTTGCAATCAATTTAAATCCTAGGTAAATACAAGGTGTTCCGGTCTGAAAGCCTTTTCAAAGCACTTGTATTCGAAGATATCGAGAGATTTTATATAAATACATACATATAGGTATGCCGCAAAACCCAATTCAAATCGTTCATTTCCCCATGGCAAACATCAATCGCAATAGTTCGATGGGCCGTATATTGGAAATTGGAAAAAAAAAACTTGCACTCGACTTGGGACTCGACCACAGCGACGATCTCAATTTAAATTCGCTTTGCACTCGTGCGTACTTTGCACCGCTGGCGGGGTTTTAGACTCTAGAATCTATCGTTTCGATAAGATAGCCGGCTAAGCAGTTGCTTTAGCCCTCGTTAGCCGTGTATTTATAGGGCTTTAATCAGGCCTTATAACCCCCATCGAGTGGTTTGTTTGGTATTTTTGGACATGTTTGCTCCCAGATAGGTCTGCTGCAGGCCGAGACAAAGCTAAAGCTTCGATGCGAATCCAAGGTTGTCCGGCCAAACTTGAAGTTGATCTTAAGAATCAGTTGTGAGCCGAGATATATGTACGAGAGAATACATATATTCGAAGTTAGTTAAGCCGAAACCAGTGCTGACCTTGGCATGGAACTTGATCTGCTGTGTGAGACTCATTAAAGCTCAAACTGCTGAGCAAATTAAATTTTCAGGTAAAATGAATAGCTGAGAGTGGGTCAGAGTAATGTATAAAAATTGATTACAATACTTAAAGTTAATAAGCATTAAATTAAAGTTTTAAGGAATATCATTAATGGCCTTAAGGTATTAAAGAATTACATTTTAAATTTTTTTTAATCTTTAAGCTTCTTTAATGAAACATTAAAATTTTATTAGAATGTTGGGGTGCTATTCATTTAGTGTAAAAAAAGTATTAAATTAAACAGGTAATCCAAATGCTTATAATTTGTGGCGTAGTGTTAAAATAAATTTTTGGGTTTTTAAATTATTATTTTATGCTTGGATAACTTGTTCTTCATTTTGTTAGCTTTTTGCTTGCCGTGTGAAACGCAAATTTCCGACAATCTTTCGGCAAAAATGCAAAAAAAAAAAACCCAATGCTAGCCGTGACAACTTTAAACAACTTTATTGCCAAATGAACAAAGTCGTAAGTTAGAACTAGAAACAATAATTTAAAATAATTTCGATTTTCTTTTAAAAAAAATATTTTGAAAAACCCTGGTATTCTAGACAACGCAAAATACAAAACCAAGACTGAAGTGAAACTTTCGGCATTTTAACAAATTCAAGAAAGATATAGAAAGAGATAAAAAATCTAACAATGACTTTAAAAATCTTTTGATTTGAGTAATTTCCAGTTAGTTCCTATTTCCTGCACTCAACATGAGTTCCATCTTTCGGATGGAGTATACTAAAACAGACCTGGCAACCCTAGACAGCCAAAAATACAAAGACTGAGGCGACACTTCCGCCATTTTAATTGCCCAAGCTTCGGCTTTTGGCGTACGTTTTCAAGAACAGATCGGTTAGTGTGCCAGTAGTCTTCCGGCTGACGCACTCGATCGAATTCGATTAGTATGCGCCGAGGGTTTCGCTGGGCGACGATCGTACGAAGGCAATGGTAAATAAAAAAGCGAGTTTGTTTTGGTTTTGGGGCTGGGCGACCTTGAACCTGAAGAAGTCAATAAACCTCGTAATCGGGTGGCAAAAAAACTGATGATTTCCGACAGCTATTCGTCAATAATCGTAGCCATTTCCCATGAAGTTTTCTCTTTACAGTTTTCCTCGGACAACTGCAAATGGCTACTGCAGATGGCGACCCAAATAGACGGAAAACGAGTTTCTCTGCGGTTTCAACTGCTGGACGGGGGGGGAGGAGGAGGAGGTGGCTAGAAACGGGGTACAATGGACAAAGTACTCGCACTCGGATGATTTTCTGTTCTCTGATGTCCCAATGGATTCACAAAAGAAAGCCCGGATATATTGTGTAGCAATAAACACCTCCCCCGGGGGCGTTTGTATTGTAAACTTATCACCCGATTGCTTGGGGTACAGTGCGCCCGCCGACAAGGAGACTCACGTCAGATCGCGGCTAGCGGTGGCGCCCGCTATGTAGAACCAGCGCCAACCGGGTTTGTTGAGTAGCAGGGCGACCAGCGCCACGAGCACAGCAAAAATCCATCCCATTGTGTGGAGCGTGTAGATGACGCAGGCGAAAGCCAAGCCGAAAGCGACCGTTGCGCAGAAAAACCGAAAAATAACTAAAAACCGCTGGCGTCGTCTTCGCTGCCGATCGTGATCGTGCGCCCCGTAAGTTAGCGATGGCCGATCAGCTGGTCGCTGCGCGTTGCCAGATCGCCGGAAATGGAAGACCGTTATTTTGTTGGATGCGAAAGTTAATAGATTTATGCTTACATTGGTGCTATAGAGAGCGCAGTTGTCGATGTTTATAATCACATTGCTGTTCACATGATTGTCCAATAAGCTGTTGTGCTGCAGGAAACACAATATAATTAACTGTTATCGAAACGATAAATAACAGTAATCCCTTAGGCTAAATAGTTATTTATGGCAACGTGCGTTTTGTGATGAATTGCTCCATATGTTGCATGCATAACTTACTGTAAGCTCAGGCCTCGAATAACCAATACTGGAGCTATTGTAACGCAAACGCTGATAACGCTCGTTGCGCTGTCACAAGAATCCATTGAACACGTAGAACGGCAGAAAGTGTCGACGAGCCTTGCGAAATAGCATTTTCCGTTGATTTAACTTTAGCTTTTTGTAAACTTTTCAAGCAATTACAGTGGCCTGTTTTGGTTTTTGTAACTTGTCTTGTCCTGCGTTGTTTGTTTTTTTTTATATTTGAGCTTTTTTTGTTGCACTTTGGAACTAGTTCCTGAACGAGTGCTTAAACTATCGCATGCCGCTATCGCTATTTACAGTGTGGCAATACCATTCCATCAGCTGACCTACCCACGGAGTGGCAACACTCCACAAATGTTTTGTTTTATTTAGCGGGTTTTTTATTGTCTAACCACCGCAGCGTCATGAAAATCTTATGTGAGGTGCAGGTGGTGAACCGCACCACCCAAGCCAAGCGGACGCCGCGACCCGTGAAGTCCACGCTGGCCATTGGCTACAAGCAGAGCGCCCGGGACGCCAATGGGAACACCAAGAAGGAGCTGGAAATGGTCCTGTTCAGCGGACAAAACAAGACGGGCAGTCGCTACAAGGTGCGCGACAACATCCACGCCGTGCACACCAAGTTCGTGCTGGACGGGAAGGCCACCATTGGGTTCCTGCAGCCGCCGGAGAACCTGCTGATCAAGTGCGATCCCATCCAGCTGAAAGGATTCCTGCAGACCCTCAAGCTGGGCATGGAGGGCAAGGAGGCCATCAACCTGAGACTGAACATCGCCGCCGCCACGGCCATTCCGCAGAAGGCGCAGCCCCAGGTGCGCATGGTGGTCAGCAAACGGAGCGAGTACCCCATCAAGGGATTCCCGCGCACCCTAAAGTCTCTGACCATCAACAATAGCCAGCTGGTTAAGCTGAGCTTCGAGGTCTGCACCTTGCGCAATCTCACAAAGCTGGATGTCAGTGGCAACAAGCTGACCAAGGTGTGTGTTAACCTCCATGCCCGCTACAGCCACTTGTTAATCCTTTAGTTTACCCACCACCAGATTCCTCCAGAATTGGGTGGTCTGGCCCTGACCTCGCTGCACTTGGGCAGCAACTGTTTGGGTGAATTGAACGACTGGTGCTGGTTGCGGGGCACTAGGCTGAGCCAATCCCTCGGCGAGCTGGATTTGTCGAGCAACGGCCTCACCCAGTTTCCTGCCCCACTGGTCAAATTGGAGCGCCTGGTCTCGCTGAACCTCAACCACAACCTGCTCATTCGGTTGCCCTTCGCCATTCGCCGTCTGCAGGCGCTGCGAAAACTGCACGTGTGTAGCAACAAACTGGAGTCACTGCCGGCTGCCATTGGGGATCTGCACATCGACTTGCTGGATGTGTGGGGCAATTGCTTTAAGGCCTTCAATGCCGATGCAGCCCAGCAGCTTAACCGGCAATCGGTGGTCGCCAACACACCGCCACCCCTGTGGCTGAAGGCGGCCCGGGCCGTGGCCAACTACAAGCTGCCTTTGCCGGCGGGCTCTGTGCCCGCTGTGCTCATCGAACTGATCTGTGAGGCGCCCAAGTGCCCGTGTGGCCAGCTCTGCTACGCCCTCAGCAAGGAGGACCTCCTGCAACGTGTCGTCCAGCCCAAATTCACCAACATCAAGAACCTCACCTACAGTCGCGAGCATCAGATCTACGCGGATGTGGTCATCTGCGGACCCGGCTGCAGTGCCACGGTGCAGCTGAAGGCTCTGTTCAGCCTAATGTTTACCTGATTGGAGCAGGTGTTCGGACACCGAAATCGGCGTTTATCTATAACTATAAGTAGATTTAAGCTAACGAATCGTTTATGATTTACCATATTTTATTATTGATTTTCATTCCCTTATTATCATCTTGTTAAACTTAAACTGCCATTAAAAGCGAATTTATCATTAAAATAGTTAAGAATTGCAATTAATGTTATATTACTTTAATGAAATAGGGCTGCATTTGTAGGTTTACAAAACAACTTCTTTATGAATGGATTGAATTAATGATGGCTATATATATAAATAGAAAGTTTAGATATTAAGAAGTTATAGGCAAATTTGCAGAACAAATTGTATTTTTTTGTTTATGTTGGTTTTTCAACCCTTAAGGCTTTATTATGCTTATAACTTAAAGAAGACTTTAAATGTTATTCTGGTAATGTATCCGACTTAGAATTAACTTATAGTCCTGCAGAAATGGAGTTAAAAATATGTAAAAACGTTTAAATCCTTTTTAAAATGACAAGGCTTAAAACCTTGCAAATTTATTATAGCCACGGAATAGTTCTAGGCTGCACAAGTAAAGGATAAGGCATTGATTTCTTTATATTTTGGACAGAGCCAATAGGTTGGATACTCCTTGCAGGCAGTGAGTCTCCTTCGATACATTTTCGCTGGCATAAAGACATTCACACGCACGCTTGGTTGCTTACTTTGTTTTCGTATTACAGAAGCTCGTTGTTTTTATTATTAAAAGCTTCGTGCGTATGTGACTTGCATAAACGATTTTTATCAGCCGGCACACCTACTCACCCCACTGTGCGCCTTCTTGATTTTCCGCCTCATACGCACATACGCCTCTAATACCCTCACTAAATGTATTTATATTTATTTATTTATATCGTTAGTTGCTAATCTATGTCTTTAAATTTGTATATAAATTGTTTAAGCTTTGGAAAAATACAATTGCATACTATATAAAAACAAAAACCTGCAGCTAAATAAGAATATATTTTTAGAAAGTCAATTTGGTGAGCAATAAATGTATTCGAAAATAAAAAAAATTTATGTAAAGGGTCTCAGAGGTTCCGTTTAAATAACTAAAGCTACCCGTATTTAAAATTAATTTTTTTATAGCAAAGGCAACAGTACGTATGAGTGATAAACTTTGAAAACAATGCATAGACCCTAAAAATAATTTTTTCCGGTAATTTGTTTTTGTTGAGGCTTAATTATAAAAAATGTGAATTGTGCATGTATCAAAATAGGATTATTAAAATTTACCTTGAACATACTTAAGAAAGGGTATCCAGGTTTCAGCATTCTTAATTTTCCTGGCCTTGTCCTTATCGCTTGCTGTTCCTTTGCTTTTCTTTTGCTTTATCAAATCAAAACTTCGAGGCGATGCCACTTTTTTAAATAAGCATAAACAGCGAGTCCTTGCAGGACCCTCGCACCACTCGCGTTTCTAGGCTTTAATGTGCAGCTGGGGAATAAGGCGGCGACGGCACAGATCCTTCCCAGGGCGAAAAGGATGAGCCATGACTTGTGGCAAACTCGAGCCTAACTATAAAAATGTTTATCAGCATTCGTCTGCTGCGGGGTAGGTGGGCAGTGGGGGCTCTACAATTTCTGTAAGCTGCCCCAAATCCAATTTTGAGCAGCATTTAAGTGTCCTGGCTCCGCTTCCGCCTCCGCCTCCCGTTCCCATCATCATTCTGCAGGATTTCCTTTTTGTTTGCCATGCAAATGCGTGAGTTACTGAGTGGTGAGTTGAATGGGTGGCTGTCGATTCCCGTGTAAGTGTGTTTGCCCACACGATGTCCTTTTTGCTCTTCGGCCCTAACTTTGTCGCTTTGTGTGGGCAAATATTTGGCATGACTTTACGTTTGCAACTCGACTCGGTCAGTAAGCCCAAAAGTAGGCCTAATGGCAGGAAATCTCTGCTATGTGCATATGGAATTCGAGGCTGGTCTGTGATTGAACTTTGCTCGCTTTAATGTTTAATTAAAGAAAGAAATTCTAATTTTAAACGGATAATTGGAAAGAGTTATAGAGAGGTTTACTATAAAGATCTAAAATATATTTGATGTAGTTACTGGCAGGTTTACATTAAAGTTATGTAATCTATTTAACAGGTTCTAAATATTTTATTACAATAATAATTAAACAATAAACCAGGGAGAATTTTAATTTAATAAATGCTATTGCAGCTATTGACATCTTAGTATAACCAGTTTTTCAGGTTTTCAATACTTTATTTCTACGGTTAATAGCAATAAGTTAAAGATAATTGATCGAGTTTATAATTTATGCTTGTGTACCAATTTTATACTTGTGAATTTACTGTAGTGATTGCTTGGTTCAGTAGAAGAGAATATTTGAATGGTATCCATTATTCCTCTTTTATATATTTGTATTCCCCGAATTTTTCCACTTTAAATTTAAAGCTTTGAAGGGTGTGTTACGACAAACTTTTTAGTCTTGCCGTCTCAGGACCACGAAAATGTGGTTGTTGGCTCTCAAATTTGTGTTTTTATATACCCATAAATGGGAAAAATCCTTATAAACCATCCAGACCATATAAAAACGTTTCGAAATTCGGTCTGTCTGGCCGCTCCATCTCCCAACAAAGGCAAGCAACTCCGAATCATTTGCAAAAAAGCAAAAGCCAACATCAAAATGTGCCAAGTCAGCCAAGGGAATGGAAATTCAGCAGGTCCCCCAGAAATGCCCACGCTCGGAGACAGTAAAAACTCCATTAACTGCCATCAAAAATGCATTTCGCATGCATCAAACCGAAAATGGTAATGGCCAGGGGATCATCAAATAGAATAGAATGAAATGGCGCAAATCAAAACACATTGGCATAAATCAAAGGGCCGGGCTGCGTTGGGCGAACACTTTTATGGCTAATCCTCGAAGGAGGAACAAGCCAGACCCGGACAGATGACTCCCCTGGCAACATTTTTATGCGCAAATTAACTTTGCAATTGCCGGGAGTTGGGCACCACGACCCCCAAAAATTCTGGGGTGGATATCACTCCCCCTGCATTACATAAAATTTATCCCCAATTTGCGTGCAGCGGGTAAACATTTTATTTGCCCCGTCTGGCGCTGCTCCACTTTGGCTCTTTGGCTTATCAAATTTTATTAGCAGGCCGGCAAATTGTGCAACAACAACAGTACATCGGAACATCAGCCACCACATTACGGGCCAAATAAGCCGTGGAGTCACAAGCAACCCCCCCAGAAACCAAGTGCAGCCCCAGTTTGGCGACCTCGACTCAAGGTATGATTTGTCGTCCGCTATCAATTTCTTTAGCACAATACCCACCATCCCCGAAAAAGAGTCGCCTTCAAGGCTGGAAACACCGAGCGGAAAAGTGCAAACGCACGCGAAACTGTCGCTTTTCGTTTTCCCCTCACTTTTGGGGGCTTGTCGCCCAGACGCGTGCAGGGATCTAATAAAACGTTTTGATAGGCTTATGACCAGGTCTCATTCCTCCACTCCCTGGATATTTGTCTTAATAATATTTCGAAATTTACTCGCTAACTGTTACAGCAAATTTAGATAAGACCCACAGAAAATCAATAAGGCCATTTTAAGACTTCTACAAGAAGGGTGGAAAAAAATGTTTCGGAATTCACTGGGAATCTTAAAGGTATTTGACAAAGATGATAAAGAGCTCGCAACTTAATAGTATTTAAAATCTTAAAGCTAATCATAAAAAGTCCAAAATATTTTGTTTTTAAAAAAAAAAATAATATTTGAATGCATTTTCCCAAAAAATTAAATAATATACCAAGAGAAACACACCATTGTAAAATTAAACATTCAAATATTTGAATGTAACATTGTTTTTCAAAATATAAACTTACTTAAAAAAAACTAAAAACATGATTATATATACATATATTTTAAAATATTAAAGCACATGCAATCGAATGGAAATTGTATAGGTAAACATTTTTTATTTCTTATTTATTGTCTTATTATTTAATTTATTTTTATATAAATAATGCCTATCCAGAATCATGTGCTTGTACAAGGGCTAAGGAAGGGCTTTAACAGATAACTATTTGAATACAGAATAATAGTAAATAGTTTAAAATATGGAATTTCATTTACTTGCAGATTATTCAATTTAATTTTTTTAGAATCTGCGTTAAAATTGTGTTTAAAATTAATGGCTTTGTAGAAAAACACACAAAACCAGTACTTGTAAGGCCATAACATTTCTCAATTAATGTATGCATCAAAGCAAATGAGGTCAGATCAAAATAAAGTACGCAGATAAAAATCCAATCTGTACCAAAAACCACAAAGTAAATGCCGCCCAAATTAGGAATATCATTTCGCTTGTATTTTTCATATTTACGATTCCCGAAAAAGCGAACCGGAATGTAGAGCACAGGGATGGGATGGGGAATCCTTGAATGTTGAATTGAAAGTCACTCAGGCGCACTTGTGTTGGCAAATGGCCGCTTCCCTGCTTCCCAAATTCCCAAATTCGTATCGGAAAATAAGCTCCCAGCGAATTCTCTTCCATCTGAGCGCGGACTAGAGACAAATCAATCGCAAAAAACTGACCAACCCGTGCAGCAAGCTGGGGATACAAAAAATTCTAGCCAAACAACAAAGAATTGCGAACACTCAAGCATTGGGAAAAATCAATTTTCAATTTAAAATTTAGATGCTCATCCCACAATTCCATTCAGCTTGCCATAAAAGATAAAGATAAAATGCGTTCGAGCGCAAAATGTAAATAGAACTCTCGTTTAACCGAAACTCAGGCAGGCGGATGAATGCTACAGGTTGTATTTGTGTTTGTCTTTGTGCTTCGATGGGTGCTTTGGTAGTGGGTGGTAGGTGATGGGTGGTGGCTAGTGGGTGGACCTGGGTGTTGGCCACGAAGCGATTTCAAAGCAAAATATTGCCGCATAAATCTGAAGCAAAAAGTTTTGCTTTGCGGTCAACAGAGGCGAGCTCTCTTACAGGGAAATCCGGAAGTAAAAAGGGTATATCCGGCAGCTCAAGATAAACTATTTCAGTATTCCTTATATTAAATTACAAAAATTGACGTAGGTACATAAAGTTGTTAATTTTCTGTACCCGAAACTATTAAATTTGTGTGACCTTATTAAATATATGCAAGAATGTAGAAAAGTCATTCAAAATCATGTAGAATAAATAGAATGTATTTATATTTATTATATAAATATAATTAATAAATATAATTTGATTTTGTACTGTAATATAGCCTATATTATATACATTATTTATGTTTTTAACTTTATAATATAAATTCAAAACATTGTTTTTATCGTTATGTTGCAATTAAAACAGCCTGACATTAAAACTATTTCTATAGTTATAAGTCACGCTTAAAAGAAATTGATTGCTTTCTGTTAATTTAGTTAGAAAAGTGTGTTTTTCAGATAAAAAAAACAGAATACCATTTTCCGAATTATATAAAAGGTTAGGAGAACTTAATTATTATTTTATTTATTTTCCACAAGAACATTAAAACTTTTAATAATATATTCTCTCTTTACAAAGTTTTAAAGTCAATGTTGCCCCAAAAATCACTGGGTATCAGCAATCGAGTCTAGTACTCTTCACATCACATTGAATTGGCAGCTATTTCTCTTTGATTTTTATCGTGTGGTGAGTTTTTTTTACGACCCCTTCGGTCTCACGACTGTGGTCCTTATTGTTGTTCACGATCCCGATTCCGATCCGGAGTTGATTATTTGCCCAGCTTCCACAGGCCCCGCAGCAGCCCACTTCGACGGAGCGTGCATTTCATTAGCCGAATGTATCTCGCAGATACATCTGGGCGCTTTGGTATTTGGCATTTGGCAAACGATTTTATGCCGCACCGCTTCGGCAAACAAAATCAAATCTGTGACTAGGAAATTGCTTTTGCCTACTTCCGACTGCCTCCCACCTCGACCTCCTCAAAGGCAGTGGCTCCCATCCGAAATATTTGTTTAATGCAACTATTTAGGGAGCGTTTTCAATTTGAACGGCTCCCCTGGGTAAACATGGCCGGGAGATGATTAAAATTTAACTACATCAAATATTTGCAGCCGACTTTGATGGGTTAGTAAAATGTTTAATAATAATATTAAATGCATAATTCATTTTGGAGCTACGAGTTAATAAGAGTTCGTTAAATTTAATGCACTGGCCGGAATGTCTTTGGGCCAATGTAAACGTTAAATATCAGAAGCAGTTAAGATGGGGCAAATGGAAGGGGAAGTCACTTTATTGCAGGTTCCTGCGAAAATTAATTCATTAGCATTTTATTACTTTGGCACAGTGACGACAGCAGCCTGGTTGAATGTTCCTCCACTCCGGCGAAGAAGATGACGGCGGAGCTCTTCGTCATCGTATAGAAACATTGATTGCCAACTCCACTCCAAGGGTGGCGGCGGTGGGTCACCCATCTTTACTTTGCACCACCCCTCGTGATCTTCTTTGGAGCTTTGATGTGTAATTAAATCAATAATCACTTTGCAGTCGCTGTCGGCTTCGGGAAGTTTATTAGTCGATTGAACCAGGTGGGGTAATTACTTCCCTACAAGCAATTGGAGTTTGGGTAACTACTAACTGTCAACCGATTTTAAATTAGTTATTTTAATGCACCAACTTTGGCAATGTCTATTATCTATTTTATAGAGAACTAATACAACAAAGGTTGATTAAAAATTTATTTCTAAAAGTTGCATCCACTGGACGTCGGATTATAGATTTATAGATTGGCAATTACACATTATAAAAAATCATTGTAAAAAATCATAGTTTAATGATTATTGATTATTTTGAGTATTTAATTGCTCAAAATAAAATTTTGGGGGATCGTAACAAGTTTCACTCAATAAACCATAATTAAAACAATTAAGCAAAAAATATTAATTATAATTTGTTTAAATATGAAACTAAAATAGCTCTTTAGAAAGTAGACAATAGTTCTACAAAACTTTTAACTATTCAATTAAAGTTTTGTTTTTAGTATAATATTAAATTATTTTAATTTAATTTAATTTAGCTTAAAGTAAAATAACTAAAAGGTAAGGACCTTGTTAATCGTTTTTAAAAATAATATAAATAATATTGTTGTTATGTTTAAGCTAAAAAAATGTTGCGACTATTTTACGCCTAAGAGCCTAACATTTAGAAAATGGTTTGGTAACACAAAAGTCATGAATTTCTGGCACTTGAAAAAAAACAACTGAAAACACACAACTAAAAAACTTTGAAAAAACATGAATAGTACCCAAATACAAATATACTCCACCCCGTTTTTCCATTTAATGCCCAATTAACGCATTTTCCACTTGGGATTCACCGAAGCGAGAGATTTGTATACCTTTACCGGCAAAAGGCAGAAACACAAAACGCAAAAGGGAGTCGTGAACGTGCCGCAAAGCAGAAAGGCCACAGAGCCGTAGCCCCCGTAAGTCGCAGATCCCGGGATCCTGACTTCTCCAGTGGGTGCGGGTGTGGGTGCTTCACTTCCACCTCTCATCCTCCACCGCAAATGGGTATGCGCGGCATTTGTCGCTTGGCTGCAATTGCAGGAGGATGAGGAAGGGGGATTGGGTGCCAGAGAACAGAGAACAGAAAACAGAAAACAGGAGCTGCACTTCATTAAAAAAGGAAGCCGAGGCAGAGGCAACTTGGTCGTTAGGAAAGTCCCGACTTACAATTACAAACACAAGCACAGTCGCAGTCGCAAGGACGAGCGCACAGGCTGCTTCAAAATGAGTGATGTAATGTGCCTAACAAGGATCTGCTCCCCCTCCCCCTCCCCCTCCAGACCCACTTGCTCATTGTTGCTTGTTGACATAACGAATGCCTTAACATTTTTCGAGTTGCCTTTACCTCAGCCTTGCCCCCTCGCCTCCCGACAATACGCCCCCTTTGTGCGAGTGTGTGTTTGTGGGTGTGAGGGTGCACTTCCGCTCCACTTACACATAACTCGCCTCTGCCGACGTCTCTGTCAGCGTCTCTGCCAGCATCGGTCCTGAAGATGGGACCTTTTCCAGATAACAATTTAATAATAATTTAATTAATATAATAGAGATCTTGCAATATTTCAAAAATATGTAGTTAATTTGGTTTCTTTCTTATAAAGCACAATACTTTCGTTTCTATTTCGTAGGGCTCCTAAATAATGTATTTATACAAACTTTTAAGGGGAGAGTAGGCTCAAATCGTGTAAGAAAAGGCATATTTTTGGGCATTTTTGTAGGGAAACAGTTAAATGCTATTTTTAAATTTTCAAAGAGAAATTTGGAACGGTACGGCAACAGCAGCATTTACTCTAGTGCGTCTCTGAAAATATTGGAATTTCGTTGCCCATCATAGCCCGGTACTGGATCATCCGAAATCTTAAAATCAAAATTATATCGTTAATGGATTGTCCCAGGTAACGCTTTAGATGGTTTTTTTTTTTTAAATTAAATTGTTACAACTTGGGAACTTTTCAAAGTAAAAAGCTGGATTTACAGCAAAAAAATTTGGTAATTTTGTTTCTTAAAATAAATAATGTAAAATAAAGCTCTAAAATAAAAATATTAATTCAGTTTTGAAAATTACACATATTTTGTCAGGTATTATTTAAGTCTATTGAATTTAGTAAATTCTATGGAACTAGTAAATATCTTTGCCCTAGCCATAAATATGTATATTCCATCTCTAGCTGAGCGGCTGACGTTGGCGGTTTGTCGAGTTAATGACTTTGGCAGCCCGGAGAGCAGCAGTGGCAGTGGAAGACGAGCCAAGAGCTGATGGCTGATGGCTGATGTTTGAGCCTGTCAACGGCTCTGAGGCGTGCAAAAATCATTTTTCTCGCACATTTTTATAAATCACCCTGCCCTCTTTCCGTCGATATCCTCGTGGCTGGCAAACAATCAACAACACTTATTTATATTTTTCATTTTTCACATTTCCCGAAAAGCCAGCAGGATTGCCTATAATTTCAAGTGTAGGGATGCTGATCCCTCAAGGTGTCGCTTAGCTGGAAGGGGCAGGAAAAGCGGAAAATTCCGACGATTCGCTGCCTGCAGTTGACAGTTAATTATTTGTATAAATCGCTGCAGATGTTGCGGGCATTGAAGGGTTAAATTCAGACGCAGATTAAATGAATTTGAATAACACATGTGGAAGTGTGCGGGATAAGTAAATACTTTGTTTGGGGACAAACTGTGAACCTAATATTTATTTTTGAAATTATTTAAGAAGCACCAAAAATAGGATTCTGTACTTAATTTGTATGTAATCCGCTCAGACAAATAGGGCAATATTAATATTAATTTTTATAAAAATAAAAATTTAATAAAGCAGGTTTACAGGCTTGTATATTTTAAAAGCAACTACGACGATTGCAAGACTCTCTCATAATTAAAATTGATTTCTGAGCCCTCATCTATTTCCCATTCTCATTTAAATTTCGAACTTGGCAAGAAAATAAATTTCTATTTAAAGGTAATATATCAAGCCCTTAACCCCCCACTCACCCGACTGGTATCGCATTACAGGATAAGGATAAGAATTGTTCCTGTTGCTCTTTGTTCTGTTATCCTTGGGCCAACCCCCTCTTATCCTGAGGCGACTGCTACTTTTCCAGCCGCTTATCATGGCCATGCAACTTGAAAACAATAAATATTTTATGGCCCCTTTTTGGCGAGCGCATAAATCTTGTTCTGGAAATTGATCCGAGCAACGAGCAGAGTACGTGTTCAGAGGGTTAGCAGTGAGGTGCAGATACGTAAAGATACAGTGATGCGAGCTACAGATACATTTGCCACATTGACACACTGAGCACTTACGGGTTCAGTCCCGCACCCGAGAATTTGCGAAATTTGTCTTATGGCGAGGGAATTTCCCATCCCCCAAGAGGGGTCCCAAAACGCCCGCATCTTATGAGATTTGCACATTGATTTCACCCCCTTTTCTGCTTGAGAGTCGTTAGTAGGTCGCAGATTCAATGCTTCAACGGATTTCATGTGTGTTTTCAAGTGCTGGATTTTCTGGTATTTTCAGGGGCCTTTTGAAGTTAAAGTGTTTAATGTTAAGCGAAGGGAATTTAACTTGTTGCTACGAACAAAGTAAAATTAAATGTAGAAAGACAAGTCGGCTAAAAATGTATCTATCATAAATATAACTAAAAATGTATTAAACAAGAAGAATACAAATTAGTATAAAGAAAAAGGTAACAATCAATAAAACTATTACGTATTTGATTTAATGTATTTTTTAATTGTATTGATATGCTTATATGTTTAAAATGTCGGAAATGTATCTTTAAATTTAAACTTTTTACTGAAATTATAATACCTTAAGCAAACGTATAAGAGCTGATTGAAGATTTACTTCCGAAATATTTAAAAACAAATCCGTCTTCTTATCTCCTCCAGTTTTGCCATTCAATATTTCTTGGATTGACTTTAGAAATTATCTTCAATTACTAAGGCTTGTATTTTTTCAGCCTTGTCATTTTCGCATCTCTTCGGTCGTTTGCAAACAAATACTTGTCATTGGATTTAAATCGAATGGCTTGGTATCCTCTCCTTTCCTTCCACTATCTTTCCGCCTCACTTTTTGTAAACTATCAAAAGTTTGAATATAACTTTTTAAGCCAATCGGCCGCACTTTGTGACAGGCAAAATCGTTTGCGGCTTGTGGTGGCTATGCCAAATGCCCGAGAGGGAAATTAAAAAGTCCGAAAATGCCATGAGTTAGAGGGACTGGCTTGGGAATTTCAATATTTGCGTTTAGAAAAATCCAGCCACACAGTAAATAATATGGAAATCCATTTCAAATGTCATTGAATTGACCAGTATGTCGATTAGCCAGGGCAGCATGTTGCTGGCCACAAAGTGTTGCTGAAACAAAACGAGTTTTGAGTCGGAAAGCTTTTCATATGATAATGCAGTTTGAAGCTGACATTGCAAATGCTGATGGGGCGGTTCAAAGGGCGGGAAGGGGCGATAACAACATGCATAAATTTATATATTTATGCTCAACAGCTCATTTAATGAACTGCGCATTGTTCGTGCTGATTTGCATAGCAAATATCTGCGTAGCCATCGCCGCAAATTGTAGCTGTAGCTGCGAGTGTACACTGGGAAAAACACATCGGGTTGTCGCTTTCAAAACGAAGAGTTTTGATTTTTTTCAAGAGCTTGATAACCTTTGTTTTATGAAGTAGTTTATTTTAACAGTCTCTTTATTTATAATTTTGTTTTAAATTAAATTCTAACTTTGTGTTTTTTTTTTTAATTTATTAAGGTCTTATTCCTAGCATTTAAAAATCAAGCATCAAAATATTTTTTTGAGAAATGCGATTGTATCCGAACCTTAACTTTAATGTAACCGACTAGAAAATATTTTATAAATATTGTTATATTATTTTTAGTTATGTTTAATTTAACTTTTATTTATTGATTTGTTAAGTACTTTCTTTTATTTATTATAAAGGCAATTTAATTGCATTTTTTTAAATTGTCATTATTATTGTTTTGAGTGTCCCTGTGTGCGAGTGCGTGTTTGTTTGCTCGTTAAATGCAGAATAAGCTACACTTAACAATTGAATAACACTCAGCTCTACTTAGCTCCCACAACTGGTCGGTGAGATAAGCACCACCCCCTCGTTCCCTTTATCTGCCTTAGCATTTGTGTTTACTTCTCGCAAATACGAAATTTCTAAAATTAATTTCAATTCGTGTGTCGGACTGAGATTCGTTTATCATGCCCTTTGCGATTGCCTCCATCAAAGTGCGATAAATTTGATAAATGTTTATTAATACCGAAAATAGCACTCGTCTCGCACTCTGACTTTGTTGATTGCACTTTGATCGGGAAATAATTAATAAGTAATCACTTATTTTGTTGCTGCCAGTCTATGAGTAATTTGCTGACCAAAACCGATAGCGTCGGAATCGTGAGAGCGGTTACGTTTCAGTGGATTAGAGACGAGAATGAGAAACGGGAAACACTGCCGTTTCGGAATACTCAAAATACTGGTTTTAAAAATTAATTACATTTGTGGGGGTGTTACAAAGCCATTGGTTTATTAAACATGTTAAGCACAATATTTTCAAAACCACCTTTTCGTACATGTCACATAAAAATCCATATTTTTCGCTCCGCCACTTTTTTTTATATATTTCATAAAGTCGAATAATCGATCTTCCAACAAATGCAAAGGTGTTTTAAAGGTAAATATGACATATGTTTAGTATTCATATAAATGCAAAAAGTCTATATATTATATTGAAAAATATGATAATTTTTCTATTTGAAAGGACACTAGGGCACTTTCACTTTTTGAATAAATTTCCATACAGAAAAATAATGTATATTGTTGCTTTTATAACTCCGAAAAGTGTTTAGGTTCAATAATGAATAATTGCTAATCAAATCCAACAGCTCGTAAAAAATGTAAATTTTTTAATTATTGCGTAATTAACATGATAACTAAATTGACGGGTAGTTGGCAATTCAAGTGCATAATAAATTAGTGTAATGACTGAAGGAAGGGGTAATATTTCTTCTAATCCAATTGAGAAAAATAATTAATTATGACATTGTGTTAATAATTTAATTGTTGCTTCGTGTTTATAGTCCCACAAGTGGACTTTGTCTTCTTAGAACAATATTCAAAAGCACTTTAACCTTTAATAGTGTTTTAATCAGGTTTGAGATCTTGAAATTCCCTGAATCCCATTGCTAGGTCACAGGGGTTCCATTCTCTAATCCATATTAGGCACTACTGTTTGCATGCAACTGAAAAACTAAGCCAGCAATGATTCACAAAGCGTGTCAGTAATTAATAAAATATATT
Organism: Drosophila elegans; assembly: GCF_018152505.1. Lineage (NCBI taxonomy): Eukaryota > Metazoa > Arthropoda > Insecta > Diptera > Drosophilidae > Drosophila > Drosophila elegans. Next base: position 3,538,083 of record NW_024546167.1, read on the forward strand.
ATATATTATATATTTTTATCTTTCCGGCTGAGCAGAGCAACAACCAGTTGTTATTCGCGGTGGGTTGAAGTTGAGTTGGGGCGAATCCCCTTCAATTGGCCTGGCAACATGTTGGATTGTTTGTTTACCGAGCCGAGCGAATGTTGCTAAGGTGGATCCCCTTGGCGTAATATTTTTGAATAACGACAAAACATCTTCAGTTGCCGCTGGGGGCCGGCGGCTTTGACATCTCGTGCGTAAGTGGATCCAAAGTCAAGACCATTCCAAGCCGGACTCTCCGCTTATCAGCCATCGGCCAGTGACGACAAGCGGGCAGGTTATCGGCGTACCCAGCTAACACTGTGCCCCCGTGATTCAATTCAATCGAAAGTATTATACGTGGACGGACGGACCAGTGCTGATTATTCGAATAGTGTCGAATATCTCGTGCTCACAGAAGGTTTCTTTGTTGCCGCCAATCGGGACTGTCATCAGTCAACAATTGTGCCTCGCACCGATCGCGTCCACAGCGCTAGACCCTGAATTTATTATACAATAATATATACTTATTTAGTTAGGCAGTAAAATTGGTGAAATGACCGCAAAAATACTAGTAACGACCCTAACTCTGGCCCTACTGCAGTCGGGAATCGTTGAGGGTCTATCTTTGTCATTTGGAAACGTAACCCTCTTTAATGTTATGTTCAAATCGCCCAGTTTTCTGGGTCGCTCAGTGGCGGTGGACAGCAATTTGCGGATTGAAAACGATGTGGATCCCAATATACAGGAGGATTCGCATTTAAATACCGTAAGTTAAATGCTAGATATACGGACTTAATAACTAACTCAATACCTATTTCAACTTAAGTGCCAAGTAAGCTAGTAATTAAAGTACAAATTCCGTGAGAAAATATTTCAAAAGATATGACTTAACTCTAAAGCATTTGTTATTGTTTGCTTATTTTATGAACTAAGCATTTGTTCAGTTGTAGAAATAAAACTTGTTTTTCATTTTCCTAATTAATTAATATTTTTACATACTGCTTACTGTGATTTATCAACTCATTGATAGTTGATATTGTAATTAGTAAATATTGTTTTAATTTAATTTAATTTTTTCTAGGGAAAGAGAAGACATTCACATGCTTCTTGGTGACTAATAAAATCAAAGCTTTTAATTACTATGAAATATAATTAGGTCAAATTGACCGATCAAGATCAACTTACTCGAGCGTAACAAGATCAAACTGATTATACGGCTCAGTGTGGTAGACGTTATTGCTAGTAAAAATTTTAATTATAACCTGAATATAAAGGGGATCACAAACAGCTGTCTAGCTGTCTAGTTACACAATATTCTTGCCTCTAAATAATACTATTCGAATATTATATAAAATTCATTGACCTCAATCTCTGATATCATCGCTTTTACAGTACAGTCTTATTCAAAAATATGGCTACCCGGCGGAGAATCATACCGTGGAGACGGACGACGGATATATACTCACCCTGCACAGGATCGCTCGTCCCGGAGCAACGCCAGTGCTATTGGTTCATGGCCTGCTGGACAGCTCAGCCACATGGGTGATGATGGGACCCAACAAGGGACTTGGTAAGATCAGAGGCTATCTCGCAACGCTCCATACTGATTGTGCTTTTATGTTCCAAAGGTTACCTGCTCTACGATCAGGGGTACGACGTCTGGATGGCCAATGTTCGGGGCAACACGTACTCGAGGAAGCACGTGAAGTACAGCACCCACCACGCCAAGTTCTGGGACTTTACCTTCCACGATATGGGCAAGCACGATATCCCCAGCACGATCGACTATATACTGAACGCCACGGGGGTCAGCCAGCTGCACTACATCGGTCACTCCCAGGGAACAGTGGTCTTCTGGATCATGGGCAGTGAGCGGCCCGAGTACATGGACAAGATCGTCCTGATGCAGGCCTTGGCCCCAGTGGCCTTCCTCAAGCACTGCCGGAGCCCCGTGGTCAACTTCCTGGCCGAGTTTCATCTATCGGTGAGCGTAAGTTACCCCATCCTTAATATCCCATCCTCTAAAAGAAGGTTTTGGCATTGGTATATGTGTGTGCATAGTCATGGAAATGGGTAGCACTTGAATTATAAATCATTTCTGTTGTTTAATAATCATTTGTTTATCAATAACTTGATGGTGTGACTAACTATTTTAATTCAAATCTACTTCTCCACTACTGAATATTAAAGTTAGGGAAAAAAGTATTATTGTTGAACAACTAGTCAATAATGTCAACACAAAGTAAGTCATAAAGCCACAAATTCAATCAATCCAAAAGAAAGAGGTTCTTTTAAAGTAATACTATACTATTTAAATTTTCATTAAGTATTTGTTCTTAAATATCTTGAGTTCAAAGGAAAAATCTGTACTCAAAATGAGTACGTACCCGTTAAAGCCAATTTTCATCGCAATTTTCTCTATGTAACCTATCAAAGATAAAAGATGACTCTCCAATATCGGAATGTAATGATTTTGCAAGCGGACCTTGACCATATCCAATCACAAACCTCTTTTCCACTGCCGTCTTTTTAAAACTTACATTTTACTTATGTGATTGCTCCCTATTTTAGTTGGTTCTCAAGATGATTGGCGTGCACGAGTTTCTGCCCAAGAATGAGTTCATCAGCATGTTCAATCGGATCATTTGCGACGAGACAACCATTACGAAGGAGATATGCTCGAACGTCATCTTCCTGACCACCGGATTTGACAGGTTGCAGCTGAACGAGACGATGCTTCCGGTGATCGTGGGCCATTCTCCGGCCGGAGCCTCCACCAAGCAGATGCAGCACTTTGGGCAGCTCAAGAGGTCGGGTGCCTTCCGGCAGTACGACTACGGATGGCTGAGGAACCACTGGCGCTACGGCACCATCGATCCGCCATCCTACCATCTGAAGAATGTGAGGGCCAAGGTGGCCCTGTATTACGGCCAAAACGACTGGCTGGCTCCGCCGGAGGATGTGGAAATGCTGCACCGAGAACTGCCCAATGTGGTGGAAAAATATCTGGTGGAGGACAAGGAGTTCAACCACTTGGATTTCATCTGGGGCATCGATGCCAGGGAATTGCTGTGGGACCGAATGCTGGAAAACATGAGAAATCATGAGAATTCTGTTATTTAATGGGGTATATAATATAGGTTAATGGTTATAATTTAATTATTTACAGTATGTTATGCGTTAGTGAGGTTTATTTTTAGGTATTTATTATTTTGTAGAAGTAAAAGCAAAGATAAAATGAGGAAATACAATAAAATCACAAGTTATTACGTATAATGTCTATGAATTTATTACGTTATTACTATTTTACTGCTAAGTAATGATTAAGATGAACAAGATCTATAATTTGGAGCCATTAGTCACTACTGCGATCGTCTGAAAATTTCCTATATATACGTCAAGGCTGTTTTATCTCTATAAAAATCATTTGCTAATTAGCTCGCTTCAGATGTAAATTACATTCATAGGTATTGGAGTGGAATTTGTACCGCTTTGAAAATGATTTTGCGCTTTTTGAGCATCATTCATTTTAGTTAGCACTGGGATCTCAAACAGATCGGACCAAAAAAGCTATTCTCTAAAAAATACCTAGAGATGTCGTTACTGTCGACTGAAAATATATTCATTATGGTCTTTTTCCTGGGCCTTTGTCAGCAGGAAACTAACGCAATTAAAAACCCTTTTCGACTTGATATTCCACCAAACGTTCTTGAAGATGCACAATTAGATACGGTAAGCAAAACGAATCATTTGGAAATAACTTAAATAAGAACAGAGCAATTAAGCTATTAAATTAGATATAATTGCTTCAGGAGCAACCCGCTTCAAAAAACTAACTGCAGAAATATTGACCTGGGTACTTTCTCAATGTTGAATTTATCACAGAAGTGTTATGTATATACTACTATATTATTTTTTGCAAAAACTTAGCAGCTCAGTGTAGTCACAAAGTGACTCATTTTATTGTTACCTTTTTATAGGGTTCAGACTACACGGCAATTAGCTACGGTCTTAGCGACTCGTGCGTTCTTAATAATAGGTGTTCTGAATTTTAAGAGCTTATCTGAATATAAATAGTTATTTATAGTTATTAATCAACATTCGTTTCTTTCCCCAGTTCCAACTGATTTATAAATATGGATATCCGGCTGAGAATTACACAGTGCAGACCGAAGACGGATACATATTGGGAGTGTTTAGGATCGCCCGCCCTGGAGCCATTCCCGTACTGATGGTGCACGGACTGCTGGATAGCTCGGCCACTTGGGTGATGATGGGACCAACAAAATCACTGGGTACGGTCAGTACTTCCCTTCTGTTATAACCTCACTGAGATTAAATCTCTTCCGAAGGGTACTTACTCTATGAACAGGGCTACGATGTCTGGTTGGCCAATGTGCGGGGCAATACCTATTCGAAACGCCATGTCAGGTACTCCACTGATGACCCTCAGTTTTGGGACTTTTCGTTCCATGAGATGGGCATTCACGATCTGCCCAGCACAATTGACTTTGTGCTGATGCAAACGGGTTTCAGCCAGCTGCACTATGTGGGTCACTCTCAGGGAACGGTCTCATTTTGGATCCTGGCCAGTGAGAGACCAGAGTACATGGAGAAGATCCTTATGATGCAGGCCTTGGCCCCGGTGGCCTTCTTGACCCACTGTCGCAGTCCCGTTGTGAACTTCTTGTCCGATCGGGATGCAGCGGTTGCCGTAAGTGAAAATGTGTATGCTTTTGCAATAGAACTAAAAGTATAATCCAATCCCTTTCGTTTTCAGTTCCTCCTAAGATCGATGGGATATCATGAATTCCTGCCCAATAACAATGTGATTAACACCTTTAAGCGATTAGCCTGCCACGATACGACCATTTCCAACCAGGTTTGTGAGAATTTGCTCTTCCTCATTTTCGGATTCGACCGGATGCAGTTAAATGAGACAATGCTCCCAGTTCTGGTGGGTCACACTCCGGCTGGAGCATCCACCAAGCAGATGCATCACTACGGACAGCTGAGGAACTCGCGCAAGTTCCAGCTCTTTGACTACGGAATGGACAACCTCATGCATTACGGAAGCCTCTGGCCACCAACCTACAAACTGGAGAATGTCCGGACCAAGGTGGCTCTGTATTACGGCAACAACGACTGGTTGGCACCGCCGGAGGATGTGGAACTACTTTACCAGAGACTGCCCAATGTGGTGGACAAATACTTGGTGCCTAATGAAAACTTCAACCATTTGGACCTGATCTGGGGCATCGATGCAAAGGAGCTTGTCTGGGACCGAATGTTCCAAGTAATGAAAAGTCAGGAACCGAATATTGCTGCTTATAGTTTTAAATAATATTCATAAAATAAAAACTATAAAAAATAATAATGATTTAATATCTAGTTAATGTTTGCAAGACACTACAACTCAAATACAAATTACAAGATTTAATTCTCTCTGTATGAAATCTGCCTTGTTAATATATTCCAATATAAATTTTAAATCCCCAAATATTTCTTGTCTCTCATATTCTAGTTTCATTGCAAATAAATAGTTTCAGTTTAAAAGTTGGACCACATGGTTGTTTTTAAAAAAGTGACTTTCCTCGAACTAAGTTTGATTACCTTTTGTTAATTTATTTAGCGTGTTTGCTAAATAATTGCATTTGGCTTGAAAACAGTTTTCGCTTAAACACTATTAATTTCAAATTCTGTGACTGATTAACAATTATGGGTGATTTATCAGCTTATCAAAGCGCTTTACAGTTTTCTCGTCAGTTTTAAACGACCTTTTCACCTGTCACTTTGTTGCTATTTCCACTTCCATTTCCACTTGCCGTGCTATGGAAATTCGTTTAATATGTTCTAAGCAATGAGGGATTACAATGATATGCATATTGATTGCCCTGATTCACGTGAGATGCAATAGGGGCAAGGGATCAGATGCAATAGCTGTTCGGATCAAAAAAGGCACACGACTTAATTCAATTGCTCAGTGGCAAATGATCGCGCAACGGGAGTAGTTCTAATTCTAATAAACTTTACGACGCTAAGCTAATTACAAAAGGTTCTGATATAGGACAGGACTTCGGGATATCGAAAAGGATGTCGAAATGAGCAAAAAATTATATTTGTGATAAAACTGCCAAACTCCTTTTTTGGCTAAGTGTGATCGTCAATTAAATCGGGATCATAATTGAATTATTTGAAAATATTTCAAAAATTAAATAAAACAGCAGACAATTATTGCAAAAAACATAAAAACTAAATATTTTAATAAAGGTTATCAAAAAATCAAAGCAAAAAACGGATAAAAAAACTGTTTTATATATTGAAGAAATTCAATCCAAAGGACATAAGTTTGTTTGTAGTATTATGTACTAAAATCAAACTCATTAACTAAAATAGGGAATTCTTATAATTCCCTTATGACCGGAGTTTTAATTGTTGGTGAATGTAAAAATGATATTCAAGATCAGTGTATTTGTTGGTGAAAACTTCGGGCAACAGTGACTAATGAAATTAAGAAGATTTAAACAAGGAAATACTATTATTAGGCGAAAATTAGTTCTGAAACCTTTTCCGCATCGATTATCTGCGACTTAAAACAATTTTCTACATGCACTATTAATGGAAACAGATCTCTCCTTAAGCACTTGATTGGCCAATTTCGCTTGCTTAAATTAATTCTGTCAATTTCATAGTGCATGTTGCCAATTGCTGTGATCGAAGCAAAGTAATAGGAGGGCAACATGCTTAGAAGCTATAATGTGAAGTACTTGTGTGGCACTTTGATCAGTCTATATTTTTATTGTGATATTGTTTCATGCGGCTTGATAAAGGTCGACAAAAACATTTTGGAGGATGCCAATCTAATCACTGTAAGATTTTTATTAAATCGAAAAAAAAACCAACGAAAATATAACATATATCATTAATATATAATTTTATTTCGCAATAGCCGGATCTAATCAAGAAGTATGGCTATCCGGCGGAAACCCACAAGATTCAAGCCAAGGATGGCTTTGTCCTTACGGCTCATCGTATTCCAAGGCCCGGTGGTCAACCCGTGTTGATGGTGCACGGTCTTCTGGACAGTTCCGTGACATATGTGATCTTGGGACCGGAAAAGTCCCTGGGCTACCTGCTCAGCGATCTGGGATACGATATATGGCTGCTAAATACCCGAGGTAATCGGTATTCGCGCAAGCACAAGCGCTTCCACCGATACCAACCGCAGTTCTGGGACTTCTCCTTCCACGAACTCGGGATGTACGATCTCCCGGCAGCCATTGATTATGTCCTGGCGAGGAGCAAGGGCTTTGAACAGGTCCACTACGTCGGCCATTCGCAGGGCACCACCTCCTTTTTTGTGATGGGCAGTGAGCGACCCGCTTACATGAAGAAAATAAAGTTGATGCAGGCTCTCGCTCCGGTGGCCTATTGGGACTATATCGACTCACCCATTCTCCTGACTTTCGTGAAGTACATGAGACCCTTGGCTGTAAGCTTGAATATTAAAAAAATATATTTACTATAACACCAAGCCACCAAACCTCGTTAATTTCGTTAAGAACACTTCATTTTGAATATAAATACAAATTACTTTTTTAAGCATAAAACAATTAAGTTCTTAGATAAAAGAAAATCACGTTTTTTTCAGTTGTTTGATTGATTCTTAAAGAATTTATTTATAAATATATATATATATATATATATATTTATTTATAAAAATAATTGAAATTGCAATTTAGTACGCCTTTCCCAAATTAAAGATTTGACAGTTTGTAAATCAAATGAAAAAAACAATTTTAATAAAGTAAAATAAAATTATTTTATGAGTTGAGTTAAGAAGGTATATCAATAAAGACTATGTACCTATACTCTGTTCTGTGAGCCTTACAATTAAAATCTAAATCGATTCATTTTGTTTCTTTTCAGTTTCTTGCCAGATCATTGGGGCTTTACGAATTTCCGGCAGAGAACGAAGTGTGGCGGCGACTCGTCCACCAAATCTGCAGCTTCGCTTTCCAGAACACCTGCAACTATTTCGTCCAGGAACTAATGGGTGTGGATAACCAACAGTTTAATCTAAGCCTTGTGCCGCTTATCACGGGACACGCATCCTCGGGTTCGTCACTTAAATCGGTGGAGCACTATGGCCAACAGATTCACAGCGGGGGATTCTTCAAGTACGATTACTACGACGCCTGGGAGAATCGAAGAAGATACGGTGCCGACACTCCTCCACAGTACAAAGTGGCCAACGTTGACTGCAAAGTGGCACTGTACTACAGTAAAAACGATCGCCTAACCTCCGACAAAGATGTGGAACGTTTAAGGGACAATCTGCCAAATGTGGTGCACGATTACCTGATTCCAAATCCCCGGTTTAACCACATCGACTTTATATGGGGAAGCGATGTGAAAACCATGCTCTACGATCGAATGCTGGAAATAATGCGGCAAGTGGATAGTGGCGAATTGTAGGTTTACTACCAAATAACATTATAGTGTGTCAAAAAAGGAAACCAAATTTATTTTTAAAAATGCCTGGAGCAGACACTTTAATTTGTGAGGAATATATACTATTAATTTTAATTAAATTTATAAAATGTTCGGTTAAAGTTATCCTATCAATGTATTTTGTACTTACCTTCTCAGTTAACTTCTAACTGAAAATGTACGTTATACAAATCTTACAAAAAATCTGAACTAAATTGCGGATTAAGCTTATAGAATACAATAGAACAAAAATTTTTTTTTTTGCTAGCTCAATTTAAAGTAGCTAAACATAAATCGAAATTTAGGCAACTATAATAAATACAACATACCAAATACAACGTAAATAATGTTTAATATACCTATCCATACAGGTTCAATAACTATTATTATATATATTTCTAGTATATAAGAATATCGAATTTTATTTGCTTGCTTTATTCCAGGACATGGTTTGTTGTTATACTTACATTCCACAATGTTAGTTAATTTTAATTACACTAGCACTAAATTAATGGAATAACTGTAAGTTGTCTAAGATCTTACCAAAGGTGGTGGACAAATACTTGGTGCCAAATAAAAACTTCAACCATTTGGACCTGATCTGGGGCATCGATGCAAAGGAGCTTGTCTGGGATGGAATGTTTCAAGTAATGAAAAGCCAGGAACTGAATATAATAATAATATAATAATAATAATATACATAAAACAAAAACTATAAAAAATAATAATGATTTATTATCTGGTTAATGTTTGCAAGACACTACAACTCAAATACAAATTACAAGATTTAATTCTCTCTGTATGAAAAAAGGCCGATGTTAATATATTCCAATATAAATTTTAAATCCCCAAATATTTCTTGTCTCTCATATTCTAATTTTATTGCAAATAAATAGTTTCAGTTTAAAAGTTGGACCACATGGTTGTTTTTAAAAAAGTGACTTTCCTCGAACTAAGTTTGATTACCTTTTGTTAATTTATTTAGCGTGTTTGCTAAATAATTGCATTTGGCTTGAAAACAGTTTTCGCTTAAACACTATTAATTTCAAATTCTGTGACTGATTAACAATTATGGGTGATTTATCAGCTTATCAAAGCGCTTTTAAGTTTTCGCATCAGTTTTAAACGACCTTTCTCACCTGTCACCTTGTTGCTATTTCCACTTCCATTTCCACTTGCCTTGCTATGGAAACTCGTTTAATATGTTCTTAGCAATGAGAGAATTCAATTTTATGCATATTGATTGCCCTGATTCACGTGAGATGCAATCGGGTCAAGGGGGGGAGCGGCCTAACTAGCTTCACCAACTAAAATTAGCTGATCGAATCAATAAATTCAATTGCTCAGTGGCAAATGATCGCGCAACGGGAGTAGTTCTAATTCTAATAAACTTTACGACGCTAAGCTAATTATTAAAGGTTCTGATATAGGACAGGACTTCGGGATATCGAAAAGGATATCGAAATGAGCAAAAAATTATATTTGTGATAAAACTACCAAACTAATTTTTTGGCTAAGTGTTACTTTCAATTAAATCGGAGTTTTAATTGCTGGTGAATGTAAAAATGATATTCAAGATCAGTGTCATTGTTGGTGAAAACTTCGGACAACAGTGACTAATGAAATTAAGAAGATTTAAACAAGGAAATACTATTATTAGGCGAAAATTAGTTCTGAAATCTTTTCCGCATCGATTATCTGCAACTTAAAACAATTTCCACATGCACTATTAACAGAAACAGATCTCGGCTAAAGCACTTGATTGGCCAATTTCGCTTGCTTAAATTAATTCTGTCAATTTCATAGTGCATGTTGCCAATTGTTGTGATCGAAGCAAAGTAATAGGAGGGCAACATGTTTAGAAGCTGTAATGTGAAGTACTTGTGTGGCACTTTGATCAGTCTATATTTTTATTGTGATATTGTTTCATGCGGCTTAATAAAGGTCGACAAAAACATTTTGGAGGATGCCAATCTAATCACTGTAAGATTTTTATTAAATCGAAAAAAAAAACCAACGAAAATATAACATATATCGTTAATATATAATTTTATTTCGCAATAGCCGGATCTAATCAAGAAGTATGGCTATCCGGCGGAAACCCACAAGATTCAAGCCAAGGATGGCTTTGTCCTTACGGCTCATCGTATTCCAAGGCCCGGTGGTCAACCCGTGTTGATGGTGCACGGTCTGCTGGAAAGTTCCGTGACATATGTGATCTTGGGACCGGAAAAGTCCCTGGGCTACCTGCTCAGCGATCTGGGATACGATATATGGCTGCTAAATACCCGAGGTAATCGGTATTCGCGCAAGCACAAGCGCTTCCACCGATACCAACCGCAGTTCTGGGACTTCTCCTTCCACGAAATCGGGGTGTACGATCTCCCGGCAGCCATTGATTATGTCCTGGCGAGGAGCAAGGGCTTCGAACAGGTTCACTACGTCGGCCATTCGCAGGGCACCACCTCCTTTTTTGTGATGGGCAGTGAGCGACCCGCTTACATGAAGAAAATAAAGTTGATGCAGGCTCTCGCTCCGGTGGCCTATTTTGACTATATCGACTCACCCCTTCTCCCCTTCGTCAAGTATATGAGACCCTTGGCTGTAAGCTTGAAGATTTAAAAGAAATATTTACTATTACACTAAGCCACCAAATCTCGTTAATTAATTAAAGATTGGTCAATTAATTTAGTACGCGTTTCCCAATTTTGCTGTGATTTTGTAATTTCTTTATTCTTGTATGCTTGAGTTAAGAAGAAAAATCAAAGACGACTATAAACCTAAAGGGCAAATGGGTCTTTTTATTTGCGAAAAGCGTAACTCTTTAATATTTAATTTAACAATCAAATTAAAATAATGATCTGTTAAAGCTAAAGAAAGAAAAACATAAATAAGGTTTGTGCATAAGATGTAAAAAAAGTGATTAGATCTTTAACAACTGCGGCTAAGCCTGCTGAAAATATCTGTTTGTTTAAGTTATTACTCTGTTCTGTGAGCCTTACAATTAAAATCTAAATGGATTCATTTTGTTTCTTTTCAGTTTCTTGCCAGATCATTGGGGCTTTACGAATTTCCGGCGGAGAACGAAGTGTGGCGGCGACTCGTCCACCAAATCTGCAGCTTCGCTTTCCAGAACACCTGCACCTATTTCATCCAGGAACTAACGGGTGTGGATAACCAACAGTTTAATATAAGCCTTGTGCCGCTTATCACGGGACACTCATCCTCGGGTTCGTCACTTAAATCGGTGGAGCACTATGGTCAACAGATCCAAAGCGGGGGATTCTTCAAGTACGATTACTACAACGCCTGGGAGAATCGAAGAAGATACGGTGCCGACACTCCGCCACAGTACAAAGTGGCCAACGTTGACTGCAAAGTGGCACTGTACTACGGTAAAAACGATCGCCTAACCTCCTACAAAGATGTGGAACGTTTAAGGGACAATCTGCCAAATGTGGTGCACGATTACCTGATTCCAAATCCCCGGTTTAACCACATCGACTTTATATGGGGAAGCGATGTGAAAACCATGCTCTACGATCGAATGCTGGAAATAATGCGGCAAGTGGATAGTGGCGAATTGTAGGTTTACTAGCAAATAACATTATAGTGTGCCAAAAAAAAAAACAAATTTATTTTTAAAAATGCATGGAACAGACACTTTAATTTATGAGGAATTTATACTTTTAATTTTAAATTAATTTACATAAAGGTGGTTTATTAAATGTTCAGTTAATGATATCTTATCAGTGTATTTTATACTCACCTTCTCAGTTAACTTCTAAATGTAAATGTACTTTATTAAAATCTTGTAAAAAATCTGAACTAAATTAGTTTATAGAATATTTTCGATATGTAGGCAACTATAATAAATACAACATACCAAATGCAATGCAAATAATGTTTAATATACCTATGCATACAGCTAAAATAACTATTATTATATTTATGTTTTATGTGCATAAGAAAGTCGAATTTTATTTGCTTGCATGGTTGTTCGTTATGTTCCACAATGTTAATATTTCACGATGTTAGTTAATAACATTTTACCAAATAAATAGGAAATACCTTCCTAAAATTGTGCTTACTCATTATTGCATAAAAATATCAAACTTTCTGTGAATATAACTGGTGCTCTGTTATCACAATTTAAAATAATTTATTTTAAGTTACTATTCTTTTTATATAAAAGGCTTGATTGGTAGAAATGTACTTTGTAAGTTAAACCGCTTGTGTGTGTCATTACGGGACTCCTTAAGTTGCAGTTATGAAACATACGTGGCCTAAATACTTTATTTAATTGATGTTTACTTTACCATAATGTCTTGGGCATCCATAAGCTGATTGTTTGAATGATTAATTTGTGTCCAATTAAAATGCAGGGTGTACCTTGAGTTAAGTTGTTTTAAAGATGAAAAGGTTTTTGACAATATATTTGAAAGTTCTTTGCTTACTGTCTCACTCAACAGCAGACTAACTGTAAATTACCAGAAAACGCATTGAAACATGAAATCAGATTAAATATTTAAATCGGACACGAGGCTTGTGGCTTGCCAAAAAGAAGAAGAAGCTGCCAGCATATGCTGATAATATATTTCCATAGAGCTGGCGGAAATTTATTGCAAGTACATTTTATTTAAAACTCCATTGCATCTGACACTTCGAAGTGGGGGAAGTCCCCTCCAGAGCACTGGGCAGTTGCCAAAAAACTGAAATTGCCACTGACACTGGCGCGTACATATGTTTGCATATTATGTGTGAGTCTCTTTTTTCGGGTGTGCCTGGAAACCACAAGAAAATAAAAGTGTCACTCAATAGATGCAAACTTAATTGTTTGCAGTCTGAGTCCGAAACCAGTAGAAAAACAAAAGCATTTGATATTGTGCCACAGAGGACGTGGCTGCCACAAGTTTCAATTTCTAAAATAAAGGCCGAACAAACGGCTTGCAAATCTATAGAATACGGGTTGATTGGACAAAAGAGAAGTTTATTTTGAAAATCATTTTAAAGTGAAAATCACACTGGCTAACTTTGAGTTCGTTGCGTCAGCTATAGACTATTACCCTGGGGTAATTACTTGCAAGGTTTCGAGATTGCTTTGCCAATATATATATGTATAATAACATGGGATTAGAAATGATTTAATTAACTATCAAGAAAACTAAAGCCGCGAAAACACTCTTAATTTAAAAATTGAGAAAAAATACAATTTGAAGTCCACTAAGAATTTAAATTGCAGCGGAGAAAATTTATTTCTTGGAAGTGGAGTATATTATGAAACCTTTAAAGCAAAATAGTGAGCAAACGTCAACAGCAAAACATTTTGAAGCACGGTATCTAAAAAACTTTCAATTTAAACGGTTTTAAATTTATCTTTCAAACTTGGCTTCTAAAAAAATTGTTTAATGCCCCATAACATGTTTTATGTCCCATCATTTTATATTAACCCCTAAATGCAACTTATAATCCAGGAATTTCCCTATCAACCAAACCATTCGCCAGCTTACGAGCAAGTTGTCATCTCTGGAAACAAAAATCATTTTACACAACTTTGTAAGCTGCAACGTGTCGGCTACTTGATGTGATGCTACGCCCTGCACCCCTTCAGTGCATTGTTATCCGTACGGAGCCGTCGCCTCAGTGTCCGTTTGTCCGTGTGTTCGTCTGTGGACTCCGCCCGTGTGACGCCACCGCCTGCTGGACATGTCCGGACATGTCAAAGCCCCGGGTGTTGTTTTTACGCCCGCAGGCAACAGGCGAGGCAAGGACAATCCCCAGGAATCATTCAGACGCCCAGATCCCGACTCCTGGCGCCCCGGAGTATCAATCATGTCACTTGACCGAGCGGAAATCGAGTTCTCACAGAAATGCAAATGGGACTTGGCCTCATAAAGTTTCGAAAACAGAGAACCAGGAATGGGAACGTGTACGGGAACGGGACACTGAGAATAGCGCTCAGCATCAAATTAAATTGTCAATTTGGTTTGGGAAATTCGTTAAAATTCTGTGGCCACCATTGTTTAATGCATTTACATGTTGGTGTGGAGTCCGCACTCCGATTAGAAGTACCCAAAGACAGCAGGTCCTTTGTCCAGGACAGATCGCCACCAGAAACAAAGGCCGAGGCCAGAAAACCAATCGAAGTCATTTGAAGATTTGCGCACCGAATTTGCATTTGAATGGGCGAATGGGTAAAGTTTGAGTGTTTGTTTGGCTTTCTTTTCTCTTTATCTTTTCCCAGGCTTAGGTCAAGGACCAGCTGCTGTGGTTTTGAAGGGGGCGTGGTCACGCCCACAGCATTGTTTTGCGATTGTTTGCGGAAAACTATCAACAACTGGAACTACAGCAGAAAGTGCCTCAAACTCTTTGGCTTGTCAGCTGCAACACTGGGAAGTGCCCAAAGTGTTGTCTACTTTCGGGGTCCGACTTTTGAAATTAAAGATAAATTGTTGTGCTCAGTAAAAGTAAACAACTATTAAATTTGGATTTTGATATAAGGTGTAGGTAGGTGTGTTGAAAAAAGAGCTAGTTTTGCACTAAATAGACACACACGTGAAAAGTCTCTGGTTGCCTTAAAATGTTTAATACAAAAATGAATTCACAATTATTTTGTAATTATTTATTTATTATTTTGCCAAACCAATAAATCGATTCAGACTTTCAAATTGTTAGCTGTCACAAAAAAGCAAATATTTAATAAGCTTTGATTACATATGCACGTGCAAGCAATGAGATAAAATAACATTAAGAGTGTTTTTCTGGCAGGTTAGTTGGGTAAAACTAAATTAACCAAATGTATCTAATACAAGGAATATATTTTATATTTAACTTAATTAAGCTAGGTATGAACTAATACTCCAAAACAATCTGTTCTCTGCTGAAACAAACTGTCATATTCTTTAATTCAATTAGAGATGAGTTTACCCATCTGCTCCTGATATCCTTGCATTTTTAAGGCAATAAGGAAAGTGGAAATAGCAGAGCAGAGTTCGAGAATCTATATAACGAAATAACGAAACCGAAAGCAGTGGCCCATCCATTTGCATGTTCAGCAGTTGTGTAGTTAGCTAATTGAAAATAATTTTTACTAACGATACCCGGGTAAAAAAAACCAAGTGACTTACAGGGGAGCTGTTCCCCTGAAAACTTAATGAAAAATCAAACCCGGACGTTTGGGCGGGGGGAGGTATTGGGATCTGTCAGAAGCCAAGAGGTGCAAGTGCGGGACGAAGCCACAGAGGTTTTCCCCGGGAATCCTGCTGCCAGTCGTTGGCAAACGCATGTCAGGTGAGCAGTCAAGCAGCCAACCGGAAGTGCTTAACACCAACACCAACACACCAAAAGCAGCACGTGCACATTTTAAACTAAGGCACACACACACACACATACTCTCCAACTGGAAAACAAAATGAAAAACAGAGGTCATGAAGAAAGGAGAAGATGAAAATTCTTCGGGTTAGTTTTCCTTGGCAAACCAGCTGCAAACTAAAGTAAAGTAAAATAATTTTTGTAAATACACATCTAGCCATGAAAGGTACTTATGTGTATAAATTCGATTCCACCTGTGCTGCAGCTGTTGAAGTGCCTGAAAGCCGAGTTAATACTTGGAAATAATTTATCGAGTGCACTTATAATTGATGTTATGTGGTTCTTTCCAGCAGCATCAGAGCTCATCCATTGTTTGCCTTTGCCATTGGTTACTCAGTTCAGTCGGAAGGTGGGAAAATGCACTTTCAATTACTACCGGAAATAAAAGTGAATTTACAACCATTCAATTGAGTTTTATGGTTTATTGGAACTTTCAGTTAAGCTCGAAAGAATGAGAATTAATGTCTAAGAAATTACCTGATTTTTAGATTCTCTGGGGGAGGAGATCTCTTGAACAAACTGAATTACCGAAAACCATCCAACCCAGCCCGAAGACATTAACGAGTTTTAATTAAGGTTTTGCCAGTAAAAACTGCATACGAGCAGCCCCAAAATGTATCCGATTTCATAATCAAATGCGCAATTTGATTTCCACCCAGTTTTGATTTCCAGCACAAAAACCCCCAAAAAACTCCCCTTACCAGAAACATTTAAATACTGTGCTTTCAGTATTCCCATATCGTAGACACTCGTCTCATGTTTTCCAAGGCAAACAACTTTTGTGGCCAACGTTTTTCGGACAACAAAGGATGGAAAGTAAGGGGAGCTTTACATGCTGCAGTACATCAAAATGTCTAAAATTTCATAATTGCAATGAAGTTTCCACCATGGGCTTGCTTGGGTTTCCCCCGTTTCGACACCCCCGCAATTGAATACTCAGAACGTATTTAATTATATGTGCTCTGGTTTTGTTTATTTTGAGGTTTGGGGAAAACTTTTAGCAGCTGTTTTCGGTTTTAACATGCGGTTGAGTTTTTTTAAGTTTCAGATACAAAGGATAAGCTTCTTTATTGCTGAATGAAATGGCATTTTAATTAATTTAATTGCATACGCTGAATTACAGATAGAAAATAAAAGCGAACACTTTTAAGGAATGTTTAATTTGGAGAAAATTTTATTTTATTAAACAACAAAGTTCGTAAGATATATCTTGCTTATAAAAACTTTATCCTCTGCTTTAAATTTTTTACTTCCGACGACGAAACCACAGAAAGGAATTAAAATTCCACTTGTAGTAATTTAGAAAACGAACATCGAACGATTTGTCATGGCTCATAACTTCCGCTTTATCTTCGCTCTAACTCGTTAACAAATGTGCCCAAGTTCTCTACCCCTCGCCAAAACCTTGGAAACCCAATTTAAGGCTGGTGTCTGTTGGTAAAACACTGAAAACAGAACCTCAGGCGGTTGAAACAGAAAAATCGCCCTGAAAATGGCAGGAAAAAAATCAAAAAATCTAATTAAAAATTTGCTGCAATTCCCGGGCTCACCCAAAAAGCGCCCTTGCCTCGCAGGGACAAACAAAAAAGCAATTACAATGCCCCAAACTGTTGCAACTTCCTGCAATGACAACAGAGGCGCTAAGCATGGTACACAATATTAGCAGTCAGACTCCCTCGATTCCCCTGTTGAACATTTTCCCAAAATACAAAAAAAAAAAAGAAAACAGCCGCATGGAATGGACCGTCCTGCCAGTGAGACTGTGGACTGTAGTCTGCAGTCTGTAGTCCGACTAACAGGCAGCCAGGATATCCTACTGGTTACCAGTTGCCCACTCCCACTCCCTCGTTACCGATGCTCCGCCTTTGGTAGCAGTTTCAGCGTCCGTCTGTGTTAAATACGCGAATGTCCTTCCTAATCTCATTTGGCGATGTTATCCTGAACGAGTGAGCTGAGCAAGGACTCCACGGAGCAACAACTGTACGCCCTGCATCGCCTCTTCTCCTCTTCTCCTCTGGCCGCTGGCAACTTCATTCTGTGTTTTTTGGTTAAACTTTTTACATATTGTTCGCCAAAGTTGAATAAAAGAATCCTGTTGTGATACCCTGCCAATATTTGTATAGCTGTCACTAGGACTTTTTAAGCTATGTCCTTATGTAATTAAATTAAATTATAAAAGTTGAAATATGTAAACATTGTAATTTAGAATGTTTTTATTTGTAATTAATTTGGTTAACCAGATTACAAAAATAAACAACCACATAAAATTCTAAATTAACTAACAAACAGTTAGTTTTATCAAGATGAAGATGAATTTAAAAATCAGTTAAGAATCAATTCATAACATACATATTTTTTACGAGAATTTGATGATCTTATTTTTTAATCCTTGTTTTTACAGAAATGTGTATATCAATAGAAAACCACTTTCATGTCAACGACCAATTTGGCATGCCTAAATCTATCTAAATATTATAACACAGTTTCTTTAATAAATATTTGCATTCGTTTTTAGACAGAGTATTCAGAAAACCAATGGCGGTTTCCATTTGGTTATGGTTATTATAGCCAAAGTATTTTTTGCTGTTTGCGATCCTATCCGCGCACGTGTGTGTGGGTGAGTGGGTGTTTGTTAACCCGACAATGACGACGGATAGCGAATCCTGCCCGCTCTTGTAACCGCTGCAACCGCTGTCTCCGTTTGGAGAACGACAAAACGCATGAAAGAGTCGAAAAGGGAGTCGATGGGATAGGTATAGGGATAGGGTTTGGATTTGGGTATGGCACTGGGCTTATAAAAGAGGCAAAGGAGCGGAGCAGTTGGAGTGGGCCAGCAGACACACGTACACAGTAGCAGAGCAAAAGCCAGGCTAAAACGCCGCCAGTCAAAAAATTTGCTGCTCTTCTTTTCGCTCTTTTTTAACTCCCTGTCCAGCTTTCCCCGAAAAAGCAGGGAAAAGTGCAAAAAATGCTTCGCACCCGCAGGGGCCAAAGTATTCCTGCTATTCGGCATGGCGCCCGAGCAGGAATAGGGTGGTGTGGTAAGAGGTAAGAGGGAGGGCACTGTTATTATTGCGTTTTTATGCATGCTCGCATATGGCGAATGTCCTTGGCCATGGTTACACCACATGATATACGGCATTAAAGTGGACCAAAATGGCGCGAGGATGAGGCAGGGATTTGGGGTGCGAAAGTGGTTTTCACTGCGACGGTGGGTTCGGGCAGTCTTAGTGGCGAGCCAGCGTGCTAAAAGTTTTTAAATATTTTAAGCTGCAGTGAATTATTGCCCTTGTTGCTATGCTATGGCCGATCCTTTAAAATCTCTCGCGGCGGCACTAGAAATATCTGTGAGGTCAATTTCAAGGAATTTTTTATATGTTATAGTGTGCCAGAAATAGTAGTAAAGTATTTTAAACAAAAGTATTTAATGAGGGATTTCTGTAACGGTTTTCAAAATTCTTGTTTCCATTATTACTTTATATTAGATAATTGCAATTTTTGAAATATATTGGTAATGGTTTTTATCAATTTATATGAATATGAGCAGTCACTACACCGTAGCACTTAATTTATACATGTTTTAATTCTAATATAAATTCAATAATTGTGCATGCCATCGATTCCTGTTTAGGTTACCGTGTTCTACGACGAAACCACGATACAAATACTTTTCCTTGGCGCCATCCCCTTCAAAAGTTCACACTTGGGTCAAGAAATACAAAAATCAATACTTCAGCAATTAGGCGCCCAGCTCTGCCCCTCTCTTCGTCACTTGCTGTCCGATTTTGTGATTTATTAGTAAGCTGGAAAAAGTATACCAGATGGAGAGCTAAGGACTTGCGTGGGAAAAGTAAAACAAATAACAATAAATTGAGGCAAATTAAGCATACGAATGCGTTGTCTGTCAATATTTGCATAGGCAAGTGAGACGTTCGTTCGGTGGGTGGGTGCGGGGCTCAGGGGGGAGCTACTTAACACCTCCCGATTCCAAACCGAGATCAAATACTCCAACAGGAACGTGGCTTATTAAGTCGGACGGATTACGCACTGCTCTGGGATGGGGCATGGGGCATGGAAAAGGGAACTTTCCACTGTGCACGATTTTGTTGTTCGGTATCCCACCCTTTCCCTTACACAAAATACACTTTAAGAGTTTATCAAAAAAGTGCCGTTGTTATTTTATAGAAATCGTATGAAGAAATTAAAGGGAAGAATCTCAGTGGTCAAATTAAATGATTTTTTTGTTTTTAAGCTTAGAAAAATATCAAATTTGTCCAATCAATGTTTTATTATATGTTGGATATATTTAAAAAAAGATAGTTTAACTTTTTAAAGACGCTGTAAATTGTCCAAGGGTAAAATATGTTATTTTTATGCCCTTTTAAGTTGAAACTATGCCTAGAATTTTATATAATTTTTTCTTTGTGTAGATAAACATCTAGAGCAGGTCACCTATTTGTATTTGGCTTTCAGATATCGAATGTCAGTTACCGTGGGGCATTCTTCACCATCCTCAATCGCCGACTCTCGATTTCCCGCTCGATTGGCCGCTTCGGTGTCAAAACAAACTCGAAAACAGTCTGAAGCAGAGTCCGATTCAGAGTCAGTCAAACAAACAGCGTGGTCTAATAATATTTGTAGATCGTAGAATCGTGGACGCTGACACCTCCGTTGAGGAATGAGGGATATATGTATATATAGGTATGTACTTATAGAAAAAGGAATGTCACCATGTGCGCGAGTGGGTCGGTGGCCGGGCTTATCAGTGGTGCAGTGGTGGTACCGACATTACCTGTTCACTTACCTTTACTTCTCACAGTGGTACGCAAAATAATATAGGCCAAATAAGAAGGAGAATCAAATCACAAATACTGATTTCCTAAAATAACTTGTTTAATTTTTTTATAATTAAGTAATTTCATTACAAAATTGTTGTAACACTTATATAAACTATTAAAATACAGCTGCGCCTGTTTACACTGTCTACCAGTTATATTTTGCTTAACGTTTAAATTGGATATTTTTTTTTAATTTATAAACTGAGTTCTTAATTAGTATGTTTCCAAGCGCCTCTGAACAGGTGTATAAGTCAAATCTCTGGATCCTTATCAGTTTGTAATGTTCTAGCAATAGTTTAGTTTGCCGATAAGGTCGATAAAGTGCAGTTTGTGCAAAGGTTTTTTTGTTTAATAAATATTGTGATGTGAGGAAGTAAATATTTTTTGTTTTGTGTTTGTTTGAGTAGTGCCCACAATGTTAAGTTAACACGTTAACAATGACAAAATATATTTTTAAAATATCAAATGAATTGTACATTTTTAAATCAAGTGCTTGAATTCCCAATTATTCTTGTAGCAATGGCTCCCAAACTGTATCCGAACTGATGAATTAGAAGCTGCGGTTCGATGCGATAGTTTGATTGTTATTACACCGCAGAAAAAAAGCTGTTCATGTATAATATATATATATATTTTTGTCGCTATATTTTCAGCAATCAAGCATTTGCTGGAACAATTCAGTATTTTTCTTAAAGTGATTACAAATATTAAATGTGTACTCAAATTAAGTACATCCCAAATTTGAGAATTAAAATATCTGAACGTCGGGATATTCTCTGTGTGCCCTATTCTCTATTACAAACCATTTTTGTGGTGCTAAAAGACTAAATTTAAAACCACCTTATGTGATAAGGTTCTTTGAAATTATCCAAATTGCAAATATTAAGTTAAAAATGGTCAATTCATTAGTAAAAGAACGTCATGTTTTGAAAATGTCTTTTTTCTTAGTGCAGACTGGAAGCAACATGTTCGAAGCGCCCATACGGTGGTTGCAACAGAGTTGTGTACCGAAGTATGTTCGGTTGCTGAACCGAAGGCAAGTAAAACCTCGGCAGAGGAAACTCGACAGAAGCGAGTTTTTCAACAGTCAGAAAACATTTTCGTTCAAATCGGTCGTGTTGCGGATGGTTAAAAATTTAAATCGTCGCGTTTAAACGTAAAGTTGTAAGAAACCGGAACTTCTTTTAGAAACACATGGGTTCAAATTGTGTTTTCAAAAAATAAGAACTTACAGTGAAAATTAGAGTGGATTTGAAATTATAAAACTGGTTCAAAAAAAGGAAAAATACCGAATATTACAAAACTATTATCTTTAAAAAATAAGTGAAAAACAATTAGGGGCACAAAAACCCATTCAAAAGCTAAATATACTAAGATTTAAAACACAGCTAACATATTGGCTTAAAGTGAAGTTAAAAAGTAAAAAACAATAAGGCTATAAAAACACTTACAAGAAGAAAATATACTACGATTTAAACACGGCCTAGTTATTGGCTTAAGGTGAATTAAAAAAAAGAATACAACAAAAAGTGAGAAACAATAAGGCTTACAAAATCCCTTTAAAAAGTGAAATATACTAAGATTTGTAACACAGCTTATATTATATATTGGCTTAAACTGAAGTTGAAAAAGAATCAAAATTCTAACAGTTAAGTGAAAAGTGACAAGCTTAGGGATTATCGAAGCCATGTTGTCCCACAGTGAGCAACCAAATTAGAGCCAGGATAAAACCGATTCAAAGAGGACCTCCGAACACCAAATCTCAATTCAAATCGCATTAGTTTTGCGGACTAAAATCACCAAAAATGGAGGACGAACTGCGCTGTCCCACGTGCAAGCAGCTGTACGCCAATCCGGTGCTGCTGCCCTGTTTCCACGCCCTCTGTTTGGGCTGTGCCCTGGACATCCAGACGCCGTACAGCCCGGGATCGGGTCTTCCGGTCACAGTGAATGGATCGGAACGGCCAGCCTCCACGGCGGGCCACAATGGGGGCATGCACGGAAACGGCGGAGGTGGCTCCGAGGGAAGAGGAGCCACTGCCTCCGGGAGCAGTGCCGGTGGTCCCGGCACCCGACACAGCTCCCACAGCTCCGCCGCCAGCACGGCCAGCTCGAACACCGGCAGCGAGAGCGTCACCTCCGACCAGGACCAGTCGGACAAGGTGAGCATCTTCAGCGAGGCGGACTCGGGCGTCGTCTGCTGCTCGAACACATCGCGCCCGGTGTCGTACGCCGGCACTGGACTGCTGCCCGGAGTGGGCAACGTGGTGGCTCCGCCGGGAGCGGCATATTGCCTCACCTGTCCGCTCTGCCGCAAGCTTGTCTTCTTCGACGACGGGGGCGTGCGCAATCTGCCCACCTACCGCGCCATGGAGGCCATCGTGGACCGCTTCTGTGCCCGCGAGGCGCTCCGCTGCCAAATGTGCGAGACGGACCCCAAGGTGGCGTCCCTAATCTGCGAGCAGTGCGAGATCCGCTACTGCGACGCCTGCCGCGAGCTGTGCCATCCCGCCCGCGGTCCGCTGGCCAAGCACACGCTGGTCAAGCCACGCGGCGCCGCCCAGCAGCGCGAGTCCGTCTGCGGGGAGCACGAGGAGACCCTCTCGCAGTACTGCCTCAGCTGCAAGGCTCCCGCCTGCGGACTCTGCATCGGGGAGCAGCGCCACCAGGCCCACGACGTCCAGTCCATCAACGTCACCTGCAAGGCCCAAAAGGTGAGTCCCAGATTTGCTAATGTGACACCAACAGTTATTTCAGAAGTATAAGGACATTAACAAGGCTAATATTCTTTAAAACACCAAAATATTGATTAAAATCGGGCTAAAAAATATATATTAGCCTTAATGATTAATGTAATTAGTAACGTATTTATTTTGCTTTCGAAAATAACACAAATTAATAGGGCATTCAAATAATAGTTGATATTAATAGAACAAAATGTTAATTTAAGTTGTTAAACAAATCAATGCTCAAAAAGTATATCTATTACATTATCGATAAGCGATAAGCTTTTAATACAGAATATTTTCAAAACAACAATTATTCAACATTATGGACTTTTTAAGATTTTACCATTACGATTGGAGATGAACTATCAACAAAGAAAGTACTTATTCAAATCTAGCAAGCCGAAAGAAAAATCAAATTTAACATTAAATTACTTTAAGGTTTTTTGCAATGTCATCTTGCGAAATTTAACAAGATTGTTGTAACACAATTTTTTTGAGAAAATGTCAAGTGACAAGCTTCTTATTTATTTAAATCAAGAAGTTAACTACTCGGAAGACAAGTTCTGAAAGTTTACGAAAAACTAAAGGCTCAAAGAAATGACAGTGGTGCCCGGAAATAAACTTCCACAAACGAAAAGACTCCGCTCGAAAGGACGAAATATACGGCATTAAGACAAACTAATTAAGGGCGAAAGTAAGGACCTCAGAAAATAAATATGTATTACTTGCGAAGGCACCGCATATCCTGACCACATCCTGACTCGCTTCCTCCTTTCGCCTTGTTTATATTCCGTGCTCTCCTTTTGCCGTTCGTCTGCCTTTTTTGAGGGAAATTTATGGCTTGTCTGCTGGCCCCGAACATTTCTCATGCAACATTGTTTTGGATCAAGGATTTGGGGATATTAGAATAGAGGAAATAGGTGTTTCTTGACGAAGTTTTGAGATCTGGTATGGAAAATGATAAATAAAGATAATAATAGTGTATAATTTATTATTAGTAGAATTTATTGCATAGAGTAACTCACATTTCACAAGTGTTTCGTCAAGAGTAGACTTCAGTAGACTCTCCTCTTTATTAAGGCATTCAAACTATTTCATTTAAACAAATTTCCTACCCAATTTGGCCCTAAACTCACTTTTGTCAGCTTTTTGTTTTTCGGGGACTTTGGCACGCTAATTCAGCGATAAGTTCGCTGTCTAGGGATGGATTCTCTTTTCCTATCTTTTGGAATTTCATTTGCAGAATTTCACCTGCCGTAGTTGAATTCATGAATTCCCCGTCTGTCGTCGAATCACTGACAATTGTCAACGGGAACAATTTTAATATGGCAAATGTTTCAAGTGCCTGCACATCCTGTCATCCAAGGACAACAAGCCGGCAGGACGAACTGCGGCAGGGACAGACCGAAGTGCGAAAAGTGACAAATTGCAGCGGCTGCCAAAACAAAGGACGGCGACGACGAGGAAAGGAATCAACTGTCGAGTCAGGTCAAGAAGGATATTGCCCGAAAGGAAATGAGGCAAACGGAATAGAAAGTATTTTTGCCTTACAGAAAATAATGCGCAAAAATATTTCACAGTTGCTTGGCTGGGATGGAGAAAGACTCTTTTAAATCTGTTAACCAATATATATTATATATACAACAAACAGGATTACTGTGTTCCCGTTTGAAACTAACTTCAAAAGCCTTTAATATTGTTTAGTTTATATTTATATATATTTATAATACACTAAAGAACATCCGTCTCAATCTAAGTAAATAGATAGTAAATATCCTGAAAATATTTCAAAGCAACTTAACATATTTCAAAGGCATTAAACAGCATTACTTTGTATATACTCATTGACATAAAGTATTTTCTATTTTTTCCCCATAATTCATAAATGAAGAGTCGATAACAGTATGTGAAGCTCATTTGGCCCTATTTGTATATCTATTTGGGTTGAATGTTTCCCCATCAAATTACGAATTTCAGAGCCTTATCAGTTTTATCATTGCCGCAAATGAGCCTCGTTTGTGGCTCCGAAATTTGGCAGCCTCTGCAACTGCCCGTATTTCAAAACACACCTTGATCGACCTTTTTGGAGTAGATTTTTCTATAGTTCATATTTGCCATTTCCTGTCTGCTTATCTGGGCGCATATCACCACTCTGACGCATCTTTTCGTTGGCCATCAGCCGTCGGCCTGCAACTGATTTTCAATTTCCATTGTTCGGCATCTTCGCCTGCAGGCGCAAAGTCAAAATTTGTGCCGAACAATGCCAAAATGAATCCCTGTCCCCGGGCAGCTGATCCGGGGCAGCTGCTCACCGCATTATGGCACAAGCCAGGTGAGGTTTCTGCCCCCAATTCCCGCTCAGCCCCGCATTAATGACACACGCACGCAATCCAGAGTGACGCCTCCGCCATCAGCCTTTCCCCAAATGAGTTGATAAGATAACCGAGTGGTAGTCATGCACGCAGTCACCAGCTCACTTGGTAAAAAAATAGTACCGACTTGTACTTTGTTTTGCAGAGCAAAATTGCATACCTATCTATAAACTATTACTATTCTCTTTATTCTCATTGCACATTTTTACAATTAACTAATTATGAACAGAGTTTTGCTAGATAGAAACATATAGGTATTTCTATTACAAAATACGTTTTCTTACATATTTCCCATATTTACATATATATTAACAAAAACCATTATATATATTATATTAATATTATAAATGTTGTATTTAAATGAGTTTCACAATAATCTTTCCGTAAAAATCGTATAAAATATTCGAGCACCGTGAATTTAAGAACAATTTCATTAACATCGACTACTGAATTCAATTATTTAAACAGTTTGTTGTGCTCTTATATTAAGTCCTTAAAAGGGTCATCAAAATAAGAGTGCATTTTTTTCTGTGCCAAAGATTTATTTGCCGCCGTGTTTTGTGCCATTTTTCACACCCATTTGTGGGCGACCTCCATCTACCTGTCATTCTGGGCCAGGTAATCGGAATGTGCTGGGTCGCGTACTTTCCCAACTTGTTGTGGGTCCTCCGTAAATCATTAATTTCGGTGTTTATTATGCAGTTGCTTATTTTGTGCCCTGTCCTGACGGTTTATCCTTGGCCTGCTTTCGGCACCTCGACATTCCTCATTGTTGTTTATACATTTTTTCCTTCTCGCTCCTTGTTTCTGCTCCTTTGAGATTTATGACACCATCAAAGTGCAGTTGTTCGTTGGCAGAGGAAAACACTCTTAAATATTTTGCAACATGTTTCGTGTTGTAGCTGTTGCCACCACCTCTCACTGGCACTCACCACCCGATACACCCGATACACCCGATACACCCGATCCCTTCGATCCACCCCTCATCCCTCGTTTTTCAGGTCCTGCCAGATGATTGCACTGCATTTGTTCCGTTTAATATGGCAGCATTCCATTGTTTTTCCTCCACCAACCCTGGGGCAACGTTCTTTGGATAGATGTGTGTCGAATCCATCGGAAACCGCCCAGAGCTCAGGTTATACATCTGAACTCTATACAGATGTTCAGGCGCTTTACAATGAAGGCTTTAAATAGGTTGTTCCAAGAGAGATGATGAGCAAATCAATTTCTTTTTTGTGCAAAAATAATGTGTGAAAAATATTTCTTGGGTCGACGAAAGCCCTACGAACAGGTACCGAAAATAAGACTTTTAGTTGCAATAAGTGGATTACATAATATTTGGTTCCAGTTTGGCTGATTTAAATATACTTTGTGAACAAAAATAAATATAGGTTTATTTGTACCCCAGTAGTTATCTAAAATTAAAAGACACAATATTAATAGAAAAGTGATTAATCATATTTTCACCCAAAAAAAGTCGTCATAGAAATTAAACTATTGCTACGTTAAAAGGATTAAAAATAAGGTTACAAAACTAAAAGACAACTTTTTCATACTCTTCGGTATAGAAATGATAGGATATAGAAGTTATAATATATAGTTTGAATTTATACTTATACATTAATACTTTCTGTAATATATTTTCAAAACCAAGTTATTCAGTTTTTTTTTGGTGTATGATCTTGTCTTCTTGAATAAAAGAAATAATGTTTAAGGCTAACGTTAGGAATTTATTAAAAAAACTGTTACCTACTAGATACTAAAGGAAAAATAAGCCATATCTTTATTTTTCTCCCTATAATAATCCATTAATATGTTTTCTATCCTCATAAATGTATTTCTGTTAATTTGGGTGTTATTATTGTGAGCATACACACAAATTTCTTTTAGCAAGAGGAACCTGGATGGAATACTTTCTTGATGTCCCACACCCACTCTCACGTCAGGCAGTTCAGTTAATTACAATCCAATTACAGGAATTTTATGTGTAGATACATTTGGATTTCTGGCGTTGGCAGCCAGCTCGCCTGTCTCTCTCTCAATATAATTAAGCGGAAAAATGAATTACATAATTAATAAACAACATTCAGCGCCAGGCTAATTAACAGACCAGCGTGTGTTGGGGGTAGACTAAGGAAATTAAAGCTGCCAGCAAGGCCGACTTGAAAGAAAGCTCGGTCACATGAGTATGGCACATCCCTGAAAATGCCAGGATAATGCGTGTTAGGCAGAAGCCAACACAGAAACATGTTGTGGAAAGCCAAGTTAATTGCCGAAAGGAAAAAGGGAGGGAAAAAGAGCGACCAACATAAAAAACAAATAGAAGAGAATTCGTGGCAATAAAATGAAATGAAACCCAGCCAGGAAAAAGCAAAACCCGTCTGGCAATGGAAATACCTCTCCCACAAAATAAAGAGGAAAATAGAAGAGTGCGGTACGTGTACTTTTCCTAATTCATATAAAATTGCCCGTTTGCCCTTTTTGCGCAACTCTGGAATTATTTTGTCACGAGTAAATTTCAACAGTTGCTTGTTCACTAAATAATAACAAACGCCGCATCAGGACTCCACCCTGCGGATGGGTTGTAATTTTTACCTGTCAGTCTCCCACCCTCAAGTTGTTGTTTCAAGTAAAAACCGAAAGGAACCCATTTTCCCCAGTGCATAATTTTCGGGCATTTTTCAACATTTTTCGGGTGTGGCGTTCTATTACCCAAGGGGGGTAACTGGACTAAAAATAGGGAGTTTGATTATAACCGGAGTGAGTGGGAAGTCGAAGAAGCAACGTTAAGTGGTAAGCGGTAAATGTTTACCGGACCTGCAGACATATTCATTATGGAGTCACGTGGCCAGCTCCATCTACACGAGTTTAATGACCAAAAGTCCTCACCAGTTTGGTGTCTATCCCCCATATGTGCCATGGATTTTCCCCGGGGTCTTACATTTGGACAGCTTGTCCTCATGGCTTTAATTGGCACCCATTCGTCGTTTACTTTACGATGAACAGATAAAGCTTTGGGGTAATTGATATTTTCAGATCTTGATAAGGGCTTAAAATAAGGGTTGTTATAAGGGCATACCTATGTTTTAAAAGGGAATGTGAAGTTTAGCTTTATGACCTTATTTTCTGTTAGGAAATGTAACTTTTAACAAAACGTCAAAACTCAAATTGTATATAATAAATTATAATTAATTTATATAAATATATTACATTTAATTTTCATTTTCAAACCAAACAAAATATTTTGGTTTTAAAGGGCTCCTTAGAAGACATAAAAAAGTTGTAGTGTTACTTGAAATGAAGGCTGTTAAATAAAGAGCATTACATTAAATAGATTTATTGTATGTAAATATTTATATATATATATATATATATATATATATATATATATTAAATATATTTATTTTATATATTTATACCTCTTTAAAATCTCTCAAAGTAAAGAAAATCTTTTTTAAAGTCCTTTATTTGCTTGTTATCCAAAGCCACAAAAACCAATAAGCAAAAGAAACAGCAAATAACTTGAAGGACCTTTGTTGTTATAAGTTAATCCGAAACCACAAAGCCAATCGCATAAATATATGTTTGTTCATATACTTACCCCTACACATATTTTCCATTATCGAGGCGAAGCCTTACTTCACTTTCACGCTCCATGTGGATTTATTCCCCTTTCCCCGAGGAAGTGCCCGCTGTGAAAGCTTCTAATTATTTCCACCATAAATGTCAAATCAGCTTGGTGGCTGTGAGCGGGGGAAAGTGGGAGGAAGTGGGTGGAAGGACGAAGGCGTGACCCCTACCACTCGTTGTTGTTGTGGTGATTTTCGACGGGCTGGGTCGCTTATCTGAAAATTGCTTTTCGCGAGCCTTTTCAACGCTAAATGCGAAATTACAAAAGTTGGAAAAAATATTTCTCCCTCTCTAAAGTAATTTATGCGCGTTTTGCATGTCCCAGCGCAATTGTCAAGGTTTTTTGTAAATGCTTTTTTTTTTTGTTTTTTTTTGCGATATAATTACTTTTGTTTATTCGCCCCGTCGACCCCGCTCCCGACTCAACAAACATAGAGCAACTTTGACCACAAAACTTTTTCGGTTTGGCCACCAAGGAGCCCACCAGGCAGGCAATGAAAATTGCGTTAAAAATTATTGGATTTCGTGGCTCATTTTTTGTGTCAGCATAATTCTGAGGGCATGACCACTGAACATCGCCCATCCCGTATCATGACCTTAGGTTGCCGTTTTGAGGCCCACCCATTATTGATTTAATTTAATTAGTTTCCATTTGCCGCTGACCATTTAACTGATTTCCGAATTTTGTTTGCCCGTCTGCGTTTTTAGTTTTTAAAATTTTGTTGTGATTGCAGTGTTTGCGATGAGCGATGAGCGATGTGGGTTTGGTGACCCCGCACAGTGACCCGGCCGAAAAAGTTATTAAAATTTAATGGCCATCACATCGAGTTTTCCCATTTCAAGAGTCTTTTTTATTGTTTTTCCTTTCATTTCGCTGCTTACTGTCTGTGGTTTTCGTCTGCCTTTGAATGCATTTTCATGTTCTAGATTTTGTTTGGGACTCAAAATGGACGTAAATTGGATTTTATTTGATTTTTTACAGAATGCTTTGTTTGTTTATTTGTAAAAATTGGCTTTGCCTGAGACAAAATGGCTTACGGCTGTCCCCAGACTTACACCGGGCTTTATTTGATTTCCATAAACTATTCAAGAATTTTTATTTTCAGCATAAACTAATATGCAAATATTTAGAAATAAATATCTTTTATAATAAACAACAAAGTGGCAACATATTGCTCACTCGACGAGCTATAAATAAGCTGAGTGCAAAAAAACCTGATACTGGCACTTAATTTATGTAAATTCCATTTGTGCACTCCAATAAAGAGCACATTTTTTTAGTGTTTAATTGCAGAAAATGTTTATTTTTCTATTTATTTAAGCACTAATTTAAATGGCTAATAAATAAATAATGTCACCGGCAAGAGCGATATTTTGTTGCCTTATTTAAATAAATAAATTATCGCCTGGTTGAATATTTTTCAGTGCGATTGCGGTTGACAATGAGAGTATATTTTGGGATGACTGCATTATTCACGATTTGCTAACATGAGCAAAATAAATAAAAGCTAATTTTGGCAATAAATGTTTGAACACCTGTGCATTGTTTTAGATAGTAGTTTTAGGCGTGTCCCGCAGCAGTTAATTTTTGAAGCTTTTAATCATAAATTAAACTATTTGTTTGATTTCTAATGGCGTAACACACAAATTTACATGTCTCATGCCGTTTGACTAATTAATCCGAGTGCTTTAAATATTCTCTAATCGATTGGCAAGGCCGAGTGTAATTATATAGCTTCATTTGGCAACTGCAGCGTTATCGGCCTGCAATTAGCCATCGCAATGCTAGTACTTCGAATGGGTTTGTCTTTGCTATCAGGTGTACATATTTGTCGATAAGGCCTTAGCCCCAAGACCCTCGTTTTGCTATTTACCCTCGAGCTTCGGTTCATGTCAATGCCTCCCAGAACATATAGGCGATTGCGGGTTGTGTATCTGTGTTTGATTTACCGATTCCTGAGGTAAGACTCAATTTGTTGATTGATTTGCTGGATTGCCAGACACACAAGCCGAGGCGAACACAAACTGTCGAAGCACAGGCTTAAAAACAAATTAGAGCATTTCCCAAGAATCCAGGGCTATGCAGTATAATATACTCAAGTTAATTACATACAAAATATGTTTATAACTTAGTAAAGTCTTCGCTCACTGTTGGTTTTCAATTAACAAGTGTGAAAGGGGATTTATACCTTCTGGTATCGGGCAATAAATAAAAATCAAGGAAAGCTCTTAAAGCAGATTTACAATCGATTAACCAATAATAATATTCAAAATTCTCGCACATTTTCCCATATTCAAATTAATGACAATCAAATTCAAACAGTTTGCAACCGCCGTTTGGCAGAAAAATCGAAGTTGCAAATTGTTTTTAATTATGCGTAAAAAAAAAATAAATACGAAAATCAATGCAACATTTTGCGAATCGGTTTCTGTTGTTCCTGCGAGTGTCAAAACGGAAGTTTTAATTTACATGCATATGCAAATTTTCCAGCTAAATGAACTGTGGCGGCAAACAAAGAATTCAACACGAAAAAACTTAATGAAAATTCAATGAGAAAATTATATAAAATTCTTTGTTTGCGAATGTATTATTAAATTTGTGGCATTAAATTTGTGGTTGGTCCACACTTTTATGACTGTTAAACGTTTGACGCTCGCTCTCATTGCCCGATTTAATGGGGCCGTAAAAAATATTCCCGCTGTTCTTTTTTTGTTCGCCCCTCATTTTTTAATTAGCCGTCGCCGCACAAAAAGTCACCCCGCAGAATCAGCCAGCATGCCACATGTGCCACGAGCGACATGGGCGGCAGTTGTAAGGTGTCGTTAAAAACTACAGTGTGCACACTTCACTGCGGATACACATATGTATATATGTAGTAGCTATCCCTATCCTGTAACACATATATGCCGCTATATACGGCATCCCTATCCGAGTGTCGGCGTTTTTTACGAGTCCTGCAGAGCGCCAACTGTCAACGGGCTTGTTGACGTTTTAAATTTCATTCCAGGCTGCGTGTGCGGCATGTGAATGTGGGCCAATTGGGTGCGGGGAGATGGCGATGGTGATGGTCATCGCCAGGGTTATTTTGTGTCCCGATTCCAGCTCCTCCTCTCGGCCTGGTCAAGTGTTAATGGCATAGTTAGGTGAGGAATTACAACGGATTTGGGGTGAGAGGAGCAATTTACGAGCAGGGCGCACAAGCAACAGCCTGCGGAATGCAGGAAAATCTTTGGAAAAGCTCTTTAAAGCTGCACATACCGAGGAAAATTCTACGCTCTTAAAAGAATTTTTAGAGCCATAAAATAGCTTACAAAAATGCAGCGTAGGTAATTAAAAAATCAATCTTTAGGTAGGATAATGAGGTACATTCCTCGACACATTTAAAAAAATGCATAATTATTTATACCAAAAGCAAATCTGGTTCAAGGAAACTAAAATGCCCAATTCATAACTTATACAGCCAAAGTAATTACAATTTTTCCAACATAATGTATTTGAAACATTTAACTACAAGCGATTACAATTTATTTGACTGTTTTATTAGTATATTTTCCGAAAGCCTATGAATATAAAATATACCATTAAAAATATTCAAATTAGAATCTTGCTGATTGATAAGATGTCATCCAAGCATCCCTGGAGAATTAGGAAAATTCTAGTAATAGTACCCACTATACTTTGTTAAAATCTCCAATATTTCATTATAGGTCATAATACTACATTATATTTAAATGGCAGCATAAAACGGTTGATTTGCCGCAGTAAACCACATAATCAAACGTATCTGAAAATCTCCAAATTTAATGGCCGTATGTGGATTAACCTCCAGTTTGCTCTCTCACCTAGCAGTTAAGCTCGTTATGGATCAGCTACTTGAACATTCAACGCCGCATGAGGGTGCAATTACATGCAGCACGTAAGCCATAAAAATACTTCCAACTGGACTGGAGTGGAGTGAAGTGGAGGTTGAGGGACAGGGCTCCGTCCCTAAAACGACCCACTCGTTGACAGACTGACAGATGTTTATCAACATCGAAGTTTATTGCATTTCACAAGAATCACACTATAAAACTGATAAGGCGACAAGCGGGCGAAGGAGTGGAATCGAAAGGGACAGGGAAATTAAATCAAAGCACATAACTGGAATCGATAAAGAACAAAATATTGTTTTTATGACAACTGAAATTATTAAGGTTTGCTCCCAATTATCATGCATCGCAGATAATTTAATGGTTTTCCACTTTGTTCCTCTCCTAATCGAATTTGTGGCACGTAGAAGGGGTTCCATAACTTTCCCACTGCCTTTTAAATGTTAATGTCCAGTGTATATCGATTGAAATTGGTTGGGGAAACTTTTTGTAGGGACATAAGTCGACTTTAAGGCTCCGGAAGAACAACAACTCCATCTGGCAAAGCTGGCAAAAAAAAACACATTCTTAAAGTTTTATTTCGACCATCTCAACCTGCAGGAAAGGGCAGTATCAACTGCAGCAGATGGAAGAAAAAACAGTGGATATAAAACAAATGCAGCATGACATAAAAAATTAAATTCAATATTACTTTAATTTTTAAACTGCTTTGAGAATGCTAAATTAGGTACACAAATTATTAAACCTGTTAACTGGTTTTATTATGTAATAAATAGTCATGATGAAGCTTATCTTTAGTAATTTTATTTCCTCCGTTACGTGTTTAACAAGTGTTTTACGTGCTGAGAAAGGTTCTTTCAATTTAAAAATATATAGTTTTTAAAATGCAATTTTATTGTAATCAACGTTGAAAGTTCTGTACTCTATACTATAATATTTTATATCTTTTAGCATATGAATAGGCTAGCTTTTAACTTATGTTTTCTTAAAATTGAAACAATCTTTCTCACAAATATTGTTAAACTTCAAGAGTTTACCATCTCTCAGCTGCCTCTATAATTGTCATTAGCATGTTTGTTTTCCATTTGTGCTGCACTAATGTGCAATAAATCTCTATCTCGCAGGTAAATCCCCCATTTGCAAGGCATGCAGAACCACTGTATGGCTTCGGGACGGCTACTCTCGACAAAGTGACAACTTCATAAACTATTCAAAGAGTCTCGCCCGGCTGCCACTGTCTCTGCTCAGGCGGACTTCGCTCCCCCGGTGAGCAGCTGGAGCGGCACCTGCACTGGTCTGGGTCGTGTCCTGGTCTTTGGCATGTCCTGTGGTCCGAGCGCGTGAAGTGCCCTGGTCCTGCTTATTTTATTGTTGTCCCATTCGGTCGGGCAGGCAGTCTGGCGGGCAGAGAAATCCGCTCCCTGTCTCTGCGGATTGCGGATTGCGGCTTGTCAGCTGTCAGCGTTTGGCCGACTGCCTCTGGACTTTGGTCAGAGCTGATTTAAGTCGGCTTTTGGTCAAGCCATCTCCACTCCATTAGCATGTTCCATTTGTGCCGAAAGGCAGGCGGCGTTAATAATTCAATGCTGCTGATTTCAAATGCAATAACAATTTGATTTATTTAGAGATAGTACAGTGGTAGTAACGTGGTGTGGTTGGGGGCCGGGG
This sequence comes from Drosophila elegans, assembly GCF_018152505.1. Taxonomy (NCBI): domain Eukaryota; kingdom Metazoa; phylum Arthropoda; class Insecta; order Diptera; family Drosophilidae; genus Drosophila; species Drosophila elegans. The sequence continues at coordinate 3,573,075 of NW_024546167.1, forward strand.
CGTTGACTTGAGTTGATTACCCAATGGTTTTGTGGGGGGAGAAAAGACTCTAGATATTCGTAATTTATTGTGATTATAATCAGTTGGTATAAAAACTTTAATTAATTTATTGTCGTTTATCTTGTTCGAATTGTATCTGGTTGAATTAGGTAAAGATGAAGTTTCTTTATGTAGGGAAACTTTAAATTACGTTTATATTAATATCCTCCTCTTTTTCTGTTTTTTTCCAGGTATGTAAATCCAACCTCCTGCCCACATCCGCCACTTTGATTTTTCATGCGCAAGTAAGTCCCTATTTGCCTTTTGGTCATTTTGCCTAATGGAAACCAGAATCAAAGCTTTTGAGTGTCATTATAATCAGATTTTCAACACGTGGCCAAGGACTTATGAAAAAGCTTGTTAATCCCCACCAAAATAAACCGCGAAATAATTTTTATTAATTAAATTTCGGTGGCTTACCCTTAGTTTGCCTCATCCTCGCTCTTGGCCGCTGGAAAAGCCGCTTAAAATCACAATTTTTGTAAAGTTTTCACGGCGGCCTTTGAAATGAAATTATGACCCCGGGCGTAAGGCTGTCAACAAGTGCAGCCCACTTTCCCGTTTTCCGCCTGTCTGGCGCTTGACGAAATTTTTTAATCAATACACAACCTGCGGCCATTGTTGATAAACATTATGACGTGCCCTCTACGGCAGATATGAATTTATATCATTCCATTCGCCAGCGGCATTTTGTGATGGAATCAGTTTTTCTGAATATTCAATAAGGGGAGGAAAGCCGAGACTAGTGCCGAAAACATTCGTTCTGTGATTGAATATGAAAAATACACTTATTTCATGATATACACAAAATTCGGTTACTGCATCCATTTAAAATAAAAACCTTAAAGACTCACCAGCTTTTATCCAAACTCATTTTGTTTATTTTTTGCAGTCGTTCACACAAGTCCAATATAATGAAGCAATTGGATTGGGTTGACTTTTTTGTGGCAAAGGCAAAATAAGTAAACACGGAAAACCTTTTTGGCGAACACCTGCCCAAATGACCCCAAATACCTTTCCCCTTTGTACCACGCCCACAACTCAAACAATTTTTAATTTGTTGACTCTTCGTGCGGACCTTTGACAAACATTTATTTTAATTTGTTTGGCTCGACTAACGAAATAATTTGGACAAATGCGAACACCCTCGACAGGACGCCAAACTTTCCACGAACATGAGATCTAATTAAGCGAATCCATTGCTTGGGTCCCTTAAAAAATACTCCGGCCTGTCCGCCAGAATTGATTACTTGACCCGTTTTGCCTTGACGCTTTCTCGAGAATTGCCCAACGCATTTAAACAGTTTTTCACAATTTTATCAGGCTCTTTTCAGGCCTAATTCCCCATCCACTCGTTTTCCTTTTGGGAATTCGCCCTTTCTCGCCGCTTTTATTTTGTGTAATGTGCCAAAATGTAGTAACATTTTTTATCTATGTCAACCGCTTTGCACATCTAGCTAGGGAAAAAGGTCAATGGGAATTTGGGTGAACTTTCCCTTATTAAATTATTTCCCATTTTTTCCATCTAGCCTTTTGCTCGTTGTCGCTTTATCTCTTGGCCATAAAGTGACCAGAATAATGTAGGAGATTTCTCGAGTTCTTGGAATATTACGGCATGAATGATAAAAGATTGCAGAAATAAATAGGGCTTAAGCTAAGAGTAAGATTTAATCAAATATGTGTATGGGAATTTCATTATTAGAAAATTAAGTAATGATTTTATTAAGAACCACTTTAATTTTCCGAAATTCTGTGAACCAAACTTGTTGTTTGACTGGCACTTTCAATTCACTTTCTGCTGACTGGAATAACTTTTCTCAGCCACACAAACACACAATTAGCCACAGAAGAAATTGCATTCAGCGATTTGTGGATGGGAAATGCAAATAAATGCGCATAATAAACCAGCCCGAGCCACAAAGACAAACCGCGTGCAATTCAATTAAAAACTGCTGACCCGGCCGATTCGACAGGAAGTCAAAGTAGCAAAGGGATAAGACAAAGAGGGTACTGACGAGATGACAGACATTAGACATTACACGCAGGATGCTCTGCCTCGGAGTGCCTGGCAATTCCATTCTAATTATAATAAAAACCGACGAGGCTTAGAGCAGGGCGAAAATGGCAAAGGCCGTAACAACAAATGGGTCTCGAGTTGATTGGGCTGCGATAGCTGGCAGAAGCTGCTTGACGACGCAGGACACAAATTACACAAATGGCATGCTGATTAGGAGGAAAGTACGTCGAAGATATCGACACAGGACTCGACTTTCTCTGCCCTGATTATGCGAATTTAATTAAAGCACGGAGCTAGGGAATATAAAGAAAGAAAGTCTCCTACATGTTGATGTTTATGACTGCCAAATCCAGGATACATACTCCCTTTGTCCTGCACATCCACTTTTAATTCAATTACGCTTTTCGTGTTATCAAACAGAATGGGAGCGCTAGAAATTAATGAGCGCCAAATTAGTGAAGATTATGCCATTAGGGGTTGACTACCTCCTCAGCCCTTAAAGTCCTTTTCCCATCCTTAGCTTTATCGAGCTGCCGAGCTCATCAAGTCTCAGCGTTGTCTGATGATTTTTATTGTTTGCCTGACCTAATTTTCCTTTTCTTTGCATTGACCATTTGGGTTTGGCCTATCTCTAATGTCTGGATTGCCCACAAAAGAGGAAAGAAAGGCATTCCAGAGTGCTCCCATCTGGCCATTTCCCCTCCCCCCAAAGGCACACACAAAAATGTTTATGAACAAAAAGCTTCGGCATCCCTTTGTGGCTGCCACTCTGGTCGACATGGGGGTATGGCTGGCCATCAAAATTTAATATGAACAATGGCCAAGAACCAAAATGTCATAGATTGCAGATGAATTTCGAGACAGGAAAAGTGCCTGGTTGCCTGCGTAAATATTTTTCATTTAATGCAATTTTGAACCTGGCGCATAGGTATTTGTGTGAGGTAGGAAAATATTGGTAAACAAAGGAAATGTGGCGACACTGAGCTATGAAAAAAAAACACTTGTTAAAGGCATACCTTTTCGATCATTTTTCTGCAGAGAAAAACAATTTTTATCAAAGAATAACTATAACAAAATGGCGTTACTCACAATTTATGGTAGAATTTTAGTTGTTGACTTGGCAAGCTCAAATCTGGTACTCCATGAACTTATCAATTCCCCCTGCTCCAATTCCCAGTTTCCCTGGACCCATTTATCAAAGGCATACGCTCAAAACTCAGATTGCTCTGGCTGCGACTTTACATATGAAGTTCATTGACAAAGTTCATGTTTTGATCTCTCCAAGGGGCCCTGCATTTCCTGGTTACAGCCAACCCTCCGGCAACAACAATGACAGCCGCAGCCAAACCCTTAACCCATTGTTCCCATCCAAAGTCGCATTTAACATTTTAACCTTTCATTTTCGAAACAATTGCGTCTGCTTATAAAAAATAGATGCGAAACGAAGCGAACCGAGGCGAAATACCAAGAGAGATGGCCGAGTTGAAGAGGAGATGGGTTGGCATGATATAGCAGGAGAACACAGCCCCATGCGGGGTATCCTGGCATCCAGGACTCGCTCACTCAAATTAAAATGTATGAAACAGAAGTAGACTGATTCGAGCTGCGGCATGCAAATGGAAGTAGGACTGGCATGCCGTGCATATTCCCAAAAGCAATAACGATGCCAGGCGAAATGAAAGTAAAGCTCCGTGTAGCTGTCGACTCACCTACATCGCGAAAAATATTTTAAAACCTGTGTGCTCAAGCAAAAGATTAAATTAAATAAATTAACTGGTGGACAGATTTTTAAAATATTTTAGATCAATCAATATAAACTCAGTTTTTGCGATATAGATATTTTACACTAAGCTACATTTTTAAGTTCATCGATTGGGAAACAATTTTTGAAAGGGTCTACTGAAAGTACTTGCAAAAACTAAAGTTTTTGCATTAATCTTTTAAACCTCCCTTATTTTAGGATTTAATTTTTAAGATAAACTAAGTTGATTTGTATGGGAAGATAACATGGATTTATCTCAGTGCAGCGATGATTCACTTTGTTCTACATCAACCTTTGACTGGCGATGCCGTTCTCAGAGTGGGTTATGCATGCCATAGCTCTGTGGCTAACATTTCAATGCATTTCATTCCATTGCAAATGTGCAAATTTGATTCGGAGTCGCAGTTGAGGCGCAGCTGTGCTGAGGCCTTGTCTCAGGCACGAGAACGACGTACTTATTACTCATACGCCCGGTGTGTTGACATATTTCCAGCTGGATGCTGGGTCCTTGGTATGCCTTTGTAGGCACACGCATACCTGTGCAGGTGTGCAGCCCCCTTTTCGTACGTTTCTCGTTGTAACTTTGTGTATCGTTTGCTGTTTTCATTTGCGCTTTGCCATAAAAACTTTGCATACTTTGTGGCGTCTGTTGCAGCTTGTGGAATGTTCGTCTGTGATACAAATAATTGTGTCTGTGTGCGACTCTCAGGAGTGTGTTGTGCTTGCATGTGAGTGTGTGAGTGTGGGCCCGACAAGTGCAATAATATCATAAGCACAACAGCAACAACACGCTCTGCCCCTTCCCTTCGGCTGCTGTTTTTATGCATTGTTTGTTTTTTGAGCTGTTTTTTGCCCCTGGCTGTTTGGTCTCACAAGTTCACAAAACCCACAAGTGCAGAAATCTCCAGTTACCCCGCTCACACCCAAGTCCTTATCCTCTTGCTCGAGCATCTGCGTTATGTGATTAAGGATTACAATTTTTGCGACCGAGCGAAAACCAGAAATTGGGGATTGGTAAGACATGGTCTTGTTGATAAAAAGTATTAAAATCATTTCTCTATGACTCAAAGTTTTTAAGAAAAATTTGTCCATTGTGTAAAAAAACAGTTTTGTATACATTTTGTTATCATTATTTTATTATTTTGTATTTGTTACACTGTTGTCAAAATTATTATGTGTCCACTTTTTAGTTTTCTCCACCAGAAGGCAAATTGATTTTTAGTTTAAACTTAAAAGTAAAGTATTTAGTTGCCTGGGGAAGTAAGGCATGACGTTTTAATTGAATTTACTCGTGTCACAGTAAATTTGAATATCATCATTGTCGTCGTTCGCAACTGAAACCGAAGCTCAGACGGCAAATGTTGTCAAGTCACCTTCCGACATGGTAAATTGCGGATGGGCCATGCCCCCCACCGCCCCTTTTAAGCGCTTTTAAATTTATTTACTAGCTGCTGTTGCTGTTTCTGAGTTTACCTCGAATGCAAAGGCAAAAAAGTCCAGACCCAGACGACACATAAATTGCCGGCATACGTGTGTGATGACAGGCGAACGAATGGATGAATGAATGAATGAACGGACGGACGGACGGACGGAATGCAGACATAACATACATGCATACATATATACGGCCGTGTAACGGTGCCAGCAGCACCAACACAACTCCACAGACGTTGACAAATTGATTGCATTCTTTTATTTTCTATGCCGACGACATCGCTGCACCACATGGCGTATGCGTTATATATGTATACACTTCCCTTTGGCTTTGCTTTTCCTAGGGCTGCTTTTAATTTGGTTAGATGCAGTTGATTGAGTTTTAAGTGCCGTTCTATGACAAAATTGCCGTTGCCTTTAATTAAAATGCAAAAAACAAAACACTATAAAATGTTTGCCAGGGTGAAACGAAGTTAAGACACTTCTGATGGGCAAAGGATCATTTTTACTGGCAAAATATTGATTTGTTTATTTACACAGTAAATGCCTGGATATGTGGTAGTTGCAATAAAAATACAATTATGAATGTTTACCGCCTCTAAATTCCATCAATCTGTCTGCTCCAACCGTTCTAATAAAACTCATTTTTGAAAAAGCCTCCTTATGATTTTGACATGTTTTCACTCACAAAAAGAGATTCATTCAAAGCAAAAAACCGCCCCCGATTTTTATTTAATACATCATTAATAATTTATAAATGAGTGCACAACTTGGAGAGTACAAAATGAGGGAACTCAAGGACTTCTTTCGACTGAATTCACAATTGAAAAGTACTCGAGCAGTCAAAAGAAAAATCCGCTAAACTGTATGATTAATTCATTATTTATTTATGACATTTACAGATGGCGTATTAAAATAGAAGGCGAATTTCTGATGAATGTATAGAAAGTCCTTGTAGGTGTAAGGCCTCCTATGCGAATGAAGATGCCAGCAACGCCCTCTGTCAAAAGAGAAAGAAAAGCGTAATTTTCTCGGCCTTGCACGCATCATCTGTCAGGGGGGAAGGGGGGAGCAGGGGGTGATCTCCACCCACCACCCCCTTGTTCATGTTAATGTTATGCAAGCAGGAGTACCTACCCCAACCCCCCACAACACCCCACATAAATATGCATGGAAAATGCCTAAAAGTTAATTACCGTCAACATTCTGAGTGGCGGCTGTGAGGAGAGGAGTGGAAAACGAGAGGAAGGGGCGTGTTCTATGGGCGTTGATTTTAATTTATGGCAGACAAACTTTTCTCCACCCCAAAAACACTGTGGGATCTATGTATGTGAGGTGGTAATTTAATATTCATGGTCGTGTTAAAATCAATGCAAAAGACGAAGACGAGGCAGTAAATGCTACTGGTCTCTGGGTCTATGGCAATCTAATTAGCAATATTTTATATTAACGACCTGGCTGCTAATTTTAATTGAAATTCTATGCTTCCTTCTATCTTAATTTTTTTGCGGGTCTCAGCTTCCTATCCATGTCGGGCATAAATCTCGGTTTACCCTTTTCCAACTCGACCCCGAGGAGTTCGCCAATAATTACCCTCATCAAATTGGTGTACTTCAACTTTAAAGAGCAAAAAAGTTATTATGTCTGTGCGGGTGCTTGGGACTGGTTAGGACCCTTATAAAACATATGAGAGATTCTGGGGAAAAGTGTTAAGTGAAAGTGTTCGAAGGGGAAAACATTTAAATTAAATACCCTAAGAAATATATATTATATATTGATTGGGGTATATGAGTAATGATTTTAATTCTCCATAAATGTAAGAAAAATATAGTAGTCACAAATATAACCAGTCATTTAAAAATACTTCTTAAAATCAGAATAGTTTTTATGTAATAATATATAAATTGGAATACAAGTAGGGCATGCCATTTTTATCGTAACACTCTTTTTTTTCCCGTGTTTCTTTGCTCTTTTTGTTTGCTTAATTCCTTCACACACATATTATCCTGTGTACTTCATCACCCACACACACACTTTAATATTACCATTATGCCGTTTGACATTTGCATTTCAAATGATTCTGCTTGTTGACTTTAATTAGCTGAGATTTGTTGCTGCTCTCCCCTCTTTTTGCCCACATACTAATAGCTTTTCCCCGTTCCTTTTAAAAACCAAAGGAGGAGCTTTCCCTGGTTCCTTTACCAGTGATTGAGCCAAAGGACTAAGCTCTGTTATTTACCTTCCATTTGCATAGTTGCGAGTTCCCCGAAACGAGATGGGAAAAACATTGGAAAATGGTGCTCTTTCCCTTTCGGCACTTTTCCGTTTTGGTCATGGTAGGTCTCATTACCAGAGCAACAACCACAGCGAATCGATTTCCTGGACGGGCTTACCAACACACCGTTTTCCCGGGGCCAAGCTCATACAGGTGGAAAATGCGCAAAAATTCATTGTGCAGAAAAAGTTTTCCTTTAAAAAAAAACTGAGGATGGGAGTGAGAGACATCACCTGCCATCGGCTGTTGCTTTTTGCGTTTTGCTCTTCGATAGGGGCGTGTTCGTGGAAAAGTGTATTAAAATGTAAGGAAACGCTGTCTTCGTTTTTCATACCTCTCTTCCAGCTGTGTTCAGCTGCTTGGAAACAAACAAGGGGGACTACCAGCCCCAAACACCCCCATTTTCCCCCTGCCAAATAGCCCGGGGACTTTCCCCTTTCCCGTCTTTGCGGCTTGCCGCTCGGCAATAAAATTCTTTAAAATTAAGCATGAAATATTTAAATTCAAATTGTTTCAGCCAAAAATTATATGAACATTTCGTTGGGCTTTAATGCACAGCCAGAATTTATATATACTTCTCCGTTTCTATTTAAATTTGCATTTTATTGCAATTTGTTTGATATTTGCCGTTGCCCTGCTCTAGCACATAAATTCTTGTTTTATTTTATGTTATTTTATGCATTTGCCTTTTATTGCCCTCCCCCTGGCCATTTTTTTCAGGCAAAGGCAGCTCCTTTAGCCCGCCGAAGGTATATGGTATCTCTGCCCATCCCGGCTTTTTGTTCCGGCTCACCAAATGATAATTTATGCAAATGTCTGTAGTCGGTGCCCCGTGAAAGAAGACAAAAAATCGCTGAGGGTTGCAACAAAAAGCCTCCCGATTCCGAGCAGCGGATCCATATCCATTTTCCATTTTCATTTTCATTCCCATTTCCATTCTAGTTTGCTTTTCGGCTGCCTCTTTGTGCTGACATGCTTTTGTCATTTATTTTGTTTATCTCCTTTGCACTGTGCTTTTTGCATGTAACAAATTATTATTATGTTTCGGCCGTTTTTAGCTGATCCAAGCGCTTGTTCGGGGCCAGTAAATCACAAAAAGTCGGGGTTTCGGTCCTAACCTTTTGCGGGCTTTCTTTTCTGCAGTTGAGTAATGAGCTGCTTATCGAGAGGCCAAAAGGTAAAACTCTCCTTGTTGCCAAAAGTTAATGATATGGCTTCATTTTCTATAAGGAATGCATGATGATGAGCTCAGGGATTTTATTAATGGGAGTCCTGCAGACAATAGTGTTGCGTTCAGATAAATATTTTGCACAAATTGGTCATACACCTATTGATTTTAAGTGTTCAAAATATTTTTTGAACTCCTCATGTTTATTCAAAAATGCCATGTTAGTACTTCGGAAATATTCATTTACTTTCCTTTGCCTTTTCATTTTATTACTTCAGAAGCCTTTACTGGAAAGTATTAAGGGGGTCTTTTCACTTTCGCCCAGCATACCAGCATCTATCAATGGCACTTTGCCAAATTCTTGCATTAGTTTCGTTTACTTTTCAATTGCTTCGGCATTTTCCCTTTTCGTTGCCATGGCAGATCTCTCCACTGCACTAAGTAGCCAATTGACAACTACAAATTGAACATTTATTCTCCAGCTGCAGCTCAAAGGGCAAGTGCCGAAGGCGGGGGGGGACGAAATTATTTACATAGACATGTAGTGGGGCACGAAGGACTCAAGTGGTCGGTCATCAGACTGGCAAAGTGAACAACTAACTGAGAATATGTTTGAGCAGCTAAAATAATAGAATTTTCCCCTAAATTTAGCCAAAGATGCCTTTCTAAACCAAATAGGAAAACGAGACGCCACGGAGTTGCTCCAGGTCCCTATGCAAATGTCTAAGACATGGGTGGATGGCTATCACAGTCATCGTCGTCGTCATCGTTCTTAAAGTTTCCTCCCTCTGACGTCGCATACCAGGATACATCCCGATCCCATTTGTTTATTTGTTTACTTTTTGCCATTTGCCTGCATGCGAGTTTCCCTCTACTTTGTCAGAGTTTTCCCCCCTCCTCGTTCCTACTGTATTTTTGTTGTCGTCATTACTTTTTTGGCTTTTTTGCTCCTCAGCTATGAATATTTTCATATTTTCATGTGACCACTTTGGGCTTCTGCCGGCATTTGACTGACTGCGACTACTTATTCCATTCTGTCCTGCCTTATCCTGGCAATTGTGAGCAAAACTTTCGGCTGCTGCTGCTGCTGGCTTTCTTTCCTCGGAGGTCGCATGTGTAGGACCGTGTTATTTAATAGGCTTTTGTGACTTGGAAGACGAGCACCAAATGGCTGGGTATACGGCACTGTGGAAAAAGTATACTTGTTTTTATCTTGAAATCTATTTTTTCTTGAATGAATAATACACATTTTTATATAATTAAAATCTTTTATATAGTATAAGTCCCAACAGGTTGTAGCTTAGTATAGCCTTAATTTCTTAACATCATTGCCAATGAGTATGCTTAGCTTACAGGGACTTGTTAAAGAAAAATATTCTGTTTTTCTCTTTTTTTCCAATAAAAACATGAAACGCATTCCACTGTCGAAAAACATCCTCTTTGCTTTCGCAGGACCCGTTGTCTCCCCCTGTCTCTCCTAATATATTTCCATCTCACCCTCGGTGTTTGTTTTGTCTGTCTGGAGTCCTCTGCCTTTTGGAGTCGTCTACATGTGTTTGCCCCTTGTCGTCTTGCTCGTAACCCCTTAGAGCCTCAAACCCAACCGCAACCGCTTTCCTTTTTGCTTCCGCTTGTTTGCACAGTGGCTGCTGTTTTGGTAATGCGTTCAGATTATTAAACATATTTTCTGATGCCTGACAAATGGCAGGACAAACGGTGGCAAGACATTCGACGTGCGTTGCAGAATATTAACGGTAGAGTTTGCGCAATTAAAGGAAAGCAAGTTACTTTAAGTGTTCGATAAAAAGCAGGAACAGGAGCTGACTCGTAGGCAATCGTAAGTAGGTCAGGCCATTAAAATTGCCACACCAGGCGAAACGCAAACACACTCGGGATACACCCCCGATGGAGATTTATGGGGGAGCAGGACTACTGTAGCCTATATGGTTTCCTGCTCCTTGTTTAATCGTTAAAGGAATTCATGGTTTGTTTCTGGTTTTTCCCTTCGCTGTTGGCACAAGTTTTCATGTGCGTCGAAATTCGAAAAAGGGGGAATATATGTGTGTTCTCCAACCCGAAACACACGAACTTGCAACTCGACCATAGAGGAAGCCACCTGCCGCCGACAAGCATACACACTTTGGTTAACTCGACTTCCTCGACTCTCGCTTTCAGAAGTTGCTGCTAAATGCTTTCTGATTGTTATTTTTCGTGTTTTCCTCGGTTCCCTCCTCTGTCGCCTCCTCGATGTTGCTGCGAAATTACAATTATTACACGGACCCAAACTCAAGTTTTCCACTTCTTGCAGTTCGCTTCTGCCTCAGCTACTTGCCCTAAACTTTGGTTTTTGCCGCTCCAAATGCAAAATCCTGTAATGTAGGCGTGTTTAACACAAACTTAAGTTGTTCGTAATGACTTTGTAGCAACTTCAGTGGGGATGGGATTGGATGGAGAGAAAGCAGGACGAAGATTTTGGGAGATACAGGAACTTGAGAGGGTCTGATTAAAGCTGCTGGCATTTAATGAAAAAAGTTTGGCATTTCAAGGGGACAAATGACAAAATCATGCGACATAAAACATTAAAAGAGACTTTTATAAAAAAGCATAAATTACAATTGAAATCAAAAGACAAAATTCATAAATGGCTCATATACATAGATTATTTGGGTTTGCTATGCTTTGCTTTTCTCCTCGTCAGCCTAGAAACTAGTTTTAAAAAATTTCAAAATTTAAATAGAGACTCAAATCTAGTCAGTAACTTCTTAATCGCTAAGTAAACACCATGGAGGATGACCTGGAGTTTCTCATCAATGCTCTGTCAGTGCCGAATACTCCTCTGACCGAGCCGTATGATGAGAATCAGCTGCTGGACATGCGTGAGTCCTTCAAGACGCTGCAGAAGCTCCTTCGACGCAGCTCCTTGCCCGTGGAGGAGAGTCTGCCCTACATGCCGAGATCAAAAGCCGGAGGATATACAGACAGGCTGGAGGAAAGGGCGCTTGTATCCATGTTGGCCCTTACGACAGATTTCGAGAAGATCAGCGATCCTGGCAGTGGTCACCAGGTGTGGAACTCGGCGCAAAGTGGAGCCCACTCGTCGCCCATTATTTCGGAGTGCGGTCTGCGGGATCGAGATCGAGATCAGGATCTAGACAACAGTTCATGGGACGAGAGTCCCGATATTGGAGACATGGCACTGGTGCCCTACGAGGAACTCTGCAATGAGCGGACTAGCTCGAACACCACGATCACCGGCCAGTCCTTCTCCTCGTCGGGCATCTCGATTAGCATTCCCGTAAGGTTGGTCTGGAACAACGACGAGTACAAGTCTGAGACAACGGACAGCGAAACCACCATAAAGCCCGATGGGTGTCGGTACACTGTCCGAAATTAGGCTCTCATAACTTTTGATCGGCATGGTAGGCAAAATTTTAAACATCCCTAGTTTAAAGTTTGCAAGTTTAAGGCTTTTCAATAGGTAGCTTCATAAAGTAAATGGTAAATAAAACTTAAATGCACCCATACTAAGATATTTTCTTTGTAACAGATTATTTCAGAAAGCTTTTAAGAGCTTTCCGCCTGGTGAGACCTCATCAACATACCCTCAACATGTGAAGCGCCTCTCTATGCGCTTCTCAACATTTTAACGTCAGAGGTGGATGGTACTAGGAGATCACGGATCAACGTCATCAAATTAGAACGCATGACATGACCCCAGACACAGTTTTAATGAGTGGGCATACCGACATGGGCATGTGCCTGTGACCCCCTGCTTAACCCATGCTGGCCACTCTCAACGGCTGCAATAGAACTTGTAAAAGTGATTAAAACGGAAATTTAATTGAAATGCGCACATTTGCGTAGGCATTTGCCCATTTCCGTTTGACTGGGCACGCAAACCACTCTCGGATGCTCAGGTACTGGCACATAGAATGCCCAATGTTTGTCTACTAACAAATGACCGGTGGTTATTCTGCATAGAAGTCCTACGTGTGGTGGATGGGTTGAGATCGGGAGATATATTTTTGAATTTTGCGTTCCTGTGTGTAATTTCAATATTTCTGGCGGTGTTTGCGTGCGTGCGGCAATTTCCTCGACTGCCGAAAAATCTAATTTAATTTTGTATGAAATTTGCTTTCTGTCCGTTTCCATTGCCGTTTTCATTTGTATTGGAATGTTCACTGGGGACTGTTTTGAACAGGTGAGGCCTTCGAGCAATTTGCTTTCGCTTTTCCTGCCTTTGATTTTTCCGTTCGTTTGTGTGTACGTTGTGAGTGTTTGACTGCTCTTGTCAAATTTAGAGTGGGCGTGGGGAACCTGTGCTCGTGTATGACCATTTATTGTTATGCATATTAAGCGTTGGCATGTACGAAATGGAATGCCTGAAAAGGAGTCGGCAAATGCAATAAAAATGTTGTATGCCAGCAATTAGTTTAATGGTCGATCTGAAGAAGGGATAAGAATTCCTTGAGGAAGGGAATGAATGAATGCTTTTGGGTTTCTTTGGATGCATTTAATGGCCTGCCGTATGTTTCTATTGATTACTGCAAACGGCAATACTACCAGACAGCGTCTGAAACGAAAGCTATTATGTTGATGGTATGTATGCGCCTTTCTATGCGCTTCTCAATGTGTTTACTTAATAATAGCTCTTTTAAAGGGACTATTTATTCAATTCCAGACCCTATGTTTTGCTTTCATCCATTTAGTCAGCTCTTTGCATTCAATTCGCCATACACTCTCACACTCCCGACTTTACCCTCCACTGCCAGCGACTCTGCCGTTTGCTAGTCTCACTCTTGTGGGGCGTGTAATTGCAAATCCAATTAATTTACGAACTAGTCGCAGCAAATGTGCTACTAAGTAAGACATAAATAGCACAAGACCCGACTCGGATGCTCCCCACTTGACACTCGCATCCAGCAAATGCCTGGGCTTGTGTTCCAGAATTTAAAGCGTCTCGTGTTGGACTCAAGTGGGGATTCTCCTTTGGTCTGAGCTGGAGAGGTTCGAGTGTTTGACGCCGTTTTTGGAAGTGTGCTTCGTATGCTCAGGTTGACAAATGCACAACAATTAAGGCAGTAGTTCTTGGGAATTTATGCTGACGAAGATGACACCCGGGGCTGCCATGGAAATTGAAAAGCGAGTCTCCTCACTCCCTCAGATCATTTCGGGTAGATGAACATCCATTTCGCTTTAATGCTTCCGTGGCGAGCATTAAAAACCTGAGGAAGAGAAATTATGCTAATAAATCGCAGCGACACGTGTCGTTGTACTCTCGTCTTAGTCCCTTTCCCTGCTAATGGACATGCGCCACGAAATATGCATTGAGTATTTTTCAAACTGCCACATTGTTGCACTGCTCAGCATTATTATGAACTCCTGCACGTGGTGTTTACACATCATTTACATAAAACGAGCAACAACTTTTTGCAATTTCTTAACGAACAACGAAAGGAAAACCGGCCCAACAAAGTTGTTAATTATACTTGACTGGCCCGTCGTCTTTCCTTTTTTTTTCTTTTCTCTTTTTACAAGAATATAAAAAAAGGTATTCGGCCCGGTGCTTTGCTCACTCAGCCTTTGATAATGAAAGGGGGGTTGGGATTTGGATTCGCCAGGACCTGCCCGCTTATGACGTGCTGTAAGAAACCATTAATCAAAGCTGCATCGCCTGGGCGAGTCTAGCACGGCAGTTTTACATACATTTTTTATTCCTTATCCGGAGCGGGCTCGTTTAACGACTCCAAATGGGAAGTTCTTTTTACCAATGTCGATGTCGGTTGGTCGGTTGGTCGGCTCTTCGGTCGCGTGCGTATCATTTAGCTGGCAGTACGGCCATGAAACGGTTGCCCAGATTAAACAATTTGATGGCGAGCGGAAAAAATGTGTATTGCCTAATTGTAGTAATTAATGAGTTTAGTTTACAGTTCTGATGAGCTATGACCCACGAATTGTGTGGGCAGGCAAAAATATGCAATGATTAATGGCGATGTATACTATAAGTTTAAGATTTTGGGAAATGTTAGCAGTCGGATAAGTGGTGCGGAAATAAATATTAAGTGAAGGAGCCAATTATAAATATATAGATTTGCGGTAAAATAATGAAACGATCTATAATTTGAAAAATAAGTTCTTTTCCCAAAGAAATAAATTCTGATATGTGAAATTAAATAATTATTTTAATTTTTGGAAGTAACGGAAAACTAAAAGTTGTATATAAAATGTTTACCAAAGAAAAGAAAATATTTTAAAATACTAAAAGCAGCTTTTAAAGGAAGAAATGCAGAAATATGCCATTATTTAAAATATCAACTTAATACTTATTTAAATAATTAAGAAAATGTAAATTTTTATTAGGCAAATATTCAAATATGTTTATTTTTTAAAGTGAAAATTTTCTTCAATGTCTTTGCTAAGGGCAGCTATTTAAAATCTTTTAAAATTGTAATTCTGTCAGGAGGAACTCTCCCACATACTTTGAGCTATCTGAACAGAGCTTCCTGCTGAAAAGGTGCAGTCCAAAAATTTAATTACATGCCCCAGCGAATCGTAAATAAACCGAGAATCCACTGACAATGCCCAGTTGCAGATACTGCAAACAAATATTTTTAATAAGTGGATGGCCCGAAGGGTTTTCATCATGCACGTGGCTTGTAGTCCCGGCAACCTTGGGTTCTGGATTCAGTTGGGCATTTTTCCAGAAATTGCAATAAATCGTATGGGTGAGCAATTGCGATGCGGACGAGTAATTTATAAATACTTGTCCCGTTCTCCAAACTGCCGCTAAACAGAAAATCCTTTATTTTCCGATGATGGTGATGGTGCTGTTGAGCCAAACTAATTTCCCGGACAAACATGAAACGGCCCCGGTTGCATCCCCCTGACAAAAACGCACCCCTCGGAAAATGGCAGAAAAAAGGGAGTGGATGCGATTGAAGGTGTGTGTCGTGGATCGCTTTTAAGTCTGCAAGATTTTCGGTGGTGGCTGCGTTGCCATGGTGGGTGCTTTCCCAGTGACTTTTCCCTACTGCGAAAGTCGCCTTTTTTCCAGGTCGCTTAGTTAATTTCCACTGCAGCGCAACTCGAAGCGGTGCATTCAAAATTAAATCCTCGACGGGCTATTTGTCATTTTTGACAGTTCAAACTGCTCGAAGGGAGAGAGCTCGACTTTTGCGCAGAAATTACGACTTATGGTGGCACATTTATTTTCCTCTTCTGTCCCTGAACTTTATATTCCCACTGCGTCCCAGCTTCTGTTGTCAACGCGATCTGCTGTTGTTGTTTGTAATTAGAGCTATCAGAAAACATTGAAATAGCTTGGCAAAGAATTTCGGAAGTTTTGAAGTAAAATTTGAGATGAGCCACTGAGGGAGGATAGCACAAATAGAGCTCTCCTGTACTCTTTTTTAGTTGGCAAATTATAAAGCAGAATGAAGCGAACAAACACTTTCCTTTTCTGGTGTTTCTAGCAGTATAACGAGTTTTAAATTCGTTAAGTAACGAAAGATTCTGAGATCGAATGCCTCAATACTTTGTAACAAAACTTTTCTCATTCACATAAATCTCTGTTTACCCCCTTAAATTCAAAATATTTGCTTTTTAATCTGATCACACAACCGATTCAGCAGAAACAAAACACGCAACTCGAATGTTCCCAGAGGGCGTTTAGAGATTAAAATCAAATCATCTCGTAAATTGCCACAACTCTTTTCTGCCCATTCTGCGTTCAGCAGACAAATCCGGCACCAAGGATATTAACGCCTTAGTCCGCTCAATGTGCCCCGTTCCCAGGACCATCCCCTCTGCCTAGACTGAGCTAAACATAAATCATCAAATATAATAGACCAGGCAGACATAAAAAACGAAATTGAAAACGAAATTTGCATTCAGCGCACATGACGAAATTCGCCTTTAAGTACATAACAATCAAAAATTATGGTTTTATGGAACCGATAGAAGGGTTCCTTCTTCATAGCCGGGATTAAGTCTTTTGGGGTGAATGGAATCCTGGCAACAGTTGCGAATCGAATCGAACGGCAGCCACAAATGGGAGCGAACTCCCATTGTCAGTTTTTGAGAGGGGTGACTGCCCCCCATTAAAAAGTTTTGTCAAGTTAAATTACCAAAAATTGCAAATTGCAAATTGCTTGGATTAAACACGACGGCGAACAGGGACAAGGACATGGCCACTTTCACTTCCTGCCGGCCATTGTGTGGCCAAAGGATTTCATACACTCAATATAATTAAGGGCTCGAGCCTTGGGCCTCCGAAAACTTTGTGTCCAGGCAACAATTTTGGCAGTGCGGCCGGCCATTGTGTGGCCCTGGTTGTTGGCCAGAGAATTTGTCGCCGGGCATCCTGAATTGTATGTTAAATTAAATTTTACCACAGAGACCAGTCTGGCCAAGTCATTGAGCCTGGTAGTCCTTACTCCTGCTTCTGTGGCTGGATGGGATTGGTTGGTTGGTCGGCTTGCGGCATTAAGTTGTCAGTTTGTTGAGCTTGACAGATTTTTCATTTGCCGACTGGGGGTAGAAGTTTTTTTGCCCTGTGTGTTCCAAGTTCCAGGTCATAGATAGGCATATGGAGTTAATAGAACAACTTTTCGTTCGCAGGGACCAGTTGGTTTCGTACAAAAGAGCCATGTTTTTGGGGATTTCGTTTTGAATAAAATTTTAAATTATATTTAAATTCTCTTTCTAATCGTATGCCTTGTCTTCTATTGCAGGTAATTGTCTTCGTCTGCTCTAAACCTAAATTATGTGCGTAAGTTAAAATGTCTCAAGTGGCACAGTTCACTGCAATCAACCGACTGTTGTTACTTTCCTATAAATCAATAAAACAATGACAGAGTCTCTCAGAAGTGGCTCCTTCGTGGGCCTTACTTCATGAGGCAGACCTGAAAGTGCTCTGCAATATATCACTTGACTATTCGCTTGATTGTCATCGTTTAAATGGCCAGCGGAGCATTTCATTTAACTGCCTTCCCGACCGACGGTGCGTATACGTATTGCGAGGAGCGTACTCACTCCACAGCACTTACTTATTGTAGTTGTGGTGATGGCGGTATACTTGCGTACATGTGGAATTGATGTCGAGTGCGGTCGCCAAGGAATAGGAGGCAGCGGATCCATTTAATAGGCGCACATGAGACTCCCGACACATAAAAACCAATTTCGCGTAAGTGATAAAAATGCAATGAGCATTCGCCTCCAAGTCCCACACGATTGGGATTCTGATTGCGATTGGGATGATCATAATGACGATGACAATCATCAGCTGCCGAGGCAGACGCCTATGAATTAAATTTACGATGGCACAGAAGTAGTTTTGACACATATATCTTAAAGAACATCGTGGCGCCATAAAAATCTGTGGCCAGCCTTAAATGGGAAACATTAGAAGGGAGGGGGAGAGGGCCTCTGATGTGGGGACATAACATAGCAATGAACACTGCCTGTTTTCCTTTTAATTGTTTAATTCGAATGCCGACATCAGCAAGAGGCAGGCAAAAGATTACAGCTGGAGATGAGCTAGTGTTCTAGAAGTATGAGTGACTGCAGTGATGGGACTTTGACGTTTAAGTTATATTGTTATGTTATTTTAAGTAATAAAATCTAGAATGATTTTTACGACTTTTGCTCTTCATAAAATAGTGAGCTAACTTGTTTATGTTTTAATTAACATTTAAAAGATATTTCTATTAAACATATATTGCTTGCCAAAAAATATTTGGGTTAAGTTCTGAATGATTTCGAATATTGAAAGGCAATAAAAATAGTCCGTACAAAATAAACGTAAAAGGAGGTGTTCAATCCTTTTACTTTTATTTTGTTATAGCAAACTTTGGATCTTTAATTTAAATTTTACTGCGAAAATAAGAAACCTTTTGAAACATTTTCTAATCAAATTTATTTAAAATATTGTATAAGACCTGTCATCTATTTTATCGATGTATTCTCCCCGATTGTCGTGAGTATCACGCTGTCATGGCTAGGAATGCTTCGCCCTTACATCCTATGCAGCTTTCAATCATCATCAATTTCACATAAAAGTGTCGCCCACACGACGCAACTCGCAGACGTCTTTCCCCCTGAAATCCCCCATCCCGCAGCAATATTCTACTCGTGGTAGTCTGCCTTTGGCGACATAATGACGAGATCATATCGACAACAGGGAGTCAGAGTCTCGGAATCGTAGCTTTTTATTTTCTGCTGCTTGTGCTGCTGCTGGCTTTTGTGTAATCGTGAGATCCCTGTCATTGTCATTGCGAAGTTGCCTGTCTGCTGTGCACTTTTCAAGTTCAATTTCAATCCCAACTCTTCCCTTTTCCACTTGCAAATCAATCTGGTGGACAGAGGACACCGAGATGGTCAGCCATTCAGCTATCCAGCCAGTCAGTCCGTCAGTTAGTCAATCAGTCAGTTGGACATGGCAAATGACCGGCAGCTCGGTTTATTGTGCAGAGCCTGTCATATTTCCTGTCTGCAAAGTGTTGGCGAAAGTTTTATGGCCTTTTGATAGTTCCCATTGATAAGGGCCCTGTGCAGCAGGAGTTTATATGGCAGGAAATCTCACGGCAGACCTGAGAAATTGATGAGTCTTGCGCAAAGTTTTCAAAGTGATTTGTGCAATGTTTCGCACATGCTAGTCATGTATCCGGTTATGAGCAATTGGAGTTTACTAAACATCAGACTATTCAAAATACACTTTTGTGGTGTTTAGAATTTAATGGACCAATTAATTAATTACTTCAAGATGCTTCAAAAACAAAGTCAAATAGCTAAGGAATATTGATATGTTGCACAAGGTTGTCACGATTTTCAGGACAGTTGATTTAAATTTGAGCCGCCAGTGCACAAAAATCTGTAGTTTTTAAGAGTTAATTTCTAATATTTAGTTGATTCTAGTCAAGATTTTAGAGTAAGTTAAAACTTAGTCGGAAGAGAATTTTGTGACTGGTTTTAAAAATTTGTAATAATAATAATAATTTGGACAAACAAAATTTATCAAAAAACGTTTTTCTGAATTCTGTTTTTGTGTTTAAACAAAATTAATTGTTTTAAATCGATCAGGGACGGATGGTATAAGTTGCCAGCTGTACAAAATAGCAACTCTTTTGACTTTGGGTCTTATTTTGGCAAAGTTACAACAAAAAGATTCTTCAGAAATAAATTTGTTTGAAAAATCGCCAAATCGTCTCCTTCACTGCGTTGCAAACTTCTGACTGAAATTATAATACCCTCTGCAAGGATATAAAAAAGATTCTATCCACTTAACAGTATTTGGAACTAAACAAAGTAAGAAGTACCCTAAGACAAATACATATTTTTGAAATTGAACTTTTAAGATGCCATTGCTAGGTAACAGAACTTTACTGCTGAAATAATCTGGCCCACATTACAGAATAGAATAAGCTGCCTTAAGGAACATTCGACTTATTGGCGAATTCAATGTTACATCGTGACGCAATCCACGCCTCGGGCCGCAGACAACTGTCAGCAAATTCCCGGCCATCTTTGAGCCCTAACAACTATAATTACCCGGCCGACAATCAATCCCCCCAGTGGATGGCTCAATCGAAGGCGACTCAAGGCGTTGCCAATTCCGCAATCGATAGAGCTTTACAGGGAAAGTGACACATTTGTGGAAACATTGAAATTAATTCGGATTCGAGTACTTTTTTGCCCGCGGCGAAGGGCGTGTGTTTTACGCTGGTGTAATTGAAATTGACATATTTCATTGTCGCAACGGTGCTGCAATCCCAATTGCCAAAGTAAATTTTCAATTTTCATCAAATATTTTTTGTTGGCAGAGGCGAGAAGCGTTAGCTTTGCATTGATTTGCTTTGATTTCGGGATGGGGCTGGGATTTTGATTTCCATTTCAACGCCCGCTGTCAGCGCTTCTGGCCTTTATTCACCATTTCGCTTTGTTGTAAGCCGCCGCAGGGGGCGGCTGAGGAGAAAGGGGGCGTGGGCTTAGGCCTGTAGCTTTGTCTGAATGTCCGTCCGTCACTTTGCCCACTTTTCTCCCTCCCAAAAAGGCCGCCAACTTTTTGTGCGTCACAGCTAACGAAAACGCCGGAGATTTTTGGCAGCTTTGAACGGATTAGCCGCCCGGGGAGCGATTCTCACCCACGACCACGGTGATCAACGTCCTCTGGAAACCTTAAAGTTGTCCCAAAGCAAGAAAATCATTCAATTATACAGTATACAGTATTGTAGAAAATAAAAAGCGATTATAACTTTTTGTTATAAAGTAAAATGACAATCAGTTCTCATTTTCTAGTATTTAAATATTAAGAATTTACCAATATAACAAAAAACAACCATATTGATTTGGATAAAAAGTTACGTTTAGATGTGAAAGTTGTTATATTTAATATAAACTTTTTAATTAAACATTATTAACATATAAAATATAATTAAATATATAATTAATCGCAACGTTCAAAACTCACAAAACTTTCTTCAAATAATTTTTATAATAAAAGGAACAAAGGGGAAAACCTTTTGCTAGATTTTAAAGCAACTACTTGAGCAGAAACACTTGCTTTGATTTTATATATTGTGGTTAACCAGCGGATATTTTAATCATTTTAAACATAATAAAACTTTTTTAGTTATGAACAAAATAAGACGACCAAAACGGTTAGGGTTTTCAACACATTTCTTAACAATTTTCTTCCAATTAGTTTTACTTATATGAATTCACACAAAACTTTTTATAAATTTTTGTTCTTTTGATAATTTTTTAAGGGGTTTTTTGTTAGAATTCAAGAAACTGTGAAAGTAAATCCAAAAAGTATAAAAAGCGCCTTGCTAGAAACAGTTTTAAAAGGACTAGAACAAAAGCTCAGTGTTCTTGCTGAATTTAATTTTAAAGCCGGCGAAACAGTCCGAGCTGGATATCAACGGGCACCTTTTGTTCACTTTGCTGCTCTACATTTCCCCGGCAACTGCGACCCGAAAAAGCCCCTCCCTCACTTTCGCAGACCATAAATTACAATACCAAAGGAGGAAAATTACAATAGAGTCAGGTATTTGGGTCAATTTTCATTGTCTTTGCTGCGAGTTGTTTTATTTCGACATGCAAAACAGAAGTGACGCAAATTTAAGGTTTGCCGGGCAAAAAAAAACTGTTGCATACCGCGGGACTCACGAAGTGAAGACTGTACTTTCAGAACTCAGTTAATGAGATGCAGCTACACTTCTTTAAGATGCAAAGAAGCAAGTGCACACAATGAATCCAAGAGGTACAGTGTCATAACGTCCTTTTTTCGGCAGGCTCGTTTACTTCTAGGAATGCTATTGGATCCAATGTCCCTCAAATTTGGCTTCGGTGTCACAATTGTGTGTCCTTCTCAAGATGAAGAGAATGTAGTGTTGCCTTCAAAGCTTTGTTGCTGAGTAATAGTAGTTCATTCCTTACAGTTGACCACTTTTTGGAATGGTGTGAGCCGTGTGCATTTCGCTTTAAGTGGGTCTGTACTGTGTCTGGTTCTTGACGGAGTGGTATTCGCTGTAGAGTTGCTGGGCCTTGTTCTTAAAGTTGTTTTTCATGTCGTGTTTGAGCTGCTTAATCAGCCCCAGGCGAAAGGATAAGTTTTCTGTGAGGATGCTCATCTTCCTCTTGTACTCCGCCTTGGCGGACCTCTGCAAAATGGCCGCGACCACGGATCGAGGAGTCTTTCCCGATGAAGTGCTGCAATGGATATGCTGTTAACAATCAAAATCAGAGTTAATATAAACATTATCTCCTCACCTCGAACTTGATAAGGTTGTGGCTTGGCTGAATTCCATAAGCATTTCCATCCAGTTCTTCCTTTTCTGCTCTTCCTTAATAATATCTTCAGCTTCCTTTGCGTTCATCTCGTCCTGCAATCTCTTTTTTTCCTCCAGGGCCACAATGCCATTGAAATATTGTTCCATATCCTGTCTAATTTTTTGCAGTGGATCGTTTTGCTCTTCTTTTTTAGTAGACTCCTCTGCAGCTATGGTTTCCATTGTTTTCTCCGGAGATTCCAGTTTCTCCTGAGTTGGTGGCAAAGTATTCTCCAGGTCAGGCTCCGATTCAGCAGTAGTGTCCTGTGTGTCCTTAGGGATGACTAGATCCTTGACCTCGATAAGTTCTTCATTTTCCTTTTTTCCGCTCAGGCTCTCCAGGTTTTCTTCGCCTTGCTCGTTATCCTTGATATTTTCCTGGTTCTCTTCCACTGCAAGTGTTTTATTCGAATCCGTGTCAATTAACTTTTCTTGACTTTTTTCCTTGGATTTATGTAGAGTGTGTTTATCAGAGTCTTCATTTATATCACCGTTTTCTTGCTTAGCTTCGGAAATTGTGTTATATTCTTTTGTCTGGCCTTCCTGTTGTCCTTGATTCTCTGCCACATCCACTTTTGACTGATCCTTTTCAATGTCATTGTTCATTGGGTCAAGTGAGTCTTTAGAATCTGACAAACGCATTAAATATAACCCGTCTTGTTCTTTCTGTGCACTTGCTGGATTCATCTTGTCTGCTGGTGATGTCATTTCGTTTTCCAAAATTTTGGTCTCTTCCATTTTGCAAGCCGAAATTTTTGTGTTTATTGGGAGTTTTTTGTTTACACAAAAAATTGACCCGTTTTCACTCACATCATTTGATGACTGACTGGGCTTCGGGCTGGCAGTTTGAAGAAAAGTTCAAAGGCTAATTTGACCCTTGACTTGTTTCGATAACAGTAAAACAAAAGGCATTCTGTGTTGAAATCTTCAAAGTCGAACCAACTTCGTTCGCAGCCCGCGGCATTTGGGATCCGAATCCGGCCACGAAAAGCATTTGCCACCCACAAAAGTTTCCCTTCGAGCGCCCCCAGGTATTCCATAAAAATAAAAGGCCAAGAAACATAAACATAAACAAAGCCGGACAGCATTCTTATCGCCTTCATTTATTATGCAAAGTTTGCTTGCCTCCGAAAACTCCATCTGCATGCAAAGGGCTTAAAACTGGAGTCAGGGTTAATCAAGGAACACATTCATCAAATTACCACATAACACGAGGCCACGCCATGCAATGCTACACAAATATTTCCAATATTTTTTTTAAATAGTGAGAAATTATTATTACAGAAAACATGTGCTTTCTAGTAAAAAAATCATCACAGCATAAATTAAATTTTAAAAACAGTAGAACACAATTTGGTGGAGTTTTTTCATATCTGCCAGCAGGCTGTAAAATTTTAATAAGTTTCCTTTCGCGGTAACGGCTGTTCCTATATCTAAGCTCAAACCTCTCGTTCCCAACTGCCACATTTGCTGCCTCCATTGCTCTGTAGTCTATAATGCAACATTTGCGCAAGTTTTTTTTTTCGTAGCATAGAGATGGGTTTTGTGTCTAGACAACGAAGGGCTAGGCAAATTGGGGGTTTCAACTGCTTCTGCTGCTGCTGGTGATGCGGCAATTTCGCCCCACGTATCCGTCTGGAGCGATTGTGTGTGGACTGAGATTTGGAATACAGTCAGCTGGCAGTTTTGGGGGCTTACGTGGCTAAGCAGGGCCCGAAGGAGCCTGGAACATGGTCTGCATGGCTAATAAGCCGCTGCAGCCAGGTCTGGAACGCGGTCGAATGGTGGGATCGATATCTAATCCAATATACTAAGAAAACGATTTATTCTTTAACTAAAAAAACAAAGGGGTTGAAAAAGAGTTAATGCTCATAGTTAATATTGCACAAGTCATGTAAATATGATTAATATATTACTCAATGTACATTCATAGGTTTTTATAGACATTTCCTTATAGATATATTCAATTTTAGTGTAATAGTAACCATTATCCATTTATATTTAGCATTTCAAGTCAAGTATCTTATTGAAAATAATTTTCCGGTGCATATCTATTAGATGTTAACTAAGCACCTTTGTAAAATCTTAAGCTCAAGTAAACAATAGTTTTACATAAATTCTTTTTTTAACGTTGTCTGAGAGTCTCAAATTTTTGGGCATGGTCTTTTGATCCCCTTATGGCAGCTCCCATTTGAAACTTTGGCTTTTCGTCTTTGCTCTGCGATTGGCATGCACATTTAAGCCGCCACACTAACCGCATTTGGAGCAGCGACCCCTCAAAAACACCCTGTGCCATGCAATCAATGGGAATCAATGTGCCAATGAACTCGTCAATGAACTCGTTATCAACAGCTAATGGAGCGGGTTTTCCAACGGTTTTCCAACGCTTTTCGACATGCGAGCACGCGAGCCGAAAGTTTCAATAGCCGTGCAGCGCATACCACGCCCCCTCCGCCCCTGTCGGCGCCTTTGCTTTGGCGGATCACGAAATTATTACAATTATTATTATTATTTTTCTTGTGCTGTTTATGCATATTTTGGGTCACGCACGATGCGGCAAACTGTCAGCCGGAAACGGAATTGATTATCGGCGCTACCGAATCCGGCTTTTAGCGGTTCCACTCCCCCGAACTCCTTGCTTTTTTTTTAACCCCTGCTCCGGGATTTTTATCTGTTTGCGTGCCTTGTTGTCGTTTGCCTGTTGTGCATTCCAAATTCGGTGGCATTTAATGACTTAATTTAGCCGGCTGGTTCGTTGTTGTGGCAGAAAATGCAGTGAAAATCGCCGAAAGTTACGGCAAGCCTTACCAAAAATTTAACATTGTGCTCGTTTTTATATAAAGCATCTAAGTAAATTCCTAAATATGCATTAGTTTACAAAATACAGCATTACGTTAAGAAATTAACGCCCTGACACAATTAAATTAAAGCCCATTAAGATGGATTTTCTTAAATTTAATAAGTTGAGTTTCTTGAAAACTTTCTTCACGAAAGTCAGCACACATTCCAAAAACTATGCATCAAATGAAATTGTATTTATTTTTAAATAATGAGACCTAGATGGCTACGAATCTCCTAGTACTACTCCATTTGGCAATGATCTCAATTTAGTTTTCAAAATTCCCTCAAAATTGTATCGTAAACTCTTTGGCTGGTCTTTTAGATTTTGGTAAACCAAATGTCTGACAAAAAGGCGTAAGTTTAGGACTGGCAGAGAAGGCCCAAAGTTAAGCCATAAATCCGCTTTAGTTGGTTCTAGCTCTGGTCCTTTTTTGGCCACAGCTGGATTGAATACAATCTTTTCCTTTTCCTATACTTTTTTTTTATCGGAACTTTTTCATTGTGAAGATCGTCGTCCCGAGGCCACCAACCAGGGATGCAGTTCAGCACAGCCATGGGCACCCCGGAAACTAAGCGCAAGATGCTCCTCTATAGACGACTTCTGAGCCGCGAGTTGGCCCGAGATGGCATAAATGCCCAGGACATTGTACGGCCGAGAAATCGGAGGCTCCGGGAACAGGACCAAGGAAGATTCCCTAAATCCTGAAACCGACTTGATTCAGCAATTTATTGGCAGAAGAGTTTACGTTCACACATTCAAGAAAGAGTCCCAGAAATAGTTTCACTTTTCTTGTTTATTTCGGCCTTATATTAAATAAATTTGTTTATAAATACGATTTGGAAAAATCAATATTTTACAACCAAAATGCTGCTCGACTACAGCCAAACACATCAAATATAGCCCCATTAAAAATAATGAACTATTGAAATAACAATATCCAAGCCAAATATAATTACAACAGCCTCTTGAGCTAGTTTGTTTTTAACTATAAATTATTTTTCCAGTTTGCTTATTAAATTTGGTATCCAACATTGTTCACTACCGACAATTATTACAACCACTTGTAATGAGTAACTGCTGCAGCACTGGCAATTGGAAACCGAAAACAATTTTGTTTAGCCAGTGCACTTTTTGCGGTTTTAACAGTTTATAATAAAGTGTTTGGCAGACACACACAACAATCCAAATAAATAACAGAGGCATCCAGCGGAGTCACCATCGCATCCCCTTGGTGACAAAGATAAACACAATAAAAAGCAAACCGTTGAGAGTGGCGCAGAGGCTTTTAATTGCCATCAGGCGCCAACTGTTACCATTTGTGAACTCAGTCAACTTTTATTTATTTATGTAAATTTGTTTTGGCTTTTTCGGGATGCACAACAATATTTGTCGCCGAATTGGCAGAAGCGAGTCCAAACTTTGACCGTTTTGGAAACGAAAGCACCGACAGTTTGATGGCTGAAAAAACAAATTGAAATTGTTTTGACAATTGGCGCAGCATTGGTGTAAAAATTGCTATGGACAAATGTTAGAAAGGCAATATGCGACGGATCATGGCCTAACTAATTGGCAAGCCAACATAGTCCCCAGTGAATGGAGAACTTTGGCCATTTGCGGCATACACACTTAATACGACAATTGTTTTGGGAGCCACAACAGCAATTTTATTACGTGCTCTCAAAGAATCTCACGTTTCAGGCTTATGGCATGACAATCGGTTGTGTAGCTGGCTAAAAACATAATTTCAACTTAACAAAATTATTAAATAAATGTTGATATAAAATAATCTCTAGCGACGTATAGAGAACATTTTAAAATTGTTGATGGGCAGAGGCTCAACTTCGGAGAACACTGCCTTTTCAATCACCGAGCGAGGACTGCCTTTGTGCTGCAGCCAGTATTTCCTAAAATATTTCTCTTATTTATTGCTAGTCTTAAGATCATGATTAAATAGCCCACTCACATGTCAGTCATTTGATCTAAGGATCCTTCGAGCATTCCTTGTACTGTTCCGCGGGTAGTGTTCATGCACCAGCCAGTTATTCCCAACTCTTTGGCCTTTTTTTGGGTATGCTAGAAGTTTAAAAGTGCTCTTATTACAAAACTAAATAAAAGCAAAAACAAATTTATAAGGCCCTTACCTTGCGGAAGAAGACACCTGATGAAAAGTGTATTTTATTTAACAGAGTATAAGTGATTTTATGAAGGCCTTTTCTTACCCTGCACGCGACCAAATACTTCAAACTGGCAACAAAAAACTTTTGCTTCTACTGCATCTTTTTGAACAGTCTTTGGCGATGATCTCACTAATTTTGGAGTCGTCGATTTTGACTTAGTAATTTGGCTGCTCATCGTTAAACAAATTTGCTAAACTTTTAAGACTTGTTTGATTTATAATCTTCGAATTACCGAATGAAACTGTTTTCGAAGGTATTGTGTTTAGGTATGTTGAGAGAAAAACTTTCATCATTTACCAGTTGTCGAATTCGTCTTCCATTAAAATTAACAATACTTTTTATACGGCAATTTGGCAGCTCTGATTCTCCGTCATATCGACGCGAACTCGAGCACTTTTCCGCCGCGAGTGAAGACCTGTCCGTGCGCTTTTCCCTTAACCACTTCCGGTTCGTTAAGTTTAACGGCTGGCCAAGAAAAACACAACTCCAGAACGGGGAGCGGGAAAACCCGAAAGGTGGCCAGAGGAGCAGATGACGCACTGTGGTGGGGATTTCGATGTTCGCTGGGTTCGTTGAGTCCGCCGCCTCAGTGAAAACTTCAATAAAACGTTTGACGCCGGAGGCGAACTGACATTTTCCATTAAGTGCAGACAGCAACCGAAAAAATGGAAACAGCAGAATGCCAGCAGTTCATTTTGGCGAGGGGGGAAGGGGAAAACTTTTATATTCCTGAGAGTTTTGTGGTGTAGTCACGTGTCGGTCGTTCTTTTTGTTGGCTGTTGATTATGATGATGCCCTGGGTTCTCCGGCCGCCAGTTTCCTCCTAATGCGGCCCAGTCACGGGAGGATCCATCTTCGGCTCCGACTCCGAATAATTGAAGCTGACCAAGTTCTCCTCATCAAAGTGCCATCAACAGGCAGCGCCGACTGCCCCCTCAAGGATGTGGTAGCTCCGCTTTCCCTACTATCAGTTGGCCTGCCACTTTTGTTAAAATAACATTTATTTTGAAAATATTCGCAGAACGCTTCCATCGCCTTTCTTTGGCTGCCAGCTCTTTGGGGACATCTTGAAGTGTCGCCAATGTGGAAAAGTAATCAGAAAATATTTTGCCAGCTTCAGTTGCAGAACTTTTTAAAGTGGTGCTCCAGTCGAAAGTTGGATTTGAAGAGCGCCACTCGAAAAAGCCGCAGAACTTCCAACTTTAGCTCAAATATTGGATTAGCAAATTGACGTTTATGCAATTTGATTTACCTACCACACTGGGAAAATTAAATTTGCAGCCATCGGCGGCTTTTCGAACCATTTCGCAGCGCAAATTCGTTACAAATTGCTGACACAATGGAAATTTGCATAAAATTTCCATATGCATTTGTCGAAAGCGAAAGGACAAATTCGGTTGAAATGGGTGCGGGATTTATGAGCACTCCTCAGGGCTGGGAATATTCCCGGGCGGGGCATAAATTTAATGGCCAAAAAACCCGGACAGGTGGGGCGGACCAGTCCGAAGTGTAAACAAGGCTCTTAATTTGCATTCGCCGGGTTAGCAGTTAATTTATTTGCAAGTCGCTCCAAAAAAGCCGCAGTGAGCTGGCTAACTTCTTTCCGCCGCCCTCGAGCTCTCAACCAATTTTCATTAACGCTTATAAATTGTTGTTTATGGCCTCCCACTCCGCGGAGCGATCCAAAGCCTCCCAAAGGGGATCGTTCTGTCTGGGCTTTTGGACTTCATCTCATATTCATCGCCAGAACTCCATCTTCCGATTTTCTGCAGTTGGTCCTTTCTCACTGGCCCTCGTTTTTGTTTCCGTTAATAAACTTTTGCCATTAGCCTGGCTGCCTGTTGGTGTAAATTCTGGGGTTTTCGGGGATTCGGCAAATCGAGACAGCCGGAGAAAGGGATATGTCTAAAGATGAGACCAAGTTTTCACTTTCACAACGAGCAAACTCGTTGATACCTCTATAAATTCCTGTATAGTTTCAATAGTTTCCCTTTCTGCCTACCTGTTCTTATCCATTTGCACATCAGACTTCAATGCCATAAAGCGAGAAATATGTGCAGGAAAAGTGAAAAACTTGTGGCAGAAAACCTGCCTCAATATAATTGCATTACTCGTGGCTGTCGCAGTTGGAAAAGCGAAAAAAAAAAAACGAAAATAAGAGAAAAGGTATTCACATACACATTTATATACAAACATATAAGTGTAGTGAAAGCCGCAAGGACCACAGGACCGCATTGAGACCACAATCCTCACCTTGGCAGGAGATCCCAACTCGGTTTTCCCAGCAAGACGACTTTTCATATTTTCCCCCAAACCCGTCAAGGCGTGAATGGTTTTCTTCGTCAGACCTTTTACACAGCAAAAAATATTTAAAAACCCACAAAATACTTTAAATTTTAATATTATTTTTATAGCGAACACTGGGCAATTTTTGTGTTAGTGACCTACAATTTTAGTGCTGTTCTCCAGCATATATATTAATAATATTTTTCTCTGTAAGCACACAGAAAGGCAGCTCCTTGGGCTGGCAAATCCTTTTTCTTAACCCAAGCGTGCACATATTTCAAGTGTGCTTAACCCACACTTAGTCTCTGTCTGAGAAACTCCATGCCCGCCTGCGAACCCGTGAAAATCTGCCATCTTTGATGTGGTCTCTGCACCACAAATCACCAGGGCGGCAGTGTCTGGAATTTATGCGCCTTCCCAAGAAGCTCTGAATGGGCCCGTTCCACAAAATGTGGTACATAGAGTGTGAGCGTGGCGGTTATGTCTGTGATTTGGCCCAGCCACGCCCTAATCTGACACTGATGTACAGCATGCTATTGGGCGGCGACTACGCATTCAAGCGCACCGCTCCGAGATGCGATGAGTTGGGACACTTGGGAGCCCACTTGGTCGAGTGGCTACGAAAACCTTGGACACTCGACTCGGCAGCCGCGACAAAACAACTTAGCCACTAGCTTTTCACATTTTCCCATTCATTTTTCATCTTCCACTGCCAAGCTCACTCTCATATTTTCAGTTTTTTTTTCGGTTTTTCGGGTCTTGAGTTGTGTAAATATTTTTACAAAATTATTTTACGCTTGATTGGAACATGAAACGGAACAGGAAATCACTTATGACATTTTGCCCTCCTCTTTGCTGGTGTGGCTCTATTGATTTTTGATTTAGGGTTCAGTAACTTTGTGGGTGACAAAATGATGTGAAAAAGGGGAATTTACTTAAAACTCCAAATAAACAATTTGCTGAAGAGTTATGAAATAAGTAATGCTTCTTCATCGATTTAAATCAAGCCTGAACCAATAAAATGTATTTTGTTAGACAATTTGTTGTTCCAAGAAGAGCGAACTTATCCAAAACCTTTTAAATCACTTATGGTAAACTGAATCTTACAATGTCGAACATGTATTTCTAATGCGCTCAAAGTTTATAAATTATCCGCTCTCAAGTGCCGACTTCGGCATCATTTTCTCCTACAAAGTCGCTTTTCCACTTGGCTCCTGCTGTGTGCCATGTTTCGAGTTGCCAAGTTGCCACCAGGATGCCGACAGGATACAAGGTAGCATCGGCAAGTGTATGTGTGTCCAGGCGAATCCATCCTGCAGCAGGCTCGCACAATAAACTGATTGTAACTGCAATCAGTTAGCAGACAAAGCAACAGCAACTCGACTAGAGCCAACTACAAAGGCGACGACTGTTTGCCAAGTTGTAATAAAGTTTGGTAAACAAGTTGCCCCACACACTCAGAGATCCAGACTTGAGTACACAATAAGCAGCACGAGCTGCCTGTAAACCGAGAATCCCAATCTGGGAGCTTCCACTCGTCCCCTCCCCTCCCCCCACAATGCCATTACACATTACTCGCACTCCAGCCTCGAACTTATCTTAAATTCTAATGCAATTGCAGGGGGGAACTTTTTCAGGTGTACTCTGCCAAGATTTCAAACTAATGCTCTATGTATCCTTTCACTTCCTTGCAGGTATGTTCCTTCCCGGTGGATCCGCCATTTTGCCATGCCATGTGTGTGAAAGTGTGTGAGTTGCAAACAAATGCATCGCTCTAGCCCACCGTTCTAGTACTATATAGATAATAAAGTACTCGTACTTGTACTCGTACTCGGCAATCGGTTGCCCAGGCTTTCAGCTCTCAGTTCTCAGTTTTCCACTAAAAGCTGAAAAATGGTATAGCATGGTTTCTGGCGTGCGCTACGTGACGCTTATCAAATGCATCGGATCCCGAAACCAGAGAACATTTTCAGGAAATAAAAAAAACAATCGGCAACTACATCCACAATTGGTGTGCTCAAATTTCCTCTTCATTGCTTTAACGATTTTTGATCGGGGGCTTTTGTAAAATCATCGATGTGGATACAGTTTGATGCTAAATAGTTAGCTTTGTGATAATTTACAATTACTAAATATTATATGGAAAATTGAGTTAGTTTTTTGAGTTTTTAAGTTTCTTTCAAGAGAGCGTTTTTATTTTACATAATATTTAACTTTGATTTACAGCACGCAGCTTGTTTTTTGTTTTTAAGAGATTTTTTTAACGTTAAGGTGAAAGTTTTTTTGAAAACATTAAAAATGTTTTATATTCTATTCCCTATTTTCTTCCTTTTCGAATTTCAAAACAAAGTTTTGTATCATTAGAATTATTTATTTAACCATTTACTCTGGTTATGAATTTCCATAATGGTTTAATGATTTAGATAACTATTTGTTGGTTATTTCATTAATTTCAGTATCATTTATATTAAATATAATTTATTGAATACTTAACGAAATCAAGAAACCATTTTAATCATTTTAAAGCTAAGCATTTTTAAGAGCACTCAGTATTCGTCTTGTGGGTTTTCCATCCTTTCAGCTACGATGTTTTCCTTATTTTCTGCGCAGTGAATCAGTTTTGTAGCCTTTATTCCTGCCGGCTCTTGTTTGGCAGTTGTTGTGCTGTTCGCCAGTTTGTTTATTTAATGCTATTCACTTATCCTGCATGTGCAGCTCGACTGTCTGACTGACTGGCTGACTGACTGACTTGCTGCTCACTTCTGACTGAGGATGAAACGTGCTCGATTGCCGGGCTAAGAGGCATCGCATGGCTTCGCCTGCAAGTGAGCAATTCGAGGCTCATTGCGATTGCCGCATTCATTAGCCAACTTAACGCCTTTAATTAAATGCCTCAAGACGAAGGACCCTTCCTTCCACTGTCTCTAATTCGAAGATTACACGATGATGGCATTCCTAATTACTCTCTGGCCTTTAATTCCATGCCCATATTTGCTAATGCAATTATTCCGCATAATTATGCGTTTATTGAACAAATGCAATCGTTGCAGTGGGAGGGAAAAGTGGAGTAGTGGTGAGTGGGAGAAAGGGATACAGTTCACAATGGACAGAGGCAGACAGTTAGTCAATCGTAGAAATTCCATTTAATAGGCCCTCCAGGCAGCCTCTGTTTGCCATCAGGGGGATTCCCTCAGCTCACATCCCTTGGGATTCATGGATTGTTTGTTTGTGCCCATCGCCAGCTGCGTGCAAGTTTGTCGGCCACAAACGAAATTGCATTATTGGTTAAATATTTTCGGCCAGCTGCGGATTGTGTTGCCTGGCCAACTGCAGATCGCCTCCGAATAGCAATTGCGTTTTAATGGCGTTGGCTTTTCTGCGGTCCAACTTGGCGCTGCGGATGCAAATCTGCTTATGAAGTGGCCCACAAGTGGAGCTGCAATAATGATGTGGTGCTGGTTATTTCGGTAAAATGTTTGGCTAACGAATTGAAGTGCCGATAGAAGTGGAATGAAGAATAAACATTGTGGTGCATTCAATGATGTACTAATGAAATAGTTGAGTTAAGCATTCAAAATTGAATGGTGTTGCCTTATAAAAGTTCGTATGGGAATGATCAAATTATTACAAAACTATGTCTTGTGTTAAATATTGGTAATATTTCGTTGCACATAAAAGATCACAAGACATAACCTAAGCTAGACTATTTAAAATTACATAAGGTTAGGTAAGGTTCTGACTACGTTCTAAATTTAAAAAGAGTCTTTCAGTCAATTTAAAGTATAACAACAACTAAGGACTTCAGTTGTTGAAGTGTAAAAAAAACCTACACTAAATTATGAAAATGTAAACTTAAAGCACTCACTAATCACTCATTTTATACCCATAACATTTAGTTCATCTCAATTGAAACCACCAGAAATATTGAAATATTCCCTTGCCAAAACTATTTGTGCATTTTGGCCACATTTGGATTTAGTTTTGCTGAGCGGAGCACAATAAACGGTCAAAGGCAAAACGGAAGTTTACGCTGTGCATCAATCGAATAATTTGCCAGGAGGGGGGCTCATGTGGCCTGCACTTCAATTGACTCAAAGCGCAGAGAAGAACAACACACATTCCGGGACGAAGTCTTCGGAGACAGATGGGGAAATTGTCTAATGAAGCAGCTGGATCTCCTTTTCGCTTCTCTCCTATCTGGTATTCATGAAGTGCAAATTGTGAGCAAAGGAAAACTCAACGCGAGTGTGAGGATTAGTGGCGAGAAGGGAATTGCGGGGCGGTAGGTGAGTGGTGTGAAACATGCGGAAGTAACATGAATTTAAGTGAATTTAGTGAAAGAACACATCGGCAACAGATCAGAAGGAGGAGAGGACTGAGACCAAAAATAAGACTGCATCGGGCAGACCTTCACTTGGTCCCTTTCTTTTTTCGATTCTGCAAAATGGCCAATATAAATCTTTTCTGGCACACTAGTAAAAGCGGACTGCGACTTTGGCATTGGCTTTATTATTGGTTTGGTGTTTTGGAGCTCACTTATTAAAACTTGTAAATAGAGATGAGACAAATTTAATAGTTTTCGGATCATTAGAGAATGTAGTGAGTGAAGTTATTTAAAATATAAAAAGCCACTAAGCTGAAAGCACTTAGAAAGACTTAGTAATTAAATGCTTAAAAGTCAATTTTAAAAATTTTAATATTTGTTAGGAATTACTTACACTAGTAAATAAATTATGCAATTCTCATACTAAATATATTTGTATATTTCTTTATATATATATAGTTATAACATGTTTGCTGCTCAACCCAAAGTTCGATGCAATAACTGGGCCAGCATATTGGGCTTTTGCTTCTGTCAATATAATATCTGTTTTCGTTCATGGTCATATATCAAGAAAGTACTCATTTCCACACATTAAAATAGCTGCTGCCCATAAATTTCAGAGAGTGGCAATAGAGAACTGCTGGGGGAAGTGGAGGGAGGGGCAGCAGGCAAATGGCAAAAATGTTTTTGGCAAACTGCAATTTACTGCACATATCGCATCAATGCCCTGCTACGATGCCCGATACCCATCCATTGCCAATCCTCGACTATTGTCCATCCGCTTCATTGAAATTTACATATTTTTCCACTCAAAAGGCAATTGAAATGGAAAATGCAGTAAATTTCCATAAAAAATATATATGTGGCTCAGCAGTGCTCGTTATTTATTTACCACACTGACTCAAATAAAGCATTGCAACTGCAGAACTCCGCCCGCTGCCAAACGAGAGACAAATGCCAGATTTGCCCAAATCCCCATGATTTTGCACTTTATGCTGCTGCAGATTCAGAAACTGATTCATGTGACCCACTGAAAAGCGCAATAAAAAAGCGAACAACAAACTATTGCTTATCACTGCAGCAACAAAGGGAGTCAATTGCCGCATATCAGGTCCAAATTTATGAGCCGCGATTATTCATGCAAAGTGTTTTGGACAACCACTGTCCAGAGTTTGGATTTGGCAGTGGGTTGGGTCCAGCTAGTGATGCGGAGCGATTCCAAATCAGTGGCTCTGACATTTTATTAATTTTTATAAGTTTTATTTTAACTGAATTATGGGCACAATATTCTGGAGTTTTTGGGAATATGCTTGTGAAGCTGTTTAATTGATATTTTGTTCTATATTTTATTCACTATTAATCCTTTCTTTTTTATTTATTTTTTGTCAATTTTTTTATGTCTAAGCCATCTGCCTAACTTTCTTTAAACTAAAAGATATATAAATCATTTTATTTAATTCATATTCCAACTTGTAAATAGTTTATAAACCTAATAAATTTTACTCTTATTGCTTAAAATCAGACAGTTTAAACTGAAGTTGAGCAAATATAATAGTTTTGGCAGAGCAAATTAATTAATAAATTAATTAAACAATTTAGCTTACAGCTTGTGTAATTGCTATGAGGGTATTCGATTGAGATTCGTTGAAATAGAGTAGCACACAACGCTATCCCTATTTAAATCGCCTACTGATCGAGGTGTGTCCAGTTCCATGTCCAGGTCTTAAGAGGTCTTGAGAGTGAGTGCCTCATCGATGAAGTCGTGAGGTGGGCTGGGTCGCTGGATTGTTGGGTTTTCCGATTGCTGTCATGTTGGCACGCATGACTGGCCAAAGCTGCTCCGTCGTCGTCAGCTGCAGTTAATGCATCCGTTGGAGCAGTAGTTTGGCACCCACACCCACACCCACAGCCACAGCCGAGGAACATAACCGATGTGTGTCGATACTCTCGTAGCAAATGTCATTAAAATTGCTCTTCATAAATCACACAGAAGGCACACACATTGGCAGAAGTAACATGTTGCCGTCGAGATCGAAAGACGAGGCAGCAGCGCGAGCATAACCTCATTTTACGGTCCATGAACCATAGAGCTTCCTGGCCAAAAGGGGGAACTGTGGTGGCGAACGGCTCCAGA
Source organism: Drosophila elegans (assembly GCF_018152505.1). Lineage (NCBI taxonomy): Eukaryota > Metazoa > Arthropoda > Insecta > Diptera > Drosophilidae > Drosophila > Drosophila elegans. Next base: position 3,609,362 of record NW_024546167.1, read on the forward strand.
CATTGACTATTTCCAGATTTTTAGGTTTTTGCCAGCGACTGCAGTTTGCCGTTGAAGTGCAGTTTGATTGTGCCACATGCTCAAAGTGCGTTATGATTTTTTGGAGGGCCTGCCAGAAGGTAGCAGCTGGTTAAACTGCAGCCAAGTTAAGGGGACGCTGCAAAGAACCTTCGATTGAAGTGCCACGAAATGCTGGAGATGGCAGTCAGTGCAAACTTCTTTTTGTACTTTCCGAACTTTGGTTTCCATGGCCCTGATTCCCGAAATTTCAAACTAAAAACTGTATTCAAACCCTTAAAGGTAAAGCGACATTTTAGGCAACACCACTTTAAAATCAACCCAAATTAAAACCGCAGATAAAGGGACCGTCGGAACAATAAATAACAATTCGATGTTCTTATCACCTAATATAGCCTCTGAGCCAGAACCATAAATCAAGTAGACCCTCCCCTGGCCACCCCAAATATCCCTTACAGATGGTATTGTTTTCTGGAGAGTGTGAAATCTTAGAGTTTGCTGCGTGAATAATTAAAATGAATTGCTTTGGGTTTTTCCGCCAACCCTCCCCAAAAATCGATCCCACATTATAGCTTTTTAAAGTTATCTGCCCAAAAGTGAGCGAAGGGGGGGAGATGTGAGGAAAAGTTTTCTTTTTCTAATATTTTGATGGCCCTCAAGTCAAGGCAATAAATAAATTAACACCAGCGGCGCTGATGATGCACATCTCCCCTCCAAAAAAAGAAAATAAAAGATGAATGAAATGTGTGTGCGAAGGGGCGTATTTAATAAGCTTTATGATCTCTAGATTTCGGGTTCCGAGACTCCCAACACAACCATCTATTTATATTCGATCCATCGAACGCCAAAGTGTGGTGGCAATTTGTTTTGTGATTGATTTTCGTTTTGTCCGTTTTGTTCACTCTTTTCATCTTCGGACCCCATTAATCAATGGCCACATTTTGTCTCGCTTTGCATACTGCAATTTGTTCCGCTTCTGGATACGGGGTTTTTTGTAAAAAAAAATGAAGAGAACAGTGCTCGCACTCGGTGTGCGTAGTTTTTGGCTGCCACTGTTTGGGATTTATGACCCTTCAAAATGCAATTAAATTTAATTGAAGCGCGAACAAAAAACTCACCCAATTGCTCGACTTTTTCACACTTGGCCAGCACTTTCGGGATCGCGCATACGCCCCGCTGGCCATTTAATTAATGGGTTAAATGTGTTTTTGCAATTGAAGGCTAGCAAACAGATGCAAAAAAAAAGCAACAATAAAATAAAATTAAATAAAACAATAAACAATAAACAAATTTCTGTTGTTTCGGTTTTCTCCTTTGTTACCAGTATATCAGACAGATTTTTCAAGTGGTTTCTCCCAAAGTTAGCAAAAGTTTTGTTTGCTCTTTGCCTTTTGCCAGCTTATCATTCATTCATTTGCTGTTCTTGTGGCAGGCCATGATTTATCGGCCGATTGTCCCAACATAGCACCTGCTTGGGGCATATTTAAGTGCAATTACCTTTTATTTGCATTCTGAGGTGCGAAAATTTGCATTTAATTATTTATTGTTGCTGCATTCGCAATTGTTATCATCTGCCGTTGGTTTTTCCTTTTTGTGGTTTGTCCAGCTTGTTGCGGTTTTTCCTCTGCGGTTTTCCTACTGGTATGATAACTTTAAAGTTTTACTTAATTTAAGTCGCATTTACTTTGTTGCATAGGATTTTTGACAGCACCATTGAATCGATTTATCCATTTGTTCTTTCTAATCAAGATTTTGGCATTTGGCAGTTGAGTTATGTAGGAACCCACTCCATCAGATGCAACATTATGCCCACTCAACCAAAAACCGCAAAGCCTGAAAATCTCTATTCATATTTGCGTTATTCTCAGCCAGAATGGCAAAAAACGGCGAGGAATGCTCGGCACTCACTCAGTTGATTTCATCATTTCATCATTTCATCATTCCATCAGAAAAACATTTCAGCAGAGCAGCCGCAATGAAGTCTTGTGTCAATATTGACGCACGAAATCCTTTTAATTTTTGAAAAAATATTCACATTTTTGGGCGGGATTTCCCGAGGGGTAGGGCTGACCCAAGCGTTTTTGTTTAATTGAAAGCTCTGCAAACAAGCGTGCAGTATAAAGTTAAAGGCGGGATATAGGACTTGTCTAAGCCTCTAAACTTATTAAGTTTTGATTGCAATTCGCAATTCGATTTACAAAGAGGCAAAACTTTGCCGCCGGGTGGCTGTGGCTTTGGCTGCGGCTGCCGCCTTTTTAATAATGCCGAAGGTCATTAATATTTCAATAATGCTGTCCGGAGTCTGCTCTGCAAATGGCAGTTTGAGTTTATTAAGGCATAACGCAGGACGCCTTGGCTTTGTGTTTCCTCTTCCTGTTGCCTGCATAATTGACTTTGTCGCTTTTTCCTTTCGCTATTATTTCTCATCAGGCTTTCAGCCCTCCCTGTCGTGTATTTATTTTAGTTGGTTTTTATGAAAGCGAACGTCCGAGTAGTCAGACATGATTTATAATGCTGCTTTTGCCTCGTTTGCCTCGTTCGCCCCGCTTTTCCATTTTCCCATTTTCTATTAGCCCGGTTCCAGTACTTGTTTCCCTTGTTGTGGTCCTGGCCGCTTAACTTGTCCTTTTCAATTTTGCAGCTATCTAACCCGACTTGAACCACGTTTGCGCCATAGTTTCGCCCTCATATTGTTTGACTTTTTCACTTTGTCGCCTCATAAACATTTCTCCTTGAATAATATGTATTTACGGGCCACTTTTTATTTATTGAAAATATTATTATTTTTTTTCTCCATGGTTTTTGTGTGCTGTAGATCACGGTGCTCTTTCACTTGCAATTTATTGCTTATATTGGCAAACATAAATTATTCAAATACCAAGCACTTCAATCCTTGCGCCTCATGAATAATGCTAATTGACTGCGGTTGGCTTTCTAGTTTTTAGTTGGTTCTAAGCCACTGTTGACTTAATATGATTGTCTTTTTTCCAATTCTTTGGTGTAAACTATGTTCCGATTTTCCTGAGTTCCCAAAGATTAGGTGCAGTGATTCATGTCTTAATCAACTTAACATTACCCAAGTATACAATACCTTTATTCCGAGTCAGTTGTTGTGTTTCTTCCTTTCATTGACACCTGTCAAGCCTTCGGCTTCTTGGAGAATTCTCGAAATCCCCTTCAAGGCTGGCTGCGTAAGTCTCTCACTAAATCACATTTATCCAGCTGCCTGAAACGAAGAAAAAATGTCAGGAACTGCTGCCCTTCACCCGCAACAGACACAGACATTCGCTTTCGTAATAAATTTTCCACAACATTATTTACAAAAAACTTAAGCGACGTGATGCGATTTTTTAATATCAATATTTGCTATGGAGTTGAAGTTGAAGGCATAACAAAAGCAGCTAAGAGTATCAAATAAGCAGAAAATAAATGTCGTAGAAGGCCAATTCATGGAGCGAGTGAGTGAGTGAGTGAGGAGGCTCGTTAGAGGCGTGGCACCGAGGGAAAACGGGGGCAGAAAGGAAAAGTACCTCCACTCTTTGACTTTGACGATATGGCCGCCTAAATGAATCAACAGAAGTGGAGGCGACGCACATGTGGCGCTTGTTTCGCTTTTCCAACGTCGTCGGCTGTCAAAGGAAAAAGTGTCGCGAGTTTTCCTAGTCGGCTTTCCATTTTTTTCCTGCACGCTTCCATTTAAACCCCCCATCGACTCATTCATTCATTCATTCATTCGGCTCTCCTTTGGCTTTGGCGTGAGCCGCTTCAGTTCCGCTTTTGGCTTTTCGTTTATGGCTTGAATGTTATTTCGTTTCCGGACATCGAACCCAAACAGTTATCCCTTCGTCCGCCTCCCCAGAAAGTTGCGTCTGGAACTTTTTGGTCATTTATCAAATTTTCAAAGTCACATTTGGTATTGTCACGCTCGTTTTTCGTTCCGTGGAAATCGAAAAGGCTTTTCAGCGGAGCTACACTTTTGCCCAACGCCCCAGTGTTTTCCCAACCATTTCTTTAAATTGTCGTAGTATCCTTGTAGGTGTGGCGGAATGCCTTGCGTGTTGCCTTCGATAAAAGTGAGACGTAATGCATAAGGAAAGAAATTGGCAGAGGGTCACATAATGAGTTTCCATTTTATTTCCTTTTTTTTTCTGTTTTGATTAGGGTAAAGAGAATCGGACCGGAGAGGGGAAAGTCGGAATATATATGAAATAATAATGCGCCATGAATAGAAAGTCAAAAGTCATAGTGAACCCGCTAATAGATTAACAGTTTTCTGGTGTGACTTATAAAAATGCAAGTAACTTGTTACGAGCTTTAGTAAAAAGGAAGTTTTAACATTTTTATTATGGAATTTTATACAAGCGATTGATTTCTTAAGTCTAGGCCTTTAGTTACCATAGTTTCTTAAAATTGACACCTTTTCTAGATATTTCTTGGTAAATTGAATGAAGTAAGGCATTGGGCTAACAAAAGTAATGTGTACTTGGGCTCACCAGGATTTTCTTGAGACATAAAGGCCATGTTTAATCTCCCAAAGTCAGCGCCTTTGTCATCCCTCTACAAACAGCCTTTTCCTGGATATCTGCCGCCCTAAACATGTCCCTGCATAAATTGTTACTCCTCTTTTGGCCATGGGGAGTACCCCAAATAAGGCGACCTTCCACCCGCTGCTTGGTTGGCGCTACCAAATGAGTAATGGACAAACTTTATCACCTGCGCGAATGGCAGACATTAACATAAAATGCTACAGGAAAGAATTAAGCTGCATAAGAACAAAGGCGGCGGCAGCAATAATTTTTAATTTATTGCGGAATTTTCATAAAAACGACAGCAAAAATGAGCTGGATGTGGCAAAGGAGGGCGAACCAGATGATGACTGGCGGAGCCTAAAACAAATTATGAACGCGTGTCTCCTCCTTGGTGGCGTTTTTATGATCTCCCCGGACTGGATTTTTTCTCCACGCATAAATGACACGCGTTAATTACCTTTGTAGGTGGAGATGGAGCTGGAGCTGGAGCTGGGGATATCCTGCCAGGAGACGGATGGACATAATATTGTAATTAGTTGACAAGTCACGTAATTGTTGCTGTCGCTAATTTTTTACGGTCCATGGACGATTTTTCTGAGAATGCTATTTAATGATTGCTTTTTTCTGATTTATGAGATCACTTTTATCTAAACTGTGCAAGATAAATAAACAATATGTATTTGCTAGTTGGGTAATTATATAAATACACTGGTAGCTGTTAAATACTTTTAAAAATTGAGGCTAATGAACTAAATACAGTGACTTTCACTTCTGCTTTATTAGGCCACTTAAAATGCCAGTCACATTCAGAAAGAAGAAAAAATTAATTTCTTCTTTTCGAGCCCCCAAATGTCTTCTCTGCCGAACCCATCCTAATCAATATAATTACACTGGCTATTCGAAAATGTCGCACACGTAGCACGACGAAGAGAAGAAAAATGGGCAGGACTAAGTGAGAGCACGTAGCCAGGGAAATAATACACATACGCACTGTGGGCCGTTGAGAAATTGTAGGCAAACATTTGGCCAGACACAGAAAGTTTGAAAAAAGTGGGGTCCAGGGAGCAGAGGTCGTTCAATTGAGCCAAGTAATTGACAAACATGCCACATGCTACTAAACACAAATTAGAGAGGTCGAGGAACAGGACAGGGCAATCAATTGATTTTCGAGAGGCAGCGCCTGCAAATGGACCTGCCAGCGGGTCAAAATGTCAATTAGAAAGCTGCATTTACATTTTTCGTCCATTTTTTACTGGGTCGGAATGGCCAAAGAAATGAATTTTATGCAAATTGTAATTCCTGTTTTCGCTGCGGCTGCTCTTCTTTCCTCTGGAGTGCCATTTTATTTAAATGTGCTTAAATATTATTATTCGGCCAAATGGATGCCATTTTGTCGGTCCATAAAGACATTACGCGCCATAAAATAATTTCTTGTGCGTCGGTGGCGCCCTCTGTCGCCGGACACTTGGCAGGCTCCATCTGCTCCAGATATATTCTATAAGGGCAACCCCCCGCCCCTTTTTGCCCCTTATTTTCCCCCATATATTCCACATTTGTCAGTCTGGCCTGACTTGGGCTTGTAGTTTTTATTATCGGCCTGGTCCTGCGACTGAGCGGCTCGTTTATCAAGGGCGCATTAAAGGGGATCCTTCGGGTGAGAGGAGGGGGGGTGGAGGTAATCGTACTGCCATGTGGCGCCCTCCGCCGGCCGAAGTTGCCAAATTGCACTGTGCTGTTGTTGTCGCCTGCCTGCATATCCTGTCGGCCGCCTGACAAACGTGTTTGTTCGGCCAACAACAAGCGGAGCAGGAATAGAAACGCCAAAGGATTTCCAGATACGTATATCGAATCAGTCGCGCCATATTTGTTCTGTTTGGGGACAGGAGAGGGGTCAAGGGGTCAGGGGTCAGGGGTCAGGGGTGTCTGCCAGACTGCAACTAATATCCGTTTCCGTTGTAGACAAAATGTGTTGCCATTTGTAATGCCAAAGTGTTTCGGCGGGGCAGATGGCAGGACCAACATTTTGAATGCGAGAGCAACAAGCTCAAACAATTTGTTTTGTCTCGAATAAACTGCAAGAAGTGGCGAGCATACGTGGATTAATTTGTTATAATCGATTACAGTGATGGAGATCTAGGAGTGGTGGAAATAGAGGTACTTTGTAATGAAAAAACCAAGATATATAGTATTGGAACCTATTTATCTTTGCTTTGCAGGTATTTGGTCCAGAATTTCCTTATAATCAAATATTTCTAGATGTTGTTGATATATTTAATTAAATTAGTCAGAAGAAGTCTCAAAGTGCTTTATGGAATGCATTATTGTTTTATTTTCTGGTACTCTGCAATACAATAGCATTCCACAAAACTATTCATAGTTCCCCTTCCGCTTATAAACAAGCATCTGTTGCCAATGACAATTCGGGAATATCCGATAAATCTGCCAGGGACAGAGACAAATGGAGTTATCGAAACCTCATTATAATGGCACAATAGCAAACGCTGCAAACGATTCTGCTCTTCAAAGGAGTTGGGGAGTGAAAGCAAAACGACTCGGACGGAAATGCCGAGTGGCGATGAAGAGTGTGAAGCAATGCAATACATCAAATGTCAAAATGCACTCGAAAATCAACAGCCAAGATCGGGGCATTAATCACACTGTACAATTGACCAGCTGAAGGAATGAGGAAACGCGGGAAAAGCCGGAAAAGCTCTTGTAAGCTGAGCAAAAGAACTTTTAAGAAGATGCGCTGCTGCCATCCATCCCGAACATTGGATTGCCGCCACTTTGCAGAACAATTTTTCAAAATTAGCCAAAGCATCTCGCCGACGCCGTCTTTTCTTGGCCATTCCAGACAAGATGTTACCGGTATCTGGTAGGGGGTGAGGGAGGTGGGAAGTGGGTGGCGGTGGGTGGGGCAACCAATCGAGCACGTCGAAAACTAATTTCTCTTGATTACGCGACGTCTCACGAGGAGAAGGCAGCGCATCCAAATTGGCTTTGCCAACTGCCGATTCTACAGCGGCCTCTTCTGCCGTTCGTCTGGCACTTGAATTTTTGAAAGCTACACCGTCGAAAAAAACTGAAAGGGGAAAAGCTGGAGAGAAAAACTTACAGAAAATATTTAAAAAGTTATATGATAATAAGATTTTATTTTTATTAAAACGTAAACATAAGTAAGACAAATATTATTACTCGAACGTAAATTAAAAAAAACAAGAAAGAAAGCAAACTTCGGCAAGCCGAAGTTCATATACCCTTGCAGCTATTGCAAGAATTAAACATTTTTGAAAACATTAAAATTATAATTTACTTGCGTATAAGTTTAAAAACATTGAAGCTATGATGATTTGCAGCTCAATTTATTTAATATATTTTTATTGTTCCTATGGGAGCTATATGATATAGTCGTCCGACTTTGATGAAACTTAAACCGTAAATTGGAAATATTTAACCATTACTAAATGTCGAAGAACTAAACAAAAAATTAAAAAACAGAAAAGTTATAATTTTTTTTCATTTATTTCTCCGATTGCTCCTATGGGAGCTATATGATATAGTCGTCCGACTTTGATGAAATTTAAACCGTAAATCGAAAATATTTAACCATTACTAAATGTCGAAGAATTAAACAAAAAATTAAAAAACAGAAAAGTTATAATTTTTTTTCATTTATTTTTCCGATTGTTCCTATGGGGGCTATATGCTATAGTCGTCCGATTTTGATGAAATTTAAACCATAATTCTGAAATATATAACTATTGCTATATGTCGAAGAACTAAACAAAAAATTAAAAAACAGCAAAGTTATAATTTTTTTCATTTATTTTTCCGATTGTTCCTATGGGAGCTATATGCTATAGTCGTCCGATTTTGATGAAATTTTTACCATAATTCTGAAATATTTAACCATTGCTTTATGTCGAAGAACAAAACAAAAAATTAAAAAACAGCAAAGTTATAATTTTTTTTCAATTATTTTTCCGATTGTTCCTATGGGGGCTATATGCTATAGTCGTCCGATTTTGATGAAATTTAAACCATAATTCTGAAATATATAACTATTGCTATATGTCGAAGAACTAAACAAAAAATTAAAAAACAGCAAAGTTATAATTTTTTTCATTTATTTTTCCGATTGTTCCTATGGGAGCTATATGCTATAGTCGTCCGATCCGGCTCGTTCCGACTTATATACTACCTGCAATAGAAAGACAACTTTTGGGAAAGTTTCATGCAGATAGCTTTAAAACTGAGAGACTAGTTTGCATATAAACGGACGGACAGACGGACAGACGGACAGACGGACGGACAGACGGACGGACAGACGGACATGGCTAGATCGACTCGCCTAGTGATGCTGATCAAGAATATATATACTTTATAGGGTCGGAGATGTCTCCTTCACTGCGTTGCAAACTTCTGACTGAAATTATAATACCCTCTGCAAGGGTATAAAAATACTCACAAATATAAACTTAAGAAGGGAAAACAGTATAAATAAGACTTTCGTTTTATATAGTATAATTAATATATTTTTCCTTTAAAAAATGGAAAAAAGTCTCAAAAGACCTTATCGTAAAGAATTTATTGAACAATTATTACTGATAAGAAATTCATAAAAAATTGCTGAGATAAAAAAACTAAAAAATATATATATTTTAAGTGTAACTACATACCTCCCTCCCCTCCACACATCAATCGTCGGTGCCTGCTTACTGCGTAATGTCACTTGCGGCCAAAGCAGCGGCAGCAGACACGCGTCTCTCACTTAGCGACTGTCGCCGGTCCATGGATGCACTTTAAATGTGTTACTGAAAACCCATCTCTCAGCTGGGAAATATGAAAATCCATCTCCATCTCCAGTCGCCTTGCCCTCCGCGGATTGCCATCTTCAAGTGTCTGTCAAAATAATTAAATGGAATGGCCCCGAGACAAAATGCAGCCAAACGATGGGTCGCAGCTCATCTAATCAGAGTCTTTGACTTGACTAATGTTGCATTTAGGTTTCGAGGAGATTGGGATTGGTGCTTCGGAGAAGTGCGGAAATGCCAGTTAATAGGCGTAAAAAAGCGAGGGAGTTCTGGGGGAGATGTAACCATTTTTTATGACTATGACTTCGCCTTGATTAATGGAAGGTTACGTGATTTCTGGCATAGTTTGGCGATTAACTCGGGCCCTGGATGCGGGAACTTTGGCTTCCTCTCACTATGTTATTTTTGTTGCCCTTTCTCACCATGGTTTAATGAACTTTTAATGTGGGTGGGCAGGGGCTTTTAATAATAGTTATGCTGATGACGAACATACATATGACAGAGCCGAGCATGCAGGGACTTAATTGAAAATTCCAAGCCCTCATTGCGGGAAAGTGCTGTGATTTCAGAGCTAGGGCAGCTTAATGATTTAATGAAAAGTTTGAAGGACTGAATGGGGAAAATTTGCTGGATTTTAATTTAACAATACTTCTTAGAACTTTGCGTGAAAATGATTACATTGAAAACGTTCGTTATCAAGCCAATTAATTTTATCACAATCCCCAATTAAAAATAGTTTTACAAGTGAAACACAAACTAAACCCTAAACTTTCTCTCTCTTTTTGCAGGTATGTTATGCAACACTCGGAACGACTTTAACCTCGGCCACAAGGACCTGGCCTAACTGTCTGGCCTCTCGGGGTTACCCGGGGTTTCGGGCTGTTTCCCTGGGACATTTTGGCCCGCAACACCCACCTGCAGTGCCAATATTTACACACACTCAGGGCAAAACAACAACAACAACACACGTTCCCCCCTCGAGATGGACAAACAAAACGAAACGAGACGAGACGAGACGAGCAGTGATGTGACATGGTCAACCCCGAACGGTTCGACCTCCGACCTTCCGCACAAAACTCCTCATCGGTTAGCCAGTTGTTAAGCTGTGCGTTAAATTGCTAAAAGCCTTTGCAGGGCTTAAACTAAAAGCTTCCCGTATTTCACCGTTTTTTGAGGATTTCCCCCGCTTTTTTCACGTTGCTCTGTGGCTATTAATCAACTAAACGTTGCAACTATTTGAAAATGGTCAGCACAGACACACGTCCGCACACACAAACCGTCTGGTCAAAGTTGAATGTAATCAAAATTTTAGACTGGCCAAGCTCGTTTAAGCCGAAAACAGAAACACCAACGAACAACAACAGAATGTCAACTGAATTTTTCATGCTCTCTGCAAAACCTGCAAAAAAAAAGAGCTGCCGAAAATTCGTCGCACATGTTCATCAATCAAAGCTATAGCCTCTTGTTTTTATGGCCCACGCCTCGATTCGACCCTTTGGAAATATGCAAATATTGTGGAATATTTTTTATTCCGCCGTTTTTTGAAACTGAATCTTTAACTGGCGATACGATAGACAGAGATTTGCCAGCGATTTGTTTTCATAGTTTGCTGATTGACCGAGGGCAGTTAAGCGAAAAAACCAACTGCGATGCGGAATGTCCGTTGAGATCGGCCCAGCTCAACAAAGGATGCTAGCTAGCTAAACCCCCTCCACTTCCTGGGCTTTTGGTAGTGATTTTAATGCTCCGTCGCGCTTTTGTGTCATTGTCACCGCACTCTAATTGCGCTAACCATCAGCAGCACACCTCCATTTGCGACTGGCCCAGCAAAAAGCGTTGAAAAGCACTTGAGTATCCGAATAGTTCTCTTTTTTCAGTGGACAAAAGGCGAACAATGCACTCGTAATTGTATGCGGTTAGTGTGTGTTAGTTCCCATTGTGCCTACCCTTGCTTTGTTCTTGCCAGTCTCTTGGGCCGCCACTCGACCCTTTTTCTCTCAGTGTGAGGATATGTGAGAACTTTATCGGCTATTAAATCACTTTAATGGCTTTTGCTGCTTGAGCATCGCGAGTTGGGCTCTTTATTGGAATCGGTTTTGATTGAGTGTCATTCTTATTGAACTCGATGGAGAGCCAAAAAGATATAACGAGGTATCCGAGCAATGTGAATAAAAGTGATTAATCCCTACACACACGTTACTTAATTTAATCTTTATCCCATGATTTTAACAAATATTTGAGCAAATGTACACTTTTCTGAAATTATATTCCGTCATTTTGTTGTCTCGAAAAAATCTCAATTAGCTAAAGTAATTCTGTAAAATTAAAAATGTTTCTTAAGCTCGCAACTTACGAGCGAAAACCCTTGCCAAGTTTAATCCCATCCAATCTCAGTCGAATGAATACCATATGCGCTCGCCTCCATCCACATCTTTGCACCTTTTCGCTCTTATGCTAAAGTTTCCGTCTGTTTTTTGTTCCCCGCTTTTCCGAGTTTTCCCTTCGGCCACTCCCGTACCCATAATCCCCTACAAATGTGCTTTATCTTTGTGCTCTCGATGGGCCACAACTACGACGTGCAGGGGCACCAAAATATAAGCCATGCTGCTCATCACAACGCTCGGCAACAATAGACAACAGCCAACAAAAACAGAGGCCATGAATGAAGAATTATGAAAAACACACATAATTCATAATTCGTTTTTAATAACACAAGAGCGAGTGGGATCGGTACTTCGGCACACGTGCAGGAAGTCCCCGGAAAACACTTGGAAAACTCGAGGTGGTAGGGATAAAACCTGGTACAGTCTGCTTTAATCCCTTATCTTGGGAACGCTTTTTTCAGGAGTGACAAAGTTTTTCCCTTCTCCTGGCCGATTTTCCAGCTTTTCCCCGGCTAGACGCATTTGTCATTTTATTCGCCTTGCCACCTCAGACGGCGTCGTCAGATGTTTTGTATTTTAGATTGCATTTTTTTTGCAGTTCTCTATATTTTGCATATGTTTTGCTGATTGCTCCGGCGTCAGTTGGTGTTTATGGCGTCGGGAAATTGTTTATGGGAGCGAGACTAGCCACAGCAGCATAAACTTTGTTTACGCAGAACACCCAGAATGCAGTTCCTCCGGCCGCAGTGATTAATCCTCTGCATAATCGAGTGAACGACTTCCAGGAAGTCGCCAGGAAGTCCGAGTTTTGCCCTGGCAACCCCAGATTCGGATAAGCTGTCCTTAATCTTTCAATATCGTTAACTTCACAATGGGTCGCCCTCAAAGCGACTGCAATTGGGCACTTTATGGATCACTCAATGGTAGCTGCTCAGCCTTCCGCCTCGCCCTCAATATGAGCATATAGTACAGAATATATCGTAATCAATTTGGTAAACATCTGTCGATCTGCCTCAGCACGCGTTTCGGCCGTCGAGCGATGCACATTATCCCGCTTTGAAATGCACACGTCGCCGATTCCGATTCCCAGATGTGGCTTCTGTTCTCCGGAGGGTTGGTGTGCTGCTGATGACAAAACGTACGCCGCACATTTTTCAATACTTCCCCCCATCTTCCCTTGGCATTTGAAGATTTTTAGTTGCCTCTCACAATTCTCAGCGTGTCCCATTAACACTTAGCCTAACTACGTAGTTTCCTCCTGTTGCGGCTTCCCTTCTCCTTCGAAAATCAAGGGTGGTTTTAGAAACTCGAACTATTAGTATACCTTTCGGTTAGGAGAACATTTTGGCTCTAGTTGTAGGTAAACATATTTAACGACCCTTCCTGTTATGAAATGTTTAATGAGGCCCGACATGTGTGTGTGTGCGCGGGGGAAGTTGCCCGTTAATAACTCCCTGCCAGTGAAAATTTTCAATTAGTCGAATTTATGGGACAGTTCCGTAAAATTATTCCTTCAGCTAGCGTATATGACTTGGGATATTTTCAAATATTTTTCGCCTTCCTTTTGCTTTGCCTCGTTAATTAGAAAAAATTGCTTCTGGCAGGGCGAATGTTGTGAGTTGTGGGGATAAGCAATTTGTAAAAATGTCTAGGTTGCTGAATTAAATTACTATTATCTAAAGAAATATATTTCATAGGGCACAACTGTCACTGAGAGTTTTATTGAGTATTTTTGTTTATTTTATGATAATAGGTTTTTTTTTAATTTCTTAAATTTTAAGCGGTGTGCAGAAAGGGTTTTATGTTTTTTGAGATCTTAATTTCCAGTCATGTTTCCCTGTTAAGTTTCACTTATTTATAAACCACGTTTTATAGCCATTAAATTGGTTGATCATTTGGTTGATTGGTTTTAAGAAATTACAAGAGAAGAAAAGGTAAAAGCATATTTTAATGAAATGTAAATACTTATAAGCGAAATTAACCAAAATGTAATGCTTAGAAAGGTTTTCTGTTTAATTATAAATGTTTTTAAGGGAGCTTTTTAAATTTCTAAGATTATCAGAAAGTTACAAGAGAAAAAAACATCTGTTTATTTGTGTATAAAGCAGTGAAGTGACAAATACTAAGCATCAAAATGAACAAAAATCAGTTTTTATGTTTTACAAGCCGTAGAAATCCTACTATGTATGCCCTATCATATCACGATTACATATCTGTGAGAAGTTTCAATTACCAATCCGCAGGCCTCCCCATCGATATCGGCTTACATTTGCCTGGCCATAAATCTAGGCAACACGCGCCTGCGAACCAAATCGCATTCATTTGATCTGTCCGAATGCCCAAATTCAGAGTGTCCCGGGTCACGTGGCGTACGAAATAAAGTGCAACGATGAGGCATGAAAAATTGCATCATCGTGGGGATAAGTGAAACTGCAGGAGGCAGTCCGAAGTTTCGGGATTTCGGGATTTCTGACTCGCAGTCATCATCTTGTCAGCTGGAAACCTTTCACTGTCGGCTCTGCATCAGCTGCCGCGTTCCCGAGGAACCAAAGTTTTAATTAAAACTGTGCAAAAATCATAAATGAGCAGGGCGGCATTAAACTGCAGGCAAACGGCATACTGTCAGTTGCGGCTGTCAAAACTGTTTGTCAGTAGCTGCACCTCCAACCGATTTATGTATATATGTATATCAGATTCAGCCGGATAATTGCCCGGGCCGGACTAATGAATGATGTTGCATTCTGACACTTTGGCAGCATTTTCAATTAATTGAGGTTTTCCAGGCAATGCAATGCGATGCTGTTTGTCATCCGTCACTCAAATGGCTTTGGCCCAGTTCGGGCCAACGAGATGCTTGTTCATCGCAAATGTCTTCATTCATCGCTGATTTATGGCCTATTAAATTGCATTTGGCCCTGCGGCTTTCGGCCGCCTATTTGTCAGCTCGAATTTCGGAATTCCCACGCTGGCTCAACGTGGCCAATTCAATGTCACGTTAACCAAAAGCCTTTAAAGATTCAGCCATCGACCAAGAAGAGTTTTGCAACATTTCCTGCGGGTGCTGAAAACATAAGCCAGAAACCACAACATTGTTAGCTTGCCTGGTTGGTTGTCGTTGGTTTTTCGTTGATGTTGGTGTTGCCCACGGAAACGCAATGGCAACACAAGGCCTCCAATTCTGTCTGGATTCTGTCCCGGTTCTGTTTACTTTGGCCCTTTTCGCCAGCTCCCTCGGCAATATTTATGCGCCCTGCCATTGCATGGAGTAATTTGCATTTCGCGTTAATTTTACATGCAAATAAATGTCGTATTTAAATGCAATTAAAATTGTTTACTCGGCTGCATTCCGCCCAGCGATCCACAAAAAGAGAACGACAGACTGGCATGCCTTCGCATTAAGCCGCGACTCCTGGGACTTTCACCAGAAAGAGACCACGTGCAGCTATTAAACTGGCTTGATTCTTAATGTATGAAGTCGCATAATGGACAATCAACTTACTGCTTCGTTGCCAAGCCAGGGTTCCGATTTAATTCATACGCTTTTGCCTTCCAATGTTGAAGTTAGATATTAAAAAAAAGCACTTGAAATTTAAAGATTACCGCCAAAGTTTTATTTCGAAGTTACTGATACTCTGATAAATAAAATATGGTAACATAGGTCCCACCATTTCATACGCAATTTAAATATTTTTCACCCTTTGCTGTTTAGGTTATTTTAAATATGAATATAATAATTTATAATAATAATTTATTTGACTTGCAAAATTTTTTTTAAATTAATTTTTATTACTGAAATAAGCTTAAACCCATTTATTTTAGTTGCAATGTTTTGTTATAGTTACCAACCATTTTTGTATCTGATTCTTAAACAACAACTTTCTTCTCTGACTCATTTTGCACATCCAATCACAAAAAGCATCCGTGTGAGTCAGGTAACCTGCTCATCGGCGGTATTCTGGTTTCACCTCTTGATGACAAATTATTTTGCTTTTTTGGGGCCAACCTTTCCAGCGAAATCGATGCAACGAAATATTTATTTAGCAAATTTCCTTATCGACATCGCTTTGCAATGAAATGCCATTAAAGCTTAAAAGGATTTCGGTTGCCAAAAACCCAGCTCCGTGGCAACAACAACTTGTTGCTTTTTATAGTTTATTCTCTTGTTGTTGTTGTTGTAGGTGCTTTGGATGTTGTTTTTCTTGTTGTTGTAGGTGGCATGTGTGAAACGACGGCACTCGAACAATTTTCGTCGCACAACAAACAAATTTCGTTGTCGAAATACGTGAAATTTTTCCAGCCACTTCACAAATTTGCCAGTTGTTGTTCGGCGCTTTTGTTGTCGAGTGTTTGTGTGTGTGTGTGTCGTTACACTGTGCTACGTAGCTACGTAGGTGGCATTGTCATCAGCTCAGCTCTTTGCAACCGGAGTATCCGACCACTTGACATTTTGGCAGATTAGTTGCGCCTTGATTTTCGATGCCAGGTTTCGGTTACTCAATTTGAGTTTTCAGAGTGGCTCGGTGTGTTTAGTGGATACTCATGGCATTTTGCGAGGGAGGTACCCTGTGGCGAATAATGTATCAATTTGCTAGACACTGCGGAGAACACTAAACTCGTTGTTGTCATACTCAAAAAAACGGGGGACAACAATTGACTGTTTTATTATAAACAAATTTTATACAAGAAATATATACAAGATGAACTACACAATCACAAGAGATTACTATTTGGTAGACCAATTTATTAATTATAAAAATTAATTATATGTAAACAGATAAAGATCCCAAATTACAAGTTTTCCTGGCATAAATTTTGTTGAATTTATTACCAGATACTCTTTTAGACAATATAGCCGAGCAACATTTTGTAAAGCTAAACAGCAAGATTTGTTTGCATGGCTGTTAAATATAAGCATTTCCTTTAATATTTTTCCTTATAAAAATTTGTAATTTTTTTAAGTGCTCCCCAAATCGATACAGTTTAGTAACCACCTGCATAATCCATGTTTTGACACGCTCCATCGATACTTTCGCCGCTTGTTTACATTTGCAATCTGCAGCGCCCACTTCGATCCCGGTTCAATTAACATGTTTTCTCGCTTTACGACGGCGGCAGAAAGAAATGCGAAGCTGGCGGCAGTTAGCCAGCACTTAACCCGTCGCTGGGCCGTCGTCCAAATGGCCACCGCTCCCCATAACACTTAAAGTCACATCTCGGACTCGATCTGGAAGCCGTGCCCAGACCACTTTGTGGGACATTTAGTGCAGAATGCGAGCAGGCAAATTATGGGAGCCATCAATATCGCAGTCGCGGGGCGGATTGCCAGGGAAATCAGTGTAAATATTAATTTTTAAATGAGGCTGCCAGTCGGAGTAGAGCGTTTATCGTTGGGTGGCAAAAGGCAAAACACTCTCAAGGAAAGAAAACTGCTTAAGCCATAAAGAAACCTGCAGGGTTAATGCACTTTCTCTGTTGAAAGAGTGGAAAGGGGATCCCTTTTTTATAATATATTCTCGCAAATTTTATTTTAAATAAGGAAAAGGGGGATTACAGAGCCCTGAATAAAATCAGATCGATATGATGCTGTGTTAGGTGCAAAATCAATTATCCTTTTCTCCGGAAATAAGTACACTAATAAGTTTAATAAGGCATACCCAATTTAAGGTGTTCAAAATAACCTGAAATTACCTCAAATTTACCGAAGAGTTTAAAATTGTACAATAAGGCACTATTTTTTAAGCCACTTAAGTTTCATTTTGACACTTTAGTGTTACTAATTTAATACTCATCTTAACTTTAGGTATAGGAAGTTAATTAGAGTTTTGATTAAACCGATAATGGCACTTCTGAGTTTTAGTTTTCAAAAATGTTTTCATGTACCCAGGGCCATCTGCAAAGGAATGCAGAGCCATGCAAAGAAATGCTGTCTAATTGGGGACTGCACTCCTTGTTTAGCAGCAAATTGATGGGCTCTCGACATATTGGGTAAATTTATACAAATTAAATTATTAAGGAGCAGCAAACACTCGCCCCGGTTCCCAGTTGGTCGCTGGTTTGTCAGGCTGTCAACATTTTGCTTGCTGCTCTTGGTATGCGGCTTGTCACTGCCAGATCGCTTCAGTTCAGTTCGGTTTGGATCTGTTGGGTTTTCCCCCAGCTCGAAATTCTGCAGCATTGTTGCTGCTGCTATTTTTTTTCCCCTGTTTTTGGGGAGAGAATTCTGCGGGCCGCAGCAACCAAAACTTATTTATACTCGTATGATGCTGCAAAGGGGTTTCGGAATAGGGATTGGGATAGGGATAGGGATAGGGGGTCTTATCCCACGAGAGTCCGTGTCAAACATGTTTAACAGAGGACTACCGCAACAACAACAATGCATCCGACAGCAGTAACAATAACAAATAAAACGAAAACCAGTTTGGGTCGCCCTGCTGCTGCAGTGTTGTGACAATCAGAATAAAAATAATAATACCCAACACAAACATCGCCGAAAAAATAAGGCACAGGCACAGGCACCGAAAATGTTTGCAACTGTCACGGGAACAACGCAAAAAGTTTCCGAGTTCTGTTTTCGTTTTGGGGTTTATTTTTCTACGGTTTCAGTAAAAAAAATACGCCGGTTGGGTTGATAAAATAATGTTTTATTCGTTTTCCATGCCGGTCTGCGGTTTATGCATACATTTAAAGATTAGAAAAATGTTTTAGAATTCCGTTGCGATAGGAGTGGAGTTTAAATACATTGGAAGCGATACATTTAAATATGGTAAGGCCATGTCAGACATATGCTAAAGATTATTTTTTCAGCGAATTAAATATTAGATGACAATTTTTCATTCATCATTTGGCTAAACATATAAATACGTTTTTTTTTTTGTTGACAGACTTGTCCACACGAAATCACCCCTCTTATAATACTTCTATTGAAATAAAAGCTCCCCCATTTGCCTGAGCAAAGTGTCGCACTTTTATGACACTAAATGTCACTAATTTGACACGAAATGTCAGCGCAACTAATGCGAATATGGAATGTGTCACAAAGTTGCATAGCTGGACAGCTTTTTAGTGGCTTTCTGTCGCATTAGTGGCCACGAAAGTGACTCTGTGGCTAGCAAATGTATGCTGAATATAACGATGCAAAATTAGGAGGAAAAAAGTGGCTGGGCAATTGCTTCGTAGTTGGTCCCTCAGTGACCATCCGTATAAGGAGTTCCCGAGAAGCAAATCCAAATAAGGTCAAAATTGCGAATATGATTTCAGCAGAAGTTCGCCTCCCTTTCGAGTCTCGCTTTAATCCTAATTTATGCACAAGTAATGACGACGACGACGACTGGTTGTCCTTTCTGAGGAGAGAGTCTCTTTCTTCTGCCGCCAAGATTAAGTGGCTTTCAGTTGGGCCAAGCTGCATTCAGCCAGCTGCCGCTATGCATTCTGAGTTATCCAGACAATGGGGTTGTCAACCAGCGAAGTCTGTCTGGAAGTCAGCTGAAACTGACTTTGGGTCAGCCGAAAGGCGGAAAAGGGCTTAGGTTCGAGGCGTTCGTAATGAATTGTAAACGCAGACACGTGTGTCGCTTCTTCGGTCGAGGGGATTAGCAAACTTGCCAAAGCATGGGGTTACTTTGATGGATCGAAACTTTCTCAAGGATTCACCCCTCCACGGGCATGACTTGGTTACTTCCCGTCTTCAGTCGACCCATTCCCATGTCCCATTCCGCATGATTGGCTAGCTGACACTGAGAAAAATGTAACTATTTCAATGCTAGTCTAAGCTGATGGTCGACTTTTAATTTTTCCAATTTAAGGTCAGCTTTTCACCTTCCTTGTTATTTGAGTATTGTATAAAGTGCTCATTAAATAGCGATTAGTCTGGGATATTCAACTAATACAAATGATTATCTTTTATGCACACTGCAAATTTCTTGTTTTATTCACATAGGATTATTAAAAATAATACAACAAAATTTGTTTGGTTAAAATAGTAAGGTTTCTTTACACAATTTTAATTCTTTTTCAACTAACATTCAATTCGATTTTATCATTACCAAATTTTTTTATATCGCAACCTTTTTATATTTTGAACTACAGAGAAATTCATACACCAGATAAGAAACTTGACTGTTATAATGTTTTTTATAAAATATTTAAATTAATAAAGGCTCTATAAAAGTATTCAATATAATTTTGAAATATGAATATAATGCTCAAAGGTCCTCAGTAAATAAATGCAAAATAGTTTTCTGCCTCTTGTGGTGAAATTGTAATTTTCTTTCGGTGCAGAACATGTTTCTCATTTGTGGCAAATGGGCTGCTGACCAAACGTGTTCCACTTCATGGTTCTGTTGTTTTAAATTTGTCATGAAAATATTTTGATTGTTGCGCATTCATTCCGGCCCCTTCGCTGCCCTTACCTTTCGGATTGGATTCCCCGTCGAGTAGTTCAAATATTGTTTCACACACCCCCGGGAATTCGTCGGCTGTGGATCTCCCTCTTTCGCCAGATGACTCCACATGCTCTGCATATTCCGCATACGTTTTCCAAATTAGATTCTGCGGTTTCCGACTGTCTGTCCGTCCGGATCTGGACTGGTGTCCGCTAGGGGGCGCCACGCAATCAATCGACATCGGGGGACTCCCCCTCGTGTGTTTATTTTCCTATTTGTTTTGCCCTCCTTTCGGTTGCCAGTCTATTTCCATGCTGATTCCCAATCTTGTTTACTTTCGCCATTTCCAACGATAATTAATTAGAGGAACTAGTGGCTCAATAAGCCGTCATCTTGACTTATTTTCGATCGCCAACTTGGCATGCAGGCCAGGCAGAAAACTCCGCAGACGGAGACAGCGACGGCGACTCGTAATCCAATTTAAAAAACCATCTCCGTCAGACGCTTCCTTTGACTGCCACATAAATCAATGGGACGCGCGCTTAAAATTCATATCTTGTCAGAATGTAAGTTGTATTTTAAGCTTTTTATCGGGCCCCGAAAGGCGGCTGCAATGCGCCACGCATTACTCATGCCCCACCAGTTTGCAGCCGAGGAAGCAAAAGCGGTGGTTATGAATGGATAAATGCGGCGGTGCGGTGGTGCGTCGGTGAAGGGGGAATCTGAGACGGCAAAAGGTAAAGCACAAGTCAAATTATTGGGCAAGCTGAGAGGCCCAACCAAACGGCACTTCTTCACCTTAACGGTTTCGATTAGGGTGATTCATGAACGAGCTAAAGGCTCAGACAATTTTTGAATATTCAAGAAAAAGTGAACATGTTTTGACACTATCCAGAACTATGAACAAAGAAATACTAGGAAGTCAAATTCAAGACATACAGAGTTTTTAAAATACCTATTTTAAAATACTACTATCTGATACATTTTCCATGTTCTTTTAGTTTTCAACTTTTAAATATAACATACTTTTAGCTTACCATTTACGCAGTGGTTCACTTTATAAGCAATGTATCACCCTGCTGAAATCCAAAGTGAGACACTATCATTTTTGTGTCTCAATCTTTTGCCCATTTAGGCTATGCTTTCCGCAAGAAGAGCGCCAACAACTCAATCGCCATGGCCACGTGTTGCATGTGCAACACGAAATGGCAGTAAATATTATTTATGTGCGTTAATGCCGAACAGCATAGTCGGATCGGACTTAAAGAGAGGCGAACATGTGTCCAGAGTACCCGCAACACGAGCTACTTAAGCGGGTCTCATATATCCGCGGCTTTATGGCTTAACTGCGTTATAATTCAAACCCGACTGCCAGGCCACCTGTTTGTCGGATATTTGAGTCGTTGTCACGTCCCCGCGACACCACTCCACTCCAATCCGCCATAAATATTGGACACTAGATAGATGATGACATGTATCATCGTTTTCGCTGCTCCATGATGAGCACTTATTTTGGTAAAATCATCACATTTTTAGCTCTTACATGTTGTGGCCTTTTATGGCTCGCCAATATTGGACAGTCTCAGCTTAATGATTCCTGTGACTCCGATTTCTGATCTGTCTTGCAAATTTTCTGCCAACAAGCACGCACCTAATGAACCTCTGACTATGGCACGATCCAAGCTGCACAATTTATTTATAGCAGAAAACTGCGTCTTTGTGCATCTGAATTATGGGCAACTTTGGGTCGCAGCACTGGACTACATTGCTTAAACTATCAGTTAATATTATACGATTGTATCAAAAAGTGGAGTAGCTTACCGTAGATAAAACAAAATAATTGAATAAATAATAAATTTGGAAAATTACATTTTTAATTCTTTTTTTTTAAGGATTACAGTGTTAAATTATTTTCTTATTAAATGTGGATTTAAAAAAATTGGATGTTACTTACACATTATTAAGTTTATGTTGGAATAGTTTACTAAGGTCCAAAATGAATGCATTGTTTGCTGCATAGTGTAACCCCCCCGCACAGTAGCTGGCAACTTGTTGCCAAAGCCGGCGCCAAGCAACATTCTGTTGAATTCACGACTGCATTGTCGCCACGAAGTCTGCGATTTTTATCTTTTGCTCTGACCAGCCTATCCCCCTGTTAACTATACAAATTGTGCGATGTCGTATGTTAGGTGAGGAGAAGTTGGCCAGGGAGAATGTTGTCAACGCTTGTGTAGAGCCTTTGGCCTGCTGCCATTTGCAAGAGATGAAATCTGGCATCTTTATGGTATAAGACGCAGACCCATTTGGCATTTATTTGGTGCGATAAGAAAATGGCAGCTCAAATGTAACTAAAAATACCAAAACGATTTCTTAATTTGTACAGGAAAGGAAAGAACACAATTAACTGGTGGTAAATGAAGTTTACTAATTTTATGTAATTTAATTTAATTGATTTCCATAAAGTCCTGCAGTCCAGAAACTTAAATAGTATTTATAAATTCTCAATTTATTCCGCAATTTTTATGGACAATTTACCATTAAAATTATAAAAATCTAGCATCTTCAGAATTTTATTTGTATCATTTTTTGTATTTTGTTTTGTTTTAGTAAAGGCAATTTACAGATTTGAATTAAATTATTTTATGCAAATTGGACAGCCCAGAAAAAGAATTTAGAAACCTATGTAATATTTTCCAGACTCTTATGAATTTATTCAGCCAGTTCTTATAGTTAATTTATTATTACATTTTTGAAATCTTGAATCTTTATGATATGCCTCCTGGGCGTTTTTTATATGAAGGAATAAGAAAATGTATTTTTAAATGGTCAGTAAATAACAGTAATATTTCATAATTTGTAGGAAACATTTTAGGTTTTTGTAGATATGTTTTAAAGGTAACTTGCCATGTTTCCTGCGGCACATTAGGAACGTTATGTTAGCAATTTAATGGGTAATTTCATTCATTCAGTTAAAGCACATTGTTGCAGCGTTTATCATATTAATGTAAGTGACTGCCGTCGTTGGCCGCGTCGCTTAACAACTTAATAATTTATTTGTCTTCCCCCGCGGAACATGTGTCACGGCCACGTCAGTGGCTCCGAGAAGAGGGCTCTTAAATTATTTACACGATTTGCATGCGGGGCAGCTTTAAAGAGGTTTCGTCTGTGGAGCATAAACATGTCGTATTATTATTATTTTTACTGCCTGATAAAAGTTTCGCTTGGTGTATTATTGTATGGAGCTGCGTCGTAAAAAATCACGAGGAAGCTAGCCTGCAAAAATGTTTTCTAAAGGACGTGGAGCAACAGGAGCGGGCAGCAGCTTATCAATGCAAAACAGACTCACGGCTTTCGTCCGTCCACTTCATATTCAAAATTACGCCCCTTTCAATTCCCCCTCTATTTTCATCTGCATTGTGCATGAAGCGTTGAAGCAACCCTTGAGGGATTAAATTTCAACAGTTCGCCGCCCGCGTTGCGCATTCTTGGCCAGCACTTCCCCTCCCCCCCAGCCCCCGGAAAATCCCTTTTCCCCGCACTATCAGCCTTCAGCAGCTTTTCACTTGCCGACTTCTCGGCGCTTAGCCATCTGTCCCACTGTCTGTCTGCTCACTTTTGGGCAAATGAAAGCGCTTAAATGGGAAGAGGGCATTCGGCTAATGAATGTAATCGTCGTAAGCTGCCCTTTTCGCTGCGGAAGAGCCAACTCATTACGAGGGCCTGTCTACAAAATATTTCCTTGTAATTGGGCTGATTTCGGGGGTTGTATTTTTTTTTTTTGAGAATTATGAGCGCAAATGCATTTAAATCAGTTCTTGGCGGCAGGCACTCAAATTGGTTGTTTATTCGAGAAATGCGAAAGCTTCAGGGATTTCTAAAGAATTTCATGGGATTTCAAAGCCCAGAAAGGCAACTCAAAGGAGTTTCGATGATATTTAATATTAATTATTTTGGCTTCTTTTGTGAGCAACTTTATGTAAAACAAAACAAGACATTTCCGGTGTACCTTTAATATTTCAAGAGATTCTTTTATCCCATACGACTAATTTTATCTAGCTCTAATAAAAGCGGGAAAGCAAAACAAAACACTCGTGTTCCGTTTGGGCGTAAGGCCATCATAATGGTGTACCTGCAGCTATTTTGATTTGATAAGCAAACAAAGGCGGCACACAGTAGCAGAGCGACGACTGGCAAATAGAATAAAATAATCAGAAAACAAACGCAGAAAGTGGTAATGAGTATACGCCGTGTCTGACAAAGGCGCAAAAAGGGGAAAAACAGAAACAGAAACGGAACGGAACGTTGCTCCCTGTTTTTCTGTTTGTCTGGGAAAGTGAAAAGCATGTAAATGCCCAAGGCGGGTATTATGAGGGACCCCATCCCGGATCGCCATCCCATTTCTATATTCTAGAGCCCGTCTGGCAGACACTTGAGCCAGCCAGCTCCTCGACATCCAGCTGGACAATAATTGTGCGAGGGTTTCATGCCAAAGTGTCCTGCGGGCAATCACAAGCCGGGAAAAGGAAGCGAGTGGGAAAATGGGGAGCAGGGACGGCATTTCGAACAAAGATTCAGATACCGGGGAGGGCCGAATGCTAATGAATTGAAATTGCTGGCGGCGCGGGGGCGTATGAGCAATTTAATTGCTGAGCAAATTGCGCGCTGATGAAAATTGAATTGTTCATTGGGTGGCGTGGCGTGTCATGTCACTGTCAAGTGCAAATGTTTCCAATGCCGCAACATCAACATTGTCTCCCGAAAAACATTCAACAAATGAGGTTTGCAAATGTCGGCAAATGGAAATGGAAAAGCTTGCGTGTTATATATTATTACTTGCCTACAACTGAGCTGGGCATTGTTTAAATGATTTTTCAAGCGATTTATTTGCGGTCTGACTTCGTTGTTTTTTAATGAATTTTCCCCCCGGAAAAGCTCTTGACTTTGACGTGCAACTATGAAAAAACGGACAAATAACTGATGCGGCCAACGCGAGCTGTCACCGCGGGCGTGACTAAAAGTTGCCATAAAAGAACCCGTAACCGAAGCCGTAAACTTTTATTACTTCACACTGCATTCCTGCTCTGTTTTTCATTTTAATTTTCGCGCTGATGTCATTGCTCTCGAGATTCATTTTCTGTGTTTCGTTCGTATTATTTTGCAGACGGAGCTCTCACACAATCTGCAACAGCTGTCGGAGAAGGCACGTTCCACGACCGAGTTCATCCAGCGCCTCAAAGGAATGAGCGACAAAGTTACGGTAAGTGAGCGCCCGGCCACAAAAACACGGAGTGTTTCTTAAAATCTGACTCATCTGCCACCAGGAATCCTGCATGGAGTTCGAGCGCCTCGTCCACGCCCAATGCGAGGCTCTCATCCAGGCCATCCACGACAGACGCGAGTATCTGCTGGAGGCGATTCGCATGGACAAGGACACCAAGATCAGGATACTCAAGGTACGTTTTTTCTTTTAAGTTAATACTTTTTAAGTTAATTCTTTTTTTTGTATAGGTTTTTGATTTATTAAATATATATAATATATATATATATATATAATTAATTATTTTTATATAATAATAATATAATATAATTTATTTTTTTATTTATTACGTTTTTAAAAGAGTTAATAAAAATTTGTTTTTGTTTGTGTGATGTATTAAGACCCAATAGAAGTAATTTAATTTGATAAAATAAATTTACACAACTTATTAATAATGTTAATTATTTGTTTTACTTATTTTCTTACAGGACCAACAGTCAAACTGCACTGGCAAATTACAGCAGACCACAGGGCTAATTCAGTTTTGCATCGAAGCTCTAAAAGAGACTGACAGTGCCGCCTTTCTGCAGGTGGGTTTTCTATTATTTATTATTACAATTATTTGGAGAAAATATAAAATGTCTTGAATTTGTTATTCAGGTGGGTTCCATGCTTATCAACCGAGTGACCAACACGGACATGACCTGGCACCAGGAGGTCACCAATGCTGCCCCTCGAGTTTCGCCCATCGTGGATTTGACCCTCGATGATGCTGCTTTGGCACGAGCCATAGACAACTTAAACTTTATTCAGATGAAAGGTAAGCGACACTAAACTTAAGTCTGTATGAAATTGCTGCTAATTACACTATTAAATTGATATATTAAGTAATAGAAAAAAGTGTATGGACAATGTCAGACGTAATTGTAGATAGTATAGACCATAAATGTACTTAGATCTTGTGAAATAGTTAAGTGTGCTACATTTTCGGCCAAGTGTTCAATATATTTTTGTGCCCTAACCAGCGGTGAATTATTGAGCCCAACTGTATGTGCCAGGCAAACTCACCTCATAAATATTGTCACTAATTACGCACAAACAAACACACTCCACCCACTTGGCCAAAGGTGTGACTTTGGGCCACCCTCTAAGCATAAACATAAACATATAAACAGAACCCACACTCGACTTGCCCTCGAAACAAAAGCGAAAAGAGCCCTTCCATCGAGGGCTGTTGAAGAGTTGGGACTGAAGGGCTTCAAAAATAGTTTTTTGGGAACTCCCAGGAGAATTTAGAGCTAGTGGAGTGCTGGGAAAAATCGAAGTGAGAAGCCGATACCCGCTTGACAAATTTTCGAGCGAAGGAGCCCCAAAAATAGATAGCCTGCAATTAAAGTGAAAGTGTTGAAATCGGATAGTGCACATTTGTTGGCCACACACAGACACCGAGTTAACTACTAAAATAGACTTTAAAATGTATGCCTCTGATATGTCTAACATTTTTGTGCTTCTCTTGCATCTTCCTTTCATTTTGAATGTGCCGCTTGCAATCATTAAAATGAATATTCCCATAAAATAAAAACAAACCATCTAAAGCTGTCAAAGATGGAGACGAGAGATGTCCGGCAGGTGAGCAACATCTTTAATCACGTGAATGCAAACATATGAAACTATGACAAAATCAATACTCAAATTAAGTTTTCACATACAAGACAGAGACTCATCATGCTTAATTCCTTAAATTGTGTTATGTTTCTGGGTAAAAATGTTTTTTTTTTTGGTGTTTTCGGACTTTCACACACACACAGTCAATCATCCACACACATGCCTGGTCACTCACACAACGACTTGGCTTGTCGGCCATTTTGTTTTCATGGATTTTGGCTATTGCTTTCTGCCTTTCTTTTCCGTTCTTTTCCGTTTGACGGGAACATGCCTACGCATAATAATTTTCCATTTTCATTTAAGCCACTAGCGGGGAGAGTAAAAAATAAAAATAAAACAAAATGCCCGAAAATGCGTCCAAATATTTTCGGTTCCACTTCCGGTTCCTGGCGAATGTCCCCGAATGCCTTGCCGCAGCCTGTCAACTCTGCTGGGGGCGGCTTGGTAGGGGGCGTGGTCAGCGATGTCATTTCAAGTGACATAATTTTTTACGCCACTCTTTCCTTTTCGCCTGTCGCTCTTCATTTGCCCCCCCGCCCCGCCTCATTTCCCATCTTCATTATTTCATGCTTAAGCTTTTATTTCTCATTTTCCGTTTTATATGGTTATTATTTTACGTACCTTAGCCTTTTTCTGGTATTTTCTCTCGCAATCGACCCTCTTCAAGACGGCTGCTTAGGCTTATCCCCTACGCTTTTAGCCTGATTGTCGGAGCACCTTGATTTCAACTTTTTACTTTGAACCTCCGCCTTTTGTTTCGGTGACATTTGACAGCTTTTGGCGCCTTTTTAATTCGATGCCTGCCCTCGGGAGCGGAAAACCCGAAAACGGAGCCAGAAGTGTCGTCATTTTTATGTTTATTTTGTGGCATAATTTCAGGCGCTTCACTTCGCCTCGCCATTTGTGTTGTGTCATGAATTTTTATTACCAGGCGTTGGTTTTATGCCCCGATTTTACGACACGTAGGCGTGGCCCCCCTCCGGGCAATTAATAAAAAATGAAACTTCAAAGAATATGAGTTCCTTGGAAGGTTGACAGATTCGTTTTGGTTGTTCAAGGGATCAATAGGTGCTCCTTCGGACCTTCATCCATTGAAACTTTTTATTGGTTATGGTGTTTGCCTTAGTTAGTTACACTGATAATTTGGCTTACTTTTATTTAACAACCTCCTTTGTCTACTAACACTTATTTTGGGTCTTTTATTAATTTTGTACACTGGCACTGGACTATTTTCTTGATTTTATTGAAGCAGAAATAAATACAAACGGCCTTATTTTTCCTACAGCACCCATGACACCGACTATACTGCCATCGGATTGTTCAGCCGAAAATAATTCTGTTACCGTTGCGTGGCAGCCACCAAATCATTCATTTGTCGAGGGCTATGTCTTGGAACTGGATGATGGCAGCGGTGGAGAATTTAGGGTAAGTACAAAAGGGATCGATTAATAAAATGCTCAAAAAGTTTTGAAATCACACGACTTAAAGATCTGTTTTAAAAGGGTTAAGGGTTGCCTCTCAAAATAAATCCAACTGACTTTTAGACCTTAAAAAATTGTCAAATACTTTTACACATCTTTATAACTATTTTCAATAACTTTTTGATTTCTAAAGCACCCCCATAAAATTCAACACTTAATTTGAATCAATACATATTTTTTGTTATTTAAACCTTTTTAATGTTTTCGATTGTTAACTTACAAAGTATTTTTTTTATGACCAGCGTTTACTGGCTTAAACATACATAAGTATTCTACAGTTATGTAATTGCTTTATAAGTTTATCCAAGGGTCAAAACTAATTTTGAAATGACTTACAAAACAAAGTGTGAACGAGTTAAGCGAAATGAATGCAAGAGCAGTCAATGAATAGCTGCCCGAGTGGCTCAATTCAACTGCTGATTGGCTGACTGAATAGCTGTCATCTTCCAATTTATTAACCCAGAACTTTAATTTGATTGCCCCCTTCATCTCGTTGCCGTCGCCGAAACAGGAAGTCTACTGCGGCAAGGAAACAATTTGCACCGTGGACGGGCTGCACTTCAACTCGATGTACAATGCCCGGGTGAAGGCCTTCAATTCCGCCGGAGAGGGTGAATACTCGGAGCTGATTGGACTGCAGACTGCCGAAGGTGAGTCCCGCTTTTCACATTTACCATCTACCAGCATTTTCAATTAAGCTCCTCCGGCTGGGTGCAACGCTTGCTTGTGAGCTACTTTTCCAACTGTTTTATAATTTAATCCTTTTCGGTCATGCGCCACCCCGCATTCCCTGCTCCTGGCTTCCCCTTTCGTGCTTTGCATGTCAAACAGCCATTGACCCCTTTTTACGCCTGCCGGGCAGGAAAACGTGAATGGAAATGGAATTGGGATGGGGGTTGCTAGTTGGGGCGGGATCTGAATAAAGGGGGGAACCTGGATGTCTTCTGCAATCCAATTCTCACTTGATTGATGCATGCGCCACCTGAAAGCGGCTCCTGTTCCTCCACGAACCTCCACCACCACAAAACGGAACGCCGCGTAAAGTTATTTAATTTCTAAAATTGCCGGATCGACCTAGGAAGTATTTTCTGTCCGTCGCTTTATTAGTTGGTCGCCATTATTTGCAACTTTTAATTGATTATTTCTCGGCGCCTTACGGGTTGTCTTCGCGGGGGTTACAGGCTTACAGGCGATTTAAGCAG
Source organism: Drosophila elegans (assembly GCF_018152505.1). NCBI lineage: Eukaryota > Metazoa > Arthropoda > Insecta > Diptera > Drosophilidae > Drosophila > Drosophila elegans. The sequence goes on from NW_024546167.1 coordinate 3,639,093, forward strand.
ACCATCCGATGCCGATCCCACTGCAAATTGCCATTTTATAAAGTGTTTACACCCAGCGCGTGTCCTTAAGTAATTAACAAAAAACCAGTTAACAGTTTATGGCTCGTGACGTTTGCGGGCGGTCTGCGCTAATGGGTTAGACCTGACACCTCAATGACATTAGAAAAACAATCTACAAGACGTTAGTCTTCGGCAATAAATTGGGTTAAAATGACTACAATTACTTAGGAAAGCTTGCTAGGAAGTGGTATTTAGGTGGCAAAGCTAACGCACTTAATTAGTTATAACTTTAAACGGGATACTCTCGAGTCACCATTCAAACAATAAACAGAGTCAACTATAATGTATTATACGACAAAACACTAGAGTATATTGGACAATGTAGAACTGCAAATTAAAAAGGATTTGAGACTAGTTTAATAGACTCCTAATCCCAACGGCAGACTCAATCATTTGGCAAGCAAACATTTTAACTCCGTCTCTTTTTTATTTATCCAATTAAGAAACTGGGAACAGTTTATAGCAACTAATTAAATGCTGGCATCCAGGGCTCTCGGTTTATAGGGCTTGGCTCAAATCCCTTACAGTTTTAATCGCAAAGTCATATCCCCGACATAAACAAAACAATGGCCCAACCAGAGTCCTCCTGGCCCAGATGCTTGCTTTGTGGCTTGTTTGGCCACACAATTGCCTTTGGTGGCCAATAAAACAGGCAACGTCATCATCGTCAGCAGACCGAGACGTGGAGCCATGGTTCTCTTTCTCTGTATATATATAGTTATATATACGTAGCTGGTCCCAGCTGATTCCAGACTAGCCTTGGCCACTTAATGCGGCCACAACAATAAAAAAGGAAATTTAATAAAGCACTCGACTCGCCGCCACTCGTTGCCTACTTTGCGGCGCATAACAGCATAAACTATAAGGAACGAACTCGGACTCCGAATTGCACTGGCCACTTGAGCTTTGACAATGGGGAAAATTGCACCCAGTCTGACTTTGTTTTTCTTTCCACTTTTCACTGCTCCTTGCACTGAAAAAAAAAAAAAAACAATTCTATTGCACACTAAAATGATAAAACTGTTTAAGATAAGGCGCTTATAATCAGTTGAAATTGAAAAGCTTTAGAAGCCCAAAGGAATGTTGAAAAGTTAACGATAATAAACAAATTTTTGTCCTCGAAAGTAATTTAGCTTGTTTGTAAATAGCGTTCAATTTTGATGGAAATAGTTTCATTCAGTTTTCTCTTTAGCTAAGTTGAACCGATTTCAAAAGAAATATGCTTCCAGCAGATGGCGCCAGCAATTCTATTCGCGTAGCAAAGCGTCATCTGTTGCGAAAGTCTGTTTGATTTTAATTCCCTTATAACATCTATAATATTTGTTCGATTTGAAAAATTGTTAGTGTTTCGTTAGATATAGACCAAGTAATTCTACAGCTTTTGATCCTTATAAAAAATATTTATTTTATGGGGTCGAAAACCTGTTATTTGGTACATAAATACTTGACATCATTTAATTTAATTTAGTTTTGTTTGTAACTAGGTTTCTATTTTAAAGTTTTTTGCGTTGCAATGTAATAATGTAATATCTTTCTCAAAGTGTATTCATCACTTATATTTCCTCCAATTCCTTTGCAGTGGCCTGGTTCACGTTTGATCCGGTTCTGAGCGGCGGCGCCGGATCGGGCTTAATCTTCAGCAAAAACAACGCCACCGTGAGCGTCGAAGGCTGGGAGCATCGTGTGGCCCTCGGCTCCGTCGGATTCTCCCGCGGCGTCCACTACTGGGAGTTCACCATCGACAACTATACGGCGGACACGGATCCGGCTTTTGGAGTGGCCCGCATCGACGTGGCCCGCAACAAAATGCTGGGTGAGTACTTCACTCCATTCGTTCACCTTTCAGTGGGTTACTGGTTGCGTTTGAAATTCAATTAAAAATTCAGAGCAGGGCAAAAACTTTGATCGAAAATAAAGAGGGAGACCAGAAGTGGAAAATCTGCACAACAAATAGATTCTGGCGTTGACAAAAGATCCAATACGTACGCGGAAAGTTGGCAGCTAATATAGACAGGGATTCCGGGGGCGCTGGGGAACCAAAAACTTTGCCATTTTGCTGCCTCGCAATGCGAAGCCAATAAAATCGAGTGCCAAGTAGGGGGGCGTATTGAAAACTTTTGCCATTTCTTGTTGCATGTGCGTGGAGCGGAAGGCGGGAGGCGGGAGATGGAAGGCGGAACCTCAATGACGAAGGATGAGGGGCTTTCAGTTGCCAGAAGACTGGGACAAACACAAACACAAACAAAGGACCGAACAGAGGCGCCTTGAAGTATGCCTCAGCAAATTGATTGAAAATGTGCGTGGTGAGCGGGTGGTTTCCATGGGCGTCTTGAAGTGCAGACAAAAGTAATTAAAAGTGCGGCACTTAAACTTTTGTCAAATGCAAAAGTTTATTTGAGGCAGCGCATCGCGTTCTTTTTTGTCTTTCCAAGACATCGTATCCTTTTCCTGTGTATCCTTTTCACTTACACAATTTATTTCCCAAGCTGCTCACGCGCCATTTAACACGTGCCCGCCAGCGGACCGATGCATCCCGATATGCTCTCTGAAAACTGAAGTTTTCGAATTAAATTTTCATATGCAAAGCGCTATCGTAACTCCGGCGCAGGTGGCGCCCCCAGCGACTGACATTGACACTAACAGTTGCCATTTGCCAAGTTGTTTTACGACCCTCATGCGTTCCATATCCGCCCACCGACTGCTGCGCTTGTTGCTCCTGCATTTGTCAGTTATAATTCCGCAAGACTGGGACGACAGCGGGGAGCTGACAGGCCGGGGATAGTGCAAGTCGGGGGACTTATCTAGCCAGCCGGAGTTTAAAGTTCGCAACTTCCAGACGAAACTGAGTTCAGGAAGTCGGAGAAACGGAAAGCTGGCACTATTTGCGGTTATTTAAATTCTTAGCAAACTGAGAGTCTTAGTAGAAATCATCAAAGCTTACCAAAGAACTCAAAATATACATTTAATTCGTTATGTACTTTATTGTCAATGCACAAATGAATTTAAAACCCAACGAACCAACAAGTCAACCAAAATAAATATTATGGAAACACATTTTAGCCAGGGATATGCAATGATAATGTATATTAATAGATAGTTAAAGTGACTATTTTGAGGGTCATTCCGTTCATGGCTCGTTTAATGGCACGTTATTTTTAATTGTGCCCCCGAACAGAGCGCAACCTTTTCGCATAAAACCTCGTTTTGGCTGCAATTAATGTATAATTATATCATTCTTTTCAGGCAAGGATGAGAAGTCATTTGCCATGTACATCGACCGTCAGCGATCCTGGTTCCAGCACAATTCGGTGCACGAGCGGCGAGTTGAGGGCGGAATCACCACCGGCAGTACGGTGGGAGTGCTCCTAGATCTGGAGAGGCACACGCTGAGCTTCCTGGTCAACGAGATGCCCCAAGGATCGGTGGCCTTCCGCGATCTCTACGGAGTCTTCTATCCGGCAGTGAGCATCAACAGGGGCGTCACTCTGACCATGCACACGGCCATGGACGCGCCCAAAATGGACTACTTCTAGGGAAGGGCGGTCAGGAGGAGGGGAAGTAGCAAATTGTGTACATAGAGCTTGACATTTGGCAGTTATCGGTGTCTATATAGCATTACCTTAATACGAACAGTTTACTCAGACAGCTTACATATATATGTGTACGTGTAGTTTCGGGCACGGTTCAGCGACATATCTCCATTTAATCGTATCTCTATTCGTAGTAGTAGGCACTGTTTGTAAAACGCTGCGCCAAATCGGAGAGAAATTATTAAAAATAATTGAATACATTTAACGGCAACTCGATGTAAAATATAATAACAAAGCTCTCAATGTTTTCAACACAAAAATAAAGCCAAAAATCAAGCACCGTGCAACAAAAAGTTAAATCGCGAACACCAAAAAAACAAATCTAATTTAAACGCAAGCGAATGAAAAACTAAGGTAAAATCCAATTAGCAATTAGTGTAGCTAAAATCTGCATCTGTATGTCATCACACGTACGTGTGTTAAGGTTAATGTTTATGGGTAAAACAATCGCATTTGTTTGAGGCTAAAATGAAATCAAAATCAGCGTTTTGGGGGAGTTTTTATTTTAAAGACTGAATGAACATGTTTTTTTATAAGTACGATAGGAAAGCACACGGAACAGGAACACAAAAAGGGCCTCATTTAAAAGTGCAAAGTATATCACCAAAATTTTCCAAATTTACCTAAATCTAGAGACATTCAAAACATAAGAGCACTGCAAACGCTGCATTAATAAATGTCCCTAAACACAAAAACCAATTTTAAAGCCCAAAGTTTCGCTTATAAAATTAACTACGCATCGGAATATTAATATTTAATGTATTATTAAGTTCCCTGTAAATATTAATGTACTTTTTTAATAAACATTCGGCTATTCTAGTTTTTTTCTATTTAAGGTGTAACACATAAAATTAAATTCCAATGTATGTACGGACTATTTATACTTTTCAACTTAAGCCTATCTACAGCGAAAACAACAATTAAAGTTAATTACCAGTACTATGCATGTTTAAATATTTATAATAGCAATAATATTAAAATCCAAACAAACCGAAGAGCAAAAAAATGTAATTGCATGAGCAACTACAAGCACACACATAAATGAGTTTATTTAAAAAAAAAAAACGGAAACAAAATAAATATGAAAAAAGGCGTAATAAAATTAAAGCGAATAGTTGTTCTTAAATTAACTGGGTTCGCTTTCAAAGTTAAAAAGGTGAATTTATTTTATGGATTTGCGTAAGTCAATTGCGTAAGTACAGATGGATTACCCCTGAAACCAGGCAATTTGTTTCCCATTTTTAATTAGTGCTTTGCAGAGTGCTCCTACACTCATAAACTTCACTTTCCCCGCTTTTTCCATTTTTTTCCAGCTTTTCACATTAGTGGAAAAGCCTCACGAAAGCATGAGTTCATTGTGCCAATTTCTGAGCGAATTCCAGTGTTTGTTCTGCAGTTTAGCTGTTTCGTTGTTTATTTTTATGCTGGGGACAGCATTTGAAGCGGCAAATGTGTCGCCAACAATATGAATTCTGCAGTGTTGTTTTGGCATTTAGACACCAACACCCGCCAACAGCCCACCACACACTTTCACAATTTACACACTTAACTTTAGCTTAGAAAGCAGCATGTGTCAACTGCCAGAGTCGGCATTCGCAGAATGTTTGGTGCGAGTGTTTTATGGGGGGTCTGCCATTGTTTGGTGTTTGGGTTTGACAAAAGCGAAAATTTTAATGAGCACAGCGCAGAAAAAACCGCCAAAGAAACTTTTGTTTTGTTGTTCTGCTTGGGCCAACATTGTTTGCACTATATATTGTAGTTCTCTGCAAGGGAAACGCATCAAAGTGCAATTTTTATATCCGGGTTGCAGTTGCGAAACTGACAAGGGAAAGCGCTTAGCTGCCCTTCCCCTCCGCATCCGCATTCGCATCCGCATCCGCCGACGGAGACAGGAGACAGGCGACAAGAGATGGAAGACAGGACATGGGACACAGGACTTGCAGCAGCTGCTCCATCGTCCTCGCTTGCTTCATAAATCATAAAAACTTTCGCCGCACGTCGCCGAACAAGAACAACTGCCTGACAAACCGCCATGGCATACTCGCATTTTCCCAGCCACCTCCCTCCCCCGGGAAAACTTGCCCCCGCAAACTAACCAACAGCTGCTAAGTGTTGAGTAAATGTTTTCGCGCCTCGTTGCGCTCTCAAATTCCCAAAACGTTTCCAGTTGTTGGTATTGGTGCGGCTATACGGCGGATGTGGCACGTGATTGCTGCAGTTTTCCCGCTTAAGACCACCCAATTTCATAAATACGGAGAAAAGCTCGGATGGCAAGTTGGATTTTTCAGGCAATATCGGTAAGTACGCCGCAAAAACATATATATAATGCTTCCATGTGGCAGATAATTGTGTGATACTATAGTATAGTTTTCTAAACTAACAAAGTTTTTTTTAAACATTCTTAAATAAAGAAAGCCACTATAAGTCTTTGCATTTATAAGGCAGTATACGCAAATCTCATAATTATGCCAACTCAGACAACTAAAACATATATTTTTATATGTTAAATACTCTAAAATAAGAGGAGGCTGAGAGTGTTGTCTTGTTATCTCTGTAAAAGTTTTTTTCTTATCACAAGGGAATTTAAATTTCCTTACTCTGCTAAGGAAAACGCATCAAAGTTCCATTTTTATATGCGGGCTGCTTTTGAAAAACTGACATGGGACCAACAAAATATATATTTCTGTTATCCCAGCAGGAGCAGAACCTTTTTCAGAAACCAGTAGTACTTTTAATATTTCATTTAAACATCATACAATACATTTAAAGAACCATAAAACCAATCATTTAACATAGCTTTGTAACGCATTTACTTCACGCACAAAAAATAACACTTAATCTAGAGCTCCGAAGTGGGATTGGTAACTGCAACTGCCTCACCTTTTTCCTCTCCATTATCCTCAGGAGTTTTTTCAAGCTGTTCCTCATTTCCTGCAGCACTCCCAGGTTCCTCCTGCTCCTCAACCGGGTTATCATCCGTCGATCGCTCAGTGGTCAACTGCGGCACTTCCTCCTCCACCGATGAGCCTGTGGTCACATCCGTGTGTCCTCCACTGGCCTCCCAGTACTGCAGCACCTGCAGAATCCTGGGCTGAACCGATCGCCTCGAACTAATGCCCCAGTGCATGTCCATGTGGTTCCACTTGCGATACAAATGGTTCTCCACCACGTTGGGCAGTATCTTCGCCAACCGCTGGACATCCTCCACAGCCGCGAGGTTGTCACTGCTGCCGTAGTACAAGGCCACCGGGGCGGTGATCCTCTCCAGGCGATAGTCCGGCGGAGAGCTCTGTCCGTACAGCCGCTGGTTCTCCTTGGGGTCGTAGTCGAACTGACAAAAGCGATCGGAGCTCTGCAGTTGGAGATAGTGGAGGGGCTGTTTGCTGTTACAGCCGCCAGGAATATGGCCAATCACCACCGGAAACATGGTCTGTGAAAGATTACAAACTCAGGTGAAGGAATTTAAGCAGTATATATAATTTATGCCTACCATATTCAGCTCCTCCCGATTTTTTCCCACAATCTGCCAGTAGAAGCGCATGCAGGTCTTCTGCAGACCAGCGGATGCAAAACATTGCTTGAGATAGAGAAAGGAGTGTGGAAATAGCTCGACATTTTCACCGAACACGTTGATTCCCATGCGGGCCATGCCCATAAGGGGCGCCCTTATGTGCTTCATAAAGGCCACCGGAGCCAGGGCACTCATCACATGGATCTTGGCATTGTACTCTGGCCTACTCGAAGCCATCACGAAGAACGATGTGGTTCCCTGCGAGTGGCCGATGTAGCTCAGTTTCTGGTGTCCCGTCTTGGCCAGAACCCCGTCGATCATGGCCGGCAGGTCGTACATCCCGATCTCGTGCCACGAGAAGCTCCAATAGGCCTTGTCCGTATTGCTGTTGAGTTTCGCATGGCCCTTGGAGTAGCGATTGCCCCTGACATTGCCCATCCAGACATCGTACCCGTTGGCGTAGAGAAAGTAGCCCAGGCCACTGTGCGGACCCATCACAATCCACGTGGAAGAGGTGTCCTCCAGGCCATGGACTAGCAGTACTGGCCTTCCACCAGGTCGTGGAATGCGATGCAGGGTCAGGACATACTTATCATCCGTGGTCACCTGGTGGGTTTCCGCTGGGTGCTTGTATTTCTCCAGGAGTTGTATCTGCAAATTACGAGAGTGGGTCTATAGGGACTATATCTATAATAAACATATTCACAGCTCACCGTGCTCAGGTGGGCATCCTCTATCACGCTCGCTGGAAAATTATCCTCTAGATATCCGCATAAAACCAGAGGGCTGTCGAGCGAAAAAGCCCCCAGCACTGCGAGAAACCAGATAGCGTTTCGCATGGCGGTCGATCCGTGACTAAATCGGAACTAGTCCGAGCTCGCTGCCCACTAAAGCACTGTCATTAGTACTTGCTATTGTTTTAGTTTGTATCTCCGCTTATCGTACAATCGAATCGTGGCCAGCTCATTATCGGTTGTTTGTGACAGGTAATGTAGTCAATAACTCCCTCAAATTAAAGCAAATAAAAATATTTAATATGGTGTGTTTTTTTTTTTTATTTTAGCTGGCTCAAGGTCTGGGTACTTACAGTTCCTATTTTTCTGTGTTTAAAAAACACTTTCTTCTCCTTTCTCCAACATATTTCAGGAATGGATACACAACGACAGATTTTTCCTCTGCGGAGTTATAAACTGTTTTTTGAACAATTAAAAATAGGCATATAAAAATGTTTTTAAATAACATGGTCAAAGTTCAATGTGGGCGAACGGTGGCGTTAATTGCTGCGATCCCAACTCGTTTAATAAAAATGAAGGCGAGTTTGATCGCCAGCAAATCATCTGGAACGGCTAGACAGGATAATTATAATGGCTATTAAATCAACTGAACGTACCGACTAAATTTAAAAGCTTTTAAATTTAAACTGCTGCAATGTTTAATAATAATAAGCATATGGTTTTTAAAATACAATAGATAAAAAAGATTCACAAAAAACAGGCAATTACTGTAGTAAACTTTAAATTAAGCTAATCACTGGCAATTAATACTAGTAGGCAATACTTGTATATAAACCAATCAAGATTTAAATCTTTAGAGAAATTAAAAGCATATTATGTGAGAGAACAAAATGGTTTATTAAACTTATGTTAAACCAATGCAAATGTCTTAAAATTATTAAAGTCTTTAGTGTTTGGCTTTTATTAAATAAAAATAAAATTACATTTTAAGGAAAAGAATAATCATAACACAAAAAATACCCTGTTCAAGGCACTTGATCTATTCGGGTACATGCTTATCCTATTGCCCACCGCCGACCAAATCAAAGGGCTCTCCTTTTAATCAGATTTGCGTCGCCACTTCGGAAAGCGTATGATCCTAGAAATGTTTGCCGGCTTAATTGGAAAATTTAATTTTTAATTCACTTGTGGAGTGGACCGTGTCCACTTGCCAAACATTTGAATCGTCCCTTTCATTGCCTACGTCAGCGCATTCTTTTTTCGCAATTGATTGGCAAAAATTGATTTCAGCTTCTGCATAAAATATTTGCCGCTCCTTTATTTGCAGAAACGGCTGTCACGGCGACGACTGGACGACAGGACGACTGACAGGCTGACAAAGCGGCGCGGACGGAGCGGAATCCTTTCGAGTCCTGGGCCGTGTCCGGATTTTCGATTCGGATCCGGCTCCGACTCTGGCTCTGGCTTTGGATTCGATGCCGGGATAGGCCTGATGGGCCGGCCAACGTTTCGACATTTGACAAATAACTTAATTCGGCGTTGTCACCACATGTTGGCAATTCCAGGCGATGGCAGCGGCTGAAAATGGGTGGAGAAGAGGAGGTGGCAGCCCTGGCAACTTGACATCCCATGGCATACGGGCCCATGTGGGCGTGGCGGCTCAGGCGGGCGCTGTGGGGGCAGTGGGCGGGGCTGTGGCTCTGCACAAGTCAGTTGGCAGGATGTTGAAGCTGACGCCTCGGTTTCATGCTCGCTGGGCAAGAACTTCAAGGGACAATGCCTTTGGGAGGCCTTTAAAATTAATTTGCTAGAAGTGTCAATTGGCATATTTTCGTACGAGAAGAGACGCAATAATGGGATGCCTGGATTTATTGGGCATTCTTGATTCTTCATTGAAAAATGTGCCATTTGTTTGCATTTCAGCAAAACAATTGTAGTCACATATGTATCGTTCTGGGCCTAGCTTTTTAATGTAAAAAAAAAAAAAAATGACCTACAAAACAACAGATAGTAGCAAAAGATATACACGCTATGCCAAATGCAAATATACTAAAATAATAAATAATAACTGTAATTATTTTTAAATTAGCCAAATGACTTTTTTATTCCATATTATATAAAGAGGTTAACTAAATGATTTGGCTTCCACATTGGAATAATTTTGTTAAAAAATATTAACAATAAGAAAGCGATAAAATGTTAAATAAAACAATGGATTACATTATTTGGAAAATACTTTGGTGAATTATACAAATCGATCGTATTGTGTTCGATTTTTGCGTCGCTTCATGTCTCCCCAGAAACTTGAGACGCAAATCGTTGCCCTTTTGACCCACTTTTTACAGCCCACAAAATTAGCTGTCAGCTGTGTTACCCAATTTCCTGGTCTCACCTCCATAGGCAGTCCGGCCACAAAGGCGGCTTGCCTAAGTCCCGACGCGTGCCACGACAATTAGCCATTTGCCTGCTCACCAATGGATTTGTGTTATTACGGTGCCAACTGCCAATCACACGACAATCAACAGGCCGAAAGGTTGGTGCAACTTGCATCGCCTGAGCAAAAGGCCAGGAAAGCCGCTTGGACAACAATGAAAACGAGACCAATCAATTGGCCGGGGAGCCCTTAGTGGGAGCTGTGCTGAGACAATGGGAGCACAGCTCTTAGCCTTAAATGCCCAGAGCAACTAGCTGTTTACACTGCGAAGATAGCTTACAGAGCAGCAACTTTTGTTTTTTTATGATGTGAACTGTGAACAAAAATACACAATTTTTATAAAATTTATTCGTGTACCTGTCATTTTTTTACATCTATAAAAATGAAGAAATGTATTTTAAGCAGAAATAAAATAAAAAGGACTAGATTTAAATTTGGCATATTTAAACTAAAAAAAAAAAACGTTTCTGCCTTCTCATATAAAACGAAATATTTTATCTTTCCTTCATTTGAAAGTCTTATTCCCTATTTTAAACTTTCTTTAAATGTGGAGCAAATCTGTTCAAGTGTTTAAGGCTCGAAGCTCGTTAGTGGCAGCATCTGGCGTGGTAGAGATTATGATCAGCATTGTTCGCTTGTCGTGGTCTCACATTAGCTACAGCAGTGTCCCAAATCCCCTCAGCTCCCCTGCCAATGAACCCCTTTATGTTGGCTACGCACGTGACTTTTAATCACGCGCGCATAAAATTTCATGCGAAATCTTTGTCTTGGCTGAAAAGAGCAACTGCTTCCGAGTTTTTGGCTCATTACGGCGCCAGGGAAATAAAAGTGCGTGAAGCCTGAGTGAAAAAGTAGCCGGGCCGAAAAAAAGGTCAGCCTGTGAAACTTTACGACTTTAGCGAAGTTTTTGGACCTGAGCCAGAACAGGACTCCATTCTTTTGGGCAGTCAAAGGAACAACTTCCACTTTAGCAGAGGTTAAAGTCAAGTGTGGGTCAGTCAAGATGGGTCGGCGGTGGCCAAATTGCACTCACTTCGAGACGGCTTCTGGATGTTGCACAGAGAGAAAATAGTACGAAGAGAATTTTATAATATTTAAATATAGGTTACTAAACTTAAAGTCGAACAATTTTGAAATTCCCTTTTTGATATATCAAGGCATTGATTACATTGCAATGGAATGAAATACTTGAATTATAACATGTATTTATTATACCATAACTTATTTTCATCATAAATTTAAAATTTAATGTACAAACAGCTGAAAGGAGTTTGACGAATTTTAAATAATATTTAATTTAATAAATTGCGTCTTTAATAGTACGATTTTTAGTCCTATAGTTAAAATAACATTTCAATAGAAGTAAATTTTAAAAATGAAAATAATCATATCTTTAAAAACAAAAATAAATGTTTTCTGTGCGCTAGACTTGACTCAGAGCCAATTACAATTCGTTTTTTAGCTGTCAGCCCCATTCAACTGCTCCTGGCCACGTCCACTCGCTGTAAAAGGGGAACCCGCCCCCGTTTTGTCTGCGTTATGTAATTACTTTTGTGCACGTGCCGCAGTACATGGATCTGGATCTGCCTTTTAAATTTATTTCTGCAGTGCGACAAGTTCAGGGTCAGAGTCAGTGAATCGCTGCCAGATTCAGACATTTGCCTGAATTTAATATTCAAGTTTCGCCAAATAGCCCTGCATTTGTGCAACAAACAGGCGGTAATAAAACATGAAATTCAAGTTAATTAATTTTAAAATTTAATGCCATTTATAGTTGATTTAACTAAGGGAGTCATCGGGAAGAGAGGCCATAAATTGTTCTCCTGCTCTATGATGTGTCGACTGCATGTTGATTTCTGGCCATAAAAAATTTGCAGCTCTTTCCATTAATTACGTCATTATTTGCGTATTGTCACGGGCCCAGAAATATCTGCAGCCGGCGAGTCCTGGCGAATCCTGGCGCATCTGTGCGGCCGGCCATCAATAAAGTGAACGAGTGATAAAGGATTACAACTGACAGCGGCAATGGCCGCGGAATTGATTAATTTATGGCCAACGAGAAGACTTTCAGATGCAAGGCAAGGCGAGCGTGAAAACAGGATTTCCCACACTGGCCAACAAGTTTCGAGTCGGATGCAAACAGGAAGGACTCGATTTTCCAATAAACATGAACCGATTACCACCAGTTATATCGCATTCTTGTAGCTCAGTTTCACTTTTGAGCTTTGTAAAGATGCATCGTTATTTAATTTAATATGATTCGTAATTTGCAGCCATAAATTAATTGAATTAAGCCCATTTAATGAAAACTTGTTTGTGCGACTAATTGGTCACAAAGGAGAGGGAAAGCATGGAGCTCTTGTCGGCGATTGATTTGGCTTTGATTTGTATGGCTGTCCGAAAAGTATGGGAAAATAAATGATTGAGGCTTTAACAAATAAAAGGAAACATGCTTCTGGACAAGAAATCGTTATTGAAATTTTTCTATATAAATATGTATATTTATATATTTAGTGTTTTTGGAAGTCCAAGCTTAAGCCAACGTGGTAACTTAAATGGATCTCATATTTTATCGTACCTTATACAACAACCAAACGTATTAAGATACCTTCACTTAAAATACCTTTCGATGGAACAAATGCCTTCGAATTAATCCCTTTGAAGGGCCATTATGAAAGTTTCTATAAATATATTACATGACCAACACTTGGCCACTTCGTTATCAATAGCTGACAAGGACTCCATGCTGAGAAGGCAGCAGGAATAATAAATGTAATGTGCTGTAGTCCTTTTCATTACGATAATGAAATATTTCGAGAGCAGTTTATGGGGATTACTTACTCAAATGTGCGAGGCGCATGCAAAAAGCGGATCCTGGAGTCCGGACAACCGTGAAAACACTGCCTCACTGCGGGTGTGGATGTTGGTGCGAATATGGGGTATATACATACGTGTAAGGATAGGCAGCGAGAAAGGACATGCGTGCAAATATAATCGGCGAGGCGAAAGCCGCAACTATAACACGAGCTATAGCGACGGGCACGCCAAGGCAGGGGCATAATTACGGCATTATCACACACCCACATGCAACCTTTCCCCATCACGGGTGCTCGCTCCCTACGGAAAACTAACGATAATCAATTGAGAAATGTTTATAATGAAGTGGCGCAGCCAAAGGGTTCACCACCGCAACGCTAAGCTCTACACTGGAATGTTTTCGCAGACGAAACTTACAGCCTGATTTTAGGGAACTTAATTTCAAATTAAAGAACATACTGTAACCATGATTTAAAAAAAGCTTTAAAAGAAAATCAGTCTTAATTTTATGAAAATATAATTTGAATTATTGAAGATCATCTTTCAATCATTTTGGTACTTTAATATACAAAGGTCAAAATCTCAGAGAATCTGTCCTTAAAAGTGGAAGGCTATTAAAACCTTAAAAATAATTATTCGTTAGTTACAATTTCTGTACAGTAAAAGCCAAAGTATTTGAAAAAGATTAAACAAAAATTAAATTAAACTCTCCAACTTATTTTGCTTTAAAAGACCCTCTCGCCAAAGAAACATAATTCATCACTATTAATGTTTATTTTAAAGTAAAAAATCATTTACTTATAATAGCCGCATAACCAATTGAATTATACCATTTAGGTTTAAAGCTCTATTATTAATTTTATTAATAAAACTAAAAATAGTTATTATTTCTTAGCAAAATCAATACAATTTGAAATTTGCATATCGCTCATAATGATGACGGTCTCTGCTTATCACAAATAATTTTAACATGAGCAGGTTTGATTTTCTTCGGTGTAATTTCCGCGTAATTGTGAATAGCTGGCGGTAAGCACTTCATTTTCCTGGAGTTCCTCTTCAAGTCCCTCCCCCCTCCACCACATTGTTTCAAGGGGCGTGTCGGACAAAAACGCCTAGCCAGCAATCTACTGATAGCGTGTGTGCCCGCCAAACGCTCATTGACCAGCCACCCTGCCCTCTTCCCCACTGCTCCTCTGCCCCTCTGCCCCCTCCTTTTAGCCGCAACCCCGTTTCCCTAACAAATGTGCTAAGTATACGTTGGCCAGAGAGATAAACATGGCCAACACACACGCACTGTCCAAAGCCGCCGACCACAGAGGACTTTTGGATGTGCGAGTGCGCCCCATTCATGACAACGTCCATCATAATTCATTGGGTATTGAGCTGGGTCCTCGGAATGGGATCGGACCCTCAACTGCATTGTAATGAAATTAGCATACACAAGACAAAGTTGCCAGTCGCTCATTCAGCGATAATTGAGTTTAGAATTAGGGATACAGTAAGGAGCACTGAGAGAAACTAAAACCATTCTGATTTAATTACCAACCAACTATGTTTGTCAATTATTATGCTCTGTCAATCTTTTTATTATTATTGCCATTTGGGCGGTATTATCAATTACAATTTTCGATTATTTTTGCGAGCTTTTTAATTGTTAGTAAACATGTTTAGCATGGTACGGCATGGTCTAAATTTAAATATTTACTTTCATTGAATAACTAGATTATTTATGACTATCTAGGCACAAAGCAACCACAAAATGGCTTTCAATGTTTGAATAGTTTTGGTTTTTAACCATAAAAACGAAACAGTTTCTTCTCTGTACAGCAGAGGTATTTAAAAAGGGCATTGAAATGCAAATGCAAATGCAGTCAGTCAGCGAGAGGGGCGGACTGAAAGACCGTCAGGAAACGGGACACAGCTTCGTGGGCTCAGCTGGGTTAATTTGAGCCCAGGTTAACCCGTGATGACTCTGCCGCCGAAACAAAGACACACCCCAGACTGTGATGAGATCCACCAGCAGTAACCGGGAACTAGGAACCAAGAGCCAGAAGCCGCGCAAATGGCAACCTATTTTCCAAAGCCACTGCCGCATCTAATTTATGCCAAGAGCAATCGCAACTGCCAATGCCGCCTTTTAAACGAGGTGAACTTTTCGCTTTGCCCAGAAGTTCAGAGGGCAATAAACTGCGGCGTTTGTTTATTGTTTAGTGGGTCTAACAAACGAGCCCCTCGCAAGTTTAATCCTGAATGAGCTTAATGCGAGTTTGTAGTGGGAATTTATATAATTAAATGAAATTGTTTGTCTCTTATAAGAATAGGCGACAGTTAACATTAAATATATTATTAAAGAGGAAAACATTTTGTGGGTGTAGTATTGAGAATTCACCTATACTAATAATTTTAATTATTCAACAAAAGTTATACGCAAGACGTGTTAATGATTTCAATGTTAAAATTATTTTTATTCCTATACTTTCGTACCTTTAAATTATTTTATTTACACATTTTTCCAGTATATTAAGCATTATCTAATCTCTTTTCAATTGTGCTCGCTTCTCGTGTTCCTCCCCCTTTTTTCTCTCCAAAATCAACATTCAAAACGTTTTGCCGACTATTTTGGACAAAGCGTTTGCTAGAGCGATCCCCTTATTCCCAACCAAAGGACTCCATCTCTCGGAAGCAAAAACCCCCCGGCAAGTGTCACTTAAAGGCATATCGTTTGTTTTTTTCCTCCTCGAGTTCTTTTTACCGAAACTGCAATTCGAGAAATGCAGCCAACTTTTTTTCTGCCAGAACCAAAACACTTTTATTTCTTTCATTTCGGATCTCAGTCCCTCCCTGCGCTTTCAATTTGTGTGTACATAAATTTCGAAATGGACTTCTCGTGTTGGGGCCCCCGACAGCAACAGAAAAAAAGAGTGTTTAAAAAAAGTGCACACGAAAAAGCGGAGAAAAATAAATAAAAATGGAGGGGACCAGCGGAGAAAGCCCGAAAGAAATGGCGTGCGGAAACAAGTGGCCCTGACTGCAGCAACAACAACAGCAACAACGACAGCAACAACGACAACTGGAGATAGTGTTCCGCGAGGCAACTGCATAAATAACGCAACAAAGACCCTGGACAAACGCCAATCGAAAGTTGCGTTTTGGGTGGCTGAAAAATGTACGAGGCTTGCTTCGAAAATTCCCACCAACAAATTTAGAAGTGCATAAATTGTTCAAAAGAATTTGAATATATTTAAAACTCTAGAATTCGGACAATGTGGGCCAAATTCTCAGCATTCACTCCGTATGTACATATAACTTAAAGCGTTGGCCAAAAGGGCGAAGCTTTTCTTTTGATTGTGTGGCGATTTCCTTGGCCAATGGAGCATGAAATTGCTGAGGGGAGTGGAAATGGCAAGGGCCGTACTTGTGTGAACATGTAAATGCTCACATAACCATGGAAAACAAGACACTGAAAAAAACGTAATTTTTAGAAGCATTCGTCCGAAAAAGTTACCTAAAACTTGTATATCTTAACGTCAAAAAGTCAAAATTTTAATGCTTAAATTCCCTCCTCAATAAAATATATATATAGCTGTTTCATATATCTAAAGCAATTACAAAATATTATTACAAAACAACTACAATCCGTTTTATTGCAATTCTTAATAAAATATATATTTTTAGATAACTTCAATTTAGATTACTTTATTGAACCTATAAAAGTAATTTAGTATTTCTTTGAGTGCGCTAAAGTTCAAATGTTAAAATCTTCATACCACTTAAGACTGTGACGCGTTCTGCTTGAGTGAGAAAGGGTCCGGCCCAGAACAAAACTGAACTCAGGAACAACTGGGGCGGTCGAAAGTCACACCAATTGCGATTGACTGGGAACCCGGAAAGTGTCCATCGGGCGTGGATAACTATGAAACCGATCGGAATGTCATAAAAACTAATAAAATAGAGAGCATTGATAACGATGCGATACGCGAATGGCGCTGGTTTCCACAGTTGGATTACTAATTGAAAGCCCTCGTGACGGAATCCGATAGCCGGATAGCCGCATAGCCGCATCCAAATGCAGGCCATAAAGGGTGAAATCGCTCGTTAGCCCTCCACATGACCGTTAAGTGTCTGCCCAACCTGATTCCTGGATCCAACATATGCTTAAATGGCTGTGGGCTCCAGTGTCATCATTACCATGACTGGGATTACGATTACTGTCATCGTCATGTCATCACAAACACACGCAGACTTAGCGAGCGTCTTTATGGCTTTTGGCGCTGAAATGATAAGAAAAGTTTTTGCTTTTTGCTGAACATTTTCCGGACAGAAGGGGGCTTATGTCCATGCTGGAAACATATGGCATATTGCCAGGCGAAACATTTAATGGTCTGCAAAACGGCCGTGGCCGGGACATTAAAAGTTGCTTAACCTTCATTAGGCGCCCGATTCCGATGCTGAGTCCGACTGACAGCGAGATGAAATTTAATATGTGTCAAGCTCTGTGGGAGGTCTTAATGCCTCATTTGTGCAGGGCCGCACTGCATCCAAATGATGTACCCGGAAAAAGGACAAATCACCGCCAGTTGGCAAGGCGAGGAGCTTTAATCAGCCCATCAGGCGAAAAGTGGGTGGCTAGGCTAGGCAGTGAAACTCAATTTCCAGCTTGTTTCACGGAACGACAACCGCACCCGACCCACCAAAGGGCGCTAATGCGGCGACATGGCATTATCCTTCTTCCTTTCGCGACTTCTTTGCCGACTTTTGCGACCGCCACTGCACTCTTCTCGGGTATTTTGATAATCAAATTTGCGCAAACAAGCGAGTGGCGTGAATTTGCCAACGCCACCGGAACAAGGACGAAACAAGGACCCTGGATTATAGCGGCTGCGCTTCGTGCACTTGGGCAATTAGATTGGCAAAAGTGCAGGAACTTTTCTTTACCTAAAATGCTTACAATTATATTTTCTTTAAAGACTATATATGTACTTTATATTTATAAACTCTTTTATAATTCAAAATGGTTAATGGTTAATGGCTATTTATCCCATATAAACAAAAGTGTTATCCATCCAGAAATAGCATGCCGATACATTTGGGCAGCTGTATTTATTTAATTAGTCATATTGAAATCCTATTTAGCATGAAACAAATTAACAAAATCATCTATTAAAACTGGGTTTTTATATAGTAATCGTTGTAAAGTATGTAAGAGGTAGAAGGAAAAGTTTCAGGCCCTATAAAGTATATATATTCTTGATCTGTCTGTCTGTCTGTCTGGCTGACTGTCTGTCTGTCTGTCCTTCTGTCCGTCCGTATAAGCGTCGAGATCTCAAAAACTAGAGATTTGAGATTTGCAACGGAGTTATGCCCACTCTAAAGCCCACAAATGGCTTAAATCTGTCACGTCACATGTGAGACCTTGGCTGTTCGGTTACATTTGTCGGTAGGCACAAAAATGTTCAAAATCGAGATATTATTTAAGAAGTTAAAGGGTTATTGAGTACGAACGAGTATGTCAATTCAATTATGGTTTTTATAACATTAAATAAATAAAGCTACAACTAGAGGTGATACATTAGCTTATTTCTTACAGTTTTTAGAAATTTTTCCACTAGTCACGTAACATTGGAAAACAACTTTCAAATGGATTGGTTTGCAAATCCATGTATAATTCATTTCATGGTCTATTATTCGCAAACCTATATAAGGGTCTTGTCCGGTCCGCCCTCCAAAAAGGGCCTTTATTGCTAGAATGCTGGTCGTTTTCTATTACGCGCTCGTCGCCTTCTCACTTCTTGGTAGAGGTGCACCCAGCCCACAAAGTTTGAATGACCTGGGTCAGTATAGTTACAACCCCGCTGGAGTTGAGGGCTCTGCGAGAACAACTTTACAGGGATCTCAAGCAAGATATGTGCTTATTGATCGTCAACCGTTACTCGCAGAGCCAAACATTGTAGTTGTCTCCCAGCCACTCCATGGAGGACAGGCCACCTCCTTGGGATCCCAGCCCAGATACGTGCTCATTGATCGTCAATCAACACAAACTCTTAACTGTGGCATTGGGTCTCTACCAAACATGCTTGTAGAAACCCTTTCCACCGCTCAAATACAACAGTTGATACAGTCGCAGTCTCAGTCACAGTCACAGTCGAAGTCACAGTCACAGTTGCAAGTTCAAGCGCAATTAGAGGCATTGGCACAAGCACAAGCACAAGCGCAATCACAAGCGCAAGCGCAAGCACAAGAGCAAGCGCTAGCACAAGCACTGTTACAGTTACAGACGCAAGGTCAAGCGCAAATACAGGCATTGGCACAATCAGAAGCGCTAGAACAAGCACAAGTACAAGCACAAGCACAAGCGCAAGCACAAGCTCAAGCGCAAGCAGAAGCGTTAGCACAAGCTCAAGCTCATGGGCAATCACAAGCACAAATACAAGAGCTATTACTAGCTCAAACGCTTGCGCAAGCGCAAGGTCAATCGAATATGTACATCCTAAACAAAGTAAATCACGGAAATATAAACATAGATAATATCGCTGTTGATATTGCGCAACATGATCGTTGGCAATACAATTCGCAAGTGGAAATCGAGGCAGACGCCAAGCTTCAGACGGTGAGTAATTGCATACCATTTGGTTTTCTACAAGTACCATCGTTCCCCCTTTTTTCCTAATTTCGTAGATGAGCTTGATCCAGAAATATGGTTACCCATCAGAGACCCAGTTCGCTTACACAGCGGATGGCTTCAAGCTCAGTATGCATCGTATTCCTCGTCATGGAGCTCAACCAGTCCTTCTGGTCCACGGCCTGATGTCCACTTCGGCCTCTTGGGTGCAGTTCGGTCCGTCCAGTGGCCTGGCCTACATCCTCTACCGAAAGGGCTACGACGTCTGGATGCTCAATACCAGGGGAAACGTGTACTCGAATGAGCGCGTACGAGGTGACCCGACCTACAGGGACTACTGGGACTTTACGTTCCACGAGATCGGCCAGTTCGATTTACCTGCCGCCATCGATGTGATACTACAGCAGACCAGCATGCCGAGCATCCAGTACATTGGCCATTCCCAAGGCTCCACCGTATTCTTTGTGATGTGCAGTGAGAGACCCGAGTATGCCGCCAAGGTGAAACTCATGCAGTCCCTGTCCCCAACGGTCTTTCTGCAAGGAACGCGCAGTCCAGTGCTCAAATTTATGGGCCTGTTCAAAGGTGGCTTCTCGGTGAGTAAGAGTAGATTGGGTTCTAGCTTAGATCAACCACTTTCACTGTTGATTGATCTTTGATTGAGAATACAGTTCAATTCCGTTAATGCAAGATCGCTTCGTTCTGTTACAGATGCTGATGAATCTACTGGGTGGCTACAAGGTGTCCCTCAACACCAGGCTCATCGCACAGTTCCGCAACCACATCTGCTCCGCCTCCCAACTCACCAGTCGCATCTGCTCCCTCTTTGAGTTTGTGATCTGCGGCTTCAACTGGCGGGGCTTCAACGAGGTAGGGAATAGCTGTCTGCCAAGGATTTTCTAATGCACTCCCTTTTTGTTCTTAGACCCTTACCCCCATTCTGCAGGGTCACGCCTCGCAAGGCACCTCCGCCAAGCTGCTCTACCACTTCGCCCAGATGCAGGGCCAAGCTTCCTTCCACAAGTACAACTTCGGCCGCATCCTCAATCGCCTGCGCTACAAGACCTGGTTCCCGCCCCACTACAACCTCTCGGCGGCCATCAGCAAGGTGGCACTCCACCACGGCGCAGGCGACTGGCTGGGATCGGAGTCCGACGTGAGCCGGCTGGAGGCGCAGCTGCCCAACTGCATCGATAATAGGAGAGTGGCAGCCCAGGACTTCGCCCACTTCGACTTCACCATCTCTTCGAACGTGCGACCCCTCCTCTACGATCGTGTCCTTGAGCTTTGCTCGTCAAACCGCTAAATTTCAAACAAGTTAATACAGCTTATAAGCCATATTTTACGCAGATAGAGTTTTCTTTCTTCATTGGCTCTGTATCGGTTTAAATTTATTTTACAATAATATGATAATATAATAAAGTATGAACTCCATGAAAACACAGATGGGTATTAAGTTACGGGATGTTCTAGCAAAAAATATGATCTACTGTTTCCTTTTTTCAAAAAGGATCCAAGTACCACTAAAGTGTCAACTTTAGGGACCATGAAAGCATGGCAAATTACAAATATTTTTAACTATATCCGATCACTTTTTTTTAGCTTTTATAAATGTAAAATAAAAATTGCTCATATTTGTTTCAGATTTTTATTAGCAAATTTACAAAATAGAAACATAACTAATGCTTAGGATTCTATTATACATCATCTTTTCACAGTATTAGGTTGCTGGCTCAAAACACTTACTATAAGATTTTAAGAATGAAATAAGGATCAAAGCGTTTTTCAGGGTTTGCTCGTCTGCCTATAACCTTTTATATAATGTTTTTTGGTGATGCAACAACGTCATGCTAATCGGCTTATCTACGGTTCAGAATTTTAATCCAAGCATGAAATTTTTTAATTCATGGCATTATAGACTCAAATCTATAAAAGAGGCTGATGGGTGACTTGCTCTATAGAGTGCACTCAGCATCAGAATGACGATGGCACTTAATTTCGCGATAAGCGCGTTAATTGTACTTTGTACATTGGTACCCAGCGAGGGTCAGCTTTGGGAACCATACAATGGCCATACAATGGAAACGGATAAACAGTCACATTCCTTGATCCAGGTAAGCAAAAAAGTTGGAGATAAGGCAACGATGCAATATATTCTGATTGTTTAATACTAGAACTTTGGAGTTGGCAACCGAAATCTGGAAGGCCCTGCCCAGTCGCAGTTTCAATTTCAGTCCCAATCACACTTACTGCCACAACCACCTTCAAGCTCACAATCACTGCCCCAAATACAATCCCAGTTAGGCTCACTGACATCAGGATCACTGACCCAATTACAGTCCCAACTAAACCAACTGCAGTCCAAAATACAGTCCCAAGAAGACTCACAGCCATCATTGAACACGCAATCTCAGTTGCAATCGCAAATACAGTATGGAACTGGGCAAAACTTAGTACAGTCTCCAAATGGGACTATCACTTTTCCACGTGAACAGAATTCTGGTCCTCTGGTTTTACAACCAAGACCCCAACTGGTTAAAATCGAAAAACCACCAAATAATGGAAATCCTATCACTCCTCGACCCAAGCTTATTCAAAAGGTATCACTTCCTTACTTATTGATACAGAATCAGGAATCAAATCCTGGGTTATTGATTATTGATACTCAATCAATACCAAAATCCAATTTCTACCTTTTAACTCCAATCACAGATATGCAGGCGCAGTCAATGTCGCGGTCGAAGTCACAATTGTTGGTATCTCAATTAAACTCACAGTCGTCAGGAGCACAGTCTCAATTACAGTCCAACTCACAATCTTCAGGATCGCAGTCCCAATTTCAGTCCCAATTTCAGTCCCAATTTCAGTCCCAATTGCAGTCACAGTTGCAGTCCAACTCACGATCGTCAGAATCACTGTCCCAGTCACAGTCACAGTCCCAATCAAACAAATTATTGTCCAATTCAAAGCCAGTCTCAATCTTGCCATCACCTGACTTACAGTCCCAATTGCAGTCACAAACACAGTCAAACTTACACTCATCCCACGCACTGTCCAATTCCCAATCACAGTCACAGTGGCAGTCACTTGTTGCAAGTGACCGCCTGGTTGGTTCACAATATCCCACGGTCGGCGCCATAGGTTCTGAGTACAATCCGTCCGATCAACCATTTTATTTCTCTGAGGCGGATATCTTGGATGACTCCAAGTTGACAACGGTAAGTATACTTCTGCCTATAAAGGTACCTAATAAATCTAGCAAATACCTTCTGAAACCTATTCGACAGGTACACTTGATTGAAAAGTACGGCTACCCATCGGATACCCATTTCGTCAACTCAGAAGATGGCTACACGCTCTGCCTGCATCGAATTCCCCGTCCTGGAGCTCAATCCGTCTTATTGGTCCACGGCCTGATGGGCAGTTCGGCTTCATGGGTGGAATTGGGACCGTCGAACGGCCTGGCATACATCCTTTACCGAAAGGGTTACGATGTCTGGATGCTGAACACTAGGGGCAACAAATACTCCCGTGGCCACACTGGTCATCGCCTGAAACCGCGCAAATACTGGGACTTCTCGTTCCACGAGATCGGAAAGTACGATATACCCGCTGCCATCGACCTGATCCTGAGTGTCACTAAGCAGCCGACGATCCAGTACATTGGCCATTCGCAGGGCTCCACGGCGTTCTTCGTCATGTGCAGCGAATCACCCCACTACGCCCACAAGGTGCAGCTCATGCAGGCCCTGTCCCCAACCGTTTATCTGAAGGCGAACCGCAGTCCAGTGCTGCAGTTCCTCAGCATGTTCAAGGGAAAGTATTCGGTGAGTACAACATAAGAGAAGAGTCATTTGCATACCAGTTTTGTATATTGTTAGAGCACATATTTTAACAAGTTAAGTTGCTTTCATATTTTATGGACTTATTTATCAGGTGCCACAGAAATATTTTCAGGTTTATTTGGTTCAGAAGAACGGGCAACATTTTTTCTACGAATTTTTGAAAACCTAGCTTATTTATCGGGAAATAACAGAAAAAAATATTTTATTTATTTTATTTTATTTATTTTAAAAAAATTAAAGAGCAATTAGTCTTAAAATCTTTGAAATCAAATTTTTTTAATAAGACAGTTTTAAGTTGTTTTATATTTTGAAGCCATCCATATAGTGCACCCCACTTTTTTAATTGGTTTTAAAATATCTGTATCTGTATTACCCCTGCCAATGTTTGGCAATTTCTATATCTTTAAAATCAATTTTTGTAATAATTTTTTAAATGAGCACTGAGCTTTATTGCATGCACCCAACTTCTCGACTAGCTTTCATCTCTAGATAATTTACTACCCCTGCCATTGTTCGACAATTTGGAAGATCTTCTTTATTTCTGTCGTTGCAGATGTTGCTGAACCTACTGGGTGGTTACGAGATCTCTTCTAATACCAGGCTCATAAAGCAGTTCCGTCAGCATATCTGCTCCGCTTCGGAGCTGGGCAATCGCATCTGCGCCATCTTTGACTTTGTGCTTTGCGGCTTTGACTGGAAGAGCTTCAACAAGGTGGGTTTGATGGTTTTTCACTCTTTTGGACAATCAATTTGATTCACTTTCAGACGCTTACGCCCATTGTGGCGGCCCACGCCTCCCAGGGCGCCTCTGCCAAGCAGATCTACCACTACGCACAGATGCAGGGCGACCTCGGCTTCCAGCGTTTCGACCACGGTCCAGTGCTGAACCTTGTGCGCTACAAGTCCAGCGATCCGCCGGCCTACAACCTCTCGCAAACGACCAGCAAGGTGGTAATCCACCACGGCGCCGGAGACTGGCTGGGATCCGATGCGGATGTGGTCCGACTGGTGGAGCGTCTGCCCAATCTCGTCGAGAGCCGCAGGGTAAACTACGATGGCTTCTCCCACTTCGACTTCACGCTCTCGAAGGATGTCCGACCTCTGGTCTACAATCAAGTGATTCACCACATGACAAGTAATCTTTAAAAGAATAGCTAGGGCTGAAAAGCAACACAGCATATGTATTAAATTTTATGGAAAAAAAAGAAATTCAACTTTAGCTGAAAAAAAATATTGTTGCTATGTCCTTGTTTTTTAGAAAAGCAAATCCATGTCCTACCGTATATATTTATATCTTAGCTGCTTAACCAGGCAGATTCCATTATAGTACCTCTTAAAATAGAGAAAATAAATATAACTTTTCTTTTGCAATGCTTTTTTTTTGCAACTAAATTGTCTTAACAATTTAATATTGCTATTATTTTATGTGACTAAATAACAGTTTATTAAAAGAAATATATTTAGAGAATAGCTAACAAGGACAAGATAATAGATTTGTAGGATTGTAACTAGAACAGTATTTTGAAAGCTTGCCATCAATTTACTGAATGCTCTGGGCCCTTTCCATCAGTATCACTCACCGATGAAAAAATCAATGCTTACGAGGAGCGACGACAATTTGCATATTTTTGGCCCCAAGCGTTTCCATAAATTTCACGTCCTGAACGCATATTTACACGCCGCGAGGCCAAGTTTCCAAATTAAGTTTGCAATCGAAATGAGGCGAAAGGAAGCCGGGACCAAAGCTTTAAATTGCTCACGTGTGTGACACATTTCTTTCGGCGTAGTCACGACAATGGCGAAAAAGCGGAAGCGGAAACGCGAAATGTGAAAAATGCGCAGAGCAAACAAAAGATGGCCGAGGGTGGTGCGACATCGGGGGTGGTGGAACGTGTCTTTTAACAGCTCCACGTACGCAGCCCACGAGGCACAAGGCACCCACATCCTCCGCACCACCGCTGCCACCCTAGCTATTTTGTATCTAGGCTTGTCTATTTTGCTTTGGCTCAGCCAAATTCCTATTGAAGAATTTTAAGTATAAGAATTTTTTTAATTTTTATTTTCTTTAAATAATACAAATGTTTATACGACTTAAGACTGCGGGAACATGCTACATTCAACCATTGTTGATACTCATACCTTCATATCATAGTTCAACAGCAACTTCGAGAAGCACCTAATGAGCTGAACATGATTAAGTTTTAAAAAAGCTGAATGTTTGTGTTTCTTTTTACCTTTTTTGTACCTTTTTATATTACCCAAGTAATAATAAATACCTTGTACCTTAACTAGTACCTTTCCCAACACTGCCTACAATTTTGTGATACTTTATCAAAATCAAAAAACTTTTTTAATACATGACTAATACATTTTCAGGATAACTGTACAACTTACGTCTTTAAAACGTCCACTATTCATTGCATTCACGGGGCATTTAAATAGATGATTAACATTGCTCACATTCCTTGTCGAAACAACAAATAAGTAATTTATTTATTCTGTTATTTATGGGCGGACCGTTTTAGCTATTTTTAGTGAATTTTAGTTTGGCAACACTACTTCGCACACGGTAGGCCCACTGTAAGCCCCAAACTCCCTGCGTACGTGTGTTATTTAATGCTTATCTTTATCCTTTTCCCATTAGTGTTATTGATGTTGGCAGTGGGGCCCATTGTCAGCCTGCCCCAAAAACTTTCCCACAGGTGCGGCTCCCCTTCTGCTCGATAAACTTGCCCTCCGGCTGAGCGCTGACAATTGATGCCACGGATACTCCAGCCAAATCACGCGCTAAACATTATTCTAATGTCCCCAGGCAGTCACATATGTACACTGTACATATATACTATATATTCGAGTTGGCAGCTTTTCCTCTTTGTTTCACATGCGGGGGTTTTCCGGGAATGTTTAAAGCCCTGCCAAACTCATTTCCCGGAATTTGCGTGTGCGTCAAGAGGTCCTTTGGGAACAACCATTTTCCTCGTATCGAACAGGGTCGTGGCCTTGAAGGATATGGGCTTGAAATTTAATGAAATTTATGGTAAGCAAGGAAGCAGATGGCCTCAGGGAAAAAATATGTAGGAGTTGTCTTTATTTTATGCACTTAAGACAATATCTAAAATGAAGAAAAACGAATCTCAAGTTTAAAAAGTTCTTAATGAGATGACAACCCTACCAAAAGGGTTGAAAAACTCTACAAGGTTCCCAACACTAATGCCAAGGTCGGGAAAAATGCAGCAGCACTGACAAAGCAATGACTATTGAAAATCTCGGCTGGCTATGACAATTTCATCTCCATCACAGACAAGGTCGGACAGTAATTGTGTTTTGTTATGTAGCTTTCGACTGGTGGAGAAGCCGTTCACACATTTTAAACACCGATTCCCAACAAATTCAAATGTTTTGCCAACATTTCGTATTCGAATAGAACCACTAAAAATAAGAGAAGCGGTCGAGGAATTTAGCGCGACCGCGACCCCAAGTGTATTGAAACCCCTTCTGATTTCAACGACGACCAGAGTTCTCTATTTTCTATGTAAAGCGACGCGAGTCACAATCGAAAACGCCATCAAAGGAGCAACGGAGCCGGACCAGATGTGCTAGCTAACCAACGTGGTCCATAGCCAGTCCCAGACGAGTCCAACCAGCAGCCATCAGCCAGTGAAGCCAGTGAGCCAGTGAGTGAGTGAGTCGGAGCTTCCCGAGGAGAGTTGTCCAGTTCCAGGACATGTGGTCCCGCCACTACAATCTGCGTCCGCAACTGCGTCTGCCGTCGGTGCACGAGCAGGTTGCGATGCAGTGCGCCCGGAACATAGTGAAGGTGGCCACCGGGCTGCCGCAACCACTGCCCCGCAGTCCCACCGGCCATGTGCCCGTGCTCGTGGAGCTGCGCCGCTCGGACGAGCCCACCGTGTACCGCTACCAGGTGAATGTGCCCCCTGGGGGATGGCCACCCGAGGATCCGGAACGGCAGGGTCACCACCTCCAGCAGCTGGTGCTGCCCGGAACTCTAGACGCGCTGGGCCTCAGGCTTCAGCCGCTGGAAAGACCGCCATGTCCCATGCACGGGTGTGCCATTTTGGAGACTACTAATGCCATCGAATTGTGGTCGCCGAACTGCGCCGCTGCGCCAACTCTCTCCATGATGACCCAGAGCTCGATGCACCTGGTCGGTGCACAGACTCACCCCATTGCCCCCATAGATGTGGTCACATTCAGCGAGCCCGTTGCCGCTGGCCACGCAACCCAAACCGTGAGGGAGCACTTCAGGGCCACCCTCTACCAGCAGCACATCAGTCCGCTGACCTACTCGGACATCTGGGTGCACGAGGAACCGCCGCGGCGCCTCAGAGGGACCACGCCCCCGCGCCTCAGAGGGGCCACGCCCCCGCGCCCACAGCTCTGTCTGTACGAGAACAACGAGTATGTGGCCAGTAAGGAAACAAGACCCATTAACGGGTACAAGGCTGCCATAAAACCTTCATCCAATAACCAACGCATAATGGCCGAACTGTGCCTGAACAGCAACGGTGAGTACGTGCCCAATGAGCAGCTGCAGCTGCAGCAATACCGCTCCAATACAACGTCCAACGGCATGCGAGGGGATCAGGATCAGCACTTCCATGTGCCACATCCATACAATAAACCGCATGAAAACCACCAGAAGGAGTCGCCACCGAAAGGACTCAACGGCTACAAGGGCGATCTCTACGGCTACGGTTACGTCGCCAAGGATCAGGGTAAGCCCCGAAAGAAAGGCGATCAATCGCTGGCCTATTCGGACCAAGAGAAGGTCCTGCGGCTGCGCAGCCAGGACCAAGGCGACAGGTGGCCACGACAGGGCCACGGCCCGATCAAAACTCAAGCACAAGTGGCCATGATAGAGCCCCGAGTGCGACAGGAAGTCCCCGTTAAGGACAAACCGTCCATACCGCCAGTCAATGGTAAGCCGGTTGTATTTTTTGCAATTTATTTACAGCAGAATATCCTTGACCAAACCACATATTTCTGCTTCATTATTTTTGAGTTTTAATTTTCTTTAATCAGAAAATAAAAGTAATGCCCTAAGTTGATTGTCATTGAAGAAAATAGGAACAATTTTTAATACAAACTACTTAATAATCATTAAATCAAGTAATTTTTATTATAAAACTTGTAATGTTTACGGTTACTGATTATCAGTGTTTTTAGCCAGGGTTAGTACATAAGTAATGGTGGTAGACACGATTTAAGCGTTTAAAATCTTAAAACAACTAATTTTAAATATAATTTAAGCGTTTTAACAATTCACAACGTAAATTGGATATCTTGGATACTCCTTCTTCATTCTTTGCAATTTCTTTAAGATCTTAATCCAACTAACAAAGAAAATTCTCAGGTACCTAAATTCCTTAAAAATAAAAATCCGAATATAAACACATGTTGTTAAGATCTGTAACTAAATTTCGAATGTAACAATAGTAATAAATTGTCCCTAAATACATAAAAAAAATTACGTTTAACAACTAATAATGAGCACCTCCCGCAGAAATGCCGGTGCCCCCGGAGGAGGTGCCACCGCCACCGAACTATCCCCGTGAACTGCAGGCGCTCCTCGGCTGGAACTACTGCGCCCTGTGCCACGTGGTGCTGCGATCGGCCCGGAATGCGATGGACCACTACTCGTCGCGGGGACACGAGCGCAGGATCGGCTGCTGGCTGGACCGCCAGAGCCCCAGTGGTCATGTGGCCCCCGTTGGCGCCGATGCGGAGACCATGGGCGTGTCGATGGAGGCATTGCGCTACATGCGCACCGCCCGTTCGGTGGACTACTACTGCGACCTGTGTGACGTCAAGATGACCTCTGTGATGCACGCCCAGCAGCACTTCCTCGGGCGACGGCATCGCCTGGTGGCCAGCCAGCGGACGCGGCCCAATGGAGACGGCTACTACGAAGCGGGCGGCGGGTGGGTGCGCACGGATGCCAACTTCCTCAAGTGCGAGCTGTGCGAGGTGACCATCACCTCGGAGTCCCAGATGGCCATGCACATGGCTGGAGTTCGTCATCGCAGGCGGGTTCACACCGTCTTCGCGGGCAGATCCCGTGGAGGACTGGGCCTGGGCATGGGCATAGCGCCCTTCAACGACCGACACTTGTACCGCCTGAACGCCAACGGTTCCCTGGCCCCGCTGCGACCTCTGGACCTGCAGATCCTCCAGGCCGTTCAGCCGACTCCCGTGAAGGACCCGAGTGCCGCCTACTTCTGCCAGCCGTGCAACATCACAATGAACCACATGAAGTCGGTGAGGCAGCACGAGAAGGGGCGCATGCACCGGCGCAATCTGCACAGGATGCCCTGTCGGCCGGTCATCTACGAGTGACCTTGCGGTGACCTTGGCGGACAGCACCAGTCAACGAGCGAGTGAGGGGGCGCGGCGCGGAGGCAGTCCTTTGAGTCCAAAAGATGGACTCCGAATCTCAAAGCCCGTAGTTGCCACACAAACACCGCCACCCACTGGCGTATCTTCTTGCTGTGCTGTGTGTTATTTTCAATTTATTTTTCATCAATCTAACTTTTTTGTATGTTTTCTAGAAGTATTATAAATAATATACCCCTAAAACCAGACCAGGATGTTTTTATGGGGCATTTGTAAAAACATCTGATAAGCCCAATGTTCAGATTTAACATAACACATCCATGCAACATAAACCTATAAAACTTAATGCTTATACCCTTGCAGAGGGTATTATAATTTCAGTCAGAAGTTTGCAACGCAGTGAAGGAGACATCTCCGACCCTTTAAAGTATATATATTCTTGATCAGCATCACTAGGAGAGTCGATCTAGCCATGTCCGTCTGTCCGTCCGTTTCTATGCAAACTAGTCTCTCAGTTTTAAAGCTATCTGCATGAAACTTTCCCAAAAGTTGTCTTTCTATTGCAGGTAGTATATAAGTCGGATCTTGTCGGATCGGGCGACTATAGCTTATAGCTCCCATAGGAACAATCGAAAAAATAAATTAAATAAAATTATAACTTTGCTGTTTTTTACTTTAGTCTATCAACTAAAAACTAGTAACAATCTCTTAAAAAGAATTTACTGTAGTTATATTTCAGAGCAACAGTAATAGCCACGCATAAAAAAATGTAAAATTTGTTGCATACTTGTGGGCTGTGGGCAAAGAAGCGGCCAGTTGCAGCAACATGTTGCCGCAACAAACTATCTGCATCTCGAAAATGAATCTGCTGCGGGAGCTGGAACTGGAACTGGAAATGGAAGTGGAGGAACTATCAACACTTCCGGGCTTAATTAATGATGCGATAAACTCACTCCCGCTCGTCGCTCGGCAGAAATGTCTGGAATCTTTGCTTTTAATTGCCAGCCTGCTTATGCAGTGGCACGCTCCTCTGGCCGCTGGCTTTTGGTTTCTGCCAGACGGAAGTGGCATAAAAACCGATGGGACTGCCACTGTAGCAGTGGCAGTAGCAGTGGCTGCAGACAATGGTGGCCATAAAAAGGAGTTATCGCTCGACAAATATCGGAGAGAGTGCCGCCCGACCGCAGTGTCAGTCGGCGAGGGTCTAGACAAAACATGGCGCTAAATAAATAAATAGCTGCGCCATCAGAAAACACAAGAAATCGCACTCATTGACGACCACAAAAACGGAAAAGAGACTTCGGCCGAAATTTATGGCCAATTTTTGCCGGGCCGTAACTTTGTTTGGGTTTGAAGCTCGCCGCCGTGCAAGGTCAATAGCAGTTGGGGGCGTGTGAACTGTGGGTGTGGTCGAGGTCCCACACATCCTGACACCAGACTACACACCAGGCACACATACTGTATTTATACCATTTGGCGTCTGGTCGCGCCGGCAGACGGCAGAAGCTTCAAACATGTTTTCGCATAAATTAAACTTCTTATCTGGCTGTAAAACATTTGACGCCATTCCTGTTGTTGTTGCAATCCAACCCGATTGCAGTCCGGAAATGTGCATATGAGCAGCAACAATAAACACCGAAAGCACAGCATTAATAGACGCAGAATGGTGCAAAATATAAATAAATATGCCCGGGAAATGGACATTTTTATCGATGATACAGTTAATGATATAACCCTTGTCCGAACGTACAATCCATATGTGGCTCGATGACAGTCTGGCATTAAATTCGAGTGGAAATTGATGGCAGATGAGCTGGAGCTGAATAAAAATTGACTTTAAAGTGTTGCCATTAAATAGGAATGTCAATTTAATGAACGAATGAATACTTATGACAAAATACAAAGTACAAAATCATTTAAAATACTAAATTATTCTGTTCTTATATGTTTTGTTGGCATTTCTGTATTTTTAAATAGCCTTATAAGCTGCAGTCCAGACCACCTGAAAATCGCGTTGGGTTCGTGTACAACTGTGTAAACAAATTAATTATGCAACTTTGTGGCTGAACAAACCGAGCCCATTTACCCCTTGCCCCTGCCCACTTGCACTCGCTCAATAAAATATCCTTCCAACATATTTCAGCATAAACATTCGCATTTCCACGCATTTCACTGCCCCTCGGGCCTGCTTGAATCGCTCAGGCATAAGGAAATTTATGCGTGGCAAAACCAAAACCAAGCCCCTGCCGAAACCAAAACACATTCTCCGGGGCAAACTCTCGACTCTGGCGACTAATTTGCATTCGTATGGCCCACAGCTATAGCTCAGGCTCCGGCGCAAAGATACAGATACACAGGTCCAGATACAAATGCAGCTTGCAACTGTGCAATTAACATAATTTCGGCAAAACGCTCTCTTGCACAAAATGCTGAGGTAGGTTCAGCCATTTGCATTTTACAAACACGTGAAATATTTGTAATTTTCCACTTGCTTTTGGTAATAACCTATGTAACACCATTTCTTTTTTATACCTCATGAAAGATCTTTATTTTCATCCAGCTAATTTCGAGCATTTTCATTTCCAGATCATATAAGATAATGGCAGATTCAAATGTTTTTTTACGATCTACCAAACTCAGATATTTGGCTGTACGTTATGTGATCGTTTTCTTGTTAAAGCCCAATAAAATTTGCATGTATCTCAGTTTTTTGCCGGTTTACTTGCTTACCGACTTTATGGCACTTATTACGGGGTCTGTCAAAGTTGTGTCAAAACTAGACTCAGATTTCCCAAAGGGTGTGTTTTGGGGATCAGCGCAAACGGTTCAAAGCGTGTGAAGTGCTTATTGTTTTGCTGTCTCTGCGGAATTATATAAAATGCTTTTAATGTTTTTAATTGTTACGTGTTTTGCGCCACTTTGTATGTCACAAAAAGTGAGTGTATGAAGAAGGGGGCGATGTTCATGGCAGTTAATAAAACCAGAACCTGCTTAAAAGAAATACTATTATGTGACTAATAATTAACTGAGCTTGAATTTGACATTTGTCAACTTTGGTCAACAATTACTTTTCTCTGTCAAGAAAGATTTGGTGTATATTTGTTTAATGTTATAGTTGCAGCTAAAGATTTCGGTTTGCCAAAACTAAGATTGTATTTTTAAATTTAAATAATATACTTTAGTTAATTTACGTTTTTAGTAAAATCTATCAGTTAGTAAACAAAAAGACCTTCATAGTCAATACCTATTTTATAGAGATGTGTAAGCCATCAGTCATAACTTTTGTTTAGTAGCTACGTTTAATTGGTTCAGTTTGCCCAAGCTCAACAACTAATATTGAATCATATTATAAATTATAATTCAATAAAATGTAATACTTTATTGTTGCCTCACGTCACACAGTTTTGCACATCTCATTATCTCGCCAACTGTTTGCCTCATCATCATCTGCAACAAACGTAAACAAATTGAACAAGAGGTTGATTAGAATTCGCATTTTGCGACATTAACAAACAAATCCCCCAAGGCGGAGCAGACATCCAGTTTACAGCCTCAGCAATTTTTCGAGATTGGGATATGTGTCAATCGAACGATCGGGGCGGCGGCAAACAAACATCAACAATCGCAGAAGGGGCCGCCAAAAACCAAAAACCTGCTCGCTGGGAAATTGTTTTTGTTTCGGCATTTTTGCTCGCAAATATTGCAAGAAATGCAAACAGGAACAGAGCCTGTTGCCTGTTGGTACCATGACACATTTACCAACATTTTCGATGTTGTTACTGGCGGATGACAAATCTGACAAGGCATTCGGGCCCACCTGTTGTTGTTGTTATTATTGTGGCGCGGAAAAGCAAACAAACAACACCGCTGGGGCTCAGTATAGTGCCTCGTGCCTCATGTCTCATTTCTAGTTGCTGCCTGCCGTTTTGCCATCAAGCCAAAATGAAATAAAAGTTGGCTCAAAACAGCAAATGCAAAAGGAAGAGGAGATGCTCTGCTTTTTGCTTATTACATTTTTTATTTTTACAAATTAAAAAAAGGTTTAAGAACACCTAACTTTTAACTGTTTTAAAATGTTATTTAACTTTGTATATTAATCGTTAAGCCAAAAACACAATACTAAAATATGTATTATGAATTTTATCAAACAAATTTTTTTGTCTTTTTCATGTTTATAAATGTATACTCCACAATCTTAGTAAGCACGTCACATTCTTTTAAGTCTGTATATCTTTCAACATTTCATAACGAGCTTCCTTCGTCGTGAAAGCAACTAACTGAAATTCAATTGTTCATTGAGGTACAAGTTTCTGTAAAATTTTTAAGATAATAATATAAAATGGTCCGAACAAGAAAGTCGAAAAGAGCACGGCCTCAAATTAGTCACGAGGACGAACGTGAAATTAATGCACTGCTGGACGAGATGTTACGTATTCTCAATGGTATTCCCGATGCAGCTTGATCCAGAAAATGAAGAAGATGAAGAAGATGTGCCCCTTATGTGAAGTTTATGCATAGCAGAATCCGGCGACAATTGTTGTAAATAAAATAAAATTTCGTCGCAAAAATGTTTTGTATTTATGCAGGTTTTTGCGCTTTGCAGAGTACACCGAAAACGGCTTTCGATGGCGCCATTAGCAGAGTTTTCGGTTTCTCGGTTTGGTTTGCTTTGCTTTGGAAAATTGTGTGCGAGAAGACGGAGAGAGACTGGAAGGTTATATAATAACAGGCCAGTAGTCGCAGTCGATGGTCGATGGAGAGAAGCGACCCGAGTGGGCCGCCACTGCATCTGCGACTGCAAATAGTTAGTGCAATCAACCTGAATTGGAATGCCATGCAATTGGAATTCGTTACCAAATATTGATGACAGTAATAGCCGCTGCCGAGGGTTCCCAAGATCCCGGGAGCAAGAAATCACTTTACATAATCGTCAGTCGACTGCTTATCGGCCGCGGGAGAAGCCACCGAACGGCTAATAAACCCCAAACTACCATGTTACGCAGAGGACGCCCCTCCAAGTGGGACTTGCTGCCGCCGTCGACCTGATTGTAGTTATTTGGCCAGGGGTCCGCCGTTTCCCGCTGCTGTTGGCGTGGGTGTGCGGCAGGCGCCACAATTAAGTGGCGGTTTTGCATATCCAGAAGGCGGATCCTTTCACAGAGTGGCTGGCTGGGTAACTCCCAAGTCAACCAAGTCCGAATTCCAGCCTCAGTTTTGGCATTTTATGCACTTAAGTCGCCTGGAAGGCACGAGTAATTAGGTAAAACCACTTATTGGACCACGAAAATGTGGTTTAAAGATATGTCAATTCAGGATTTTGTTTTATTCAAAAGTGTGCGTCTTCATTTTATGACTGTAATTAAAATACTCTCCAAAATTATCAAGAAAAGTTTAATTTCTTAGTTGAGTTTTTGATTTGTGCAGTATTTTTTGTTTTCTTTTTTTTACATACAAGTTCAGACTACAAATCAGAAAACTTTATTGTTTGCATTGGGTTAATTTTAAAACAAGATGTGAGATCTCTTTAGTGAAACAATATTTTAAAATTATATTGCAACCGTAGCTATAGGGTTATATAAATAAAAGCAATTAAAAATGATAGGATCCGTTAATTCCTATCAGATCAAAATTAGTACAAATATTGTTAAACAATTTTTAACTTACAAAGAACAAAAATCAAATCACTAAAGTTAAATAAATTTGGCTTTAATGAGGAATCGCTGATTTAAACTATTGAGAGTTTTAGTAACTAATTACGTTGCTTGGCTATAGCTTGGAATAAGTTTTAAAAACGTGATTTTTATGGCCAGCACATGTGCTGTTTGTTTATCAGAGTTCAACCTTTCCGTTCTGGCATTAAGTTGTCTATTAAATTTTTATTATTTGCAAACGTCCATCATAAGATTAATCGTTCAGGGCTATAAAGTCTTAGAACAAAAGGTTCTTGGCTCAGGGACAGCGCTAATCATCCGTTCGTTCCCCCGGGCTAGAAATTTGGAACAATTGGGAGCGGATTAAGGGCCATTAAAGTGTAAGCACTATAATAAAGACGCTCCCCAGCAGTTAAACCCAACCCGGAGCGATGTCAAGTGCGCTAATTAAGCACTTCTGGCACTATGTGCGTATAAGTAAGCGTAAGATGATATGGAAATGAGATGTTCGGCCGGAAAGTGTGTCAACCATAAGGCAAACATCGCAAACTGCGCAAAAACACTCCTGGCAAGGTCACACACAAGAAGCTGAGGACAACAGAGAAATTACCGACCGGCAAAAAAGCTTGGATCCGCTGACTTGCCCCTTTTCCCTCTGCTCTCAATAACAATTTTCAGTGTCACGCTGAGTGGCGGGATAAAAGCAAAACAAAAATTACAAAAATTCGACTGCAGCAGCCAAACAAATTACAAAAAACAACATAACTCGCGCCTTGCGACCTTGAGATTGGCGGCATTAACCCATTACGGAACCACGGGTAATTTTCCACAGCACTACAATTAGTTTTCAGCGAGGGAGAGATCTTTTTTTGTGAGTTTTCTGGCTCAGAGATTTATTACACAAATTAAAACAATTAAACGGAAACTAGGTAATAAAATGGTGATTATTTTCTGTTATTGCTTAACACATTTTTATTTAGCCTAACTGATAAATAAATCGGAATTTTATTTATAAATTTATTATTATTTATTTATATTGGTATATTTTTTCAACGGACCTAAAATATGTATTTTTATACATATAAATATAAATGGGTTAAGCTGCAACAGCTCGATTTGGTATTGCCATGTTTGCTGCAATAATTTCAGTTGGTATCCGAAAATCCGACGCACAAAATGTTGTAAGAATCTCGACGGAGCCAAAAAAGCCCCAGATAATTGCAGTCGTAACAATTCGAGACAGATAATAACGAACAGCACGGCAAAAGAAGTTGATGGCCCTGCTCCTGCCCCACAGTTGATTGCATGTGGCACGTGTTCATGACATTCCTCCAAGTCCAAGTCCGATGGCCAAGCGATTCTGTTGCACACTTGATGGCATTGCAATATAATTACTTACCTTGAAGTTGCGGATCTCATATATGATCATTCCAAATCGTTGCTTTGGTGATTCAGATTGATTTGTATTGGGTACAGCGATTTTTCTTGTAATTGTGTATCTCTTATTTTTTGCATGTAGAAATATTCAAATTGCATGTAGTAATATTCAAATTGCATCCAGAATTGGGCTAAGGCTTTGAATTTAATTTAAAGCACAGACATATCCGTAAATCAATCAAGGTGATATATAATTACAAAAAATCGTATCTTAAAAATATTCTTCGATATCTTCCCTGCCTCTTTGGCTTTTATTTTCGCTACTTTTGGTTACTGCTGGGATGTGGTAAGAATGCATGTAAAAATGGTTATTGAATTTATGATTAATGCCTGGTCGCAGTTGTCATTGAGGGCCCGACAAATTGGCCGGCCAAGGCCAACCAGTGCGGCAAGAAATCCGAGATAAACGGGAAGAGATCGTTGCAAAAGCTGGTGGGAACAGACAGCCGAATGCTGAAATAATCCCCCAGATGCAGATGGCAAGTGAGACGGCAAAATGTAAACAAAACAAATAATGGGCAATCACAACAAATCGCGCAATGAAAAATGGGGGGGGTAATAGGCTGCTCCCTAACTACCGATCTTCAACGTGGCGCGGCACAAAGCAAAACAGTGTGAATATCAGCCTGCATTTCAATTTGGCCAAGTGCAGACGTAACCTGATGCCAGGCCAAATATTTCGACAGTCGGTGTCTTGGGATGGGGGCTTCAATTGCAATTACCTTGGCGGCAACGGAGCACGCAACGAAGTCAGTGAGACGCTCGGGACGTGCCAAACGATCCAACGCCTAACGGCTAAACGGATCCAACCCAGAGACAAAACCCCAAACCCCAAACCCCGTCCAACAAACAACAAAAAACTTCTGCGGCTGGAGAAAAGCGAATCGAAACGAAAGACTTAGGCAAAAAACTCGATCGGCACGCGCCAAACTCTGAGTTTGGTTGGCGGCGGGAGGGGGAAGGAGAGATGTGGGCTGTCGGTTGCATTGGGGGCGTCGAACATGTCGGCTCGATCAGCTGACTAATCCGAGGGAGTTGAGCTAGGTCGGCAAAATGTGCACACAGAGACAAAAAGTCATTTAATATTTTTTAGAGAATTTAAAATATTAAAATATTTTGTGGTATTTTTCTGTGATATTTAAAGGCTTCTTTACACTGTATGATTTCTTTCCTTTGATTTGTTGTTAGCTTAAGGTATTTATGGTTTTTGAAAAACCTAAGGGTTATTTTGTTTACCTTATTTACAGAAACATAAACAACAAATCTATAAATGTTACGCATAGTTTACTATATATAATAATATATAAAACTTATTTTGTTTAAATCAACAAGTGTTTTCTAGTTTTTATTTTAAACATATTTTAAGCTTTCTTATACAAAAACACCCTCGCTTGTGTTTTTACCACTAAAATTTTTGTATATTCTCAGTGCATCTCAAAACAAAACACAAGCACTAGTGGCGTATAAATAACACTTGTATGACTTTCAGGCAGCTTGATATCAGCTGTAGACCGCTTTAAATCCGCACTTTACCTGCTTGCTCATACTCACCTTCCACAAGCTCGCGATCCACAAGCGCCGGCTCAAACAAGTTGGCCCGCAGATCGAGGCTGAAACTCGAGCCTAGCTCAGGCCATTCTGCCTACGAAACGGCCAGTTGATCAACGAATCCCAATCCAGACGGTTGTTCAAGCCACCGCAATTAGCTGGCCACGCGCAGACCCATAAGATCGAGTCCGAAATACCCGTTCCTGCACCGTGCTCTCCGCGGGAATAGTTTCCATTGCTATCATCCAGTCGGTAGTCGGTAGTCTGTAGTCGGTAGTGGGTAGTCGATCCGAAGGATACCAATCCGCCGAGTCAATCGGAGTGCCAAGACGCCACACGTAACTGCCAAGAGAGTGACGAAAGCGGGAGAAAAAAGATAGTGGCGACGTAACCGTTACGCTTAAGTGCAAGCAACTGTTGCATTTGCCAATTTGCCCCATTTTGTGTGTCCGCCTGAGCGTGAGTCGGCTGGCGAGTGAGTGTTCGAGTGTCGAGTGTCGAAGTGAGTGTCGCTGTGAGTGCCTCATTTGGATTTGGATTTGGATTTGGATTGGGACAGCGGCCTTCCGATGCGGCCCACCGTCGAGGTCAGAGGTCGCCTGCTGATGACCCTGCTGCTGCACTGCCTCGTGGCCATGCAGGTGTGCGGCCGGGCCGGCGCCTTCACGCTCCTCTCGCCCTTCAGCTACACCTCGCTGAGCTTCAAGAACCTGCTCAACTCCGTGCTGCTGTCGAGCAACGCCAATCTGGCCGGCGGCGGACGGAACCTCAAGTCCGACGTCCTCGAGGACGCCTCCCTCATCACGGTGAGACCTGAAGGGTGGAAAACACGGGAATATTTGAGATATCAGATCCTTTGGGATCCCCTAAGGCGTTTTTACGCGATCTGACTTCAGGGTTCCTTTGTGTAAACATAAGTCTGTGGCACTACAAATATTTCTTATTAAGCCAAATTCTTTAAACGAATATTCGTTTGGTTGAAAGAGAGAAGTTTCTATAAGCCAAACCCTCAATTGAAACTTAGTTCGCTTGAAGTTGTCTTTAAGCTCTTTGCTTTAAAATTTGCAATATTTTGTGTTGTATAAAAAAATAAAATATTTTGTTTGCTTATATTGTAGTTGCATAGGTATAAACACTAGGATGAAATGACATCCAGTAGCAACAAAAGACAATTAAATTTATTACCGTGTTACGCATATCGGATTTTGATTTATTTTGATTTTTCACTTCTTAGTTTTTTATATTCGTTTTTTTTTTCATTTAAAGTACATTTTATTAAATAAATGTGAATGCATTAAATGTTGTAATGGTGATAATATCAAACTACGAAATCAAATAATTCGCAACAATGTAGAGCTATTAATATTAACGATTATTAACCACTATCATTACCCAAACTGTACAAAACGTACGTGCTTTTGGTAATGGGCTGAGGTACAAACTGACATTTGTGTGCGTTTTGTTTATAAAATGTTGAAAAGTGAAACTATTTAATAATTTTTTTTGCTATCATTAGCAATAGGAATGTACGTATTAAAGGTTCTTAGTGTAAGTGTCAATATACAAAACGGAATCTTCAAATATATTGAACTCAAAATATATACTAGGCATGGATTTAATTTCTAACTGGTACCTACAAAAACTTTTTTATGAGAGTATCTTTGATGTATAGACTTATCCCAAGTCGGTCAATACTCCACGCTTGAGTTCCCATCTTACATTGACATTGGTTTTCCACGTCGGTTTTGCTTTATTTTCATAACTGTTTTTAGGAGCTTTACGAGGGGCCCCAATCGCGTTCTATTCTGGCATTTACTTGGTCAAACCATTTTTGTGTGTCATATAAATTTACACTTTTCACTGCTCACCAGCGAAATTTTTGTATATTCTCAGTGCATCTCAAAACAAAACACAAGCACTAGTGGCGTATAAATAACACTTGTATGACTTTCAGGCAGCTTGATATCAGCTGTAGACCGCTTTAAATCCGCACTTTACCTGCTTGCTCATACTCACCTTCCACAAGCTCGCGATCCACAAGCGCCGGCTCAAACAAGTTGGCCCGCAGATCGAGGCTGAAACTCGAGCCTAGCTCAGGCCATTCTGCCTACGAAACGGCCAGTTGATCAACGAATCCCAATCCAGACGGTTGTTCAAGCCACCGCAATTAGCTGGCCACGCGCAGACCCATAAGATCGAGTCCGAAATACCCGTTCCTGCACCGTGCTCTCCGCGGGAATAGTTTCCATTGCTATCATCCAGTCGGTAGTCGGTAGTCTGTAGTCGGTAGTGGGTAGTCGATCCGAAGGATACCAATCCGCCGAGTCAATCGGAGTGCCAAGACGCCACACGTAACTGCCAAGAGAGTGACGAAAGCGGGAGAAAAAAGATAGTGGCGACGTAACCGTTACGCTTAAGTGCAAGCAACTGTTGCATTTGCCAATTTGCCCCATTTTGTGTGTCCGCCTGAGCGTGAGTCGGCTGGCGAGTGAGTGTTCGAGTGTCGAGTGTCGAAGTGAGTGTCGCTGTGAGTGCCTCATTTGGATTTGGATTTGGATTTGGATTGGGACAGCGGCCTTCCGATGCGGCCCACCGTCGAGGTCAGAGGTCGCCTGCTGATGACCCTGCTGCTGCACTGCCTCGTGGCCATGCAGGTGTGCGGCCGGGCCGGCGCCTTCACGCTCCTCTCGCCCTTCAGCTACACCTCGCTGAGCTTCAAGAACCTGCTCAACTCCGTGCTGCTGTCGAGCAACGCCAATCTGGCCGGCGGCGGACGGAACCTCAAGTCCGACGTCCTCGAGGACGCCTCCCTCATCACGGTGAGACCTGAAGGGTGGAAAACACGGGAATATTTGAGATATCAGATCCTTTGGGATCCCCTAAGGCGTTTTTACGCGATCTGACTTCAGGGTTCCTTTGTGTAAACATAAGTCTGTGGCACTACAAATATTTCTTATTAAGCCAAATTCTTTAAACGAATATTCGTTTGGTTGAAAGAGAGAAGTTTCTATAAGCCAAACCCTCAATTGAAACTTAGTTCGCTTGAAGTTGTCTTTAAGCTCTTTGCTTTAAAATTTGCAATATTTTGTGTTGTATAAAAAAATAAAATATTTTGTTTGCTTATATTGTAGTTGCATAGGTATAAACACTAGGATGAAATGACATCCAGTAGCAACAAAAGACAATTAAATTTATTACCGTGTTACGCATATCGGATTTTGATTTATTTTGATTTTTCACTTCTTAGTTTTTTATATTCGTTTTTTTTTTCATTTAAAGTACATTTTATTAAATAAATGTGAATGCATTAAATGTTGTAATGGTGATAATATCAAACTACGAAATCAAATAATTCGCAACAATGTAGAGCTATTAATATTAACGATTATTAACCACTA
Source organism: Drosophila elegans (assembly GCF_018152505.1). NCBI lineage: Eukaryota > Metazoa > Arthropoda > Insecta > Diptera > Drosophilidae > Drosophila > Drosophila elegans. Next base: position 3,681,091 of record NW_024546167.1, read on the forward strand.
TCATTACCCAAACTGTACAAAACGTACGTGCTTTTGGTAATGGGCTGAGGTACAAACTGACATTTGTGTGCGTTTTGTTTATAAAATGTTGAAAAGTGAAACTATTTAATAATTTTTTTTGCTATCATTAGCAATAGGAATGTACGTATTAAAGGTTCTTAGTGTAAGTGTCAATATACAAAACGGAATCTTCAAATATATTGAACTCAAAATATATACTAGGCATGGATTTAATTTCTAACTGGTACCTACAAAAACTTTTTATGAGAGTATCTTTGATGTATAGACTTATCCCAAGTCGGTCAATACTCCACGCTTGAGTTCCCATCTTACATTGACATTGGTTTTCCACGTCGGTTTTGCTTTATTTTCATAACTGTTTTTAGGAGCTTTACGAGGGGCCCCAATCGCGTTCTATTTTGGCATTTACTTGGTCAAACCATTTTTGTGTGTCATATAAATTTACACTTTTCACTGCTCACCAGCGAAAGAAAGTTTCCGTTCTCAGGGTTCGTTGACTCGAAGTACGAGTTTCGTGTGCTGTCCGAGAACTATTACCAATTTCAATCGAGCCGTCTGGCGGCACTTGGTAATGGTCACCTGCCGTGATCCACTGCAGTTGCCACTGCACTTTCCACCGACTTCCCTTTGTTTTTCGAAGAGAAAGGGGAGCTGCCGTAACTTGTGTACATTTCGTAGCCTTTTTATGGCGTTAATCATGTCTAACTCCAGTGAGTGCGCTACCTGCGAGCTGCGAGTACGTAACTGATGAATTTATTTCTAGAGTTGAAGCTAATTAAAAGGTTTACGAGCCTGCAATACAGCTGTGAAGTAACACGAAAGTGTATGGCTTTATCGGTGACAGAATAATCGTTGCCACGATAAAACTGCATAAGAGGGCTTCCAGTTTGGAGAAATCGAATCAGGTTTGATATTTATTTGTTTATAATTTTAAACCCCACTTACAACAATACCAAAGCCGGGCGTAGCCTTGGTCGAAATGGATCCAATACAAAATAAGCATTTTATGGCAGTCACAGACACCAAATGAGTTCGGTTTTTTAGAATTGATAGCCGTAGGTATTGACCTTGAGCTCATTTACAATGCTCACGTGACCAGCAATTAGATCAACATTTTAATTGGGCGTTTGCTCACACAATTGTAAGTGTAAGCCGCAGGTTTTCCGTGGGTTTCCAAAAACCACATATCTCGAGGGCATAAATTTGCATTTCATATTTTGCCAGCCAAATATCAAAGATCACACCAAGCTGAAGATTACCCAATCGCTTTTAGGGTGGGGTCAACAAACAGCGAGGCGAAAATGAACAGAGCCAATAAACCACGCCAAAGTCGAAGGAAAAGAGTTATTAACAAGTGCTCAAGTATACATTTGGCCACGATAACGTAACGTTTTTATGCGATTTACGTGATTCAAGTTGTTGCGCAGACCCAGAAACTTATAAAGGGAGACATATAGTGTGTGATGTACAGTGTATAGTCTGTAGTGTACCTGGCGTATTGTCAACACAAGTGCCGCCGTACTTTTCAAGTGGATCTTATGCAAAGTCATGGCTGGGCTTTCGAACGCGTTCACAGGCGCGTGTCTGCAATGTAACTAAAGTCGGAATAAAACTCCAAGCCTCACAAGTCAGTTACAATTTCTGCACGTTGCCAACTTGCATAATCGGGGGTTGGGAGATGGCCAGATACGTTTATATCTGTATATAACTTGGGGGACACCTCTCTTCGCTGACAATAACAAATTGAAATTGTCAACGCTACACAATCATCAACGTGCAATTAGGCTAACCTGTCCACGTCCACAGCGCTTGACTGACTTTGAAATATGGGTTAGCAGTCTGCCTGCCTTCCGCCCACCACCCACCGTCCACTTCCACCCCCTCAACTCACCCACTTAAATGTCAACGAAGAAAGCCCAAGGCTTTGCCTCGCAATAATAAGGAAATAGTTTCGGCATTCGACTTGGCTCTGGATATTTTTCGCTTTTGTTTTGCATAAAACTGTCTCGTTTTTGCCTTAATTTGAATTTAAAGATTTCCGCATTGTCTTTTCTTTTAGTCTTCGCTTGCCAAGGATTGGTAAATCGATGTTATTTGGACTGATTACGCCTAGGTGTTGTAATGAGTTTTAAAAGGGCACACCAATTTAAAATTAACTAAATTATAGTACCCCGAATTCAAGCTAAAACTTTACTTTCCAAATAGTACTAATAATTTCAAATGAATAAATAACTATTCTCGTTTAAATTCAAACCACTCCTCTAATCATCATCAATTGATATCCATTTATTGGTGTTCTTGCTGCCCTAATCGATCGAAGTAATTTGCATATTATTGAAGCCGTTGCTCCACTTGATCAGTCATCTTGAGAGCAGAGTTCAAATGTGATTAACCTCTAAGTTTTCGATGTCATTAAAACGATGTCAGTCGGCGGCGGAATAAAGCCAGCACAGCGGCACAGAAAATGCAACCAGCAGACGAAGAGGGGGAAAACTGGTTGGGGTCGACTTCGATGACATCGAGACGTTTCGACCGGCACTCATTATAATGACTGTGATAAAAGTCGAAGTCAATATCAAGGTCAGTTACAAAATGAGCGATGGTCTCGAAGTGGCTATCCATCCATCCGGCGAACTCAAGAGTGGCTTGTGGCTCCGACTGGGTCTTCTTCAAAATAAATCCACAAAATCCATGACAAGCTCGACTCAAGTTCGACCGGCAAAGGTGTTGTATGCAAATTAATCAAAGGCGCGCCACAAAGCCCCTTAAAAGAGTCCCCCAAAGGTTGACACTACCAAATTTGCATTGAATTTTAGTGGAAAAAAATCAAAGCAAAAGAAAACATGGAAGCCCATGCATATCCAAAGGCCCATGCAACACTTGATGTACAGTACTTACTGCTTAAGGCAAATGAAGTAAGAAAACAATGAGTAATATTAAATTTAAATATATGTGGGACCGCTGTTATTCGCACGGCGTTTCTTATATTTCATATAGCGAGTTTCTTCATGCCAATGCTCACTGTACCATCAAGCACACACCGCAGTGCCAATTAGCATGGACACAAACCGGAGGCAGGCAAACACACAAATTAGTGGGTCATGATGAACATTATGTTAATCGCATCTCAAGACGATATTGTAGGTGCTAATGAAGTTTTTTGCGGCTTTCAGCCGAATGAACGAAAAGTTCAGTTAGCGAAACAGTAAACATATGGAAAAAGAAACCCATAGAAATTATGGCGCCCATCGACAAACAGTCACAATCCATTTTTGCATTGCCCCAGGTCGAAATCAGTGTAGTTGAACATTTACTTTTACAGTGAGTGGCTAAACCCACCGTATTTATTTAATTATAGTTTTTCCAACGTTTGCGCACATTGTTTGCCCGGCAATTTATTTGATTTCTTTATTGGGCCCTTTTAAATTGGCGTTAAATCAAACATTTCCATATTGTTGTACTATTGTCTTACTGTTAACACACAGTTTATTCAACAAATGAGTTTATTTAGGTTTTCTGTGGGAATGAATAAAAGCATATAATATGAAATCAAAGATAATATTTATTTTATAACAAAACCAATTTTTTGTGATCCAAAGTACAAATTTTACGAAACATATTTGCAAAAACTAGTTTCTTCAATGAGCCAAGATAAATATGAGTATTATACGTACAATTAATTTAATAAATTGCAGCTTTAGTTATTTTTCGTCGTCAACAGATAAATGTTGCTAAAACTTTTATTACCAAACATGTGACGCCTCGGGTGAATTTCAAAACTTTCCGAGATTGGCTAACACTGCGCTGGGCGGGAAAATCCAGCTGCCGTCCGCACTTTGTTGCATTTTGAGCATCTTTGCAACGCATTTTAAGCATCGGCTCTGCGCAAATATTGGCCGGCTATGTCGCAAAATGTGTGTCAATATGTGTCAAGCCAAGAAAAACAAAAACTTCGCCGGGTAGCATCGGCAGCAGCTGTTGCAATTTTCGGGGCTTGGCCAAGTCACTTTCTGCGGCTTCTCTGCACCTCGTTCGCACGTTCATTCATTCTTTTTGAGCAGCTCGAACAAAGACAGGCTCTTACGCAAGACAAAAGGCAAGGAAATTGCCGAAAAGATAAATAAAAGCAAAAAAATAAGCCAAATTAATGCTCTAGCATTGGGCTAAATCGGCCGAAAACAAAACATGCAGAAATGGAGCAGGAAAAAACATTTCGCTGGCTTACTTTGCGTACCACTTCCTCGTGTTGTCCAACCAGCCGGCAAGTCAATTGGCCAATTGCAGTGTTTATATTATTTTGTGGCCAACAACAGTGGGGGCTATTCGCTGCCAAGGTTAATTAAAATGCCAGTCGGCTCGCAGAGAGTCTATTTCTGTAGTTTTCTCACTCGCGCGGCCGGTTTGTTTGTTAGTTTGAAATTTGGGTAATCGCGTGTTTATAACTTAATTTCAACAATGATTTTTGGGGTGTTATGGGTTTTTCTTTCGGCCACCCACTACCCGAGCGGCTTACATAATCGCCCTGACTTATCAAACGCATCACGAATGCCTGAAAAACCTATAAATTCATTTGCCAGCAGGAAGAAAAGTATGCTGTCATACAGTGCGTATGCTTGATACGTGACTGGGTTAAACTATGGCGATGTACTTTTAAGGAGGGCCGCGTGGGTTTTGTAGTTTGGAATTTGGAGTTCGAATAAAGCATTCCCAATGTTGATAATGCTTTATAGTTTCGCTGATACTTTGGTTTTCAGCGGTGTCAATAAAGAAATTCTATATGGTTCTGTATCGACCCTTGTCAGTAAAAATTGTTTGGATTAAATACTCTGTTCGGCTGTTAAATACTCTGACCGCACTTTATACAGCTTATTCCATTTCTGAGATGGAATACCAAGATTATTCAGTGCCACTCCACGAGCAATTTACCGCAGCAGCTTGGCTGGTAACTTTGTTAACTTGTTGATGCCACAAATTAAAATTCATTAGTGCAAATGACTGTGGCTAAGGCCAGACGAATGCCCCTTGATGACGATGGGGATGACGCTGCTCTGGTCCATTCCACCTGCTCTTCCATCTGAACTATGCAAATTAATGGGGTAAAAACGAAGAGCGGTGAGGGCAGGTGGAAATAAAAACATGGACCAAGGCAACTCAATTTCACACTACCATGATTTGCACTTCTAACACCTTTCTCTCTCTCCGTCGAATATGGTTCCGTTTTTTCTGCGTTCGTACAGCCCAAATTAATACGCAAATATGGATATCCGTCGGAGACCCACACAGTGGTGACAAAGGACGGCTATATCCTGGAAATGCACCGGATACCCAAGAAGGGAGCGCAGCCGGTTCTGCTGATGCACGGCATCCTGGATACCTCGGCCACGTGGGTGCTCATGGGACCCAAGTCCGGATTAGGTAAGTTTTTAAGAAAGTTTAGCATAGATGCAGGCAATTAACGCCCAAGGACTTAATGCACTTGCAAATAAATAACTTTTTAATTTTCTTTTGACTTGGTAAACTTAGCAAACTTAATAAAACTAGACTTCACTAAGCGAATGATTTTTCTAATTTTCAAAAGAAGAAAAGATTGTAAGGCCTTGCAGTACTTTCTCAGCATGGATATATAATTTAATTCTTATGAGGTATTTTCTTAGAATCTTACTGATTTATTTCATTTGTCCACCAGGCTACATGCTGTCCGATCTGGGCTACGATGTGTGGATGGGCAACTCACGGGGCAACCGGTACTCTAAGAACCACACCAGCCTAAACAGCGACTACCAGGAATTCTGGGACTTCACCTTCCACGAGATGGGCAAGTACGACCTGCCGGCCAACATTGACTACATCCTGAGCAAGACGGGATACGAGCAGGTCCACTACATCGGCCACTCGCAGGGAACGGCCATTTTCTGGGTCCTGTGCTCCGAGCAGCCCGCCTACACCCAGAAGATAACCTCGATGCACGCCCTGGCCCCCATCGCCTACATCCACGACATGAAGAGCCCCCTCTTCCGCACCCTTGTGCTATTCCTCGACTTTCTCACGGTGGGTGTGGGTTTTGGCTTTGGCTTTGGCTTTGGCTCTGGCTTGGATTGGGAATGGCAGCTGCGGCCGGATCCGTTTTCCATTTCCATTTCCCATTCCGTATTTCCACTTGTGATGCCGTTTTTGTTGCAGGCCGCCACACGAATGCTGCGCATCACGGAATTCATGCCCAACACAAAATTCCTAGTGGACCACAGCCAGGTTGTGTGCCACGACAACGCCATGACGCAGGACGTCTGCTCGAATATCCTGTTTTTGGTCGCCGGCTACAACTCCGAACAGCTGAACAAAGTAAGCGAGTGCACTGTGCCAAAAGGGGCACTGTTATATTTTGGTAAATAATTATGAAATTATGGATAAACATCCGAAAAGCCCAGACCTACCATAGTTTTACGGTTTTGGGTTCTGAAAACCAAGACTTATTTTTTCTTTTTCTAAATATGTTTTATTATATGAACTTTATCAAAAAAGTTAGCCAACTTGGTATTTCAACTAGATTTACATCAATGTTTGAAATATAATGGATATTTCTTAAGATTTAAAAATTCAAATAACAGTGGCGTCAATAAAGTTCGAGTTAATTCCTTAAAATCAAAAATCCCATAGCTTAAAATTAGAAGTTGTTATCAAAAAACTTCATTATCCGTGTTTGTTTTTCTTTTATTTTTGTTTCGGCGTTAATTTTTAAAGTGCAAATCATAATAGTTATCAGAATCAATTTATTTTTTCTCTTAACATTTTATTCCGTGTATTTCTCGCAGTGTGTTGAAACTGATATGGAGAATCCTGACTGGGATTGGATGTCGGGTATGTTTGGGCCACGATTTCGCGTGACTTGTTAGGCAGAATGAGTGGGAGAGGCATCGATTTGGGTGTCCCCTTCGATTGTCTTTATTAAGTTGGCACTTAATTAACCCGCCTCAACTCGATTGTCGGTCGGGATGGTTTGCATTTCAGTTTGGGCCCCATGTCCTTAATTGCTCACGACCGTTTGTGAGGTAAAATCAGCTCTGCAGGCGAACTTTACCTTCGTTTTTGGGGAAGCAAAGTACCTTAAACCTTTGCGGAATGCAAATAGGCACACGCAGTAATAGTAATTCGGGACTGCAATTATCGATGGGTTAAACGTAATTAAACACTATCTTAATCCCCCAAGCGGCCACGATGTTTGCATTAAATATGCTCAACGCCCTGGCAAAACTTTGCCCGATAATCGACCGCAAGCCAAACACCCGCAGATTCAAAATTATGGCCCACAAAGTGCGGCCGGCTTAAATTACTCGAACAACATGCGAGTGTTTGGCAATGGAGAGCAGGGGGATGTGGGGGCATGACCCGGACTGGTATCTGGCATTGAAAGGGTGTCATTATCTATTATGTCAACGGCCGCCAAGAGTGGGCGGGATCTTCTGGTCGTTCTCGTCGGCCTTGTTTGAAATTGGCATAATTAACTGGCACGGTCGGGATTTCGGGATGTTGGGATGCCGGAGCACCGACAACAAGCGACAATGCATGCAAATTAGGCGCGATTCTCTGGCCCAACAACGTGAACCTGGACCCCCAGTGCACCTCCCCAATTTCCCAACATGAGTAATATAGGGCGATAATGCCATGCTGGGCCCTCGAAACATGGTACGCCGTTGTTACATTGTGCAAGAAACAGGTGTAGGATGCAGAATGGGTAATCGTGCACTCGGAAAATGAACTCTTCAACAACTGTGGGATATTCAAAACCCTACAAAATAAGCAAGAGCATATTATTAAGCAAGGTTTTAAAGAAAGGTTGACGTTGAACTATAAATTAATTTTATTTATTTTCTAAGTCTTTACTTTTGGTTTACACCATTCACCATTGCACCATTCAACAGTATACATTTTTGTTGTCGATTTCATCTTCAGCGGATCCTTAACTATTAGTTTTTTTTAAGATCGAATATTAAACAAAATATTACTCTTTCTTTCTTAGACAATGCTGCCCGTGATGCTGAGCCACACGCCCTCGGGAGCCTCCATCAAGCAGCTGGAGCACTTTGGCCAGCTGATGAAGTCGGGCCACTTCCGGAAATTCGACCGCGGGTATTTGCGCAACCAGCTGGAGTACAACCGGATGACTCCGCCGGACTACGACCTGTCCAGGGTCAAGGTGCCGGTGGCGCTGTACTACTCCGTGAACGATCTGCTCGTATCCACCACGGGAGTGGACCGCTTGGCACGGGAGCTGCCCAATGTGATCGACAAGTACCTGGTGCCCATGGAGCGGTTCAACCACCTCGACTTCCTCTGGGCCATCGATGTGAAGCCACTGGTGTATAACCGTCTGGTTCGGAATGTGCGACGGGTGGAGAACCACAGGGCCAAGTTGACCGCCAATTTGGCCAACTACCTGGCCATGCAGCTGCAGCGCCAGCAGCTTCGCCAGCAGATGCAGCAGCATATGATGGAGGGCCTGCCGCCCAATGTCCACCTGCCGCACGGATTGGGACTGGAGATGATCGGCAGGGCGACTACCATGGCAGCTCCGACCACGACAGTCACCACGACGACGGAAGATGCGCTGGAGGATGAGGTCCTGACCACCACCTCCACAACGGAAGTTCCGGCGTGACTCTAGGGACACCTGGCCCAGCTCTTCTCGTTCCAATTTCATATGACTGTGATGACATTTTTAACAATCTACCGATCGCAGCATCGCCAGGCTCTCCGGCTGGAGGACCTCAGGTGCAATCACTCAGGCGCAATCCAATCCCATGCATCCGACAACCATCCCACAGAGAGCCCCCATTTCGATACGGCCACTTTTTCCACCAGAATTGTTCGATCCGTCTTCTGTGCTACTCTCAATACTTTAATTTATGTGTACAAATTTATGAGTAATTTTTAATGTACGTTAATTTTTAATAAAAGAAATACCTTAAGAAAATTTAAGCGAATTTTTTGTTTGTCTGTTTGGATAAACGTATTGAAAAGCTGAATGGAGCTTTAAAAAACATACATAAAAAAACTATGGGACAAATTAAAAACAAGTCAGGACCAATGAGAGATTGAGGCAAATTATGAATTAGAGCATTAAGTAATTGCCCTTTGTTAAGCAGGAATAATTAAATTTTAATTTAATGAAACAAAAGATTTTTTGGTTACGTTTAACAAGACACTCTATTTATTTTATTTATTTCGGAAATTAGCTATACCTTTTATTTAATTTTCTCTTCTCAAGATTTAATTTTTACATTTCAGCATAAAATGAAATCATTTAAAACAAATTTCAGGTGTAGTTTACATTTCTCACGTCTTTTTGGCAGCAAGAAAAAGTATGCAATGATTTTTGTAGATTTTTCTGATTGCTCCCAATTGCATACTAAAGCTTTAGAATAAATTGTTTTAAACATTCTCAGTATCAGATTGACCCAAACTAATTTTGAATTTCTGATAACGACAATGGATCTTCCGGTAGAGAACCCACTGCGGTTTTATTCTACACCAATAACTTGAATTGACCGAAAGCTGGGGAATATTTCAAGATAAACGGGAGACAGGCAGCAAACAGCACAAACGCTTAATTGCGACTTAAAACGCAACTCATTTCGACAGCCGGGCGCAAAACTTTATCCTGGCCACAGCAGGAGTCGATGCCACAGGACCAGCACCAAGACCAAGCACCAAGACTACACTTAAACAATTTTAAACATTTTTAACATTTTTCGTTTTGAACTTAAACATTTCAGAAATGCGTTTCTTACATAATAAAAATGGGACTTCTATATCATATACCTGCCATTGTAAAATGAATTGGTCAAAACAAAAATAAGCATATCAAAGGGAAATTTTAAAAAGCTCTTAAGCCGTTTTTTTGAGTGAAGATTCAAGACCAGGACGCGGATGCGGAATGGGAAACTAGAGCGCCTGTGGACCGCAGTTGTGCACTTGCAGCGACAACTTAAAGCCGCATGCCCAATGAATTGCCTTCATTTGTCGTCGTTTGGCGTCTGGCGACTGGCGACCGACGAACGACGACACAAGGAGCGAATGGCGAAAGAAAACGCAGTCTGTGACTGTAGGCAAACTTACCGCGCGCACTGTTGCTGAATAAACAGCCAAACACAAACACAGTGGGCGACAGCAGGATGGGATTACGGGCCAGGAGTGGGAGCAGCATAAAAGTCACAACTTTCAGGTGATATTACCTCTGGGCCGAAGGGAAATGAAAAGTGCAGTTCCTGTCGCTGGCTGACTTCTTGTCGACTAATGTCGAATTGCTTCCGCTCCTTATTCAGAATTGAGCGCAGAAATTGAACTTTAGACTGGACTAGCTCCTTTATGTTAAACTAAATTAATTTCTTAAATGTTAATTTAGGGAACTCTTGTTTATAAAACCTTGTTGATGATACCAAAGGAAAAATAAACTAGCAGCAGGCGAAACAAACATGCAACCGCAGTTGCAAGCACACAACTGAAACAAATTCAACTTTAATTAAAGTTCAGCAGGAGGATGCGCTAGTAGAAAGAGACAAACCGAGCAGAGAAAGAGACAGGCAGATGGAGGTGCTCTTTTCCCGCTAAGCTAAGCCCACATGTTTACACATCGCTTTTAACTAACTTTGACAGACTTTTCCACTGCTTTCTACACGGAAAAAATTATGTTTGCATGTGAAAATGAATTTAAGGCACTCTCAAAAAAGTCCCCAAAACAGTAGGTCCCCAAAAAATAAACGAAATCAGACAATTTGTATAGGACACAATAACATTGATTTTGATACGAATTTGCAGTTTTATTTCATATTTTAGGAACAATTTTGTCGTTAAAAATTGCAGGCATATTTCATAATCAAATAACACCCCAAAAAGAAGAAATGAAATAAGACCGCAAAATATTTTTTTTTATAGCTCAAATAACATAATTGTATTAAATTTTAATTTTTATAAAATTATAACTTATCAATTTTAAAGCAGAAATTGGAAGTGATATTTTGGCGCAAAGTGTAAATATATTTTTTAATCCTTTTAATTATAATTTTCAATAATCATATTTTTTAATGATTCTTCTTTCTGTGCAGCTCATTTCATCTAACTATCTAGCTATTTTCTATCCATCAGCTGTCATTTTTTGCCACTGCTCCAGGTTCCTCTGTGCTTTTGCTTTTCATTTGCCTTTATACTTGTAGTATGAACAAGTGATTTGTTAGTGTCCCGCCCACATTTCCCGGCACCCCACCGCCTTTCTCTGCAGCTCTCTGTTTCTTTTCCTCGTGTAAACAAGACATTAAGTACAACAAAATAATTAAAGTCAATTAGTGGCTCTTGCCTGTGCAACTAGCTTTTGTCTATCCATCTCGCTCTGGCCCCCTCTCTCTTTCTCCCCTCTAAGCCTTACTGAGTTGGCTTTAGCCTCGGTTGCTGCTGATTTAGTTTTGGCTTATAATGATATTGTAGGGCTCCTTCAGGGGCTGTCATTAGCAGTGTAGATGCACACACTCGAGCACATAAAACAACCACAGCCCACCGCACATCATAATTTATTAAATCAACTAGTATTCGGGATGAACTTTGGCTTCTTTGGTTAAATCCCCTTTCCCTTTAATATAAAACAGTCTTGTTCAAATGTAATTACTAACATTAAAGGATTGTTATTTAAGTTTAGTTGTTACCACTTTAGTTGTTAGTTTAAATCAATTATATTATTTAAAGTTAGTTTTTGGCATCACAAACTTGCTTGCCGACCAAAATATTATTTGAATATTTGCAAAACTACTGACAATTTTACCAAACATTGCACTAAAAACAAACAAACAAACACTTTGGAATAAAGGTTCCAAAGCCCCCAAAGGTAATATTAGTTATAGCAGGCCAGTAAATGTGTTATATGTATTTAGCCGAAGTTATTAAAAAGCCAAAATTTATTACGGCTTTCAACGGCAGGAAAAGAAACTTTGCAATGGAAAGCTTAAATTTATATTTCTCTGTCAACACAATAACCATCAATTAAGTGAAGCTTTTTAATTAAGGATTAATAAGTAAATACATGCGAATGTATGTGAGTATCGGCAATCTCCGATTTTTATTTCGTTTTGGTTCGATAATTGAATTTACAGAAAAGACAAAAGACGGCGCACAGGCTTTTTATTCGCATTATATTTCGCATTTAAACAATAATAATTTTCTGTAATACAATTACAATGCTTGCTTCAAATTGCCCGTTTCTGTTGTTGGGTTTTGTGAACAATGGCGAAATAAATACTAACCAGGAATGGAATTTAAAAATATAAACAGAGTTGCAGAGTTTCAAGTTCCTTGAAATAAAGAGCCACTCGAAGGGAATCCGTGCCCCACAAGTGACTTTTGTGCCGGAGAATGAGTTTTATGAGAGCTTATTGATTACAAAGTAATGAGGTAAAAACAATGTAGCCATTTTCCAAGCACATACTGGCTGCTCCACCCCGAATTGATTGATTTTGCTCCGGAATCAGGGGGAATTTGCATTTCCATTTGAAGTAATTTAGAAATAAACATTAGCGTCAGGAGCCAATGAGGCGGGCGTAATCGTTAAGCAATAAAGTGCCACGCCCTCCGGACAAATTGCCATTGGCGACACTTCAAAGTCCGGGCAAGTCGATGAGGAAAATTACATTTGTACGGAGCCGAATTTGCATGCGAAATGTTTTCCTAATGATTTTCCGAAGCATTAAAACTGGAGCGGATCTGAAAGCTTATTTCACTTGGTATTTAAATTACATTTCACTATGGCCAAATTGAAAGCGCTCCCAACTTTGATTTTAGTCGGCCGGTACACTTTAATAATAATGATTTCAAGTCATTTCCCGGCTGCCTGCTAATGACTTCTTCTTCGTTGGGCTGGCTCTGCCCACAGGGCGTATGATTAATACTTTGTTTACACTCGAAGTAGCCGCCGAGGAAAATTGAATTCTCAATTCATCACCTTCCCTCCAACTTGGTACACTTTGCATAAATATTTCATCAGAGTACTGAGAAGCAGGCAGTCAGCTCCATCATCAGTTTAGCAAAGTAATTTGCTTGCCAAAAAGTCTTTTTTCGAGAGCATTTTATAAGTCATATTTACGTTGGCCGCCTGCCAAGTGGCCTTTGTGTCCGGTATTTTGACGGCAGGAGCTCAATTTAAGTGAGTGCCAGGAGCCTTCTTCCTTTTGGCCCTAATGATGTTATTGAAGTTGACTAAAGGTGCTGGGCAGTGACAGGCAAGACTTAAAGTCGCAAGTTCCGTAGCCAATCGTTACATAAATCATATTGGGCTGGCCATTCCCCCCAAAACAAAAGTAAGCGGCATTAACGAATTTCCCAACTGAACACTTTCGCTGAACTATGCAGAAACACCAAATAGAATGTACAGTCAAGCTTCAAAAACGCCAAGCCAACAACGTTTAAGATAATAGTGTTATATAACAAATTTTATAAATATATATTAGGTTAACCATTTACTTTTACTGAGCATAATCAAACATTTTTAAATAAACGAAACATACAGTTTGGAAAATTTTATAAAAGTTTTTGAGAGTATGCCACTATATATATTTTCAGTCCAGAAATCCGATTGATTCATACCGACTTTTAGACACTTTTATAAGTGATTTTAAAATCCTATTGAAGTTTGATTATGTTGTTTACCTTTGCAAAAAACAATGTAACTAAGGGAGACCTCACTGTAGTTCGATAGTGCGTAGTTTATTGTTATTGCCCTTCGTAGTTGACAGTTGTAGTTGTAAGTGCCTTTATCGCCGTTGGTGGTGGCAAGATGTTAAGATTCTTGGCCACGTCCAGAAGACATTTTCTGTCGAGTTGACATAAAACTTGTCCTTATGGTCAACCATATTTATGTTGTTGTCCAAGTTTGCCGCAAACGAGAGTTTTGCGGTCGCTTTTCTGGTTCGATAAGAACTAATTATGAAAGTTCCTCTTTTGAGATGCCTTACGCAATTTGTTTTCAGGGAATCAATTTGCGAGGTCAAAGGCGTTGGGGCAATTTATGCGTTTAATGGCAATGACCACCGGAAAGATAAGTGGAATGTGAGGAAGTACATTAAAATTTCAAATGAAATTGGCTAGAAAATAACAACATTGAATATAATGGCTGCTATGGAATTCCGCTAAAAGCTGACTCACTCTCAAGTGAATAACAATGCCAATCAGCGGAACCTACTTGACAAAATCCACAGACATTCCTTACGTTTGCTTATATGGAAAATGTCAAACACTCACATACGGTATTTGCATGAAAATAGATTAAAGTTAAAACGAGTGGCAAATAGAACTTGTTGAGAAAAAACATTATTATAATATTATTTAAATATATTGAGATATGTAGTTTGTCCGATTCATCAAATTTTTAATAATCATAATTTTGCTTTGTTATTTTTAGCAAGTTTAATTTGTCCTATAATTTTTTTAACGCACCGGAAATAGATCAGGGTATTAAGTTTGCTCTTGGCATAAAATTATTAAACTGGAACTGTGCTTAGTAAAACCGCTTATGAAAATGAAACTTAAGCGTTTGCTCTCATAATCTCGTGTTCAAGTTTGGCAAAGCTTAATGATTTACTTGTTTAACTAAAAAGTAATTAACACAACAGTAAAGTCAATAAATGCCTTAATCTTTAAATAAATAATGTACACCTTGTTTTCTAAAAATAGTTTGTTTGGATTCAATAAAAAGCAGTTTCACTGGGAAATTCCGATCTCAGAAAAACAGAAGCAATGTTTGTGTTTTAGGAATACATTGGCTTACTTTAAACATTCCTTAGCTCAAAGCTGTCTCGTTTCTACTCAATTACCGCGATCATTCAACCGGCAATCAGAGACTCTTTCAGGCCAAGACAATGGGCAGGTCTCAAAGAGCCCCATTGGTTCTGATCGAATTAGTTTAATATCAATTGCCAGAAATGCGAGCGTATCGGAGCAGAGTGTTGAATAACCGCGAATTATGAGAGGCCGTCGAGTTGTAACCAACTAATTGCCATACCACAGAGCCGGTTTGCCACTCCGGGCCAAACTGAAAAGCCGCAGCGTCGAAAAGCAAAATCAATATCAAAAGGTGAGCACAGGTGAGTGAGTGCGTTGAAAGTGAAATTGAACTGGAGAGGGGGAAGTGCCATCGAAAGATGTTTTTGGGCCAAGTGCGCGTCGTTTTGTCTCATCGCACACCTCGCCGGCCACCTGTACTTCCAGTCCATCAAAAAGGCCGAACCTGAGGAGCAGTTGGCTCCGCAGCTGAGCCACCAGAAATCGAAACATAAGCCCAAGCCCAAGCCCGAGCCCGAGTCCGAGCCCGAGTCTGAGCCCAAAGCCCTGGCCGGGAACAGTTTTCAAACGCCTTGCCTTAAAAGCCCGAGCCGGAGCTGCAAACGGTTTAGTTCCTCGCCGCAAACAAAACTAGTCACAACAACGTGGAGCGGAAGCCAGCAGCCCCGAGTGAACCAGTTAAAAGCCAGAGAAATAGTCTGAGGTAGACCTACACAGCAAAAAAGCGATCACTTTCAACTCGAAAAAGTCAGTTTTCAAAGTGGCACTTAAGAAAGAAGAAAAGGTTTTAAATGATATGGTGAATTGAATGCGTTATTTCAGTGAAAATTTGGAAATCATTTAAAAAATGAAAAAACCTTTTAATATTAATAAAGTGAATTGAGTGAATTATTTATTTTTATTTATTTGGAATAAAAACTTGCGAGTTTCAAGAAATTTAATTAAAACAATTGTGAAAACACAAAGGAACTATAAAAATAATCGCTCTTTACTAGTATTATAATTCAAAGCTTTAAGAAATTAATGATCAACCTCTTTTGAACTCAAAGTAAAACAACAACTTTATTACGAAATATTATGAAAACGACCGTAGGAAAAAGCTGTTTAATTTAATTTTCCCAAAGCCAACATAATCATTCGATAATAAAATAAAATATGGTAAAAGCTAAAAAACTTAACTCTAAACTGTATCTATTAATAACAATATTTAAAATTAAACAAGTCAACTAACTAATAAAACACAAAACTAAAGCTTTTCAAACTGTGTCTAGAAAAATGAGGAAATCGACTATTAATATGTTTAGCTAAAACCAATAAAAAATTCAATAATCTGAAGATCATCAATATTGAATTATAACCACCGCTTAATACTTTAAAGACCCCGATTTTTATATGATCGTTAAAGCATAATACTTTTTTCCTCTGCAGAAAAAGAGAGAGAGCGCGAGGCACCCAGAAAGCTTTTGAAGACAGGAGCAAGTTTTTCTGAGCCAAAGTGAACGTAGCTTTCGGCGAGTTGAAACCACACTCGATTGATTCATTGCCACCGAGCCACTGAACCGCCTCGCATTCCGCGAATACCAATAAAAAATAAACAAAGTCTGCCGAAAATGTTGCGAACCTTTGCCATTCTGCTGCTGATCGCAGTGGCGATAAATGCGAGAGCCGCTCCACAGAGAACCACCATTTCGCCGGATGATGAAACCACCGAGGAGATGGCGGAGCAGTCCACCTACATGTCCGTGGAGGAGGGAACCATCACGGTGGACGTCGATGCGGATGTGATACTGACCACCAGTCCCGAGGGCGAAAGCTTCACCGAGGCCAGTCCCATGGCCTTGACTGAGGAGCCACTTCCGGACTCGGTGTTGCAGCAGCTTGCGCTGGAGCGGGCCCAAGAGGAGCAGCTCAAGAATCCCGAAAAGCTGGAGCTTAAGTCGGTATCGGAATCCGATACTGATACCCCAGTCACCACGGAGCCACCAAATCCCATGAATACAACCAGCACTACCAAGCGCAGCTTTAAGTTTGGCGCAACCACACTGCCACCGAGTTTTGTAGCAACTACCAGTAGTCCAGAAACTATCACCACTGTAATGCCACTGGAGGGATCAACCAGCCGTTTTTCCGAGACCGAAGAAACCACCGAATATGAGGCGGTTGTGACCATGCGGAACTACTTCGAACGAGTGCCAGCAAAAATGGAAGAGGTCGATCTGGACATGGCCGAGAACCGTATGGAGACCACCACGAATACACCACCACCCCAGGAGCCCAGGGATCTGTCCATGGTTGTGACCACCGAAGCCGCTTTGGCGGAGGAGAATACGAAGTCCAGAAGTGAGGCAGATCAGGAGGAGGAACCTATGGAAACCACCGTGGTGCCGATCTACCAGCTTTTCAAAAATGCAGCTCCTAAAGTCACAGCACAGCAGCCTGAACTTACCACTGAGTTGCCAAAGACAAGTGAAGGAGTAACCACCACAGAGTCTGCGATGGAGGAAACCACAGGTGTGTTTAATTTGAATACCTCATTGTAGGCGGAAGATTAATGGAAACTATCTCTTTCATGAGCTATTTTATTACCTTGCCAAAGATAAATTAACTATATAAGTCTTTTCCCGCAGAAGTGCCGCTGGTCTCGCTGGTTTCATCTACAGCAGCCCCCGAAACCAGCACAGAGGCTGTGGAAACCACTTCTCCAACTCCAAGCACCACCACGGCAACAACCACAACCACTGAGGCTGTTCTGCTGACCACCAAGGTGGATATGCTGCTCAATGTTCAACCAGAGACGACCACGAGTGCTCCGGAGGAGACAACCACCAGTGCTCCAACCACAACGAGTACCACTGGTTATCCAAGTACCACAAGTACTACTAGTACCACTAGCACCACTAGCACCACTCCAGCCACCACAACCACCACAACAACCACAACCACCACAACCACTACAGAGCGTCCCATTCAGACGCGTGCTCCGCGGGTAGAGCGGATCTTCAACTCGGACGGAGTGGAGGTGCTCTACGGCTACTCTTCGGTGGTGCGGACCAACCGCTCGTGAGTGGCTCGGGTGGCGGGGCCACCGAGAGGAACGCGACCTTGTCAAGGTCGGACAACTTGCCATAATGCGGAGACGTGGAGTGGGAGACATTGAGCGATTGATGCTCGGTTTGTTTTAGGCAATTTTCAATTCTAAACGAGTTATAAACAAAGATATTTAAATTTCGTTCGACGGTCCCCAGCACAGTGTGATAAACCAAAAAGCCAACGCTTCGTAAAATGATATCGATACAGATACAAATCCGCAAAGACGTGAAAACAAATCAAATATAATATTGTGCAAAATTGTGTACGGTCTGCCAAATGACAAAAATGAAGAGAGAAATGCTGAAGACAAACGATTTTATAAATTATAAATAAAACATGAACACCCATCTACCGTTTCGCATTTGCTTTGGCGATTGCACAAAGCGTTTTTTGAACATTGTTGATCTGCAAATATCCCCTCTCAAATGTGGCACAACATTGCATCAACGTAATGTAATGGTAAGAGATCAGTAAAGAGAAATGGTAGCGTATAAGATTAATTCTCGGAAAGAAACATGCAAAGTTTAAGTAATTTAAAAACGCCTTATATAGAGCATCCAAGTAGAGTGGTTCCCAGACATCTTTCAACCCGATTATGATTCATATTGTGGATCGTTAGAGCAGCGCACCCAAGAAATCAAACAAACCACGAGCACAGACATTCAGCAGCCCACAAGTTGTTCGCTGCCCACCTGCGTTCGAAACTGAACAAATAAAACCGGCAACCGCCTCAAGAGTTGTCGTCATACATTTTTGGTCTTTTATGTTCCGGCAGGGACGCGGACAGTCCGCCGGACAGACACGTGGTCCAGCCTGGCTGGCTGACCTGTTTGGTTTTGCACCGGTCCAGGGGCTTGGGTCGCCTGGCAAATTATTCATTCACCGATCGCCATCACAGGGGCACAGGGCCTTTTGGGCTTTTTGGAGTTTTGCAATGAATATCACGTTCGCTTTGCCTTACTCTCGATGGAATTTGAAAGCGTTCGGCTATAAAACAAACACCAACCGCTAATTTCCATTTGAACTTGAGCAGCAGGCGCTAAACTGCATGTTGAATGTGAATCGAATGAATGCGGATTGAAGGTGTTGGCGATACGGGTTTTTTGGTCGATCGATTTGGTTTGTTATTATAACCAGCTGACTAACTCCACTCTAGGCCATGGGATGTGCATTACCAAGCAGTTAGTCATGTTTGCAAAAGATGCGGGAAACACCATGTAAGTAAGACATCTGAAAAAGAGGATATTCGAAAGGTTACGAGCCATAGTTAAGGAAATCCAAAAAAATATATATACAGACATACTGTTACAAAATAATTTAATACCTAGTGCTGTTGTCGTACTGTCACTTTTATTGTTTTTTAATGATTATATTTTACATCCATTTCTTAGAATATACAATATACAATATTACAATACACTAATTTTAGTCCGAAAGGAAAAGCTAGGTATCGTTAATAAAAGCTTTATTCCCCAAAATTTGATTAATAGTTTCTGACATAGCCGAAAACTATGCCACACTTTATACTTAACACAAAATAAAGTCTATAAAACCAATTCGAATGACACATATAAAATGTTGATTTATTTATTTGTCTGTCTGGTGAATAATTACCTTAGGATCCACAAGTGTCCCGTAA
This sequence comes from Drosophila elegans, assembly GCF_018152505.1. Lineage (NCBI taxonomy): Eukaryota > Metazoa > Arthropoda > Insecta > Diptera > Drosophilidae > Drosophila > Drosophila elegans. The sequence continues at coordinate 3,700,655 of NW_024546167.1, forward strand.
CTTAAGTAATATATGAATTAAAATAAATTATTCCAACAGAAGTAAGCATCAGTCAATAAACAAATCGATTCCAAAATAAAGCAACCTGCCATTATGACAAAATTAGGCATTTTATTTGACTTTTATGCAAATGCATAAAAAATGAAATTATTGTAAACAAACGTAAGCCATCTGGTCAAACAAGTTTGGAGTGCATTTCACAAGAAATAATTAGTATTAAAGAAATTGGTAGATAACTGTATTGAGAACAATTAAAAATACAATTTGCATTTGCTAACAGTGATTCCCATAAATAAGTCCCAGAACTGGTTCAAATCCCGATCCAAATTAACTCCAGATGTGTGTATAAAAGCGACCCCAGTCCCGCAGATGGCACAACAACACACAGCACCCACGATGAAGTTCTTTGCAATCTGCGCATTCCTGATCCTTGCCCTGGTGTCCGTCCACGGCCACGGAGGACGATTTGGACATGGAGGATATGGTGGACATGGAGGATATGGTGGATATGGAGGCGGCGGATATGGAGGACCCGGTGGCTATGGCGGACCCGGTGGTTACGGAGGACCTGGTGGCTACGGAGGACCTGGTGGCTACGGAGGACCTATTGGCTACGGAGGACGCGGTGGAGGAAGCACCGCTAATGCTAATGCTGTGGCCACCGCAAACGCGAATAGCGGATATTGAGCCATATAGTTTGATAACTACATTCCCAACTTACTAACTGTCTTTCAATAAAAACTAATATTATTGCAAAACTACATTGTGGCTAATTGTAAACCGGTGCAGAATATACTTGGGGTTTCCTGTAATATTTTTAAGGCGTTAGCCATTTTAATCACTCTAATTGCCTCTATTCGATCAAAAAAAAGAATACCTTTCTTCAAAAATTGTGTTTTCATTTAATTTCTGAAGAATATGAAAAAGCCATTTATTCATAACCGCCTTCTAGACCATTAGGGCACCAGGATAAATTGGAATCGGGAAAAGGAAAATTCCAAGAATGGTACTTCCCAAAATAACAAAACTCTGTGGAAGCCACTATTATTATTGTTTTTATTTCTCATATTATTAATTACGGAAAATATTTTACAAAGGTATATTTATTTTTTTTTAATATGAGTGTTTAAATGCAATAAACTTATCAAATAACTTTACGTATTTTAAGTTTAAAAACTTTATTGTTATTAAAGCAAACGATTTAACGAAGCTCACAATCTTATAATTTTGGCTTGTTTTATTTTTAGTTATTTGAACATCAGGTGCCCGAAGTACACTAGTGTTAATTATTTAAGTTAATTTAATGAATATTATTACAAGAGAAGTGTTACTTTTGCGACAGTTTGCGTATTTGAATGATGCAGTTGTTAAATCGTTTAACTAAAAAGTCAGCTTCTTAAGCCGATTTAGTGATCGGCCTGTAAATATGCTTTAGTTAACTAAATGTCTGAGACGTCTTCAACTAACCTGTTTTCAATTATTGGTCGCACAATATACATTTATTAAATAATATATAACGCCATGCGATCTTAATGTATGGCTAATTAGTGTGCCAAACGGAACCCCCCATATATATATGTACTTTTAATAGCATTAAGCTTGTTCCAATTTTTTTTTTTGCAAAACAAGTCTAAGCCAGCTATTGCGGATGCTGGTATAAAAGTAGCCAGCACACGCTCATAGTGCATCGCAAGTTCCGACGATGAAGTTCCTGGCTGTCTGCATTTTCCTGATCTTCGCCCTGGTGGCCGTTCAGGCCCATCCTGGCCATGGTAACCGTGGTGGACCCGGTGGATCCTTCGGTGGACAGGGTGGACACGGTGGACCCGGTGGATCCTTCGGTGGACAGGGTGGCGGTGGTGGCAGCGCCACTGCCACTGCCAACGCCAGTGCCGATGCCAAAAGCCAAGGAGGCGGCCCAGCCTCAGCCACCGCCAACGCAAACGCCGTCGCCACTTCCCAGGGAAACCGAGGATAGATCCAAAACCAAGGCAGAAGTGAACCCTAAACAATCAAAACTACCTCAAAAAGTGGGCACGGCGCCAGACGGGCCTCCTGATATGAAGCGACCCCGATTAATATATTAATATGCTAAATTTGCTTCTCGGAAATCACAGCTGTTGTTATTTTTTCTTGTTTGATAGTTTATTACTATAAGTTGGGCATAAGTTAAACATGCAGTGACGTCAAGGCGCCCTAAAAACTACGTCTAAAGGAGAAGAGATCATAAACTCAGCACCTTATGTTTTTGTAAAATTCAGCAATAGTTTAAAACCTGTTGGTTTAGTTTATTCAATTTATTAGCATAATTTGTACTCTGCTAGGCAAATTTCATGCCTCCATATTAATTAAAAGGCGTTGTTTTTTTTTTTTTTCTTTATTGTTGTTTAGAAAGTTTTCTGCATTAGATTATTAACCCATTGTAAAAAATTTGTCAATAATATACAAATTTTTAAATATTTGCTCGTCTTATGAAACTTTAATATAGAGAAGTATTGTACGCTTATCGAAAAAAACATAAGCTCAAAACTTTGCACTAGTTGTTCACCTTTTTATATAATGCTTTTATTGAATCAATGATTTTTTTTAATAAATAAGCAATCTGTACTGGGTAGGAACACTGAAACAAATGGAATTTAAAAATAAAATAGCTTTTAATAAAAAAAATATATATATTTCGAAGATTTTTATAAAATGAAAGTGTAGCAATAATCATCAAAACCCTGCACTTTCGTAAAACGTAGAATTTTTAAAAGCTTCCATTTTTTTATTAATTTTCGTGACCTTTGAATTTTAAAATGGCCCATTTGACATATTTTTTATTTGTAGAAGGATTTCTTACCAAAGTTCATTACCTTTTTTGTTCTTTTCAACGTGGACCAAAAATTGACTTTAATTAAATTAAATAATCAAATGCAAAGGTAAATGCAAACTATGTATATTGATCATGTCGGGCAACTGTCCACTTTTTAATTTTTTTTTATTTACAGTTTTAAGTCCAGTTTAACCCCTTTGTGATTGACGGGCATAACAGTTCCATTTCTTCATTTCTTTTTAATACCTCGATTTAAGTATGTTCAATGAAACGATGCTCCTGTACGTTTTTTAGAGACGATTTAAGTCATTTTGGAACCTTAATAACAAACAACGAATTCATGTTTTTGCATTTCTTTTACAACGTTAATAAGGATAAATGACTGTCGAAAACTTATACAAACAACTTATGATACAGCCGTCATTATAGCGTTGGAAATGTCTCCTTTGAAAACGTTTAACTGTAACTATAACACTAACACCCTCTGCAAGGGTATAAAAACGATGTGACGTCAATCGATTTATCTTCGAGCTCCTAAAAACTTGCTACGTTTCTGAGGTAAGCAAAATTGTGACTTCACAGCTTCACTTTTGGCTAAATTTCTACGGTAGCTAAACCTAACTGGAAACCTGTTTTTTTTTTAATTTATTGCTTTGATTTGCGTAAACTATTTGCATATTTTTTGCATAGCTAGTGTTTCACTTAACAAAACACAAGCATCTGATTAAGCATAACAATACAGTTTTTACATTTTATGTTATTTTGCTTTAGAAAGTGGAACAAATAGAACCGTTTGAAAGAATATAATTTGTTTTCATTCTTTAAGTGTGTAAGGGATGCACTGCCTTAACCCTTTTTGTCTTAAAAAAATTGTCCATAAAGTCAAAGCCCAAAACATAAACATCTTATGTTAGAAGCAAAATGCCCTACTTCTATGTACTTCAACTTGTTATTTCTTAAATTACTGGATTGTTTAACTTTTTATGACAATCTATTTCGGATGCTTCAATTTTTATTTTTTTTAAACAGTAGTCTTCGTGCTGCCAACAAATCAATATCTTAGTTAAACATTTTATCTTTAGAGATTAAGGCCTTTATTAAGTGGGAGTTGCAGTAACAATTCCACAAAAAAAACCTAACTAATGGATCACGAACTTGAGACGTGAAAAACATCCAGCTGACCGGTTTCTTTGTTCACACTAGCTAACATATAGTTTAACTATTTGGTGATTACCATCAAAAAAATAATTCTCTCAAATTAACTGATTAGTATAGAGCAAATACTGTCGACAATTTTGTCGATTTAGGTGTATCCAATAAAAATAAATATGTTGAAGGAAAAGTATTCATGAAAATATCAAGCGTATTCAGAGCATGTATATTTCCTAGATCGCAAAATAAATACAAGTAAGTTCAAAATCGAAATATATACATTTTCTAAAGAAAAGTACTACAACTTTTAACTGTAGTTGTATCTTCTATATTGTTTTGATTTCATTTGCATGATTTGAACTTCTTAAGAGGAGGGCTCTTGGCCAAATATAAAACAAAATCTGCTTCAAAATATTTTGTTTTCAGTTTTTGTATTTAATATAATAAAAAATTTAATAATTTAAAAAAATTCGGATCATAGTCGCGGCTTATTTGCCAAAGGCGCTGGAGCTAGCACTAGCATTAGCATTGGCATTAGCACCACCTCCACGAGAGCTGGCGTTGGCGTTAGCATTGGCATTAGCGTTTCCACCTCCAAAACCGTTTCCTTCGGCGACGGCGTTGGCATTAGCATTAGCTTCGCTCTTTCCGCCTCCAAATCCAGGACCGCCTCCAAATCCAGGACCGCCGCCGAATCCGCCTTGGTTTCCGAATCCATTCTGTCCACCGAATCCACCTTGTTGTTGTCCTCCAAAACCGCCTGGTCCTCCGGGACCTCCGGGTCCTCCAAATCCAGGTCCGCCTGGTCCCCCGAAACCACCTCCTGGACGACCTCCAAAGCCACCTCCTGGACGACCTCCAAAGCCACCTCCTTGACCACCTCCAAAGCCACCTTGCTGACCACCAAAGCCGCCTGGACCGCCAAAGCCACCTTGACCTTGAGCTTGAGCGTTGGCATTGGCGTTGGCTTCGCTACCACCGAACTGCGGGGCAGCAGTGGACACGGCCAGGATTACGGCGAGAACGACGAAGACCTTCATGGTGATCTGCTTGATCGGAGTGACTTAACAAACTTAGTAACCAATGCCCCAGGGCCCGGCTTTTATAGTGGCCAGACGGCCGGCAGACGCATACAAAAAAAAGCTGAGAGTGCCCCGCCACTCGGGAAAAAATTAGCATGCAAACAATAGTCACTGCCGAAAAATATTATCGGCGATCGGGGACTTAGGCAGGGCCTGAGTGGAGCAGATATCATCAGAAAGAGTCAGATAGAGCTATGATTAAATGCAATGGTCTGAGGAAAGTTTGCAAATGTGTTTAGTCCAACACGAGCCGCGATCGTGGTGGTTTTCTATGGAACCGGTTTGCCCCTATCAATATTTAAGCGATTATTAATATTTGTGTTTATATTTCATTGGGCATTAATTTTTCTATATTTTCGGCACTGTCACCGCTTTGCTTTCTGACGGAAAACGTTGCGAGGGCAGTTAATTATATAGAATTTGCCTGGTACTTTCTTATTTTCTAAGAAAAATGGTAGAGTATCAAACCGGAAGGAAAATCCCTTTAAGTTGTAAAAAATCAAAAATATTTCTTACTAAAAGTTTTTTTTAAGTTTATTCAATTAACATTATTCGCAACCTGTTGCCGCTGCTTAAATATACCGTGATTACTATTTTATGGAGTCACATAAATATCACGCTTAAAAAGTGTGGGACGAATCAGACTGCTCTATTTGACATAAATACTATGGTATTAAAAAAATTTAGTTTGGTAAAAGGCTTAACCAAGGCAATTTTATTATATTCCAAAATCCCACTGCTATGAAAAGTTAACAACAAAACACATAGTCTTCACATCCAGAAATAGAAATTTGTTGCTTGTCATCATTCGTATATTACAAATATTTTCCTATAAACGCACACGCTCTTGAATAATTATCACTTTTTTTACCGTTTCCTTGTTCTACTATCAATTCGAATTTATTCAATTATATAAGACGAATATAATTTTGTCTGTAAGCGCACAAGCCCCTATAGAATTTACATAATTTTTAGCCATAAATATAAGTTTGTATTAATTCCAATTTACATTTTAAATTCATATTAAATAGGCTGCCGGACCAGAAAAAAAATGATAACATAAACTGCGGACGTGAAAAGAGTCGGCTCAATCCGATATAGTCCACACCGCTGTTGTTTTTATACAATTTTTGGAAATTTTTTAAGCAATGTTTTATACCTATTAGCTATTACAAAAAAACATTTCCTTATCGTTATCAAAAACAATTTTTACGTGTATGTATAATTCCGTTGGAAGATCAACCGATGCAAATAGTTAACATGTTTTTATGTATCCCGATACTGCATTCTGAAATAATTTTAGCTTTACTAATATAAGCGGTGGACCAATAATTTGATTAATTTGTTTGAGAAAACTGATTTATGTTAGCAAAAAATTGTTATTTTGGTATTTGTTGGTGTTTTTTGCCCCTGTTTTGTTTTGGTTTTTCTATCCTATTAATCTCGAAATCGAAGTGGTTTATTAGCATAAAAATATATCACATTCAAGACATTCTCAATTTGTTTTGTTTATTCTCTTGCATATAAAATTGGTTGTTTAGGATGTTCGAGAAAGACGCTTGTATGTTTAAAGGCAACAAATTTATGCCGAATTCTAATACATTTTCTGGTCGTTTCTTGGCAGTAATACTGTAGAGAAAACGGACTGTTGCCAAAGTTTCTGAACTTTTTTGAAACTGTTAAAATATAATTCGATTTAACTTTCGGTTTTAATTTGTTGGAAAGAGATTTCTTCAAGAAAACTGCTTCATAACACCAATTGAAAAACTATTAAAGTATTTTGATTTTAATTTATTAATTTTTTATTCACAGTCATTTCTTATCGCTTAATTAATTTTAACTTGGTTTAACCGCGGAATCCGCCGCCTCCCGAAGCAGCAGAGGCAGAAGAAGTTGCGGAAGCGGATCCGCCACCTCGTCCACCACCACCAGCAGCCGAAGCCGAGGAGGATGCCGAGGCACTGGACGAGCCGCCGCCGCCACCGCCGCCGAAACCGCCTCCTGGACGACCTCCAAAGCCGCCGGCTCCGAATCCTGGACCACCGCCGAATCCGCCACCTGGACCACCGCCGAATCCGCCACCTGGACGACCACCGAAGCCGCCGCCACCGAAGCCGCCAGGGCCGCGATTAAATCCGCCACCTCCGAATCCAGGGCCACCTCCGAATCCTGGGCCACCTCCAAAGCCGCCACCTCCGAATCCAGGGCCGCCGCCGAAGCCACCGGGACGTCCTCCAAATCCGCCGCCGCCTTGAGCGTTGGCATTGGCATTGGCATTAGCGTTGGCGTTGCCGCCGCCAAACTGAGGCAGGGCCGATGCCACAGCCACCAGGACGGAGAGCGCGATGAAGAGTTTCATGTTGAGTTGTTGCCGCTTCGAGAGCTGTCCACACACTTGGCCACTGCACCGGCGAGGCCGGCTTTTATTCAGTTCCGCGTCGGAAAAGAGATTCGTAGATTCGTAGATCTCTCGGTGATCCACCCTCAAAACGAACTCTTCGCAGCAGCAGTCCGACAGCAACAAAAAACGGAACGTATTATCAATATTTATAGCCCGGCTCATTAGCAGGTTCGGGGCGTACGATCGCCAGACCCTACGTTTAACAGACCCGGCCATTTGATCCGCACTGCAACCGGTTAATCCCAAACTCGAGAGCACTTCAGACGCGCCCCCTTCCCTAGCCGTCCACTATAACGACAGCATAACGATCGATTTGGGTTCCCTGATGTCATTAGTGGAGTAGTTTTGGCTGTGGGGACTGCAGGGAGGTAAATTATAGATACATATGCCCAAGGGGTTGTCTAAGATCATTGCAGGTAGATTTCATTATACGAAAAATCCCAAAAAGTCAAAAAAGTCAAGATCTGCTAATGTTTTTTAAATCTCGATGATATTTTATTTTAAAAACCTATTTTTATTTTTCGAATCATAATTTAAATTTATAAGAAATGAACTTGCCCCTAAAAAAATTAAATTAAATTAAACAATTGTAAAATATTTTTATTTCAACACAACCAAGTAACATTTTACCCGTGGAACTGGTTCAATTTTAGCATCTCTATGCGGCTAATAATAAATTTCTTCGTTGTATCAAAAGTAGATGACTGATTTTCTTGTCCACAATAATTTATGCTTACGTTTTTTTTGTTGCCCGTGCCCAACTGTTCAGATTTTTAATGATTTTTTTTCGCGACGCGCAAATTTTTATTTGTTTGTTTATCCGTGCTTCCATAAAAGCAGAATATAATTGATAATGTTATAAAACTTGAATTTGGACAAATTCGAAATGTTAATTCTTCTAATTAGTACCAGAGGCTTGATAAAGGAAAAACAAAATCCCGAAAAATTTGAAATGCAAATGAATATTTTGTATTGTTTTTGTTTGTTCAGTTTGGAAAGCAATGAAAAAAGTAATGGTCCTAAGAGCGACACGATGTGAGGGGAGTCCCCTGAGTGTGTGTCAAGTGATCTTTCGAGATTTACTAGGCCACACACATATGTAAAAGGGTACTGAAAAGTCTCCTACTCCCCAAAGCCCGCATCACCTATGCCAAATCTATCCAAACTTTGATGAACGAATGTGCAACTATTTTTATTATTTCTGCCGACTTATATGCATGAATTAACGGCAATTTTATTCAGATCGGCCCCCGTCTGAAGCGAATTTAAGGTGATTAAGTGGTTCAAAACATAGATGTAAGGGAGTCAGATCTATGGTGACTGGTAATTTGCAAATACAATCAGTGTTAAAGTTCTACCTCTTCACAGTTTTAATTACAAATAAACAAATTAAAAATGCACTGTGTGAATTCTGTATGCTTGGCAAACAAATTTAAAATGCTTGTAGTGCCGAGTTTGTAGAAAAATTTTAAAAATAAATTGCAAATGGAATTACATATTAATAATGATAAATAGTAAATTAAATAATTGTTGAGGCATTAAAATAAATTTTTGTATTTTTAAAATATTTGTTCATATCATTTAATAATTTAATCATTGAAAAGGGGATTTATATTTTTAACTCTGAGATCAAAAAATTAAATGAAATATACAACATATATAAAATGAGTTACATTTTAAGTCAAGATAATGATATTTTACTCGATTTTCTAGCTGAACACTAAAATACCTTGTATGTGGGTTTTAATTTTTTTTATTTCAGACTTTCTTCAAACATTTATCTTAGCTTAACCTAGGCACTAGATTATCTTCTCTCATTGCGCTTAGCCGTAGAAGTTGCCGCCGCCGCTGGCTGAGGCCGATGAGGAGGCGGATGCCGAGGCAGCACCGCCACCTCCACCGGCGGCTGAGGCGCTCGACGAGGCCGATGCTGAGGCAGCACCTCCGCCACCACCGTGTCCGCCGCCGCCATGACGCCTGCCACCTCCAAATCCACCATAGGGATTACCGCCGAAGCCGCCGCCGCCATAGGGACCTCCGCCGAATCCGCCGCCATTGGGATTTCCGCCAAATCCACCATATGGTCCTCCACCGTAGCCGCCACCTCCAAATCCGGGTCTTCCGAATCCGCCACCTCCAAATCCGGGTCCGCCAAATCCTCCGCCTCCGAATCCGGGTCCGCCAAATCTAGGTCCTCCGAACCCAAACTGAGGTAGAGCCGAGACGGCGGCCACCAGCAGAGCAAGAACAATCAGGGTCTTCATTATTTTGGGAATTTCTACAATTTCAGGCCAATGGGTTTTCTGTGTGCGATCGCTGGATTGCCTGGGCTGGAACTGACGAGCTCTCAGGAGAATCGCTAAAGTATTTATACCACCTGCACTGCTCAGAAAAGCCGTCACATACCGGCCAGTCAAATTTGAGGCGAGATGGCTGTGACAAATGGTTTCGGCAGTTGAACCGACCACCTACCGGTTTTCTTTATATTTTATTCCATTTGCTCTCAAATCTAATTACACTAGGCAACAAAAATTTTTCATTAAGGAGTTAATTCGTACTTTAATGATCTAATTTATCACCACTTGAGTATTTTGGTTTGATCCTTAAAAAGTTTAGTGTTCTTTTATAACTGTATTTGTATTTTTTATATAAAGATGTATTTTTTATGGCCAAGTTTATTCTTATTGAAGAAATAATTCAATAAATGTGTGGTTTTTTAATTGTTCAAGTATTCTAAAATATGGATTTTTCATATTATTCTCTTTCTAATTACCTGCTAATGATATTTATTTAACTCTGCGAGAAAATAAAAACAAATCATATAAATATATAGCCCTTCTTCTGATGACTGATGAAGGGATTAAAAATGATTTTGATATATGAATTTATTTATAAAAACAAATGATGAATTTATAGCCTTCCTTCTGATGATTGATTAGGTGATTTAAATTAACGTTTATAATATGAACAAAAATAAAATAAAAAACACTTTTAAATTTGACACCTATTAAATTTAAGTAAGGATTAAATATTTGCCGCACAGTGTTACCACTCGAAGCGATGACTTTGTTTGCCGGGTGGTTCCCCATACACGCTCCGAAATATGAAAACGCATAATTATCGACCCAGGCCAACAGTTGACCCATGTGCTAGTGTTTGGGAGAAGTCAGCCAGGTTGTTTACAAATCGATACGCGGCTCTTCCTGATCTGCGTAGTTCCCCACCAAGATCAAGGGTACTCTTCACCGGTTGATTTCGTCTAATGCCGATCATCTGACAGGTTAGTCTTGAAGAGTTTATTCCCCTCTATCTTGTTTTGTTCGTATGAAAGCGGTTTCGATGGCGATGTTTCCAAAACGCTGCTCGAGTGGAGTGGGCCAGTTGGAGGTGGTGAGATCACTGACAAATAGCCGGTGGCTCTTGGGCATTTCATTGGGTTTCGCGGCCACTCTGCACAAGAAATGGCTCAGTCCGCCCCAGAAAGTCTTCACTTCCAATCGCGCAAAATATCTTTATTCGTTTTTTTTAATCCTGAAAGTGTAACAGCTTAATTAAGAAATGATTGCTTATATAAAATGTTAAACATACAATTTAAAACTAGAGCAGAAAGCTACACAGTGGATATAATTAAGTGTGTAATTTGTTGGAAATATTTCATATAATCAGCTGTGTTTTAAAATAAAGGGAAATGTACAAATTACAACGTTGAATTATATTTTTGTATATTTGTTTGGAGTGCTTTATATTTAGAAATAATTATTGAGTGAAAGTAAACCTAAATCATGTCTAAGTCTACTTTTTAGACAACGGTTTACACTATAAGTAGTAAAGATGAGTTTTACTAAAGCAAATATATCAAACACAATACTATCTATATTTGCAATGAGTAAGAAATAGTCTCGAAGTGAAATCAACCATTCATGACTACTTCGAGTAGTAATCCCTCAGCAAAATGATATGTTTGCACGGGTCATTAGGGAGAAAAAATCACACATTTTAATGAGACAGCACACGATAGCAATTGCAAAATCCCCATAATTCGGGCTCTTAGAGATCTGAGTCTTAACAGTTCATAACAATAAAGTCTCCCATGCGCAGCGGACAAGATTTCAGCGTCTGTTAATTAATAAAACAACAAACACAAATATCATTTCTATATAGAATATAAATACGGGTTGGTAAAACCTGTTTTAGTGTCGTCACAGCAAACTGTGAGTGCCCATACGGTATTGAGGAGATCGGTGACATGTGTGACGATTAGCGACTCATGTCCGAAGGGGTTATCCAGTTCAGAAGTTGTGAAAATTAAATTAGCAAAGTAGTTAGAATTCGGTGATTTTTAGAGGCCAAATCAGCCATTAGTAAATCCTCTTAAATAGAAAAGTTTACGTGTAGTTTGAACTACTTATAAAAAGGCATTAATTGCCCGGCGATTTGAATATTGTTTTCGTTGTTGGCTTATGCAAAAAATCCGTAACATAATCGCCTAATGGAACCGGTCAGTCCCGGGATCGTATATTTATTTATATTTTTATTTTTTTGCCGCATTTGTGGTGAGGCTTTTTTAGTTTTTATATAAGACTGAGCATTATGTGATTTTTCCCCCAGCGATTTCTTTGTGTTTCAATATTAATGGCCTTCAAATGGCACAGTATTATCAGTATTTGCCGAGCAATAGTTTTCAATTCATTACATAATTAGCTGTCTAAGTGGGCAATTCGAATGAGAAACTTCCAAATTGATATACATTTCGATGAGTAAATAACCAGAACACATTAATAATGGACTGTAAGTGCAAATATTTGTTTATTAAAATCAATCAAACTGAAATAATTTGAACCTGGCCAAAATGAATACTATCACATTAGTCGGCGGTCTGGGACAAAATAAAATATTATTAAAATGCCAACTAATGAAGGTCCTGTTAATTTGGAAAACACACAAACGCACGCAATCAGTGTGCTGTAATATTTTCGCATTTTAGCCGACGTTTATTGTTATGGCCGTTTTCCATAGTTTTTGCACTGCACTCCACGCAAATTGAATTACCATTACCCGCGCCCAGGCAGTGCAAACTTTTCAATTACTCGGCCAGCGGGCTAATGAACAAAGCGATCCGACCAGAAAACCATTTGGCGACCGACCCGATATGGATATGCACCCACCACAGGCAGTTCGATACGCAATCTGAATTATTTAATTTTAATTAAATGCTGGCTGCCAGCGGGCGAAGCCAAAATGTATTGCCTACTTGCGGGCGCCGAAGTACTGGGAGATCGAAACGAAATGCTGCACACTTTGAGGCCATACCTGTGATGAGTCGGAGAGCAAAAATGTGCACTGGCACATTGATAAACATTTCGCATTTATTTTATTGCCCAACATAAATTTGCAGCCAACAAAGGGTTAGGGCCCGGCCATATTGTCAATCCTACAAAGGCCAACAACTGTTGCAGCAGCGACTGCTGTGTGTGGCAAACCGCCAACAGTCTGCCGGCCCCACTTCCGCTTTTCCGATTTTCCGCCTTTATGTTGCAAAACTGCACCACAGGGGTTCATCGTCCTTGTGCAAATTGGTCTCGGAGTTTATTGCCAAGTCCAGACGGCGGACTCCGCACCCGGACTCCCAAGCAGATGCTGCTCCTCCGGCAATAAAAGTGCACTTTCAGGCTGAGACCGAAGATGGAGCAAACGGAAACGCAAACGCAAACGCAAAGGAGCTTGCTTAAGATTTCAATTTGTTGCCATTGTGTGCAACAATTTGCAATAGTAAAACTTTACTTAATGATAAATGTTTGTGGGGGACACATAAAATCCAAGAAGAGCGCAGTCTGTCTTGGCCATTTAAGAGATTTATGTGGCCATGCGTGGCATCAATGTCTTCGGTTGGGGCTAATACAAGTCTGTGCCCCTCTAATAGGCCATTAATTTTGGCGAAAACTTTGCATGCCAGATTTCCCAATTAAATTAAGAAAATTAAGATTTCCCAAGAAATTAAGCACAATTTGGCGTGACGATCTTATATACTCTTGCAGCTATATCAAAAATGTAATGTTCTTTATTGGAAAATTATAACGATTTTAAGCCAATCAAGCAGTTAAGCTATGATGATTTTCCGATGAACTATTTCATCTTTCCTATGGCAGAATGCTATCGTTGCCTGATTTTAATAAAATTTAATCCGTAATTCTTAATTATTAAGCCATTACTACAACTTAAATCATTTTGTTTCTATTTATTTTCTAACTACATCCTTGGGATAAAGTCGTCCGTTTCAAAAATCGGATCTTCGAAAATGAGGCTGCCCATTTAGGAGATTTTTATTATATTTTAAACTTTAAAATTCTACTCTGCTCTGCAAGATCCAATCTCAAAAGATTAATTAAATAAAAACCAAATATATTATGCAATTTTTTTAATTAAAGGCACTTTTGGTATACAAAAATGAACCATTTTATTGAAATCGTGGGTAATACTTTCAAGCGATTTGGGCAATTGCAGGTTTTTACGGTTTAGGGGAAATAGCACTAGCCGTGGTAGCCACCGCCACTACCCGCCGAAGCACTGGCCGAAGCAGAGGCGCTCGAGCTGGCACCACCTCCATATCCGCCGCCACCTCCAGGCCTTCCTCCGTAGCCACCACCACCACCACCGCCGCCGCCGCCGTATCCGCCACCTCCTCCAGATCCGCCCTTGTATCCACCACCGCCTCCATGGCCGCCTTGCTTGTGACCACTGAGACCACCTCCAAAGTGACCGCCACCGGCTCCACCTCCGAATCCGGGGCCAAAGCCTCCACCTCCTCCTGAGTGACTACCTCCTCCGATTCCGCCACCTGGACCGAATCCGGGACCTCCTCCAATGAGTCCGCCTCCTCCATAACCACCTCCTGGCGTTCCAGATCCATGACCGCCACCAATTGATCCGGCCGAAGATGAAGCAGAGCTGCCGCCGTGACCTCCACCTGATCCGAATCCAGGACCTCCTCCTCCGGAATGTCCACCTCCTCCACCGATTAGTCCACCTGATCCATATCCAGGACCTCCTCCTCCGCCTCCTGAATGACCACCTCCACCTCCTCCGCCGATTGATCCACCTGGGCCGAATCCTGGAACACCTCCTCCGCCTCCGGAATGACCACCTCCACCTCCTCCGCCAATTAATCCTCCTGAACCGAAGCCAGGTCCGCCTCCTCCGCCGGAATGGCCACCGCCAAAGGAACCACCTCCTACAGAATGTCCGCCTCCTCCTCCGCCGGAAATAACGCCACCGCCGGAATGACCGCCTCCTCCGAATGGACCTCCAATAGCTCCGCCCGAAAGACCATTGGACGAGGCTCCAGCAGATCCACCGCCGAATCCGCCATCTAGGCCACCTCCGTAATCTCCTCCAGGGCCGAAACCGCCACCTCCGTGACCTCCGGAGCCGGGACCGCCGGATCCATGTCCTCCTCCGAATTTACCGCCACCGCCACTGTCGCCGCCGCCAAATGCTCCGGCCGAAGCGGATGCCGAAGCAGAGGACGCGGCATGTCCTCCAGCACCACCTCCTCCTCCGCCTCCTCCTCCACCACCGCCGTAACCTCCGGCGGATGCCAAAGCCACACAAACACTCAGCACTACAAACAGACGCATCGGAACCTTTGCCTGCAGCTCACTAACTGTGCTCCCTAGAAAGATGCCGGCTTTTATAAGAGGCTCTCCGCCGTGCAAAAAACACAAATAATAGCAAAATACTTGCTACAAAATTTCGCAGAGCGCGAAAAAAAGAACAGCAGTCACGTTCCGAATGCTCAGATCCTAGGGTCAAGCCAGGCAAAAACTGAAACTACACTAGACTACAAAAAAAATATTATAATATTTATAATTTTAAGAAATAGGATGCATATTTAATTCAATTTTTAATTTTTTTAAAAATGATCACACAACTTGGAAAAACTTACCAATTTTACAGGAAATACGGTGATTTTTATACCCTTGCAGAGGGTATTATAATTTCAGTCAG
Organism: Drosophila elegans; assembly: GCF_018152505.1. Lineage (NCBI taxonomy): Eukaryota > Metazoa > Arthropoda > Insecta > Diptera > Drosophilidae > Drosophila > Drosophila elegans. The sequence continues at coordinate 3,716,109 of NW_024546167.1, forward strand.
AAGTTTGCAACGCAGTGAAGGAGACGTTTCCGACCCTATAAAGTATATATATTCTTGATCAGCATCACTAGTAGAGTCGATCTAGCCATGTCCGTCTGTCCGTCCGTCTGTCCGTCTGTCCGTCTGTCAGTCTGTCCGTCTGTCCGTCCGTTTCTATGCAAACTAGTCTCTCAGTTTTAAAGCTATCTGCATGAAACTTTCCCAAAAGTTGTCTTTCTATTGCAGGTAGTATATAAGTCGGAACGAGCCGGATCGGACGACTATAGCATATAGCTCCCATAGGAACAATCGGAAAAATAATTGAAAAAAATTATAACTTTGCTGTTTTTTAATTTTTTGTTTAGTTCTTCGACATATAGCAATGGTTAAATAATTCAGAATTATGGTTTAAATTACATCAAAATCGGACGACTATAGCATATAGCTCCCATAGGAACAATCGGAAAAATAATTGAAAAAAAATTATAACTTTGCTGTTTTTTAATTTTTTGTTTAGTTCTTCGACATATAGCAATGGTTAAATAATTCAGAATTATGTTTTAAATTTCATCAAAATCGGACGACTATAGCATATAGCTCCCATAGGAACAATCGGAAAAACAATTGAAAAAAATTATAACTTTGCTGTTTTTTAATTTTTTGTTTTGTCCTTCGACATAAAGCAATGGTTAAATATTTCAGAATTATGGCTAAAATTTCATCAAAATCGGACGACTATAGCATATAGCTCCCATAGGAACAATCGGAAAAATAATTGAAAAAAATTAGAACTTTGCTGTTTTTTAATTTTTTGTTTAGTTCTTCGACATATAGCAATGGTTAAATATTTCAGAATTATGGTTAAAATTTCATCAAAATCGGACGACTATAGCATATAGCTCCCATAGGAACAATCGGAAAAATAATTGAAAAAAATTATAACTTTGCTGTTTTTTAATTTTTTGTTTAGTTCTTCGACATATAGCAATGGTTAAATATTTCAGAATTATGGTTAAAATTTCATCAAAATCGGACGACTATATCATATAGCTCCCATACAAATAATAAAAATATATAAAAGAACAATCAAATAATTAAGCTGCAAATCGTCATAGCTTCAATGTTTTTAAACATATACGCAAGTAAATCATAATTTTAATGTTTTCAAAAATATTTAATTCTTGCGATAGCTGCAAGGGTATATGAACTTCGGCTTGCCGAAGTTTGCTGTCTTTCTTGTAGTTAGTAATTTTGATGGAGTTCTAAATTACCTATATTGTTTATTTTTTTTAAATAGCACACAATTAAAAAAGCTTTTCTTCTTTATTATTATTTAGGGAAATATGTAATTTATTAACTTTGCATAATTAAGTAAAATATTGAATTAAATAATATATTCATATCGCAAGAACTACGTAAGTTTTAGATATTTAAGGAATGAAATTTAAAAAGTTGATGATGATGATTAAATTAAAAAAACACTTAGTATATTTACTTCGCAAAAAGCCGTTGATTTGAGTTTTTGAATACAGTATTGCTAAATGCGTAGTTCTGTGGCACAGTGTAACTAGTTCCCGTGGAGAACAATAACGAGTTTCATTACCATTTAATATTCTCGATTGTCTACAGCTGGAAATTACAGTATACCCTAGGAAGAACCGAATGTTTAGGAGGGTGTGTTCAGCCCGCGGGAGATTCATGATCATGATCATCAGCAGGAATGATCGATGAATTAACTTAATGAATCTAAGGCCGATTTCTATTGTTAAGCTTAGAAAACAGTATTTTAAATAAAAGCAGAAAAATGTGTTGAACATGAGTTATTAAGAGAGAGAGAGTGTATACTGCCAGTAATAATCCACTGTTTAATCGCGAAATCTTATGTAAACAAATTTAATCATCACTTGCTTCGAAAATAGCTGCATTGACTCTTGGCTCGCCCAAGATTAGATTGATTTTCATTTAAATGATATTCTTAGGCGTTCGATGATTACGACAATGACCCTTTAGGTCTACGTCACTCAGGTTTGATAGAGTAAATCCAATCGTAACAAACACTGATGAATTATATAAAAGTGCTAAACACTTTCAAGGAACAATGTATAGATTACAGTGTTGAGAATTTTAGTACTACTCTTTATTCAAGCACATTTAAGTAGTATTTAAAAGTAGTAGTAAATTAAAGCAAACATTAAATCCACTAGTATAAACATTGAAGACTGGGTTTATCCGCTTTGAACAACTGAATTAAGTTAAATAATCATCATCAAGCATTTCCGTTGCCCGTTATAGTTGTGCTGCAGAATGTATATTAAGTTTCACTTCGTTTAAGTTCTGATGAGATATAATTAATTCACAAACGGAGACCTTCGATAAAATCTCTTAGGTGGCGTACAGCTAACATGAATGTACATATATGTATTACCTTTTAAAGGTCTGTTTTGATAATTTCTAAGTTTTGTATAATAATACTTACAATACAGTGGAATACTTTTAAAATTTAAAGATAACTTAAACTAGCCAAGGAAAAGTCCTGCTCCGCGGTTAATGGATCCACCAAGGTGACCGCCACCAAATCCAAGTCCGGCGCTTCCAGAATTTCCTCCCAGGCTGCCTCCTAGGCTAACCCCATTTCCACCAAGACTGACGCTTCCCCGGTTATATCCTCCTGAGCTAGTGCCACCAAGGGAAAGGGAGCTAGAACCTCCATTCGATCCCAGTGATGCTGTAGTGCCTCCAAGACCAACGCTGGACACTTTAGCATCGGATCCTCCGGAACCAGTGTTTCCCATGGTTTCGATACTTAAATGACCGGCTTCCAGGCATACTGATCCTTCGGATCCACTACTTTCAGATGCCACATTATCTGTAGCCTGACCTACACGGGTGGCAACTGTCGATCCTGTGGAGAGAAAAATATTGGGTATTGTTTCTGCAGCTCCCAAGATTCCATTAGCAGCTTGATCTCCATGAGAGGTAGCTATTGATCCTGCAGTGTGTACAATATTGGCTCCGGTTTCTGCAGCTCCTAAAAATCCGTTAACAGCTTGTGCTCCAAGAGAAGCAGCTGTCGATCCTGCAGAGTGTATAATGTTAGCTCCAGTTTCAGCAGCTTCCAGGACTCCATTAGCAGCTTGAGCTCCATGTGATGCTGCAATAGATCCTGCGGAAAGTACAACACTGGCTCCAGTTCCTGCAGCTCCTAGCAGACCATTCGCAGCCTCATTCAGGATCGATCCTGAAGATTCAGAGTTATAATATCCGCTGGCAGACAGACCAATCGGATTGCCTCCAGTCCCGATAGATCCTCCATTGTATCCATTTTGTCCTCCTCCGCCCAGATTAAAGCCAGGCAGACTTCCTTGAGCGGAGAAACCACCGCTACTGCCTTCCAGACTGAGTCCAAATCCAGCGGATGCCAATGACAGGCAACATGCGCTCATAAGTAAAAACAATCCCTTGGGAAACATTGTCTAAAAGTCACTAACGGCTTTCCGAGAAAACGGCTAGTATTTATAGAACCGAAAATACGCCTAGTCGCCAGACGTAATAGCAACTACAGTTAGGCGTCGCTAAATATATAACTTCTTTATTTATATTCCAACAGCTGTTAATTTTTAATAAGCATATACCAAAATAACCACACAACTAATATTTTTAGAGAATTGTGTTGGTAACCTTAAAACAAATTTTTAATTTAAAATATAAAAAAAATTTTATTCGTTAATTTCTAAAAAAAAGACGGGAAAACAAGTTCTATAACAGTTATCATTATTTTTTGTCTGCGTCTGGTGCTTATTCGGTTAGAGGATTCACCGTAGTCTAAAGTGATAACACGTGCCGAGAACTAGTAGCCAAATTAAGGCCAATTAATTCTCAAAGTCTACCATCTACACTTTTTAAATTTTTAATTAAAAACCTCATACTAACAATAGCCTGTAAATGTGAGTGATTGAATAACTAACTAGTTTTCTGCGAAGCAAATAAAATATCAAAATTAAATTCTGTTGATAGTTTATTTCTAAGTACGATAGTGTATTAAATTGATAAATTTCTGACAATTAAAGTATGATAAAATTAGCATCTTTTTTAAGCGCGGGTCGTCACACTCGTGTAACAATACTAGACATATTCCCACTTATCCCTTATATAGATAACCAGTTAAGCTGGAATTTAGTGTTATGCCTTCAATGATTTATAAGTCAGGTTCTCTTGATGACATATGTTAGGTTAATAATTGGTAAATTTATGAAATGGAAAGGAAACAAATTCTTTTCACAGTCTAGAGCCAAATTGAATCGACCAACGTGGCACTCAGTTGCCGCCGAGTTAGACACAGTTTTTCACTTAACTTGGCTGCTGGTGTTTGCAGGAAAAGCGCAGTTGCGGAGAGCTGAGCTCGACACAAATGCAAATGTCGAGACAATGTGGGCCGAAAGCCCACGAAAGTCGAGCCGGGGCAGGAAAAGCGGCAGCTTCTTAGCCCCGGTGTCAGCTGTTTGGCCCACTGGCATGCGCTGGGGAAAATGGAAAATTGTGCTCGCAGGAAATCTGCTTACAAATGCATGTATCTTGGCCCGCCAGCTGGCTGATGTTGATGCAAAATCTGTTACGGCTTTTGTGGGGCGAAAGAAACACTTGACTTCCGCTTCCGCTCAAGTTACCCATGCATACTTGAAAATGCGAAATGTTATGCAAATACGGAACTCTTTGCCACATTTAAAGCAAAGTGCAGCGGACAGCAAATAAATAAATAAATATTGAATTTGGAAGAACAAGGTACGTTGGCTAATAATGCTATCCTGGCACTTTTACCAAAATAGGCACTCAACCTATTTTTTTATATTTATAAAAAATACCTATGCCAAAAATTAAGGTAAATCAAAAAAAATAACTTAGGCTTACTATTTTATTGTTCGAAATAAATACTTATAATAGTTTTTATATAATTTTTTTTTTTATACTTAAAGTCGTATTGATCTGGCCCGGGCCCCCCTTCTAGATCGATTAGCCTCTTCCTGTGAGTCCTCGGGCAATTTTCCGAGCACTTGCAGCATTCGTCTATAAAGCATTTTCCTTACATCGATGGCCCAGAGGAAATCCATGTGGTTGAACTCCTTCTGGGGCACCAAATACTTTCCCGTCACGTTGCCCAGGTCATCGCACATGGACTCCACATCGTTGGGATGACACAGCAGATCGTTCGTGGAGTAGTACACGAAAGTGGGCACTGTCACCTGACTCAAGTTGTACCGCGGTGGCAGGTGATCCCTGTACAACTGCATGTTCTTGTTCGAACTGTAGCTGTACGGGGCAAAGCGGCCACTCTTGATGATCTGGATGAAGTGCTTCACCTGCTTGGCAGCCACTCCAGCCGGATAGTGACCCAGTATCACGGGGAACATTTTCTGCAATTACACTTAAAAGTTCATCCATGCGCTTATGATGCTTCAGTGTAAAGTTACCCTGTTGAACTCGTTCCAGTTGCGCCCCACAATTCCAAAGACAGCCTCGATGCACAGGCGTTCCGTTTCCTCGGTCATCCGGCACAGGAAGCGAAACTCCCCGTTAAACATCTCCCTGATCGAGCTGCCCACAAGGCTCTGAAAATACACAAGGGCTCTAATTAGTCTTAAACTATTCATGAGGTTCAGTTAGTTATACTAATGCAGAAGTCCAGTTAATATATTTTTTTGAATATTTGTTAAGATTCAAATTACATTTTAAGTTAGTAGTATTTTTTAATACCTTAAATGAAGGATGAAGTTTTAATCGCGCAATCATTATCTAAAATAGATGATAACTAGCTTAATGTATACGAAGTAACACAAAATTACTTTGTGTTTCTTTTCCTGCCCAGGCAAACTGCTACACCCAAAAGATAAACTGAAAGTTCAGTTTTTATATGCGTTTCTTAAATATAAACTAAAGACTTTAATACTGTCAAGTATTATTTCTATACTAATAAAAAAAGCCTTATACTTTTTAGAGTGATTTTTAAGCCGAAGATTCTAAGAGCTTATTTTTAAACTTTCGTGGTATTAATTTAATACTCATCAAATTGATTTTGATAAATTTTTCTACCCAATATCTTAGTTTCTATGACAATTTTGTTTTGCGCGTATTGACTTTGCTTTGCTTTAAATCTAATCTAAAAGACAACAATCAGCGCAACTCACGTTAAAGTACAGACTGATGGCCCGGATGTAGGGATGGTCCTCGGTCTCCTTGGCGTAGACGGCGGGGGCCAGGGCCTGCATGGAGACGACCTTGGCGTTGTAGGCGGGCCGCATGGAACACATGACAAAGAAGGAGGTGCAGCCCTGCGAGTGGCCGGCGTAGTGGAGTTTCGGGAAGCCGGTGGCCTTCAGCACATGATCAATCATCGCCGGCAGGTCGTACATGCCGATCTCGTGCCAGCTGAAGTCCCAGAACTTGGACTCATCCGGGTCGAGAGTGGTGTGGTTCCTCGAGTAGCGGTTGCCGCGCGCGTTCCCCAGCCAAACATCGTAGTTGTGGTCGGCCAGCAAGTAGGCTGTGAAGTGGACCTCGGTCGTAATCACTTGGCCATTAATCACGGACGACGCACCAGCGGACACTTACCCAGGCTCACGTTGGGACCCATTACCACAAATCCCGCCGAGCTGTCCACCAGTCCGTGCTGGAGCAGGAATGGAGGGGCGCCCTGCTTGCGGATGCGGTGCATGGTGAGGATGTATCCGTCCTCGGTGGTCACATGATGCACCTCCGCCTCGTAGCCGTACTTGGCGATTAATTTGTCCTGTCAACGAAATGTGTGAAAAAGTGTTGACCATCACCGCATGGAGAAGATAATCGCCTACTTGGCATACAAATGCGTGACTTTTCCCATTGCAAAAAAATATATTATGCCTTTCATTTAAAAGTTTATAATAACCAATATAACTTTTAACCATGAGCTCGCTTAAAAGTTGTGATGCTAGAACAAAAACTTTTACCTATGTAAAAAACAAATAAAGTTTAATGTAAGCTATTTTTGCGCACCAAAAGTGAATGCTTTTAGAATAAGCAAAATAAAGATAATGACAGTATTTATTAATCCCATTACGAGATCGTAAGTAATAACGAATGCAGAAATCGGTCCTATTTCGTGCAATAAGACATTTAATTAAATAAGTATATTTAGTCAAAATAACTTTTTTTCTATAAGGCTTTTAATACTTTTAAGAAATATTCAGAAATAACATGTACAGTCAAAACATCTTAAGCTCTTATTTTCCTTATGGAACTTTCTTTAGCTCTTCTAACTAAATTTTAAACAATTGGACACAAAAGTCAAACTTTCATTACTCCAACCATAACTTTAACTCAAAACTCTCTATATCTCGAACTTTAACATTGAAAGATGGGGTTCAAACTTTAAATTGTCCTCATATTCAAATCCTTTTTTTATGAATCAAACATATTAACTAAATCAGTATTCCATAATAAGTTTCTAGCGACTAAGAATTTTTTTACCACGCTGAGTGTCGAGTCCTGCTTGATGTTCTTGCGCTGCAGCCGCTCCTCCAGCGTTTCGTCCTCGACGCTCTCCTCCTCCTCTTCCTCCTCCTCCTCGTCCTCTTCGTCCTCCTCGCCGCCAATCAGCTGTCCCTGAATCCTGCAGACGAACACACACAGACCGAGCAGCAGGATCAACCGCATCCTCAGGTTGGGCCGCATCTTAACTTGGCCACAATATTTGGGCGAAAGTGAAACTGACAGAGGCGACTCTTTCAATGGAATTCAACCTCTATATCAACCTCAGCGCAACGCGTCGCGAACTCAACTGAAGACCAATTCGAAGACTGTCAACGGAACGAACCGATAGCTACAAAAACCACACCGACGAACTTCTGCACAGGCCCTGCAGCAAATACAACAAAAATAATAATAAGAGAGTGCCGAAATACGAAAAAACTTTCGATCAGACAACAACATTGCGCACTGTGACGTGCTAGCTTCTTTTGTTTACATTTCGATTGTGTTTTACGTTTTCGGCCAGTTAATTAAATATGGGTATGAAAGAGAGTCTTTTTATTTCCGACGCGCAGGGCGTAGTAATCGGGAACAAGAAACCCATCAAGTGCAGCCATTACAGTGAAGCATCGAGTCAGAAATTTAATCAGCTGTCGAATTAAACCGTGTTCAATAGAATTACAAATTATCTTATCACACAAAAATGCTCACATAACTGTTGTAAAATTGTTTATGATTTCACCTGACACAATAGGAAAAAAATACATAAACCATCAAATTTTTTGTAATTACTAATCGAATTCAAATGAATTATTCAAAACTTTTTTTACGTCGGGCTGACACAAAAGATTTATTTACTGGGTTTTTTTTAATTATTATAAAGCTATTTAAATTTCGAAAGTTAATTTAAATTTATAAGTGAATAACCTAAAAAAAGGTTTATACAAATATTAGTTTGACACCTAAGTTAATAAAATCACAATATTTATTTAGTGTGCATCACCCAATTTTGAAAAGCCAGTCAAAACACTTCCATTAAGGTAATTATCATTATTTCTGCTTTGTCGTTTTACCACCGAAATGGCTTTATAGCCCAAACCTTTTTTTGGCCTAAAGCAGCACAAAAGACACTGAAAACAGATACTTTTTTTGTTGGCCATCAAAAGAAAGTAAAAGTGTCGACCAGTTGTGGCGGCTGGCTTTATGAATTATACATATATATGTATATATTTTATGGTCTGGCTACCGCATTACATAATTGGCATTTGGGACGACTGCCAAAGCAAATAAAGCATTTGGCCGGGCAATTATTATTTGTCATTTCAATTTTAATGGGTTCCAACACCTTTCTTTTGGCGGTCATTCAATTACGTACGGTAATCGGCCCCCGAGAAACTGTTCCATTTGCTCGATTACTTTGTCGTTGACTAGGCTTTTGACGTCGTTTGAGATAAGAAAATCCAAGTGATTGAATTTTGGGGAGTTAATTCTCCTCACACTCTTCACTGACTTCAGCATTCGGGCATAAATGCCATGCACACCTTCTGGCGTGGCAATAGCATCGGTTTCCCCGAAATACAACACGATCGGCACAGTAATCTGACTTATATTGTAAGTAAGTGCTTCTACTCCGTGGTAGGTCTGCAAATTCTCCACTGTACCGAAATCGTACGAAATAAAGTCACCCGATTTCCATATCTGCTGTAGATGTTTTATCTCCCTCGTAGAACCGCCTTGCAAAAGATTTTCATAGTTGAAGGCTTCTAGTAGCTGGGGAAATAGTTAGTTTTAATAGGGTGTACCTAGAAATTGCTGAGATTTTTTTGTATTTATAACCTGTTTATTGCTGTGGGCGCTGCCCACCAACTGCTTGGCGTAATACTCGCAGTTCTCACGTTTACTTTGACATATTTTTCGAAAATATCCAGGTGGAAAGATCTCAAACTTGTTTCCCTTCTGACGTTTCTGTGAAAAATAAGTGACATATAATATTATATTATAACTTAATACTTTGACCATGATTTACATTAAGAAATTCAAATTCTTATCTTTAAAGTTCAAACATTTTAAAGAAAACATTTTTAACTGGAGCACATTAACATTAAACATAAAACTTGATTCAAAAGTGCATTGGCTTCTATAAATGTTTAGCTGATAATTATAATCTTAGCTTTTCAAATTTCATTGAAATGCATTACTTTTAATGGAATCTTTCCACTAGAATAGATTCCACTCAGCTGATTTGCTTTACTCTCCCCAGACTTAAAGTCCACAGAAACACATTTAAAGTCGCCCCGGGGGGTTATCACCGATTATATTTTGTTCTCTACATAATCTCAATGTTCCCTAGCTCTCAGTAGTTTCCAATCTCAGAGGTAATGTCACGCGGTGTCAGGGCCTTTAAGCTACACAGAGAGAAAAATAAATAATTTTTACAAACGTCATTTCTGAGCTCTTAGAAATACACAATTAAAAGTCGTAAGTCGTCGTTTAAATCACACCGTTACTGAAATTACAATACTACTTTAAATGTCGTTAAACATCGATTTTTTATATTCCTAACTATAATCAGTGGGGTATGACAAACAGTATAAAAAAATATAAATGTGCTATTCGTAAAAATTAAATTATTATATTTCATTAAAATTTTCTTTAAAAAAAAACTTAAGAATAGTGATTAAAAAACCAGCCAATATAGGTTATAGTGATTGGAAATAATGACTTTTTATGAGTTAACCATCTCGCACTGATATTTAATTTTAGTGTACCATCTAGAGCCGATCTTGGCAGCGGTCACTTTTCGCGCTTCAGTCAACGCGCGATGTTCAGACTAAGCAACCGCCTGCCTGCCGCCCTCGGCGGTCTACGCCACGCCTCCTCCGCCTCCGCCGGCGAGGGTCAGCGCACCGCCCTCTACGATTTCCACGTCCGAAAGGGCGGGAAAATCGTGAATTTCGGGGGCTACGCCTTGCCGGTTCAATACTCCGACCAGAGCATAATCGCCTCGCACCTGTACACCCGCCAGGTGGGCTCCATTTTCGACGTGTCGCACATGCTGCAGACCCGGATATTTGGGAAAGATGGAGCCGCCTGTCTGGAGTCCGTCTGCACGGCGGACATCCTGGGCACTCCGGATGGCAGTGGCGGCCTCACCGTGTTCACCAACGAAGCGGGTGGCATCCTGGACGACCTCATTGTGAACAAAGTCAGCGAGAAGGAGCTCTACGTGGTCTCCAATGCGGCAATGAAGCAACAGGACATGGGCATAATGAGCGCTGCTGTGGTGAGTCGTGTTTACTTCAAAGGGGGGTTCCATCACTAAACTAAATCGGTTTTCCTAGAGTAACTTCAAGGCACAGGGAAAGGACGTGGCCATCGAGTTCCTCACCCCCACCGATCAGTCTTTGGTGGCGGTTCAGGGGCCCCAGGTGGCAGCCGAACTATCCAAACTGCTGCCAAAGAATGCTGCGCTGGAGAAGCTCTACTTCATGAGATCCTTTGTGACCAGCCTGTCTGGGATCCCCGACGTCAGGATCACGAGATGTGGCTACACTGGCGAGGATGGCGTGGAGATATCCGTGGAGTCCAGCCAAGCCCAGAACCTAACCGAATCTCTTCTTCAGGGTGGCATCCTCAAGCTCGCTGGCCTGGGAGCCAGGGATTCCCTGCGATTGGAGGCTGGACTTTGTCTGTACGGCAGTGACATCGATGCCGAAACCACGCCCGTGGAGGCGGCTCTCACCTGGCTGGTGTCCAAAAGACGACGCACCACCCGCGATTTCCCGGGGGCTGAAGTGATTCTCGGCCAGCTGAAGGAGGGGGTCAGTCGGAGGCGAGTGGGTCTCCAGATGTTGGGCGCCAAGCCGCCGCCAGCACGTTCCGGAGTGGCCATCTTCAGCCAAGGTCAGCAGGTGGGTCAGGTGACCAGTGGCGGTCCCAGTCCCAGTGCCAATCGCAACATCGCCATGGGCTATGTGACGGAGAATCTGAAGGCCATCGGCACAAAGGTGGAGTTAAAGGTCCGCGACAAGTTCTATGAGGCCGAGATCAGCAAGATGCCTTTTGTAAAAGCCAACTACTATATCAAGCCAAAGCAATAAATGAGCTGAGATATACCTACATTTTATAAGCAGTTATTTATATGCAAAACCAGGGCTGATTCCTATCATATAATACAACTTAATAAACAACTCTTTTTCAAATTCCTTGACTTGGATGTTTCTGACTTTTGATAAAATTGCAGAAAACATAGAGAAGAACAACAAAAAAGCCTTGTTTTACTGCAATAAAAATTGAAATAAAATATCACCATGAATACTTTTCGAGTCGAAATTAAAGCATACAGTGCACTTTAAGGAATATTTAAATGGTTTTTACATAAGATGTATTCTTTGGTTAACATTAAAAAAATTGTGAATATTCGGATATTTTTTTTTTTGAAGACAAACTGCAAAGATTTGGACCAAGGTTCAAGGTTATACAAGGTTTTGTATAACATAGTGCTTATTTAGAGTACGTCCCAGTAAAAAAAGCACTAGATAGCTGAAATATTTTGGGCCTCATAATTTAAAATAACAATTTCCTAAATTTAACGATGCGGCGAAACCTTTAGAAATGGTTTTTTGGTTTTGTGGCTGTGCTCCTGCTTATTAAATAATTTGAACTACAACTATGAATGTATTTCTGTAATTACCTTGACAAACTTCATGAGGTGGCGCACCTGGAAGGAGTCGAAGCGCACCTGGCGATGCAGTCGAGCCAGGGGCGCCATGGCCTGCATCAGCTGAATGCGCTGGTTGAAGCGGGGATGCAGTGCGCAGAGCACCAGGAACGCGTTGAAGGCCTAAGGGAAGTGTTTAGGGGGAGTTAGCTACCTGACCCTCACCTCACCGCTCACCTGCGAGTGTCCAATTAGCAGCACCTGGCGCGGCACTTTCTCCTCCTCATCCGACCCTTGACCTCCAGTCTCTCCTCCTCCTCCGCGGGCCTGCTGCTCGCCGCCTGTGACCTCCGCCATGTGGTCAATTATGGCCGGCAAATCGTAGGCGCCGTGCTCGTGGAAGCTGAAGCGCCAGAACTCAGCCATCACGTCGGTCAAGTCGATGTGCCTGCGTCCGTAGGGCGACACTCCGCGCAGATTCGCCAGCCACACGTCGTACTCGCGATGGTACAGCTGAAAGGCTGCACTCAAAAAAATCAATATTGAATTATGTACATAAAAAGTAATAGATTTATTCTTTTGAGCAAAATAAAATTAAAACTTTATTTTTGATTTTTATAATGCTAATTTAATATATTAAAATATGTTATTGATGCATTGCCTAAGCCAAGAGTAAACAAATATTACGAATTATTTTAAATGTTGTTGTTGTTACACTTACTAATAAATTTATATATTTTTTTCGGTCTAGTTTTGTTTTTTATTTTCCATTATTTTTGACACGAAATTTCTCTCCCATATCTGCTCTATTAAAATGCGAAACACTTGTTATTTATTAAAAAAGTTTCCAAACTTAGACTCCATTTTTATTTATTTTTTTCAAACTTAATGTTACTGATTTTTATTTAAGTGCATGCCCAAAAGTGCAAATTCGCTTACCCAAACTTCGTTCTGGCCCCAGGCAGACCCATCCCAGAGAGGAACCGAGCAGTCCGTGGACCAGGAGCACGGGCTTAGCTCCCAGTCGTGGTAGGCGTTGCACCTGCAGCTGATAGCCATCCTCCGTGGTCACATTGTGCAATTCGTGGCTGACATTCTGGGCCTCCAGCCAGTCCAGCTGTGTGCGATGCATGAAATACACGGGGAAAAAATTAATACTTTGGATTCCAAATACAAATATTTGATTTAAATAATTTAGTGAGTTTGTGTTTATAATCATATCTGTTCGGAATAAGAACATCTCCAAAATTATAAGCTTTCCTTTCCCTCAAAGGAAAAGTAAGCAATAAAAAATTTTTAAATTATATGTATTTTTGGAAGGTGGTAAAACTTTTATTGCGAAAAAGATCTAAATCGTTACTTGTAGAGTAAAATATATTATTATATTCGGTTAAGATGTAACAAGTTAAAGAAAGACTTCAAAAAATTTTATCTATTATTAATATCTTATGATTGATCACACTTTGTATACTAAACTTAAGTGTTTTGACGTAAAATGAGGAGAGGCTTTCACTAACCGTCGTCCATTTATATCGCGATTCTGATGGGGAGGAGGTGGTACTTTTGCCAATTGCACACACGACGAGCAATACCTTGATGGCGACGGTCCAGCTAAGCGCACTCATTTTGCTCCGCTAACTAAGTTGGAAGTCGTGGTCAGTCTGCCATGGATACACTAATTGCCCAGTTCCACAGATAATCTTTACACTTGAATGACTGCTTTAAAATGGAATAATTTGGCATGGGGAACCCAAAAGTTATAAGTGGTTTCTAAGCTTAATTTATATCTAATAAAACAGGTAGACAAAATATAAAATAAATTTTATTTTATCCGTTGCCTTCTTTATTTGGGGACTACTTTCCGAAACCGAATACCTTAAATCACGTCAAAGCTTTAAGGAATTCGTGATCTAAGTCTTAAAAGTTTGACTTTTACACCTTTTACAAATAAAATTTTTTTGTCCAAATTTCTTACTTTTTTGTAAGGGGGTACATCATCATTATTTGCAGAAATTTGAAAATCTGAAAAAATTAACTGTGAATGTCATTCGATTGGAAATTTTATTACGAATTCAACGGTGTATGACATTCCACATTTTGACCATTATTTCCCAGGGTTTTGACACAAAAACCAAGTTTGTTATGTTGTTTTTGGGGTTTTTGGCGATTTTTATACCCTTGCAGAGGATAGTGATTTTGTTTTTTTGTTTCATATAAACAAAAGTAAATTTTAAGCATTACTTCTTGAAATGGCATATCAAGCTGTTTATAATAAAATTATTCCATTCAAGCTTTACAATTGTAAATTGTTTTATTTTCTCTCATTCTGCACAATCTGGGAAATGCCAAGCAATGCACTTCGCAATTAAATAAAGATTAACGGAAAGCTTAAATAAAATAGATTGAACTATGCCAGCGCAGTTGCACCCGCATCCATACCCACACACATCCGCATCCGAAGTGCAGTCCGTATGGAAACGATCACAATTAATTGCAGTGCCATGGCCTTATCACTCAGTAATATTCATATTCGCAAAAGGGAGAAAAAACTGGAAAAAAAGGAAAATGTGAATACCGAGACACTCAGCAATCCAGTTGCAATTGGAACTCGGCAACAGACCGCTCCCACGTTGTCCACGTTTATTTACTTATCGCTGGGAGATAACAATTGACTACCCGAAAAACAAAAAATCCCGACGAACTTTATTAAAATTACGCTCGAAAAGTGGAAGGGTGCACAAAAAAAAAGCGGGCTGAATAAAAGAAATAAAAGGCCAAAGAAACAGAAGTGAGCCAGAAGCAAACGTTAAATTAAATGGTATACAAAAAGGCGAACGGAAAAAATAACCACAAGGCTGCAGGAGGTGGTGGGTGTGGGTGTCCATAAGGTGTGGGCCAGTGAATGCGTCTGGCAACAAAGGACATGCACTGGCCATTGGTCCTGGATCCTGGATTCTGAATCGAGAATCGTGTGTTCCAGAATTAAAAGCAGCGGCATCTGTGTGCAGTCAACGGGATGCCGAAGTGCAGTCGATTAACGGAAACCCAAAAGGGTGCCAGATCCTCATCCTCGGACTACCCCTACGCCTCTTTTCGTCTGCGGAGGGCGTGTCCCGCGATGTCGGCAATGGCATATGTATGAATTTTTATTAAATTTAATAAAGCTGCAATTATGCAATTTACTCTGGCTGCATTTGTCACGCCCACGCGGCAGTCAAAGTGAACCCAGAGAGTTGGAAATTAATTTGGCTGCGGTTACAACAGCCAGCGATGCGAGGCCATGCTATGGAATCTGAACAGAGAAATTTAAAAAAGCTTTCTGCGAATTTATGAAACGGCGAGCAGACTAACGGAAAATGGGGAGATGTTGTCATATTCAAATCGAAAAAGTCCTTCCCTTTCGAAATAACAAATTAACACAAGCCATCTAAGGGAGTGGTAAAATAAATGGAAATTTCTGGAAATTTCCATTTTCAAAAAGTTGGTTTGAGAATTATAAGCAAATTGTTTTATTTTTTATCAGACTTGACATATTTAAATCATTCCAAGGCTAGGCCACATCAAAGCAGAGACTTCTACTATGCCCCTTTTCTCTGGGTGTAAATACTTTCTAATACAATTTACCTTCTAAATCTCTGTATTAATTTTGGGATCCTCCCTAGGCTCCAGAGTAGTTCACTCAGCCAAAACCATCTTAACGTTTTCTTACTAATTGTATTAAAATCTAGCATTGTGTTTATTAATATATACTGACTTAAAATAAACTAAAGACATTATAAGAGGATGAGTATGTGTAAAATAGTTCTGAAACACATTTAAATATTTTATTTATTTTCTGGTTTCATATCAGAGATAACAGGACCCCGCTCAAATTTATTCCCCATAGACACAGTTTCAAAATTTGCATGCATGGGGAATACATCATCAACTCACATTCCCACCCATAAAACTCTGCAAAAATTACACGTATTTATCTGCTCTAATGACATTTTTTACGCCTCGTAAAACACGAGCCATAAACAGGGCGAGTGGAGCGAACTTGGCACGCATCAATTGACATTTTTGGCACTCGTTGAATCGGCACAAAGGTGAATCGTAGCGCCAACAATGGGCCAAATCGACAGCGATTTCGATGCAAAGCGCTTGATAGAAAAATCATTACGCCGAGTAAATAACATCGAGGTAAACAAGTTTGCGGCAAAACAAAAACAGACCAGACAACGGGAAAAACGTGAAAAAATGAAAATAGTAATGAAAATGATGGCAAACAAAAGTCAATCACTTGCCGTTGTTGTCGAAGGAAATTGTCGAAAATATTATGAAGGGGGATCGAACCAAAAGACACTTTGTAATATTAAACGGCAGATAGACAAATCAAAATGCGCCGAGGGTGACAATGGTGACGGCTGGCTTTTCCTCGACTTTTCACTCCCGTTTCCGCTGAACTTTTCCGGCAGGTGGAAATTCTCGCACAGACACAACCGCACCCGAGAATTCAATGTAATTGACGAACTGACTGGCTGGGTAAGTGAGTGAATGAATCGTGTCGTTTATTGTGGCAACAGCTTTTCAGAGGAGCTCGCCTTCGATTTCCCTTTTCCGCAGAATGTTCCCTTGTTTGTCTTTCAACTCAATTGCACGGCAGCTTTCGGTGGGTCGGTCGCCTTCCTTTTCCTTTTTTCCGCCTATGCGACCCGCTTCTTTATTTTTATTATTTCCTATGCCTGAATGTGAATTGCTTTTGAAATGTTTGCGTGCCATTTGTGTTGACAGTAAAAGCCGCTTAATGATTTCATTTTGGTTATAAATAGGATTTTTGCCAGAATATGCTAAAAGGAAGAGCCACATTGTGCTCACTTGGTGTAGGTTATGTAAAAAAGAGTAAGTAGTTTAGATTACAGCTAAATAAATAGGTAGGATTTATTTGAACTTAAAAAAAATTTGAACTTGAACATTTTTTCTATAATACAATTTGCTTAAAATCTTTTTTTACCCGGTTAAAATTACTATAGCTTTAAATTATAAAACTAAACAGTTTATAAATTCGAAAATGTCCAAAATTTCTTAAAAACTCGTTTTCAAGACCATAAGTCGTTTTAGGTTGTAAATCGCTTAAAAAAGTTGTTTAGTAAAAAAACGTTTTAAACCATTGGTGCCAATCTTTTTGAATACACAGATAGGCCTAAGCTCAAGCCACTATTACCTAATAAGTGCACATTTTATTTCTCAACAAGTATCCGTCGAATTATGTGCGCTTTTTAAATAAACAAAACGTGAGTTTTCGAGCGGAATTAAAGCAAGTTTTGAAAGCAAATTTCCACCTCGCCTTGTCCGAGCTGAGGAAGATTCCTATTGGCGTGGCTCAGCAACAAGGGCAAAGTTTTCACATTTTTGTTTAACATTTTCCAAATGCCTTTTTATATTTTTTATACTTTTATGCATAATGGAATTAGTTAAATTTCTCTTTGCAGCGAAACTTTCGCTGAACTTGCGCCAAAAAGTTCGCTTCCTGTTTTCCCCTTTTCGGGAATGTTATGCGTTTCTGATGACGTTGTAGAAAACGTTTCCGTTTTGCGAGTTTGCAATGAAAACTTTTTAACTTAGAACAACATTGGCCCCGGCACTCGCTCCAATTTTAATTAAAATATTTATGAATTTGTCTTCCGAGAGAGACCAAATTGACAAGAAAAGCGGCCGAGAAACGTGCGCAAAGTATCTTGATTTTGAGTTGCACACAATGGAGCGGCCAAGAAAAATAAGTCAGCTGCCGGAGATAAATGCCAAACGTCAATTGTAACTCAAAGTCGCTCATGTGGATGACTTTTTAATTAAGCCAGCTGAACCGAAAGCCTCACGCAAGTCATGATAATAACAATAAAGTTGATATAGAAACAATTTTTAATTGTTTGCAGTTTTATATTCTTCGTGGTGATGCAACGAAATGCTACGTTTAAACCTTTCGCCATGATGTCATGTGTTAAATCGTTGAAGTGAAGTGACTACGTCACTTGAGAAATCAAACGCTCAGTTGTAGTTAAGGAAAACCCCCTATTAGCATTTAAAGTCCAGACAATTGTGATTTTATAGTTCACACAAATTCACCGATACCAGCAATTATTAATTTGCATATTTATCACCAACCGTCTAATAAATAATTATTATGGCTTTTTATTTCGCTGTTTCGCGTTGATTATTTGCTGTGTTCTGTCGATCCGGGTTGTCTAACCAGAATTTGTTAAGTTATACAACAAATTGATCTTCAATTTGTTTAAAGCAATTAGCCAATGTTTATTGTTTTCGATTTGAAATTCTGACTAAGCAACCAGTTGTGGATTGCGAAAAAATTCAGTTATATTTTGTAGACGCTACTTCGACGAATAAATACTAACTTATAGGGTAAGTAGAATTGAATGAGTAGAATTTAACGCTCTTTTTAAACGAAACCATAGCATGGAGTTGCAAACTAGTTCAACAACTGTTGAACATTAAAGGACCCCGTTTCGCAGACATATTGAACTCACATATTCCACAATAATTTGCATTTCTTTATGGCCCCCACAAGTATTTTTCAGCCAGCCTCCCCCACTTTCGTTACGCAACGCAAACAGCTTCCAACTAGTGCTCGACTGGCTGCTTTATGTCTTTCCATTATTGATGACTTAATTCCGGTTGATTTATTGAGGCCACAAACAGCCGGTCAGCAAGCTCAGTGAGCTCAGTGCGCCCAGCGAGCCATGTTTTGCAATGGCCAGAACCAGAAGTCAGGACCTGGCCAGGATGCCATTTGGTATGCACACGTACTGGCGTAAATGGAACTGGAACCACTCGATGGAAGGGGCAAAACCTAGCAGACCAAGCAGCTGTGCTGGTCCAGAACGTGTTTAATAAATAAGCCCAGTTAATATGGCGCAAAAAGTTGGGGGCCAAAGCAATGTAAGTAGAAGACACATATTGTAGAATTTAATCACCCCTACACTTAAACAAATTATTTGTAGAGGGTGTCAATTTGAAATTATTATTTTGATTAATTGATTATTAATCCACACAAGAACTTTGTCTTATAATGGTTAGGAAACATCAATCACTATGAAAAATAAAAAACAAACAATTTTAAGAGTCAGTTATCACAATGTCCGTCGCACAAATAAGTTTCGCAAGTTTAAGGCACTATTCACAAAGAATGTAATTATTACATTTAACAGAATTTTATTTTAAAAATAATATTTAAAAAAAAAAAACCTTTTATTTTTGTTTTTTATTAAATCTTTTGTTTTAGTTTTTGCCAACAAACACTTGACCTTGAGTCGACGAACAGTATAATAATAAATAGAAAGCTCGTCAAACAACTACGTTAAGCTAATTTTAGTTGCTAATTCTACATTAGCTTAATATAGTACAGCATTTAAATTCAATTTAAATATTATTTATACGTGATATACAAATTTGATGGAGATTATTGAAGAATTTTTTTTATATTTGTAAAATAACTACTGTGAGGATCAATCTAATATTATCTCTTATTTGGCAATAAGTATTAATATTAAAATGATATATAAAGTCTAGCTTTTTTCCCCTGTGTTAAACGTACTTGGCATTGTATGAGCAGTATTTATTTTCGAGTTACCTATCTCGGAGCATCGACCTCGTTGAATCGGCAACAGTTAATGATGTTAACAGGAGGTCTGAATGGCCAGCGGCATCCATGCATTCAGCCATTCCTCCATTGATCACTTCGAAAGGATGAAAAACGAGCTGTTTTCAGATGGAGATACTGCCACAAAAGCAGAACAGCAGTAGCAGCAGTGGCAGCAGGAGGTGTAATCGAAACGAACGCAAACTGGATTGGTGCACGGTAATTAAAATTTAATCATTGCACATTAGTATTCACATACACATCGAGGTGGGCGGTGTTGGGTAATGGGGAGTGGCAGTGGGCGTGGTCGATAGCAGTGCAAGGGCGGCTTAGCCAAATGAATGAGTTCGAAGGGCGGTGGCCAGTCAAATGAGCTCGCTTTTGAGGGGCTTTCACCCTACTATCTCTGCATTCAATCCCGCACTGCATACTTTCAGGCATGTAAATGCACAAATGCCCCCTCCAAAGATTTTTCATGTGTGGATAAATGTTTGATTTAGAGGTTTGGGCAACACGTTTGTTTGTTTGTTTGGTTGTTCGGTTGTTCGGTTGCCAAGGTATTTAAGTCGCCGCCGCTTTTAGCTGCGTTTTGCTTCGGGCTTTTAATAGATTCCTGCTAATGACATGCAATTAATTTTGTGGTTTTTCAACCAGAATCATAAGCTTTGAAAAAACACATATTTTTATATATGCTATGAAAGACTAACTTTATACAAAGTGTTGAAAATCATTATGGCGATTGGAACGGAGTTTTTCTTCATTGTAAATCCGGTAAAAATAAAAATCCGTTATTCGAAATAATCTTTGTTGGTTGTAATAAATAATAATAACAATAAAGGAAGCAAACTTCGAATGGCAAAGTTTATATGCCCTTGCAAAAATTAAATATTCTTGATAACATTTAAATTTCGATTTATAAGCGTATGTATTTAGATACACTGAAGCTATGATGATTTTCAGCTAAATTATCCGATTTGTCACCTATGATATAAGATATCGGGGTCCGATTTGAATATCATTAAGTGCGTAAATCTGCACTATCAAATTATTACTATTTCCAAAAGAATTTTTTTTAAAAATGCATAAATAGATGGGTTACTCTTTTTTTGTATATAATTTATTTTAATTCCAATAGTTCCCAAAAATAATTAGCTTAGCTGTCTTTTTCCTTTTAGTACTAAAAAAATGGTAAAAATAATTAATTTATTTTAGTTCTTGATTATTTGTTCTACTTACGCTTCCATTTAACATTGCATTAAGTTCTATATTTGGTTGAAATATTTTGTTCCTTACTGACCGAACCTTAAATGCATTGACTTAGTTGCTTGCCAACTCATTCAGACTTGTTTCGTACAGCAATCATTTTTATCAAGAAAATGCATTTTCCGTGGACTTCAAGTCGTCGGAGAGAGCGGCCGACAACCCCTTGGCACAACTGCCATTCATTTCAAACTTTTATCTAACAGCAGAGCTCACACATGGAATACCCAATGTTTTGACCAGCAGCTCCACAAAAGAGCAGCCCCGAATGCGAGTGGTCAAAAGGGTGAATGGGGAACGGGTATTGGGGAGTAAAGAGTGGTGAGTTGGGAGTTGGGAGTTGGGAGGGTCTTTGGCCGGCAAATGACCAGCGATGGCAATTAACTTTATAACATTTGCATGGCCCATGTGCATTGTGCTCTCCTTGTTGTTGCGGGTAATGCACGCCAGTTGATTAATTGGAAATTGCGGTTAATGGATGGTCAGATCGGAATCGCAATCGACAATGGAGATGAAAAAGTCGCTCCGGAGTCTAGACTTTTAATTAGACCAGCAACTCAGCAACTGAGCCTAGAAGTGTCCTCTACTCGGAGCTTGCGGCACAAACTTTGTCACTTGCCATTGAATTTTTTCCCTAGAGCCAGCCAAAAAGTTGACAGATTTGCAGCGGAAAATTAACAAGTTCCGTGCTGAAAACATATTTCTTTTTCTGAATAAACTTTGCCTTCGTAAATTCGAGTTAAGAAGTTAGAGAAAGTATGCTAAAAATTTGCTAAAAACTATGTACACGGAGGAGTTTCATGGCGTTTTTTTGAAGCAGCTGTTTCCCCATCAAGTCTACTACAACTTAAAAAGTCGTAGAAGTCGTCGGCAGTTTTGTGTTGCCGCATTTTTATGCCCTTTTCGAGGAGGGGCAAACCCGAATTTCCTGCTGTGTTCGCTCAACAGCCTAGAAACAGAGTTTGTTGGAATTAAGTTTGCTTGGGGAGTACTTTCAGTTGCTTGCACATCAGTCGCATATTTTTCCCAATGTTGTGGCGACTTGCAGGAAGTCAAGAAAACGTTCTCATTATTTCTGTGTAATAAGTAATAAACAAGATTTTTAAATGGATACAAAATAAGTTGTAAATTGCTATTCATTATAGTATAATCCGTTTGTTTTCCAGAGATAATGTATATTATGTTTATACTATGTTATATATTTTATATACAATTTTATAACTTAATTTTTAAAATAAAGCAGAAGGCTTAATATTATTTTACCTTATACCTCTCCCACTTTTAAGGCAGTCGTCACCTACTCCGGGTCCTAATCCGTCCATTTAAATTCCCCTCATGTTCTGGACATGTTCTCAGCTGGCGATTGCCTTCGACCCAATTATCAGTTGTGATTTGAAAGGCAGGCAATCAGATAAATATTTTATAAAACCAGCATCTGGAATGTGCTCATGGTCAGAGCAACCGGCAATTGACCCCAATAAATTCGAGCCCCATAAAGGAGACCACAGCCGGCAGGGCAAAGTTCACGTGGGCGGCGACCTTTTAGCAGCCTTAAAAAGCCTGTTGATTTATGCAAAAGGGGGATTAGCAGGGGCAGTTGTTCGGGGATAAATACAATCTAACCACAGACATAACATTTCAAGTTGTTTTCCGAGCAGGAAGGAAGAGCGTCTCGTAATTTCTGCCAGTCGTTGGCACTTTCAAGCCCTAATATTCCTTTTTGAGCCGGCATAAAATAAGACAAATGAGCTAATTTCGCTGGCGGAAAGGATAACCAGATCGAGCCATCGCCTTGGCCATAATAAATCGCCCACAAATGCGATATTTATATGCATTTTTTATACAGACATAAGCGCAAACAGAGGCGCTCCGTTGCCATTCGCCATAAATCTATTGTCGCATTATTACTCATACGCACTGTAGACGCTGTCTACCCTAATATATCAAGGCATTACCATGGCTGTAATTCCCCGGGTCTTCTTTCTGCTCGGCATTGGCATGGTGTGCCCTTTCATTCGAATAAACATACATTTATCTCCGGCATTGGCAAAGGGGAAAGGTTAAGCTATTTAAAAAACCCTAAAAAACGTGGATTTGGGATTTAAGAAACAATGTTCTACAGAATGCATATTTTTCACTAATTGCTCTGCTCCTTTGATAGCAAATCCTTAAGTAGACCGCAATTTATGCATCACTTGTTCAACTCAGTAGTTAGTAGTTTAAAGTTAAACTACATAACCAAGCACCGAAAGCCCACTCCAAATCCCCATTCTCGGTGCCGTGTAGCGTGACTTGGGATTTATGAACTCCATTTCGCATGTTCGCCATTGTAAAGATTAATTGCCACTGCTCCGTACCGCTTCCCAGTGTGGCTTGTTGTTATCATTCAGCAGCAGGCCATGTCGGTAGCTGGAGCTTTTTGTTGGCCAACTGACAGGGTGGAGCAGCCAGTACAGAGCTGAAGAGGAACAGAAACAGAGCGATAGAAACGCCATCGACAGGCGGGGGAGCTATATGCCAAACTTAAAGTCAAAATCAGCTTTGTAAACGCACTGGGAAGGGTCCTTTTCGAACAGCGAGACAACTTTGATTGAGAAAAATTTGCTAAAAAATCGCATTGCGAAAAAGTAACACGTATGTACATTGTTTTGATCATTTTTCTTTTAAGCTTGGACAATACAACAATAACAATTGAGTTATCTAAAAATGTTGCATAAAGTATCTGTTTTAACAGCTTTTAATAGAAAATATAGTCTTTGTGTACATAAGTGCATAAGTTTGAGCCCTTTTCATAATGATTTAATTGACCCAACTCTATGCACTCGCAGACTCGCCAAGTTTCCGGCATCGTTGTTAACAAAATTTCGATGTGCATTGTACCCAATTAAATGAACCATAATCCTTGGCCAGGTAAATGCAGACGGCTTTACCCGCCATAAAAGTTCAACTCCTTTCATCATTCCACTTAAACTTTGGTTTGGTTTGCTGCGAGGCTTTACTGCACTTTAATTGGCCTATTATTTATATGAACTGAGAGTCGAGTTCCCTACTCAAGATTGGCACAATAATTTAACTTCCGGCTCTGATTGCCAGGGGTCCTAGGGGCTGTATATAATCTAAAGCAGTTTGCCACAAATGCGGCAATGAAACTTAAAAAAAAAAATTTAACGTGGTCCACGTTTGCTTGGAAGCGGAATTCATTGAATAGGTTTGTTACCGTAACATAAATACTGATTTCGTGCTTAAATACTTGATGTTATTTTATCAGTATTCCCTCTTGATTACGCTAATAGGCGTTATTCATAATGATTATTACCGATAAGAAATGGCAACACTAGATCCGCAGATTGTCTTAATTGTAGAGCAAACACTCCAGATTAGATATGGAAAATATTGGCTAACAAGCAACTATAAAGACCTCAAAAAACTGGTGAAAGTAATCAGTTTTTGACTATGGCTGCTTCATCGAACACGTTGTTTTTTCTTTGTGCTATTTTTACATTTTCTCTGGCTTCGGCCCAATTAAAAGTTAAATGTCCATCGGGCTTCACTCTTGTTGGAGAAAAATGCTATCGTGTGTCCTACGAAAAGGTAAGACTTTTTAGAATTTTAAAATACAAATGGTTCTCACATGTAAATGTTTTTCAGGCCAATTGGTTTAATGCCGATCGCAAATGCTACAGCTTAAACTCCACTCTGCTTGTATTTGACGACAAGAAGGATATGCAGTTGTTGACAGCCACTCTTGAAGTTCTGGGCATACCTTTCGCCAACAGCTGGAAGGACTCCATTTGGACAGGACTCACTTCCCTGGGAATGGGTAGTGCCTTTGTTCAGAATCGCGATGGCTCATCCGTTGCGTATACGCCCTGGAGTGCAAATCAACCGCAGAATCTCTCCGGAAAAGACTGTGTTGCCTATGCTGATTACAATGGCTTTGGATACCACAATATCGAATGCAGCCTGTACGAGTTTCCCTTCGTTTGTCAGGCCAAAAGGGTGGCAACTGAAAGCTATTTGTGTTTAAAGAAGCAACAATTTTTAGAGGTAGATGTAGTTGTATAAAATTCTTTATAGGTTCGTTATAGAGACAGCAAGAACTTTAGGTCTAAAAATGGAACTTTACGACTCCAGACAGCCAAAGGGTAAAGAGCCATAAACAAAACTGGCTAAGCCGATAAAAAACGTGTTGACGTTTTGGCGAGAAGAGGCAAACTCACAACAGGTCGTATGTCATTTCTTTTTCCTGAATTTATGGAAGTTATCGAAGCGGTCACAAATTGGCAAAAGTTGGAACCCAGAAAGCAAAGCGAGAAAATAAAGCTCATTAAAAAATAATGTTTTCTAGAGTCCATACATTTGACTTGTTTTTAAAGGACAAGTCCAGGAAATGAAGAAAACTTAACTGGAATCGCAAAGAAAGAGTTTCGCTGCAGTGCAAACAGATGGCAACGGAGCACAAAGCAAAATAAAACTCCAAGTCAGGCAAACAAATACAAATCTCCTTTGTCCCCAAGAAACACAGAACTCATTTAGAAGAATTACAATTACAATTGCAGTGGCAGGCGACTAACACCTGTGTCAACAGGCGCTGTCCGGCATTTATTCCTTATCCCCAGAGATTGGCGTGCCCAGAGCTCGGACAATCAATCATCCGGACGGATTGCCATCTAAGTCCATGCCCAATGTTGGCCCCATGGGATTCGCAGGCTCACCTGACTTAGTGGGCGAACAAACAGCAATTAATAATTTGAGTCTAATTAAATAAGTGCCGGCACCTCTTTTGCAGACAAAGTACAAAAGTCTGACTTTTCCCCGGCAAATGCAAATCATTTTAATGCGATTAATTAATATGAGGCAAGGCAGAACTTTTCCATTTTCCTCAAAGAAAAGCGAAAGGCACACAAGTTGGAAATCATATTTGCCACCGCCCGTTTCTGCTAATGGAGCAAAGTGTGCACACACACACCCTGAAAGAGGCTGGCAAATTGAGTGCTAATTAAATTAAAAACGGAGTAAAAATAGTTTCGCTAAAGTCAGGTCCTGTTTCTTCTGGAAGTGGCATTTCTTCCTCCTTCCCTTCTTCAACTTTTGGTTTGTTTTTCATGTCGTGTAAATGAGCTCCAACTTGCTGTGCAAATAACGCGTGTAGTTCAGTTTTCAAAGTGGGTGCAAGGAGAACTGTCTGGTTGTAACTACATGCAAAAACGCACGCAGAGAAATTCCTAAGTTTAGAATTTGAGGAATATATTACTGAAAAAACATTTTCAGTACAGATTTTGCCTTAGAACTCACAATAAGAACATTTGTATCATTTTAAGACACAAAATAATAAAATTTGGGGATAGGTGTACTTGAATTTTGAACTTGAGAACAATGTTCTAATATTGGGAAAATGAGGGGTATCGGTCGATTTTGGTAAAACATTTCATTTCAAATAATAAAAATTAAAGAAAATTTGAACATTGTTGGAATTCCGAAAACCAAATGCTTGAAAAAAATTGCTTTTGTAGTCAACTTGAGTTTTTTCGTTCTTGAACATTTTTTCTCATACTGAGATCTTTTGGTCTTGAATTTTTGTAAGTAGAAAACATTGTCAGAGTGAGTGCAATATACTTGATTAATTCTCTCTGTTTTCCTGAATGCAAATAACGGATAAACCGTTAAAATTTAATAAAAATAAAATAATAAATTTAAATACAATTTTAATTATGTAGTTGTATTTAAATCTGAAATCATGAGGAGGAGGTTCAATAAAATTAATAAATGCATTTCTAAACATGGCAAATATGAGCCAAGTTTATTGTGATTTAGCAGTCTTTATTAGGATTCCCCTTGATTACGCTACAATACGTTACTCATTTCAGTGATAAGAAATGACAGCAAGGGGGTGCCCATATTGCTTAAATTAGAAAGCCACAATTTTCATAATGATAAGATTTGGTATTTATTCATGAGTTGATTTATTTGCAAGTACCAACCTATCACCTAGACACTTTAAGTTCGTAATGAAAATTTATATTTTAAGGACCAACATTTCTCGCTGTGTGCCTTAAGCCATTCAAATCCTTAACCAAGGAAAAACAATTTCGAATTAAGTATGCGCATATGTTTGTGCAAATGGCAAGCAACTTAAAAACCCAAGACAAAAAAAACATGACAAGACAGAGCAAACCCGAAAAACAAGCTGAGGCTGCCTGTCCCTGTCTTCAAACCCTTTTCCCGCCGCTTTTCCACTTTCTTTTCCCCAGAAGCTAACCGCAAGGACCACGAAGGCGGAGTGATTGCAAACAGGATGAAAATGCAGCTAGCAAGACGAAAGCCAACAAACTGAGACGCTTGAGTCGAGTGCGGTGCGGGGGATGAGCGGCAAAGGGCAACCGGAAACGGAAGTGCATGGAGCAAGCAACAAGAAGAAGCAGCTGCAGCTCAGCCAAGGAGCTAGGCTAAGGCTAATGCTGCTGAACTGCTCTTGAAGCCGCTCTTGTACACTCGAGATTTTATTGCTAAGAATAATTCATAACTTTTACTTATTTTTTTTTTTAGTGATAGGTCGCAATACTTTTTTACCAAACCTTTTTTAAACCCTAAAAAATTGAAATTTTTAAATTACTTTTGATTTAAAATAACCATCGAAAATGGTTAGGATTTTTAAATAGTCAATTGTTTTTTAGCATTGAAGTAACAAGGACTTTGTTTCAACCATATAAACTAGGTACTGTACATAAAAGTTAACAGTTAAATCTCAGTATTGATATTAATAATTAATAATTAATTAATATTGATAAATATTAATTTTAACCAATGTAAAATCATTAAATACTAAATATCATAAATGTAGCAAATTGTTGGTTTTTAAAAATGAAATGTGTAATCTTAATTAGCTATATTTTTTCCGTGCATCGCCGTTTCTGATTCTGGTTTTGTTTTTGCCTCAAGCACGCTCGAGATGCAAAGTAAATGCAAAACCACGGCAAATTATGTTGAGGAGGTCGAAATCTGTTGGGTGATGTCTACTGGCGCGATAAGGACGAGGAACGAGGTGCGATGAGCGAGGAGCGAGGGAACCTGGGACCTCCGGCGGAGCCGCTCAAGTGATTTTCCTTGAGTGCAGTGGAGCCTCGAGCAGGTGTCTGTTTAACCATTATGTTTAGTTGCAGGCAATTTGTTCTTCGTCGTGTTGCCAAGGTAAACTATTTTTTGAGCGCTCTTTAAAATTTCGCCAAGCCGCTTCGGGTTGAACAACACAGTGCTACTAAGGTTGGGTATCTTCAAAAAATATAAAATTTTTTAAGAATTTCCCAACAAATATTGGCAAAACTTTTAGCAAGAAATGGCACTGCAGTGCGGCCTTATCCTCCTGTTTAATAGAAAATTGTTCCCCTTTTATAACTTTAAAATTATTCTATACTAACCAATTTTGGGGTTAAATAATTAAACTACAAAACGTAAATATTGATTTTGTTTGGCTAACACCTTAACATAACTTTGTGTAGACTCCCTATGCAAGTTTTATTAATCTTGCATTCTATTATTGTTATTTATATTGAAAACTTCAAGTCTAAACCAAACTTGCCAAATAAAATGCAAGTCACAAAAAGTTTTATAGGAGTTCCAAAAGTTTATTGGAAGGAACCCAAAAAAATTAAACCAATAACTCGCTTTTAACTTGTTACATAAGGTGAAGGCTTAACATTTTTTGTAATAAGTTTATTTTTTGCAATCTTTCGTTAGTTGTGGTTTGAACAGATGCCATGTTGTATAGTGTTTTGACTATTTTCGAAAGCATTTCCCAGAGTGCATTGCAGGCGGAGATTAAGTTGCAGGAGGCTAAGAGAACTTTATTAAAATAGCACAAACAGAACAGAAGCGATAGCTCACAGCTCATCATGGAGGGAGCATCGTATACAGGTGCTTGGAGGGCATCAGGTCCTTGAAGGTGGACCAAGAAGGGCCGTGGGTTCCTCCAAAACCTTCATTTTCAGTTTCTGCAGCACCTTACTGCGGAACTCTCCTAGGTAGTTTTTCAGCCTGCCCGATTTGCAAAAGAGAAGATAAAAATATTTAGTTCCAGTTGGTATTCTTTTGGATGAAGTATCCCAAATAAAATAAGTACTCATTTTTGGGAAGATAAAGTTTTCATATTAAAATACTTTGTTCTCCTCATAACTAAACAAAATAACTTAAACCATTTTTGGCATACCCATGCAAGCAAATAACTTGCCAAAAGGCATCACAAAGTGCCAACAGCATTGCAGTCATTAAAGGGTTAAGTGTCGCCATATCGAGCAGGCGAATGTCTAACGAAAGTAAACAAATAAACAGCCAGCTCACTCCTCGGTAATCGTTTGGGGACGGGTGCAAAAGGCTAAGCAAATATTTGCAGCGGCAACTTCGCAAATGAGCTCCAAGCCCAAAAGACAGAGGGCACACAGAGACGAGGACGATGAGGAGTTGTCGTTGCGATATCGCCAGGATTTCAAAAGGACCTCAACTCTGGCGGAAACGGAAACAACAACTTTCTCGCTCTCCAGGATCAGGATATATACTGGTATTGAAGGGGGTTTCGAGTGGAGGGATGCCTGTCGAGGCTGCCATTTAATGACATGTTTGCGCCCATTTGAGCTTCCGGGTCTGCTGCTGTCTGCCTGTCGATTTCTGCAATAATTTACTTAAGAAAACTCTAAATATGTTTTCCAGCATCAAGGATCTCGCAGCTTGTGGCCCGGCAATTGTTTATTGCGTTTATCTGTCCGTCTGGAGGCGATAAAATGTTGTGAAAATCCAGCAACAATATCCAATAAATCGTTGTTGTGCACGGAGGATGGCACCCTGACCTTCAACACTCTGTTCGGTTTTTGCTGTCCCGTGTTTGTTTGTATTTGCCTTGCTTTGTCTGCCTTTTTTCAAAGGGTTTAATTGTCCTTTTTGTTCGGCTTTGTTGACATAGGTGGCCGGGAGATGAGGCTGTGCGGAATAAAGGTCCTTCCCATATGCTTTGCCGTATTATGAATGGCTTTGGAATTCGTTGTATTTTTTGGGGGTTAGGCCAACAAAAGTGTTAATTAACTTGTATAAATCAGTGGCCAATAGACTTGTGGAAAGGCTTGAAGGTCGTAAATTCAAGTTGAGCTAGATTAAAATGGGATCGAGAGGGTTGATCCAAAGTCTAATTGAGGCGAAAGGGTGAAATACTTTAAGATTGTTAAGTTGAAGTAAGCTAAGCCAAAGCAAGAAATTTAATAAATTAATAAGTAATAAATTTATTATACCTACATTTTAATTGTTAAAATTTTATAAATTTTCATCTTCCATAATTTCATTTAATATATACTTTCAATACTAACCGCTCCTCCTGTGGCCAAGCAAAGTCACTTCAATAAACGACTCCTGAATAGCCAATAAATCGGCAAACTGTAAATCTCAATAATGCGAGGCGGGCCATTAAAAGTCAATGGAAAGCTGAGCGGAAAAAGAGCTTGTCAAAGCATCCGCATAATTCAGCCGAGTCATTTCACGCCATCTCCTTGGGATCTGCACCACCCAAACCTGCTGGACCACCCAAAGCACCCACATCACCACCTACAGCACCATTTCTGGAAAACCGCTGAACTGAGGCTGAGCTCATAATTCTAGCGTTTCCCGACATCAGATTGAATTTGCGCAATGAACGCGAGTTTCTGCTGATGATAAATGCATTTCGGCGCCAAAACGATTTGTTGCGCGTACTTTGGCGCAATGCGAATGCGAAAATTTATGCGACTTTGTAATGCAATTCATAAGCTATGCGCTGCACTTTTCCAAAACTTGCAATTTATTGTTGAGCCAAGTGGCCAAGTGGCCAGCACGCAAACGAATTGCCAATCCAATGCATTCGATATTGCAAAAGTTGCTTTATATGTTAATCCGAATGTTATTTGCAATAAAATGGAAATGCTTTCTTTTGTGGTACGCCCTCAGTTCTCTATGTTATATGTATTTCAAAGAATTTTATTATATTTTTTGGACTTGAGACACAAACATACACATTTTTCGATATAACATACATTTTAGAAACAGAGAAAATATTTTATTTTTTTTTTTTTATGTTGTTTCAAAATTTACTCTACTATGGGATACTAAAAACTCTGTGCACCACTTCCAAAACTGATTTTTTGCGTGTTGACAGATAGCAATTGCATTTATCTACCAAGTATAAAAAACTCATTTGGTTATAATGTGTATAAACAAATACAGAGCATCGCAAGCGCTTTCATGGCACATAGTTATGAGTTTTGTGCTCATAGCTGCCATCCTTCTAAGTCGAGTTCGCCATCCTTTTGGCCCGACTCCGATTGCACTGCAAAGTGTACTGTGACAAGTTTAATTATTGCCGTACTCCATCCAGTGCCCGCCGTACTTGGGGTTTGTTTGCGCAGTCATTTAGCCAGTCTGTCATTCAGTCAGTCTGCCAATGTTGACAGCATCGCCGTCGCTTAACGCCTCACTTGGCAGCTCCGTCGAGAACCTAGAGATGGAGATGGAGTATTAAAACAATTTTGTTAATTAAGTAGGAAAAATTGTTAGTTTATTTACTCGTCAACTTTGCCAGTGCCAAACACCTCACACACTCTTCCCGCCATTCCCAATGGATCTTTTTGCCGTAGCAGCTAAGTTTCAGAGTTTGCTCAAAAATTCTCAAGTGCACAATTAATTAGTAAAGTTGGGCCAAAGCAGAAGGCGAAGCAAAAACAAAGCTCAACGCAATTTTCCACTCGTTCTCCGCATTCCCGGAATTTATGGCCCATTTTGATTAGACTCGCATCGTAAGTTGGCCCCAGTTCTAAAACTATCTGTAAGTATGCAAAGCCTTCTGATTATTTTCCAAGGAGTTTGTCGAGTGTAGGCAAGAAATTGAAAATTGATTGCGACTTGCATAAGAAATGAGCCGATTCAAAAGAATCTAAACTTGATTTCGCCATTTGGGGGAAGCTTATACAATTGCTCAAGAGTAAATTAAATTGAAATTGGAATTAGCCTTGCATTAGAAAAACAAAACGGTGGGGCTTTGACGGAAAATAACAGTGAGTCAGTTTTTCAAGTTTATTAATTGAATCTTAAACAAAGTTTCAAATAACTTTCGAACTTTCGAGGTTTTATTAACGACAACCAAACGGGTTATATGTAAAATGGTAGGGTTTTCATAAATCCACTACATGGCAAGACCTATATTTTAAAAGACTTTTATAAATATTATGATTACACTTATTAAGGTACAAAAACGCATTCATCTCAATATTTCTCTCTTTTGTGAAATAAAAAAGGGGAACTCAAAGAAATATATAAAAATACTTCTTAAATAAGATTATTAACCAGCAGAAAACATAACCATATCAAGTGCTAAGGCTATTTTAGAAATGATTTTTCACAAAAAGCTCGCTGAGTTTGGTATGGAAAGTCGATAAGCTTTCTGTACCAACATTTAGTAGGCAACAAAACCATATACTGCTTGCTCAGTTATGCCATCTTTGTACGTTAGTGCATTAATAAAATGGTAAAATAAAACTGTAAATTAAGACTTATCTACATACGTTACCAGGTGACTTATTAATATAGATTCAGAAAAATAAATTAGCATAGACATTTAAGTTTTTCCTTTAGAAAAGGCGCGTAAATTCGAGTCATTCTCAACGTTAAAGGCTTTGCGAAATTCGGGGTGGTCAAAAATATTTACACAAATTAAATGAAAAGATGCTTATAAATTGAGTAATCGACTTTAAACACCACATATATAATAGTATAAATCCGAAATCCGAATCCGAAATTCTGTGACCATGACCATGTATTTGGATTAATCCGTCAAAATTTTAAAGAGCCTTCAAAAATGTATCTTTAACGAAAACCATTTTAAATTATCTTAGAATTTACAGTGCTCTGTGTGTTTTAACTATTAACTTTTACCGTCATATCTCTCCTGTGAATATTTTACGGAAACTTCCAACCGACGTTACGCCCCATAACTTATCAAGCTTTATGAGAAATTTAAACTGCATTAAAAAAGAAAAATACAAATGTGCGAAATAAGCCAAAATTGGTCATGGTCAATTAACTTGAAATGAGTGTAATTTCCAAAACAAAAAGCAAAAATCATTAAATTAGTTAACTAATTTATTGTTAGCCTATGTGATATTTAAAACTGTTGAAAATGTTTCGCTTTGATTTGGCATCCAATTGCAACACGTTTCCTTCGTGTTACAATTAAGTCAGTTATACAGATTCCGATCATAATTGGAATACCAATTAATAGGGACGATATAAGCTTCAATACAATAGCAACGGATAAAATCGAGGTGTGAATGTAAGCTGGTTCCTATGACTACAACTTGGGAAAATGTTATGCAATTGGCACTTATTCTTCGTCAACCACATCCAGATGAATGAACAATTCAAAACATTACATCAAATGAACAAGTAGACAGTAACAGCAGATTGGCTGAGACCTGAAACCGTGAAAAACAAATGA
Organism: Drosophila elegans; assembly: GCF_018152505.1. NCBI lineage: Eukaryota > Metazoa > Arthropoda > Insecta > Diptera > Drosophilidae > Drosophila > Drosophila elegans. The sequence goes on from NW_024546167.1 coordinate 3,749,640, forward strand.
AAACCTCAATAAGGGAAAGGGAAGAAATGAGCGATGCCGAAATACTGGTTCTCTTTCGGAAAAATTAACCAACAACTGCAGTCTAAAATAAACATTAATAAATAGACTTGAATCATAAAAACAACTAAAGGTTTAAATTATGGAAACAAAATATATTTTTAAGAAGCACTACACATCTTATGATTCACATAAATATTAAAAGCAAATTAAATTTCATATAACCATAGCATATAGAGTACTAATCGTGAATAGAGGGAAACAATTGCTGTGAACATAGTTATTTTTTCTCTCCACTGTACCATTTCGTTTTCATTTGCATTATATTTTTCCTTCTTTTGGCTTTAGTAAACCCATGAAAACG